>NC_136061.1:2065099237-2066371451 GCF_964261635.1 Lissotriton helveticus
GGTGGGCCAAAAAACTGGATTGGGACCACTCGACCACTTCACAGCTATATCAAGAGGGCGCAGCTGGTGGCCCCTTACAACCAAAATCAGGCTCAAGTTCAGATGCAGACACAGGCTCAGGAGGGAGGCTACGCGGCTAGCTTTGAACTCCTGTTTACAACCCTGAAGCAAATCCAGGGAGAGGCTCGGCGAGAGAGTCAGAGAGCTAAAAACGTGAACAAGAAAATTCAATGTTCTCTACACAAAGTTAACAAAATTAAGAAGAGAAATAGAGATAGATAGAGAGAGATAGAGATAGAGATAGAGATAGAGATAGAGATAGAGATAGAGATAGTGATAGTAGAGATAGAGATAGTAGAGATAGAGATAGAGATAGTAGAGATAGAGATAGAGATAGTAGAGATAGAGATAGAGATAGAGATAGAGATAGAGAGATAGAGATAGTAGAGATAGAGATAGATAGGAGATAGAGATAGAGATAGAGATAGAGATAGAGATAGAGATAGTAGAGATAGAGATAGAGATAGAGATAGAGATAGAGATAGTAGAGATAGAGATAGAGATAGAGATAGAGATAGAGATAGAGATAGAGATAGAGATAGTGATAGTAGAGATAGAGATAGTAGAGATAGAGATAGAGATAGTAGAGATAGAGAATAGAGATAGTAGAGATAGAGATAGAGATAGAGATAGAGATAGAGATAGAGAGTAGAGATAGAGATAGTAGAGATAGAGATAGAGATAGAGATAGAGATAGTAGAGATAGAGATAGAGATAGAGATAGAGATAGTAGAGATAGAGATAGAGATAGAGATAGAGATAGAGATAGTAGAGATAGAGATAGATAGAAGATAGAAGATAAGATAGAGATAGTAGAGATAGAGATAGAGATAGAGATAGAGATAGAGATAGTAGAGATAGAGATAGAGATAGTAGAGATAGAGATAGAGATAGAGATAGAGAGGATAGTAGAGATAGAGATAGATAGAGATAGAGATAGTAGAGATAGAGATAGAGATAGAGATAGAGATAGAGATAGTAGAGATAGAGATAGAGATAGAGATAGAGATAGTAGAGATAGAGATAGAGATAGAGATAGAGAATAGAGATAGTAGAGATAGAGATAGAGATAGAGATAGAGATAGTAGAGATAGAGATAGAGATAGTAGAGATAGAGATAGAGATAGAGATAGAGATAGAGATAGTAGAGATAGAGATAGAGATAGTAGAGATAGAGATAGAGATAGAGATAGAGATAGTAGAGATAGAGATAGAGATAGATAGAGATAGAGATAGAGATAGTAGAGATAGAGATAGTAGAGATAGAGATAGAGATAGTAGAGATAGAGATAGTAGAGATAGAGATAGTAGAGATAGAGATAGTAGAGATAGAGATAGTAGAGATAGAGATAGTAGAGATAGAGATAGTAGAGATAGAGATAGTAGAGATAGAGATAGTAGAGATAGAGATAGAGATAGAGATAGTAGAGATAGAGATAGTAGAGATAGAGATAGTAGAGATAGTAGAGATAGAGATAGAGATAGAGATAGTAGAGATAGAGATAGTAGAGATAAGAGATAGTAGAGATAGAGATAGAGATAGTAGAGATAGAGATAGTAGAGATAGAGATAGTAGAGATAGTAGAGAAGTAGAGATAGTAGAGATAGAGTAGAGATAGAGATAGTAGAGATAGAGATAGTAGAGATAGAGATAGTAGAGATAGAGATAGTAGAGATAGAGATAGTAGAGATAGAGATAGTAGAGATAGAGATAGTAGAGATAGAGATAGTAGAGATAGAGATAGTAGAGATAGAGATAGTAGAGATAGAGATAGTAGAGATAGTAGAGATAGTAGAGATAGAGATAGAGATAGTAGAGATAGAGATAGTAGAGATAGAGATAGTAGAGATAGAGATAGTAGAGATAGAGATAGTAGAGATAGAGATGTAGAGATAGTAGAGATAGAGATAGAGATAGAGATAGTAGAGATAGAGATAGTAGAGATAGAGATAGTAGAGATAGAGATAGAGATAGAGATAGAGATAGAGATAGAGATAGAGATAGTAGAGATAGAGATAGAGATAGAGATAGAGATAGTAGAGATAGAGATAGTAGAGATAGAGATAGAGATAGTAGAGATAGAGATAGTAGAGATAGTAGAGATAGAGATAGTAGAGATAGAGATAGTAGAGATAGAGATAGTAGAGATAGTAGAGTAGAGATAGAGATAGAGATAGAGATAGTAGAGATAGTAGAGATAGAGATAGAGATAGAGATAGAGATAGAGATAGAGATAGTAGAGATAGAGATAGAGATAGAGATAGAGATAGAGATAGTAGAGATAGAGATAGAGATAGAGATAGAGATAGAGATAGTAGAGATAGAGATAGTAGAGATAGTAGAGATAGTAGAGATAGAGATAGAGATAGTAGAGATAGAGATAGAGATAGAGATAGAGATAGTAGAGATAGAGATAGTAGAGATAGAGATAGAGATAGTAGAGATAGAGATAGTAGAGATAGTAGAGATAGTAGAGATAGAGATAGAGATAGAGATAGTAGAGATAGAGATAGAGATAGAGATAGAGATAGAGATAGTAGAGATAGAGATAGTAGAGATAGAGATAGAGATAGTAGAGATAGAGATAGAGATAGTAGAGATAGAGATAGAGATAGAGATAGAGATAGAGATAGTAGAGATAGAGATAGAGATAGTAGAGATAGAGATAGAGATAGAGATAGAGATAGTAGAGATAGAGATAGAGATAGAGATAGAGATAGAGATAGAGATAGTAGAGATAGAGATAGTAGAGATAGAGATAGAGATAGATAGAGATAGAGATAGTAGAGATAGTAGAGATAGAGATAGTAGAGATAGAGATAGTAGAGATAGAGATAGTAGAGATAGAGATAGTAGAGATAGAGATAGTAGAGATAGAGATAGTAGAGTAGAGATAGTAGAGATAGAGATAGTAGAGATAGAGATAGTAGAGATAGAGATAGTAGAGATAGTAGAGATAGAGATAGAGATAGAGATAGTAGAGATAGAGATAGTAGAGATAGTAGAGATAGTAGAGATAGAGATAGAGATAGGAGATAGTAGAGATAGAGATAGAGATAGAGATAGTAGAGATAGAGATAGTAGAGATAGAGATAGTAGAGATAGAGATAGGTAGAGATAGAGATAGTAGAGATAGAGATAGTAGAGATAGAGATAGAGATAGAGATAGTAGAGATAGAGATAGTAGAGATAGTAGAGATAGAGATAGAGATAGAGATAGTAGAGATAGAGATAGTAGAGATAGTAGAGATAGTAGAGATAGAGATAGAGATAGTAGAGATAGAGATAGTAGAGATAGAGATAGTAGAGATAGAGATAGTAGAGATAGAGATAGTAGAGATAGAGATAGTAGAGATAGTAGAGATAGAGATAGAGATAGAGATAGTAGAGATAGAGATAGTAGAGATAGAGATAGTAGAGATAGTAGAGATAGTAGAGATAGTAGAGATAGAGATAGAGATAGAGATAGTAGAGATAGAGATAGAGATAGTAGAGATAGTAGAGATAGAGATAGAGATAGTAGAGATAGAGATAGTAGAGATAGAGATAGTAGAGATAGAGATAGTAGAGATAGAGATAGTAGAGATAGAGATAGTAGAGATAGAGATAGTAGAGATAGAGATAGTAGAGATAGAGATAGTAGAGATAGAGATAGAGATAGTAGAGATAGAGATAGAGATGTAGAGATAGTAGAGATAGAGATAGAGATAGTAGAGATAGAGATAGAGATAGAGATAGAGATAGTAGAGATAGAGATAGAGATAGAGATAGAGATAGAGATAGAGATAGAGATAGTAGAGATAGAGATAGAGATAGAGATAGAGATAGTAGAGATAGAGATAGTAGAGATAGAGATAGAGATAGTAGAGATAGAGATAGAGATAGTAGAGATAGTAGAGATAGAGATAGAGATAGTAGAGATAGAGATAGAGATAGAGATAGAGATAGTAGAGATAGAGATAGTAGAGATAGAGATAGTAGAGATAGTAGAGATAGTAGAGATAGAGATAGAGATAGTAGAGATAGAGATAGAGATAGAGATAGAGATAGAGATAGTAGAGATAGAGATAGAGATAGAGATAGTAGAGATAGAGATAGTAGAGATAGAGATAGTAGAGATAGTAGAGATAGTAGAGATAGAGATAGAGATAGTAGAGATAGAGATAGAGATAGAGATAGAGATAGTAGAGATAGAGATAGTAGAGATAGAGATAGAGATAGTAGAGATAGAGATAGTAGAGATAGTAGAGATAGTAGAGATAGAGATAGAGATAGTAGAGATAGAGATAGTAGAGATAGAGATAGTAGAGATAGAGATAGTAGAGATAGAGATAGTAGAGATAGAGATAGTAGAGATAGTAGAGATAGAGATAGAGATAGAGATAGTAGAGATAGAGATAGTAGAGATAGTAGAGATAGTAGAGATAGTAGAGATAGTAGAGATAGTAGAGATAGTAGAGATAGTAGAGATAGTAGAGATAGTAGAGATAGAGATAGTAGAGATAGAGATAGTAGAGATAGAGATAGTAGAGATAGTAGAGATAGAGATAGAGATAGTAGAGATAGAGATAGTAGAGATAGTAGAGATAGAGATAGTAGAGATAGAGATAGTAGAGATAGAGATAGTAGAGATAGTAGAGATAGAGATAGAGATAGAGATAGTAGAGATAGAGATAGTAGAGATAGTAGAGATAGTAGAGATAGAGATAGAGATAGAGATAGTAGAGATAGAGATAGTAGAGATAGTAGAGATAGTAGAGATAGAGATAGAGATAGTAGAGATAGTAGAGATAGAGATAGAGATAGTAGAGATAGAGATAGTAGAGATAGAGATAGTAGAGATAGAGATAGTAGAGATAGAGATAGTAGAGATAGAGATAGTAGAGATAGAGATAGTAGAGATAGAGATAGTAGAGATAGAGATAGTAGAGATAGAGATAGTAGAGATAGAGATAGTAGAGATAGTAGAGATAGAGATAGAGATAGAGATAGTAGAGATAGAGATAGTAGAGATAGTAGAGATAGTAGAGATAGAGATAGAGATAGAGATAGTAGAGATAGAGATAGTAGAGATAGTAGAGATAGTAGAGATAGAGATAGAGATAGTAGAGATAGTAGTAGAGATAGAGTAGTAGAGATAGTAGAGAGATAGAGATAGAGATAGAGATAGTAGAGATAGTAGAGATAGGATAGAGATAGAGATAGAGATAGAGATAGAGATAGTAGAGATGAGAGATAGAGATAGAGATAGAGATAGAGATAGTAGAGATAGAGATAGAGATAGAGATAGAGATAGAGATAGAGATAGTAGAGATAGAGATAGTAGAGATAGTAGAGATAGTAGAGATAGAGATAGAGATAGTAGAGATAGAGATAGAGATAGAGATAGTAGAGATAGTAGAGATAGTAGAGATAGAGATAGAGATAGTAGAGATAGTAGAGATAGTAGAGATAGAGATAGAGATAGTAGAGATAGAGATAGAGATAGAGATAGAGATAGTAGAGATAGAGATAGTAGAGATAGAGATAGTAGAGATAGTAGAGATAGTAGAGATAGAGATAGAGATAGTAGAGATAGAGATAGAGATAGAGATAGAGATAGTAGAGATAGAGATAGAGATAGTAGAGATAGAGATAGTAGAGATAGTAGAGATAGTAGAGATAGAGTAGAGATAGTAGAGATAGAGATAGTAGAGATAGAGATAGTAGAGATAGAGATAGTAGAGATAGAGATAGTAGAGATAGAGATAGTAGAGATAGAGATAGTAGAGATAGTAGAGATAGAGATAGAGATAGAGATAGTAGAGATAGAGATAGTAGAGATAGTAGAGATAGTAGAGATAGTAGAGATAGTAGAGATAGTAGAGATAGGTAGAGATAGAGATAGTAGAGATAGTAGAGATAGTAGAGATAGAGATAGTAGAGATAGAGATAGTAGAGATAGAGTAGTAGAGATAGTAGAGATAGAGATAGAGATAGTAGAGATAGAGATAGTAGAGATAGTAGAGATAGTAGAGATAGAGATAGTAGAGATAGAGATAGTAGAGATAGTAGAGATAGAGATAGAGATAGAGATAGTAGAGATAGAGATAGTAGAGATAGTAGAGATAGTAGAGATAGAGATAGAGATAGTAGAGATAGAGATAGTAGAGATAGTAGAGATAGTAGAGATAGAGATAGAGATAGTAGAGATAGTAGAGATAGAGATAGAGATAGTAGAGATAGAGATAGTAGAGATAGAGATAGAGATAGAGATAGAGATAGTAGAGATAGTAGAGATAGAGATAGTAGAGATAGTAGAGATAGAGATAGAGATAGTAGAGATAGAGATAGTAGAGATAGAGATAGTAGGAGATAGAGATAGTAGAGATAGAGATAGTAGAGATAGAGATAGTAGAGATAGAGATAGTAGAGATAGTAGAGATAGTAGAGATAGAGATAGAGATAGAGATAGTAGAGATAGAGATAGTAGAGATAGTAGAGATAGTAGAGATAGAGATAGAGATAGTAGAGATAGAGATAGAGATAGAGATAGAGATAGTAGAGATAGAGATAGTAGAGATAGAGATAGTAGAGATAGAGATAGAGATAGAGATAGAGATAGTAGAGATAGAGATAGAGATAGAGATAGAGATAGTAGAGATAGAGATAGTAGAGATAGAGATAGAGATAGAGATAGAGATAGAGTAGAGATAGAGATAGTAGAGATAGAGATAGTAGAGATAGAGATAGAGATAGTAGAGATAGAGATAGTAGAGATAGTAGAGATAGTAGAGATAGTAGAGATAGAGATAGTAGAGATAGAGATAGTAGAGATAGAGATAGTAGAGATAGAGATAGTAGAGATAGAGATAGTAGAGATAGAGATAGTAGATAGAGATAGTAGAGATAGAGATAGTAGAGATAGAGATAGTAGAGATAGAGATAGTAGAGATAGAGATAGTAGAGATAGAGATAGTAGAGATAGAGATAGTAGAGATAGTAGAGATAGTAGAGATAGAGATAGTAGAGATTAGAGAGATAGAGATAGAGATAGAGATAGTAGAGATAGAGATAGTAGAGATAGTAGAGATAGTAGAGATAGAGATAGAGATAGTAGAGATAGTAGAGATAGTAGAGATAGAGATAGAGATAGTAGAGATAGTAGAGATAGAGATAGAGATAGTAGAGATAGAGATAGTAGAGATAGAGATAGAGATAGTAGAGATAGAGATAGAGATAGTAGAGATAGAGATAGTAGAGATAGAGATAGAGATAGTAGAGATAGAGATAGAGATAGTAGAGATAGTAGAGATAGAGATAGAGATAGTAGAGATAGAGATAGAGATAGAGATAGAGATAGAGATAGAGATAGTAGAGATAGAGATAGAGATAGAGATAGAGATAGTAGAGATAGAGATAGTAGAGATAGAGATAGTAGAGATAGTAGAGATAGAGATAGTAGAGATAGAGATAGTAGAGATAGAGATAGTAGATAGAGATAGTAGAGATAGTAGAGATAGAGATAGAGATAGAGATAGTAGAGATAGAGATAGTAGAGATAGTAGATAGGATAGTAGAGATAGTAGAGATAGTAGAGATAGTAGAGATAGTAGAGATAGTAGAGATAGTAGAGATAGTAGAGATAGTAGAGATAGAGATAGAGATAGTAGAGATAGAGATAGAGATAGAGATAGAGATAGTAGAGATAGAGATAGTAGAGATAGAGATAGTAGAGATAGAGATAGTAGAGATAGTAGAGATAGTAGAGATAGTAGAGATAGTAGAGATAGTAGAGATAGTAGAGATAGTAGAGATAGTAGAGATAGAGATAGTAGAGATAGTAGAGATAGTAGAGATAGAGATAGAGATAGAGATAGAGATAGAGATAGTAGAGATAGTAGAGATAGTAGAGATAGAGATAGTAGAGATAGTAGAGATAGAGATAGTAGAGATAGTAGAGATAGTAGAGATAGTAGAGATAGTAGAGATAGAGATAGTAGAGATAGAGATAGTAGAGATAGTAGAGATAGTAGAGATAGAGATAGTAGAGATAGTAGAGATAGAGATAGAGATAGAGATAGAGATAGTAGAGATAGTAGAGATAGAGATAGAGATAGTAGAGATAGAGATAGAGATAGAGATAGAGATAGTAGAGATAGTAGAGATAGAGATAGAGATAGAGATAGAGATAGTAGAGATAGTAGAGATAGAGATAGTAGAGATAGTAGAGATAGAGATAGAGAGATAGTAGAGATAGTAGAGATAGTAGAGATAGTAGAGATAGTAGAGATAGAGATAGTAGAGATAGAGATAGTAGAGATAGAGATAGTAGAGATAGTAGAGATAGAGATAGAGATAGTAGAGATAGAGATAGTGAGATAGTAGAGATAGTAGAGATAGAGATAGTAGAGATAGAGATAGTAGAGATAGAGATAGTAGAGATAGTAGAGATAGAGATAGAGATAGAGATAGTAGAGATAGAGATAGTAGAGATAGTAGAGATAGTAGAGATAGAGATAGAGATAGAGATAGTAGAGATAGAGATAGTAGAGATAGTAGAGTAGTAGAGATAGAGATAGAGATAGTAGAGATAGTAGAGATAGAGATAGAGATAGTAGAGATAGAGATAGTAGAGATAGAGATAGAGATAGTAGAGATAGAGATAGAGATAGTAGAGATAGAGATAGTAGAGATAGAGATAGTAGAGATAGAGATAGTAGAGATAGAGATAGAGATAGTAGAGATAGTAGAGATAGAGATAGAGATAGTAGAGATAGAGATAGAGATAGTAGAGATAGTAGAGATAGAGATAGAGAGATAGAGATAGTAGAGATAGAGATAGTAGAGATAGAGATAGAGATAGTAGAGATAGAGATAGAGATAGTAGAGATAGTAGAGATAGAGATAGAGATAGTAGAGATAGAGATAGAGATAGAGATAGAGATAGAGATAGAGATAGAGATAGAGATAGAGATAGTAGAGATAGAGATAGAGATAGAGATAGAGATAGTAGAGATAGAGATAGTAGAGATAGAGATAGTAGAGATAGAGATAGTAGAGATAGTAGAGATAGTAGAGATAGAGATAGAGATAGAGATAGTAGAGATAGAGATAGTAGAGATAGTAGAGATAGTAGAGATAGAGATAGAGATAGTAGAGATAGTAGAGATAGAGATAGAGATAGTAGAGATAGAGATAGAGATAGTAGAGATAGAGATAGAGATAGTAGAGATAGAGATAGTAGAGATAGAGATAGTAGAGATAGAGATAGAGATAGAGATAGAGATAGTAGAGATAGAGATAGTAGAGATAGAGATAGAGATAGAGATAGAGATAGTAGAGATAGAGATAGTAGAGATAGAGATAGAGATAGAGATAGTAGAGATAGAGATAGTAGAGATAGTAGAGATAGTAGAGATAGAGATAGAGATAGTAGAGATAGAGATAGTAGAGATAGTAGAGATAGTAGAGATAGAGATAGAGATAGTAGAGATAGTAGAGATAGAGATAGAGATAGTAGAGATAGAGATAGTAGAGATAGAGATAGAGATAGTAGAGATAGAGATAGAGATAGTAGAGATAGAGATAGTAGAGATAGAGATAGTAGAGATAGAGATAGAGATAGTAGAGATAGAGATAGAGATAGTAGAGATAGTAGAGATAGAGATAGAGATAGTAGAGATAGAGATAGAGATAGTAGAGATAGTAGAGATAGAGATAGTAGAGATAGAGATAGTAGAGATAGAGATAGTAGAGATAGAGATAGAGATAGTAGAGATAGAGATAGAGATAGTAGAGATAGTAGAGATAGAGATAGAGATAGTAGAGATAGAGATAGAGATAGAGATAGAGATAGTAGAGATAGAGATAGAGATAGAGATAGAGATAGAGATAGAGATAGAGATAGTAGAGATAGAGATAGAGATAGAGATAGAGATAGAGATAGAGATAGAGATAGTAGAGATAGAGATAGTAGAGATAGTAGAGATAGTAGAGATAGTAGAGATAGTAGAGATAGTAGAGATAGAGATAGAGATAGTAGAGATAGAGATAGAGATAGTAGAGATAGTAGAGATAGAGATAGAGATAGTAGAGATAGAGATAGAGATAGAGATAGAGATAGTAGAGATAGAGATAGAGATAGAGATAGAGATAGAGATAGAGATAGTAGAGATAGAGATAGAGATAGAGATAGAGATAGTAGAGATAGAGATAGTAGAGATAGAGATAGTAGAGATAGTAGAGATAGTAGAGATAGAGATAGAGATAGAGATAGTAGAGATAGAGATAGTAGAGATAGTAGAGATAGTAGAGATAGAGATAGAGATAGTAGAGATAGTAGAGATAGAGATAGAGATAGTAGAGATAGAGATAGTAGAGATAGAGATAGAGATAGTAGAGATAGAGATAGAGATAGTAGAGATAGAGATAGTAGAGATAGAGATAGTAGAGATAGAGATAGAGATAGAGATAGAGATAGTAGAGATAGAGATAGAGATAGAGATAGAGATAGTAGAGATAGAGATAGTAGAGATAGAGATAGAGATAGAGATAGTAGAGATAGAGATAGTAGAGATAGTAGAGATAGTAGAGATAGAGATAGAGATAGAGATAGTAGAGATAGAGATAGAGATAGAGATAGAGATAGAGATAGTAGAGATAGAGATAGTAGAGATAGTAGAGATAGTAGAGATAGTAGAGATAGTAGAGATAGTAGAGATAGTAGAGATAGTAGAGATAGTAGAGATAGTAGAGATAGTAGAGATAGAGATAGTAGAGATAGTAGAGATAGTAGAGATAGTAGAGATAGAGATAGAGATAGTAGAGATAGTAGAGATAGTAGAGATAGTAGAGATAGTAGAGATAGTAGAGATAGTAGAGATAGAGATAGTAGAGATAGTAGAGATAGTAGAGATAGTAGAGATAGTAGAGATAGTAGAGATAGTAGAGATAGAGATAGTAGAGATAGTAGAGATAGTAGAGATAGAGATAGTAGAGATAGTAGAGATAGAGATAGAGATAGAGATAGAGATAGTAGAGATAGTAGAGATAGAGATAGAGATAGAGATAGAGATAGTAGAGATAGTAGAGATAGAGATAGAGATAGAGATAGAGATAGTAGAGATAGTAGAGATAGAGATAGTAGAGATAGTAGAGATAGAGATAGAGATAGAGATAGTAGAGATAGTAGAGATAGTAGAGATAGTAGAGATAGTAGAGATAGAGATAGTAGAGATAGTAGAGATAGTAGAGATAGTAGAGATAGTAGAGATAGAGATAGTAGAGATAGTAGAGATAGAGATAGAGATAGAGATAGTAGAGATAGAGATAGAGATAGAGATAGTAGAGATAGTAGAGATAGAGATAGAGATAGAGATAGAGATAGAGATAGAGATAGAGATAGAGATAGAGATAGAGATAGTAGAGATAGTAGAGATAGAGATAGTAGAGATAGTAGAGATAGTAGAGATAGTAGAGATAGTAGAGATAGTAGAGATAGTAGAGATAGTAGAGATAGTAGAGATAGAGATAGTAGAGATAGTAGAGATAGTAGAGATAGTAGAGATAGTAGAGATAGTAGAGATAGAGATAGTAGAGATAGTAGAGATAGTAGAGATAGTAGAGATAGAGATAGTAGAGATAGTAGAGATAGTAGAGATAGTAGAGATAGTAGAGATAGTAGAGATAGTAGAGATAGTAGAGATAGTAGAGATAGTAGAGATAGTAGAGATAGAGATAGTAGAGATAGTAGAGATAGTAGAGATAGTAGAGATAGAGATAGTAGAGATAGTAGAGATAGTAGAGATAGTAGAGATAGTAGAGATAGAGATAGTAGAGATAGTAGAGATAGAGATAGAGATAGAGATAGAGATAGTAGAGATAGAGATAGAGATAGAGATAGTAGAGATAGTAGAGATAGAGATAGAGATAGAGATAGAGATAGAGATAGAGATAGTAGAGATAGTAGAGATAGTAGAGATAGTAGAGATAGTAGAGATAGAGATAGTAGAGATAGTAGAGATAGTAGAGATAGTAGAGATAGTAGAGATAGAGATAGTAGAGATAGTAGAGATAGTAGAGATAGTAGAGATAGTAGAGATAGAGATAGTAGAGATAGTAGAGATAGTAGAGATAGTAGAGATAGTAGAGATAGAGATAGTAGAGATAGTAGAGATAGTAGAGATAGTAGAGATAGTAGAGATAGTAGAGATAGTAGAGATAGTAGAGATAGTAGAGATAGTAGAGATAGAGATAGAGATAGAGATAGAGATAGAGATAGAGATAGAGATAGAGATAGAGATAGAGATAGAGATAGAGAGATAGATAGATAGATAGATAGATAGATAGATAGATAGATAGATAGATAGATAGATAGATAGATAGATAGATAGATAGATAGATAGATAGATAGATAGATAGATAGATAGATAGATAGATAGATATATTTTTTTTTGTATATTCTATCCGGAGAACACATAAATCGTGTTCTGAAATCCTATACACTGTATTATGGATCCCCATATGAACCTTTCGCATTTTTTGGAATAGGGTGGGCACTGAATTATTAAATAAAATCCTGGCGAGCCGTGTAGTAGTAGTCTCTCTACTACCTCTATTGCAGCCCCGGTGTTAGGCCCCACCCTCTCCTTGCCACCAGGAAGTTTACTTGGCCCTGTTAGTTGGACGGAGATCCGAGCAGTGTGTGGCAAAACAAACCGACGTCTGTTCAAGCGTTTAAGGTAAGCGCTCTTAACTCTACTCTGCTCCTTGTCCTGGGTGCCTAGAGGGTAACGTGACGCATTAGGGCCCAATACATAATAACTCCATCGGTATTTCCGTTTCTTTCTGCAGAAGAGGTTCTGCTGGAATAATACGTGCAACCATGCAGTCAGACACATCCCTCGAGGTAAGCCTGACGTTTCTTAAAAATACGTGCCGTTTGTGAAGGTTTCCCGTCAAAAAACGGCTTGTATACCAATGCCTTCCATTCTTCTTCCAACTAAATAGTAAGCCTTAAAGGTCCCGGGGTTTTGACGCAGAGCACATCGCGCTTGGCTGCCGAAATAGGTGACGGTGTCCAATTCATTTCATCTTACCGCTACAACGTAGATGTTGAGGTAAGTCCCGCTTCTGAAACCATACATTTTTAAATGCTTAAAAGGTTCAATACTATCTCCATACCTAATGCCCTCCTTCCTATCTCAAGGCAGAAGATCTTGTGATCAATCAAAATCCATCTTTGGGCAAGACGCCTCCAGAACCCCTTGTGTTCAGAGGTATGTTCGAATTTATATTAAGAGGTACAAATAATTTTTCCTAAAATGTACTGAAAAATGGAACCATTTCTCTGATATTGTCTTCCATGCACAGGCGTTTTTTACCAAGCCTTACGAGCGGACAATACGAATTAACTTTGAGATTCAAGGTACGATCCGTACAACTGAATTGTATTATGTTTTATTGTATAAATAGGGACCGGCAAATCTAACAGATTCCTCCTTATTGGTTATAGAGAAACGGCATTCAGGTCCATATTAACATGAAATATACGTGCTTCCGGATTTTATAGAAGCACATGTGAGGTTTAAAAATGTTGGTAAAAAAAGATTTTGGTAAGAGACTTCATCTGAAGCCTTTTGATTGAATGTACTTTATTAATGTAATGCCTTTTAGTGTTGAACCGGAGATCGTTCAATTTAATGTATGCCCTATAATTGGTTGCAGAGAGACAGCATTCAGGTCCATGCCACATATGATTGATTCGTGCTTCCAGACACCACACAAGCGCTCGTAAGGTACGTCCCTTTTGAGCCCAAGGTGGGCCAAATATGCAGCTAGCGCACTTGTAGCATATATATTTGAACTGGCTATCTCTGTAATTTGGAGTCTAGTGGAGCCCTTCTGGGCATTCTAATAGCTTCCTAACAACGCAATGATAAAAGGTGTGTCTGTCTTTACAGACCAATAGATGACAAAGGTTTTCCTTGTAATTTTTGTGCAGGATCGTATTACAAGTTCCGGGAGATATCATCACCCCCTGTTTTTTCTGTTCCTCTCGCCCTCTGCGATAGGTGAGCCAATATCAGACTCTATATACCCTGATTGCAATTCCTTGCAATACTAGATCCATGTGTTTAATGTTCTTTGGCAATCTGACAACGCGTTTTTTTTAACTGATACGTTTCGCAAAATCCGCCTTCCTTGTATTCATCAACAGGGTGGGTGTGTGTTAATTGATCTCTTTTAATTATTTTTAGGAAGTCGCCCACCCACAACTATTCTGTCCTGAAGAAGACCCGCTTTGTAAGGACTACCATCCTACACGTATCTTGGGTCGAAACGTAGACCACACAACTATCACCAACTCCTACCCCAAGCTAGACTTTAGCGGCTGAAGGCGAGTTAGGTTGTCTACATCAGTTCGGTCAGGACTCTTTATGAGCCTTATGCTGTGGCCCTTGGCTCAAGGAACCACATGGACTTAGTTTTTGAAATTGTGAACAATATTTGTCACTGAGTGATTCAGACTATCCCCCTCATCCTACTTTATCCTTGACACTTTCCCTCACTTCACTTCCCCTCCCCGTTGTGTATGTGGGCACATATACAAAAAGTTTGTTGAAACTTTGTGATGTGTTTTAACCAATGCAAGGTAATATATGCAAATTTGAAATAAACTCTTTTGCATTTAGTAATTTTGTTTCTTGAAATAATTGTATTAAATTTAAATTACTTGAACTTTGAAAGCATGGCTGACTGTGTCCCACCCTGCTTGTTGATGTAGAACATTGCTGTGGTGTTGTCTGTTTGTATCAATACCTTGTGCTTGTACAGCCTCGTTTGGAAAGCTTTCAATGCTAGGAAGATTGTCTTCAATTCTAGGTAATTGATGTGCTTGGTCGCATCTGCTGGTGTCCACAGTCCTCTCACTTTGAGTTCCTCCATGTGAGCGCCCCATCCCTTCAGGGATGTGTCTGTGATGATGGTCACTGTTGGTGTTGGGGGCGTTAGAGGTTTTCCCCATGTTATGTTCTCCATGTTCCACCATGTCATTTCCTTCTGCACTGAGTGCGTTACAACCCCTAGATCTTCCCAACGGCCTGTAGCTTGTGACCATTGCCCCTGTAGCCATTCTTGAATGGGTCTCATGTGGAGCCGTACATTTGGTACTAGGTGGATGCATGATGCCATCATGCCCATGATCTTGCTCGCAGTCCTCACTGTCCTAGCTTGCCCCTTCTGGTTGAACAGAGTTTCTTTCACTAGCGCTCTCGCCCTCTTCTCGCTGGGGACCTCCTTGCCCTGCAAGGTGTTGATCTGTGCACCCAGGAAAATCTTCACTTGTTCCGGTTCCATTGAGGATTTCTTCCAATGGATGGAGAACCACAGGTTTATTAGCGTGGTCGTCACTGTTTGTGCGTGCCGCTTGCATCTCTGGTATGAGTTTGCTTTTACTAGCCAACTCTAATATGAGTTTGCTTTTACTAGCCAGTTGTCCAGGTAAGGATATACGTGTATTCCTTTCCTTCGTAGGTGTGCTGCGACCGCTGCGAGGCACTTTGTGAAGACCTTGGTGCTGATTTTAGCCCGAAGGCTAGTGTTATGAACTGGTAGTGGTTTTCTCCGATGGTGAATCTTAGCATATGCATGTGCTTTCTGTTCATTGGGATGTGCAGGTAGGCATCCTTGAGGTCTATTGTGACCATGAAGTCCCCGATTTGCAATTGCGGGAGCACATCTTGCAGGGAGGTCATTTTGAACTTTTGCGTTCTTATGAATTTGTTCAGGAACCTTAGGTCCAGAATGGGTCTCATTGTTTCGTCTACTTTTGGTACCAGGAAGTACGTTGAGTATACACATTTGTTCCTTTCCCTGAAGGGTACTGGTTCTATGGCCTGCTTCTGCAGGAGCTCCTTTTCTTCTTCCTGAAGACGCTTTAGTTGTTTGTTTGCTAGTGGTCTTCTTTTTGGTTTTCTGCTTGTTTGCCTCCCCTCCAACTCTATGCAGTATCCGAATTGAATGATGTTGAGAATCCATTTCTCTGATGTGATTTCTCTCCATTTTTGGAGGTAAAATCTTAATCTTCCTCCCACTGGTGTTATGTGGTCGTAGGTGATTAGTTTGTGTAACACTTGATCCCTTTGTACGTGCTGTACCCTGGGATCTTTTCTGTGGGTGGGCACACGGAGTTTTTTAAAGTCACTTAGAGGCGGGCTGCTGACCCCCTCTTTTATTCTGTCCACGTCCATTTCCTCTCCCTCGAAAAGACTGGCCTCTTGGCTGGTACTGCCAGGACTGCTTATGCTGACCATGCTGAACTTGTGTGTCTGCCGGGTGCGTTTGTTGGAAAGCCTGGTGTTATGTACCTGGCTGGTTTCCACCTCTCCCGCTGGGTCTTCGTGACGGGGTGCCCCTTTTGCCACCTCTGAACTGCAATGCTCCCATGGACCTTGCCGTTTCGTTATCCTTTTTCAGTTGGCTGAGCTTCTCATCAACTGGTGCCCCAAACAAGGTTTCGCCGTTGAACGGTGTGTTCAGGATGCTGTGCTGCACCTCGGGCTTGAAACCTGAAATCCTGAGCCAGGCGTGTCTCCTCTCAGTGATGCCCATCATCACGAGAGGCAGTCTTGAGGCAAGAATTTGCCGCGTTCTTCCCCTCCTCCACCAATTTCTCGGCCTTTTGCCTGGAATCTTGGGGCAGGTCTTTCACCAACTGACCGAGCTCCTCCATGATCTAGTACATGTGCCGGTTGATCAGAGCGTTGGAATTCGCTATGCGCCAGTGGGTTGCGGCATTCCGTTCAATCCTTCTGCCCACCAGGTCCATCCTCTTGCTTTCCTTATCTGGAGGTGGCCCCGAAGTAGTGGGCACGTTTGCCCTCTTTCTTGCTGTGGCTGTGATGGAGTCTGCTGAGACCGTGCCCTGAACGTAGGGTGGGTCTTTTGACGAATATTTGAATTTTTTCTCCGTCCTGGGGGTGACCGCCTTGCATGTTTGTGGGCTCCTTGAATGCTTCCCTTCCCTGAGCTAAGACGCTGTCGAGCATGGGGAGGTACTGGCTCTTCGTTTGGGTGGGGAGCAGTGTCTCTAGAAGGAAGTCTGCTTTCTGCTTCTCTTCGTCGAGCTTGAGCCTGAATGCCGCTGCGGCAGTCTTTATCACTGAGTTGTAGGCCCCGATGTCGTACGGCGGACAGGGCCTCGAGGGATATGTGTCGATGGCCTCCTCTGGGCTTAAGGTGTCGACATCCAGATAATCCACATCCTGTGTTTCAGAGGGAGCAGACCCGGGGTCCGTCCTGCTGTCCTCTTCCTCCTCATAGTCGTAACTATAGTAGGGACTCTCTTTCTCTTCCTGGTCGATTTCCTCGACGTCGGCCGCCTGTTCCTCGGCGTCATAGTCTTCCTCCTCGACAACCTCTACAACCTGTGCCTTGGTTTTGTGGGGGATCGTGTAGACCTTCATCTTGGCGTCGAATTCCTTCTACCTCTGCAAGATCTTTCCAATTCGACCTCGCGATCCTCGGCGTTGAAGGCTCGTCGCCGAACTGGATTTCTTGTCTCTGGTCTGCCTCGAAGGTGCTTTAGGGTCCTTCTCCCTCGGCGTCGAACGATCCTTTTCGGGAACGTTTTTTGACGACTTTTGCTGTTAAACAGCCCTCGGCGCCGGGGACGTCTTCTCAGAGGATCCGGTGGGTCTGGATACAGCAGCGGGCGCCGAAGTTTTTGGCGCCGGCGCTTTCAAGGCCTTGCCCTCGTTCTTTCGAGACTCAGATTCTCTCGGGTGTTTAGGGGCCGTAGAGTCTCCTACCTTATCAGAAGTCTTGGTATTATCGGTCTCTACGACCGTGTAGCCGTCGTCCTTCCACGGAAGACATCCCCAGATCGTAAAGGGATGGAGTCGGGGCTTTGCCCTGCAGGGTGGCGTGCGCTACCCTCTGACACGCTCTCACACGAAGGGTCTTCGGGCTGAAGACGGAGTAGGCGTTGCAGTCCTTGCTCCCGTGGTCGACCGGTAGGCAAAGGTTGCAAACCGGGTGCTGGTCCTTCTGCGCATACTTGTGGTGGCAGTTACGGCAGAACTTGAAGGGCGTGTTGTCCATCTTGAGCGCTCAGGGGGCCCCCTGGTCGTGCGTTCGTCAACGGGCGTCGAAGTTCTCGTAGTTTTCTCCTCTCCTTCGTCGGCCCTTGGTTGATGAAGTCTCTTGAAGTCTTCAGAGTGGTTTTCCTTCCAATTTCTGTATTCTTCTTCCTCCAAAAATGTCTGGAGCCCAAACGGGAACGATCCAGACCCGACCGCGGAAAAAAGAATCTGAAGATGGCGCCCAAGAGTGGGAGCTTCCGCAGGAAGCATGCAGACGTCACCGGAAATACACCCAGAGAGGTGTGACGCCGACGCCCACCTGGGTTACAAAAAAAAAAAACAAAGAAAAGACTACGATTCCATACCCAACCACAAGACCGCGGAATAATGCACAGCATAGTGAATCCAGAAGGATTCACGCTGCAAAATTATAATTTACACAGGGAGCTCTTGCAATTTAGCACTGATCAGCTGTATTAAAGTGCCCAGAGTAAACTGGCTGAGTCTTATGGAGCCCAGATTGTCTCATACGCCGACGACACTCATTACCTGTGCAAAGCCCACGGATTTCGATGGAGAGTGTATTAAGAACTGTCTGGGCGCTGTCTTTGCATGGTTCCAACTAAACCAGCTGAAATGCAACTCAGACAAATTGGAGGTTCTTTTCTTTGGTTGCCCTCCGGACCCCTGCTGGAAGTCCTGGTGGCCAGCGGATATGTTTCCACCTGCCGCTGACACATGGTGGCTAAGAATCTGGGAGTGAAGTTGATAATTGCCTCACTTTGAAACCAGAGATTCTGGGCCTGGTTGGACAATGTTTTGGCATGCTTAAAATGTTAAGAAAATTCCTCCCATTCCTATCCATCGCTCATAGGAAGATCACGGTTCAAGCCCTGATAGGCTCAAAGCTGGACTATGCTAATGTGCTTTATCTGGGCCTTCCTGAGTACATCCTGTCGCGCTTGCGGGTGGTGCAGAATTCGGTGGCGCGAGCAATTTTTGGCCTTCGCCGGAGATCTCACGCCACGGGACTTCTGAAATCTCTCCACTGGTTGCCGATACGGAAACGCATCGCGTTTAAGGCCCTTCACGGCACCGGCGCCCGTTATCTTAGAAATAGGATTGGCTTCCACTATCCGGCCAGAGCCTTACGCTCAGCATCACTGTCACTGGCCACGATCCCGGCAATCAGGCGTGCTCGGATCGGGGGTCGCTCCTTTAAACATCTTGCACCCGAGCCTAGAATGCACTGCCATTGTCCTTGAGGAAGATGGAGAATCTGCTGTCATTTAGAAAAGAGCTCAAGACGTGGCTGTTTTGACAATAATTGTCAGATACTCCCTTTCCGTGCCTTGCTGGGTCTGATAGCGCCGGGACACTCTGCTTGAGTAGCTGAGCGCTCTACAAAACACCAGTTAACATAACATAACAAACCAGCAAAACATCAAAAGTACAGGAGGTAGAAGCAAAAAGACTGGGCAATCCGTGCCAAGGATGCCAGGTCTAACAAGATCATACCCAGTTTATCTCCTCTCCTAAACTGGAAGGTTCACATTATTTTTAAATATGGAATTCATGCTTAACTGTTTTGATGCCAGAGAAAAAAAGCTAACCAATGTGTTGGCCAAAGGTGGCACAGCATAGAATGCTTAACATAGCTGAATACAGGGCTACATGCCATGTTGTTAACTGGCCAGGCACCGGAGGACATCAAAGAAGATGTATTTTTATTTTATACACAGCTAGGAATAGTTTGCACTCTGTTCCTTTCAAAGATATGCAGTACTGGCTTCTTCTAGTGTTGAAGTCCAAAAAATTTATTTTATTTGCATAGGGAAAACAAGTTAGGGGTGACCTTTGATGACTGTAAAGGTTTTCAAACAGGATGAAACACTCGCATTTCTTTCACTTATATACCACAGAAAAATATAGTCTTTACCAAGAAGAAACAGAAAATCAGGAGGAAACTACTTCCATTAAAAATAATCCACACAGAGTGGCAACCTAGAAGACAATTTGTGCACAATTAAAAGACAGAAAGTGGGTATAAGGTCAGACACTAAGACAGCAACAGAAAAATACAAAGTGCTGCCTCATAGGAGAGAGAGAGCAAGGAAGATAGCATGAATAACTGACCAGACAACAGGAACGAAGGACCCATGCTTGGGATTTTACTAAATCAAGTCAATGCATTATTGGTATGATCAGCTTAAAAGGTAATCAATGGTAGGTCTCGCCTTTGGGTCCATATATTTGGTTAGCCATGCAGCACATTATTCTGGGTTGTGTCCCGGAAGCTATCTCAAGAGGAGTGAAGCCTGGAAGTGGGGACAGGGCAGTAACAAAGGACAAGCAGCAGGGAGGGTGTGGAGGTAGAGCAGGCAACTTCAATGGGAAAGTAATGATGGGGGGTGAGGAGGGGAAACAAGCAGTGACGCTGGGGGACTGAACAAGTGAGGAGAGAAAATGAGAAGCAGGGAATATTGAGGTGTGCTGAAAAAAGAAGGGCAGAGAACCTAGGCAACAACACCCTTAACAAAATGTAGATACCTGTAAATAAACTGAAGTCGTTCAGCAGTTACAAAAATCAAAATTAAAGCACAATTTTGAATAATTCCGAAGTGTATTGGAAACAAAACAAATTAAGAAACTATGGTTGATAAACAAATGAAATATTCACATAAACCAAATTTCCATACATCATTTATACGCTATATACCGTTAATGGTAAAACTGTATTTAAAGTTAAAGGCCAGTTCAACAGAAAATACACTGCATGTAAATAACATTTCAGTACCCCAGGATGCTTCAGTTGTATTAAAATAAAAAAATCACCCCTCCTCAAGTACATTAACGTTAGGTCGGTTGCAAAAGTTTGTTATTTTAAAATGCGAAACGTGGTTCTAAAAAGATGACAAACCAGTGGTCTGCATACACCCCCTTGAGGAAGACTGGTAAACTGCAGATAATATTTTTACTAATTCTCCTTTCTTTGCAAGTTTTATTACAGTGGATTACGCGCAGACGAACATAGAAAGCCACCATGGCTACACAACTAGTTTGTAGCTTTGGAGTAATTTGGATGAATACATCTTAAAAAATAGGCCACAGCAAGGACTCTTACCTCTCTCTGAATGTGCTTCAAGGAGAGAAGCATATGATTTATGGCGTATTTGTCCTGGACATGAAAAACATTTTTGATGGTCACAATCCCATGTTTGAAGCTTCCCAGGTGTTGAGCCCCCCCATGTGTGTCCGCCCTGAAAGGGAGTTTTACGACCTTCACAGTCCCTTGTCAGAAGCCTCCCAGGTATGAGCTGCATATGGGGCTGCGCTGAAATTGTGTTGTGCTTACATGTTTAATGTCCATGAAAAAGGGCTTGTTTTGTAGCCAGCCATCAGCTGTATTTGGTGCATTATTGAATGTATCTTGCATCAATGTTAAAGTACCATTTGGAAATAACCCACCCCACTGGGGCAAACATTGTTAAAGAGATCCGTAAAATCTCCTTTTAAGCAAACCCCACAACTCTTAATATAATTTTTTTACTTTGTGTTAAACCTTTTTAAGCATTGTGCGCATATTTGGACAACGTTTTCAGTGATATTTGAAAATGAAAGTAATACTGGGAAATAAGTAAATCATTCTCAAGAAGGACCGAAGTGTATGGCAAAAGCATTTTTTCTAATGTGTGTGTTTCAAATGCACTCCTAAAACTTGTGACTCGGTAACGCACGGGGGAAAAGAAAAAGAGCGAGAAAGAATATGTGTGTGTTTGTGTGTGTGCGCGTGTGTGTGTTGTGGAGTAGGGGCGCTGAGAGCTTGGAAGTTCTCAGGTGTTAAACAAGCACAGCAAACCTTTCATAAAGCCGGGGGGAAAATAAGCAGTGGCAGGCAAAAAAAAGAGAGTGGTCATAGAGTATCATAAGTCCCCGAAAGAGTAAGAGCACATGTAACTGGGCACTCCTGCATGGGAGGATACGAAAATCCAACAGGTGGGACTATTAAGCATATTCTCCAAACAAAAGAAGGCATATATAAAGGTCAGTAACAGAAACCAAAGAAAAAGATGGGAGGTGCTTTAACGCCACATTGTAGAGACTGCACATGCGCTGCCTAGGCAAGACCTAAAAATGAGTGTTCAGTCACTCCACTTAAGCATCATGGCATGGTCCAGACAACAGCCTTGAAAAAACATTTTTTAAATACCTTCCCCAGTCTGTTGTTCCTTTGTCCACAGAGCACTGGACTGTTAATTAGAATAAACAGACTAACTTTTCAGACGTCACTGCATATTTTAAACTAACCATTACCAACGACTCAGCAATATTACACGTATTATGTAGAAACAATAAAGATTAGGTACTCACCATTAAGCTCATTGATTAAAAAACAAGCAGAAGTCTCTCAAGAAAGAGTGAAGGACAAGTAAAGAAGTGAAAGGAGGAAAATACTACACCAACAGCAGAAGCCTTGCATTATCTTATCAATTGAATTGTTATTCTTCGTCTTAGGTAAATGATTAAAGTACATTATACAGCCAAATATCCCACTATATTGCCAATGACTTATGGAGTAGTGCTAAAATTTACAAGCCCATGTTCCGAAAACAGAAAGAAAAAAGATGCCAACCTATGCCTAGCACAGCAAACTCCTTTAAGAAACACCTAAAACAATTCACTAACCTGAATTTGCTTGTGGAGGAGTTGCCAGGCTAGTGTCTTCAGGGAAAGTGTAGCATTTTCAGGAAAACCAGCTTTCTTGTTCAGCAAAGAAATCTTACTGGTGTCCCTAGTCTGTTCCCACGGATGGAAGTATTGCAAAACTTGGAAATCATGATGGACTGCATGTCCTATCACAAGCTTGTCTTTCAGGATTGCTATGATCTGAAATAAATACATGAAATATTAGCTTTTGCTACAGCACTGGTATATCGAAATGCTATAAACAAATGTCACCATTATTGACCTCCGTGATAACCATTTTGATTGACTTCCTTAAATTTAAAGGACGTTGGACGAATTGATTTTCAAACTTATGATCAAAAAAAGTACAACTTCATCCCTACAGCAACAATGAGTTCAATAGGCTGGACTATGGGCAACTGACTATTTTAGCTACATACAACTCTTGCATCAGAAAATGAATAAGAAGTTTTTAAAAGGACTAATTTATAGAAATATATTGGGTCGCTGTAAATTAAGAGAGTGATTCTTAACCTGTGGTCTGGGGACCCCTGAAGGTTTGCGACTGATTGGAAAATTAAATAATATTAACAGAATAATTAAGTGTTTTTAAATATAGAAGCAACATTGAAAAATTAATTACAAGATATAATAACATGAAGGAATTTAAAACTGGAGCCTAAAAATTTACTTAGTATTCTCAGATTGATTTGTGAGGGCAGTGCAAGGGCATCAAACAGAATATAGAATGAACAATGGATGGCCTTGACTGAATTTAGAAAAGCTCCAGCCTTACTATTAAAATAAAAAAAGAAAATTGTGAATTAAATAATATATTTCTTCATTTGTGTATTTGTTTGATGAAAACTTGTTTCTGTATTTATGGTGTATTGTTTCACAACAAAAATGCTTAGGTCGGGGTTCCCGCTTTCATTAATTACTCTGTGGTGGTCACCGGAATCCAATAACGATTCAGGAGGGGTACCCAGAATACATTAATGATTAAGTGAGGGGTCCACACAAGTCAAAACGTTAAGAATCACTGAATTAGGAGTTCATTTTCCAAACAGAGGTCCCATGTGACATCTGATCGACAAGAGGGTCCCTCAAGTTCTCCAAGATGTCACTCGGAGCACTGAAGTAGAAAGTGACACTGACAGATAATCATGTACAATATTTTGTAACGTATCCCCTGCCACATCTTAAATACTCATCCACTTTTCAGCTGATCCAAGGAATCAGTTGGGAAGCCCTCTGCTAAACGCCCACTAGCCATAAAGCAAAACATTTGAAAATACTTTTAAATTGAATCCTGCCACCCTCTCCCATCAAGATATAGATACAAATAAAGTATATTGATTGATAAGAATAAATACATGGCACTCTCCCTAACACTCTCTGTACCAACCTCCCCATATGCCCGGCAGCAGTGATCAAACACTGAAAACTGAAAGCCAAACCTTTGCGGAGTACAGATCTGTGGGATTATCTTAAGTATAGCTTATAATCCGATCCTCATTCTTCAATCTCCTGCAGAAAGCTGCAGGACACCATCTGCAGGAGAGGTGTCACAAAAGCCTTGGGCTTCACTGGTCTAACTTTACAGAAGTGAAAAAACTAGTGCTGAGATTGCTCTGTCAGAGCAGTGAAACCCAAAACCTGAATGCCCAAAAGAATAATAAACAATTTGCGTTAATGCCGAGACAGAAATGCCAAATGACCTACATCAGTATGTCAGCACTTTAACAGGCATGCAAAAATGATTGTCCTTAGCACCACAGTTTTGTTACACTTTTGAATTTCAGGTCCATTAGGTCAAACAATATGACGAGCTTCTGAACTGTATGGGAAATTCATAGTTCAAAAACGAGTCACCAGGGCTTTCTGGGCAGAGCCTCTGGTCCCAGCATGGCTTCTGTGTTGCAGACCCCCAGTGGTCTGAATCCTGTGGTCCTCTACATCTCTAGAACCTTAAGAACTCCATTCTGGGAGTGGTCCCTCCTGCGGTTACAATGGACATGGCTAAGCCTAGGGTGTGCTTGTCGAAGAGGTATTCTGCCATGCCCGCCTGGCTGCTGGTGCCCAGCTTACGCAAGCTAGTGATGGGGATGCCCAGCGTCTTTATGGTGTCCACACGGTTGGTCAGGAACGGCAAGTCCAAGAAATCACACTTTTGGTGGTCATACTTATCCCCAGCCAGTCTATGCAGGTCCAGCGCCGCCTGGTTTACAGTCTTCTCCAGCTGCAGAGCCACCTCCATTGCTTCCAGCCCACTGCCCTACTCATCCCGGGCCGGCTTCTTTATGCTCTGTAAGAAGACTTGTCCACCTCGCTCGTTCTCGACTAGCTTCTCGGCCAGTTCCCGCTCGCATGCTGAGCACTCCCGGAAGAAGCGGGAGAAGTTCTGCAGGGCACGTCATCACAGTCGAAGTAGTTAGACAGGGGCAGGTACACATAGGACGCGTAGTATTCGAGGTTCGAAGAACCAAGGGTGGGTTTGCTAATTGGTCTGCACATCTCTTGACATGCTAAGTCTAGTTATGAACTTCAGATGAATTAGTACGGGGTGGTCAAAAAGGCGTTTTAATGCCCACCCACCAGGGTATTTTTATCTCTAGACCATTGGGGTCTGTAAGTATAGTTAGTCGCAATACACCAGAGCACACCGAGAGATTGATGGTGCGGATGAGGCCGGCTTCACACTCCTGGTGGAAGTTCAGTCAGACTTGTGACTCCATTTTAGGTGGCCCTACATCAGTAGAACAGTTTAACCTCCGGCTGCATAAAGGATTCCTTGATTTAGCACTTTAGGGTTCAAATTAAGTTAAGAAAGGAGGGAGGGCATCGTTCATCCCCAACCAAGATGGCCTCCTGAGAATTAGCTCCCATCTCGAGCGTGCACATTTTACTTAATGCCCTATGAGGAATAGCTGAAGTGTTCAGAGACATTGCACTGCATGCTACAATCGCATGGACTTCAGTGGGCCCTTAGATACATATGCAACATGAACTGTGGGGATAGACAGCGGATGCAGGCCAGTAGATTTAACAGTCCCGCTAAAGTGAGGCAGTAGACTGGTGTCTGTGGCGGAACACAATCTGGATTTGCATGCCAAACCAGGGGACCTGACCTCCAGTTAATCCCACCTCTTGGTAGGAGATGCAACTGCATGGTCGTCTGTGCGGCACCAGTGTTCACCCCGGATGGAAGCAGCCTTAATTTGAAAATGCGCCTACAGGGCCCAAGTGGTCGCCCACTTGTGGACCCTCATTAATCCTTGAACCTAGGCCTTATGTGCTAAAAATAAGTCCTATCAGCGCAGCGATCCATGGACAGTGAGGCTGAATCACACTTTTGGTTAGAGCAAACCTTTACAAAACTCTAATTTCATGATGATCCATTAAACATAACTGCTACAAAGCTGTATATGCATGAACGGCTGCCTCGGTTATGCTGATGATTATTGCTCCACTCTTCCTGCAATTGAGTTGTAGGTCGTCATGCGTATGTGGTGGACAACAGATTAGGCTGGATATACATACTAAGCAGTAAGCCAGTAAATGTGTGTTAAATCAGGGACATTGACCGTCAGCCATGGAGGGCAACCTCCATGGAAGAAATGCAAGATCTACTGGTTGACCTCAAAAATAGTCTCACAACAGTTGACCAAAGGATTAACAGAAGAACACTGCAAATTGATCAGACAAAAGAAAGGGGGCACCTTGATAGGCAAACAGTCGAGATAACAGAAAATGTACATTAAATCTTTAAGGGAGAGTAATTTCATCAACTATCCTACTGACTCTACATGCAAAAATCAGTTGAGACAAATAAGTCCAAGCGAAGATCTTAAAGCCTGCTAAAGGTGCAAGAATATTTACATTTTGTGGGTGATGAAAGCAATGAATTTAAGAAACCAGAGACAACTTGTGGAATCCCTACTATCAGACATTTTCGGCAGATCTACATTTTTGCAATACTTTGTCACAGGTCACTTTGCTCCAAGACCCAAAGAGATGCCCCAACACCCACAATCATTGCTAGACTTTTTAACTTCAGAGATATAGTAATGTGGCTTGCATGAGAACACAACACTATAGAACATCAGGAAGCTAAACTCTCATTATTTTCAGACTTCACAGCTGCGGTCCAAGAAGCCAGAGGCTCATTTTACATATTAAAAACAGATCCTGCAAGGAGAGCCAAACTACAGATCTTCTCGAAAAGTCATCCAATCTTCTTTACCAAAGAGATGAATCACTTAGGTTCCGCAAAATGCTTTACAGAAATGGTCTGCAGAATTCCCTCCTTTGAAGGGCACGACTATAGCAGAACTCAGCGATGTGTAAGATGTGTCCTTATATGATCCTTTGTCTCTTGAGAGATAGGTCAGTTGATTTACTTCTATGATAAGGTGTCTCTAAGCATCAGGGGCTGCCATGGTTGAGTCTGCTAAAGAATATATACCATATGTAAAGTCTTCACGAGAATTTACACAATACCTGGTTCAATTCAAGAAATTACTCCTGCATAACTATAAGCTTTAAAAATCTAACAGGTGGTTGGGGACAGCAATGCATCTTAGTGCATCCCACAAAAATATATGTATTTCAGTGGGATTTAGGAGTTTAGGCCAGCTACACGAAGTTTAAGTTTTCGGCGCGAGCAGGGGGCTTTTGAAAAATTCGGCGGGGATGGTTGACGTAGCTGAATATGTTGCAACCCAAAATGTTATAGCGAGGCAACAGTACATGAGAGGTAGGAATATAATTACTGATCGAACTTTTTTTCAACCCCAGTGGTTTTGAGTGGCATGGCATTAGGTGGGTTACCAGGAATATAAGGGGATTAATAGCACCACAAACTAAAGACTTGTATTAGCTTTTCTAGATAGACTCAAAATAGATTCATCCTTTTTACCGGAAACTCTCCTGGATCCAAGAAAGACTACAGACCTTTGCCTCCACATCGAGACAGTGCTGATAATTTTCATAAAGCTCCTACTCATGTGGAGTTGCAACGCTCATTAGAAATTCTGTCCTCTTTAACCTACAAAGCATATATTCAGATGTAGAAGGCACATTCTTGTTTGTCACTGGCTTATTTTGTGAACAACAATCCATATATATGCACCATATGCGGAGGGCACACAATTTTTCAATAATATCAACCAACTGTTACATAGGGATGGGTACCCGGCAAGTAATCTGTAGTGGTGACTGTAATTTGGCTATAGAAACTACAATTGATAGAACATGGCCACTCATCTTTGGGACATGAAAGACTGATTAGACCTCTTTTCCCCCTTCAGAAAGAATTTAATGTGTTAGATGCTTGAGGTTTAAAGAGGTTAGCAAAAAACATTTCTCCTATTGTTCTGTACATGGCAGGTATTCAAGAAAAGACTATTGGTTTCTCATTTATGAGATTGCACACTGGAAAGCATAGGTGAGCTTTGTTACTAACACATTATCTGATGATTGTCCAGCGATGGTGGAGCTGGAGGTTCTGGTTACTTAAACATGATTTTATCAGCTGCAGATTTCCCTCCAGAAACTTGTACTACTGAGTGTCTTTTTGAAGCGTTACAAAACCTGATTTTTGAATTGTTTGACAACAAAATAGTCTATTGATCTATATGCAACTATATGTGAGGCTTTCAGGGGCTATGTGAGATGGATACAACTGCTACACACTCTGGGGGTGCTGAATGATTGCCAACAGCAATTATACAGACTCGAAAACAACCTCATGTCTCTGGTAAAGCATTAGATAGATGATCCCCACCTGAGAATATTAGTGAAGATTAATCAACTGCTATTTGAGTTTACAGAGGAGCCGTTAAAAGGTATGTCACCATGGAAGATCTTTTTCCCAAATGCTTAGAATGTCACTCCAGCATTCCCCTATCCACCCACACCTTTACTGCCTTTTACGCTCAAAATGGCACTATGATTTCCTCTATGGAAAAAATCCTAAATTAGTTTGCTACCTATTGTGCAATATTGTACACATCCAAGGCTGCCATCAATTGGAAGCTTCCAAGGGGGTAAAGCACCCTCGTCAGATTGGCTTACTGAGGAATTTTATAAACAGTGTAAAGAACTGCTGGCTCCTCATCTATTACAGTTCTACGGGACACTTGGAAATGGTTGAGCTTGGTAAAAAAGCAATAATTACAGTTCTCCTTAAACCCAGTAAAGATGCCTCGAAGTGGCAGTCATATAGACCGTTTTCTTTGTGCTCAGTTTAAGATAATAAAATATGAGCTAAATCTTTGCTCAAATTAGATAACAAAATATTAGCTAGAGCTATTCCACCAGACTTGCCCCATACATGGATAAATAAGTGCCCCAAGTAGCCTGGCTTCATCCCTGGTACAGCCACATCAGATAACTTACAGACGTACGTTGTGCTGATTCAGCAGACCCACCTATATAATCAAGGCTCTTTCAGCGTTCGCCGACACCAAGAAAGACTACAACTCTTTAGAGTGGATACAATATTAGATCGCATGGGCCTAAGCAAAAACAGTCAATCTTGTTAAATTCCTATAATCATACCCCAATGGTAGAGTATGAGTTAATAACATATACCTACACCCTTTCAAGTTAGAATAGGTGTTCAAACATGCCCTCTCGCCTCTTTTTTGGTCGCCCTAGCACTGGAGCCCGTAGCGTGCAGACTCCGACAATACCATGCACAGAGACATATCTTTCCCCAACAAGATATAGGGTGCTCTCACTACAAGAATCTAGCTTCACAGATATGTGAAATGATTGCATGTGGAGGGCATACTGAACTCATGATTAACTGTGATAAAATAGAACTATTTTCATTTACTCTCTGTTCTAATAGACCCACAGTGGTTTACCCTGCAATCATAAAAATGGTAGATTTTCCTTACATTTCTTTACCTCTTCCTAAACATCCCAATGCCCCTCAATGGATTGTTTTTTAGAAATCTCAGATTTGGCAGGGGATGCAGCCCACAATCAAATGCGATAACTCAACCAGGCCACTTGAAAAAGGCAGACTGGGTGTATCAGACTTTTTTAGTTGCACAAGCCCACATTGACATACATCAGTCCAAGGTCAATTCCAGATTGCCATATACAATAGTAGAGAGAGAACAAGTAGAATTAGGCTCTCTGAAGACCATTTTATGTGTTACAGAATCGAGATCCTCTAATACAAATCATACAGTTAAGGTGCATACCGTGGATACGGTGAACCCAAGTCAAAAGTGTGGATTGATATTCTGTACTCTCCCAACACAACCCTCACAGGTAACGGTCTGCCTCCACCCTCTCTAAAACACTCAGTGATGACTATACATTTGAACAGAGAGATTAATCAACTTGGACATCTATTTCCAAATGGTATCTTTTTGTCGCTGGATGAATACAAATCACGTACTGAAATCAACTGGCTTTTCAAACACTTTAGACTTCAACCTGCAGCCATATTCAATGACACCAACAGCTGCACCACCTACATAGACACCCCAACACTTACATAAAACACCTCATGTCCAAGATATTCTTCACAGCCAACTTCCCCGCGGGTGGAACTCTTCTATACAGACCACCAGGACCCAACAACAATTTCACCAGCAACATCACAAACTTTGTCACAGTCCTCATCTATGCCAGCATCTTCATCCTCCTCAAAGATATTAACTTTCACCTAGAAGACTAAAACTACGGCTTTTCTTGAAAACTTTGAAAATCTTGGCTTCACCCACCATGTAAACGAACCCACCCACACAAATAGAATCCTATTGAACCCACAATTCTCCTCAATCAGCAACATCACAGTTGACAATCCAGCAATTATAACCTGAACAGACCACTCCCATGGCAGTTTCAGCATAACCATCCTGCACCACCACAAACCTACCACCATCAAACCAACCTACCACAGCTGGAGAAACATCACAGAAGAGGACTGGCCTTCTGACATCTTCAGGCACCTGACCATGCACAACAGCAACTTACCAAAAGACACCAAGAACCTCAACAGAAGGAGCACTACTTGTGCCAAAACTTTAGCTCCCCTCAAACGCAACCCTACGGCAGGAGCCCTTCCACAGGCAAGATGTTACACAGGGAAAATCAGGTAGACAAAAGACCCCTGTAACCAACTGGAGTGGAAATGGATCCCAAGGATAAAGACATCTTCAAATCAGTCCTATAACACTAGCACAAGCAGGAACACTAAGTGCATAGGCTTTGCGGATCACACTGACAGCACAAACAGTAGTAAAGAAATCATCATCAAGAAAGATTTCATCATGCCTCCAGCAACATCACCCCCTCGCAAGAAGCTCTCAAAATGTTTCTGTAACCAAATCACTTCAAAATACGGCAACTTTGAATCTCAACCGGACCCAGTCAGCATCCCATCACAAGCAAAGAATGAACCCTGACCTCATGGCTCCCCGTCATCACTGTTGAAACCGCTGCTATCATGAAGACCTCCACTCAGGGGAGGGGGGGCCAGAGGGGAGCATCTGACTTTTGCCTCAACCATGCCTTCACCAAAGGACAGAGAAGCAACAACACCCATCCTCAACACCTCCATCAACTCAGCCAGATTCCCGGACACCAGGAAACATGCCACCGTCATGCAAGCTCAAAAAACCATCTGCTGACCCAGCCATGCTCTTCAACACACATCCATCTCCTTCTACCATACCCCAGCCAAAGTCTTACAGAAAGGAATCAATCAAAACCTCACAGACTACCTCAGAAACCGCTAGCTCCTTGTCACCACGCAATCCGGATTCAGGCCTAACCACAGTACAGAAACAGCACTCATCGCCACCACAAAGAACATGAAGGCATAGCACACCTCATTCTCTAGGATTTCTCTGCAGCATCTGACATGGCCTTGTACCTAATCCTCATCAGGCACCTGCACAAGATTTGCTTCCAAGGACCAGGTCTCCACTGGATTTGCTCCTTCTTATTGATAGAACACAATCTGTCAGTCTAGGACTTCACTCATCGGAAGCCCGCTTACTCACCTGTGGAACACCTCAAGCTTCACTGCTCAGCCCCACCCTCTTCAATGTCTAGCGACATATACGCAGACTACATCAACATCCTGTCTGATGCCACACAACTCAGACTCTGCCTTGAAGACAAAAAACCCAATGCAAGAAAAAAGTTAACCGCCTGCATGACCAAAGTCGCTAACTGGATGAAAGACAACTTTCTCAAGCTCAACGCAGACAAAACAGAAGTAGTGATCTAAGCAAAAACAATTCGCCATGGGAATACAACTAGTGGCCAGCCAAACTCTGACCCACACCCACAAGAACATTGGAATCATTATCGATTGTAAACTGGACATGATCGTACTAGTCAAGGCTGTCACTGCATCCTGCCTCCCCAGCCCAAAGATGCAGAGGAAGATCTTCAAATGGCTCCCAAACAACACCACAAATATCTTCACTCCTACTATAGTCGCTCCGAACCACCCGGGACTCAGCAGCCAGACGCAACCTCCCACACAGAACTCACATCACACAATACTTAAGGGAGCTCCACTGGCTCCCCATACAGAAACGTGCTCATTTCAAACACCTCACACACACGTTCAAAGCACTACACAAAGTAGGCCCCACCTACCAGAAAAGTCATATCTCCTTCCACCAATCACAGAGACACCTCAACAGGACTCCTACTCGCACATATTCCACACGTACACCGATTCAGGTCAGGAGGACGGATGTTCATTACATCACTCTAAAAGCGTGGAACAACTTCTTATTAAAATTCCGCAAGAAGCTGAAGACTTGGCTTTTTAGTTAACCAACCTACCCTAGACAGGGCTAGGCACACACACCTGCTCAGTTACAAGATACACATGAGGGTAATAGTGCACTTTACAAACACACAAAGCAGGAGGGACCCCACTGCTGGTGCGGAATGTAGATGCTGCTTTCGGGACGGGGCGGAGTTAAAGCACCCGGACTGGGAATGGCATTTGGTGGCCTTGTTTAGGGGCAAGAAGGAATGTATACTCAAGATATAATCGAAATTCCTTTAGAACACTCCTCTCAACTGCACTTCAGAGATGTAGAGATCATCCATCAGAAGGCGTGTTGTTCTGCTACTATGAATGGCTAAACGGAAAGGGGCAATAACATGGTCTAAAAGATCCACTCCCAAAGAAGACCCCTGGTTGCAGGACGACGCATCCTGCTATGATGCAGCTGACCACTTCAGTCTGATTGCACCCATCTAGAATTAGCCTAAAGCCATATGGGGGCCTTTTCAGTGATATTTACAGTGACAGTTTTAGACAAATGTATGATATAATGAAGGGCTTTACACGGAGATGTTGGGACTGTAAATTTATAAACTATAATATTGATTGAAAGCTCGTTACTTATATTGGATGGAAGTGTCCCTATTTCTCATATCATAAATATAAAACCATGATAAAAACTACTTGACTAAATTCGCCCATGTGGTGATCGTAAATGTATCATATGTTGGTAATTGGAAGTCAAATTTAGGTGACGGACCTTGCTTATTGCTGTTATTTAATTTCATGCATGCATTTTTAACCACAGACAATACCTTACTTGCCTTAAAGATATGGATTTATAAATAGTGCTTGCACGAATTTCAAGATGAAAACATTAAAGTAAAAAAAAAAAAATGGACACGTACAGGTCAACATGCAGATATATTGGTACATGTCTAATACTTCAAAAAAACAACTATGAACACTTAGAAAGAAATTGAAATGTAAATGGGAAAGACCAAAAAAGTCAAATAACACGGCCTAGTTAGTAATATAAATTATTTATTACAGAGACTAAAACGTACCTCTTTCTGTGCAACTTTAAAGGGAATGGCGCCTTTCAAATGTTGCCGAGTAATGCCACTCCAGCGTGTTCTGTAGTCAAAAACTGGTAGCTCTGGCTTTATATATTTGTCATATATGACATCACCTACATAGTTTACTACACTGCATCGTGCCAGTTCACTAACTTTACCCCCTGGGCCAGTGCCAACCATCTCACAGTCAATTGCTACGCACTTTCCTGGTGACATCCAAAGTGGGCATGGAGAAGAAGGTCTGCTGGGAACTGAGCTGCTTGGTATAGAGGATCCACTATCATATTCATGTATAGATGGGCCCTGCACATCTGGTCTATTACAAGAGACAGGCAGAGAATCAGACAAAGGCTTCTTGAGTTTGTTAGGCTTCAGATGGTGCTTATCATCAAACAGATTGGATGATCTGGAAACATTAGGACGCTGACAGTTCGACTGACTGCACAAGGTATTTTGCTCCATTGTGGCAGATCTGCTGATCTTTGCTACAAGTACAGACTGAATGATTCCTACAAATTCCTTTTTTAGCTTTGGCTGGCTACTTTGTTCCAAAAGAGCTCTGCGACCCAAAACTCGTAGATGTTTTCGAGTCTTCCTTTTTTTCCTTTTTGGACTAGTACTAATATCCGGAAGTATCATGTTGGCTCCTTCATAGGATTTCTGTAATAATGAAGGGCTACAACGCCCATTCAAGCGTTTGGAAGATCCTTCCTTTTCCAACTTGCAACCCCCAGACGTCCTACGTGGCTGCAAGGTGCTGAACTCCGATGACATCTTACTGACGAAAGAATCAGATCGCATTCCAAAAACCTATAAAAGCAAAAAGATAATATGAACAGTTAAAGAACCACCTAAAACGTGCCCATACTACTGGTTTATATAGGATTGCATGACAAAATTTCAAGTGGAGGCAAAATAAGAAACTTGACAAACAGGACTTGCTTAACTTAAGATGCAGATGTGACTAAGCACTAAAATAAAATAGTTCGAGAAAACCCTAAAGGCAGTATCAGAGCTCAAGAGCATTTTCGAGATAAACTCTCTTCTACGGTGGGCAGTAGAGTGTGCAAACAATTTAAGGTCATAAAGGAAATCGTCCATTACAAAAACAAATACAAATCCCGCTTATTTATTTTATTTTATTTATTTTGAAAGTTTTATATAGCGCGAACAAGATCTTCGCAGATATCAGAGCGCTTTACAGAGGAGGGGAGCATATATACATAGATACATCAATAGTGTTAAAAGTACAGGGAGGTGATATCAAACAATCAAGTAAGACAATTTCAAAGTCGAACAAAAATGCAAAGGGTTTGAACAAGTAGTACAGATCAGTATCGAGTCTTTGAAGTTGATCCCCAGTAGTGGTTCAAGTGTATTTAGCCATGAGGATCGCTTTTACTTCTTTCTTGAAAAGTATGGTAGATGGGATGAGCCTGGTTTCAGGGGGGAGTGAGTTCCAAATCCTGGGAGCCATTCCTTAGAAAGAGCGTTTATACCTTTTTTCCCTTGCGGAATCTTTTAGGCTTTAGCAAAAGATTGTTTGTGCCTCTAGTGTTTCTGGAGCCTCCAGAAATCGTCAGCTTCTGAGCGAGGTATCTAGGTGAGCTCAGGTGGACAGCCTTGTGCGTCAAACAAGCAATTTTCAGGTGTATTCTGGCTTCAAAAAGCAGCCAGTTCAGGGATTTGAAGTCAGGGGAAATGTGTGAGTGTTTTTTTGATCCAGTGATAAGTCTCGCTGCAGCGTTTAAAGAGGCTCTTATGGGTGCCGTAGTAGCTAGGGGGAGACCGCAGAGGGCGGTGCTGCCATATTCTATTCGAGGTATGACTAGTGATTGTACAGCAGTTTGGAAGTCTTTGGCTGGCAGGAAGGGTTTAAGTTTCCTAAGGGTGTTGATTTGGTAGTTCGCTCCCTTAGTTGCTTTGTTGATGTGTTCCTGCATGCTGAGATTGGTGTCAAGTGTTATGCCCAATGATTTCGCTGAGTCCACGATGGTGGGTTGAACATTGAGTGCCGTTAGGTGTTTAAGCCACATTTGTGCGGTAGTGATCTTTGCGGGAGGTGAAATCAGAAGGAACTCTGTTTTAAGGGCATTGAGTTTGAGATGATTAGCGGACAGCCAGGATTGGGTGCTTCTGATCGTTGAGTTCAAGAGCGTGATGTCTTTGGGTGATTGTAGTTTGAGATAAAGTTGGGTGTCATCAGCATACATGTGGAAGTGTACATTGGATTCTTGTAGCAAGGTGGTGAGAGGTTCCATAACTAGGTTGAACAAAGTTGGGGATAGGGAGGATCCTTGTGGTACGCCTAGCGATGCAGGTCTTGGCGCGGACATCAAGTTGTTGCTCTTGAATTTCTGCGACCTGTTATGCAGAAAGGACGTGAACCATTTGAGCACAGTTCCAGATAGGCCCATTCTTGTGTTTAATAGTTCGAGTAAATTCTCATGTTTGACGGTGTCAAATGCGGAGGAGAGATCAAGGAGGATGAGGAGGCAGGTATCGTTATGATCTAGGATTTGAAGGGCGTCGTCAATTATGTGAGTCATAGCAGTTTCAGTACTGTGATTTGCTCGGAAGCCTGATTGATGAGAGTTGAGGAGATCAAACTGAGTAATGTGTTTAGTCAATTGTATTTGTGCGCATTTTTCCAGCAGTTTGGCAAGAGTCGGAATGTTGGTAATGGGACGGTAGTTGTTTAGGTCAGAGGGGTCGGCTGTAGGTTTCTTTAGCAAGGGTGTGACTTGTCCAACTTTGAGGGAGTCGGGAATGGCTCCTTGTTGAAGTGAGCTGTTAATGATTTTAGTCCAGAGTGGAAGGAGCGACGGGGTAAGGACTTTAACAGCGTTAGCAGGAAGGGGGTCCGTGAGGTGATTGGATGGTTTCAGAGTGCTGAGCAGTCTGCCAATTTCTTCTTCCGTGTAGGTGACAAAGGTTGACCAAGTGGCATTGTTTTTTGGTTTAGTGGGTGCTATGCAGTGGGGTTTGGGATAGAGGCTTGCGTCCATGAGGAGATCATTCTTTATGTTGTCAGTTTTTTGGTTAAAGAAAGAGGCGAAGTCTTCGCAGGAGGGAGCTTCGCACATAGTGTTGAGAGGTTGGGGTTGTTCTTTGGATTGTGTTCGGATAAGCTCAAACAGCTTTCTCGGACGATTTTTGGCTTGGTCGAGCTGATGGCTGAAGAAGTCTGATTTTGAGCGTTTTATTTTCCTGAAGTAGGCATTTCTCTTTTTCTTCAGGGTTTTTAGGTTCAGTGCAGAGGGAGCTGATCTCCAGGTGCGCTCTGCCATTCGCATGGCGCGTCTATCGTCATTGAGACTCCCGTCGTACCAGGGATTGGAAATTTTTGCGGAGGCTTTTTTTAGCTGCAAGGGTGCGACTTCATTAATTATTGAGGTCATAGTGTTAAGATAGTGATCAGTCAAGGATTGGACTTCCTTAACGCCAGTAGGAGGAAGCAGTAAGTTGCAGCTGTTGGGGGGCAGAGAGTTTGAGTTTAGTTTTTTCATGTCTCTTTTCCAGACTTTGGGCCTGGCGGATTGAACAGGGTTAAATTTAACTTTTTCATTGATGAAGAATGTGATAATATGATGGTCTGACCAGTCACAGGGTTGGATAGATTCGAGTTGGATAGAGGCCTCTTTGGAGATGATAAGGTTGAGGGTAGAGCCTTTCTCGTGTGTCGGACTGTTGCAAATTTGAGTGAGGTCAAGGGCGTTAAGGAAATTCTTCAGACCTTTTACCACTGCATCATTATGATCGTTCCAGTGGAGGTTGAAGTCACCAAGGTATATTTGTGTGAGTTGTCGCCCGGAGTTGGTTGAGATCATATCGATGATTTGTTGGGAGAAGGTAAGGTTGTCGCCGGGTGGATGGTAAACGCCATGAAGAGTGCAGATCGGTTTGCCCTCACTGATAATATCGAGGCAGATGTATTCACAGTAGGTTGGGGAGGGTAAGGAAGGGGAAGTTACTTTCAAGACAGAGAGGTTGCTCCTGTATATACATGCGATTCCGCCACCTTTTTTATTGCCAGAGCTGTCAAGTCTGGTGATGTGGTAGTTGGGGGGAACCAGAATGTCCATTATAGGTGTAGAAGATTCTGTTAGCCATGTTTCAGTCATGATGATTAAGTCAAGATCCAATTTTAGGATGAGATCGGCGATAGCGGAGGAGTGTCTAGCGGCTGATCTGCAGTTGAGGAGAGTGCATTTGAGACGGGGTGTGTCGAGGGTGGAAGGGGGTTCTAGAGCGAGGGGGACTTTACTCAGGTTACTATGGATAGCGATTCTCTTGTTCAGTGTGGGGGGTCTAAGGGGAGTGGTCCGAGAGAGGGTTGCAGGAGCGATGGGGGCGGTTTTCGCGGTTGTGAACAGAGATTGAGGTCCAGTGCGGTGGGAGTCGAGTGCGAGAGTTCGCCACCCGGGTGGAGGACCAGTTGGGAGGGGAGGTGATGGTGGAGGCGCGTGAGGGGTGTCTGGGGTGTGTGCTGAGTGATTGTTTGATGATGTGAATGTCTTGTTTGATCTGGTGGAGGGTGTTGGGTGAGGGGTGACTGGAGTGTGATAGACAGAGTAGTTGTTGTTTGATGATGTGCATGTCTTCTTTGAGCTGGAGGAGGGAGGCCGTAATGTAGTCCAGTGTGGGAAATGTGTTGGAGGTGGGGATGGGAGGGTCGGGCGTGGATGACATAGGGGAGAGGTTGGTGGTGTGGATGAGAGTATTGGTGGTAGGCGGAGAGTGCAGGGTGGAGGATGGGCGTTTATTAGTGGTGAAGGGGGTGGAGGTTGGGTAGTGGGGGGTGAGACTGGGGTGAGAAGTGGGATTGTAGATGGTTCTTTTTTGAGGGGGTGTAGTTGAGTTGATGGAGGTGGTGTGTTCTGTGTGATTAGTTAATGGGTGGAAGTGGGGGCTGAGAATGGGGGGGGGATAAAGGGTGGGGTTTGCCTTTGTGTGTGTCGGTCTGATGCTGATCTAGGTTAGGCGGGTTGTGGGTGGGAGCTGTGGTATCAGGGGTGAGAGGAAAGGGGATGGGGGCTGGTGTGTGGGGGGAAGGGGTGAGGTGGTTGGTGTAAGAGGGGGAGTGATCTAAGTCTGTGCTTGAGGGGAGTGGGGTAGCTACAGAAGGTGGGTGAATGACTAGGGTGTCGGGAGTAAAAGGAGAGGTGCATGTCGTTTTGTGGCTGGGCTAGGTTAGAATGAGTGTGGTTTGAGGCTGTGGTGTCAGGGGTGACAGGAATGGGTGTGGTATGAGAGGAGGACAAGGTGAGGTTGGTGGGGGGGGAGGGGGTGCCGCTGGAATGTGTGGGTGAGGGATCTATGTCTGTAAATGAGGAGTGCGAGGTAGCTACATTAGGTGGGTGAATGTCTAAGGTGCCGGGGGTGGAGGAAAGGTGCGTGTCGTTTTGGGGTTGAGCTAGGTTAGAAGGGTTGTGATTGGGGGCTGTGAATTCAAGGGTGATAGGCCTGAGGGTGCTATGAGTGGGGGTCCGGTGATTGGCGAGGTGTTGTTTGAACGTGGGGAACAGGTTGTCTAGTAGTTCCAGGTTCTTATCTGTGGATTGAATTAGGATAATCCCGTTATTGTATATAGTGATGGTGGTTCAGCCCGGGAAGAGTTGGGATGGTGTGATGGTGTGATTGAGAGTTTTAGGCCATGCGCGAAATTCCTGGAGGTGGAGACGGTGAGTAAGGTGAGGAACGCTTTTCTCCATTGGGCTCTGCGTGTGGTGTGGAAGATGATATCAATGTTCAGTGAACCATTGACTGGTGAGAAGTAGGTGTCTGTAAAGGGAGTTTCGGGGTGGGACCTCAGGAAGTTGTGTTTAAAGCGTTTAGCGGCTTTTTTAGTGAGTGAGGGTGGGTAGTTAATTCTATGTGTGTGCTTGCCGACGGGTTCCATGATGGGAGGACAGTCTAGGTAGGTGTAGTAGGGAGGGTGCACTGTCATAAACAGTTGCGTGGGCCAAAAGTGACACTAGTGGGTGCACAATAATGCTATATGCAGAGTACAGATGCAGACAATAATAGTGAGATAATGGGAAGTGACACTAGTGAGCTGCCAAGGTATTTGAGGTAGTAATCGGTGCATACAAGACTAACACTTGAGATGGGTGCGAGTTGCACAAGTGTGTAGGGTGCACAATAAAGATATAAGGGAGCAGAATACTGATGAGGACTGTAAGTTACATGGAGCAGGGGTGACACCAATGAGCAGCTAACAAATATGAGGTAGTAATCAGTGTATACGGGAGGGAACAATGTAATGAGTGCAGGTTACATCAGTGACAAGTCTATGTGTGATATTCGTCAGTGCATTTTAAGAATAGGAGTGAATTCGATGTAGGTTATAAACAAGTGCAGAACAAGTAGAAATATAATACTGACAAAATACTGGAATAAAATAACTGTGCAGAACATAAAAATATCTAAATCGAAGGTGACAATAGTGAGTAGTCAAAAAATGTAAGGTACAGGAGTGACAGAATACAGTTGCACACACAAATTATATGAAACAACAAGTGGCATTAGTGAGCAGCAAAAGAAACATATATGAGGTAGCAAACGGTGCATTACCGGTGATGATAAAGTGGGACGTGCAAGATACAATTAGGAATATACAATATAATACCACTGTAAAAGGCAATAATATATGGGTAGCAATAGGTGCAGAAAAAGTGAAATGTGCTGGTTACAATTGGGAATATATTAATATTAGAGGTAGCAATCTGCGCAATACATATGTTCAAAATATAGGTAGAAGTATAATACTACAATAATAGGCATGAAATATGAAATACCTAGCATCTAGTGCGACAGAAAAAGCACTTTAAACTGCCTGGTAAATATGGCCAACAAGCAGTTGCTCCCACTACAGAACGTATTTTCTCTCTGAGATATACAGTGTGCCATGAAGGTCAAGTTAGAAAAATCAAGGAAAGACTATCAAGGGCAAAGCGAAAGGCAGAACAGCTTTCCCTCCATGGAACACACAATAACCATCCAAAATCCCACAACAGCTTATCAGGGTAGCATGGGTGATACATGATATTCCATCTCAAACACTGTCCACATACTACACTGTAAAACATTGCTGAAAAATAGATCATAGAATCCACATTCATTTGAAATTCTTTTTTTATTGAAGAAAAGTGCAGTAAACATTTGGGTCTCTGCCTTCCTCAGATTTTGTAGGAGTAGCCCAGTTTACTTACGTTTTGGTCATGCAATATATTTGGTCTGCTTTGCATTAATGAAACCAAAAGCAGTATTAGAAAAGGTTTGGGTACAAATTATCATACAAAGGTTTCAATGAAGCGATACCAGGGCAAAAGAGATGACCTGATAGAAGAAATCTCAAGCACATTTAGGACAAATCACATATTTGAGTAAAGATACACAATATTTACAGAGGAGAAAGGTACTTTGAAGGCGCTGAAAAATAGTGCTAATTATTTGAGAAAGTAGCCAGGATTTCATGTGGGAATTCTCCAACCACTGACTAGTCCAAAGGATACGGTTAGCACCTCACCAGCAACTCCTCAGAACATTACTGGATTTCAGAAGAAAATATCTTGAGGAAAGACAGCGGCCTAAAAGTGGAAGAAATAAGATCCAAGGACTTGTGCCGGCACCCAGGGACTGGAACTGCTCTTAACTCTAAAAGGCCTACTGGTTGGCTTCATATTATCTGCTACAGCTAGAGGAAACAGAAAGATTCGGCTCCAAGAACGGCCAGTTGATAACTGTAAATTGGACCATGCAAGAACCGTTGCTGGAGAGAAGCCTCCTGCCTAGAAACCCACACTGAGCATATGAGGGCTGCAGGAATGACCAGGAGGAATTATCCCAGCAGTTAAAAAAATCTGGGGCACAATAATTTGTTTACATCTCCAGAGGTTTAGTGTAAGGTGAAGAGACTTTCCTAGGGAGGGTGCACCCTTCTTACGCATGACACCCAGGATAACGCCAAGCTTTTAACCACACAGAAAAAGGCGTCACCGCTACCTGAGGTATCTGGGCACATGGAGCCTTGTCAGACTTCAGCTTCTAGCATTGGCCTGCTGGTGGATTTCAAGAACAACAAAAAAAGAACTACATATGAGAGCAAATAATAAGGTGGCAAATCATCTCGCACCAAAAGTTGGCCTTAGCAACTACGGAATCCTACTTTATTCTGCTGTGAGGTTTTGGCACCAAACGCAAAGGATTCTGAAGGAACTTGATGAGGACATATCTGTCTCCGTAGGACCCATGTCAGAGTCTTGCATTGCTGGAAGACTTGAAGCTTCAACAATTATATTAAGTCAGTAGGATAGAAAGGTTAACGGTACAGCTTGTATGGCCTACCTTGCGTCTGCTCCATTGCAGTCCATGTGAAACCGCTTATCGGTCCAGTCAACTGCAAATAATGACTTCTAATTGAATCTTGTGGTAAGTTAATGTAGTAGACTGTGTGCAGTAATTTATACCCCAACATATTTGGAGACGAGCTAGAGGAACTTGGAGGAACCTAGAGGGAGAAGCCAGAGACTTTTTGGATGTTTAATTCTGTAAATACAATTGGCAAGAGATTCGCAGCCAATGGTCACTCAATGACTGTCAGGAAGACAGGAGGGTCCCGAATTCTGGCGGAGTGTTTTACAGCCAGTTGAAAGGCATCTACAAAGATTTTGACACGGTTTCTATTGGCCCGGAGAAGTTGTTAACGGCCAACCATGGACTTAACATCATCGCCTATCCCTCAGCACCCATCTCATGTGCCGTGTATCGGAGCGTCAGTGCGAAGGTAAGGAGGGGTGGCGTTCCAGTTTTTTTTTTTTATTGACACCATATTGGGCGTGCATGCGCTGCCATTGGTCAGTGCGTTTCTTTATTACGGCGGCTGGATTTGTGGGGGAAATTAACATCGGAGGCATTTCAGCATACCTCTGCGGCCGGCAGTGAGATGCACACCTGTTTTTGAAAGTTATTACCCATGTGTTCACCACGGTGACACGCATACCTTAGGAATCATTACTATGAAACGTCATTTATTGTAAGCTGAAGAGAGCGTTCACCACGGTGATACACACACCTTGTCTATTTCCTTATAAGTGCTTCATTTATACGGTGAAGCACACACTTGGTATGCTTTTCAATCGTGGTGTGCACGTACTGATCAAACCAGACAATACAAAGCAGAAAAAAAATAAAATAAATAAATAAAAATCACACCAGGTTTACATTCGCCCCAACAGCCAATGTCAATAAATTCACGTTAGAAAAAGATTTAAAAGCTTTTTTCCGTAAAGTTAGACTTAACAGATTTTTTGTAGACAAGGAGTACACTGGGCCAGAAAATATCTCGGGTTTAAAGGATAAATCTACCTTTATGCCGGCTATTACCCGGTGTGCAAAAATGTCTACGTTTTTGAACGAGTTGTGGAAACTAAAGTAAGAAAAATCAGAGAGGCACACCAGATATGAATAACATGTCAAAAGATCATAGGATAGCCATGACTTCATTGAAAAATGACTTCAGTTTGATTATCAAACCCGCGGACAAGGGTGGAGGTCTTTAACACTGAGGCCTATGACAAAAGAATGCTGACACTACTGGAGGTTAGAGAATATTATGTCAGAATCCCAAATCAAGAATGGAGAAACTAAATAGTCATGTAGAGAGGGTTACTAAAGGAGCAATAGAGAAGGGCTGGATATGTCAGGCAGAATACAAATTCCTAAACAACAAGAATGCCATCATCCCAGCGATGTACGGACTCCACAAGAACAAGCAAAATCCACCTACGAGTCCTATTATTAGCTTATAGGATCTCTACTAGAACACATTAGTTAACATGCCGATACTTTAAAAAAAAACTTTAGTTCACAAACAGAGATCGTATGTATGTGATTCAGCTCACATCATCTCTATGATCAAGGGTGCCCATTTCAATGCCTGTAATCAGATTTTGGTTACCCTCGACATAGAGGCCATGTATCCGAATATCCTCCAGGATGACACAATCAAGGTCATCTATGATACCTTACGTGAAGATGATCTTAGAGGTGCTAGTAAGGAGTTCATTATGGAGTGCAACACCTTAGTACTTAAAAACAACATGTTTTATTTAAGGAAGACTTGAACCTTCAGTGTAAAGGGTCTAGATGGGAGCAACCTGTGCTCCCTGCTTAGCATGCCTATATGTTGGAAATTTTTGAGGACAGGCACATCTTCAATGAGGTGGCACCCTTCTTCGAAAACATCTTGATGTGGCGCCCCTTTATTGATGATATCTTCTTTATCTGGAAAGGGGAGGAATCAACCTTGTTGCAATTTCTGGAATTGTTGAACCTGGGTGATCCTAACCTTAAATTCACGGCGGACTACAATAGCAGCTCGGTCCATTTTCTGGATATAACGATTAAAAACATTGAAGGATTGTTATGTTATGTTATATGGGTATTTATTACGCACACAATTACTCGTGAGTATCCTGGCGCGAAAACCACAAAGAGATCACATGAAAAAGCACAGCATAATTTTAGTAAGCTTGGTTGAGGAGGTGAGTTTTAAGAAGTTTTTTGAAGCAGCTAAGGTCTCTGGTGTCCCTGAGATTGAACGGAAGGGCATTCCAGAGGGTAGCCGCTCTAACTGAGAATGATTGGCCGCCCAATCTGGTGCGCCTAAAGCGCGGTGTTACCAGCAGGCGTTGGGAGGCAGATCTGAGGTGTCTGCTTGGCACGTGGAACGTCACTCTTTCCCTGAGATAGACTGGGCCGGTATCGTGTAGTGCTCGGTGAGTGAGAACCAGAGTCTTAAATTGAACTCTTTGGGCCACCGGCAGCCAATGAAGAGAAGCCAGTTGGGATCTTATGCTAATGCGTCTGGGAATGCCCAGCAGAAGTCTCGCCGCCGCATTTTGGATGAGCTGCAGCCTGTTTAGCAAATAGGAGGGGGAGCCCAGATAGAGAGCGTTGGCATAGTCTAGGCGGGACAGTATAAGGGCTCTGGGGACCGTTTCTTTGGCCGGTTGGGGCAGTAAGGGAAAAATTCTGCCCAAAGATTTAAGGGTCCCAAAGCAGGCTCCCGTCAATCTTTTTATCTGCTCTGAGAACCTCAAATCTTCATTAAACCAGATGCCCAGATTTTTGGCCGGGCCCCCCTCAGAGAGGGGACGGGGGAAATCGGAAGGCCAGATCAGTTCAATAAATTGGTTAGGAAAGTGGCCATACAGTATGATCTCTGATTTTCCCTCGTTACATTTAAGCTTGGCCTGTGCCAGCCAAGTGAATGCAGCCGTCAGGCACCTTTGTGCTGCAGTCTTTTCTAATTGTGAGTTACCCCAAGTGAACAAAAGCTGGGTGTCGTCGGCATAAGCCATTATTTTCGCACCCAACTTCTCGGCCAGGTAGATCAGCGGGGTCATATAGATGTTAAAAAGAAGTGGGCTCTATGTAGAGCCCTGTGGGACCCCAGTCTGAACTAACCTGGCCGAGGAGGAGTGTGGGGGCACCAAACTTGCTGGTACCGCGAGTCCAGGAAGGACTCCAGCCATGACCAGACGGCCCCCGTGAGGCCGATGTCAGTGAGGCGGGCCAGGAGGAGTTGATGTGGAATGTAAATGTAAATGTATTTCGATTTATATAGCGCACTAATCACCCAGGGGTCTCAAGGCGCTTGCTTAGGGAACCCGTCCTGGTATTCCCCTTTGAGATACCCCGGCAGGGTATTCACAAGGTGAAAGCCAGGCATCCCGCCGCGAGGGGCTGGAGTGGAGATTAAGCAAGCTATTGCCCAGAGTCGCAGAGTGTGACCCCGTGAGTCGAGTAGGCACCGGAGCGAGAATTGTCGAGTCCGTGGAATTTTTTGAGCCCGAGACCCGCCGAGGCGGGGAATCGAACCCTGGTCCACGGCTGATCTCAGCTTCCGGGTCTGCCGCCTCTAACCACTGAGCCACGCTTCTCCACAACCGTATCAAAGGCGGCAGAGAGGTCCAATAAGATCAGCGCCGCTCTGCCACCCTTGTCCGTGCATTCCCTAATGGCTTCCACCACCTCTACCAGGGCTATCTCTGTACTGAAGGAGGCCCTAAAGCCCGATTGGGCTGGGTGGAGTGCCCCCGACTCCTCCACAAAGGTGTTCAACTGCCGAAAGATCACCTTTTCGCAGACTTTGGCCAATGCCGGGAGCAAAGAGATGGGACGGTAGTTTGCTGCGACAAGGGGGTCTGCTGAAGGCTTTTTTAGGAGGGGCAGAAGTTTCGCTTGCTTCCATTGCCTGGGTACCATTGCAGATTGCAGTGACCAGTTGATTATAGCTGTAACTTCTGTCACTACATGGTCTGCTACTCCAGCCAAAACTCTTGCCGGGCAAGGGTCCGCAGGGGAGCCTGATTTAAGAGATTACAGCAGAGTAAGAATGTCCGATTGATCGGCCATAGAAAAATTGGCAAGGCAATTGTTCGAAAGAGGGCCGGGCGTCTCCTCCACCGGAAGAGTTGCACAGCACTCACGGCAAATCCCTCCTCAATAAGCTTAATCTTGTTAATAAAAAAGGAGGAGATCTCCTCACATCGGTCTGCGGAAACCGGAATTTTTTTTGCTCCGCTAGAGGCGACAGAAAGCTTTGTACTATAGCGAATATCTCCTTGTCATTGTTATCCGCCTTTAAGATTCTAGTCGCAAAGTAGGCACCTTTTGCAGTCTTGACTGCAGTATAATATTCTCTTTGGACTAGACGGAGGTCGGCTTTAGCTTGTGGAGCGTAGGCAGCCCTCCAGAGCCTCTCCGATTTTTTATATGACCTTTTTAGCTCTTTAAGCGCTGGGTTGAGAGGGCAAAGCACGTCGGTGGCTTTGTGTGGCGGGTTTGGAAGTAGCCTCTACTCCTCGCCTGACCCAGGCATTAAAGAGTTCCACTTGGGCCTCTAAATTGCTTGCTAGAGCCATGTGAGACTGCGTAAGGGCATCAGCCAGACCAGGGATATTAATCTTCCTTACTGGGGGGCCAACCAGAGGAGAAGGGTAGCGTAGTGGTCGTGCCATGACCCAGGAAAAGTAGACAACCGCATGGTCGGACCAGGTGACCGGCTGGGGATCTTTAAGGGCCAGATTAAAGATGAAGCAAATCAGGTCCAACATATGTCCACGGGAGTGCGTAGGTTTAGTAACCCACTGAGTTAAATGTGTTATACCTAGAAGGTCTTGTAAGGCCAGCACATCTGGGGAACCGGGGGAATCCCAGTGAATATTAAAATCTCCCAAAAGGAGAAATTTAGGAAAGCATAGCACACGTTCCGCTACAGCATCTCCTAAGGAGCTTAAGAAGGAACCCATCGGCCCCGGCGGTCGATAAATCAGTGTACCTCCTACGGTAAAGTGAGGGGACAGAATAAAGGAGAAGTCCAATGCTTCACCGTCCAGCACACTCAAAGATTTGTCACATGAAAAGGCCCATGCTTCCCTAAATACTACGGCAGTGCCGCCCCCTCTGCCTAAAGTGCGGTCCGCCCTGGCCAGGCGGTAGCCACGTGGGACAGCCAATTCTACCACTGGAACAGAAATCGCTGAGCCACGTTTCAGTGATGAATAAAATGTCCAGATTGTTGTCCCCGATGAGTTCATATATGTTATCGGCATGTTTTACCATAGAGCGGGCATTGATAAGGGCAGCTTTAATTAAAGGCTCGGTCTGGGTTTTCTGCGCTGGATGTGTTAGGAAGGGGGGGGGGGGGGGAGATGGAAAATGCACTGCTTGCATTCCCATCCCCTATCGGGGCACGGAGGGCACCTTTTCAGACCTACGTGTGAGCCAGGATTCAGAGAGAGCAGGGTTTCACGGCTGTAGGCGAGTGGGCTCAGTCTAGTTGGAACTAAAGGGGCCGCCGGGACCAGGCGCGGACGGGCGCAGACGGGCTTACCTTAGGCGCACCTTCGGCGCGCCATCGTCGCGCCCGCTGCGCCCTCGCCAGCACATGATAGTAAATAGGGGGGGTAGCGGGAGGCGCGGGCTCCTGTCTCCACCCTCCGGCTTGCTGGTATGTCCCTGATTGGTCCGCCTACCTCCCCATGAGCTCTCCACTCAATCGGCACACAGCCGTGGTGGAACGCAGCTCGGGATTCGGCGACCAAAGAGCTAGTGCATCAGAGGAGCAGCCTGACTCGCTGTCGTCCTCGTGGATGTATTAGGTGAGCCCAGCGTGTGACAAGAAACACAGAAACAATCTTAAAAAAGGAGGAGCAGCCTAACTCGCTGTCGTCCTCAGTGCAAAGAATGTACTTGTGCAAAACAGGCAATTAAAATACTTGTCACCATACAAAACTAAACATCAGGATTTAAAAGCACAGTAAAAAATGCTAGCGCTCGCACAGTGGCGGCAGCGATTTCAATGTGGAAGGCTGCGCGCTCACCGGTGCCGGCTTGAAATAGCGGGAGGCGCGGGCTCCTGTCTCCGCCCTCCGGCTTGCTGGTATGTCCCCGATTGGTCCGCCTACCTCCCCATGAGCTCTCCACTCAATCGGCACACAGCCGTGGTGGAACGAAGCTCGGGATTCGGCGACCAAAGAGCTAGTGCATCAGAGGAGCAGCCTCTGATTACTTGAAGTAGAACTTTTCACCAAGCCCACGGATAAGAACACACTGCTCCATTACAGGAGTTATCACCCACAATCCCAACGAGATAATATTCCTTTTGGACAGTTCCTCCAATTGAGGAGGATCTGTTCAACTCTTGATGATGTTTACAAACAGTCTGAATCCTTAAATTAGTGGATAGGGGACATCCGAAAAAATGTATTAGACATGCGTTTAACCGTGCCAGTTTCTACAATCTAGACAGCATGCTGAATCCTGATCCAAATGACAGTAGGAAAAAGGGAAAGAACACAGAGAAAACATTTGTATTTGTAAGTCAATTCTCCAATACAAGTAATAGACTAAAAAAATGTGGTAAACTCCAAATGGAGCATTTTGAATGAAGGGGTTAAATTGCCGAAACCCTTATTCGCCTTCAAGCGCAATGATAACATAAGTAAAAGCCTAGTCCATACCTACAGGGAAGTTGGCCCCATGAGACAGAGCACCCTCCAAGGAGGAAGAGCACTGGGTAACAATAAATGTGGAAACTGTTCCAAATGTGATAACTGCATTGTGACAAAAACATTCACCTATAATGGTTATACAATTACATCTACAAGCTTGAATGACTGTAGGAGTAGCAATGTGGTGTATCTTCTCCGCTGCCCATGCGAAGTAGCATATGTAGGTGAAACAGGTATGGAACTAAGACTTTGATTGTTGGAACTCAGGTCAGCTCTAAAAACGGGTACGCTGAACGCTCCTCTAGTAGATCATTACACTTTACTGAAGCATAAACATACAGAGTTTGACTAGTTTATTATTAAGGAAAAAACTCCATCCAGGAGAGGAGGAAATATAGAAACTAAGAAGAAAGATGCAAGTAAACTAATTTGTCTTACTTGACCGTGTGGTCACGGACTAGGGGAGTAATTGGTCTCCTTTTTTGCCCTCATCACGCAGCGCAACTAAGGTGCGCGCCTCCTATGTACTGCTTATGGAGCACCTATTGGGCTCTGTTAGGTAAGACAGGATGCTTCTATTGAATTTAATTTCCGTTTTCTATTACCAACCACAGACCCGCAGTACTTTAACATTGTCGGACGTAACAAATGTGCTGAGCATTCCGACATCATCTGAGACCCAGCCTCGGTGTATTCAAACTACTAGTATGATGACGGGACCATGGCATAATTCATGTGTGATATGTTTGTACCTGGTGCAAGTCTGTTAGTCGTTTAGTCGGTTTTCAGTTAGCCGACACCTGTGGGAGGAGTTAACACATGGTATGCGGGCGGTCGACTATCCGGTTTGAGTTTTTGCAATCTGCTACTCGAGCCGCCTTGTCAGGCTGAGCATACTCGTGATGCGCCATCACACAGGAATCACAATACTGTTTGGCATAGTTTACAGTTTTAATCATGTCTCTCGATCATTTGTCTTCAGACGTATCTTCCCTTAACTTATGTGGAAGTACATGTCTCCAAGCAAACATCACCATAATATGTGCTATGTTTTTGATTTTGTCTCCCTAATTTTCACCGTTTTTCTTTATCTAGGTCATGAACTACTGGGTGGGTCTATAACCAACCCCCTCACTCATCCTTGAGAGCAGCCCCCAGTTCACTTAGAAGGCTAATGTTACCCTTCAATTAATATTACTTCCTATCGTGCACTACAATTTCACTATTTTTGGTCCTGAAGAAACGCCAGGGATCCTTTGGACCATCGAAGGCGTGAAACATGTCGACCTAATTAGTTACCTGGGCACATTACGCCTGTATTGGTAACCCCGAACCTACGTGTTCTTTTCATCCTACCAAGGGTACCTTCTCATTAAAGGTTCTTTAGATACACCCTTAGGTATTTTAATACTCACTACACGCACAACTTCACTCTTTTTCTAAGGACTCCACCCACACACCCACATGCACCATACGGCAGTTGTCTAAAAGATCTCCGCTAAAGTGACCCTTTGGGAGACCCGTAGGGCATTGCACCGCCGGCCCGACGAGGAGCAACAGCCAGATGACGAAGCATGACATATTTCGGGGCGTGGGATGGCATCATGAGACAAGCTATGTCTTTTCCAGCACCTCACTCCAATCCCCGAATCCATGACCTATTACTCCTTACATCTTACCCTCTCTTAGGAACAGTGCCCCAGTGTGGTTTGACTCATTGTATAGTGTGGAGCACGGGCACTGGATCATCAATACGCTCCTGGTCCCCCCCCCCCCCAATTCTCTTTTTTTGAATACATATATTTCCACTTTAGACACAATATCAAATGGGTTGAATATCAAGGAGGACTGGATGTGAATTTTCTCTTAGACCGAGTTGAGTTATCAATAAATAAATAGGGAAATGTTGAATGAATCACTGACTGTAATATAACATCAACATACTACTTATGATTAATATTTTGAATAAAATATACACCTAACTTCTGAATCCCTGTTACTGTATATAGATAATCAAGATGTGCAGAAATAGATCTGAACTGAGAGTCCCTTCTGTTCATACACAAAATTACAAGAAGGATTAGAGAAAATAGGGAAGACATATGAAGTAGTTCCTGCTGGTCTTCAAATGAAGCCAAGAGTATTATCCTACAAAATGGAATAATTTAATAGGAATAGGCACAATAGGGCTCAAAACTATATCACGACTCGCATAAAACCAGTAGACAGGAAAACAAAAGCCTAAGTAAAATTCAAGACTTGTGACTTTAATAAAACAGCAAGCCATACCCTTTTATTTTGTACGTAAGGGAATAAGGCATGAATAATGTATTCCCAACAACCTGCTGCCACTGGGTATTTAAATATGGCGCGATATTTCCGGATTTGTATTGCCTGGTTTGATCAGTACGTGCACAACAGGATTCAAAAGTATACCTTGACTTTCATAAAATTAGTACATAAGAAAATAAAAACCTGAGTAAGTTATTTAACATTTGTTAATGATACTATTGTCATAAATTGAAATTGTTCATTTGTGCCATACGTATGAATATGCAGTAGTCAAGGCATTAAACTATACAGAGATGATTAAATCATTATTTCTTATATACCAAGATCAGTGCCTGATTAATCCATTGACCGCGGCGCGAATTCTGCCGCGGTGCAGGTGATTTATGGAGTGGGTGTATTCTGGGCGTATTCTGGGCGGCACCTGGCCGTCCTCCACACATGCCTACTGTAACGTCGGCGCACCGAACGGGTTTAAAACAAAAGTTCAGACCGGCAGCGTTAGAAAGTGAGAGACAAAACATGTTTACATCAATAGCTTTCGTTGTAACAACGAGTAATTTAAAAATGGTGACTATTATTGACTAACTCTATATGTAGATGCTTAAAGTGTGTTAATAAGTTTTTTTCAAGAGCAACTACGTGACTGATCCACTTACGTAACATCAAAAGGACGCACAAGGTAGGATTAAAAAAATGAAGGTACACCGAAGTGGTTCATTTACAGACGAACCACAGTCGAGAAAAGGTACCAGGAGTAGCGTATTTTGTCGGAATAAAAAGGTGAGGACCATTGTGTCATGTGTGAAATATTGAAACCTCTTATCAAATAGATTATGTAGCTTTAGTGTCAGAATATAGAGCTCCGACGCTATCTATACAATTCTGGGGCATTGTCGCGATAGATACTCGGACAATGTCATGGTCTCATTAGGGGGATTTTTTTTTAATTAGATGGAGGGATTGACCGCCCCGATTCATGCTTTAATATAAATAACAAGGGAGTAAGACATTGGCATTATACGGGATCGCAAGTGTAGATAAAATATGCATGTGCATAAATATATTCTTACATCAGGGCTCGACAAATCCACTCGCCCGCTCGCATTTGCGAGGGAGAATGGATAAGGACGAGCTATTTTTAGGTCCTACTCGCCCTTTCTGGCGAGTAGGAAGACAAACTAACTTTTGTCCTCTGTCTTTGAAAACGGAGCAAAAGTGACAAGATAACAAGATTTAAAGGCACTTTTATTGCTCACAAAAAGACTGAGCAATAAAGTTGCCATTAAATCTTGTTAACTTGCCACTTTTGCTCCGTTTTCAGAGGCAGGGGTCAAGTAGGTTGCAGTTGGGTCGAGGGGATTTTCCAAGTTACTAGACCTGCAGGAATAGTACAGATTTGTCGAGCCCTGTACATATTGATTACATTATATTTAGCCACGAAAACGCGATCCTGCTGCCAGGTAGACGGGATAAATCGAGACCTGCTATTTGTGTTACACATGGTGAGACGTATCCTTTGATAACATCTAATTTCAATAGTCAATGTAGGCGTTTTAGAATAAAGACACCGATTGTTAAAATGTTATTTTTTAAATTTCAGATACAGAGACGCGCTCTGGTTTTTTAAACATTAACAATACATGACTGATACATACCCAAGTCAGTCCTTAAAAGTGAGGCCAGTTTAAAATACATTGTAACAAAGTAAGGCGATATATTCATTAATTAATAAAATAAGTAAACTTATGATGCCAACAAACTCTGGTAGGAAATCGGGTAACATTGCTTATAACCTTCTTTACTTCTTTTACAACATTGGACAAACACTGAACCCGCATATACGGTTCATTAACTGATGACTTTTTTTTTTTTTAAAGGTAAAAATAAAGGGATTCATTGAAGATGTCCCAGTGAACTGTTACCATGTTGATAAACACAGTAGGACCAAATATGATGAGTCTTCTCTAATTCTGAGAATTCTCTAAGTCTTCTAGAATTCGTGGAAACACCACTTTTTACTCCCGCTGATCTGGAGAATCTTTCACCGGAGTGCAGATGCACCGGTGACTTGCAAAAGGTAGCATAATGAGGGTCTGATGTTGTGCGTCTTTTTAAATCAAAAAGTATGTGAGTTGGGATGATTTGAGCACTTATAAATTGTGAACTATATATTCAAGGGATTTTGACTAAACTGATGTTGCATAAAATGTTTAAAAGATTTTAATGTAGGAATGAGTTACTTTTGTTTATATCTATGAAGTTCATTGAAGTGATATGCATTTTCTCTTAATAGGTCATAATAGGTGTGATTAATGGTTGATATAAGATCCATTTATAAAAGAGAAAATATCTATGTCCTGAAGAAGGTGGTCCTATTGTGAATGTGCCACTGAAACGTATCGATGCCTAGTGTTTTTCTGGTGTTAAATTTGGATAAGTCAGCAGTTAGTTATAGATAGGGAATGTAGACCCATGCTTTGTGCTGTCAATAAGTGTATCCATATTAACATTTGTAAGACAAAGTTGATTGTCTTTGTGCATTCTCCTTTTCAGATTTATACATTCAGCTTTTTAGATATATGAATAACTGTGTTCAGAATTCATGTGTGTGTAACTGTTTTATGAATTGTCCGTCTGGACTCAAACCCTGCACAGTTTTATATTGATTAAAACATTTTTTTAATTTGTTTGCATACAAGTGCTTTAATGCATTATGAGTGAATTGCTAATTAATATTTGTTTGAGGTAATACTGTGGTTGCATTTCTGGTGTGAATTGCTATATGTAGGTCTTGGCCAAAGGGAACATTTATTTTTAATTTTTCAGTTATTGGGAGCTCCATCCCTTTGGATCTTAGAGCCCCCTCTCCTCGATTTCAAGGTTATTTCATTAGTGCCTTCCTCCTGATCTGGGGAGCGCGTATGTCGGACATGCAAACAATGCATGGGCAATGGACTCCACTGGTGCCTTACATCCTGGACAGATACTCGGACTAGAAACATGTGGGTGCCACCTAGCTGTTATCTTGCCCACAGGGAGAGTGCCAAACCTAAATTGGATGTATAGCATCCTATCCTGGGGGACCTGGATTAAGTTTAGGTAGGGTTCCAATAGCCTGGCCTGTTTGTGAAAGTAACATTCTGTTGTCAGTTTCCCTGGTTGGGTTTAGAAAGTTCTTTGTGCTCAACCCATTCCCAGCACTGTTGCTTTACTACCTCTTTTCGGGGCAGGAGTGGATCTTGGTTATCCCAAAAGGGCTGGAGCCCTGCATTTGGCATCATAGTGCTTTGCAGTGCTTTAATTTGAGCTCAGCACCGGCATTAGTGATAGTCCACCACATGGTGGCACGGTCAGTTTAATTTTGAGATTAGTACAACAACTTTGTTTATTAAGTCAATTTGCTTTGAAAATAGCCTCTCGCGCCATTATTATAACTTTGTGTGGCCTGAAATTGTCGGAATGGTCATACTTGCAAGTGAGATTGTTAGGTATCATGCTAGTACTCTCATTTGTAGAGCTGGCAGGAGCAATGAGTGGTGCAAACTGCAGTTGCCTTCCGGACAGGGCCCCAGCACTTCATTTTTTTTTTACAAATTAACAACTGGTGCTATGTTCTTTACCAGAGGGTACATGTGAATAAGGGTGCATGTAGCATAGTGAAAGAAAAGATTTACACAGCAGATAGTCCGGCAATACAGGAAAAGTCATTCACTCACAGTATCACAGAAAATAACATGTTGGGTTGCAAGCAGCCCTGGCCATGTGCTGGGTAATAATTTTTAGTAATGTAAATAAAGGTTAAATGGCTGAAAATGGGCACTTATGATGCCCAAGAGAAGAGACTTCAGAAACGGCGATTTCTTGCCATCTTTTGTCTCGGATCCTTCTCCGGTCTTGACAGGTTGCAAATGTGGGCATTACCACAGGCGATAAGCTGTCATTTACAGATCAAGTTATACTGATCACCTGTCCACTTGTTATAGGGTAGACTAAACTGTAGTGATGTATATGTGTTAATGCACACACTCTTGAAGGCATGGGTTAACTATTACTGTGCAAATGTCATCTAAAGGGTTAGGTGCAAATTCTTATTTCCAGGGCTGTAGCACAAAAAAATAATTCTGTTAAAGACCTGACATGTCAAGTCCTCAAGTTCATATTATTTCTGCCATGTGAGAGGTGTTTCCATTAGCTAGGACCGTTGGTCAGGTACTTCCAGTTTGAACCTTGGTCATTGGTTTATGGGACTTCCATCGGAAAGAAACTCAATTTCTCACAGCAGAAATGTCAACATTACTGCCTAACTTGCAGACACAAAACAGGCTACTGCCAAATAACATGGTTACTATCCTGCAGCTACTCCACCCCTCCTTCCAGGATATCCAAGGGAATAGCAATGAAGACCATGATATCTTCCTTATAGAGGACGGAATGCGAGGCCAGTGGCCTTACATTCCACCCACCCCCTTCCACAAAACTATCCCTCACTCCATTCTCCTCTTCCAAAACCTAATTAGCATTCTGCCCACAATCTAAACACGTTAAGTGCTTTGATCACTTACTCAATAATGTTGTAAAATCTCAACTAATAGAAGCCAGCATAGATGTCAGCACTTGTTGATCTCTGTTCTTATAATCACTCCCCTTAACTACTGAAGCTTTTCCTACCCTTTTTGAAAATTTGAGGCACTGTCCCCTTAAGCTTTCATTTTTTTTCCCAGAAAAGGTATCAAAGCCAAATGTGCATCCTTGTTTCCCCCACATGTTGGAGTTTGAAAGGCAGCAGTAGGGTTTATGGATTCCCCTAAAGGGGACCAAGAAAAAAGCCAAAATATATATCTTCTTTTTTCCCGATGGGGGTAAAATGGCAACAAAGTACAATGCAATAAATATATTTTAAAAACAAATTGAATCAACAAAAAAGTTTACTGTACTACAATAATCTAACCAACTTTCAGGAACCAGCAGAATTGGAAAAAAATACTTTAAGGGGCAGTTAACTTTCCTATTTGTGTGTGGTTCCTACCAAACTTAAGTTTGTGGTGGAAACAGATGGAAAGCAAAGCGTATCAGAAAACTAATTCTGAATTCAGCAAGGGGTCATTTATGTAGATTGCTCATTGTTTTCCCAAATAACCTAATAGTTAAAATCCAAAAATAATCAAAGTAAGTATGGGAAATGACAATTGGTAATGTTTTCATGCATCTTTTTTTGCCCTAATGGCCAATTTACAAAAGTAATCTACCATTAGGTTCTTTAGACCCTACTGGCCATAAAGATACAGTGTTCGATGGCTGTCCAAAACACGCTACCCAGACCCTAAAACTGAGCTGCACCTTGTTATTTCATTGCACACTAACTGTGAAGCAATTCATATGGCAAAATATAATGAATTAAAAATGGCTATGAAGAAAAACTACGCATTTTTTATAAATCGCCAAATACTGAGTCGAGGAATAGTGATCATCGGAGTTTGGGATTACCCATGCTACCATGTGGTTCATATGGTATTTTGCAAAAAGTGCTCTTTCTTGCACATTGGCTTAAATTTGGAGGCAAAAACAGAGCTAAATTCAGTTAATAACAAATGTTCTGCTATTCTGTATTCTCACACTTCTCCCAATGAAAAACGATACCCCACTTGTTTGGGCTCGACTTATTGCCCACGACACTAAAGGCCTCAAATTGCAGTAGAGACCCCAATTTTCCTCCATGAAAATGAATCCATTTTGGCGATGTATGTAGCTACGATATTTGTGCCTAGGGTCATGTGCCATTCTGTTAAACCAACTAAACCTAGACATTCCTGAATTATGGACATCCAGGAGAATCAAGGGTGGTATGACTTGCATGGAGCCCACAACGATTTCTTACTCCGAATGCCCTGCAAACACCAAACAGTGGCTAAAATAATGATTTCGCCCCCCTCACGTTTCTGTGAGGGAAGGATCCTGAATCAGCAGAGATACTTACCATTTCTATTAATTACCTTTCTATTCCCACTTGTCAGCCGATAAACAAAATTACCTCACTTTTGTGGCCCATGAGAGAAACTGATAAAAGCTGTGACCATATGAAGCCAATGTATTCTTCCCACGATCTCTGGTTTGGTTCATTCCAGTCACGGGCAAAAGGCCCTACACACAATTGAGGGGTCAGAAAGACTGCATGGGGTTTTGGGGTTGGTGGATGTGCACCCTTTATAGGACTCGGCTGGTGTGGGTTGCGCACATGCGCAGTCTCGCTGGCGAGATTTAATGATTTAGAGGGCTTTCATGTATCGGGCTTTAACCCAGCCCCTCTTTCCCATTGGCCGGTGTCACCGTTTATGCTGAACGGTGGCCAGCCATTGGGAAAGAGCTTTTCCTGACGTAGACTTTTCTCTCTTTCAGACGTTCCACTTGGACGGGCTTGTCTGATTTCCGTTTATTTTCAAAAGCTTTCTTATCTTTATGGGACCATGTGTTTCAAACACATGGCCCAGTAAAGAAAGAAATCATTTTGCGACGAACGGAAATGAAAGCGGATCGTGCTTGTTTAAGCGGATCGTGCTTGTTTCATTATTCTCTCAGTACTTTTTAACTATTGACGTTTTTATGCACTTCTTTGCATCAAGAGCATCACTTGTTAGATCATCTCTTAACTATCACTTCAACTTTGTGGCTCGTTAAATAATTATAATGACTTTTCTCATTGCATAGGACAATTTCAAGTAATTAAATAGGTTTCTTGCAGAGTGTATTTTGTTGTGGTTTTCCTGCTGTTCTTGCAATTCCTTCAGAAACAGGGAGAAATGCATTGAGGGATCGCATTCTCTTACTGGCGATATATTATTTACATGTAGAGGACAGCATTGTTCTTTTCATATACATTTCCATCGATTTTTTTTTATGAGTGATCCAATTAATTGTGATATGTGCTGAATCTAACTTTACATATCGAAATTAGGAGCTTGCCAGCAAAAACCAAACAGTCGCAGTTCTCTCCCCATAAATTGTGGCAGGTCAAACCTGACAGAATTCTTCGGGTGAAAAATGCCCGATTACTGGGAAATACGCATCTTAAACCAGCATAGTTCTTGAGTTGCGCTGTTGATCATCTGGGAAAAACACAGTCCATCCGTGATAACACCTACTCTTGCCTGTAAAACTTTTCATCTGTTGATCGCAAAGTGTGGTGACAGCTGTGCTGGCAAGTCCGACCTAAATTAGCCAGGGGCTCGCTCGCCTGCACCGTCTCCGAACAGCTCCTGGAGACATTATCTTTTGCGTTCCGGGTTGATGAGCACATTTCCTAAAGTTGCACCAATATAAAAAATAAACAGAGGGACTTTCTAAAAACCATACAGAATGTATGTCCAGTAACTGCAAAACGGATTTCGCTGCATGTATTTAAGGGTTGGACCCAATTACAACAGGAACCTTTCTTTGGGCTTTGGGGCAGAGGAGCAAACTGAACTGCCTCTTTAAATCTTTGGACTCCTTGAGGAAAAGATAGAAGCAAACGCTGTGGGCGTGTGACAAATGGCGTGGAATAAAAGTGGACAACAAGTAGAGACTTAGTGACACCAGCTTACAGGGGTATTCTGCTGTGAATTCATTTAAACACAGTACAGAACTGGTATACCCTTTGGAGCGAAGCACTGGCAGTGAGGGGGGAGAGCGACCAAGGGGGCCATATTTGTTTATACACAAGCCCATTGATTGACATAATGATGGAGGCGCCGTATTTTCAGTTTGATTTCACTGCTGCGGGTCATTTTTTTGTTTGTTTGCACATGAGAACCAACTCCAGGGTGTGCTGTGTGACGGTTAGGGTAATGAAGCGAGAGATCCAATGGCACCAGCCATGTTTCTTTGGGAGTAAGGCCCTTCAAGATGCTGTGGTGGTTTTCTTTTCTGGTGCAGTCACTTTGCAGTCACTATGTGGGCATGCTCTGAGAGGCTCAACTTCAGAACTTGTGCACAGAACACCTCATTTGAAAGCTTATATGCTCCATAGCTACAAATGCATAATTTCCCTTCTTTCTTCCAACATCTGCTGAGCACTTTGATGCTGTTTGCCTGTACAACTGGAGGGGCAGACCTGGGAGTTTATCTTTTTTTTATATAATCCTAAAGTTCTTAGCTGCAGTATCCAGGAGATCGCTCTTAGGTAAACAACTTTCTGCACTATACGACACTTTTTCGTTGCTGCCTGTCCAGTTTATGCACTTTCGTTCAAGAGGACCTTTTTGCGCAGGGTGCGTGGGGAGGTGAAGGGTCTACCTTGAGTGAAACGGTCTGGCACCGCTACAACCGAAGCGTCCTCAGATTTGAAGCTCTCTATGCCAACCTATCAATGGGACAGTAAAACATGGCTTCTTAGTAATTTTATTTTTGGATGGATATTGCAATTGAATAGTGTATGTATGCAAATTGATATGGCGTTTATTAACTAACAATAAACTGACATTGACACTCCAATGCTATCATTCATGACGATGGAAAATACACCAACCAATTAGCTATCCTGTAGGCTGATCCAAAAAATGTGACTGACATCTAACGGAGCAATAGAGGACTGACCTACTGACACTACTCTAAGCATGTCAACTGTGGGCTGAATCCGAGTGTTAATGACAATGACGTAAAGCAAGGTCTGAAGGAGGCTGGCCTATCTCCGAGGTCTCCAGACCTAGCAATAGCTAATGAGCTGACTGTTACTTCATTGAATAAAGTGTGGATCAGCAGGTGCTCCGGCGAGAATCCTGGCAACGCCTGCTGTCCTCTCAAAGATCACAAATTAATCACCACAAAACGAGGATACAGTAACACCTGCTATTTACAGCACTCAAAGCTCTGTGTAAAATATAAGGTACAGGAGCCAGTTGTTCCCAAATGGAAAGGCATGTGAAGAAAGGAAGAACTGCGGGCGAGCAGTGGAACCCCCCCCCCCCTCCCCAATGGCAGGTGTCACCTGCCAAAGTCAAATGAAAAGAGGTGTATAGGTAAGAATATAATCACGCAGTGTCATGAAAGGAGTGGCTGAGACCACTGATCATGTATATATATGGCCGACACACAGACTGTTGCCGGTGTGACCGTATAAACCTAATTTAATTTTAACCCTGAAGTCAGTGATGCCCTAGCAGGCCAGGAATAGCAGATGTAAATGTGTCCATTCAGCCTTTTTAGGTGCACAACTCGAATGTCTATGGAACCCACAACACCACACACGTCTCACACACAACCAGCGTGAAGGATGGAAGGAAAAGCATAAGAGAAATAAAATAAAAAAGTTAATTGAAAACATGAGTGGGCCAGTATCAGGGAAAGAACTAGATCTACTGAGCAGACATACATTAGAATAATGGCGGAGTGTTCACCATTTTGACCAGAGAAAGTCCAAAACAGAACACCCTGTAATACAGGTTTGTTGAAAGGGGTGGAGATAAGACGAGCTTATATTTTTATGGCAACTGCCATGTTGTGAGAGAATGCAAACTAAAAGAAGACTGGACAACCTTAATACAGACTGCACACATTATTTTTGTAAGAAAAAAAATTATGTTCTGTAGAAACAGCATTGAAAAAGTCAATGAAGCACAAGTCATGTAGAACACTGTGCAGAGGCGCATGACACTACACAACACAAGCATTGAAAATGCAATAGGTCTCGCCTTTTATTAAGGTAAAGCCATTTGCTTTGCTATACAATACAATTAGCAAAGCAAATGGCTTTAACTTGATGAAAGGCGACACCTATCGCATTTTCAATGCTTGTTGTTTTTGTTTCCCAGTACATCCCTGGCATTCACTGGGCTTTCTGCCTCCTCTGGGGGCAGATTGGAGATAAACATTCCCTTAGGTGGCGAGGATAGAAAGACTGTTGGGGATTTAGGGGTGGGGGTATGTTCCAATGCAGGGCATTGCATGCCTCATTTTGTTTAGTGAACTCCTGTTGGTGTAGCTTTCTTTTTGTTTGGGAGTGTCAGATTAGGGGGTGCGGAGGCAGCACACGAGGGAGAGCTACATAGGGATCGATGGAGGAAAAGCAAGCAACATGTAGAGGCAGGACGCAGAGGGCGTAAATCTGGCAGAGAAGAAAGAAGCACAAGAGAGATAACTTGCGACATGATGAAAGCAGCCACTTGTAAAGCGGGGTTGGTAGTTGGCAGGGGAGGTGCAGATAACAGCTGGAAAACACCTGCACACTCATGACTTTCTTAGTCAAACTAAACAAGCATTTTCAAAGTCAACAAGTTTCGCCTTTGGGACCCATGGGTTTTGCCAATTTATTTTGGCGATGCTATACAGCATAGTCAAAATGCTGTGCAACATGGCCAAAAGTTAATAAAAAAACGAAAAAGGCACAATGACACATTCTATATTAATACCAATACTTGTTCCTCTTTCTGTTGTGGCAGGTTCCATTCAGAACTCCGTTTCAACGAGCATTCATACCACAGTTGATAATTTTTGTTTTTTAGACCTTTTCGCAAACCTTGTTGCTATTTCCCTCCTACCACAATCGACAATTTTAAAGAACTAGTTGAAAACATAGGGGCAGATTTATGAAGGCCTTGCGCCGCCGGTGCGTCACTTTTTCCCATGTTAAAAATGACGCACCGGCGGCGCAAGGCCTTCATAAATCTGCCTCATAGTCACTACCCCTCACATCGTATTTGATAATCATAGTTTAAAGAACCAGTTAAAGTGTATGCTTGCCATTCAACTCCACCATGTTCAGCATGACCACATCATTCAGTAGTGTTCTGAGCAATTTAGATAATAAACCGACAGGGCCAACAATGTAATAAAAGAAAGTTTCAACTATCCTATCCAAATAGACAAACTGTCAACTGGCCTAGCCTAAGATTGCCACCCCAGTCTATATCGTGGAGGAGTGTGGCTCAATGGTTAGAGCGGCAGACCCTGATGCAGAGGTTCAGGGTTCAATTCCCACCTCGGCGGGTCTCAGGCTCAATTTCCTCGGACCTGATATTTCTCGCCTCGGTGCCTATTCTAAACATGGGTCCAACGACTCTGGGCAATAGCTAGCTTTATCTCCACAACGGCCCCAACAGCGCTGGGATGCCTGGCTTCACCTTGGGGGTGCCCAGGAGTGGGCATTTCACAGGGAAAAGCCAGAAAGAGTTCCACAGAGGTATGCGTATAGCGCCAAGACACTCATGAGTATAAGTGCGCTTTACACGTACGAATCATTTCATCGTAACGGAACTAGGTTTCCGATCATCATTTGTTCCTGTTACAAATTATTCAGTTCAACAGATGCTAAGAAAGTACAAACAGCTGTGGAACGTTCATTTGCCCCAAGACACCGGAATCCACACCAGGAACCGAGGGCGCTAAGAATTATTTTGTTAATTCCAGATTACATAAAGACATGCTGACCAGTGAGGAATCCCAGAAGATATTCCATCACTGGACAACAGTAGAAACCAGGGGAGCAGAATGAGAACATTCATGTGATTCAAGATAACACAAGTCAATACAATAAAACGCACAAAAGAATACGACACGATTAAAGGGGTACAACAAATACCAACATCATAGCCAAGATATCACAACCCCGAGTCGGATAACACTACCACAGAGAGTAGTAGCCGGTCTACCAATCGTTCCACGCTTACGAAATTGTAAAACTGGGCCCGGACAATAAATAACTAAGCTGTTCGGGGTTTCTCACCCCTTTTGTACAGTCTCATACAAATTCCTCCTGCCGAGAATCCTCACCTTACCGTTTCTTCCGACCACCCAGGTATCACCCTCTGCCTTCCACGTGTTCTCAAGTCTGCAAACTACTTAACTAAAAGTGATTGGACCCGGCTGTGGCACGAGCCTGTTTCCTGCGAATCTACACGCCATCTTGGAGCTATTCTTTTCAGCCGCTCTCGATACACCTCGTCATATTCGCTGAAACGTTGTAGTCAATCTTTAGTAAACTTAAGTTTTCTTTTTTACAAAGCAAATGTTCATCAATCTTGACGTAAAAATGAAGTATTATAAATTATACTGATTATATATATTATTATGGGTTATTAATTAAAACGTGTCCCCAATTGTTTTTTGTTAACAAAAAAAGTAAACCAGTTTAATATTCTTAAAGGTAAAGTTGGGTTATGATCCACTAATTGACAAGTATGAGTTGATGTTATCTTTTCAAGATGGCTGCAACTCTGCAACGAAGTAAACCCTACACGAAAAAGCGATTCCGTGAAAGCCTGCTGATTGATCGAACAAGTCCGGGCTTGTTCGGAAATCCTGTATAGCAAATGAATTGAGTAACGCTAGACGGCATATACATTTGAGTCCTGAGACTGGTTGTCGGTCATATTATGATGACGAGAGAATGTAATATGATCGCTAGATTGGGCGAGCCAATAAACCAACAAAGGACTGCCAAGCAAGAGCCGAACTCAGAGTGTGGCTTAATCAAAGAAAAACAAGCATTGGAAATGCAATTGGTCTCGCATTTGCTTGAGTGAGAGCCAGGGCTTTAAGTGGGGCAAAAACTTGGGGTGCTCTAAAAGGGGCGTGACAAACTTCATAAAGAGGTGTGGCCTACCCAAGTAGGGGCGTGGTCTAAATCAAGAGGCTCCTTGCAATTTCCATGAGCCGTTAACAAGATACCAACCCCACTTGCTTAGCTGAGGACCTTCAGGTGTTTTCCAACCTCCCTGGGAAACGGGTGGCAGGCCCAGAACTCTTTGTTAGAATTTTGGGAGGAGTGCTAGTTCAAGTAGTGCTCTACTCTATGACTGCCAAGCATAGCTGCCAAGGTTTCAGATTACTATGTGTGACATTTTCATAATTTTAGAGCAATTATGAGTGACATTTCAACACCTATGACTGACACTTAATCTCAAGTAAAATCAAGCAATGGGAAACCCATAAATATCATAAGCTGTATTATTTCCAAAAGACTTTTAGCTCACACTGCTAAAAATCATTAACAGCTGAATGCTGCCTAACGCCCGGAGTCCACCACGCTGCTCGCTACCTGCAAGTTCAGTGGCACCACAATCAGTGGCTCTAAGGCATGGGTACTCACAAACTTTCTCTCGGGGGCCAAATTTACAGTGTGGTTTGTGTCCGAGGGCCGCACTGGTGGGGGCGGGGTCAGTGGGGAAGGGGGCGGGGATAGAGCAACAAAAAAAAACTGACCATGAGGTTGGACACGGTCCCTCACCACCCTTCCCTCACTCCCCTTCCCTCACCCTCACTCCCCTTCCCCCTCTCCCTCCCTCACTCCCCTTCCCTCCCTCCCTCACTCCCCTTCCCTCATTCCCTCTCTCCCCTTCCCTCTCTCACTCACTCTCCTTCCCTTACTCCTATACTCCCTTCCCTCACTCCCCTTCCCTCACCCTCACTCCCCTTCACCTTCCCTGTCCCTCACTCCCCATCCCATTCTCCCTCCCCACTCCCCTTCCTTCCCTCACTCCCTCCCCTTCCTTCACTCCCTCCCTCCCCTTCCCTCATTCCCTCCCTCACTCCCCTTCCCTCTCTCTTCTTCCCCCACTCCCCTTTCTTCCCTCACTCCCTCCCCTTCCCTCACTCCCTCCCTCACTCCCCTTCCCTCTCCCTCCCTCCCTGTACTTCCCTCCCTCTCTCTCCCTCTGTCTCCCTCTCCCTCCACCCTCTACCTCCCTCTGTCATTTATTTATTTATTTATTTATTTATTTATGCATTTTATAAATTAGTTCTGAAAGTGTCTTTGGAATAGAAGAGATTTGAGGTCTGCTTTGGAAATCCGGGTGGAAATGGTGACACGGAGCGATGGAGGAAGCAAGTTCCAGATTCCAGATTCAGATGCCTAGAGGGTGCAAAAAGCAAGTGAAAAATACCCACTGTGTACCCATGGGACTTTAATAACCCAATTTCCGTTCTCAATTATACACAACCACCATAAGTCTCTAAAAAAACGGTATTAAATGTCATCAATACCTCCCACAACAAAGGATACCGAGCTGGGCCTCAGGAATCAGTAGATTTGAATGCTAGAAACAAAACAATTCCTTCCAATAATGGCAAAACAGAAGCAAATCATTCATTTTCTGTTTTGTTGGCGATGAAAGCCTTACGGCTGGCAGGGTGCACATAAACCTGTTTTTGGTTGATGGGAACAAAACGCTGTAAACGTTTAATTTCTAAGAGAGATTATGGTAGGCCTCTGCGTTTAAACGTGCTGACCAAAATAATACAAAACGAGACTACTTTTACAACGTCCTCATTTCAAGAAGGATTGCCAGAAGAGACATGCTTGCAGACAAGTGAATACAAAAACAGTTAACCCCTTATAAAATAAATCATGTGTTACAAACCAAAAACAACAACACACCGACCTATCCTGTCCATAAGAGGTAAACTATCTTTACACATTTCTCATCCCTTCACTGCATTTTTCATCGATTGGTCATTTCTCTAAATGTGGTCACAGAACTGCTTCCATATTGTTGAGAATGACTGTTTTTGATACAGAGTGAATGCTTCCGTTTTTACACTTACCCCTCTTCTGCACCCAGCCTTCCTTGACAATTGTAATGTCAGTCATGGTAGCTCCCCTCGGCGCCCCCAACTTGAGGAATTTCTTGCTGCTGACTTCGGAGCTTTGGGGCTGCAGTCCTTTTTCCTCTGCTAGACTGATGCTGCGAGCCCTAGGTTCAGCGATGAGTCAGCATGCAACAGGAACGGCATCTCACCCTGTGTGTCGGCCGGCTGAGACAGCTTGCGAGCACACACACACACAAAGCCGCACCCGAGTACTTAACAGGTCTTTAAAAGACCATTTGCATTTTAATGGGGCTTTATTGTATTTCACCTCTTAGGCCCCTGCAGCTCCGCTCTCCCTATCACCTGAATGAAGAACCCGACCGACCCCCACAGAGCAGCAGAGTCTCGCTCCGGTTGCAGACACTTTAGAAATGTGGTTTTTTTAAAACACTGGTACGATGCATGCCAGGTCCGCGGGCCGCCAGGGAAGGCTTGCCGGGCCGCTCTTGGCCCGCGGGCCGTACTATGAGTACCCGTGCTCTAAGGCATGGTCACTGTCTAAAACGAGTTAGTGTGCACAAAAGTACTGTGGCAGACTGCGTGACTGGACAGTTCTCAGTAACACGGCCGCAGGCAGCTCCAGATCCTGACCGGGCTTTTAAAAGCACAGTGAACTTAAGTATTACAGTTAGAAGAATTAAGCACAGGAACTTACTTCTATGGGGCAACAGGCGGGCACCGTTCCCACTCGCACTCGTGGACTTTTCTTGTAACCAATGCCGCTGGCTCACACACTGACTGGACTCAGAGAAACCACTCCTGCAGCGGCCATGGTCCGGGCTTCATACTTCGTGACCCTCAGCCTGCTGACCACCTGTGCCGAGTGGGTCGCGTCAATGACATTTCTTAGCATAATCAATTAATAAATACCGTCGCTGTGCGAGTGGCTCTTCCATGTTGCCAGCAGGAGGTACTTTCACGAGGAGTCTGCCCTGGAAAGTTCGGGATAATTATCACGCTTCAAAAGAGTTCACACTTCTGCTTCAAGCCCTTGTGGGAGCCCCCTGTTCTCCAGAAGGGGCGTGCTGCGCCACAGCACCCACCACACCGTTCGAATGTAGGGGCGGAGTATAATTATCTATTTTACTTCTTTGGATTGTCTGTTGTCTTTAGCCATGCTGGACCTTCAATACTTTGCCCCTAACAGACAGTCTGCCATCTGCCAGCGCCTTAATCCACGTGGGGCCCAGAGTAGCCATCTCCAATGGGGCCCCACAAGGACCCACGACACAGCTCAATGTTCAATACAGTTAGGGGGCCCCCTGTCAGCCCCCGGCTGCCACACCATGGCCCTGTCTCAGGGGCCCTGCCAAGTCCCAGCACTCCCACCTCTCAGGGCCCATGGCCCGGCCTCGGTGCTGGCCAGACTTACTGTGGATACGGAGCATAAAATATTTGACCCAGTTGAGGCCTAGTGACCGGTACATGGGTCACCTTCAATTCGTTTAGTCACCCGTGCTTCATTCAGGCTATGTGTGACCCAGCTCGGGCAGGGCACTCTCTCGCCTCTGGGTGCCGCTTTGCTGTCCTGGAACTCCTTTCAACAGCCCCACCCACCCGTGCTCACAATCCCTGGGCATCAGGGATCTCCAGCGGCGGCCCGGGGCTCTGGTTTCACTGCTACCCGTGGTGCCTCCATCGATCGGGCTACACTTCCACCAGTAACTTAAGAAAGCTCTGTCAATGCATCCTCGTGGTCCGTGTGTTTATTTGCGCAAGACATTCATGTCCAGTTTTAAAAAGTCTGCGCTGCGGTGCAAGCAGTAGTGCCAATATTTGCCGCAGTTCCACTTGTCTGCCTTCTCAGCCACGACCCCCGCTTGCGCCAAAGGTGGCAGCAGAACATAGCGTACGTACTGCCCGGCCCCTGACGTCAGGCTGTGAGAGGGGCGCGACGGTGGGCGGGAATGCACTTGGGTTTTTAAAAAGATACATTGTAGCAGCCTCACTACTGTGCTACTTGCAACGCGCGCCCGGACCGGCAAGTGACTTCTGCAGGAGCAGGTGCGCACGCAAGCTAGCAGCCTCGAGTGGCCAGTAGTGTACTTTAAGCCTTTGTGTGACAGCAGAGAGAGTGGCATCAAATGCGTGACAATGCATTTCAGTGCTGTGATGCGGATCACCGCGCTGAAATGCATTAGTGTCACACCTGATGCGTGATACTTGACAGGACTGGCTAAGTCTCCTGGTCCCACCCACTAAGACACTACTCAAATGCTGCTAAGTCAGTGACTGGCTCAAAGCATTGCCTCCTTTAAGGTCTCACCTCCTCTCACACTGTGAAAATATTTTGGCGGATCTAAGTTAAGGTAGGGAAACCAAGGATAGAAGCAATGCTTTTGTGGCCATGTATCGTTTGCTTTGATCTGGTTCTTAAATCGCCAGAGAGAGAAAAATACATTATTAATGTTACTTTAGACCCTGTGGTAAAGTAAGTGCTTCTTAGTGAGCCTGTCTCTTTCAAAGCTCCCTCTTTGTGCTATAAGACAGTTACCGGACTCTACCGGTGCCTAGAGACTTGCCCCCACTCGGAGGTCCGATCCAATACAGGGATCAGTGTGCTACTAAGGGATCTGTTTTGGCCTATTTTGAGGGGTCAGTTTGCCCTCTGTGTTGCTTTCACTCCCCAACCATCCATGTTATTTCCCCCCCACCCAGGCCCCCCATGCCTAGAACTTGGATGCCTGACCCTAAGATGGTGGCCTTTGCCACCAGGCAGTGCATAGAACTGAAAGAGGAATACTCTTTCAAATCTTTGATGGCCATCTTGGATTGGGCAACCCCTTTTGGTGCTTCCTCTATTAGAAACAGAAGTTTGCACACGATTCAATGCCGCTTCTCCCCTGTACCATTCTACCTGTTTCTAGCCTTGTCAGATATCTACCTTTGGTCCTGATTTGACCTCACTCCTATTGGATTTTATTCTCACTTGATTTCCGGAATTTGCGCACCCCTCTTATTTTACCTCTTTGTGCTATCACTACCAAAGTGGCCCCTTTTTTTATCCACCACACCACGTCCGTATTCACCTCATCTCATTATCATGGCTTCCAGTCGAAATAAGTCTGGAATCAACTGCTTCAAAGTAATTTATCCCCCTTAAATGTCCAAAGCAGCAGCTAAACGGTTCAAGCATAACATCATTGGACAATTTCCAGATTCCCTCTTTGTTGACCAATTCCATAGTGGGTTCCCAGGGAAGATTAAAAATGACTTCATTTTCTTCACTAATGACATCCCTTCCTGGTCCTCCAGCTTCTTCAATTCCTTCAACGTCTTCTCCTCCTCTTCTTTCCCGCATGGGAAGCAGTTACAAATTTCTCCCTCCGCTTGCTTTAATGGCTATCTCACCATTACACTTTTTACCATTGGCACTGTCATGATCCAAGCTTCTGACTCCTGTCTCTCTCTCTTTGACCACATCTTCCACTCCCTTCGTCCCACCCCTGTGACTACTATCTCTCTAGATTCCTCCTCTTCTTCTTCATCTAGCTTGTCTACTTTCTCCCTTTCTCCCCCCTTGACCCCCACACTTTCCTTCAGACCGCTCTCCCGGGAGTCTCAGGTCGACCCCTTATCCCCTCCTTCTCTCGTTCCCTCCCCTCTCATTCTGCCACCTTCCCAACCGGACCTCCCCCTTACCTCATCTGCTTTACACCCCACTTCACCTCTATATCCTACATCTCCCCATTATTCCACTGCCTTCTCCCGCCCCCTAACTCCCCTATTCCTACCCATTTCCCCCCTATTTAATCCACCTTTCTTACAATCTGAACTACCTATCAACTCGCCTTACCCTCCCCTCCATTCCCTCTTCTACTCACCCCTTTCTGCTCTTCCCCTTTCCTCGTTCCATCAATTCTGTTCTTACACCTCCCATATCTCTACAACCTTCGCTCCCCCCTCCCATGCCTCACATCTCTGATGCCTCACATCTCTGCATCCCCTATTTGTAATTCCATCATCTTCCCTCCCACTGATCATACACCTCCCATCTCTCCACAACTCACATTCCCCCCTATGCTTCTCAACCCTGGTTCCCCTTTTGGTAATTCCTCCCTCTTCCCTCCCTTTGACTGCACAGTCCTTCACTCCTCCCACAACTTTCATTTTGCTCAACCCCCCACTCTGCCTGGTGCCTTTACCTCTACATTCACCTTTCATTACCCATGGTACTTGGCCTGCACCCTCTCTCTTCTCTCCACTTATGTGGCCCTCCTTTGATCTCCCTTCCTCCCCTACCTGTTCAGCCCCTTCTCCTCTCATCTCACCGCATCTATGACCTTCCCATAACCCCACTCCTCCTCCTCCTCCACCCATCCATTTCTACTTCTCAACTTTCTCCTCCTATGTATGATCTCTATTCTTCACCTCTGCTCAACTCCAGTAAAAATATCACAGTAACTCCATCCACTCCTTTCTATCACCTTCTTTCCCCCTTCAGACCCTTACATCACATCTCTCTCCCCAAGTCCCCCACAGCCCACTGTCCTCCTTCACCTACTTCACTTCCTCCCCCACGTTCGACCCTTGCATCCCAGCCCCCCCCCGGTTCCCCACTTCCTCCTGTCCTCCTTCACCCAAGCCACTCTCTCCCTTAACCATTGAGCCACCCTTCACTCCGTGCTCAGCACACCTCTCTCTGGAAACTAAACTTGATTCTCTCATCTCTTCCATTTCCCAGCTTGAAGCGTCCAATTCACTCTTATGTGCTAAGATATCACCCTCCCAGAATAACATCCCGAGGAGTTCCTTGCTCCCGCGCCACAATAAAGCCAACCACAATCTGTCCTCCACAGACATCACCAACGTACTGGCTTCCTACAAGTCTATCAATGTCAATTCCCCTCCACTCGCCTCTCCTAACAACTCTACTCAATTTGCCATTCAGACCATCTCTTCCATCAGAACTTACCAGCCTCCCCCTCATGGGGCACCCTCATTCAAGAATCTAATCCCTATCCCCCTCATCAGTCCAGACACGCACATCACCAAAACAGTTGCATCAGAGCTACACTGTATGCTCCATAACTGCAGATCTGCAACCAAACACAAACTGGAAATCTCTGACACTATCACTCACCACAATCTCGACATGCTCTTTCTCACTGAGACCTGGTTTAATGACTCCTCTCACACTTCATTTGATTTTTTGATTCCTACTGAGTACTCTATCCTCAGAAACAACAGAACAGGCAAGATCGGGGGAGGTGTTGCGATTATCTTCAGAAACGCCCTCCAAATCAAAGTCTTTCCCACCATCCTCTTTCGCACCTTTGAATGCCTTTCCCTAGAACTCCAAGTTCATCATGGCTCACCCTTGAGGTTCAATACCATCTACCACCCGCCTGGTAATTACTCTTCCTTCATGGAGGAATTCATCAACTTCATTAGTGACCAATATTCACAAAGCGACAAGCAGATCTTCCTAGGTGATTTCAATCTCCACTGGGGCTCCGTGGAAGACTCGGCTACCAACAAGCTTGCAACCTTTCCCTCAGCTAACGATCTTGCCCAACAATGCTCGTAAATTACACAAGCCAAGGGCTCAATTCCAGACCTTGTTATATCCAAATCAGACCAGATTACCACTGCTCCACCCATCTGTGTTGACAGGTCTGACCATTTCCTCATTCCCTTCTGTTTTCACCTCTCACACATTTGAACACTTGGCCAACCTAAAAGAGCCTCTACATGGTTCCGCAACACAAAAAACATTAATCTTGGGACTCTATGTGATTCTGCTATGCGTTCACTTTCTAGTCTAGACCCCACTACGGATGTCAACGATCTCACTCCCCATTGCCTCTCAATACTTGCAGTCAAAATCGACAAGGTTGCTCCACTCCACAGAAAAAGGAAAAGACCCATCCCCTCAGCTCCTAGGTTCAATAAAGCTCTCTATGATGAAAGGAAAAATCTTAGAATCTTGGAGAAGCACTGGAGATAATCTCCTTCCACCTCCCACCTCTCCCTTTTACGTTCAGCAAGATCCAAATACCACAAGAACATCTTCCAGGAAAAAACATCACATTTCAGATCCCTCCTCGATTCAGCTAAAAACAGATCCAAAAAACTTTTCGACCTCATCAAAAACCCAAATTGTTCTCCCCAAACCATCAAGCATGAGGATGCTTCAAAGAAAGCAACTGAGTTTGCTTAAAATCTCTGGTGAAACAGGTCACCCACCCCACCCCCATTGAGGAGCAAAAATCCTTAATCACTTGGCAGAACTTTGCCGCCATCTCAGAGGATGATCTCCTCAAATGCATCCGCGAAACCAAACCCTCCAACCATTCTTCAGACCCCATACCCAGTGGCATTGCCATTGATTTCTATACTAACAATATCTCCTTCTGGACCGGGCTAGTCAATCTCTTCCTCAGTCAAGGATCCCTCCCAGTTGTCCTCAAAACAGGACAGGTTACCCTCCTGCTAAAAAAAACCTCTGCAGATTCAAATGACCTCAATAACTTCCGCCCCATCACCAATCTCCCTCTTCTTTCAAAGATCACAGAAAAATGCGTTGCAAAACAACTTTCCCAACACATTATGGACAATAATCTCCTCAACATGTTCCACTCTGGCTTTATTCAAAATTGCAGCACTGAAACAGCCCTGCTGCGAGTGATCGATGATGCGCTGCATATTCTCGATTCGGGGGAATCGTGCCTTCTGATTCTTCTTGACCTCTCTGCAGCTTTTGATACTGTCAATCACAACACCCTCCTTAACATTCTTCAACAGAGAATGGGCATGGAAGGCACAGTACTCAAATGGTTTGCCTCTTTCGTCTTGGACAGATCCCAAATGTTCAAGATTGCGAACAGTCTCTCGCTCCACTGGTGGTTGGTCAAGGCTTCCCTCAAGGTTCTATCCTTCCTCCCACTCTGTTTAATCTCTATCTGGAACCATTAGGGAACCTCCTAAGCAAATCTGGAATCATCTACCATCTCTATGCGGATGACACCCAAATCTACCTCAAGGTGTCTTCCCCCAATGATCTCTCACTACTCAACTCTACTCTCAACTCTATTCACAACTGGATGTTAGTTTACCAACTCATTCTCAATCCCTCCAATACAGAATTCCTCCTCTTATCTAGCTCTCTCTCCCCGCCTTCTGTTCAATCCTGGATGGATCAGTTGTATTTACTCAACATTAAACCCATCATTGTGGACTGCGCTAAATCCTTAGGTGTCATACTTGACAAAAGACTCAACCTAATTCCACACATCAATTCCATTGCCAAGACCGCACGTTATCAGCTGTGCCTTCTATGGGGGATTCGTCGGTTCTTCCTGGAGTATGACTTAAAAACCTTGGCCCAATTGCTAGTTCTCTCTAGACTGGATTATTGAAATTCTCTTCTGGCTGGCCTTCCCAAATCTCATCTCTCCCCTCCTCAAATCCGTCCTCCACTCAGCAGCTCGCTTCATTTCAGGGTCCAAACGAAGTGACCACATCACTCCTATCCTGTCTTCCCATCGAAGCTAAATCTATCTACAAAACTGTGTGCATCACCCACAAAGCTTTCCTCCCCTCGCTATCTGGCAAATAAACTGAAATTGTCTGGAGGCCCAAGACCTTCTCGGAATGCGGAAAAGTTCCTTCTTGAGCCCCCTTCCTTCAAAAGGGAAATATTGATGGCTCAATCGTTCTCAGGTAATGCAGTGAGAATCTGGAACTAGCTTCCTCCTTTGCTCCGTGCCATCTCCTCCATCCAGATCTTCAAAGCGGACCTCAAATCTCTTCTATTCCAAAGACACTTTCAGAACTAATTCCCTCCTTCTCAGACCCCACCACGAAGTTCTTTAGTCATTGTAAATTTGTCATATATATTTATATTTTGTTTGTACATTCTGTGCTTGATGCGTTTGATATTGTGTTCCTTTTACCTGTGTTGTTTTGATTCTATGGACTGCTATTTTTCGGCAGGAAGCTCTTTAGTCATTGTAAATTTGTCATATATATTCATATTTTTGCCCTGTGCTTGCTGTGTTTGAGATTGTGTTCCTTTTGGAGTAGTGTGGCTCACTGGTTAGAGGCGGCAGGCCTGAGAGCAGCAGTCAGCCTGGGACCAGGGTTCAATTCCCGACGCGGCAGGGTCGTGGACCTTGGTCAGCGGACTCGATAATTCTCGCTTCGGTGCTTACTCTAATCAGGGGTTCCACTCGGCAACTCTGGGCATTAGCTTGCCTAATCTCCACAACGGCCCCACCAATTCCAGGGATGCCTGGCTCCACCTTGGGGACTCCCAGCAAGGGACCATCCCACAGGGAAAGCCAGGACGGGTTCCCCAGAGTTATACAGCGCCGGGACGCCCCGTTGCTGGGGCAGCTGTGCGCTTTACAAGTATTCTACATTTACATTTACATTTACATTTTGCCTGCATCATTTGATTCAATGGCATGCTACTTTTGTTTTGTTCCATTCCTGTAACAGTTCTCTCATGAAACGTAACTGGTTCTATTGTACAGTGCTCTGATACCTTCAGGTAAAGTCTGCGCTTTAGAAAAATGCATTAAATAAATACAAAAAATTAAAAAGCTATTACTTTTAGGAAATTGTATAAAGGTGAATTTGTTTTGGATGAGTTAGTTTGCTTTCTTATCTGACCTCCATTTCAACGCTTTTATGTAGAATTGTACCAATCTTTGAAAACTATGCGCTTGCTTTGACCCTTCTGCACAGGAAGATCAGCATCACCCCCTCTTCCGACCCTCCGCCGTCCACCGGGCCCAGTGAATTTTCAAAGGTCCGATAAAAGACCGCATACCAAAGGGCATTGCAGCAAACCATTAGTTTTTTTTTTCTAACACTGAACCTCTTCATTTGCCATGTTTATATTTGGCTCTTTAGATTTTTTCTAACCTTCTTAGATCTCACCTCGGCTTTTGATTTTGTAAATCATGGCAAACTATGGACTATCTTAACTAACCTGAGTGTTGAAGCAAATATTATTAGCTTTCTAAGAGAACTATATAGTGAGGCCAGTGCAATGGTTAGATTTGGTTTGAGGGGTGAATGCACGAGGGAATTTAGAGTTGGCAGGGGCGTGAGGCAGTGGTGCGTCCTTGCTCCTTTTTTATTCTCTATTTATATTAATAACCTAGAGGACACACTTCTACAGGAATGTATCGATATGCCAAACGCCTCAGCTCGCCGGTTACCTGCACTTATCTATGCAGATGATACCGTGCTTATGGCGAGAACCCCCCTAGTCATGCAGATCATGATTTCGTCTTTTAGTGCCTTCATGGAGAAATTGGAACTACAAATAAATTGCAGGAAGACATTTGCAATAAACTGTGGTGGCAATGTCCGTTTAAGGAAAAAAACCATGTTCATCAAATCAACTCCATTACAGCACACCCCAACTTTCCCATACCTAGGCATTCTGTTTGATCAAACTGGAAATTGGAAAAGTGCAATACAGGCTAGAAATCTATTATTCTCTAAAGCCATTATGGCTGTTAAATCTTTTAGCAAAACAATGGGCAAGAAGCCAGTTAAAGAGCTTATTTACATTTACAAGACTAGTTGTGTCTCAGTGGCACTATATGGGGCAGGCATATGGGGAAACTTAGACGTCAGCAGATTACAGGTAACCGAAAATGGTTTTTTACGCTATCTACTGGCACTCCCAAGGAGCACGTCCAACTATAATTGCCACAAAGAATTGGGAATTCCTTTTTTGGAAGACCTAATTAGAATTCAACCGATACTATTATGGCATCGGGTATGGACCAACGAGAAATGTCATCTAAATAGACTCATATTGGGAGATGCGTTAAAATTGGACGGGGCAAAAAGGATAAAATGGTTTTGTTACATCAAAACTGTTTGTAAGAACATTAAACATCCAGAGTTTTTTGATGAGCCAGAAACTATGTCTAATATTACTAGAAAGATTTTGAAATCCTTGTGCCTAAACTTCCTTTTTAGTCTTAGACAAACAGGTGAAATGTCAAGAAAAACTGTGATTTCTCATCAAATGGTCACTAATGTAAGGACTATCCAGCCCTATCTAAATCTACACATGAAAGAGCACGAAAGGTACTTATTGATTAGATTTAGGTTTGGAATCCTATTTAGATTAGTAAGTCTCCCAGCCATGAATGACTGGGCAAGGGTTTTGCCTAAATGCTCCTGCGATAACATCTCTGATCAATCGGATATACATATCTTATTTTTTTGTAGATTTTATTTGATATCTAGAAAGAGATGGATTGTGCCAATCTTAAAATATATAAACTTGAGACATTGTCGCCCCGCCTATTTGGCCATACAGACTTTGGAGGATATTTTTACTGTTTCCTCCGTTGCGACATTTCTGAAAAGTGTTTTTCATTTGCGTAAAACAATGATAATATGATTTTTTGTTTACGTATATATTATCTGTGTTGTTTGCTCATCCTTTACTTCTTTTATTATTAATGTCTGATCTTTGTAAATTTTATTGTGATTTTATGTACTTTTATGGCTATGAAATATAGCCGAATAAAGTGTATTGACTTGACTTGATTTGGCTCTTTAATCCACATCATCAGTTTTTTTCTTAGGTGAGAAGTAAAAATTAAGCAGATGAAGAGCGCAAAAAAAAGAGAAATTCTAGTTAGCAAGGAAAAACTAGAGTGAACTTATTTGACTGATTACCAAAGCTGATTAGCTTTTAATTAGGGTGTCACCCTCTGCCTCTCAAAGCTCTTGGTTAGAGTGATTGATTGCTGCAGTCGTTGGAAGAACCTGCTTGCAAAAAGAGGATGGAAAATGCAAGAGTCAGTTTAGGGAATCCTTGCCCTAGCTTCAAACTAACAGATAATAAATCAGCTGCCAAACACTTTCCAATTTAGAACACAATTAGTTTACATTTAGGTAAAAAATAAAATTAATGATATTTACATGTAAAGAGAGCATGTACCATGGCGATGATGTTGCTCCTGTGCTGCAAAGAAATCATGAGAGAAAATTAATCTCTGTAAATGATTTCCCTTCCTCCTACAACGCTCCCCTGGCATGACATCATGCTGTCACCTCCACTACTCAGAAGTGGGCAGTATGAGCATGCGCACATCGATGTGCATGCTTTCACTGCAGTCCAGAAAAAAACGGACCGTCTGTGCGAGGCCCGAAAACAGAGCACCTTAGAGACCCATTTACAGACCCCCTTAAAAAAACTGCTGGTGCTCAGCACTGGACAGACCGGGCCCACTTAAACACACCGTAACAGGTGTATTTGTTAAGTGAACGATTACCCCTAGGTGTCCTGGCGCTGAATAACAGATGTTTAAAGCCCTGGTGAGAGTCATTGGTGTTGTAAATGAAGCACGGATACCTTTTCGGGTTTGAATTCAAAGTACTGAAAAACAAAACTTCTAGTCAAGTTAACCAACGTGTTTGTGTAGTACAGAGGTTGCACCTCCGTTGCCTCCATGCATGCACCTGCAAAATGTATTCAGTCACCGGTGCTGCTTGCTTTTTCATACTTTGCAGGCAATTTTCAATTTATTCAGTCTAGTTTGCAAAGGTGCAATAAGGAACCAACGAAAAATAGGCTCTTGCATTCTTGTGTGAGGCGGAAAAGGATCAGTGGCCTACAAAAATTGCAGCTCTTCTCCGGAAACAGATTCCCCAAGAGTCAGAGCAGCGCATTGTTACTGCGCATGTACACATAAACAGTTTCCTTAATTGGGTGCTGTGCTCAGCTTAAAAAGTTAAAAAACAGAAACGCTGAAACATAATGTGTGGTGTTCCTGAAGCAGGCGCAGCTCAAAAATAAAAAATTTCAACGGCACAGATGAAGCAGTGAAAGGAGAGGGGGTTGTTTGTAGACTAGCTTCTGGAATATGCAGCAGATGGGAAGGGGGCTTATAACGCAAAGCTGAAGAGAGAAGCCAAGCTAAGCAAGCAGTGACTGGCGGAAAGCAAAATGTATAAATAATGGTAGCATATGGAAACTTTAATTGACCGGTCATCCTCACCCTTAAATGGAAGTGAAGTATCGGCTGCAGGAACAAATTAGGAAGCAGAGAAGAAGACCAACTGATAGAGCGCGCAGGTCACCGGACTATAATTTTACCATATGCACATTGGGCCCATAAATTCAATTCACCATATTTATTAATCGGGTAACCTTACACTCTACTACCAGTAACCCTGTTCCTTCCTATTGTATTTCCAATGTACCCGACTTATCACTCCACTGCTACGGGTACCTAATGACCACAATGGATCAGGGAGCTAGCTGTAAAAGAAAGGCAGACACCAAAATACGAAATACCTTTTTCTATGTTTGCACTTATATAATAACCACAGACTCGAAAAGTTTTAAAACCTTTATCTAGTATTCGTCAGATTCAGAAAGCATTAGGTTTACAGCAAGTAAACTGTCAATAACTAAGATTACAAAGAGCACATATCCATATAGGAAGTAAATGAGACCAACCATTTAGGACTCTAAAGGAAGGTAAGAACAGGGAATATGCTAATAAGAATTTTCAGGAATTTACACTAGACTTGGAGTGACTAAAGGACGGGGAAAAATAAGGAACATGCTAGAATATCACAGTTTTGTATATCCTTGCAAAAGTGTGCAAGGCACGGGAAATTTAATCTGTCTATGGAAACTCGGAAAGTAATATGTAACTATGGGGAAGGTAAAAAGTGGGACACGCTAATATTCCAGAGCAATCATTTCATTTAGCTAAAAGAGGTAAAGAAAAAGAACATCTATATTTCATGAACTGTACGCAGGAACGTACTTAAAGGATAGGAAAAATTGGAACATGCTAGTATAACAACTATAATGTATGACTTTTTCATTTATCAGTGCAAAAAAAGGAAAGCATGGAAAATCAATATGCAAGAGTACGTCTTTATTAAGGCAAAGAAAAAAGAATGAAGGATGCAGAATAGGTTCCCCAGCACTATATTTACCTAGAACAGTGTGAAGACCAACCCTGGCCACGGGTCAGTTAAGGACAGGAGAAACCCCAAGGAAGGACAGTCGCCAGTAGGCCAGCAGGTGCAGAATGGACACCCCAGGACAGGACAGGAAGACCAGATTAGGATCAGGACCGGACCATCAAGGAAAGACCAGCACCCGCAGTTCGGTAGCAACGCCTGCGCTACACCCTCTCTGCAGCTATCAAATCAAATCAATCAAATCAAAAAGACTTTATTCGGTTGTTCAATTTGTGAGAACACCATAAAAGTTCACATCATAGATTTTATACACATTTCACAAATTTAAAAATTTTGTTAAAATAGTTTTAAAATACAGTTAATATTGTACATTAAAAAGGCAAATTGATTACAAAAGTCTCTCTTTATAGATGTTGAAATATATCCTGCAGTTTATGCAATTTCAGTCCTGATTTTAGAGATTTGAGCGATGACGAATGCAAAATTTAAGAAATCGCGCCATCTCTTTTGCTATTTTCTCATCTTCGAGATATTGGAGCGCCAAATATGCTGGACGACATTGACGCAGTCCCCAGGTTTTCAGTATGGGCAATAATCAGCGCTTTCGTGGTTCTACATAGAACTTACAAAATAAAATTGTGTGTATAGTCGTTTGTAGTGAGACAGAATCGCATGGGCATGGGGATAAATTTGATGACCAGTCATTTTGAGTCGGAAAAGAGACCAGTAAATGAAACATATTAAATCTAAAACGGGTCAGCAAAATTTTTTCAAATTGGGTTAATCTGTACATAAGGTATGTTTCAATGGAGAACACAGTCTGTACCAGTAAGCTCTGTTGGACAGATGTTTTCTGTACCCCTTTTAATAGGCGTATCTGTCGCATGTGTGATAAACATGCTTTTTTCAGCTCTGCCTTAGAGATCTCAGTTATTGTTAATGGATGATGAAAAAACCTTTCTTGCCCTAGGTCCTTTAATAGAGCTTTGACATATGTTAACCATTTAATCTTTCCACAGTGATCAAGAGTCAAAATGTCTTGTATGATTGACCTTGTTAAGTGGCATTGTTCAGTTACCCAAATTCGACGCTACAACATTACAGGTTGGGTTTTTATGATATCAGATATATAGTCTATGCCTAACTCTGAATGGCAAGCGTATGTGGAGGAACTCTTTGGGACGCCAAGTAAATAGCGCAGAAATGAATTTTCTACTTTTTGTAATTCGTCCACATTCGCAAAGCCCCATATACCCGCCCCATATGTGGCAGTGCTGACGCATTTGGCATTATATATTTTCAAAAGTTCCAGTGATGGTTTCTGGCCTAGCTTTTGTGCAAACGATTTTAATGCTGTGGTCGCTCTCAGAAAGGCCAGTTTCCTGGCATTTATCGCTGCCTTCCACGTAAATTTCACGTCTATCACAATTCCCAAAAATGGATATGTTGCAGTTCTGTCCAATATTTCTCCTCTTACAAACAATCTTCTGGTTTTTGCAGTATTTTTCCCCGCATGCATCGTATATGTTTTTTTTACGTTCAGGGCCAGGTTTAGTTTTAGCATAAAGGCACAATATCTGTCTAATGCTTTCTGCAGCTCAACAGGAGTTCTTGCTAGTAGGACCGCGTCATCGGCATATAACAGGGCTGGTATCTGCCGACGATCAATTAAGGGAAGGTCTTTACTGCCTTCCAACATGGTAGCCTCTAGCCCATTTGTATAGAGGGTGAATAAAAAGGGGGCAAGGACGCACCCCTGCCTAACCCCTTTTTCCACCCTAAAACTGTCCGTGAGTTCTCCCTTAATCCCGAATCTCACTCTTCCTGTTGTTCCGGTATACAGTTCTCGAAGAAAATCTACAATTGGGGGGTCAACACCCATTTTTAGGATGATATTCCACAGCCTCGAGTGTACTACACAATCGAACGCTGCAGACAAGTCGACGTATACCATATGCAGCATAGACCCTTTAGCCTCCATATATTTTCCAGCACGTAAAGACAGATTTAATGCTTGGTCCTCTGTTCCTAGCCCCTCTCGGAACCCATATTGTATATCTGAGATGATATTCTGACTGGTTGCCCACTCCTGGAGTCTGTCGAGAAGAATCCGACCTGCCATCTTCCCTAGTGAATCCAGAAGCGATATCGGTCGGTAGCACGATGGACTGTTTCGGTCTCCTTTTTTAAATATGGGGACCAATATTGAAGTCTTCCAAGATTCTATTAAGCCTTCCTCTATAGTTGTATTCAGAACGTTAGTCAATATCGGGGACCAGAGATCTGCTTCGTATCTAAAAATGTCCACTGAGACCCCATCTGGACCTGGGGCTTTGCCCATTTTTGAGGTTTTTAGTGCTTTTTGTACCTCACTATGTGAAAACTGCAAAGATATCGGGTATGACACTTGTGTCAGAGAGTCTATATAGGCATTATCCTGAATATTGCCCTTACTAAAAACTTTAGAGAAATAACTCACCCATTCACATTCGCTAATCGCAACGTCAATGGATGGGTGATCATCTCTTCCTGTTAAAAAAGGGGATCTGACTACTTGCCAAAAGGTTGAACTATCTTTTAATTCTGAGCTCTTGCTAAGACGCTCCCATAAGTCAGTTTTTACCTCCTGTTTTCTGATTTTCAGCGCTGTTGCATATGCCCTTCTAAGTCTAGTGACTTCCAGTCTATCACTTTTTTCCCTACTTAGGGCTTCCTTCAAATTCGAGTACGCTTTTGTACATGCCGGACTGAACCAGCCTTTTTTTCCCTGACTTTTTTGTTTATGTTCCTTAGTAAGTTCTTTTTTTATATTGTGTATAATGGCATTAAAGCTATTTAGGACTTCTTTAGGGTTTGTCCTACAGTCAAGGCAAGTTATTATGTCCTGATGGCTTTGCCTAATTATTTTTTCAGTTGCAGCTACTTTGTCAATATTTCCCCATTTTAGTGTGTAACCATTTAAGGCTCCTAGTTTAAGTTCTTCTTGATCTAGGATGGTCATAGTGACTTGTTTCTTGTGAGGTTTTGATTCGTGTAAGGCGATAGTAATTGGAAAATGGTCGCTTAATGGGTTTTTGATGACCTCAAATAATTCAATACGTGAGCCGTCAGAGGATGAAACTAGTACATAATCTATCAGGCTCATTCAACCTCTGCCATTAAAAGTTGGCAGAAAAGGTACTGGCGAGGTCTTTAACTCGTTAGCGAAGCCTAATTCGAGTTCAATCATAATCTCATTCAATTTTTCGCCTTCATTCGAGTGAAAAAAATGTGTTATGCTGTTACCATTATCATCATTAATTCCACACTTGTCAAAATCTTTACTCCTACATAAATGAAGGTTAAAGTCTCCACCCCACACTACTGTGCATGACTTCCTAGTATAGTGTGTTCTTAAGTCTTGAAGGGCTTGGGAAATCTCGGAAAGAAGGATGATCAGGTCCCCTGATTTCAAGTTATTATAGAAATTTACTTTGCAGCTATCAGTCAAAACCCCGATTGGGTTAACGAATTCCCCAGCAAAGTGCTGCGCCAGCACTTAAGGTTTCCCAAAACCCCGCTTGGGTCTATGGAAATTACGGACAAAGTACTCCGCAGCTCTCTGTATCAGTCACCTATTGAGTGCGTTGGGTCAGTGACAGGTCAGCTATTCGGACAAGTCGGACAATTTCTCTAGCTAAACCTAGGCTAGTTATACTGTTTTCGGGTCAGTGTACCACCCCCCAAATGTTGCAAGTGTAAGAATCCCCAATTTCGATTGGTCCTCAAGTAGGACAGGTCAACACACCAACCAGGATTTGGTTTTCACAAGCCTCAATTTACATTTTTGGGACCGCCTATTGAATTTGGGGTTCCCATGCTATGTGCTCTTCTCCTAACAATGGATAATACAATTTAATATACAATTGTTACAAATGCAGTACAGTTCAGCTTCGTCCTGCTGGGTCACAGGTCGGTTCTCATGAGCATCTTGACTGTGGCTGCCAGCTGGCTAGGTTCCACTGGTACAAGGTTTTCTTCCCTCTGCCAGGGTGACATGCGCAGTAGGGACTTCTAAGATGGAGTTTCATGCACCTCCCCGGCCCAAAAGACTCGCCACATGAAAAGTAAAGGAAAACAATTTAGAACATAGAAATAAATGAATACACTGTATACCAGGAATCCCTATATGACTCCCCTTACTTTATACTAACTATAGCATTAAGATTAGTGCAAGACGAACAGCAGTGCAAAAAGCTGCAGGGCAAGCTTCGGCATGTGAGAACACAAAGCGGCCATTTTGAAGCTAGTGCGCAAGTGCAAAGATTTCCCACCAGAACTGCGAGTACGTCACGTCACGTGAGTGTGACCAACGCATGCGCAGAAGAAATTTCCCGCTAAGCAGCGGCCATTTTAAAGGCAAGCGTTTTAGGATAAGTAAACACATAGGCAAGCGTTACTGGGACACCCCGTGTAATGTAAAATGTGCAATATTAGTAACACAAACAGGTTGATTACATTTCATTATTGTTATTTGAGGTTCTTGATCCAAGCAAGTCGCTTTACGTGCGTATCCTTGCTCCATCAATCCCCTCTTTGATGATATTTTATATCATCACAAATTCATGGAACCAGATGCCAACTTCTCACAGTTTCCCCAATTCAATCTCTTCAAACATTCGATTCAATTTTTCTTAAGTCTCTTTATTAGGGTGAGAATTTTTCACCCTTTTATAAATCTGATTATTCAGTTCCTCTAATTCAAGTTCATACACATTTCTCTTTACCCCCCTCTTGTTCACGGTATACTTCTTTTGGTGTTTTCGATATTTACAACAAATGAATATAATGAATATTACTAAACCTATACCTGCAATTGGCATCAGTACTTTAATCAAGAAACTTTTACCTAAGTTAGCAAACCAATGACCTATGGCGGAGAGACCATCAGTAAGTCTCTTCCAGGCACTGTCAACCTCAAGTGGTTTGAGCTCCTTTCCCAAATTTGTAATGTTCCTCACATACCCTTTGATTTCTACACTTTTATCAGGTATGTAGGTGCAACAATGTTGCGCTTTCAACATTCTGCAGACTCCGCCCTCTTTTGCCAATAGAGTGTCAAGAGCAAGTCTGTTCTGTAAAACCATTGATCTGATCGCAACCACTTCGGTATTGACCATCAGGAAACCTCCAGCAGTGTCAGTAGATAACCGATCTACTACTGTTGACAATTTGCAAATTCTGTGTGTGTGCACAACCACTCCCACTGTAGGTATCAGTGCACTAAAAATATCTCCTAAAATTTCACCAGCACTTTCTCTTTTAGTACGCACTAACTCATTAGTCTTTACAGTGCTTCCAGTGATTTTACCCACATGGTATATCTTTGGGAAGACAATACCAAAATAGCAACTCCCGTACCAATGGTCGGGCAATTTGAAATAAGCCTTATTCCCACAAATAAAATAAATTCCAGGAAACACAGGCTCTGTCCCATCTTTGAAACCCCAACCTCCAATTACCTTGTAATTATGATCACATTCGCTGGAACCAATGAAAATATTGTTATAATAACTAGTTTTCTCTCTTTTAAGACAAAGTTTCCCCTTCTTCTCAAAATCCAGAAGCATCGCAGCATTAGCTCCACCATTTGGGGTGCTCCCTATACTCTCTGCCCATTTAGGAACTTTCTGGTTCTTGTCTTTGGCTTGGCTTTCTTTTGGAAACTTTCTCTTCTCTTTTCTACCATGTCCAGAAATTCTTTTTCTTTTTCATGTAAAGAACAGGTCAAGTTGTTTCTGTGTGCGTCATCTATATCTATCTTACCTACTGTTAGAAAATAATCACTCATGTACGTAGCTACGTCTCTAGTTGTATGTACAGGATTCAGGTTTCTTCGAACAGGAAGTTCTGAAAATGTCACGTCAGAGTTTGAATAATAATACTGTCAAGGTCCTCTTTTATAAAATAAGCTAGTTAGTATACTACAGGAAATTCCATAGGTTAAGGGCAAGTGGTGATAAGTCACGCCTTCAGCCACAGAAGTAGGTAGCTTCATGCAGACATAACAGTCGTCTATTTCCATAGTTTCTACATAATGTACTAACAGGTTTGCGAAAACGTTTAAATGAGACTTGTTCTTAATTTTGTTAAAGTGTAGTCCTTCCTCATCTGGTGCTTCTAAATCCAATTGTCTCCGTTTCAGGCTAAGTGGTTTTTCCAATGTGTCTACTCTTCGTGGTGTAATTCTAGTGTGTGATTCTACAGTGTCGTCAGGTAAATTATTATTTGGGTATAGACTCGGGTTTTTACTCATCATAGAAGGGATAGTTATTGTTAGTTCTATCCAAAGGATCAGTACTATTGCTACACTACATAAACATACTTGGCAGCATGTTTTACAACAACTTCGTCTCGGTCTCCCAATCTCAGAAGAATCAGACATTTTAGCTCAAAAAGAAACTTAAACCCCTCTTATTAACTCTGCACAGCTTGCTTACTCGAGTAACCTTTCAGGTTGGGTTTGCTTCTTCACTGGTCTGTTCAGCAATCAATTCTTCTTCACTTTCAGTACTTTCGTCACTTATTTCCAAATTCTCAAATTCTTCCAGTACAAAGTAAGTCCATTCAGGGCTCGAATACTTGTTATTCAGCTTTTTGATGCGAGCACTTCTTCTTTTTGGCTTTGTCACCACTGGGTCAGTTTGACTCGAGACCTCATTTATCTGTTCAGGCTCCTCGGTTATCGTCTTCAGACGCAATCTCAGCCTCTTCACAAATCTAGATACTGAGTCACCTTTCTTTAGTCTTTAAACTGGCACTGTGTCTTGGCCTTCTTCAAACACCCTTTTATTTTCGTTCAGTTGTGGCACATTTGGATCAAGTTTGTCTCCAGTATTGTTACCTAACTGACTAGGTCCAGGTCTTTCATCTGTTTCTTCTGCCTGGTCCCTAAACTGTCCTTGTTCAGGTGTATGCTGAATTTGGGTTTGATCTGTTTCGATCTCTTCTTCCTGAACACAATTGTCTAATCCTTCCTGTTCATGTTCAAGCTCTTCAAGCTCTTGATTTTCTTTCGCTTGAACTTCCGCCCTAATCTCTATCTGTCCCTCTTCTGGTGTAGGTGTTCTTGGAGGAGTGTCTATTACCTGCTCTCTCCCTACCTGGTCCTCCTCAGAATCAGATTTACCGTGGATTTCGATGATCTGAGTAGCTTCTTCTTCACCTGTCTCGTCCTCACTATCCCACTGTCTATCTAGCTGGGCTTGACTTCTAGTTCGTATAGCAGTGGTTCCCAAACTTTTTTGACCCGTGGCTCCCTTGACTTAAGTGGCAGTTGGCCATGGCTCCCCACCGTTTTTTTTACCAGGGGGCAGGGGGAGGGGGATGGGGGGTGTAAGCACGACCTCGGGAGTACTTACTGTCGGCTTCCTAAAGTAATAGATACAATTCACAGCACAGTTTGCTGAAAGAAAGAAATCAATAAAATGTCCATAGGAACTTCAGTCACTTCAGAAAATCTTGACCATGCACTTTAAAATGGCCTATCATCTATTAACAAAAATCAATATAGCATCCTGCTTCACTTCTACATTCCTCTTTCTTTGACTGTTCCATCCCAATGTGTGCACGAGTTTCCCCAGTCCAAAAACGCTGGAAAATTAAAATACTATATATGTGGCATGGCATGCTGTTGCCAACATTTATAAAATGCAGTCCAACGATGTAATGAGCTCCATGGAGCCCGCCTTTTTAGAGTAAAATTATTATTCAAATACCATGCTGATCTTCGCTCCAACCTCCGTTTTACACCCTTACCACCAGCATTATTTGTACTGTAAATTTCACAGTAAAAATAATGCTGGTGATACAGGTGTAAAACGGAGGTTGGGGCGAAGATCAGCATGGTATTTGAATAATGATTTTACTGTAAAAGGGAGAAGACTGAACTCACAACAGGAAAACCTGTTTCAAAAAGTGGATAAATAGGATTTTAAAGATACACAGTAAATATTTTGGATAAAACTAGTTATACATTCTAGAACAATCTCAAGCTCTGTGATACCCCATCATGTAAAAACTGGCCAGCTCCCCAATTCTCACACACTATCCTCACCCTTCATGTCTAACCTCATGATTGAGGAGGAGGAGATGTGGCCTAATAGCTAAAGATGCCAACTTTCAACACCCTGTGATTCTGAGCTGGGCAAATCACTCTTAGCCCCACCCCCCACCCCCCCATGCCTAAAAAAGCAGCCTGTAGTCTGGCACTCTTATCAAATGTTTGGTTATCATGTGAAGCATGAGTAAAAAGGCGGGCTCCACGGAGCTCATTACATCGTTGGACTGCATTTTATAAATGTTGGCAACAGCATGGCAATGATAAGCAAGAGAGCCCTGCATGCGTTGATCCCATGCAACAGCATGGCAATGATAAGCAAGAGAGCCCTGCATGCGTTGATCCCATGCAACAGCATGCCAATGATAAGCAACAGAGCCCTGCATGCGTTGATCCCATGCAACAGCATGCCAATGATAAGCAAGAGAGCCCTGCATGCGTTGATCCCATGCAACAGCATGCCAATGATAAGCAAGAGAGCCCTGCATGCGTTGATCCCATGCAACAGCATGGCAATGATAAGCAAGAGAGCCCTGCATGCGTTGATCCCATGCAACAGCATGGCAATGATAAGCAAGAGAGCCCTGCATGCGTTGATCCCATGCAACAGCATGGCAATGATAAGCAAGAGAGCCCTGCATGCGTTGATCCCATGCAACAGCATGGCAATGATAAGCAAGAGAGCCCTGCATGCGTTGATCCCATGCAACAGCATGGCAATGATAAGCAAGAGAGCCCTGCATGCGTTGATCCCATGCAACAGCATGCCATGCCATACCACATATATAGTATTTTAATTTTCCAGCTTGTGTGCACGAGTTTCCCCAGAAAGCTGGAAAATTAAAACTCTGTACTTTTTGCTACACTGCCTTTCCTTGACTCTCGATATAATCCAGCATTTCTTTGACTTTCCCAACACTCCAGCATTTCTGGGACTCACCAGCATTTCCAAAACTCTCCCTACTCTCCAGAACTTCCTTCCCTGACGCGCGCTACATTTCAGACTTTCCATGATTCTCTCTACACTGCCACATTTCTGGACTCCTCCACACTCGAGCGTTTCCAGGCCCCCATGCCCACTGTAGCATTTCCCTGTCTCTGTCCACTCAAACATTTCCATAACTCTCGCTGCACTCTAGCATTTACCATAACCTTACTCACTGTAAACTTTCATATGATGTTACCTGCCCTGTTAGTGTTCCCATTATTTTGGACTCGGCTTTTAATTGGTGGAAGCACGTTGGTACATCTTTTCTTCAGAGCAGTAAATCACCTGACGAAATGAACTAGGATCTACAATTTTAAACTAAGTGTTTTTTTCATAATATAGTGAGGTGTGTATATTACTACTATTTATAACTCTTTGAAAAAAGGCAGCACACATCAACTAACATTACTTTTTTTAGATCTATCCGGACTTTTGCTGTAAAATATTGCTCCTTTACAATATGAGATTTACTTAATTGTGAGGATTTCGCACAGTGAGCTCTGTTGTTGTAACATTCACTGCACCAATTCTTTCGGCTCGTTATCCACCCAAGAACACAATAAACACAGGCCCCTGCAATCTTTAACACTCACTCCGTGCAGCCCGCCTTGTTTCAGTAGAATTATTAATCAAACGCCATGCCGATGTTTACACCTGTATCACCAGCATTATAAAAATAATGCTGGTGATATGAGTGTGAAACGGAGGTTGTGCCGAACATCGGCATGGCGTTTGATTAATAATCTACTCATGTGGAGAACAATGAATCGATGATCATGACCGTGACCTTTTGCTCTGTTTTTTTAAACATCAATGTCACAGTACAAAAGCGGGCGCCACGGAGTGATTTAAAATTAAACTTTGTTAAAGGCAGGCAGTGAAAGTCAAACACAAAACTTAGTACTGAGTGTAACAGCTAACATTAGATGTGATGGAGAGGCTGCCACGAGACACGGCGGACAGCAACAACGCACGCACCTGAAATGGTCAGCGCTGCGTGTAAAATGGAGTCTGTCTAGGACTATGCCTGTGAAAGCCCGGACTTCCAACGACGCGCGTATACGGACGCAAGTTTCGCACCAGTACTCTTGGGCCAAACCATGTTCACTGAATGTGCAGGGGGCACGTCATTTACAGCCGAACCTCCACAAAACTTCACTTTCCCACAACGTGCGCGCGGCGCCCCTGGCATCTCATGGCGGCGCACCGGGGTGCCGCGGCGCACAGTTTGGGAACCATGGTCGTATAGGGTCGATTGTCAGATCAATTATTGGGACCCAATCTTCTTGACTGGAGCTCGGTTGAACTTCTTCAGCTATTTCAGGACCGTGGTCTTGGGATCCTTCAGCTGCGCAACCTTCAGCTTCGGTTTCGGCAGGTTCAGTCACTTTCTTCGTATGGCTGGCATGGATCCAGCAAGGTACTCCTGCACACTTTACAGCTGTGGTGGTAACCAGGATCACTTGTCGTGGCTTTCCTCACCTCGGTTCAAGGCAACTTTTCCGAGTGTGCTTCTTTATTACGACCCAGTCACCTGGATTCAGGCCATGTGCTGGAGTCATTGGCCTGGCGACGTCTTCTCCCCCAACCTGGCGAGAGATAGAACGTACTTCGTCAGCCAGTTCTTTACAGTATTCCAGTACCAAATCATCAGATATGCTTATTATTTTGTATCCTGATACCCATGCTTGCCGCATTGCTCTTCCCATCATGATTTCATGGGGACTCAAGCCCGTGTTCCGATCTGGAATACTTCTGAGTCCCATCAAAACAAGAGGCAGAGCATCTGGCCATTCCAGCTGAGTGTATTCACACATCTTTCCCAATCTTGATTTGATTGTGCCATTTATCTGTTCTACCACTCCAGAAGCCTCTGGGCGATATGCACAGTACAGTTTTTGCGTGATTTTGAATGCTTCACAGATTTGACTTATTATTTCATTCTGGAAATGACTTCCTCTGTCAGATTCAATTAAGACTGGGAAACCGTAACGAGGTATGAGTTCCCTAAGTAATAATTTTGCTACTGTGATGCTGTCATTTCTACATGCAGGGAAAGCTTCCACCCATTTTGAAAACAGGCAGACAATGACGAGTAGGTATTTCTCGACAAGGGGCAATTGAATGAAGTCAAGTTGTAATCTAATAAAAGGGCCTTCTGCCTTTCCAATTTTCCCTGGTAACACTATAGTTTTCTTTCCAGGGTTAAATTGTTGGCAGGTCAAACACCTCTGGCAGAGTGCTTCTGCTACGCTTCTGAACTTCGAATTGAACCAGGTTTGGCGGAACATGCGAATCATCGCATCTCTGCCTACATGTGCGTTTCCATTAATTAATCTAGCCATAGGAGCAAGCATACAGTCTGGCAACACAGGCATATCATCAAGGTAAACAATGACACCATCTGCATTTCTCCTTCTACAACCGAAATTTCTCCATCTTTGTTTTTCCTGTGGCTCTGCTGCTTCCTGTAAGTCTCTCACTTCCTCCCATGTATTCACTCCTTCTAACATCAAACATTGGCAGCTGTTTCCGTCCCCCCCAACCTTTATATTGATTGAAATTGTGTACTTTGCACAATGTTGGGCTAACTGGTCAGCATATCGATTACCTGCTGTCACTTTGTCATCGCCAGATTTGTGAGCAGCACACTTGACCACAGCCAATTCTTTTGGTAACTGGATTGATTCCAGTAAATCCTGCACGTATTTTCCATTTCTGATAGGGGTGCCTGAAGAAGTCAGGAACTCCCTTTGTAGCCACAATTGGCCAAAGTCATGCACAACCCCATAACCATACTGGCTATCAGTGTATATGGTTATTTTCAAATTTCTTCCAAATTTACAAGCTTTTGTCAATGCAATTAATTCGGCTACTTGTGCAGACTTAACTCCATACAAATAGGATGCTTCCACTGGACGCTCTAGAGTGCACACGGAATAAGTAGCTCTTAGGCCACCATCCTCATGTCTCATGCATGAGCCGTCTACAAACAGCTCATAATCTTCACTGTACAGAGGGTTCTCTCTGATGTCTGGGCGTGGTTTGGGACTGAATTCAGTCAAATCAATGCAATCATGTGCAAATTCTTCCCTCACCTCTTCTGCAAATGAGCTAGGTAGTAAGGTAGCTGGATTCAAAATGTTACATCTTTCAAGGGTCACGTTTCCTGCACCTACAAGGATTCTCTCATACTTAGTCAGCCGACTAGGTGTGAGATACTGGGTTTTTGTTCTCGTCAGTAAAATTACAACAGAATGTGGAACATACACAGTTACTGGATGTCCCATAACAATGGACTCACTTTGTTCCAGACTCATGCAAGCTGCAGCTACAGCTTTCAAACATCCAGGTAATCCAGCTGCTACAGGGTCCAATGTGGAAGAAAAGTATGCCACTGGACGTCGAGTCAAACCATGAATTTGGGTCAGGACTAAAAGTGCACAATTGTCTCGTGTGTCACAGAACAGTGCAAAATTCTTTGAATAATCAGGCATTCCTAGTGCAGGGGCAGTACACAGACAGTCTCATAGTTTGTAAAAGCTGTCATGCTTTCGTCATCCCACTCTACAGGGTCACTTGCTCCTTTCTTTGTCATTTTTATGAATGGTTTTGCTAGGACTGCAAATCCCACAATCCACTGTCTACAGTACCCTACAACTCCAAGGAACATTCTGATTTCCTTATGGGTATTTGGCAATTCCATGTTTCGAATTATCCTGATTCTCTCTGTGGTGACTTTCCTGATACCTCTCTCTACCTGGTGCCCCAGATATTTGACTGATGTGGTACAGAATTGCAGCTTTTCTGGAGATACATTATGCCCCCCTTCACCTAAATGGTTCAGCAAGGCAATTGTGTCAGTTACACAGTCTCTTCGACTTTTAGACGCCACCAAGAGGTCGTCTATGTATTGCACCAAAACTGATTTTCCGGGCAATATTAGGGTTTCAAGGCACTTTTTCAGAATCTGATTAAAAATTGAGGGGCTTTCTGTATACCCCTAAGGGACGCGATTCCAGACGTACACGTGACTGTCGAACTCAAATGAGAAAATAAATTTGCTGTCTGGATGCAATGGAATTGAAAAGAATGCATGGCATAAGTCAATGACGGTAAACCATCCAGCATTCCATGGAATTTGGTATAGAATCACTGCAGGGTTTGGCACGACAGGACAACAAGGAACCACAATCTTGTTAACCTTGCGCAGGTCCTGTACTGCCCTGTACTTCCCACTAGGTTTCTTGATTCCAATTATGGGCGAATTACATGGGCTGCTCATCACTTCCTGTATGATTTTTGCTTCTAATAATCTTTTTATTTCAATGGCAACTCTGCCTTTACTTCTGCACTCATTTTGTACTGTTTAATATTTGGGTATACTGCATTTTCTTTTATGGCTATTTTAATTGGGTCAACATTTTCCATTAATCCTACATCTTTTCCAGTAAAACCCCATACTTCTGGTTTCACTGTTTCTTGGAGCTCTTCAGGTAAGTCCTCTATTGTCAGTCTTTTAATTTCTGAGTCGGGTCTTGCTAACATTAATTTGTAAATTCCATCTTCGTCTGGGGTCTGAATTTCGATGCCATTTGGTGTGCAAAAGATAGTACAGTTCATTTTACACAACAAATCTCGTCCCAGCAAGTTTACAGGACTGGAATCACAGACAACAAACCTATGCATTTCCTTAAAATTCCCAATTTTAATTTCCATAGGTTTTGTAACTGGGGTACTAATTAGCTGATTAGAAACGCCAACTACCTGGATTGCTTCTCCCGAGAGGGGTAGGTTTGGAACATCTGCTGTTCTCACAGTAGAACGGGTAGCACCAGTGTCCAACAAAAAGGTGACGTCATTTCCTTCAACCTTTCCTTCAATGTATGGCCCTGACTGGTCCACCGGCAAGGAGGCGCCAAGCACGCACTCCTCCCCCTCCCCCCTCAGGCACCGTCAGTAGGGGTCATCACAGAGAAACATGTCATTTAACAGAAATTGTGAAGTAGCTGCATTCTTATTCTCCCTTATTTCCCACACTTCGGTGTCTTCACCCTGTTGTGCTTTGCTCCTATAATTTTGTCTAGGTGCACGAGGCAACTGATTCTGCTTTACCTGTTGCTGGGTCTTTCGTGGTTTCTCATTCTGCGTCTGTGGATTTAAATCATTTATTTGCACGTTACCATTCTGTACATGTGGACACTCGTCTCTCCAGTGACCTATCTGTCCGCACCCTGACAAGGGAACTACTTTTTGGCCTCCTCTCTTCTCATTTTTACTCTAGGCTTTCCCCCACCCCGGGGCCTTGATTCTGATTACTGGTTAATTTATTTAGCTGCTGTTCCTGGTGTTCGGATAATTTTACCTGAGCCCACATGACTTTTTCCTTTAACTCTTTTCGTTTATCTGCCATCTCATCCTCGCAGTATTTTGCATATTTCAGGACCTCATCAAATGGTTTAGACTGCCAACAGATTTTATTGTCTTTGATCCATTGTGAAATCTCAGGCCTCAATCCTAGCACAACTCGATAAATGAAGTGGGTCATGTCCTTCATCTCGATGTTGTCCAGACCACTATACGTTTTGAACACCTGTAACAGTCGTTCATAATAGGAGTGCACAGTTTCATCTCTATTCTGGGTAGTTCTATCTATTCGGGTCCAATCAGTTTCCTTTGCAGGCACCTTTCCTTTGAGATGCAACATTACCTGATTGTATTTTTTTCATTACATCTGCTGAAGGAGCCCCTGTGTTTGGGTCTCTCGGGTATTCCTCACTAGGCCAATCAATAGCAATTTTACATTCTGGCCACAAATCTACGGGCACTACAATGTCAAAGAAACCATCCAAATCTTTCCAGAGGCATTTCTGCACTTTCACAAATCTCTCAACCTGTCGATACCAAGCTACAGGTTTTTCTCGTAATTTTGGGAAGTCATTTGTAAAGGACACAATATCCTGTCGGGACCATGGAACATGGACATACTTTCCACCTGGCACTTCTCGCATAGGATATAATTTCTCTGCCTTGTCTGCTTCTTTTAAGACATACTCGGAAGCCATCTGTTTTGATCTAATCTCCTCCTTTTTCTTTGCCCACCTGGCTTTCCATTTTTCTAATTCTCCCCATTTTTGCAACAGGTTCAACAATTCTCAGATCTGTACCTTTTTCCCTGACACATTCATGTTTTCCAAATCTTTGTCTGAGAACTCTGCTCTGTAGGGTTTTTGCAACACTTTAAATTTACCAATATCTATTCCCATACTAGCCGCGGTGTCCATTAATTTCTCATGGAACACTCTGGTATTACGGGTGATACTTTTGCAGATAAACAGCAGTTCTTCCTCAGTAAAGGTATTCAATCTGTCTAACCCCACATTTCCAGCCATCAGTTCTTCCAATTCTATTCTTAGTTTGTAAATATCTAATGGTTTCGACTGAGGATTTTGTTTCTCTAATTCTCAACTCCATCTTTCAATTTCTTCCGGAGTCACTACTGTGGCACTTCTAGTACCAGAAGCTGATTCAATCTGCACTTCTCCAGAATTGAAAGGAGTGTTCTTCCTCCGTGGACCCCTTTCTGGTTCCTTTATCGGTAAATCCATCAAAGAAATCACAGATTCACATTCACTTGCCTGATCATCTACAATTAAGGGCTCTTTTCTCGGCTGTACTACAGATGGGGTAATCATAGGAGTCTTCGGGCTGTTCTGCTTATCCCCGTACAAAGGAACAACTAGTCCAATAGTCACTGGGATTGTCAAGGCTTCAGGACTTGTATTTAGTTGGGAAATTTTCTGAATTAATTCTGTTCTTTGTTTAGCTATAGCCTCTCGTTCTTTCTCTTGCAGTACTCTTTCCAGGCTTGTTGCATGCACTATTTGCGGAGTTATGGTAGGAATATAATTCGGGGCAGTTGGATGTGTCATACTTGGTCCCTCACCATAGTTAGGTTTCAGGGATGGATTCCCTGTACTTAAAGGTCTCGGCTCCTCCTGATAAGGAGGTATTAGACAGGCGTCTCTTGCACTTACTGGTCTTGATCCTTCATTATAAGGAGGTGGATTCTTCATTAACAATTCCTCCAAATAATCATCATCTGAATCCCCACTGGTCATTAAATGTTTTGTTTTCTTTGTCCTTTTCTCTCCCATTGGCGCTTCTAGGGCGATTACAGGGTACAGTCCTTCTACTATCATATTCTGTCTCCATTTTTTCATTTTGCTTTCTCGGGTTTCTTTATTTACCTTAGGATACCATTTTGTCAACCCCTTGTCCATTCTGGGCCTGTCTCGTTCAAAAGCCTCTATCTCCCATTCTTATAAGGTTTCATATTGCGTTAATCTGGGTCTGGGATGTAAATCATTCATTCAGGTTCTCAAATTGAACAGAATCCTGCTATTAAAGGTACCATCTAACGGAATTGCTAAAATTCCGTCATTCTTAGTATATTCCACCCAATTTTCCAACCATATTCAAACATGGTAGCCTCTGTCAAACATCATAAATGAAGCGGGAGTATTAGGTGGTGGAATGACAACTCCTTCTCTAGTTTTGATAGGCTTGTCTCTCTTGAAATAATTTTTCACTTTGCTTACTAAGGTCATTTTCCTCTTTTCTCCGTACATAACGCTTTTACGACCTTTCCACTTATCTTTTCCGAAACCTATATATTTTGGATCAGGTCTAGCCTCTGGATTAGACGGATGCCACATATAATTTTCCACAAGTGACTTTGTTTACTAAATCACTTCCAATCTAAATGCGTCTTTTATTTTTCTGCAACCAATCAAATGCGCGATTTCAAAATAATGCAACAAATGGGTGCGCGGTGTTTTCTCGTGAACGAGTTCTCACGCTCTTGTGCTCACCCCTCCTTTACAATTCCGTCTCAGCTACACGCCCACTGTCTCCACCAATACCAGCGCGGCACTGAGTGACGTCAGCGCAGCTCCGCAACTGACTCCTTCCTTCACAAGGTAAGAAACGCTTCGATTTCTACCCTTTAAAGTGCATGTGCTTTATTTAATTTACAACGAAAACACATTCGCCACTGTACTCGAGTGTCTAGAAAGAAAAGATTTGTTTCACTGCAAGTAAACTTCTTCTATTTACTTTTCAAATACTACGAGTAGATCCCTTCTGCCTACTCTTCACACAAGCATTAGTGAACCTGCTACTCCAGCGACTCATCCACTTTGGGATATATACTAAGACAAATGTTTCACTAGTGAACTCCTTTGCTATCAATCAAGCTTAGACGAACCTGCTACTCCTTCCGTGTGACCCTTACTAGGTTATATCACAATAGAAGTTTTGCCAGCGTACTCTTCGCTACCATTTATTCAAACATTTATTCAGAAAACCCTAATTAGTGCTTCCAGTTCTGCCTAACCTGCACCAATTTTCCTTGAGCAAGTGACCTCACTGCGATGTGGATTCTCCTCACCACCCGCTATTCTGCCCCCGGGGATTCCAGACAAACATATAACAATCACTAACGAGTTTTGTTAGAACATATATCAATATATCAGCAAGAAACATAATTTAAAACATTTCATAATTTTTCAAAGCAATAAAACAACAATTGCACATTTGATCGATTTAGCAGCAACATTTTCACAATTAGCAGCAAATAACCTACCTACCTATCCTAACTAGTCCTACCTACCTTTAACTAGTCCCTAACCATCCTCTGCTACCAGAACATTACTGATAGAGCGCGCAGGTCACCCGACTATAATTTTACCATATGCACATTGGGCCCATAAATTCAATTCACCATATTTATTAATTGGGTAACCTTACACTCTACTACCAGTAACCCTGTTCCTTCCCATTGTATTTCCAATGTACCCGACTTACCACTCCACTGTTACGGGTACCTAATGACCACAATGGATCAGGGAGCTGTAAAAGAAAGGCACACACCAAAATACAAAATACCTTTTTCTATGTTTGCACTCATATAATAACCACAGACTCGAAAAATTTTAAAACCTTTATCTAGTATTCGTCAGATTCAGAAAGCATAAGGTTTACAGCAAGTAAACTGTCAATAACTAAGATAACAAAAAGCACATATCCATATAGGAAGTAAATGAGACCAACCATTTAGGACTCTAAAGGAAGGTAAGAACAGGGAATATGCTAATAAGAATTTTCAGGAATTTACACTAGACATGGAGTGACTAAAGGACGGGGAAAAATTAGGAACATGCTAGAATGTCACAGTTTTGTATATCCTTGCAAAAGTGTGCAAGGCACGGGAAATTTAATCAGTCTATGGAAACTCGGAAAGTAATATGTAACTATGGGGAAGGTAAAAAGTGGGACACGCTAATATTCCAGAGCATTCATTTCATTTAGCTAAAAGAGGTAAAGAAAAAGAACATCTATATTTCATGAACTGTACGCAGGAACGTACTTAAAGGATAGGAAAAATTGGAACATGCTAGTATAACAACTATAATGTATGACTTTTTCATTTATCAGTGCAAAAAAAGGAAAGCATGGAAAATCAATATGCAAGAGTACATCTTTATTAAAGCAAAGAAAAAAGAATGAAGGATGCAGAATAGGTTCCCCAGCACTATATTTACCTAGAACGGTGTGAAGACCAACCCTGGCCACGGGTCAGTTAAGGACAGTAGAAACCCCAAGGAAGGACAGTCACCAGTAGGCCAGCAGGTGCAGAATGGACACCCCAGGACAGGACAGGAAGACCAGATTAGGATCAGGACCGGACCATCAAGGAAAGACCAGCACCCGCAGTTTGGTAGCAACGCCTGTGCTACACCCTCTCTGCAGCTATCAGTCAAAACCCCGATTGGGTTAACGAATTCCCCAGCAAAGTGCTCCGCCAGCACTTAAGGTTTCCCAAAACCCCGCTTGGGTCTATGGAAATTACGGACAGAGTGCTCCGCAGCTCTCTGTATCAGTCACCTATTGAGTCTGTTGGGTCAGTGACAGGTCAGCTATTCGGACAAGTCGGACAATTTCTCTAGCTAAACCTTGGCTAGTTATACTGTTTTCGGGTCAGTGTACCACCCCCCAAATGTTGCAAGTGTAAGAATCCCCAATTTCGATTGGTCCTCAAGTAGGACAGGTCAACACACCAACCAGGATTTGGTTTTCACAAGCCTCAATTTACATTTTTGGGACCGCCTATTGAATTTGGGGTTCCCATGCTATGTGCTCTTCTCCTAATAATGGATAATACAATTTAATATACAATTGTTACAAATGCAGTACAGTTCAGCTTCGTCCTGCTGGGTCACAGGTCAGTTCTCATGAGCATCTTGACTGTGGCTGCCAGCTGACTAGGTTCCACTGGTACAAGGTTTTCTTCCCTCTGCCAGGGTGACATGCGCAGTAGGGACTTCTAAGATGGAGTTTCATGCACCTCCCCGGCCCAAAAGACTCGCAACATGAAAAGTAAAGGAAAACAATTTAGAACATAGAAATAAATGAATACACTGTATACCAGGAATCCCTATATGACTCCCCTTACTTTATACTAACGATAGCATTAAGATTAGTGCAAGACGAACAGCAGTGCAAAAAGCTGCAGGGCAAGCTTCGGCATGTGAGAACACAAAGCGGCCATTTTGAAGCTAGTGCGCAAGCGCAAAGATTTCCCACCAGAACTGCGAGTATGTCACGTCACGTGAGTGTGACCAACGCATGCGCAGAAGAAATTTCCCGCTAAGCAGCGGCCATTTTAAAGGCAAGCGTTTTAGGATAAGTAAACACATAGGCAAGCGTTACTGGGACACCCCGTGTAATGCAAAATGTGCAATATTAGTAACACAAACAGGTTGATTACATTTCATTAATGTTATTTGAGGTTCTTGATCCAAGCAAGTCGCTTTACGTGCAAATCCTTGCTCCATCACAACACTACACTGAGCCTATGGTAAGCAGAAGGTGATAATAGAGTAGTAGTATTGATTACAACAGGTTTTGCAGACAGCACATGCACACTGCCTAGGCAGACACTCAAGGACTGAACTTTGACAAATTTATTTTGTGTAAAAATATTATTAATTTGTATTTTATTCCTAGAACAAACCAAGGCCTGGTACATACAAGTGAAATGATACTTTGCAGAAACAGTACAGTTGAATGCAATTGTATGTACTTGATTTTGGTTACAGATAAATCACTTGTAAAAAGTAACCGTTTAAATTACTGTACATATACCTTATAATTACTTTGTTAGTATTGCTTGTATTACTTTGCAGGTTACTTTTCTCACACAGTGTGGTATACCTGGATGCTGTGCTGGGACATTTCCTAAAAAAGGTAAGTAAATGCAGTTTTGTTATTCAAACACACTTGTAGGATTTTTGTACCATTTCCAACTCCACACTTAGAATTTCTTTTTTTACAGAAAAGCAGTCAATGCAATCCCATGGGATGAAATGGAGTTATTAGTTCAAGGTAAGTACATGGTTGTGGGAGATGGATTTCTGGGGTTAGAACCAGGGTTCACCAGGGTCAAGGATGCACTCTCAAAGCACCCTCAGCGGCACTGGAGCGGTCGGGTGCAGAGTGCTGGGGCCCAATGTTATCCAATAGGGGTTAAGGGGCCTCCGGTTGGTGGCTGCTCACGAGCAAGTCACAAGGTTGAGGGAGCAAAGCTCCTGGACTTAAGCTCAGAGCAAAGGGGGATTCAAGTTTGCACCCAAGGTACACCCACAAAGGCACTTGGGGGCGGGCAGGTGCAGGGTGCTGTTTTGCCGTCGGGTGCCCTGTTGTTTTCAATGGGTGTTGCTGGTTTTGGATTTTGGCTCCAGGCTCGGTCCAGGAAGTCTTCCAAGAGGAACCAACAGTTGGCAGGTAAGTTGGAGGGCCATGGGACATAGGTGCACCTCAGGGCGCCTTTTGAAGTCGGATTTCACCTTACCGGGTAACTCGCGGTTGGGGGGACTCCATGCAGAGGATGCAGGCGATGTCGGGGAGTTCTGGAGGGGTCAACCCACGGTGGACTTGGATCGCTGAGGTACCTATCTGGGACCGGTGGACCACTCATACTCGGGCTGTAGGCATCGGGTGCAGTGGTGGTTCCTGGCATCAGGTTTCTTTCTCCTCAGCAGGTTTGGAGTCTTTCTTTGGTGATTTTTTTAAACAGAGCTGCTGTTCTCAGGAGATCCAGTCTTTGTTGAAGGCAGTCGGTCCTCCCAGGGATTTTGAAGGTTGCTGGCTGCAAGACAAAGCAACTTTTGGTGCAAGATCTCTAGAAACTGCCACATCAGTTCTTCTCTGCAGTTTACTTTGCTGGGTGTTTTCCTTCGCCCTTCTTCTTTGTAGGTATTTAAACAGATACAGAATTAGTATGGGGCAGGACCTGCCCTAGACTTGGGGATGAAACTGATGGGTAATTTTGCCCAATTTTGCCCAAGTCTCTGCAATCATGCTGAGAAACATAAAAGGGGAGTCAGCAGCTGTGGCTGTACACCACTGCTAAAAGGAAATAGCTCCTATAAATAAGGAGCAAGAGTAACCAAAAATTATCAAAGAAACCTATGCCGCAGTAGGTAGAGATAGTTTGGGAGCAAAACCAGGAAAACCACAAATGGAGAGTAGTCCCAACTTGAAGCAAGCACCCTCTTCTTCTAAAAAGAAATGGAATAACATACAATCTAAAAATAACAATACAGAAAATAATTCACAATCAAGGGGTGGGTCTCCCCAACGGGAGTCCTCTGAAAAGAGGTATAACCTTACGAATCGTGATAATATTAGGAAACCTGACAGGCATCAGGTCACTGATACACGTTGCTTTCATTCCTTTCAGGGTTCATCAAAAAACAAGGAGAGGGACGGTGAGTAGAACAAAAGACAGAAGATCGACCAAAGACAAAAAGAGAAACACATCATAATCCAGATTACATTATCAAGCAGGAAGAACAACCTAAAGCAATGCCTCTATTCAAAAAGAAGAAAGTGGGTGGCTTGAAAATTAGACATGCCCAGGTTACTGAGGACTCAGCTTCTGAATGGGGAACGGGCTCTGACGATGCTAGACAGCGCAGCAGAAGTAACAATAGCTCGCCAGAAGCTGATGGATTTTCTGGTGACTGCAGTATTGAATGAACATATCACGGTGTAAACACTTGATACCAGAGTTAGAGTCCCACATCGACTATACATAATTAAACTCTAAACAGAGGGGGACATCTCAAGAAAAGGTAAAGGTCTCTTTTGGGAGAACTTAACATATGGATATGACATACTGTTAGCAGAAAAAGACTGGCCACCAGAATTTGTGATGGATTGCCCAAAAGGGAAAGCGTAATTTTGCCTGCTTTCTCCGACCGCGTTCCAGAATCTTTAAGACATTCATACACGTAGGAGTGGGCACTAGCACTAGCTCTGGCATTATACCGCAACCATGTTGGGTGGGACATGGAGTCTACTCACCACGAAATCACATTAAAATCTACTCTAAATCCACAGAGACAGTAACCTATTAAAAACGATGCAAAAAGACAGGCCAAAGAAATCTTAGACCAACTTGAATACCAGGGTGTCATTGAGACTTGCACCTCCCCAATGAACAATCCTTTGTTTCCCGTAATGAAACCTGACAACTCATATCGTCCACAAGTATGCAAACATTTGCAGTTTAAAACACACATAGTGCCACATTAATTAATAACATTGTGTGGAAGAAATTCAAAACAACATTAGATATCTCGAATCAATTCTTCTCTCAAAATATAGCTCCAGAAAGCAGATATTTGACAGCATTTTCTGCCCTCTGCCCTCAGCGTCACTTCTGTTGTTTGCCCCAGGGTTTATAAAAATAGCCCAGGGCTATTCTTGGCAACAGTGTCAGAATTATTACAAACATGCAACAAGGAGGCAGTGTCCTAGGTAGATGATATCTATCTGACGGGCAATGAACAATATAATGATGGGTTTCGCCAATTTGGGCTACAAAATTTATTTTCAAGAAATCAAAAATTACCCATCTCAATGCCCTATGTTTGGGATATGAGCTATCAAGTGACGGCAAGAGCCTAGTAGCCGGCGTTTTAGAAAAGTGTGCGCTGCTCCAACCTCCGAAGACTCTGCAGGGTTTGCAGTCTACTTTAGGATTTCTAAATTTATGCAGAACATACATTCTGGATTATGCATAAAGAGTAAAACCTTTCTACGACTTAGTCACACCTGATTTCACAGCACATCAGTGGACACTGAAACATACAGATACTCTCCTTCCCGTTCAGGCGGACATGATAGCATCAAAATATTTGCACACACATGTGAATTCTACCAACTTGGTGATCCAGGTGGCCCCGGGTTTATCAGGATATATATACATCACTTTCAATGAAGGTGAGTCAGTCCCAATTGCATTCAAATCACATTTATACACAAATGCTGAAGTACAATTTGCGGCCACAAAGAAAATACTGACAGCAGGACAGACTGCTGTAGTGAGAGACAGAGCACTAGCATAGGGGAGACGCACAATCGTTATAACCCCGGTACCAACTTTAGAAGCTGTTACCAAAGTGAGCATTCCAAATGCAAAAGCAATGCATCAACGATGGATACAATGGGCTAATTCTCTCACTGCAGCAGACGTAGATTAGAAATACAATCCTACACTGAAAACACAAGCGTTCCTGCAGTACAAACAAGAATACTCTCTCTGGAATGAAATCTTGCCTCTAGAGGAATATGAGTACATCATTTATACTGATGGTTCTGCACAGCCTGCCATTGGAGGTAAACAACAGTATAGCACAGCATGTGTTATACTAAGGGGACAAATGCGGGACGGTAAGTTCCATCTAAGCAATACAACTACACAATCTCTATGAGATTGTACTGTGGGAGCTGGCAGATCTGAAGACCCTGTACTGCGCAGTTGTCAGAACTGAAAGCTCTGATATTTGCACTACAATATACGGATCGGAAATTCCCAACACTGATAATGTGCAATTTGTTTTATTGTGCGCAGTCTTAGAATGAATATCTTCATTACTGGGGCCAGAATGGGTTTAGAGATTCAAAGGGTTGCATAATTAAGCTTAAATTGTTATGGGAACAAGTGGCAAAGCTGAAGGAAGGCCTGCCTTAGGCTCAAGTTATTCACACCTTGAGGCATCAACGTGTTGGCGTACACGTTGAAGGGAATTCACTAGCTGATAAGGCCGCCAAGGCAGAGACATTCTGATAGCTGTCAACGCCTCAAAAAATAGCTCTGCCATGCCAAAGGGCTTTTCACTCAAGTATTCCTATAAATTAGATACACAAAATAAACCGTATGCTCAAATTCCAGGAGTGGGGGATAGAGTTATACGAAACATGGGTCTCAGATTAGGTTTGATTCTAGATGCACATGAGGGTCTGGACTCATCACACACAGGAGTCACTGCTACAATTTAATTACTTAAGTGGTGATACTGGTGGCTAGGTTTGTCTAAACAAATCAAGGGTTATGTCCTGAAGTAGGACATCTGTCAGCAGATGAAAGGTTCCACCGTTCGATGGCCACCGCAAACACCATTACTCATTTCAGACAGACCTCTCACATGTGTCTGTTTGGACCACTGCAGCCCCTTAAATTCTGGTAGGGCCTACAAGTACATCTTGGTGGCAGTGGATTCATGCTCTAGATTCCCATGGGTTTGGCCTCAGCGCTTGGCTGATGCCTGAACTGTTATAAAGTATTTGCAAATTTTCATCGGGACATACGCATTTGGCATGTTATATTCCGACCGCAGACCTGCCTTTAGGTCATGGGCTTACAAGAAAGCCATGGGAAGTATGGGCGTGGCCTTGTGGCCCTCCTCCCCCTAACATCATAAGGGAAATTTGGTAGTGGAGAGGAAAAACCGGGACCTAAAGAAATCCTTAACAGCAAGGGTATTAGGTGCAGGCGGCAGTTGGGTCAATCACCTGTTTGGGGCCCAGAGGGCATTTAATAGTATGCCAAGAAAATTCTTGGGAGGGCGCACCCCTATGAGATCCTGTCTGGGACAAGAATGTGGGTACATGACCTCGATTGTGCCAGCACAGTGGCAGATGCAAAACCATTTGAATTGAATGATTGTTTAGCTGTTTTACAGGAACTCAATGAATTCCGGGCATTACAAAGCAACGTCCAAGTAAAATGCACAGCCACTCGTAAAGTGAAACAGGTTCCAGCATGACCTGCCTGGGTCGCGAAGATTGGGGACCTGGCCAGAGAAAGGATCGTGGACAAGAAGGATTTTGGACCATCTTACAGGGCACCTGCACCTGTCCTGGTAGTCGAAGGAACAAGAACAGTACTTCTTTCGCCTCCTACTGGCAAAAAAGAAAGAAGATTTGTCTCCATTGATCTGATCAAACCACACTATGTGGCCGATTCTCAACAGTAGGCCGTGTGGAATCCTGAGTAGCCACAGATCTCTTCTTGCTACTATACAGGAAGTTCAGATAGAAAGACTAATAATGTTTTCAGACTCCCATGTGCAAAATGCATGTGTATCAAATAACGGAGCATGAATTACACCGGTTGAAATTGAACAACATCCAAATGTTATGTTATGTTATGTTGCTGCCACTTATAGAGCGCTACAGCTGCCCCAGCAAAGGGGCGTCCCTGGGCTAAATCCCAGAAAGACTGACAAGCAGATAGAACAGACGCGGACTATGGAGCAGGAAAAAGGTAGGTCTTAATGGCCTTCCTGAATTCTAAATAGTTACTGAAACGCAAATTGCAATTCGGCCCAATAATGACATCTACATCAATGTGCCTTCAAAAGAAGCACCTGCCAGTTTTACAAACCCTGCTGAGCTACCAAAGGTAGATCAAATTACATCTGGCTACTTCATCAACTTCAATGACTTTTCTTCAGATCCAAGTGAACCTGAGCAAATACTACCCATTTCCAAAGAAGAAAGATTTTGACAATTCTATCTCTGGCTAAAAAAGACTTACTTTGTGTCCCCTTGGTTGCATCTTTGGTTTGCATTAGGGATCCTGTTCAAGTTAATTTGGATTGGTATGGTAACTGTCTTTTTCCTACTACCGTATGGACATTACCTCCCACACCGCTCTGCAGTACAATCTGTGAACTTGGTACTGAAACCACACACGTCAACATACCTTGAACAGAGAGACTGTTCCCTAGTGAACATCACAGCAGTTCCAATACCTGATGGTATAGTATGGGATAGGGTTTCAAATGATGTATTGGGTCCTACTGAACATTTGAAATATTCACATGTATTTAAAATGTCATTGAATGATTTCTGTACCCCGAGTACTCTCTCTGATAATTGGGACATTGAAACTGTAAATACTATGCTCTCAGATTTAGAATAATCTGCTGCATTTTCTTACAAGGAATTGTATGAAGATACTCCTGACTTTGACACTATGTATTGTTACCAACATTATGGTCACCACTTTTTGCATAAAGCAAGTGTCCCATGCACTGTTAACATTGCCTGACACTACCGAAAGGTAGTTCTGCCACATTCACACAGAAATGTGCATATTGTTCAGGGTTCAATACATCAGACCCAATGTCATACTACTATAAGCTTGCGCAAATGAATGCAACTGCAAAGAAAATGATGCTGACAAATACCAAGTTTATATATTCAGCATCTTTCATCTCCCATCTATCTATACAAGGTTTCGACTATTGGAGGGACACAATAGACACAAAATCCATCTGGGGGACAAAAGAATGACAGGTTCAGGGATCAGAGCCTTTATTTAGAGCTTGTCTCATACCATTACAGATAATCTTCCTGAACAGAACAGTGCAACAGACTACCTGCTACTGGTTTGCAAAAATAAAAGACCTGAAAACACCACGCATCCCCTCGCCCACACCTATTGAAGGTATATCGAATGATACACTGATAAGTGAGGAGGTACTGGGTACAATGATGCAGAATGGTACATACAATTCATCAGCTCCCAATTGGAAGATATGGTTGGTTTGGCCTATCGACACAAATAGGTGTCAATCAAGATTCAAGAGTACCACCGGAGGGTTTAGTATCTATAAGCCTGACCCACACTTTGTACACACGAACAACCCAAGGGTAGTGACTTTTTATAATGTTGGGAAGTTATGCCTAGAATGGCTAAAAACCTCAACACTGTTACCAGTGAAACAACACTTGTCCCTTCTGTCTGATTACATGGATCTTAGGGATTTCTTGCTAGGTCCAAAGAAACGGCATGCACAACTTTTCTTATATGCTACCTACAATGATCTGTGGAAAGTCTCCCAATAGGAAGATGCTTAGGGATTATCTGAGATTGATAGAATTAACCTGAAAAAGGTCTTAGCTGTGATAGACAATTGAATGACCACATTTTCATCATGTATTTTAACTGGGCAACATTGTGTCCTCAGCAATTGACATAATGGAACAAGATTTGTCTATTCTATAACATATGCAATCTCAATTGTGCTCCATTATGCTTTTAAGCTGGACGCTACAATCATTGCTTTCTGGACATTTGCCATGGCGGTACATTTACGGCACAAATCTGTTTTCAGCTGACCGACAGACAAATAACCATGGCACACAGAGATGCGAAGTAATCCATGCTACTCATTGAAAAATTAGAGAAGTTACCTTTTACAGTAGCAGATTCACTGTCTACAGAATGGTTAATTCATGGCTATATCACACTGCCGATCACAGCATTCCTGTTCAAATACTGCCTTAAATACCTCCAGGCAGGCAGAAGCGTTGGGTGAAGGGTACATACAGGAAACTTGGGAGCTGCCGTACAGATATCGGTGTAGAAATAAGGACAATGAAGTTTTCTTAAGTGGTGCTGACTGTGAGAAGGCTTTAAGTGGGTCTTTAGTGTGCAAAGAGGTCTTGCTTCACGGAGCGTGTAATGCTTCAGAAGCGCACTTATCTTACTACTTGAAAGGCTCTTCAGCTGCTGTGATTCATCCAGTATTCAATTTATTCTCGAATGGGAGATCTTTAATGCTGAATGATCAAGGCTGATGCTGGATGGCGCCAGACATCGCATGTCTAGTCACAGTAAACTCCAGGGTTGTTTGTTGTAAGCATGTATTGTTTCCCTGAGCTTGCATAGTTAGGGAGGCACCACTGTAGCCTTCATTGAACGTTTCCAGTATAAGGTTTGGTTCTCTGAGCAGACTGAAAGCCATGTTGTTTCAACAAAATGTGGCCTTAACTTCAACCTGAGAGACCTTTGATCTCCAAGTTGCAAGGCCCTGGTACGTATGAACTTCCCACTCCATTTCGGAGAAATGGTTCACCATATCTTTAACATGTCTGATACGAGGGGGATCATACACTTATTTAAGCGTATTAGCTCAGGTCTCTTAACCACGTTTCAGACAATCTTTGGAGTAGTTCCAGCTTTCCTACACTCTGTACTTGGAAGCGTTTTAGGAGGGCTTTCTCTGGTCCTGCTATCAGTGGTGGGAATCATGATTTTAATCCTATTGATTCGCAATGGACGTATCAATCTCTCAAGACTTGGAGAGAACACTGCTCGAACGACGATGTCATGAGCAAATGGTGTTTTACCTGGGTACGCCTTGGCATCGAGAGCTGAGAGAGCATTGGTTCCGGTCTTTTAGATCGGTCTGGCTAGACTGTGTCTTACCTTTGTTCTGCTGCCTCTTCTGTGGATTTGGATGCGTGTTGGACCTGTGTCTGACACTTATATCGGTTGCGCCGCCGGACATAGACGCACTTCTGGAGCCCTTGCAGGCCCACATGTGCAGTTGTCCACAGCTTATTCCCATGTTGATGGCAGCATTTTTAGAGCTTCCAAGGGATGCTTCCCTTCCTCTTAGAAGGGAAATCGGCTCTGCTTCAGAGGTACAGGCATCGATTCCAGGCATGCAGGCATCAAATTCTTCCCCGGCGGCTGCTGTAGTAACAAGAGATGACCATCTTTGCTCAATCGATATGATATTGGAAATGCTGGCGGGATTGCCACCTGCGGATGCAATGTTCAGTGATGTTGAGTCTTCAGCACGGGATTCCTAAACAATTTGGCCTTCCGCGTGCTGGGAACTATTCAGCAATTGTTTTAACATTTACCAAATTCAAGGTCGAAACAGACTTGCTTTATTTTTCTCCTTCTCAGCTCTAACTGAGCATAATGGCTTTCAAGGTGGTCAGGGTAATAACAACCGCATATACAAATTTAGAGGACCTTGTGAATGCTTTTAGGGAAAATACCTATACAGGCTTTAAAAAAATTCTTTCAGTATCTTAGTTATAAATAGGGCTCCCGGTTTTATAGTATTTTTTTTTTTGCCATATCCGTCTGTATTTATCCATATTTATTATTGGGGCATTTTTTCTGTATTTATCCACATTTATTTTTGCCTCAAGCAAAAGACGACGCTACAGCTAGTATTTGTCCACATTTATTTAAATTCACAATGCACACGCGCGCTCGTTTTTTTATTGGTCAACATTATACATTCATCTGAAAACTTTGCCATTTGCAGAATGTCCCAAATATGCTTAAAAGTGCTATCACAAGCCATTTCCCAGAGCCTTGCAGTTTTTGTCATAGGCAGGGTGCCACATCCGCTCCCTCACTGAACACCATACTGCCCCAATGAGAGAAATTCACACTACCTTCAACTACAATCAAATTTGATCTGCTATAAACACCTGGATGCGACTCAATTCAAATTACGCACTAGGCAAGAGCAATATGCTCCCTTAAGGAAATAGTAACACCACCCTGGAAAAACCAAACATTCATTGGGAATGAAAGATTAAATAATGAAATATAAGCAGGAACAACATGATAACCTTAACGCTTTTACACTCACTATTCAGAAATCAGTTGGTGCTTATGCCAGAAAACTACAGGGCCCAGAAAGGACCCATTTCAATGTCCACTGCTTATATGCTTACAAAACGTAAACAGTATTGTTTAAAAAGACCAAATTCGTGAACAAAAAGCCACTGTACACATTTTGTTTTCCAACCTACCCCTCAAACAGGTATTGCTGTACCTCCAGGTTTGGCGCACTTCCCCACCGGGGGAAAACAGCACTTCACTGGCAAACTCGGTAAAGTGACACTAATGTTTTTGGGGTTTGAATAAAACCGATCCGGCCACTTTAAGAACACTACGTCTTGAAACCAATTAGCATAGAGAATAGTCCTGAATCGACTTTGGTGATATGCTTTAGACAGAGAGTAGTTTGACTGTTCTGACCAGAAGCAAATATTTCTACTGCCCAGGCTCTTTAACACACAAAGGTCGAATAAGCAGGCATTGTCGCCATCTTCCAAGGGTTTATGTTCATACTGTTGTTTGTTTATGGAAAACTTTTGCCAGATAATGTCCCCACTATAGAGTAATTGTTTCTCCTCCCCACAGGCGGTGTCATGAGTGTATTCGCCGTGGCTCGCTGAGACAATACCACCTTCCTTCATGGCGTTGCGGAAGCGCTGGACCGACTCAGACTGGAACTCCCAAGGACTGGCCTGGTAGACCATGTAACTGATCCCAGCCCCCAGGCAGTGCTGGGCCAGCACTCGGCTGATGTTCTCGCATGCAGAGACATCTCAGCAGCTGTAGAGGTGACGCTTGAGGCGAACACCACCACACTGTCGTTACTGTGCTCTACGTAGCCCGTCACATGGTTCTGCGCCCTCTGCAAGCATAACACATGGGTGTTGTCAGCAACTTCTTGGTGCCCTGCAGTAAAGCCATTGCGGGCTCCGAGTCCACAATCAGCCTGAAACCGAGGGCACCGCGTAAGAAGATTTGATTTACTTAGTTATTGATTGTTCATGTTTGGAAACTTTTATTTCTGTGGCTGCACTTTGGAATAGAAAATATGTCAAAACGGCATTTCCATCAAAAGTGGTTTTCGTTTTTTGCATCCATTTTACAGGGGAACAGTGAATGTCAGGAAGAAACAGAGGGTCAGAACCATTTCTTGAGTCACGGTTTTCGGTGAGGAGGAGTTAGACAAAGAGGGAATAAGAGTAAGAAAAGAGAGGAGGGTGGGGGGCAGCTGCCAGCGGCAGAACAGAAGCGGACACCTTCCTTGTCTTCTCTGGGCAGGAAGCAAGAGATAGAGTCACGGAGACCTTTTCCTTCTCTGCTCCCCGCCCGTCCCGAACAGCCACTAATTCCGAGCCTTCTCTGCAGGCCTTGGATATTTCTTGAGTCCAGAGATATCACCTGTATGTTCGCACATCGCAAGCTGCCCTTATAAAACCCAGTCTGCCAGGGAAAGTCGGGGGCTGGTGCAATCGGCAGAGGCTAAGGGTGAAGGAACATCAAAGCCTCATTAACAACTAAACGGTCTTTCAAAGACCTGTGAAGTGCTCGGGTGCAGCTGAGTGTGTGCCCCGGAAGCTGTCTCATCCCGGGCTGACACCTTTTAACCCTCTAAGGAGGGGGAGACGCCAGATGGTAAATGACAAAATGTACTAGTATTTTCCCGTTTTTATATATAAATACAGATCAAGGAAAACTTGTTTTCCATCTGTATTTATAAGTAAAAATCTGTTTAAACGGAAAACCGGGAGCCCTAGTTATAAAGGATGTTTATGCTTTTTATGGCCTTAGCTTTATTATTATCTAGCTGATCCTGTTGACCTTTTGATGAGGAGTGTGTTTCATGGCCTTTAGGCTAGCCCTGTCATGTATGCCTCCTTTTATGTACATTGTACCAGCCACCCGAAAATAAAGGTTCTGTACAAGTGACCTTTTACCTAATAGTTTGCTCCTGTCTCTTCGACACCAGGCTCTTAGTATTTCATCATACCTTGAAACTGACGTCCATAAACATACCCTTAGGCACTGCATAATTATTTTGTACAAGGGTCCCCACTTTTTTCATCCTTGGTCCAACAGCCCGCTGTATATGATCACATTGTTTTAGAAAAACAGTTCTGATTGTTTCCAAACATATATGATTGTTTTCAAAACATCGATTTTAGAAGAAACTCTGGAGTGAGCACTCTAGCACATAAGACCCTTATTCCCCCCTGCACATTAGAGGAGAATTCCTGCCATGCTGACACGGGGTCCTGCATGCTGGATCTTCGACATGCAGCGGTCTGACATCCCTTGCGGGGTCCTTCATTCTCTACCAACAGGTGAAGGGTTTGTTCTTACCTAGGGGATTCTTGGATATTGATCAAGGTCTTGTTTGACCGAAACGCGTAGTGGCGGTGTGGTGGAGAGCGGAATCAATCTTTGAGCACTAGTACCTGGGTTTGCCTCGTCTTTGATGCTGCGTGACTGCTGTGAGACGTCCTTCTGCCGAATATATATATATATATATATATATATATATATATATATATATATATATATATATATATATATATATATTCAGCTCCAATTTCTTCCGATACGCTCAGAAAGAACTGACTGCACTCTATGCGTGGGAAATATAAACGGATTTATTAAACCGTTAACACAACAGGACGCGTTTCGGCTTCGCGCCTTCTTCTTGCTGTTAGGCACAGTTTCTCGCCATGATGTTTTAAATAAAGTATTGACAAAAACAATGTGATTGACAAATATCAACACCATAAAAGATGCACTAATGTATGTCTCTTACTGTGGCAGCCATCTTAAAATGTGTTTTGTCATTGTTGCAACTATAGGAAACAACAGAATCAATTGTGCCGTGCATCGGCTTATGAATTGCACAATTCATTTATGTAATAATCAAAATGAAATCAGAAATGTAAGAAATAAATCTGAGAGTATGAGAAAAAACTACGTTCTCATTCCATTAAATTCACGTTTTAGAATTAAATCATTCATCCTAAAAATTTGTATATACAATTGGCTATCATATATATATAATATATATATATATATATATATATATATATATAGTCCATACAGGACTTGATTATGTGCTTTCCGCACCACACTTCCCATAATACACAGTCTCATTTGAGCCTCCCATTGGTGCGTGTGTCATATGGAAAATGGAGAAGTAGGTTAGCGGTTGCGCACACCGCTTCTGTTAAAGCCCCTGAAGAGAAGCATATGGAGCTTCGAAACGCGTCGGGCAATCCATTACGGAGCGGCATCTACAAGCGGATCCCCGTCCTCACCTACACATAAATCAAGCTGCTGCTCGTGTTCTACTCAAAGGTGGACAGCCTTGGAGCGACAATTTATACGCGGCCGTCCAGCCGCGGAGTATGCACCACCCCGTCATCCTTTGGGGTCACGGAAGTGAAACAGCAGCCGTACACGGGATCGAGGACTGGCCCACTTGCGGGGTCCATACAGGACTTGATTATGTGCTTTCCGCAACTCACTTTCCATAAAACACAGTCTCATTTGAGCCTCCCATTGGTGGGTGTGTCATATGGAAAATGGAGAAGTGGGTTAGCGGTTGCGCACACCACTTCCGTTAAAGCCCCTGAAGAGAAGCATATGGAGCTTCGAAACGCGTCGGGCAGATCCATTATGGAGCGGCATCTACAAGCGGATCCACGTCCTCACCTACACATAAATCAAGCTGCTGCTCGTGTGCTACTCAAAGGTGGACAACCTTGGAGCGACAATAATATATATATATATACATACATACACGCTACACCTACATATCTGTAGGGCGTGCATTATAGGAGTATTCAAGTAGTACTGTCTTATATGAATTGTATCCGCGCAGCAGATGTGCGCAGTGGGCCGAAGGCGCGCAAAAGGCAACCCCACCTACGCCCCTGGCCGTCTGCACCCTGGCCCCCGCCGCAACCAAGTAACCCGACTGAGATACGACACCACGACCCTCCACGCACTCAACACCGGCCGACCAGCCGCCTGCTACCAAGCCACTCCAAAGCGCACCCACGGACCCTTCTCCTGCCAAACCTGCAAATTCACCTGCGTCCGAACCCACGTCCCACCTCCCAGACCAGGCAACAACAACAACCAACTCAAGTGCATCCTGCTCAACACCCGCTCCGTCCACAAGCACGCCGTCAAACTCTGGGGCCTCCTCCACACAAAAGCACCAGACATCCACTTCCTCAAATAAACCTGGATGAACGCCTCCTCAGCCCCCGACATCGCCATAGCCATCCAGGACGGCTACAAGATCACCCGAAAGGACCGCATCAACCATGCCGGAGGAGGAATCGCCATCATCTACAGGAACACCATCGACGTCACGACCAACTCTGAAGATGCCCTCACCACCGCTGAACACCTACACTTCCAGATCCACACCGACCCCAAGACCACCCTCAGAGGAAGCCTCATCTACAGACCCCGGGCCCACGCACACAATTCAGTGAAGCAATCGCCGACTTCATCAGCCCACACGCCCTCGCATCATCAGGCTACATCCTCCTAGGGGACCTGAACTTCCACCTGGAGAACAACAATGACAACAACACCACCACCCTGATCGCCAACCTCGGACTCAAGCAATTGGTGAACACCTCCACCCACTACGCCGGCCACACGCTCGACCCTGTCTTTTCTGCCAGCAGCCACGTTGCCTTCAGCCTCTCCACTGGACCACACTGGACCGACCACAGCTGCATCCACTTCACCTTTAAGAAGACCACATCCCACCACCGCCCACAACAGATCCACCGTAGTTGCTAGAGCAAAATCACCGCAGACCAGCTAACCACATCACTGAGCCATAACCCACCCATCACCACCACGAACACTGACGACGCATCCCGCAACCTCACACAGTGGATAGTCAACTGCGCCGACGCCCTTGCACCACTGAAGAACCCTTCAGGCAAGCCCGGCAACAGAAAAACAACATGGTTCACCGACAAACTCAAAGAATCAAAGAAATCCTGCAGATCCCTTGAGAAAACCTGGTGCCGCGAACAGACGACAGAAAACATGACAGCCCTCAAGAACGCCACCCGCAAACACCACCAGTTGATCCGCACCACCAAAAAGACATCTTTTAAAGAACGGCTGGACAACAACACACACAACAGCAAGGAACTCTTCAGCATCGTAAAAGAGCTCTCCAATCCCAACGCCAACAGCACGACATCACTCCATCACAAGACCTCTGCAACTCCCTCGCCACGTTCTTCCACCACAAGATCGCCGATATACACAACAGCTTTGGCGCCCAGACTCCGCCCCCAGCCACCGAACCATCACCCCCTACAACCACCCTCAGCGATTGGACTCCCATCAGCCCCGAAGACACCGCCCACGCTATGAACACTATCCACTCCGGCTACCCTTCCGACATATACCCTCACCACATCTTCAACAAAGCCTACACCATCATCGCTTCCCACCTACGGAACGTCATAAACAACTCCCTTGCGTCTGCCACCTTCCCAGCGAGCTGGAATCACGCAGAGATCAACGCCCTACTGAAGAAACCCACAGCGGACCCCAAAGACCTCAAAATCATCTGCTCCATCTCTCTTCTTCCCTTCCCGGCGAAAGTGATCGAGAAGATCGTCAATAAGCAGCTGACCACATTCCTCGAAGCCAATGGGTTCCTCGACCCATCCCAGTCCGGATTTCGAGCTAACCACAGCACCGAGACTGCCCTTATCGCTGCCACCAACGACATCAGGGCCCTACTTGAGAAAATGGAAACCACCGCCCTCATGCTCCAAGACCTCTGGGCCGCCTTTGCTACAGTCTGCCATCGCACCCTAATAACCCGCCTCCACAACGTCGGGATCCAAGGCAAAGCCCTGGACTGGAAGACTTCTTTCCTCTCCGACAGAACCCAGCGAGTCCGCCTCCCTCCCTTCAGCGGCCACAGAGATCATCTGCGGCTTACCACTAGGCTCATCACTCAGCCTAACCCTCTTCAATATCTACATGAGCCCCCTCGCCACCATCGCACGCAAACACAACCTCAACATCATCTCATACACCGACGACACCCAGCTGATACTCTCCCTCGCCAAAGACCCAGCCACCACCAAACTCAACCTCCAGGAAGGAATGAAAAACAAAACATCTCGGAATGGATGAAACTCAGCCGTCTGAAACTGAACTCAGACTAGAAAGAGGTCCTCATCCTCGGACTATCCCCATCCGCCTGGACGACACCTGGTGGCCCGCAGAACTAGGCACCGCACCGACACCCACTGACCACGCACGCAACCTGGGAATCATCCTGGACTCCTCTCTCATGATGACCAAGCAAGTCAACGCCATCTCATCTTCATGCTTGAACACCCTGCGCATGCTCCGGAAGATCTCCCGCTGGATCCCTACCGGAACTAGAAAGACGGTCACCCAGGCCCTCGTCACCAGCCGACTTGACTACGGGAATGCCCTATACGCAGGAACCACAATCAAACTTCAGAAAAGACTGCAACGCATACACAACGCATCCGCATGACTCATTCTCGGCATCCCCCGCCACAGTCACATATCAGCCCACCTGAGAGACCTGCACTGGCTCCCCGTCAGCAAAAGGATCACGTTCAGACTCCTCACCCACGCACACAAAGCTCTTCATGACATAGGCCCCGGATACCTCTACAAATGCCTCAAATTCTACACTTTAACACGCAAACTCCGCTCCGCCAGCCTCGCCACCGACCCACGGATCCGCAGAACCACTGCCGGAGGAAGGTCATTCTCCTACCTGTTGGCCAAGACATGGTACTCACTCCCCGCCCACCTACGTCTTACCCAGGACCACCTCACATTCAGGAAGCACCTCAAGACCTGGCTTTTCGAGCCCCCACCCAGCGCCTTAAGACCCTCACGGGTGAGTAGCGTGCTCTACAAGTGTATTGATTGATTGATTATATTCATCTTCCTAGCAATATGGTAGAAATGTATCTACTGCTTACTATATTGGTACTTGCGATTTCTAATATATGCTTTGGTCTCCTGATTGTTGCAGCAAAAATGTTTTACACAAGAAATACGCTGGACCAATAAATACTTATTTAAACGTCCTAACTGCCATCCTGTTCATTTTCTGAGAACAAGCAAGCATGTGTGACTGAGCAAAAAGTACTGTACTGTTTTCCACGATCCCTGAGGAATCAGGGTTGTCATGTTCAGTGGTTGCCAAAAACTACCTGCACCACTATAAGATACCGGGGGTTGGTAGTGGCACTATAGAGCTCGCTGGTCTAACGGCTAGCTTATCCTGTGGGGGTGTCCGGAAATGGTTTGCACACCAAGACATCAGTTTAGATCATCCAAAACACGCAGGTCCTGTGGATTCTTAGGAACTACACAACAGTATTGGGTAGGTTACAAAGCAGCACGTGATAACCAAATGAATTGTTTAGACTAACAGAATTATGTTTCTGTCTGTGTCAAAATTTGCATCAAATGTTATTGTGCAATATTTGTAGATTCAATTACAGGTTGGATTCAGATGATCACAGTAAATGATAAAAGCGGGGTATTCAATATGTTGACTCTTAGAAGCACTATGCACCAAATTCACTTTTATGTCAATGTTTATTATGAATCTGATGCAAACTATATGATGGAGTAAAAACCGTGCTGATTCCAGAGCGGATACATTGCAAAGCGTGGTACTCGTGTTAGATAATATCAGTACACTTGCATGGCTGGTTGGAAATTGCATTTATATTGTAGCATTCAGATATACTGAGTTACAAGATGGCAGCAGTTCTCACTCAACAGGATAGACTATCAGCGCATAGCACACATTTATAGTAGTATCCGGTTGCAGTGTGCACTTTCGAGGCATCTCACAAATGGGCCTGATGATATGGGGAGTTTAATATTATGTTGGAGACAGACAGATCATTTGGATTATTGTAATGATGTTTTGGTAAATCTTTCAGAGAGTCTAAATATGCCGGGTAACTATAGTTTCACAATTGCCCAAAAACGTAATAGCATAATTTATGTTCAAACCAGTGGCGCATTGACAGCGATAGGATAAACATAGGGGCAGATTTATGAAGGCCTTGCGCCGCCGGTGCGTCATTTTTAACATGGGAAAAAGTGACGCACCGGCGGCGCAAGGCCTTCATAAATCTGCCCCATAATACTTAATATGAAAGGGCCTGACGAGAAAAATGGTGACCGCCATGGTAACGTCATTCGGGGCACTGAATGAGGCGGCATGCTTGGCTGGAGTTCATCCTCACTGTTTAATACTACACTCTTCTCAGGACTTGTGGCTAAATTTGACTGTAATGGCAATCGATTCGGAACGCCGGAGGTAGAGCATACTCGCTAATACATGTTTCAAGAGACACACATTGCAGTATAGGTAAGTGGACAACTCAAATCAAATCAAAATTTCTTTATTCGACTGTCAAGAATGCAGTCATAAAAGCATGTAAAATACATATATATACAAATCATTCATGAAAAAATACAACAGACAGAATAGAGAACGGGCAATCACAAAAAGAATTAAATAGTGATATAGACCAATGTGAATGTACTTATTTGGGACATGGTTACTTATATAATACAGTTCAACTTTGGATCAACCTTCCATGCTTAATCTGAACTTCAGGGCTGTTTTTAAAAAGTTACAAGTAAAAAAAGTGCACTCGCCGTGCAACATTTGAAGATATAAAAGTGCTGGCTTAATTTGCATGAAGTTCAATTTTTTATGCAAGGGTTTTAAAAACATATTTCGTGGTCTCGAGTAAAAAGTGCACAGGAATAAAAAGTGAGCCAGATCTTGCGGAGACTTGTTGTCGCAGCCGCAAGGTGGCAACACTTGACCTCTATGGGCTCCACTCGGTACGGCTAACAACAGGTGGTATAAACCAAAACGGAATCTGCTCATCAGGAAGCGCTCATGTCTTGATATATTCCAGGATAAATATGGTTCAGAGCGCACACAAGTCTTAGTTAGAATATGGCTCATTACGCTGGCCTTCTTCAACTCAATTTCTTCCCTATCAAGCTGTCGATTTAGTAGGAAAGTATCCTTTATGTAATTAACATCTTTCTTGGCAATGTGCTGAGGTGTTAGGTAAAGATCCAACCTACCCAGATCTTTAAAACAATTTCTAATGTATTTCAGCCAGGGTATCTTGAGTTGCCCTTCCCAGGTGAGGGCTTCAGAAAGGATATTGTGGGTCAGTGGTATTGAGACATTGAGCCAACAGTTCAACCAACAGAGCAGAGGATTTACAGCAATTTTGTCTCCTAGGTATGGTGTACCTAGTTCCTCATGAACGGAGAAATTAGCGGTGCTTTTTGGTAAACTCAGGACCTGTTTCAGGAAGTTATTTTCAAGAGTTGCAAGGGCATCTGCTGGTGCGAAGCCCCATAGTTCGCTTCCATAGCAGGCAACCGCAACGCTTTTCGCTTGATAAAGCTGATGATATGGGGAGTTTAATATTATGTTGGAGACAGACAGATCATTTGGATTATTGTAATGATGTTTTGGTAAATCTTTCAGAGAGTCTAAATATGCCGGGTAACTATAGTTTCACAATTGCCCAAAAACGTAATAGCATAATTTATGTTCAAACCAGTGGCGCATTGACAGCGATAGGATAAACATTGGGGCAGATTTATGAAGGCCTTGCGCCGCCGGTGCGTAATTTTTAACATGGGAAAAAGTGACGCACCGGCGGCGCAAGGCCTTCATAAATCTGCCCCATAATACTTAATATGAAAGGGCCTGACGAGAAAAATGGTGACCGCCATGGTAACGTCATTCGGGGCACTGAATGAGGCGGCATGCTTGGCTGGAGTTCATCCTCACTGTTTAATACTACACTCTTCTCAGGACTTGTGGCTAAATTTGACTGTAATGGCAATCGATTCGGAACGCCGGAGGTAGAGCATACTCGCTAATACATGTTTCAAGAGACACACATTGCAGTATAGGTAAGTGGACAACTAAATGTTGGGGAGGAGGACGATGGGACACTTCCTCCTTTCTAGATGGAATGATGAGATTTGGCTTTATGGTTCGGTTTATAGGGAAGATTTCTTTAGACACAGAAGACATTCTGCTCTAATTTAAAAACACAGATTTTGGAAGACTCATTCAAAGAATAAATGGTTTTTTTATTTTATTTGAGGTTTTATAAAGCACGAACGTGAGGGCATCAGAGGATAACACGATGTGTACAGGTTTGACAAAGGCACAGACATGGATAGGGATGGAGGAAAGTGACTACATTAGGACATAAACAAGGGTATATACAATAATCAGAGGAGCGACATGTCAGCAATATACAGAGAAAACCAGCAATTACATATGAGGGGAGCTATGACAGCAAAATGCAGAGAGAACCAGCAATACATTTGAGCGAGTAAAACATCGGTATAAGGAGTAGGGGCAACCAAGCAGACAGGAAATTTAGCAGAGGAACAAAAGAAATGCCACAAAGCGGTATGCACGATTAAAGAGAGGTTTTTAGCTTCCTTTTTAAAGATTGACAGAGAAGATATTCTTCTGATTGCAGACAGCAGCAAGTTCCAGATTCTTGGTGCAGCCCCAGAGCAGGCACGGTTATATGTTTTTTCCTTGTGGAAGTGGGGTGGCTGGAGCACACAGTCTCTGGCAGACCAGGAGTTTCTGACTCTCCCAGATACCAAGATTTTCTGGATCAGATATTCCAGGGAGTTTGTGTGTAGTCCTTTGTGCATGATACAGCTGAGTTTGAGCTAGATTCTGGCTTCACAACTAAGCCTGTTTAGGGTCTTTAGATGCGGTGAGATGAGGTCAATTTGTTTTGAGCCTGTTAAGAGTCTTGCTGCCGCGTTGAGGCAAGCTTTTAGGGGGGCCTTCGAGATCTTGGGGAGGCCAGCTAGAGTTGAGCAACCGTCTTCAATTCTAGAGATAACTAACGCCTGAACTGCGGTTTTTCGCTACTCAGCTTCAAGGAAGGGTTTAAGTTTTCTTAAGTAGCTCAGGTGGAACCTGGCAGTTTTGACCATCAAGTTGATGTGGTCATGCATATTTAGGTTGCTGTCCAGGGTTATAAAGAGAGATTTGACAGATTCCACTATGATCAGTTTGCAGTTAAGTGCTGTGATCGAGTTAGTCCGTTCCAGGATGTCAGTGGTGTTTTTAGGGGGGAGAGGAGAAGGAACTCCGTCTTTTGGGCATTCAGTTTGAGCTGGTTGCAGGCGAGCTGTTAAACAGTCAGCTTCAGAGTATCTTTCAAATAGTTAATTTCCTCTAGAGATGAGATTTTGATGTAGATCTGAGTATCATTGGCATACATATGGAAGGAGATTTTGGCACTGTGGAGTATTTCAGCTAACGGTTCGAGTTAAAGATAGAAGAGGATAGGGGACAGAGCAGAGCACTGAGGGACACCGATTGTTATCGTGGAAGGAGCAAGATAGGTTACTGTTGACTAAGAATCTCTGAGAGCGGTTCCGGAGGACGGAACCAAACCATTTGATGATGGTACCGCCTATTCCCATCCTGTGTTCAAGGCGTATGAGTAGTTTCTCGTGGTTGACTGTGTCGAATGCCGAAGATAGATCCAGTAGGATTAAGAGACAGGTTTTGCCTTGTGCAAGGGCTTGGAGAGCGTAGTCTACAATGTGAAGAATAGTGGTTTTGGTGCTGTGCCCGGGCCTGAAGCCAGATTGGAATTTGTCAAACAAGTTGAAATTAGCAATGTGTTGGCTCAGCTGCAAACAATTCTCCAGCACTTTCACAAGAAGAGGAATATTTGATATTGGTATGAAGTTGTCTGGAATAGCAGGATTTAGAGTGGGTTTCTTTAGGATGGGGATGAGTTTCCCAGCTTTCAGGGAGTCAGGTATGGACCTTTGAAGAAGGGAGGTGTTGATAATTGTAGTCTAATTGGAAATGATGAATGGGGAGGTCGCTGCCAAGCAGTTGGAGGGGAGTGGGTCATCACATAGCTTGAAGTTGGACCAGTGAGCTTTATTTTTGGGTGTTGCCTGGAGGGGATGAGAGAAGAGATGGGACGTTTGAGGTGAAATTAAGTTTGTTTCCTAAAGGGTTTATTTTGGCTGTAAAGAAGGAGGAGAACTTCTCACAGGTTATTATTTGGAGGATTTAGCTAGTTTTTTTGTTTGGGGTTTGACTATTTCAAAGTGCTTGTGGGGTCTGTGTTTAGCTTTTTCCAGTTCTGATCTGAAGAACTCTTTTTTGGATTTGAGGATTTTCCTGTTGTATACATGTCTGGTCTGACAGAGAAGTTTTAGTTGGGAGGCTGAGGGGTGCTGTCTTCAGTTTCGGAGAGCAATCCTTTCGTTATTGAGGAGTCCGCAGAACCAGGGTTCTTTTGTCTTTGATTTGGGATCTTTTTAGCTATAACGGGGCACGATCATCAATTATGTTAGACATAGTCGAGTTCTAGTGCTCTGTGAGGTCGTTGACCTCAGATTGATTGAGGGGGGGGGTGTAGGGCGTTCTTTCAGTGTGCAGTCAGCTTCTCGAGGTCGAGGCTCCTAGTGTCCCTGAGCCAGCGTTTCGGTTTCAGAGGTTGCCCTGGCCTTTTCATGAGGAAGTCAGTTATTAATAAGGTCATGGCGTGGTGGGCTGTTTCCAGTCGCACAGATATATTGCGTTAAGCCTGACCGCCTATGCCTTTGTGATTACCCAATCCAGAGTGGAGCCTTTCCTGTGGGTTGGAAGTATGCATGCTTGAGTGAGTGATTGGTCAGCAAGGAAGACTTTGCCGGCGTTGACCTGGGGGTCATTGGGGTCATTCCAGTGCAGATTAAAGTCACCAAGGAAAATGTCTTTGGAGTGGAGGGAAGCCTTAGCAGTAATGATTTCCATGAGGTGGTCAATTAATGTGTCGTTCTTGCCTGGGGTGTGGTAGAAGATGTGCAGTTTGCTTAACTGAGTAGTGTTATTACAAATGGAGAGAGTGAGATATTTGCAGGAATCCGTGGGGTCTGCATGGAGTTCTGTAACGGGGTCTGAGTGGTAGATGCATGCAATGCCTCCCCTTTTTTATTTATCTGTCAAGCCTTACGATGTTATACTATGGTGGGACCATTAAGTCTAGGTAAGGAGATGAAGATTCATTGAGCCAAGACTCGGTTAGGATAGCTACATCAGTTTTTTGGCTCAGGAGAGTGCAGTGATGTCGGAGGTATGCTTTGCTGCTGAACGACAGTAAAGTAGGAGGTCAGAGAGTTGAGAGTTGGGGCATGTGTTGCAAGTAGTAAGTTGTTGCTGTTTACTCCTCTGTTACTGTCATTGGTGTTGATTGAGATAGTGGGATTCAAGTAATCAACTTTCTTGTCAGGAGGAAGGGGGGCATCGGGGGAAGTCTTGTAGGATGAGAGAGGGCTAGAGTTTCATCCTCTGAGAGGTAGTTGGGATGTTTGAGAGGGCGAAGGTGTCTGTTGGCCAATGGCATGGGTTGGAGGGAAGGCATGGTGAGCGGGGAAAGGACTGAGTTATGGGAGAGCTTGAGGGTAGCAAAAAAGTATTCAGTGAGGAGAAGGATGTTCTTCAACTTTAGTATGGATTTTTGGATTCTCTGAACTATATTGGATGCTCTGATGTTCAGGGTTTCAAGGCCCATTGGTAAAGGTTGTACTTGCAGATAGGGGATGTGTGGGTCAGGACAAGTTCTGGCGCCATGAGAGGGAAGGCTGGAGTGATTGCCCCACCACCCTAAGTCTAGGTTTGTGGGAGGAGGGGTATGAGGAGGGCTAGGCGAGCTCAGTATGGTAGGTACGGGACTGTTGGGGCAGGTGTCAGGTGAGCTGAGGAAGACGAAGACATGTATGTTAGTTATTAAGCGAGAAGGTGAGGAACGAGGATAGGAGGAGGGTTGCGGCGGTGTTGTCTTATTGACCTGATTGATGCTGGAGGTTGGGGGGAGTGAAGGGAAGTTCTCTAACAGCACTAGGGGAGATACAGTCTAGGGATTTGTTCTTAGTGGGGAACACTTTGGGGAGAGTCGAGCTAACCTGACTTTTTGGAGGGAGTGAGGGGATGCATGGGGGAGTGGCAGCAGCTTTGGAAGATCTAGATGGGAAGCCCTTACCATTGGACTTTGAGCTGAATGTACCTGAGCTGCGACAGGAGTCAGGAGGTGACAGCAAGCCCAGGGGGTACGTAGAGAAATGATGTACTTGTTTTTTGAGGATGGAGAAGAAGTCAGCACATTTATTAAGATCTATGTCTGATGCTTGGATCATAATGATGCCGATTTTGTATAAGGTAATGGTAAGGTCAGCTTCAAGATTTTGGGAAGGCACGATCGTAAGTTTGGCACCATATGGAATATTCCTGGATTCATGTACGCTAAGTAGGTTAAATATGGCAGCGCACCATTGTGCTGTTTTTCTAGAATAGAAAATAAGATCATTGGTAATGATGCCCCTGTCGGTGTTCAAGTACAGGTCAGAGATCAGGCTCTCAGGGCGTCTTCTCAGGAGTGAATGTTTGAAGGTTTTAGCAGCGGCCCCGGAGAGGTTGGGAGGGTAAGCGATGGTGTAAAAGTTGCCCCCTGTTGCAATCAGGTCAGACCCAACCATAATGGAGATAGGGAGGAAGTAGGTAACTGAAAAGGGGGGGAACTCGGTAAAGCCAGGAGGATGGGTTGGTAGGCAGCAGGAGTGGGCCAAGTGTTGCAATTGCAATGGGCAATACCTGATCAGGGTATGGGGCCTAAAGGGACAGGTTCAGAGCGCAGGTGAGGCAGGAAGGCGACTACCCAGGAGGGGGTTCACAATCTAGGTTTACCAGGGAGGAGCTAGCAGGAGTTCCTGGGACGGTGCAGGCATGCAAAATTAGAGGGATACGTGAGGCGATAGGGCAGTGCACAGTGGGTAGGGCCTATTAACAGAGGAGCGCTAGTGGGGGCCCCTGGACGACTCAGGCAGGGAAAGGAAGGCACTTGTCACAACCCAAGGCACGGTGGCAGGCAGTAGGGGCAGGCTTCGATACAAGTAGAAACATCAAGAAACATGGCAGTTAACGAGCAGGATTTAGAGTACCAAAACCAGCTATCATAAGTTCAATGGATATGGCAACATCACTTAGGTGCTGCCTCGGTTTGAGGGAGGCAGAGATCCGGCCTCGTTCAAGGGAGGAGGGACGGGGCTGCTGCTAAAGAAAACAGATTTTGTCGGCAAAACCCAGAGCCAACAAAGATAGCTTTCACTTAGGTGCTGCCTCGGCTTGTGGGATGCAGAGATCCGACCTTGCTCCAGGGCTGAAGGAGGGAGTGAGTAAATGTACATGGGGAGGTGCCATAGTCTGCGGTCGCTGCTGCAGCAGGCGGCCTTGCTTCGGGCGGCAGTAGACTGGGCAGACCACAGGTTAGCTGATGCCAAGCAGAAAGGACCCTATCAAGTTAGTATTGAATAATACTCAGTACTCTTAACTTTGTTCCACATGCTGTTTGTTAAAGGTGCAGGCACACAGTTCTTTTTATGGTAGGTTCACTTAGGCAATGGCAATTATAAAATGTTGAGACCTCGCTCCGGGTGGAGGGGTCAAGAAGGCCGCGGGGAAGACGGTCTCGAAGCGGGGCAGCCATATGTTGGGCTGCTTTTAGGTCAAGCAGCAATGATCACCGAGGTGGCCAGAGGGGGGCAGCAGGAGACAGGGAGCAAAATCCCATGCAAACTTTCTCGTTCCATGTTACGAGAGGAAACTGGATCACATCCCAGTGAGGCAAACAGGCTGGTCCGCAAAGTATCAAAAGCAGCAGCTGGTACTCCCGATGTAGCGGTGGCCACCCTCTTATTGGGGCATGGGAGGCTGCTCCCAGGGAGTCTAGCAGTTTGGAGTAGAGACGGTCTTGACTCGAGGCGGCAGGGCACCATGGGGCAAAGAGAAATGAAAAGAGAAAAAGCGGCCTCAATTCGGGGCCGCAGGACATACCAGGTCAATCAGCGGCGATGGGGAGGGACTCTTTCCCTCGGGGCCGTCCCTGATCCGGGCTGCAAGAGTTCAGTCCGCCCTCGCAGCAGTCGACCCGGCCTCAACTGTTGCAAGCCCTGTGCAGCGGACCTGGTATCGGGAGTAGCGTCTGCCTCAGGGGGCTGAGCAGGTAGGGGTGACGGTGGTCTTGATGCAGGGCTGCAGGAGAAGAGACAGCCTCATTCCAGGGGCCGTAAGAAGGAACTCAACAGCCGGCAGTGGGTGTCTGGTGTCGGGGGATGAGGAGGGATGCTCTCGCTCCGGGCCGCAGAGATCAGGGCTGCCCTACGATACAAGCGACCAGGCTGCAGGAAGTACCTCGGCAGCTGGCGGTTGACGGCAGGCGATGCCAAGGGATGCTCCTGGTCTGATTAGAGGCAAGTGGTGTGTAGCCTTCTTAATTAGGATTATAACCACATATTAAAGACATTAGGGCGTATACAATGATTATTATATTTTATATTCAGGTGATACTAGTTTATATTTGTTGATTTTATCCAAGATGGAATTACAACCGGGACTAAGATATGCAATGATTGTTTTGACATTGTGATAGTTTCTGACCTTTTATATTTGAACTCTGTTTTATACAACTAATGTATGGTCTCATTGCTGGAATTTTCCAGGATATACTTTATATTGGCTGGACAGTTAGCACTTATATGCAAACCTTGGGACTTTGAAGTTCGTGTAGATATGCACTCTATGGTGCAGTGGTGATATAGTACAGTGGGATGAGGCACTCTTTGCGAGGTATCAGGGATGGATGACTCAGACGATTTCATGTGCTCGCTCTTTCTAGTTTATGTGGTTGAAAATTTACAACAGGGGAAATGGCAGCAAGGGATGATTAAAGCCGTACTAACCCTTTAATCACTAAATATGTTTGGAATAGAGTTATAATCAGGTGGGTGCCCACCTCTGAGGTCCACTGCCACAAGACCTAATAAATTCACATAGATAAAAAGCAAAGAGGCTTAAGGAGCCCCAGCGAGTGACTGCACTGCACACCACACCCATACACCATTCATGACCTAGGCACTCTCTCTCCCGACGCTTAGACCATTGTTGCCGTCCTCGACCCTGCCTCCCATGCTACCAGAGAAAGTACCTGGTGTAGCTGGAGCTGCACCCTCCAGTGAGGCGACATGTCTCGGAAATGGTAGTAGGGCACCATAACTTCCCCGTCACATCAACCCACCCTCCCTCACTATCCTCTTCCTACCCTCCCCTACTCCCTATTGGTTGTTTCAGTCCGTCCCTCCTACCTACCAAGATGGACAAGCGAAATATAGTCACAACTCTATCCTGTTTAAAACAACACCTGCACTACAATTTTTGTGGGCCTTTATCAATTGAATTTTAAAAGCACCCACCCACCTTACGGGTTTTTCACTCAAACTGAACCCTGAGACGCATGCGTGCACAACCTTCATTAAATGGCAAGAAAGATATAATCATAATTCTATTCTATTTAAAACATCAGTTTCGGTAAAATTTGATTTAAACCTTTTTAACTTGAATATTAAAAGCGCCCACCCGCATTGCGCCCAGATCATAATTTGACTCAGACATAAATAAAGAAAGGAGACAATTAAGAGCTTCAGAAAGACGCTGGAGGAATAATCCTACCAGTATTCACCAAGACCAACTCAGATCAATCAGGAAGAAGTACAACACCCACATCAAGAACAAAAAATCCATGTTCTTCTGCTCCGCACTGGACAATGCAAAGAATAGAGCCAAGGAGCTCTTCAATATCATCCGACAACAAACATCCAAACCAGGCACGTCCACAGTGCAGGCATCCAAAGAACTCTGCGATGACTTTGCCAACTTCTTCGATGACAAGATCTCCAAGATCGAGCTCTCTCTGGTCCTAAACAGCCCCTCCCTTTCCAATAGCAGCACGGCTGGTTCACAAGGCTCTGCCATATTACCCCACACCAAACCCTGGTTACTCTTCCACCCCATTCGTGAAGCCGAGATAGTCAACTTGATCTCCAACTCCTAGCCCTCCGCGCACGTCTTAGACCCTCTTTCTGGGCAACTGACCAAAAAACTGAAATACGCCTTAGCCCCATTCTGGTGCAAGATTATAAACAGCTCCCCAAAAAGCGGAAGCGTCCCAGACTGCCTCAAAGTAGGCCAAGTCACCCCTTTGCTGAAAAAACCTGGCCTAGATACGTCCGGTCTGAACAACTTCAGACCAGTCTCCAACCTTCCTCTTCTATCCAAAATCTTAGAAAGGTGTGTTCTACAACAACTAACTCAACACATGGACAGTATCAACCTTCTTGACCCCCATCAATCGGGATTCAGGAAAGGCTGCAGCACAGAATCGGCGATCCTCAACATCATCAATGACATCCACAAATCTCTGGACTAAGATCATTGCTGTTTCCTTATTCTCCTCGACCTATCGGCAGTATTCGATAAGGTAGATCACAATCTCCTCATCAAGGCTCTTCAAGGAAGGGCCAGGCTTGATGAGGTAGTCCTCAAATGGTTCTCCTCCTTCTTGCACAACCGCTCCCAGAGAATCAAAATCAAAAGCTTTGAGTCTGACCTTCACCCAGTCAACAGGGGAGTTCCTCAAGGATCAGTGTTCTCCCCTCAACTATTTAACATATACATGCAACCCCTCACTTCCATACTCAAAAAAGCTAATATACCCTTCAACCTCTAAGCGGACGATACGCAGATCTACCTGGACATCTCCTCTGCTAAGGACATTCAAAGACTCAACGACATACTGAAGGAAGTACAACTCTGGTTGTCAAGCAATCACTTAAAATGTAATCCGGACAAAACCGAATTACTCCTCGTATCGAACAAAGTAGAGAACCCCCAAATGGTGGATTGGCTAAAAGCTAACAATGTGCTCAATGGAAACCTCACCCAGGCTGACTCTGTAAAATCACTAAGCATCACGCTAGACCCAAAACTGGACATGACAAAACATATTAAGAACTCAGCTAAGAGTGCCTTCCTCACCCTGAAGTTATTGAACAAAATAAAACCTTTCATCCCGCCCAAAGATCTCAAACAAGCCACTCAATGCAGTCCTCACAGGAATTCCAAAAGCTAATTTTTCTCCCCTAAAAACTACTCTCAACGCGGCTACCAGAATGGTCACTGGACTCAAGAAATATGAACACATCTCACCGGCACTCAGAGAACTCAAATGGCTCCCAGTAGAAATGCGGGCTAACTTCAGAACAGTCCTACACACCGGCAAACCCAAATTCCTGGCGGCCAAACTCAAAAAAGCAGAACAAAACAGGAACCTCAGAATCTCAATCACCCTTCTACTCATACCACTGAAAGCTTGTAATCAAAAAACAACAGACAGATCCTTTGCCAGAAATGCACCCAAAATATGGAACTCTATTCCTCACCACATCAGAACTATTCCTTCCTTTGCAAAGTTCAGAAGCCAGCTCAAAACCCTGTTGCTCGATCGATCCTTAGTGAACCGATAGGAGCGGTTGGAGCACGGGAATCGACTCCTCACTCTGCCTGACTCTACGCCTGCTAGACCTCTAACCTGATCTCTCTGGTATTAGGACCTATCAGTATTCTGCATTTCTGAATTGTACGCATCTTTATATCTGTGTTTAACATGCTCTGTAACTGTTGTAAAGCGCTCCAATACCCACTGGTCAGGTCAGCGCTATTAAAACTCCTAAAATAATATAAAATAAAAAGAAGGGATACTGCAGATGACCCCAGAATTCCATCATCAATATTATAACAGCACCCCCCACATTACGAGGATTATGTAAAAAACGAATGCCTTGAGATCACGTGTGTATATCAAAAAATGACCCGCACTTCATCTCGAAGAGCTAGTGCAGATTGTCCTGGGAGTCCGATATGGAGATTTCAATGTCCTTTAGCCAATTTCTAATAAGTATTGGAACAACACAACGGGGGATTTTCTGAAGGAAAACCAAATCCTTCCTTCAATTTGTATCAAGACTGCCATAACCAAAGAACGAAAGAGTTTTCTTACCCGAGCTCAAAACCTAGCGAAGCAAACACAGTCGGATTGATGTGTAATCTAATTCTTCTCAAGACCGCGTACTCGTGCCAGTATATTTCAAATGACTATGGGCCTATCCTCACTCACCACGTCATAAAAAATAGGCATGTAAGGCCCTGCATCATACTTCTGTTCATTAGAACACCTGAAAGGTTATGTGACTTGTCTTGACATCACGTGTTGGCCGAGGCCAATCAGTTGCAACCTCACCGTGCACGTCAGGCAAAATCCGCCTTTTGTTTACAAAGAGAGAGTGACATATTGAAACGTAATTAACTGTATTGCTTAGATACAACACAACATCTTCTCTGGTGTGTCTAATGGTAGAAGGTAGAATACCTAAGACTTTGAGCGTGTGTTTTGAGGGCTCAGTCCGGGGGTGTTTCAATTAGCACATCCTTTCATGACCACGCTGCGTAGCACATGCTACGTTTGTATGCTTATGATTTGTCTGATATGAGTTTTCTAACATGCAAATTGAATTGTCTGTTTTCTTAATTTTGTTTCAGAGTATACTGTTGTGCTACCTGAGCTCTTCTAAAGACATCTGTTCTTGTCCATTTGAGTATTAATTTGCCCAAGACTTGCACTTGTGTCTAAAGATGAAAAAAAAGGTACTTAAGTGCTATAGGTCCGAATATAGGGACCTCTTGGACACATTTTGTTTTTACGATGTAGGGTTTTGATTGCAGTTTTGGTTTCTGCTCTAGAATTTTTAAGTATCAAGTAGAAGATAGAAGACCGGATACTAGTCCACGGTCTATCGAACGATTTGTCCTGTATTTAGGTAAAAGAGCATATAGGGGTATATGCATCAAAATTCGGTAAAACAAGTCCTTATTAGCAAAAAAATAAGGAATCGCTAATAAGGAGTCGCATACCGCGATGCATCAACAGATTCGGTATTTAATACCGAATCGCTAAAAATCGTTAAATTATCCGGTAAACACGTTTGCGAGACACCAAATCAAAGATTAGCAAATACCGAAGTAGCAAATACCGAAACGGTATTTGCGATTTCGGTATTAGCGAATCCGCAAAAAAAGAAAAGTCGCATCGGAAGCAGGCTGATGACATCACAACCAGGAAGTAACACAGCCCATGCTTCATTCAGTGCCCTGAGGAGCTCAGAGGAGGAGGCAGAGCACAGGAGCTGAGGATTGTGACAGTGACAACACAAAACAAACACTGAGCAGACAACTAGGATGGATAAGGATGAAGGTTTTCAGACAAGGAACTCAAACTGCTCATCGAGGGGGTGAGCAGCAAACACGACAGGCTTTTTGGGAAGCTGTCCCTAAAAGTGCCAGAGGCAGAGAAGCGCAAAATATGGCTGTGCATCAAAGAAAGATTCAATGCTGTAGGAGTCACCCACCGCAGCATAGACGATTTAAAGAAGAGGTGGTATGACCTCAGGAAGAGGGCAAAGGAGAGGATCACAGAAAGGGTGAGGGATGCAGCTGGCACAGGAGGGGGAACATCCAACGTGACTCCAAACACAGCCCTTGAGGACCTCGTCAAGGCTACAATTGAGCCACAAGCTGTTGTGGGGGTCACTCAATTGGACACATCCGGCGCAGCAGCAGGAGAAGAAGGTAAGATGCATGCCATCGCAGATATGCAGCATGTTGTCCACCTATGCCCATCCCCCCAGGCCAATCACAGTGCATATGTAGCTGTGCCTAATGCATATCCCCTCACCAGAGTGGTGCATCATGGGAGTTGTAGTCATATCATGAAAGAGTACATGTCTGACCCCTGATGTAATAGAAATGAAACCAGCTGCACAGGGCCATATGTCAGTGCAAAATCTCCTTTATGTAGATGAAAGTATGCAAAACAGATACATCATGGCAAAATATTAACTATGCACTGTTTCACATACAGATGCATCACCCCTTGACTCAGATGACAGCGGACGCCTCGTCATCTCAGAGCCACCAGTGGTGACCAATGTTGAGACCCCGCAGGGACGTGATCCGACAACACCACCATCACCACCGTCACTACCATCACCACCAACACCACCACCACGACGGACAATACCGCCACCACCACCACGGCAGACAACATCTCCACCACCACGGCGGACAACACCTCCACCACCACCACAGCGGACAACACCGCCACCACCACCACCGCGGTCAACTACACAAAGCCGCAGGGCAAATGTCCCCTCCCTGCAGGTGATGGAGTCAGAGCAGAGGCCAGCTGACACAATTGTCCCCGGACAGACAGTCGTTGCTCCAACCGTCCAAGCAGCAGCACGTGTCCGAGTCAGACAGCGGACCAGGCCCCTGGGTAGAGCTGTGGAGAGAACAGATGATCCAGCACACGGATACGGAGTGGTGGAGACACGGATGCTGCGTGTCCAGCGCTTGCAGGGGAGACACATAGGTGCAATTAACATCAACATTGCGAAACTGACAAACAAAATTGGCACCATGACTGACGCAATGCGCGAGATGACCACAGCCATTGCCGAGGGCAACAGAGACATCAAACTGTGCCTGCAGGAACTCACACGTGCTGTAATTGCAAGCCAACAGAGCGAGCGCCGGAGGCATCGGCAGAACATGGTCCGTTCTAATGCCACCAATAGAGCCATTACTAAGCTGTGCAACAGCACAGCTGTGCTTTTGTGTAGATCTGTGTCCCTGCAGGTCGATTTGGGCCATTATTGCAGAGATGTCGCAAAGTCCTTGGAGAGAGTGACCACTGCAGTGGAGCATCTGCATTTGGGACTTTCAGTGCCAGCAGTTTGGGAGGGGATGAGGGGAGTGAGGCTGCTTCAAGCGTGAGCAGCATCTCTGTGCCGGAGGCCAGCAAGAGGAGGCGCAGTGCACGCAGCACCACAGCCACAGAAGCACATCGCGGAGATGTGGAAGAGTCGCGGGACAGGAGGCTGGGGGTACGGGGCAGGCGCAAATTGCCATGATCCATTGGTTCCCTGGCCATGGTGATGTAACCATGGGCCAACTATACTGCAACATGATACACCCGTGATGACAACGGACATGTTTCCAATCGTTATTTTGATTCAGCGTCATGTTGGCGTCTCATTCATATGCACCTGAAAGGTACTCATGTGCATTAAACAATTGCAAACATAAACATGTTGTGTTGGCTCTTTCATACCTGTCTCAGAAGTGATGTCTTGTGATGTATGTCCGCCTCCTTTGTCCCTCAGCTGTATTAGGCATGTGTGCCTGTTGGTGTTGGGGGGGGTTGCTGTGCACGTAAGTCGTCCTCTCCGTCCACCTCTACTGGTATCCCCCTTCGTGTGGCAATGTTGTGCAGCATGGCACAGACTGCTATTATCCAGCAGCAGGTAACTGGGTCATACTGCAAGGCACCTCCTGTCTTGTGTAGTATCCGTAAGCGACTCTTGAGGATGCCAAAGGTTCGCTCTACCACATTCCTGGTGCTGATGTGTGCTGTGTTATAGCGCTGCTCCTGAGGTGTTGCAGGGTTGAGATAGGGAGTGAGGAGATATTCATGCAAGGTGTAGGAGCTGTCACCTGCAGGGAGGGGAGCAAAGGGTTAGGTGCATGAATACATTTACATATGTAAGGATGGTGTTCATATAGAGGCATTTGTATGTACCGGGTAGGTGTCCCTCTCCAAATTCCCCGTTGATCAGATGCCTGTGGATGCCACTGTGTCTGAATATGTATGCGTCGTGGGTGCTTCCTGTGAATTGGGATACGATGTCCGTTATGATGTGCTTGGCATTGCACATGACCTGGACGTTGATGGAATGGTATGACTTCCGGTTGCGGTAGATGTATTCGTTGGCTGAGGGGGGACAGATGGGGACATGGGTGTAGTCCACGCACCCTATCACATGGGGGAATTGTGCCACCTGGTAGAACTCCTGTGTGGAGTAGGTGTTGTATAGCGTTTTAGGACCCTAGTGTAATTTTCCCGATTCATGCCCATATATAGATATAAAATACTGTATCCTTATATAGGCATAGAAATCATAACCATATTAAGAGATAGCTCAAGTAGTCCAAATACGGCTTGGCTACTTCCACCAGTTCCAAAAATCTACAACAATTTCTTGGAAAAACCCACCTTCAGCAGTCAGGGACTTCCCCCTGCATGAATATTAAGTTATCCAAGAAATCATGGAGTTTTCAGAGAATTAAGTCTCTGATGACGTTCTTATGTCCAATCTTATGTCAAACTCGGCACCTTCAAGGTATAAATATGGCCACCCTTGTCCAAACAAACACACAGTGGTTTGAAGCAGTTCGACTATCTACTTGCCCGACGCGCCCTGCTGCAGCAAGTGCAGGAGGAAGCCGACCCTCCAGGTGAGACGCTGTCTTTTCTCTTGTCGAGAAATCCAGCTCCGGTGTTTCCAGGCTACGCTAGCGGGTTGCTGGGAATTTGAGTCCTGAGAGAGAGATACAAGACCTCCTACATTCTAAAACCAAGGTACGGAGCTGATTAGACCCTAAGAGAATTCTTGGAATAGATTCTTGGCAACTAATACTAAAACTAGGCTACACCTCACTTACTTCTTCCCTTTTACTAGGCCTAGGTTAGGTACACCGGTGTAGGCGTATTTTAGAAGCACCAGTTGAGTACTTTTAGTCATTATTTATCATTGTATGTATTTTATGCATTTTAGGTATCATATGGCTTAGAAACCATATCATGCTTTTACAGTACTATTTTATAATACTCTTCGTATTATATGCTCTGTATTTTACAGCAAGTATTACCATTGCAGCAGTTCATTTCTTATGCTTGAGAAAGAAGACTGTTCAATAAATACCCTTTTATTGAAAACGCCGTCTCTCTATTTCTCTGCACCTCTGATGAAACGAAGCATGCACGATTGACTGAGTGAAATACCTAAATATTGTTTCCGCGACTCTAGAGATATATTTCTTATTCTTGGGAAACAAAGTTGTCATGTTTTAAGCGGTTGTCGGAAACTAATCCCTTCTTGTTTATTCAAGAAAGTTTCTAGTGACCTCTGAGCTAGCTGGCACACAAACAATATATTTAGTATATTCGGTAGAGACCTAGTAGACTTCAGTCCTATGTTTAAACTACAGGATACACTATTCCAATGCGCAGACCCTATTGTGAATATAGGAACTACACTACGAAGATATGTGTTGCTCTTCTGGACTTTAGATTTGAGGAAGGCATCGACGAATTTTGATTGCTCTCCAAAATGGATCCTATTCCTGACACTATAGGACAACCCTGGGGGGGTTTACAGAGTCTTGTGGATTTTTGGAATCGTGTATGAATTGGGGGTTGTCAGGTTCTTGTAGTTCAGAAAATCCCCTTCTTCTAGCGTAATCCAGTCATGAGCTAAGGCTTCTTCAATCATATTCGCAATCCGTATTCTGAGGTGTCTAGTGGGGTCTTCTGTAAGTGGGTTGTAGTTCCTCCTGTCTCCCAGTAGTCTGAGACATTCTCTCCTGTAAGCTTCAGTAGACTAAATATCTGTTGCTCCTCTTTATCTGCTGGTTCTTTGACCAAGGCCTTGTCATTGCATAGTACATGTATTGCCGACTGTTCCTCTTTTGTTTGGTTATGAAAACCCACATAGATCTTGGGTTGATATCGCCGATTTCTTTCAGAACAGCTCTCTTGAAAGTGAGAATCTCTACTGGTAGGGAGGAGGATTGAGGGGTGACTGAGGACTTCATCCTTAGCCCTGTGTCTCCTGTTTAGTTATCCTGTTGTGGTTTCACTTCGAAAAAGACCTTTAGTTTGATTTTCCTAATAAATTCATTCACCTCACAGCTTAGTTTAAATTTGTCCAAGCTTGCTGTGGGGACAAAACCCAAACCTTTCTCCAACACTTTGTTTTGCAGGTTTTGATAGGGTTTTGTCACTGAGGTTCACTATTAGGCTGGTCTGTGACTCGGCCCTGGTTGGTTGTTACCATCTATGCTCATGCTCTTGGTGGACATCCAGACTTGTTCCGGTGTCTGATTCCAATGGACATGGGAACCCTTCTTTGTTGTGCCCCTCATTCGTCGCCGGCCTTGTCCTAAAAGAATGCCTTGATTCGATGTGTGTGTATTCATAATAAGAGCCATGAGGTGTCCCCCAATATTTTTGTGCTTGTTGGTGCATTTGTGGGTATGAGGAGCCATACAAGTATGGTACAGGGTATGATTGAGGGCCATTATATGGGGCCCACCCTCTGCCCTGAACAAACGTGTTTCCTGTGGCCTTCTGTATTTTTTCCTTCATTTGCCATTCTTATTCCTATCCTGTGCTTGAATCGGAGCTGTTGGATCCTGTATCTCAGTGTTTCTCAAACTGTAGTCCGCGGACCCCCAGGGGTCCCTGACACATTCCCAGGACGTCCGCATGCAGCAGTTTTAAAAGCACTGCAAAGTATCTGGTATAATTAGTAGTTTTCAAAGACCAATAAAAGTGTCAAGATAACCCCACATTCTATTTTTCGCTTATGCATTACATCCCAGTGGCTCGATTCTGAGCCACCAAATTTTACTAGCTGGCAATCTAGACTATTAACAACATATTATTTAGAGATTGCGGCTTATAAAACAAAGGGTATGAGGAGGAAAGCTCAGGGGTTACAATTGTGGTCTCCGATTATTAACTGGCTACGAACTTAAGATTTGATGGTGTAATGATATAAAGTCTCAACCTTGTTTTGATATGTCAGAATATTTATGTTGGTGTGTACTGTGTCTTATCTGGTTGCTGATATAAAAATTTAATAAAAAAAAAAAGATAACACCAGTGATTAATGTCCCTGCTGGAGAGAGAGTAGAGTTTTGTCCAGTGTCAGCTTTGACTTATCTAATGTAGCACAGAGGGTTAATATGCCTGCTGCAAAGAATGTGTAACATGCATTTTAAAAAACAGTATTTTATATGCATAGGTCAGTGGGTTACAGATTTGTCACAGAGATTCTTTTGCTACTGTGCAGTTCATAAGTGACAATCGTAATCTAGCACAGAGACCTATAAACTGTCATCAAACAGCTGCTTGCAAACTGCAAGGTACGAGTTAGTGACTTATGTTTTTTCCCAGTCTTTCATTATCCTGATGCTGCAAAAAAGTTTTATTTGGGTGGAAATACATTTTTATAGTTAAAGCCAATGTTAACCAATGTGTTCTGTTCTGAATCCTGAGTTGGAGCTTCTCCAGACCAAGCACTCTTTAAAAATGCCTACCAGAATGAATGACACGTGAATTCTACACCGTGTAGTCCCCTTTACCTTTTGTAACATTTTCTATTCACTGATTTACAGGTATGATTCACTGTCTCTATATGTGTCTGATGTAAAATGCTCTGACATCCTACAATGGTTTGGGAGATGCTATAAAAAATGAAGTACACGTGATAGAAGGGCTATGAAGAGATGAGAAGCACTGTTGGAGAGTGATAGTGGGGGAATCATTGAAGAACCCCCAGAAAGATGGTCGTATTCTGGTGCATAGTCAGGTCTTCATTTACTATTCTTTAAAAGCTAATACAATTCAATATATAATGATAAATGTGTTGTAGACTGCACCATTGTTTCCTACATTTTTTTGGGGGGTGAGCCTCCCAAAGCCACCTTTGTAGTGGTCAGGCTTACTCACTGCACTTGGTGTGCACCGTATGGGGACTGGTTTGAAATCATTTGTCAGGGCTGCTTTGGGTTTCCAGTCTAGCCCTGGCAGGAGCAGAAGCCTCGTACTGTGAAATAAAACCAACCATTGAAAAGTTAGTCGCGGAGATGCAGCACCAACGTTCCCATTAACTTTTTTCGTTTTCTTGCAAATTCTTTCAATATAAAATACAACAGAAATGGCGGAGAGTCTTGTTAGCCTCCTTGGCTTAACAACACACTCCGCCACTTCAGAAACGCAGGGCTGCACCATATTTACAAGAATATGGTGCAGCACTGCGTTTCCCCTGCGCTGGTGCTACACTTAACAGCGAAAGATTGTGTATGTACAGGAAGGTCCCCCTTCCTGCACATAAACAATCTTGAAATGTCGTTTTGTCACTTCTATGGGAAGTTACAAAATGTAATTTTTTTGTAAAGATTGTTGATGTGTAGGAAGGGTCACCTTCCTGAGCATAAACAATCCAAGGCATTTTGCAAAAACTAGGAGAAATAACGCATTTCTCCTAGTTTCGCTAAGTTAAGATCAGGTTTTCCATGGTCTTAATTTTGCCGCTGCCTCCCATTTATGCTGCCCTTGTAAACAGGGGACAGCATCAAAATCAATGGGTGTTGCAGGGTAAACGCCCACAAAACCCACTTCCCACCCCTTTCACGCTAAGCTTTGGGTGTAAGGGGGCCTTATTTACAAGGCACCGTTATGCCACATTAAGTGGCTTAACGCTGCCTTGTAAATAAAGTGAAGCCCCTATCGCCATGGGAACATCACAAAAAGTGATGTTCCCATGGTAATAGGGGCTTGTTAATATGCCTCTAAAATCCTTAGTAATTAGAGTATTTGTTTTGTGTGCACACGAGTGTTAATTATTTTCGAATTACTATTTTAATGTTTGAAATTTAAATCCTGCAAATTGCTTGGGGGTCCTCGGCATCCAGTGGTGACTTAATGGGGGTCCTCAGGAGTCTAGAGTTTGGGAACCACTGCTGTATCTGATCCATCTGTGTCAGTGTTGTAACCCGGGTTCCTAATCGATGTAACATAATCATCTATTAAGTAAGGGTATACTCTTTCATGAGTGAAGTTACAGGCATCTTTTTTGAACTTCTGGAATTTAGTCGGTTTCAATGTTTCTTCAAAATCATTCATTGTCTGATGGAGTTCCTCCAATCTTTTTTTCAGGTTGCTTTTTGATTGGTAGGATTTCAGGCGGACCTCAATAGTGTGTGTCTCAGTTTTGTGTTCCTGTAAAAGGCGGGCTGCAGTTTTTATGATTAGAACCAGTCAATCTCTAGTGCAATGCCAGGAGAATAAGGACCAATCCATTTTAAAGTTGTTATCATGTTGGAAGATAAACAGCTCATTACATACAACGAGACTGCAGAGGGCTGAGTTCACCCATAAATATTTGGTCATCATCAGGCCATGTATCGTAATTTTGATCGGTGTTCTTTTTAATTCCATTAATTCATCCCAGTTGGTATTGTCTGTACTCATATCTGAGGTGGTCGTCCCATCAAAGGGAAAAATAGTGTCTAAAAATCTCCCAACTTCCTCCTCTGAGAAAGTTAGGCCGGTGATTTCAGTCCGGATGTCTAGTAATAGGCTGTGATTTAATATGTCGGTTAAAAAAGCGTGGTGCTCCTAAGTGTAGAGAAAAGCAAAAGTAGAAAAAAACACAGTTTGCAAAGCTACGTCAAGAAAACTCCTGCAGCTGTACGCTGCCTAGATACAATTCAAACACGGGGGGGGGGTAGAGGATAAACTGGGTTCGACATCCTCTACAAGTAATATAAAAAATAGAGAAACCCAATTCCATCAATACCATAGATAGTAACCCTCCACTATAAAAGGAAAAAAATGAGATTTCTTGTAACACCCTCACATACCAGGGTTACCCCTTGATGGCATGCTTCATCATAAGGTCCATCCTGATCCACTACAGATCGGGGCGTGCTGCGACCTACGAGTTGCGTAGGAGCACTATTTTATTTTTTAATGATAAAGGATGGTGTTTGATGAGGGAGGAGTTGGGGTGCTGTTAGGTTCTAAAAATACCTGAATGGTAGGTATACTACATTATAATCCTATCTCCAGTCGGTATGGTTAAAAGGATAGGGGGAGTTTTAGGAAAAAAGTAGGTTATGATACTAATTTCCTAAAGGTCATCATGTTTCAAGCTGTACCCCTAATTAGGCTTTTCCTCAGGAACTAGGGAATCCATTTCACTGGTATCACTCCTATTGTTTCTTAATTTTGTGCACACAATTGGCATTCCAAAAAACGTTGAGAATATACATCATTTACCACCTAGTTAGGGTTTAATTATTGATTATCTGTTGGGACACAAAATGGAGAGTTAGATTCTCTAGCCTCTGGCTTTAGAACTCTGGGTACCTTACTACTGCTGACTAGTACTAAAGTACATGTGCTCTCTCCCTAAAATGTGGTAAGATTGGCTTATCCGCATGTGGCTTAGTTAATTTACCTATAAGTCCCTAGAAAAGTGCACTATGTGTGCACAGGACCTTTAAATTAAAGTATACTAGTTAGCCTGCAGCACTGATTGTGCCATCCACTCAGTGGCCCTTTAAAAATGGCTGAGGCCTGCCATTGCAGAGGCTGCATGTGCAGTTTTAAACTGCCATTTTGACCTGGCAAGGTAGCCTACAAACCGGGCCCAAACCTTCCCTTTTATTAGATACAGGTCACCTCCAAGGTAGGCCCTAGGCAGCACTATGATCAGTGTTCAGTGTATTTAAAAGATAAGACAGGCACTTTTGAGTTTTACATGTCCTGGTAGTAAAAAACTGCTACATTCGTTTTTCACAACTGTGAGGCCTATCTCTCCCATAGGTCAACATTGGGATTGCTTAAAACATCTTTAAGTGTAATTTCCAATTGGGAGCAGATAGAAATTTGGAGTTTTGTGTCTCTGGATTCACAATTGTAAGTCTGAAAATGGCACTTTTAGAAAGTTACATAAAGAACAGATTATGGACGGAATGCTGAACAAACCAAACATTCACCCCCAATCACAGATCTGGGATTAATCCATCATTCATTTGCTCACCACGCCACCTTAGCTTGGAACAAGCTATATGCAAACCAGTCTTGACTCTGCTTTCCATGGGAACAGTCCAGCCCAAACTGCCAGGCCAGGTGCTCCCTGGACCAGAAACAAGCATCCTGGGACCGGTTTCGGGGTATCACCTCTCATCAGCTAGGCTAGCTTGAATCCAGTGGCACGGTGAGCACGGGACCCACGTCTGGGCATACCCTTCCCTCTTAGGGCGATAACAGCAAAAAGTACAAATGATGGACAGAATGCTGAACAAATCAAAAATTCATTTAGAAAGTTTGCATTTTCCTACTTTAACCATATTGTGCCTCTGCCTGTCCCTGAATACATGTCTGGGTTAGATAACAGCTGGGCTTTGTGAATTTGTGATACTTACACAGGAAGCCTGTGCTCAATCTTCCATCCTGCCCGCCCGGTCTGACTCGGTAGTTAGCACCGTTGAGCGGAGGGCGGGACAGGGAGAGCCAGGTGCTTCCGCCCACAGGAGCGGTTAGCGTTCTAGCTGCTGAACGGAAGGGCTATTAAGCCCCCTCGTCATCAAGAGCGCGCAGCGGTCGTGCGCAGGGGAGCGCCTGAGGACGCGCCTGAGACAAGCCAGAGAGAAGCCCGTCTGCGCCCATCCGCGACCGGACAGGGCCAAGGGCCATGACCCCTACATCGATAAACAGAGACTGTTGTACGTCCAAGCGGGTCAGTTATTCAGCTCAAACTCTGATTTGATCTACAATGTGCTCCACAGGCGGGCTGTGCCAGGGAGGTAGGGTCTCTTCTGGAAGGGCCATTTTCATGCTGGAACTGTCAGTTTCAGGCGCAATATGACGAAGACTATTATTTATATAGAAAGACATCTGGGGCTGGCTCTAATGTCCAGTCGGGATGGAGTAACTTGCTCTGCAACATTAGATCTCTGCCCAAACATTCAGTGGAGGTATGGTACCTTATTTCCACGCAACTACCTGATCTATGTTTTTTAACAGAGACGTGGCTCAAACCTTACTCGGTCCCCACCATTACAATGGGGAACCCTGAAGGGTACAAAATAACTAGAGTAGATCGCCCCACCAAGACAGGGGGTGGCATAGCCATAGTTCATAAAAGTGGCATTAATGTTTCTATTCTGGAGCAATGCTGCACCTCGGAAATGGAATTGATGGTTTTTAAAATTATCATCTCTTCCAGGACCAGCTGGAAAGGAGCATTGGTATACCGCCCCTCTGGCCCGTATGTAAATTTCCCCATTTTATTGATGGAAACATTGGCCCCTCATGTCCTCCCAGGAAGGGATTTTTTACTTCTGGGTGATTTTAACATTCGTAATGAAAATCAGGACAGTGTGGAAGCCCAGGGACTACTGGCAGACCTTTGTCTTTTAGGGCTTAGACAGCAAAACTCAGGTCCCACCCACCGGGCAGGACATACACTAGACCTTATCTTTACCAATTCATCTAAAGTCGTATGCCACCCCCCTAGGCAGGTGCACTGGACAGATCATTCCGTTTTGGAATTTGTAATGTCCAATTCGGACAGGCCCTCTAACATACCAGTGACCCTTCCCCTGTGGCGGAGACTGTTAAAATCTAGATTGCGATGTAAACATTATCGGCGCCATCTTGTCCCCTTTTAGCTCAAATGTGTGCGTAGGTAGCAGCCATTTTGAACGCCATGGCCTCTCTGCCCACTGCCGATAGCCAGCGCGTCTCTCTCTCTCCCTCTCTGACCTCGCCAGCATCCCCCGCGCGCTGACAGCCCACGTTCTCACATGCTTGGGCCATAAACCACCCTATAACAGTAACACAAGGGTGACTGAGGATAGTTTGCGCTGGGAAGAAGTAGTTATCAGTTTGAACACAATATTTGGTAAGCTCGAAAGGATCGGATTCTGGTCACCCCACCAGAATCAAAACCTGCGACACCAAGGGGCCACAGTTAAAGCATTATAACACATACAATTGATCCTGAGCTAAAAGAGATAGAATCAATTCAAAATATCAAGTCCCAAATGTATTAGGTGCTCTTCATTTTATTCTTCATAAGAAATTTTTTTCTTTTGTTCTTTGATAAAGTCCAATCTTCACACAAAAGGAAGAAAAACAACCACTGCCAACACGTGTTTCGTCTAGGTCGTCAAGACCACTAGACTTCGTCAGGGCAAAATTTATCTCATCAGACAGCCAAATAGGCGAAAAGCAGACGTTATGTTCTAGCTCAATATTTAGTTTCCATAAAGCGTCCTGCTCCAAGTGTTTATTCAGAGAAAAAAACGTCCAATCCTTTTAGTAAATAATCTGTTGCACCCAATCCATAAAAAAGTATTCAAAATAACCTCCAAGTGCAGGGTCATGTAGATAAGGAGTGTATTCCTTCGCGTATACCGGCGTTCAGTATATACGCCGGTATATGGATTGGGTGCAACAGATTATTTACTAAAAGGATTGGACGTTTTTTTCTCTGAATAAACACTTTTCGCCTATTTGGCTGTCTGATGAGATAAATTTTTCCCTGACGAAGTCTAGTGGTCTTGACGACCTAGACGAAACACGTGTTGGCAGTGGTTGTTTTTCTTCCTTTTGTGTGAAGATTGGACTTTATCAAAGAACAAAAGAAAAAAATTTCTTATGAAGAATAAAATGAAGAGCACCTAATACATTTGGGACTTGATATTTTGAATTGATTCTATCTCTTTTAGCTCAGGATCAATTGTATGTGTTATAATGCCATAAACCACCCCTTCAGCGCGGCCCTGCCTCGGAGCCACATCCCGTACCCGACTAACACCTCCCTCCGTCCCTTTAATGATCACGCATCCTTTGATGAACCCCCTTCCTCTGTGCCCGATTGTCCCGCCCGATCCCAGGCCATCACCTAGCCCTGCGGATACAGTTTATTGCCCCCTACAGTAGGAAGCTGTCCCTCTTCAAAGAATCTATGACTGATAAAAGCCCCCACCCCATGAGATCCGATCAGCCGCACACATTCCGGGAGCCGGCGGGATATCCAGCTGCGCGATAGTCATCACCTACTGAGATCGGGGTGGGGACTTTTACTGTAAATATGTGTGGGAACGGGTTTGGAGCGGAGATTCCGAGGATGCCTTTCCGTACATCAAAGTATTAACAAGAATGTGTTCTATGTAATAAAGCAATAAACCTGTGTATAAGAGGCCAGGCCTCAAGGATGCGTTTAGAGCACCTCGAGAAGATACCCTGTTGTCTGATTTGACGTGTTCTGCTCCGTCGGAATAAACTCCTGTTTCCTGCCTTCTGTCTCCAGAGCCTGCCTCTTTGTTTGGTAATCTCGAATGGTATGAGAGGCGGCTAACGCCGGGCAAATACTGAAGGGTTCTTGGTCTAATTCGGCCCTACCATTCAACAATTGGCGGCCCAAACGTGGGGCCCATCAGCGACGCGTGGATCCAGTGGGAGAGGTCCCAACGACAGAGTGAACGACTGCAACGATTGGGAAGAGCTCCTGCCCGATAGACCCTCGTCTGGCAGCCGATCATCCGAACTTCACCGGTTCTGAGCAGACCTCTCTCGAGTGATCTACGGTCCTGACTGGGAACCATCAGGAGTGCCACAGCAATTACAGAGAATAGAGGATGATCGGGCGCTGGAAGCGGAAGACGAGAAACTGTCCATGCGGTCCGGGTAAGGTCGTGCAACACGACGAATTGCGAATTGATTGTTTGATTGTTTGAAAATACTAGTATTACTCATTTGATTGTTTCTGAGAGATTCTCTATTTGCAAACAAGCACAGAGTTGCCATACTCTGTTTAGTCTTTGCAGATAGTGAAGGGTAGGTAACGCAGGCCTTTGCCCCCTTTGTAATCCGTCGTGCCTACTTCCCTCTCCATTTGATTGATTGTTATCCAAGCATTTACTGTTTTGGAATTGGTTCTCTTTGGATCATTCTCTATTTACAAAAAAGCACAGAGTCGCAATACTCTGTTTAGTCCTTGTGAATAGTGAAGGATAGGTAACGCAGGCTTTTGCCCCCGTTGTAATCCGTCGTGCCTATTTTTATCCCTCATTTGATTGATTGTTTGACCGAACATTGATCGTTCAAAATTGGTTCTCTTTGGGTTATTCTCTATTCACAAATAAGCACAGGGTCGCAATACTCTGTTTAGTCTTTGCGGATAGTGAAGGATAGGTAGTGCAGACTTTTGTCCCCTTTGTAACCCGCCATGCCTGTCTTTGCCCCGTTTGTTGGTAGTTGGTTCAGCCCGGACCGCTTATTAGAGGTGAACCATCCGGCTCCACTAGAGGGCACCCCTAATAAGGACATGTTTACTAAATATGGACTAGTCACCGTGGCTTATAGTAAGCTGTGGCATAAATACACGAGAAAGGATCGGGGAAGTCAGTGGCCACTGATAGGATCCTTTGATAACGACAAAATAAACGCGCTGGAAACAGCCCTTTATAACTATAAGACAACACCCACTATGCTCGATAGCTTCAGCATGTGGCGCAAAGAAACAGAACAGCGAAAGAAGAGAAATGAGGTCAGGTTAGAAAAGGAATTACGCAAGGCAGCTCACCTGGCCGCTAACAAATTAAAGGAAGAAATAAAAGAAAGAGAGGAAACCAAGCTAAAACAAGATTCCGAATCATCAGGCCAGTGTCCCGTCAGGACACCCTCTACAGTTTACCCTGAGCTACCTTCGAAACAGCGAACGAACGATGATTTACTATTAGGTCCCCCGATCATCTACATGCCCCCTCCATACGCCCCTTCCCAACCCTTAGCGCAGCACCCGCAACCCCCAACGACAGGCGAGAGTAGTGCCGGAGCCTCGTTCCTCATGGCCTCTGCGCCGACCGAATCCCTTGCACTCAGCGCAGCACAAGCAGCAACTTCAGGTGATCCCGAAGCGGGGAGGAAAGACCCCGCGAGATCGAATAGATTAAGCAAGGACGAACGAGCTGGGATCGATAAGATTGTAAAGACACTGGTGGTGCGAAAGGAAAGTGAGGATTATATAACGGATATGTACAATACATATGCCAATAGCCACAGACGACACTTTGTCGTACGCCTTTGTTACCACACCCTTAATGCCTACGAGGACCGATACCAAGGAAAAGGCCCTGAAAACCTAACGACTCTGTATAGGAAAATTGATATCGGAGATGGAGACGAGTGTGATGTGACGAACCTCTTCACGCGTACGCTTGAAGTTTTCCGCCACCTCACGGAACTGAAACCAGAGACCAACACCACGACTCCTGCAGTGACTGAAGCCAGAGTAGAAAAAATTGACACTATGATGCCCATAAAGGAGGCCGCTCCCTATTGGGTTCCCCCACGAGGACAGGGAACACACGACGATATTAACCACCAAGATGCGAGAGGGAGGGTAGTTTACAACTGGGTTTACCAACCATGGGATCGGCAAGACATCCTGACTTTCCGAAAGTCCTTGCCTGATCTGCGAAAGAACCCCACAGCCTTCTATACAGAATTAGCCACCGCTCTGGGTTCAACGATTATGACCCTAGCGGATATCGATTTGTTCTTCGGGTTATGTCTGCCAGCTGATGTGTGGAAGCAAATCCGGAAAGTCGACCACCTTGAGCTGTTCGGACATACCTGGATACAACTCGGTGATGTAGACAAACAGCGAGAGCCGGGACAGAAACCTATGAAAGCCATTCTAGACCTACCAGATAAGATTGTGCAGAAATTAAAAACCTTAGTCCCAGAAAGGAAGGTGGACTGGTCGGTAGTAACGGCCTGCCGCCAGAAACCCCAGGAAGACGTATCAGAATACTTCTCCCGGTTTGAAACGGTGTTCTCCGATTACAGCGGCCAGGACATGACCACTGCAACCGGACATCACTTGTTTGTCCAGAACTATGTGAAAGGCCTGACACCAGAAGTCTTGCAGAAACTACAGACTAGCGAGAGTAGTTGGGCGACCTCCAAGCCCGCAGCTATCCTTCAGATGGCTCAATACTATGAGCGACAAAAGAACAAGAACGATCAAGCGACTGAGAAAAAGAAAAAGGACTTGAAAGAGAGGGTAATGATTGCTCAGTTGCAAGGGGTGACTATAGGAAGGGAACAGTATAGAGGGAACTACCAGTCGAATGCTCCTAGAAATCCACCCCCAAGAGACCGCACACCCGCACCCGGCGCTCCATGAACAGACCTCGATGAGAACCAGTGTGCGTTTTGCAAAGGATTTGGCCATTGGAAATCTCAATGTCCAGTTCTGCAAGAAGCACTCAGAAATAAAGACACGAGAGACGTAGCGGGCGGGCCGAGAAATAGAGGACAGGGACGAGGGCACTCAAGCGACACCAACAATGACAGACCTGGTAGACCGAACACGTTTGACGGTCCCCGACAGAATCAGTGCCAACAGTCTGACTGCGACAATGCCCACGACTTTGCATAGGACTGCCAAGGGCAAGGAAGGGATCCAGTCGAGCTCTATGTTGACCAGCAAGGCCCTTATGTCACCGCGAAGGTCCTAGGTATGAAGTCTCCATTTCTGGTAGATACTGGTGCAACACGTAGTGCGTTGTCTAAACGATTGATTCCCAGGGCACCCTTGTCTGGCTCACATGTGACATCAATAGGTTTTGATGGAACGCCCTCCACTAATCCCTTGTCCACACCGATCTCTTTTAACTTGGACAATAACACCACTGACACGACGTTTTTGCTCTCCTCCAACACCCCCGACGCCATTATGGGACTTGACTTATTGAAACATTTTCGAGCTACTATTAGGTGTTCACAAGACGGAGTTCGAGTCATTCTGTACGACAACCCAACACTGCTCAGATCTTGTCGCACACAACGCATGTTTTCTATCACTGACACTGACTTGTCCTTACTCGACACCCTACCTCTGTACCTATGGGCAAAGACTGACTCGGACGTAGGACGCATGATGATAGACCCTGTACACATCACTGTTCGACAGGACGCAGTACTCCCCAAACTCCCGCAGTATCGGATATCGCCCGAAGGCGAGAAGGCGTTGGTAAAAATCATCCAGTCCTTGGTAGATGCAGGAGTGGTAGAAGAAGTAGTTAGCAATGTTTGCGACAGCCCTATCCTACCCATTGTGAAGAAGCAGGGTGAGGGAGATGAAAAAGCGTACCGCTTCATCATCGACCTACGAGAAGTCAACAAAGTGGTTGTACCCCAGTACCCTGTAGTCTCCGACATCACCACCATTCTGACCCTGATTCCTTCCACTGCCACCACCTTCACGGTAATCGACCTCAAGAACGCATTCTTCTCCATCCCCATTCACTCGGACAGCCGCTACCTTTTTGGCTTCACTTTAAAATCCCGCTCATACAGATTTTGCAGAGCACCCCAGGGCTACACTGAAAGTCCAAGCATCTACAGCCAGGCCCTCAAGAGACAGCTGGATGCATTCCAATTGCCGGATGGAGTGGTGTTGATACAGTACGTCGATGATATCCTTTTGGCGGCCGACACCACTCCACTTGCAGTCACGGCCACCATCCAATTCCTGCACTTCCTCGCGGAAAATGGCCACACGGTCTCCAAGAAGAAGTTGCAATTCTGCCAACCTCAAGTCACTTACCTAGGCCACCTCTTGTCCAAAGACGGGAGAAAGCTCACACCCGATGGAATACAGGCTATTCTAGAGACCCCTATCCCTAAAACCCCGAAGCAAGTCCGCTCTTTGGTAGGCCTCACCTCCTTCTGCCGACAATGGTTGCCAAATTTCAGCCTCATTGTGAAACCACTACTTTCCCTACTGGCTAAAGATGTCCCCTCCCCGCTCCCTTGGACCCCTGAATGTCAATCCTCCTTCAAGGAACTACGAGACGCCCTTTGTTCAGCGCCCGTCCTAGGAACCCCTGATTATACAAAGCCCTTCTCTCTCTACACTCACGAAAGGGAGGGATGCGCTTTGTCTGTCCTGACGCAGTCCATTGGCCCCAAACAACGACCATGTGCCTATTTCTCTGCCACTCTTGACCCTGTAGCAAGAGCTTTGCCTGCCTGCCTTCGAGCAGTAGCCGCTGCTGCTGTCTCTATCCGACAAAGTGAGGGAATCGTACTCTCGAATTCCCTCACGGTACTAGTGCCTCATGCTGTTGACACCCTCCTAAACCAGACCAAGACACAACACCTGACCAGCGCACGACTGACTGGGTACGAACTGACACTGCTCGTACCTCACATCACGCTGAAACGATGCACCACCCTGAACCCAGCCACCTTGCTGCCTCTGCCTGAAAACGATCCCGATGTGCCCCCAATACATGACTGTGTGACCCTCACGGATGAACAGACTAGGAGTAGAGTTGACCTCCGAGACACTGCCTTCCCAAACCCTGACGGAGAGCTATGGGTAGACGGCTCTTGCATTAAACTCCCCGACGGCACCACCTCAGCTGCCTATGCAGTTACCACAGCCCGAACTGTAGTTGAAACCGCCCGCATCACGCAACGATCCGCCCAGGCGGCAGAACTGATTGCCCTCACACGAGCATGTATCCTAGCAAAGGGGACGACAGCAAACATTTACACGGACAGCAAGTATGCCTTCGGGGTGGTTCATCATTTTGGGCTCTTATGGAAGGAGAGGGGATTCCTGACCTCACACGGCACCCCCATCCTGCACGGAGATCTAGTCTCCGCTCTGACTGAAGCGGTTCTCCTCCCCAAACAACTTGCCGTAATCAAATGCCAAGCACACAAAAAGGTGACAGACATCATTGGACAGGGAAATGCACTGGCCGACATCACTGCCCGAACCACAGCTGAGAACAGGACGACGACTCGCATGTACGTGACTAGGTCACAAGCAGAAAAATGGACGGACGCTAGGGAAACTATTAGGGACATCCAAATGGCCAGCTCACCACAAGAATTGACTGAATGGGCACGGGTGGGATTAAAGGATGATGAAGGCTGCTGGCGGACAAAAGACACAAACAAATGGTTGTTGCCCAACTCGTACCTGATCCCCATACTGACGATGGCCCATTCCCCTGCACACATAGGATCTGCCCCTGTGGCCGAACTTGTCTCCCAGTTTGGCATAACGATAGAATTACAGACTCAGCCAAACGATTAGTCCAACAATGTCTAGTCTGCCTGCAACACAACCCTGGGAAAGGAACTGTCGTACCCCGGCGAGGGTTCGGGGTCCCCAACCATCCATTCGAAGTCATACAGATGGACTATATCCAGTTAGAGAGATGTCAAGGACTGAAGTATGTACTTGTTGTTGTGTGCGCTTTTAGCAAATGGGTGGAAGCCTACCCGACGCGTGACAACACTGCTATTGCCACTGCAAAAGTACTACTGAAAGAGTTCTTCCCTCTCTACGGCCTTTGCCGTATTTTATGGAGTGACAATGGCCCCCATTTTGTAGCCGAGGTTATCCAGCTCATCCTGAAAGGACTGGGGGTACGACAGAAATTCCACGCAGTTTTCCACCCCTAATCTGCTGGACTGGTCGAGCGACACAATGCCACATTGAAACTAAAACTGGCGAAAATAGTGGCTACCACAGGACTAAAATGGCCAGACGCTCTCCCCCTAGCATTGCTGTCAATGCGTTCCACCCCCACCAAACACCACTTGACCCCTTACGAGGTCTTTTTCGGCCGGCCCATGAGTATCTGGTCCGCACCCAAACCGACATCTATTCACGACGTCCCGGACGTCCTAATGTCTGACTACCTGTATAACCTAACTAAAACACTGTCTGTTATTCATCATCAGGTGCTGCAGGCCATCCCCGATGCTTCCAGGGGCCCCGGACATACCATCCAGCCTGGAGATTTCGTCCTAATTCGGAACTTCCAGCGGGAGAAGAGTCTGGAACCCCGCTGGACGGGCCCCTGGCAAGTCTTGAACACCACCCGAACAGCTCTTCGAGTGGAGGGGAAGCGAAATTGGCTGCATGCACATCATTGCAAGAAAATTTCTCCGGCCCTGACGTCGACCGAAGACGTGAGCACCCAGGAAGAGCTCCTGAACAAAGACCGACCATCCCTGAGCTGCTACCCTGAAACAGAGACACTCGAATTGGCGAAATTCCCTGATCCCACTGTGCCATCCAGAGAAGGGTATAACCTGCGACGAAAGGAGGGAGCTTCGGCTAAGTAGACCACTGACTAAGTTATCATTCTCAGAGCGGCGGCCTAACACTAAAAAGGCTTCCAGGAGAGAAACCAAACGAAGTCTGTGGTTCTGCCCACTACCGAGCACCTTGAAGATGATGGAAGCGCCCGATACGAAGATGATGGAAGCAACCGGACATCCGAAGACCCGCTACAGGAACCCGAAAACTGACAGTTTGCACAGCTCAAAGACTATTGCTCTTCTTATCACTCTTCTCTTTTGCCTCCTCCTCATGACTACCTTCTGGATCGTGGAAGAGAACGCACCGGCTCATAAGACATTTCTAACGACTGCACAGCCTACCACCATGAAAGAACACTACCTGGTCTCTCTTTCACCTCAAATCCAAGAAAGGCGTAAGGAGTTCTGGAACAACTCCTTCGTACAGTTGCTGCACCAACACAACCTTGCTGCAAATGCCACGAATTGCTGGATCTGTGGGTTGATACCACATGCCACCGGACATTCCATCCCCTTCATCCCTTCACCTTTCTCTGTTCATGGCTCCTGCCTTGCCTGGCTGATCCTCTTGCAAGAGAGCTACAGAGACAACGCCACTTCCAGCAAAACTATGTCACACTTTTATCATGGAGTCTGGCTGAACAAAACCGGGAGAGCTGCTGCTCCTTTTTGCCCTCTATCTTCCAATGCCTCTGTTCACATGGACATCCCCGCCAAAGAAAGGGTGGAGATGCAAATATTCAACAATCCAGCCATACCCACCTTCTCCTACCTCCGGAAAGGAACAGCTGCCACCCTGACTGTGGCCCTATCTGTCGTCAATGTCTCGGGCCTCGTATGCATCACAGGCCATGGGACACAAATTGTGGGCCACAGCACTTGCCGCATCACCAGAACTTTGTACTCAACCGACCCACCCTCTTTTGTCACCTCTCCAAACATGTACTTCGTCTGTGGTACAAAAGCCTACACCTGGCTCCCAAAGGGCTGGGGAGGTACCTGCTACATAGCCTTCATCCTTCCTCCAACCTATGTGGCTCCGGCAAACCATCACCGACAGAGACGAGCAAAGGACATCGAGCGGGCCGACTCCACTGGAGCACAATTCTTGGATGCAATGAAAGGACTTGTTCCACTTTGGGGTCCGATGGCGAACAGTCGTGCCATTCGACATTTATCGCAGGCAGTTGAGACAACGATGAACATTACAGCTGGTATCCTCACAAACAATACAGCCGAGCTTCAGGCGGTCCGTCTGGTGGCTCTTCAAAACCGTCTTGTTCTGGATGTGGTTCTGGCGGACCGTGGAGGAGCATGTCGTATCATCGGGTCCAGCTGTTGTACCTACATACCAGACAATTCACCCTCCGTTTACAAGGCCATCGAACACCTCCACAGACTCTCCTCAGAAGTTCATCAGGAACAAGAAGGATGGTCGCTCGGGAGTTGGTTCTGGAGTACTGTAAAGGACTGGGGATGGAGGTTGCTCATGATTGTACTGATACCAATCGTCGTAATATGCGGACTCTGCCTGGGTATTCAATGCCTGCCACCTCTGTGTTCACTATTTGCTAACTGTGTTTGCCCTAAGACTCCGAACTTTGAAGCTGAACGCATGAAAGCTTTGTATGATGTAGAAATCCGTAATATGATGGGGATAGACATAAATTGACAAGCTGGCTAGATATGTTGAAAAGGGAGGACTGTTAAAATCTAGATTGCAATGTAAACATTATCGGCGCCATCTTGTCCCCTTTTAGCTCAAATGTGCGCATAGGTAGCAGCCATTTTGAACGCCATGGCCTCTCTGCCCACTGCCGATAGCCAGCGCGTCTCTCTCTCTCCCTCTCTGACCTCGCCAGCATCCCCCGCGCGCTGACAGCCCACGTTCTCACATGCTTGGGCCATAAACCACCCCTTCAGCGCGGCCCTGCCTCGGAGCCACATCCCGTACCCGACTAACACCTCCCTCCGTCCCTTAAATGATCACGCATCCTTTGATGAACCCCCTTCCTCTGTGCCCGATTGTCCCGCCCGATCCCAGGCCATCACCTAGCCCTGCGGATACAGTTTATTGCCCCCTACAGTAGGAAGCTGTCCCTCTTCAAAGAATCTATGACTGATAAAAGCCCCCACCCCATGAGATCCGATCAGCCGCACACATTCCGGGAGCCGGCGGGATATCCAGCTGCGCGATAGTCATCACCTACTGAGATCGGGGTGGGGACTTTTACTGTAAATATGTGTGGGAACGGGTTTGGAGCGGAGATTCCGAGGATGCCTTTCCGTACATCAAAGTATTAACAAGAATGTGTTCTATGTAATAAAGTAATAAACCTGTGTATAAGAGGCCAGGCCTCAAGGATGCGTTTAGAGCACCTCGAGAAGATACCCTGTTGTCTGATTTGACGTGTTCTGCTCCGTCGGAATAAACTCCTGTTTCCTGCCTTCTGTCTCCAGCGCCTGCCTCTTTGTTTGGTAATCTCGAATGGTATGAGAGGCGGCTAACGCCGGGCAAATACTGAAGGGTTCTTGGTCGAATTCGGCCCTACCATTCAACAAGACAATGGCATAATATGTCCCAGGAGACCTTCAAGGAGGTGTTTGTAGAACCGAACATTACACCTACAGAGAATATTGAGCTTGCCCTTTCGAGATATTATTATGCCATCCAGAAGGCAGTGAACTTAATTGCCCCCGTGAAAACCCATAAACTACGCCCGGCACAAAGGCAGGAAATTTGGTTTTCTGAGCAGTTGAGGTCCCTTAAACGGGCATGTAGGAAATTGGACAAGGTGTGGAGAACCTCTCACCGGGAGGCGGAGAGAATCTGTTATTGGACGGCCTTGACTTCCTATCACAAGTCTATTAGAGCTGCCCGCAAAAAGCATATTGCCTTACAACTGGCGGCGGCAGGTAATGCCCCCAAAGTGTTGTATCAGATCCTGCAAACATTCACAAAACCAGTGGCCTGTGAAAGTCCTGATCTATCCTCTCAAAAATTATGTGACGATATTTCACGTTATTTCTCCGATAAGATAGACAGAATTTATGAGAAAATTGCTGTTTCTAACTCTGCCACTAGCATTTCCAGGACGTTACCTCAGGATAAAAACACTGAAAATTCTGTAACGCTTACAGGGTCCCCCGCTATCTCTTTGCTCGAGGTGGAGGATCTTGTGGGTCAAATTAAGAGCGGCTGTCCATCAGATACCATTCCTGCTAGAGTCATGCCGGTGGTTGGCAAGGTGCTCGGTCCTTCGATTCAGCGCCTTGTCAACCTCTCGCTGGCTGAAGGCCAAGTGCCACTGGAGTGGAAAAAGGCTCTAGTGAGACCCATTCGGAAGAACTCGTCCATTCCATGGTCGGATCTGTCCATCCTCAGGCCCATTTCCCTGCTCCCGTACCTAAACAAGCTTACGGAGAAGCACGTTAATAAACATCTATCGAGCTTTATCGAATGTACAGGTAGCCTGGACTATTCTCAGTTCGGCTTTAGGCCACATTACAGCACTGAATCGGCCTTGCTATCCGTAACAGACGATCTCCGCATGTACCAGGACAAGGGACACTCGGTAATCCTGGTACTATTGGACTTATCGGCAGCGTTCGATACCATATCCCATAGTATCTTGTTCGAACGTCTTGCTGATATTGGGCTTACGAGTATGGCCTTGGCCTGGATCCGGAGTTTTTTGTCCGATCGAACCCAAAATGTCAGCATGGGTTCGTTTCGTTCAACAGAGGTAGAGATTATTTAGGGGGTGCCACAGGGCTCATGTTTGAGCCCCACTCTTTTTAACATCTATGTGGCCCCTCTGGTCAGGATTATGAGAGCTTTTGGTTTCATCCCGGTGTCATACACTGATGACACTCAGCTCCTTTTTCCTTTCAAATCTCTGACCTCCGAGACAATAAGATCATTCTCCGATGGCAGGAAGGCGGTCGCACAGTGGATGACCTCAAGCTTCCTACAGTGTAATGTAGGGAAGACAGAGGTCATGCTTTTTGGAGAGGCCAAAATACTGTGGACCCCGGACTGGTGGCCTTACGATCTAGGCCCGGTTCCCCCGCCTAAGCAGGTGGTGAAAAATCTTGGGGTACGACTGGACCAGAATTTGTCTCTAAAGGAGCATGTGAATAGCATAGTGGTAACATTCTTTCATATAATAGGGCTTCTTCCCAAAGTATTCCCTCCTCTTCCTGACACTACTAGAAAAACGCTGGTGCAGGCCCTGGTGTTAAGCCGTTTGGATTATTGCAACGGGCTGCTGGCATCAGCTAACGAGGGTATACTTGGCAGGATTCAAGTGGTACAGAACACCGCGGCGAGACTGGTCCTAAATGCTCCTCCGAGATCTTCTTCAAAACCCTTATTGGCAAAACTACATTGGCTTCCCATCTGCCAAAGGGTGAAGTTTAAGATCTGTTGTATCGTCCACAAAGGGCTGCACGACTTAGGACCTTCATATTTGGCCGAAAAATTCATCCCTTATAACCCCACCCGTCGTCTTAGATCCTCCAATCAGCTTTTGCTTCAGGCACCCAATGTAAAGAAGTCTAGACAAGGCGGTAAAGCCTTGTCCTCTGTTGGTCCAGCACTTTGGAACAAACTCCCGTTGGTGCTCAGGCAGTGCAGTGACCACCTGACCTTCAGAAAAAAGCTGAAAACGTTTTTATTCCAGTGTTAGCAGTCCCCCAATAAACTGTCTTTTTGTCTTTATTCCATCTGACATGGCGTATGGCGCGGAGATACTCCTCCTTGAGTCAGATTCAAGCGCGGTATAAACTCATAAATAATAATAATAATAATTACCTCTAGACAGTCACACACAAAGGGAGCTGGGCTGTGCTACACCTGTATCCTGATGGCACATTACCAGGCTGCTGGGCTTCCCCGAGCTAGAGTGAGAGGGCAGAGCTGACACTTGCATCTGAAAAGGACTGTGATTGTCCACACAAAGAGAGCTGCCTACTCTCCTTAAGTGCGTCTGGATCCAGGGAAGGAAGGGCATGGACCTTGTGAAGTTCAAAGGTCTCTTTGACGTTTGCCTACTTCAAAGACTAAAATGGGTGTATGTACTGGTCCTCTGACACCATGTCTTCAGTTCACTTTTAGATCCTGAGTAGAGTCGGCCAAAAAGAGTAGCTGTGCTGCCAGGAAGGTCTGCCACTTTGCTACTTGGCCTGTATTTTTGCTGCCTATTGCTTGGTAAGTGAGAAGGACTGGATTATCTCTCGCCAACCTTTTCCAACCATAGTAACTCCAAGAGCTTGTTGGCTTGCTCCCTGTTAAGGAAGTCTCAGGGTCATCAAAGGCTTCATTTGCCCAATGACTGCTGCTAGACTCTGGCAAACCATAGTTCGAAGCTGCCTGATTTGCCCTCCACCAGTCCTAGGTTCACCGCAGAGTGAATGCAGTTGTTTTCTGACATCTACCCCATCAAGCATTTAGCTCCAACCAGAACCTCTGTGTCTGCCATCACGATCGAAGGCGATCGTGTTTGCAGACTTCACTGAAGCTGCATCACCCGAAGGCTGGCCCGCGCGGCTTGGCACACACTGCTCCCAACAAAGAAAAAAGGGCCGGCTGAGGGAGACCGCTGCGTCTGCCCTCTGTGACTCCTACTGCTGCGCCAGACTTCAGCGCAGCTCGTCGCTGCATCATATCCAGCAAAAGAGGCTATAGCACAGGGGGTCCCAATCCCAAGACCAACTGCATCGCTGCATCCCCAGAGAAGGTACTGTGTACTCCGGGACTTGCGAGGCCCCTGTCTCCTACCTGCGCTCTCGCAGGCCACCAGCACGGAGAAATTTGATCAGTCTCCCATACCCTGATCTGACATTCTGTCTTTATTCACTTTGGAGGCCTACTTTTGCGCTGACACAGGGAGAAAGTCTACGTTCCGATCCCCCGCTGGGATCGCTATCATTCCCCACAGGGCGTCCGCACTGTAAATGCAAACATTCTTTAAGTGTTTGTAATGTGAGAAATATTGATTGGATATTTGTCCTTGGATCTTGTTAAATTCAGTAAACAATACAGTATTTTTGTAATTCAGTTTGGAATACTTCTGTGGTGTTTTCACTGTGTTACTGTACTTTACATGATGCACAAATACTTTACACATTGCCTCTTAACTTAAGTCTTACTACTCTGTGCCAAGCTACCAGAGGGTGAGCACAGGTTAATTTAGGTTGTGTATCGGACTTACCCTGACTGGGTTTGTGGCTCCTGCATGGATAGGGTGTATACACTGCCAACCAGAAACCTCACAATCAAACACGATGTAAGGAAACAGCACTTTTGGAGATGCTCCCCACTTTTTGCCATGATTTGGACTACTTGCTGCTGGTTTTCAACTCTGACAGTGTACTGAAGCCTGCTAAACAGACCCCAGTGCCAGTGCTCTTTCCCAACAACAGACTTGTGTGAATTGGTAACCTCGATTGGCAAGGGATTTTTCCCCCTTTAAGTCCCTAGTATATGGTACCAGGAGTATGCAGGGCATAGGTGCTAAAGGGGTCCCCAAGAATGCAGAACTGTTTGTGCCACCCTGAGTGACCCAAGAAACTTACTGACATCAGGCCTGCCATTGCACACTGAAGGAGCAGTGCAAAGTGCTTTGAACTCGACTGTGTCCTCGCCATGTGCAGCACAGTCAATGCATTATCTTTAATATGTGTCAGGCACTCCTAAGGAAGTTCTCCTCAGCCCAGGGGGCAGGGCGCAATATATTGTATTATATTATATTGCAATATATGTCCCTAGAGGGGTGTTCCCCATTGGAAACTAATATAGGTGCTAGGGGTCAATAGGATAACATGGGCTGCCAAACCTTCACCCTCGCGATTGGCAGCTCCATTAGGGTACTTCCAAAATATGCCATGTTAGGCATCAAACAACGTACCTTCTCACCCCTGACACAATTCTCGTGCTCTAGGCGACTTGCCTTAGATGCTGCCCACCTGGTTGTCCCAGCTTCTCTGTGCTTTGGCTTGCCAGCCTGCGCTTCCCGTGTTTGCTGCTGCCAAAGACAGGATTCTGATCTCCTGTCAGGCAGTGTGATCACTCCCAAGAGTGAGGAACAAAGGCTTGGGCAGGAAGGAAGTCACACCGCCACCCTCCCAAGCAGTGCAGTCAAGTGTCACATCAAGGCGATGAGCTTCAAAAGCTGCACATCCTCTGATATGCATCAGGGCTGACTCCCAGTGGAAGAAACAGACCTCCCCCTTCCCCAGGAACATTTGCATCCATACAGGCGGGAAATTAGTTAGTCAGGGAGGTGTCTACCCCCAGAAGGCTGGCCACACTTCCAGGGTGAGCAGCCAGGATTGTCACTAGTGGTTTTTTCTCAATGACCGCAATGTTACATTTTCACGGTATTATTATGTACTGATTTTTTATGACTTCAAAAATCTATAACTCTGGTTATATGTATGCTATCCCACTCATTTTGGTGTCTGACTTAAGATGAAAATACACTATTTTAAAAAATTGGTGTCCGATTTCTCTTGAGTCGTGTAAATTATTTATCGTCCATGTTGGTACTCTGAAATATTTAGCAGATGTTCCTCTAGTAAAGCCTGACTGCTCTTTGACACTCTACCAGGACTTAGCTAAGGATTTATTATTGTAAATCCAAGGACCATCTTTGAGGTATTGTGATAGTATTACATGGTGAGGACTAACTCCCACACCACATAATACTCCACTTTCCTACATAGGTGTTACAGCGGTGAGGACTGTAGAACCAAGAAAAGCCCACCTCAAGGAGGAGTGGGGGGCTTGGCGGTGCGGGAATCACCTGAGTCTACTCTTATCCTCCTTATAAAATTAAGTGGACCCGGAAACCTTCGTCTGCAGAGAGAACCACCTTTATTATAATAGCCCAGGCTATGGAACAGAGTCCCAAGCTAGTCAGAGACAAAACCCAGGAGGCTGCTGCTTTACTCCACAGCGAACAAGCCTTATTACATTTTTACTCCACTCTTTGGCATTCAGTCTATTGTTCAATCAGGGCGGTGTTTGTCATTGATGACCTGATCAAGGCGGTGTTCAGACCATTGTTCAATCAGCTAGATCAAGGCTCGGCATTCAGACCATTGTTCAGATAACCTGATCACGGTGTCAAGGATGTTTGCCAAGCAGGGAGCAGAAGATGAAAAACAAGCTTGTTTACACAAGGCGTAGGTATCTCATGGCTTTCTGTTTAGGAACTGGCTAACTGCAAAGAACGGGGGGTTTGGGTATGTGATTTTTTTTGGCGTCAGCAGAAATTGAGGCTGTAGGCAGGGTTTTGTCACGAGATGGCAAGGAATGGAGGAATTAATAGGACCTAGTGAAAACTCATTTTCTTCAGCCCTCCTTTTGCCATTGAGTGTCAAAACATGTTCTCAGGAAATGTCTATCTGCATTAGGTCGCCAATCTCTTGTTGAAGCATTATCCTTACGTTGGTGTCACGTGTACTGACCGGGGAACTTTTAAGGGTCTGTTTGCACATAGCACAAAGCATAGGCAAGCACTGGATACACAGGCAGCATGAGATGATGACTGCTATTCCCAAGCAAAAAAGATGAGGATCCCCCATCCTCATCTGGAAAGGAGGCCCCAAATCCAGCCCATGAGGGACCAGTCGTCTTGTTGTTGAAGAATCTCAGAGGAAAGTTTATGCAGACGTTGGATAGTTTGGTAGACTGATGGAGCGTTATCAGGTATGTAAATGCAGCAGCTGGAGCCGATTAGTTTACATACACCACCATGGTCAGCAAGGATAATGTCAAGTACCATTCGATGTTGTAGTGTCATCAGGCGGTCCCCCTGAAGCTCTGCAGTGATGTTGCCCAATGCCCCTGCTGTTTCATTAATGGTTGCCTCCACCACTCGGGTAAGGTGTTCTAAGTTGAGGCTGTTGACCATAGGACCTAAGAACGGCAGGAAACCTTTGAAGAAGTACCCCGCCTCCTGTACTGCAGTGTCATCGGCTTCAATTACTCCCCTAGGCATGCGATGGTGGAGGTGGGGATTGGTCAAGTGATGTGTCCCAACAGCAGTAAAGGTAGGGGGAAGAAGAAAGGCCAAATAACACACACCTGACCAATTTCCTGGAAGCCAGGTATAAGCAGACTGTCCACAAACAAAATAGATATGTGGAGAAGCGATTAGGAGAGGTGGTGAGGTAATATTCAGTGAACTGACTATTGCGCAGTCACTGACTCCTACCTCCCGGGTCCTAGTCCTTTCATGCATACCTGGCCATGTGTGTTGATCACATTGAAAGCCTGCAATTTGGTGGGAACTTTGTGTATGGACCAAAAGCGGGAGAAGAATATTCTACTTAAGGTGTTGAACACAACCAACTCATTGCGTTCAGCACGAGAGATGTTCAAGATGTCAGATGTCGTAGTAGGGAAGAAAGGATTACTGATATTGCCTGTTCTGTTTCGAGTGAAAGTGTCATAAAAATTGCCAATGATGGAGCTCGTTGTTACGTTGATCGTATATGCATTGGTGACGAGCATCCTCCAAGCCAGACAGGACCCAAAAACAGAAAATGGATAGACGAAATAGGGGACAGTGTGTGTCATAGAGTGTGGCATGAGCCCACATACCCAACAGTTCAAAGTATTAATCACAAGCTGATGCTGGTGCAATAATTGTACAAAAGTATTGTTCATGGATTCCAGGTGTCGTGGTAGTTCATGGAGTGACAAGGTGGCGTGCAGATGTTCTGCACGTGTCGGTGTCATAGCCAGAGGAGCTGGGGAGAGGTCAGCAGCAGAAACCATCCCACAACCAGCAGGATGAGGAGAGCAAAAAGTATAACTATTGTGGAAATGAAGCATTTATTGTTCAGAAGTTTGACATATTTCTTGTGTGCTTCAGACCCTCGGACCGCTGCCATTGTGCTCAGCCTGTTGTCACTAGCGGCTGTCTATGATTGGTGGTTGCTTCACTGGATGTGGATACCAAGAGTCCTACGGACTTCCCATTGGTCCAGCATGCCAGCACCGGTCTCAGCCGGAGATATCACAGCCCTACAGCCTATTAGACACCAGACAGAGTCAAGGGTCAGCCCCTTTCCTTGGTCTCAAGTTGTAGCGAGTGGAAGAAGGTATGGAGTGGTCTGGAAAGAGAGCTTCTTGTTCCTTCCTCTGATCCTGCAGAGGAGGAATGACTGGACCCCCTAAGAGTCGATCAGTTTCGGCTTCCGTAGTGGTGTAATGAAGCTGAGCATCACCGAAAGGGACAAAGGTCAGTACTACTTCTGTGTCGCAATCCGGCAGTCCTTCTTTCACCCATTGGTCGTACGGGAGGGGGAGCGGCACCCTTTTACAATGGGTAGCATGTGTCCATTTTTTTCTCCCTTCGACTTGCTGTTTGGTCTGCAAGGGCATTCCCTTCGCCTACATCACCAGTCACTTTCTGGGGGGCTTTACATTTAATCACTGCAACTTTTCTAGGTAATGTCAAGGCATCTAGAAGTCCGTGTATCAGGGGGCCATGCTGTATTCTAGTCCCATGTGAGGTGAGAAAATGTCTTTCTTTCCAGAGTCTGCCAAAATTGTGAGCCACCCCAAAGGAGTATTGATTGTCCGTATAGAGATTAACAGTCATGTTTTTACTGATTTTACAAGCTTGTGTCAAGGCCATTAATTCAGCCGTTTGGGCCGATGCCCGTGGAATTTGTGTTGTCTCAACTCCTGTTACAAGAGTGGTGAGGGCATAGGCAGCAGATGTAGTTCCAACCGATCTTTTAAGACATGAACCATCTATGTATAGTGTTCCCTCAGCGTCTGTTAGGGGGGGTCTTCTAGGTCCTCACGACCCTTTGTCTCTTCTTCGGTCCGTAATATGCAGTCATGAGGGTCAGAATTTTTCCCTTGTGTCTCAGTGGGGAGTAGTGTAGCTGGGTTTAGAATATTAAATCTCCTAATGTCAATGTGACTGGCAAAAAGAGTGAGCTCATAACCTGTAAGTCGTGCACAGGTAAAGTGCTGTGTCTTGGTGTTGTTGAGCAAGGTTTCTACTGCATGTGGGACCATTAAGGTCATGGATGAAGACATAACAATACCTGCGCTCACCGGACCATAAGTGCAGCAGCAGCATTTGCGCGTAAACATCCAGGGAGGGCTCAGGATACTGGGTCAAGTGTAGCCGTAAAATAAGCACAAGGGCGATGTTTGTCTCCAAGCGCAGCCATGTGTCTCATGGACAAAAATAAAAAATTGTTTGCCATAGACTGGGGTGCCTAACACTGGAGCTGTACATAAGGCATCTTTGAGTGTCTGAAAGGCAGCCACATGTTCAGTTGTCCATGGAAAACCTCTTTCTGGCATATCTTTAGTAGTGAGAGCTAAAAGAGGTTTGACAATGGCAGAGAAGTTAGGGATCCATTGTCTGCAATAGGAAGTGAGGCCTATAAAGGCACGTACTTGTTTCTGTGTCAAAGGGGGAGGCATAGAGGTGATAAGTGACACTCGGTCAGCAGTATGTTGTCTTCCCTCCTTCGAGAGGAGGTGGCCGAGGTAGGTCACCTTCTCTCGACAAAATTGTAATTTGTTCAAGGAAACCTTATGATTGTGGGAGGCAAGGTGGTGAAGCAGACGCACTGTTGCTTGTTCTCAAAGTGGAGCAGAAGTGGCTGCAATTAAGAGGTCATCTACATATTGCAACAGAGTGGCTCCTGCTGGGAGAGTCAGGGAGTCCAATTGATTCTTGAGAGCCTGACTAAAGATGCTGGGGCTTTCAGTGAAACCTTGGGGGGCGCGGCAGAACCGGAAACTCCGCCCTCCAAGGAAGAAACCAAAAAGATGTCTACTGTCCGGATGTATGGAAATGCTGAATAACACATTCTTTTGGTCAATAACAGAAAAATGAGTGGCGGTCACTGGGACCATGGTCAAGAGGGCTGTGATATCAGGGACAACTGGATACTGTGAGGCCATAATTTTGTTGAGAGCCCGCAGATCGATGACAAACCAATAGATTTTGGGGGCCGCGGGAGAGGGATCAATACATTTTTTAAGAACTGGAATAATTGGGCTGTTACACTCATTACCATGTGTCTCCTCAACTACTCCCGTCTTCATGAGATCTGATATTATAGATAATAGGGCAGCCTCACTTTCCTGGGGAAGGTGATACTGGCAAAGCCGGGGCAGTTGGGCACCTTGCTGGATACGGACAGTATGCAGAGAAATGTCGAGAAGTCCTACATCAGTGTCAGATGTAAGTGGCCCAAAGTGATGGGGGTAAGGCCTGGAGAACAGGAGGGAGGGGTCCAGAGAGGAACATAGTGGTGGAGGAATCTGGTGATATGGTGAGGGACACGCCATCAGGACTACAAGAAATGGTAGCATGTAAGGCTTTTAACAAATCCATACCGAGCAAATTTTCACTACATCCAGTCGTGAGAATCAAAGGAGCATCCACATGAGCTGGACCGAGATCCAGTGGGAGAGGCTTAGAGACGGGGTTGGTGACAGGGACCCCAGAAAAACCCACGGAGACATTGAGAGAGCCAGAAAGGGGTGCCCCAGGAATCAAGGTGTGTGCAACAGAGGATCTAGTAGCCCCGGTGTCTAGGAGAAACTTCTTTTTATCCCCCTCAACTGACATCCGGACATAAAGTCTTCGCAGATCCACAGGAATCGCCACTCTTGCATTACCCCTTTCCTGGCTTTCCTATGGCTGGTAGAAACCTGTCTCATCGGTCTCATCATAATCATCGTTAAAGTACATACTAGTGGCCTGGTAACCGTTGTCAAATCTGTTAACTGTACTCTAGGGCGGACCCATATGGGCTCGAACATTAGGATCTGGTGCACGCCTCTGCCTAGGATGTCCCATATTTCCTTCCATTTGTGTTCTGGGCCTAGTTTTTGCTGACTGAATATTCTGGGCTAATACCGGGCATTCACTAACCCAGTGGCCATAAGCCTTACAGTAGGCCCACTGGTCTTTATCAACGGGACCAGCCGAACTGATGGACTTCTGTAAAGGAGACTGAAGGGGGAGCTGGGGCAGCGTCTGGAACTGGTCCGAAGGCGGACCTTGGCCTCTAGCATTTTGGGTAAGCTTGTTGTAGCAAAACTTTCATTTTAAGGTCCTTGTTCTTCCTAACCTCTTTGTCTTTATCTTCATTCTCTCTATTCTCATGATATTGGGCCATGGCAAGGATGCCTGTCATAGTCTGAACCTCTTAAGGCGTACTCTCAACCTTCTTAAGGCGGGCTGAGAGATCCGGTAATAAATTAGATACAAATTTATTCATAAACACTGAGCCCGAGCCAGGGGCTCTAGGGTCCAATCCACTATGATTTTTGTACTGAGTTTCGAAGCGGATGAAAAAATCAGCAACAGACTCATCCTTACATTGTTTACATGCATTTATCTTATCCCAATTAAGAGCTATTAAGGCAAAAGGGTCTTCATGAGTTGCAACAGATGGCCTGGGAGAGCCAGAATAGCCGGATCAGACTTCGTCCCTCCCTCTCTGTCATTCTCCATCCTTTCAAAGTCGATCCAGTCACCATGCAAAGCGACATTATGGTTAGCATGGTGTATTTTGTCCCATATGTCGGGTGGTACTACTGACCCGAATAATATATCAATATCCTCTAAGGTAAGGACACCAGAGGAAACAATCTGACCTAATTCCTGATAGTAAAGAGCCGGATTCTTACGGGGGGTCTGGTAATTGGGATTTCAATTGGAGAACATCCGCTCTTTTCCATGGGACATTCACACACATCCTATGCCAATGGGCTGGGGCTGCTGCAACACCCTGGTTATTGGCAAGCACTGCAGGGATAAAGACGGGAGCTGTCTCTCTCATAGGCATAGCTTTGTCATTCGGAGATTGGGGAAAAGCCGTTGTGTCTCTGAAAGTAATCACAGTAACAAGAGCTTCATGCATATCATCTCCCTGAACATGACCCTTGGCAGTAGTTAGTTTTAAATCAATCAATCCCCGCGGAGTATCTATGAACAGTGCTTTGTATCTTTGCATTATAAGTGTGCACATATACTCGGCCATGTCTGTTTGTTGTATGGCCGTCCATTGTCTAAACGTCGACCAGATATCTTTAACGCCATAAATATTACCATTATTTACCCAAAATGCACATTGTTTTCGCATAGCGTCCCTTTCACTACCCCCTGCGAGTTCAGCAGACCTTAAAGACTCCTTTCTAGGGGTACCGAAGAATCCAAATAGGGTATTGGGCATAAGGGAGGACCATCTTGTTCGGTCCGGAGTGGCATAAGAGTCACCAACAGGGGTACCAATAGACTGATTATCAAGCAGACGGGAATGTATGGTCGGGGTTGGGTCAATAGGTGTGGCGGTATGAACTGTCGGAGGGAGGGGTGCTGGCAGGATGACGGGAGTCAAAGGATCAGGCAGTGGTACAATGGCTGGGGCAGCCTGAACCACCACTGGTGGAGGAGGAGCGTTAGGAAAATTTTGAGTAAGAGCCGGATACATAGGAGCCGGAGCATAGGCAGGAGGTGGAACTTCCAGAATAGCATTCAAAAATGAGTCCCCCTCTTCTCCTTCAACCTCAAGGTCCCTGGTAGAACGAGCCGGGTACATTTTGTCGTCTTAGCCCTATGATGCCTATCTTCCATTTCAACCCCTTCCTGAACCTTATTTTCTAAATGCGCTTTTGCATGATTAGCAATAGACATCCCCTCTTTCTTTTTATTCAATGCTTGCTTTTTTTTCTTCATTTTTTGATATATATCTTTCCTCCACAACATGGCTTGACGAGGCCGTTTGCGGAGCAGCTGCTCCTCCAGGCTCGAAAGGGCCTGGAGATCAAAAAAGGAGCCAAACTGTGGCCACTGTAATTCAACATTGCTTTGTTTCGTATATTTTACCCATAAGGAAGAAAACATGATAGCAGATGGCCCATATTTAACATACATCTCATAACTTTGAGTTCCTTCTGGAGGAAGCGGGCAGGCTGCCTCCAGAAGGAAGTCCTCTGTACATACGCAACAACATAACTTTCAGAACTGACTACTGACTGGCATATTTTTACTTCAGGCAGACAACAGTGGGAGAAAAACACTCACCTCACAGGCTTGGCTTTTGCAAAAGCCAATATAGACAGAAAACAGAGCACAAGTGGTGGATGATCAGTCCACCCTAATCTGAAAATGTTGTTCTCTTCTGCAGACGTAGGCACGAGTCCAGAACCAGACAGAGACCGCACTAAACGGTTCACCAGCGGGACGCAGTCAGGTGGCCCAGACCAGATGGGGAAGACGGTGTGCAAGACTTTTGGTCTACCGGACTCAAAAAATGGTCCCTCGCGTAGGGTACCTCTGTCAGACTTCCACCACGGGCCCCCTCACGACCATCGTGCCAGACCTACGACTCCGTGGTGTCCCTGTTCAGGTGCCATTTGTAGAACCAAGAAACGCCCACCTCAAGGAGGAGTGGGGGCTTGGCGATCCGGGAATCACCTGTGTCTACTCTTACCCTCCTTTTATAATAAAGTGGACCCAGAAACCTTCGTCTGCAGAGAGAATCACCTTCATTACAAGAGCCCGGGTTATGGAACAGAGTCCCAAGCTAGTCAGAGACAAAACCCAGGAGGCTTCTGCTTTACTCCACAGCGAACAAGCCTTATATACATTTTTACTCCACTCTTTGGCATTCAGTCCATTGTTCAATCAGGGCGGTGTTTGTAGTTGATGACCTGATCAAGGCAGTGTTCAGACCATTGTTCAATCAGCTTGATCAAGGCTCGGCATTCAGACCATTGTTCAATCAGCTTGATCAAGGCTTGGCATTCTGGCCATTGTCCAGATAACCTGATCATGATGTCAAGGATGTTTACCAAGCAGGGAGCAGAAGATGAAAAACAAGCTTGTTGAGGAATTGGCTAACTGCAAAGAACAGGGGTTTGGGTATGTGATATTTTTTAGCGTCAGAAGAAATTGAGGCTGTAGGCAGGGTTTTATCACGAGATGGCAAGGAATGGAGGAATTAATAGGACCTAGTGAAAACCCATTTTCTTCAGGACCCTGAAACTGTGTTTCTCAGTACCATGAGTGATTTTGCTCAAGAAATCCACTTTATTGGCTTTAGCATCAAAAATATTTTTCTGAATTTTTTTGATTTTCCAAATCGAATTGTTAGGGCCCTGTATAGGGCTCTAACAGTCCTGGAACTCCATTCCATAGGTATGTTAAATGGCTTAGTTGAGTTGGGAAAAGTTTTAGAAGGTTTTCTATATTTAAAAAAAGTTCCCAACTTCCAGGCAAAAAGTTAGGGACAATAGAGGCTCGTAAGGGTCTCAACTTGTTAGTTATCCCAGCCCTGAAGATCAGTAACCTAAGAGTTTTGTGCAAAGCAAGAGGCAATAGCTATAGAGTGACAGCTAAGAATGAGGAACGTGAGAAGTTCCTGAACTCTGATGAGAAAGAGAGATTAGAAAGGGAGGGCCATTCCTCAGAAGAACATCCTGAAGAAGATGAGGATGGTGCCCTAGCCCAAATTGATAATTTTGGAGAACAAAGTGAAGACCTTAACTCTCCAGCTTTCCCCAGACCCCCTTCACTAGTGGAAAGTGTCAGAAGTCCCTCTAGTCGACCCCCTAATGGTAAGTTTGTGGGAACCCTTGTGGATGAGGTTGACCAACTCTCGAGGAGAAAAAGCTTGATTGTCAGGAGATGAGACTAACCCTTGAAGAGAGAAGGGTTAAGTTGGTCCTTAGGCTTAAAGATGGGTGGCAGCAACAATAGTACCAAAGAGAAGGCTTAATATTTTGACCCTAAGATACTCAAAAGGATTTTCCCAGACTTTAGTAATGGTGATGACATAGACAAATGGTTTGCAGCCTTTGAGAGGGCCTAAGAAATGAGAAGGATAGATCGTCAACACCGGAACTCTCTACTTTGGGAGTTGTTCTACAAAAAGAGCAAGATAGACTGATGACCCTCCATAACAATGTGGCTACGTCCTATCATCATGTGAAGGAGACACTCATAAATGGGTTTGGACCCACCACAGAAGTGTATAGACTGAAGTTTATGAACAATCATAAGGGTAAACAAAAACAGACATGGTTGGATTTTATTGACTTTTCAGTCAAGACTCTGGAAGGCTGGATAAAAGGCAATGAGGTGAACACATATGATGGGATATATAATTTGATTATGAAATAGCACATTTTATTCAATTGTACCTGAGACAATTTACATCACTGGTAGATTCTGAGCCTTCTAGCCCTAGAGAGCTGGATAACAAGGCTGATGAATGGGAAAGGACAATGGTATCCCAAAAGACCTTGGGGACATCAGGATGCGGTGGAGTTAGTTCAACAAAAAGCAAAGGAGGGAGTTGGTAAGCCAACTAAAGACACTCCAGCAGGACTCCACAACCATAAAAAGGAAGAGAGAAAACCCCACCCCATCTCTGGCCAGCAGAGTAACGGTGACCAAGGGCTTAATAAACTTATAGACAACAGCCTGTGCTTTGATTGACAACAGGCAGAGCACTACAGAGGGGATGTAGCCTGTCCCAAAAGGACGGTTAGCACTGGGCTGTCCAGTGTAGCCATTGGGGAGGACACCTCAGATGAGGCCGTCCTCTTAGCATTTAACTGGGAGAAGTGTCCAGATGGTAAACTGGTGATCCCTGGGGGTGGCAGTAAGCACTCCCACCGCATTCAGGTGAGTGGGCTCCCTAACACTGGCCTGAGAGACACAGGTTCCAGTCATACCATAGTGGTTGACAGGTTGGTGTTCCCATTTCAGTGTGTACTAAGAGAAACAAGGAGAGTAAGGTTAGTTCCAGGGGAGGCCACAGTAAGGCCTGTAGCCTATTGCCCCAGAATGGGAGGGTACCCTTAGCTGGCATAGGGTGGTAGTCAGTCCTGACCTGCCCCTAGCTAGTGTCCTAGGCAATGACCTCACAGAGCTTGGTCTTATCCCACATGGGGAGGTCACCCTCAGAACGCGATTCCCTCCTCAGATACAACAGCCACAACCCCTGGGGTCTGAGAGACAACCTACCGGTGGGGCAGTTCTTACGGATCTGCAGGAACTGCTCAAAGAGGGCCGACTATATGGCTGAATCTGAGGACCTAAGTACTCGCCTGATGACGACAGGATATCCAAGAAGACAGGTAAAAAGAACATAGAAAAGGGCCTAGTTCAACCCACGGGAAACGTTACTTACTCCCAGGGAGAAAAAAGACATAACATCACAGAGATTAATCTGCGTTACAACTTTTTCCACTGGAAGCAATGCCATAAAGAAGGTTATTAACAAACATTGGAACCTAGTGTCGGACACCGTTGACCAACCCAATCCACCCATGCACTCCTTCAAAAAAGTGAAGAGTGTCAAAGACCACGTAGTCCACTCCCTCTTGGAAACTGCAACTGAACCCATGATTCAATCACTTTGTAACCTACCACCGTTGAAGGGACATTATAAATGTGGACACTGCAAAGCATGCCATACTACGATTCCAACTAAGAACTTCACCTCTAAACAACACACTATTGCTCTGCATTCCTTCACCAACTGCAACTCTATGAATGTAATCTATAGTCTGCCCATATGGATCCCTCTATGTGGGCCAGACACTGTGGAAGATTAAGGCCAGAATACTCCAACATCAGAGTAGGATCCGGTGCTCTGTCCAAGGGGCACCGCTAGTTGAGCATTTCACAACGAAGGGACACAATCCAGACCAGCTACAGTGGCTGGTTATAGAGAGAGCTGAACTGGGAGGGGGCAACATTGCCTCGATCTTAAACATACAAGAATTCAAATGGATGGTGCGTCTGGACACCATTGCCAACGGGCTCAACAAACTGGATCCCAGCAATGCCCAATTGGCATGCCTCACCACTGAATGATTAAACATGAGGTGCATGACACATACGTAACATGATGATGGCACCTTTCCAGCCATCTTATGAACACTAGGGTTTTTCAAACTATGTTAGGTCCCAGACATCGATCTTACATATAAATTAACACACTGACGTAATAGTGGTTGATCCCAAACATCGATCTTACATATAAATTAACAAACTGTCCTAATAGGGATTAAGCATTACTGTGAAATGCAAATTTGCAAGATTCTCTAATTGTATTTATTTCCAGGTGATAATAATATACACTATAGACTTTACCGTCATATTGAGCTCAAACGCGGTATGACAAATATGTAAGCACATGCCAATTCACCACAATTGAAACCGTACATTTATGTATTCAAATGATGTTTGTCTAGTGATGGATTTTGAACCTCGAGGGGTTTTATCCCATATGATGTGATGTATATATGCATATTCGGGTCTTCTTAACATATTTAAATGTTCACCATGATTTGTACTTTACCTATGCAATTTAATGTTACATTAGACACTGATACAAACACGCTGAGTAGAGGATAGCCAAGTCTGTCTTCCCTTTTCATTAGTTTAGACTCGCATTTAAACCGGCATTCAGTGGCCTGAATGATCGTCAGAAAAGACAAAAGATTGCAGTATCATTAAAGCGGATGAACGCGGATTTTATGTTATTACACGAAATTCATGTAATAGCCTCACAGGTGTACCTTCTTGATCAATTAGGCTTCCAGGTACTAGCGCATTCAAAACAAGGCTCAAAGCATAGAGGTGTCGCCATAATATCTAAGAATAGGAACCTGATAATTAGAAAGAAACTCGAAGACCAATGGGGCAGGTGGGCATTAGTTGAATGCCTCGTGGAGGGAGAGTGGTTTACCCTAGGGGTAATTTATGGGTCAACGGAGGATGACCCGGAGATTCTTGAGTTTTTAGATGTGGAGTTAGCTACTTGGGCTCCTCGTGTTATACTGGGAGGGGACTTTAACATTAATGGAGCGGACGGGTTGGGGTAGGATCATTTGGAAAATATCAGGGGAGGAAAAAAAGAGTGCACCAAGCGTTAGGACAATTGGTAAGAAACAATATGCTCTCTGATGTTTGGGGGAAAACAAGACCTGGTGATAAAGGGTTTACATACTATTCTGCCCCTCATCAGGTGTGTGTGAGATTAGATTACTTCTTTGCCTCCAACTCACTGATCCCATGCACTAAGATTGAGAGATTTCCCCGAATATTCAGCGACCATAACTCTTTGATTCTAAAGCTGGATATAACAACTAGGGCTAGGAAGGAGAGAGTTTGGACTTTTGAACGAGGGCTTTTGCAGGATCAAAAATACATACAGCATATGTTGCACTGGATTAAAGAGTTCTTCGAAATTAACTGGGGTAGTGCAGTTTCAGGTATAGTTTGGGACACCTTTAAGGCGGGAGTACGCGGCAAAACCTTAAGTTTAAATATCCATAAACGAAACCTGGAACAGTCTAGGAACAGAGGTCTAGCTAGGGCAGTGTTGGATGCGGAGGAAGAGCTTCATCACTGTGTCTCAACGGGGGCCCCGTTGCACCAGGCCCTCCTAAGAATTGCAAACGTAAAAATGGAGGCGGAAGAGGATATCGCAAATAAAGCAGCCAAGATCTATCTGTCTATGAAGGAGAGATGCCATGAGTTTAGCGAAACAGTTGGGCGAACTCTAGCCGTACGCACTAGGCAAAGGCCGCTTCGGGAGAAGTAAGGGAAATTAGGGATTCTTCAGGTAGATTATACACAGATGCGGACAAGATAAGAGAGGTATTTAGGAAGTTTTATACTAAACTCTATGATGACCAGCAAGGCCAAGACCTGGAGGAAATAGGGATTTATTTAGAAGATATCCCAGTGGTGCGACTGACGGAGCCAGAATCGGAAGGATTGGAAAAATTGTTAGACTTAGAGGAGATTAAAATTGCTATATCAAATCTCCCTTCCGGAAAAGCGTCTGGCCCTGACCAAATTCCAATGGAATTTTATAAGGTATTTTGGGATGCTCTCTGGGAGGACATGCCTATAACAATGCAGAAGGCACAGGTTGGGGACTCTATACCTGGGTCATGGGGAGGTGCTGACATAGTGATAATTTAAAAAAAGGGGAAGCCAGCTACTGAACCTGGTTCATATAGGCCAATTACGCTCATGAACTCTGATACAAAAATATTTTCTAAGGTCCTAGCAACAAGATTTGCTCAAGGAATAGGCTCCCTTGTGAGCAGTAATCAACATGGGTTTATCCCGGGCAGGGGTACAACTCATCATACGCGCAAAGTTATTGCCTTATTCGATGCCATGGAGGTCGCAGGAGACCCGATGACGGTAATGCTATTAGATGCAGAAAAAGCTTTCAATCATCGGGTCTCCTGGGTCTATCTGTGGCATATTTTAAAAAGAGCAGGCATTAGTGGTGGCTATATTAAGGCAATTCAAGCATTATACAGGGACCCGAGAGCTGCAATCCGGATTAACTCAGGTTCAACCCGCCCTCTTCAAATAAGGAGAGGTACTAGACAGGGCTGTCCATGTTCTCCGCTGTTATTTGCGATGTACATGGACCCTTGGTTCGTAGAATAGAGAGCTGTGTTGGGATTCCCCCACTGCAAACGCGTATGGGACAATGTAAAGTGCTCCCATATGCCGATGACGTGGCAGTGATAACACCTAACCCCACAGAGGCCATAGTGCAGATTGAGATTGAGGCTATGAGATTTGGACAGGTCTCAGGATATGCACTGAAAACTAGTAAAACGCAAATAATTAAAAACAATTATGTTAATTGCTCTGATCATCGAGTGGTGCAGTCTGGAGTATACTTGGGGGTAACCATCTCGTCTGATTTAGATACCCTTGTGGAGAAAAATATAACACCAATTTTAGCTAAAGTGAGGAAGGATTTGGATAGGCTCTCTCAATTGTGGGGCGTACTAACATTGTAAAAATGATGGTTTTACCCAAGTTTTTATATATTTTTAGGGCAATACCATTGTTGTTTGAACTTAAATGGTTTAAGGGATGTGAGCATGTGATCAATAGATTCATTCGGGCAAAAGGAAAGACAAGGCGAGCACTTAGGTATATGGCACTGCCCCGGGATAGGGGTGGCTGGTCGTTGCCGGATTTAAAGCTCTATTACTGGGCAGCGGCTCTACAAAACATGGTAGGTCTTGTAGGAGAGGCAGAAGTAAAAGGGCAGGATGAGTTTGGCACATTAGCAATACATGGTTTAGCTATGGGAGCGGAAGCAGAGAACTTGTTTTTGAAGTATACTGACTTTAGTTATTTTAAAAGGACACAATTCAAGACGATCTTGGCAGCTTACAGCATTTGGAAAGTGTTCGCAAAATGTTTTGGACTTGGGAAATTCAATGCTTACACTAGGATGAGCGCGAACCCTATTCTCCCTGCAGATATATTTACGGGTATGGTTTTTGGAGAATGGGGGAGGAAGGGGATAAGGATGATTGGGGATCTTAGGAACACACAAGGATTGTTGCAATTTTCGGAGTTGCAGACAAAGTATGGAATAGAGCCGAGACATTTCTTTAAATTCTTACAAGTGAGAAGCTTCATTGAAACAAAGAGGGGGGGACCGTCAGGGTTTGGCAAAATTCCAATTATGGATATCATACGAGCAGGTTTGGACTGTACGATTACGAGGTTCTATTTGGAATTGATAAAAGTGAAGCAGGATGACATGGATAGGATGGCGGAGAAATGGGCAAACGAACTTGCAATAGAAGAAGAATGCTTCCATACATCGGTGGAGTTGGGGCATAGTATTTTATGCTCTGCATCCCTCCAGGCGCAGCACTATAAAACTGTATACCATCTATATTATACTCCTGCGAGAATTGCACAGTGGGGAGGGATCTCAGGAATTAACTGGCCTAGATGTGGAAGTGCAGACGCTGATCTAGCGCATATGTTTGCGACATGTACACATCTGCAATCAACCCAAAAAGATATAGAGAAATTCCTTAATAGAGTGTTAGGTGGTACTATCACTCTCTCCCCTGCGATAATCCTCCTTGGTTTTAATAACAATGATAGGCATATGAAGGAGGGATACTTTATATTTGTTGCAATGGCAGTGTTGAGACTATGTATAGCTTCAGCATGGTTAGATGTTATACCTCCAACATATCATCAATGATTAGCTAGATTACTGTCTATATATAATTTAGAGACTGCAATATATGCCAGAAAGGGGAAAAAAGGGAGAAAGCCGGGGGAGCGAATTTGGGACCCGATTAAGCAATGGAAAGAGGAATCTAATCTCTAGCTTTGGAATTAGCATGATGTGTGCTGTGCTGCCTATTTCCTTCATCTGTATTTTTATTTTTTTCTTTCGCTTCTATGTTCCCTTAGAATATTATTTAATATTCGAGGTGTTGATATACAAACCATTCTTGATGCAATAAGATAATAATGCAGAAGGTGGTGCTTATAACCAATATATGCAAAATATGTGTATGATTGTTCGTATCACGTTTGATGTAAAATGTCGTGTCCTGTACCAAAAAAAAGGGGATACAAATTATCAATAAAAACTATTAAAAAAAAAATAAAAAAAATAAAATAAACCGGCATTCAGCGTCTGCACCATGCTGGGCGGCACGCGGCTCCCACCATTTTCCACCACGGTTCTATTTAAATAGAGTTCACGCATAGGCGGCATCTTGGTCCCATTACAAGATGAACTACGGAGTAACAGCGGTGAGTGCGTCCAACATTACCTAGGTCTCTCTAATGAAAGACTTTCTATCTGAGGCACATTCTCCATATAGACCCAGCACTTTTAATTGCAGCATCGTGCTTTCTTTTTCACCGGCTAACTCGGTGATAAATAACGGTCTAATGTCCGTAATGACACTTCAAGGGATGCACGTTTCTCATTAGACCACGGACGTCCCTTTCCCTCAATTTGTTTCTTGCGCATTTTTAAAATCCTACAGTCCTTATTTTCTATGCAGACAGGGTCCTGTCCCCAGCATTGATTCTGTTCTTTCCCTCCCTCATTTAGGCTTACAGATTAAACCGATTGAAGTAACCAGGGATCTGTTCTAATAACAAATTATGGTTTTATGACCAGGGATTATTCCAACTGTACAGTTAATAACCACTGCCATGAACCAGATTTATGAGATTCATCTCATCTTTTGAGTAAGATTTTCACAGCTGGTCTGGTAGCTCAGTGGACTAATGTGTCTACTGCATGGGCCTGTGTTTGACCTCATGGTCACAGGTTCAAATCCCGGTGGGTCCACTCAGCCTTTCATCCATCTGAGGTCGATAAAATGAGTACCATTGAGTTGGGTAACAACAAACATCTGTTATTCAGTGCCAAGATACCCGTAGTGGTGAACGTGCGCTTTACAAATATACATGTTATGTTAATATTGGGTCAATAATTCAATGTGTCAACCCAAATTTATTTTAGGTTTACTGACAGACACCTTACTTTTGCAGGTGTTTCTCACTCTCTCCTACTTATATTCTCTTTGGGCCCACTTGGCCTGACAACATTTGTTCTTGTGAGGCCTCTCCTTATCCAGTTACGGTAAATATAGTGACCAATACATGTATATGTCTTTGTTTAAATTTATAATGGACATGACAGTCCACCCTTTTATTTCACTCCCAGGTACCCCATCATTTTCACTTTCACTTCAGTCCTGAGGATGACCCCGTTAGTAAGGCTTAGAAGAACCTACACACATCCAGGGGTCGAAACATCAACACGTCATCGATGCGAGTTTCTTCAACAGTACTTGCCATACTGTGATTTTTTGTCTTACATGGCTGTGTAATTCATTGTAATAACAATTGTATTTATATATTAAGTCATGAGTGTGTGGCATTGAATAACATGCCAAACAATTTGATTGTGATATTCACTACTATTTAACTTCACGTACCTCACTACCTCACTTGAGTCACCATCCTTCCCCTTTCACTTATACATTTGGGCACTCCAATGATGGTTTTTAAATGTTTTCCTTAAAATGTCGTTTTCCAAAATTGTAATGTTTGTTCAGTGTAATTAAACAACACTGAAGCACCAGTATAGTTATCTTTTGATTTTCTGCATCATATAAAATTGTATGATTTTCATTTACACATTTTTTGATGTTAAAATACTGGAACCACCATATTCTATACTGCTTTGCACCCAGGTCCCAGTGATTTGGGGTATGCCCTTTTCGATAACGAATGAGAGCTAGTTTTAATTGATGTAGTCACTTAAAGTTTCAGGTTGATAAAGATGTCTTGGTTTAAGAAACAATGTAAAGGTGTCACCAGCTGAGTTCTAGAGTATACAAAAGGGGATGATGGAGGGAGCGTTTGAGCAAATCAAACACTCACCCCCAGTCAACTGATCTCGGTTTAATCCATCATCATTCTTTAGCCCACTCAGCCACCCCAGTTTCAACATGGCCATATGCAAATCAGTCTGACCCTGTGCCTCATGGGAACAGTCCATCCCGAACCGAGTTCTAGAGTATGCCCGTTTAATGGACATGTACATTTTTTGCATCAGGTGCAGTCTAATTGCTTATTGCTAAAATATTTATTTGACTTATTTTTGTTGCACATTTTGCAGCAGCCTATATTATACTGTGTGCCATGCAGTTTTAAAATAATGATTTACATATACACAGTGCTTTATGTCATAGGTTGGGACCACGACACGGCACTACAAATTCACATAACATTCCCCACTACGCCAATCTGGATTCAAACTGTGACTCTCTGGCTACATAAACACAGACATCTGCAGTGTTCACATTAACCAGCTGAGGTTTTATAACGTAAAATAATGCAATTCCCAGCAATTCATGAACTTTAAATTTATTTTTCATTTAAGGTGTGTGTATTATTTTCTATGTTACGTTAGGATATTTGTAAAAAGCGCATGGCTGCTCTAGCAACAAGGTGTGCCAGCGCTAGGCTCAGAAAGGCCGGCATGAGGATAGACACAAGATTTAGACGGAGATTAGCCAGGTCTTCAGAGACCTGAGCACCAAAGACCAACACAATAGTTATAGAGTATTTTGTTCTTTCTTTTTAGTCATATCTTTGCTCTCCCGCTCCCACACATACTCACTGACCCACCAATAGCACTCTGGATCACCGTTCCAGACTTTATTATGCACTTCAACCGTTGAATACATTACATACATAGCTACAATATAGTTTTGTCAATTGTTCTCAGCTAGTTACCTCACTAGCTTGGATGGTGTTGCAACGAGTTAACGCTCAAAGCCGTATTGCAGGTCATTTGCCAACTGTGTTTAGTGATTGCTGAATGCCGCCCTTGCTGGAGAACTAATTCCGCCGCGAGGACTTTGGGGAAAGCTTCTCATCATCTTGGACTGTGGGTGTGGGACTGCGAGTCCCAGCAGGAACTGCGCAATAGGCACCAGCGCACCTGCATCTCTTCCCGCCCCACTCCTCCCTCACCTTCATAACGGCTCGCGGCCCCCGCTACGCGGGAGCCGCTCGAAGCCGTATTGCAGGTCATTTGCCAACTGTGTTTAGTGATTGCTGAATGCCGCCCTTGTTGGAGAACTAATTCCGCCACGAGGACTTTGGGGAAAGCTTCTCATCATCTTGGACTGTGGGTGTGGGACTGCGAGTCCCAGCAGGAACTGCGCAACAGGCACCAGCGCACCTGCGTCTCTTCCCGCCCCACTCCTCCCTCACCTTCATAACGGCTCGCGGCCCCCGCTACGCGGGAGCCGCTCGAAGCCGTATTGCAGGTCATTTGCCAACTGTGTTTAGTGATTGCTGAATGCCGCCCTTGCTGGAGAACTAATTCCGCCGCGAGGACTTTGGGGAAAGCTTCTCATCATCTTGGACTGTGGGTGTGGGACTGCGAGTCCCAGCAGGAACTGCGCAACAGGCACCAGCGCACCTGCGTCTCTTCCCGCCCCACTCCTCCCTCACCTTCATAACGGCTCGCGGCCCCCGCTACGCGGGAGCCGCTCGAAGCCGTATTGCAGGTCATTTGCCAACTGTGTTTAGTGATTGCTGAATGCCGCCCTTGCTGGAGAACTAATTCCGCCGCGAGGACTTTGGGGAAAGCTTCTCATCATCTTGGACTGTGGGTGTGGGACTGCGAGTCCCAGCAGGAACTGCGCAACAGGCACCAGCGCACCTGCGTCTCTTCCCGCCCCACTCCTCCCTCACCTTCATAACGGCTCGCGGCCCCCGCTACGCGGGGGCCGCTCGAAGCCGTATTGCAGGTCATTTGCCAACTGTGTTTAGTGATTGCTGAATGCCGCCCTTGCTGGAGAACTAATTCCGCCGCGAGGACTTTGGGGAAAGCTTCTCATCATCTTGGACTGTGGGTGTGGGACTGCAAGTCCCAGCAGGAACTGCGCAACAGGCACCAGCGCACCTGCGTCTCTTCCCGCCCCACTCCTCCCTCTGACGTCTCAGACTTCCTGTACTTGACCCCCCCTATCCCGCGAACGCGGGTCGCGCGCGGGACGGAGCACGGGGCAAAGCCCGGGCAAAGGGCGGGCCGTTGTGTGGCCGTTAGGTGGCTGTGGGAGGCTGGGTTGGGGCCCTTCTCTTTCCCTTACTGCCAACCTCGTCTAGCAGATCTTTGATTAGTGCGGCGATTTCGCTGCTGGCTTTTTATATTGAAGTGGTTCTACTAAACTAGGATTTCTTTTCTCTTTCTACTCTATCCAGTTACTGTTTGTTTTCTTGGTAGGGTTTATATTGTTAATCTATTAGCGTTCCTAAGAAACAACTCCCAGGATTCCATCTACTCTGGTATTTGATTAGTTATTACTTATTACTATGGATTCTTCTCTTGTAACCTGTGTGGGGGGTAACCCTAATAAGGGCACCTTAGACAATTATTTTAAAAAGTCCGTTTCCGATACAGACAGGGAAGATGCACTGGCCGAAAGAAGGGTGGAACGTCGTCGTTCCATTGAAGGCTGTAAAGCTAGACTTTCTTTAACATCAGTCCCGTGCACCTTAACCCCTGGTCCAGGGGTGGCCTCATTAATTGAGGACCCTTTTGCCACTCAGGGTATCCCGGTACTCCTAAGAGATACCTCTCCTCCACCCTCCTTAATAGTGGCCTTAAATAGCACCCCCACAAACTCTACTACACCTCTGGGTAATCCAGGCGCAGGTTCGGAAGTTGCATCTGCTGCCCTATGTATAGCCAAACTGTCTGTAAGAAATAAACTTAGAATAACTGAGGTCCCAAAAGTTCATGGTCCACCGCCTAATAAAAGGAGGAAGAGGGGGGGCTCACTTCAAAAAGGCAGGATTAGTCACTCAGATTTTGGTAAGGGGAAAGGGGGGAATTCAGTTCCTGTTCCCAAACCAAGGGACGACTCAAGACCTGAAATAATTTCTACGACCACCCAAGAAATATCATCATCCCCCCTGTCATTCGCCCCTACAACTGGTACAGAATCTTTGAGTGGCAGACTGAAGGATTCTCAGTCGTCCTTCCCCACTCCTGACTTTTTTGATCATCTATTTAGAATATACACTTCTCCAATTTTAGAAAGATTATTGGGTATAGAGCAAAGACTGGGGAAACTGGAAATGGCAATTTCCAGTAAACCGGAACAACAGAAAGTCCCTGATAACCCAATTCTCGCCCCGGCTGTTGTGGTTGCATCCTCCACTATTACATCTGACACAATTAAAGAGCCAAATGCACTTAGTAAAATAGTGAATCGAAATTTACAAAGGGCTAAACCCTCGATAACTGCACCCCGACCAGCCATGCATGCTGCTGGAGCCATCACGAAGGGGAGAAATACCTCGGCTGCAACAACTTTGAGGCCGGTCAGAGGGAGGGCATCCCCAAATAGAGCTGAACATCGAAGGGGCAGACAGGTTGAACTTCACCCGGAAGCAGTTCCTTATGTGGTGGTGCTTACGGGTGTTCCTACTCTTGAGCCTGATAAGCGAGAAGGTCCCAAACAGCTCAAAAACAAAACCATGCACTGGTTTATTCGGAATAGACCACTCCCCGGTAATGTTAATGGGGAGATTGTGCATGTACGTCGACTACCATGGCTGGGGGGGGCGAGAAAAAGACATCGAGGGTGATCTTATCGTGGTTAATTTTAGAGACCCTGAAGCAGTTAGGCACATACTGAGTTGGATGCCAGGGAACTTAGGCAAATCAATTATGCCCTGTGACCTCACTTACTTTTATCCGAGAGCTCTAGTGGCTCCCATGTCATGTCCCTGGCTACCCCCTGTCCAGTTGAGCAACTCTGGTCTAAATTCTAACTATCAATACTTGCCCTCGTTGCCTGGTCCTATGGCCCCTAAGAACGCATTTGGGTGGTAAACCGTTCCCCAAAGGGGCTATGGCAGTAATCTCGGGAGGTTGGATCACACATCTGAAATAAGGGGGATGGAACATTTACTCCCTTTTACTCCTCTGGAAGTTAAAAATAGATTTGAAGCTTTTTCTGGACTGGATTTTTGCGACTGACGGTTGGGTACTTCCTGTAACCCCTTGCCTTCCTTGAGGGGCATTACTAACAATATGCAGCTTAATTGTTGCAAACAGACCAGCTCAATTATTAATGTGCAGGAAGATAAAGGGAATGTGGGAGGGAATGTAGTTAGCACCTCTGGTGGAGATAATATGATGCAGATAGATAATCCAATTTCGTGTTGCATGAGGGTCCAAGATAATATCCCCCCTGACAGCGCATACTTACATGCACAGACTCCTAATGACCTGCCTGACATGACCTCACCACTCTTAGTCCCACCGAACCAGGATCCATTATTTCTACTCGGGTCCCCTGCTCCGCATGTGGGAAATGATTATGTCAAAGTTGGGATACAGGGCCTTAAATCCAAAGCTCCTCTTGAAGCCCTGAATGTCTTGTCATGGAATGTTGCTGGTATAGTCAACAAACTACATACAGATGACTGGGACTCCTTAGTATTTAATAGTCACGTCTGTCTCTTCCAAGAGACTTGGGCTAGGGAATCCCTGTCAAGATCGGGATACGCAATTTTCGAAATTAAGGCGAGTTGGAGTGGCAAGGGAAGGCCTTCGGGTGGCTTGGCAGTTTGGGTAGCTAGTCACATTGGATGCACTGCGGAGAATATACCCATGTTCTCCCAGGACATACAGTGTGTTGTTCTGAAGTGGCCTGGCGCTCCCAAGCTGGCAATTATAAATGTTTATTCCCGCCCTGTTGGCCCAACCAAGGAGTCATCTACACTTGAAGATCTCTCGTCCTTCTTGGGTCGGCTACCAGCTGACTACAAGATAGTGATGGGTGGAGACTTCAATTGTCATTTCGAACCACTGGAGGGGTTAAGGGAAGGGGCATTAACGGCCGAAGATGACTATTGGGGCATTCCGGTGTGTCAATCGCCCCACCCTAAATCTTGGTCCCCTCTTGCGGTACAAATTATGTCCCTGACCCTAAACTTTGCATTAAGAGCATGCAATGGACGAACTACTTCAGATACCCCCTCACAATGCACTTTCAATAGGAAGGACCATGAGTCGCGATTAGACTACATTTTCGTAGATACTAGTTTGTGGCCTAAGGTCAAGGATTTCAATGTAGTTGTGCGTACAGATAGCGACCATAATGCACTTTTACTTCACCTGGTGCATTTTGCATTAGTACCCTGCCCCCAGCCTTCTGAAATAAGGGAAGAATCAGGTAATCTGGTACTTACGTCAAACAGGCGTAGGGTAAGATGGGAGAAACTGTCAAATTCGAAGGAAAGTAATAGGAAAATGTATGAGCTAGTACTGCCCAAATTTGAGGAACTGGACAATTTAATCAATCAACCCAAACCCCAAGACTTTAATAAGAGTTTAGCTGTAATTCACGAAGAGCTAGTGGGGCTTTTGGGTCAGGTCCTCTACCCGGAGGTAGCGATGCGTAAGCAAAAGACCCGAACTTCCTCCTGGTATAATTCAGACTGTAAGAAGGCCAAGACTGAATTAATTCAGATAGGAATAGGGTGACCGAGCTTAGGCGTCAGTACAAGGGTGTTATGGCCCAGGCCAGGTCAGACTGGGATTGGGACAGATGGCAGGACCTCTCTTCTGCCCTTGGGACCAAGGATTCTAGGAGATTTTGGTTACTAGTTAATATTGGCTCAGGAGAACCCAAAGCTGCAGTAGAGCCAAACATTGCAGCCCCCATGTGGGAAGCCCATTTTGGTAAACTCTATGAAGACAGTTCTGATGATACCAACGTTGTGACCGCCGCCTTTCTATCCCTTCCTGGCGACGGATTGGAGTTCAGTCTCGGGGAGGTGGTCAGTGCTATAGATAGACTGGCGCTGGGTAAAGCACCGGGACTTGATAAACTGCCTGGCGACCTTTTTAGGTCCCATCCAGAGATTTGGGCCCCATATCTTCACATTTTTTTTAACTCTATCGCACGAGGCATGGCGATCCCCTGTACTTGGCTGGGGGCAGAGATAGTTCCCATCTTTAAGAACGGCAGCCCTCTCCTCCCAGCCAACTATAGGCCGATCAGCCTCATAGATGTGCCTCAAAAACTTTTTTCCCGGCTCATACTGGACCATCTCCTGGACTGGATGGAGGACAATGACATTCTAAGCCCCCTTCAGGCTGGCTTCAGGAAAAACACGTCCACCATGGACCAGATCTTCTGCCTTGTACTCCTCTATTGGTGATCTGTGAGGATTGAGGGTGGAAGGTTGTACATGGTGTTCGTGGACCTGAAGTCAGCATTTGACTTGGTACCTCGGAAAAAACTTTGGGAGGTTCTAAATGAGATGGTCCCCACCCATCTCCTACAGGCCATAATTAGACTCCATGAGGGCAATTTTGCTCAAGTTCGGTGTGGGAGGGGAGGAGTTTTATCAAAGAGGTTCCCTGTCCTAAGGGGGGTAAGGCAGGGTTGCGTCTTGGCGCCAACACTGTTTTGCCTTTATGTTAACAACGTCCTGACCCATTTAAGTTAGGTCAGGGACAATGATGCCCCTTTTTTGGCGGGCAGAAGGGTGCCGGCTATTATGTTTGCCGACGACACCCTCCTGCTCTCCAAATCCCCAATGGGTATACAGCGGATCCTGGATGGATTTGGTCTTTTCTGTAGACAGTATGGTCTGGAGATCAATACAGGGAAGACCAAATTCATGATATTTAACCCCCCCCCCCCCTAAGACAAGACCTAACCCCTCACTGAGCTCAGTAACTTTGGAGAGGGTAAAAACATTTCAGTATTTGGGCGTATTATTGCATGAGAATTTATCCTGGGAACCACAGATATCAAGCTCACAGTTAAGGCTGTCACAACTGTCCGGGGCAATCTTGAAGGTTACGAACACTTCTACCTATAAACCTATAGCCCCTGCAGTTGAAATGTATAAAACACAAGCCAAGTCGGCTGCATTATATGGCAGCGAGTTGTGGGGATTCAAAGCTGGAAAAGAGTTGTCTAGTGTTGAAAATAACTTCTTGAGACGCCTTTTGGCCCTTCCCGTGGTACACCTTTGCTTCCTTTACGACTAGATACGGGTCTACCTTCTATATTGGAGGATCTTGAGTTAAAACCATTAAGATTTTGGCATAGGCTTTGGTCTACTAATGAGCTCAAACATTATAGACAAGATCTCCTTCATGTTATGAATTTAAATCATAATGGAAAAATTCCATGGTTATCCTTTGTAAAGCAGGAATTGTTTCGGTTGAGTCTCCAGGAGCTGTGGGAGGCTCCTGAGTTGGGCTGCCAAAGGGTTTCCCGGAAAAGTCTTGTAGAAGTTCATAAGGAAAAAAGTCTTGCCTCCCTTGTGCTTGCACCCCGCACTGGGATTTTAACTGAACGTTTCCTGGATTCCAAAAATTCTTATTACTTCGAAAGTTTTATGGACATCATCTTCCCGATTCTGGCAAGAAAGCTATTTATCCAATGGAGGTTTGGCACTTTACCTATCAAATCCTTCACGTGCAAGTGGGCCAATGGGGGGGATAAAACATGCCCCGGTTGTAGCCACTGTGATGAGGAGGAATCTCATGTTTTCTTCTTCTGCCCAGCCTACGAGAGACCTAGGAAACATTGGCTAGTGACTCTGTGTAGGAATCTGGGCGTAAGGAGCTATGTGAACTCGCTCAGAATATTGAAAACCGACTCCTCCCCTCATATTGTATTCGCAGTTGCTAAATTTGTAATGGCCATGTGGCACATCAGGAGTAAATTACTCAAAGTCTAATTTTCATAGGACCTTATTGCCAATTTAACTTAAATGCCATTGAATTTTTTGACTACTTTACGGGCAGTGGTTGTTCCTTCACATATCCTTTCCAAGTATGTCTTATGTCTTAAATCTATGTTTTACCTAAAAAGTTTTTATGCATGTTTTTATCTATTAAGTACGTCTCAATCTGATGTTATTTAAAATGTTTTTATGTATGTTTTTATGCTTCTTTTATGGCCTAAATGGCCGAAATAAAGAATTTTTGGATTGGATTGGTTAACAAGATGATTGCAGGCAGCATAAAATCGTTAGAACGCGTGCCATGGACAGTTCTGGATAAAGCTGTTCTTTTCTTTAAAGCCTGAAGAAAGCAAAAAAGACTATTTGATTCAAGAGTAGAACGCTAGATGGCGCTAATTGACTGTTGATTTCAGCTCCTGTCTTCCCTTAAACAGCCTGGCAAGGTGCGAGACAAGTACCTCTACAAAGGAAACTCGCATTTGCAATGCCATAGGTCTCGCATTTGCAAGAGTTTCAGCTATTGGCTTTGTAAATGACATTTTTTTCTGTACTTATCTGTTTTCAAAACCAACACATAAACAGCATTGTCATATACAATGCCAGTAGCTCAAATTCTTGCAAATGCGAGAACTATTGCATTGTAAATACTTGTTTCTACATCTCGTGGAATGATTTCTAAAGTGCCACCTGTGGTGATTATCCTGCAGCAGGTGTATAGCGCTGCTATGTCTATCCCGCTCTACTTAGAATAGGACCCCGTTACTTCCAGAGGAATGTTGTACATTTCGTCCCAGATAAAACACTCAGCTCAATGATGCATCCCAAAATGACGTCAGAGCATCCAATAAACCTTTGGAGGCTCAATCTTTTCCATCCAGACAGCAATGTTTTTGAAGCTGCTTTCTGTTTATATGAGCAAGTGTCCATGACTACCTACTCTTTTGCAAGACATTGAGGTGTTCCAACATACCTGAGCCAATGAATGCAGCAGTTCCACAGACAAAGGCACCGATCCAATCACCGACCCTACAAATGATCAGTTTGTTGATTAGATGAGTGTGCATCTGAAGATGTTGTTCCCTGCATCTTCACAAAATATCACCAAGGAGCACACCGAGCTCATGAAAGCGCGCAAGACATGAGGGTGCATGATGTGGTCCCTCGCCTTTTGAATGTGTGTTTTTTGCTTGCTGTGGCATGACTGCAGCACATCTCTGATTGTGGGGCAGATGACCTACATGCACACACACAGCCCACCTCTCAGACCTTCAAACATGCATGCCCAACATCCTGGTAGCATGCCCACTATTGCGCTATGATCATCCACGTTGTCTGCAGTGAGATTTTGTGACACACAAGTGCCAAAGTGAGTTTCACCAACCCCTTAGAAGACCGTGTGGGTGATGTACCTCTTACCATTAATTCATGTTTCAAGCTATAAAATCAAAAAAGATTCACGCAGACTTCTGAATGCTCGCCTTTAACATAGCTTCACTGTAAGCTATGCAGCTGCAGTTTACTAGTATACTCTTCTATATTAAAGATTACAAAAATAGAGTTGGAGGTTCCTGGCCCATAAACCTGCTAAAAAGCGTTAAATGCCATGAATCATCTGCACATTCGCATTAGATCAAGCCAACGCCCTATAAAAACCAATGCCAGAGGTGAGCTTTGATGTGTGCACTTTGTCGGTGATGTTCCTCTGAACATCTACATTGGCGCTAACACCGTGAGTCTAGGGTAGAATTGACAGCTATCCCATGGTGACCTTGTCTCGCTCGCCTATGGTGACCTTGTCTCGCATATGGACCATTAAAGTGGTGTTTTACGAAAGCTCGCAAGGGATGGGTTTCCGTTACCGCGACAAGGACTCCCTCAGTCACACACTGAAAAGCCACAGTTTATTCACCTAAGCAGGCCAGCAATGCATGCCTACCTTAAAATCCTACAAGCGGCCTCTATGCAAACCTCCCTCACACTTAATACCGCTGCTGTTCAGAAAAGCACCTAGAAGCATTTGAATTACGTTGTGTGGACTTTACAAACAATATTAACAGGAACATAACAGACGTTCTGGCCCTCTAGTCACACTTCGTGAAAAGTTGGAGTTGAACTCACCCTGCGATTCCTGCCGCCTCTCCCGTCCCTCCTGCATGTTTAGAGAGCCTGGGGTAAGCAGCCACAGATGCCACGAGTGCCCTGTGAAATAAAGAGAGCTTACCAGCTAGCACGCATGTGAAGAGCTGCTGCGTCCCTGTCCAGTGAGTCCACGCGTCCTGCGCCTCTGTGCATCTGCCATTGCTCAAGGGCAGCGACCCCGAGTGGTGTGGTGGCGACGGCCACCATCGCCAAATGAAGGGCGAGTGGTGGTGGAGGGTGACAACACTAAGGGTGGTTGCCTTTTCTTGGCACATTAATTAGTGAGAGGCCACAGGCGCCATTGTTAAATGTGAGCGCCTGTGTTTTAAAAGTGAAAGCGGGCTCGTGCTGCAAAATTAAGTTTAGACCTCTGGGAGCAGAAATGGACGAGGAAAGAATAAACAAGGAGCGAGGGGTGGGTGGTGGTGGGGTGACAACACCAAGTGTAGGTGGCAGTGGGGGGGGGGGGGACGACACAGACATGCACCGAGCACTGACATAAGAATGAAGCTAAAAAGAATTCCCCAATTAACAGTTACTCTGTCTAAGTGTAACAAAACTGTACTTGGTCGGAGCTGCACTGAACGGAAGTGACGTTGGCTGCCTAAACCAATTACACCACAGGAAAGAAGATGACACTGCTACCTCAATTTACTGAATACCTCAGGTCTTGCGATGGCGCATCGGCTGTCTAGGCTTGACCTAAAAACTGTTCACTCTTTAAAGAGTGAGGTTTCATTTTTTTCATGTAAACTTTTGTAAAACTTGACTTGAATTGTATTTAGCGTCCTCTGAAACAAAATAGCAGTCGGAAACAAGGTACATCAATTTATTTTTCATTTTGTGTAGTATGTTTCTAATTATTTTCTCTGTAGTTGATCTATATCATATTTATTAAAACAAGAATTTAGGTTGCTCACTTGCAAACAAAATTCAGGGTCTCTGTTGTTTATATGTTGTGTGTTTGTAAGGCACACCCTTGAGGGTATCCTGGCCCTGAGCAACGCACCATCCACTGTAGGACCGCCAAAGCCATGGTGTGACCACCCGCCAGATTAGGAGTTATATCCTGGTCTGGTGGGCGGTCTATGGCATTCTGACTGAGGAGATCATAGAGAGCCTATCATGCAGACCGCAGCAGTCAGATCGCTGACTGCACCTTTCTGCACGGTGTGGCATTCATGCTACACCGTGTAGGAAGAAGGTTGCAAATCCAGGGGGCACTACATGTGCCCCCCCACATGCACGCCCAGGACCAAATCTGGCAGGGGGCCCTGTGAAGGCCCCCTTTGTTAACATTCCGCCAACTTTTTCGCAACAGGTTTACTGCAATGAAAAGGGCAGTGAAATGGCAACTCGGAATATGCTTGGCGGTGCTGCCTTCTGGCACCAGCAGCTTAGTCCTGCCGGTGAAAGAACGCCTGCCCAGTGTGATCCTTGATCCCGCTGGTGCCGGCGGTCTCGTGGCAGTCCAACCGCTGCAATCATAATACTGCACGCAGTACCTCAGTGTGGCAGTGGTCTGACCGCCACCCCGGCTTTAGTGGTCCTATGGACCACTGAATTTATAATTAGGCTCTAAGCTACGCCCCTGGGCTCTGATGTGCAGTGGGAGGCTGTTACACATTGTTAGACCGATGTAAGAGAATGCCTGTCTTCCTGATCTGGTTCTATGTATATGTGGGATGTGTGTGAGCAGGAGACCTGTGGAGTAGAGGTGACTTGGTGGGTGGTGGAAGATATCACACATTATATCTTGTATGAAATAAGTGACACCATCAGTGACATCATGGATTGCATCATCAAGAAAAGGGTAAGATGGCAATATACTTATTTTTTTGTAATAATCCTTTATTGTTTTTGTCTGCAAATAACATCAATAAGTAGGCTGGGTCTATTTCATTTGAAATAAGTTAGAGGTTTAGTCCACTCTGTAGGTGCAGTATCAAAAAGTGTGGATCTTCCAATCTACCCACCATACCTACAGCTACATGGATGGAGCAGGACAGTCCTTCTGAATATATAAGGTAGACTACGGCTATTCCTATAAGGTAGTTTATCAGAAGTGCGTGCATAAGGAACTGAATTGTAATGCAGTCATAGGACAAGTGTATTAATATGTCGATCCCACAATTGTAAATGTTCTGGAAAGTTAACTGGTACATATCTCTTGTCAATTTCTTTAGGATAAATCTTAGAAGAGAGTAGACTAAAGATGTGAAAAATAACAAACCAGTAATCTGCGATGAGATCTGATGAGTATATATTGTGATGGCATGATTCACCATCAGAGGGGGGCTTGATAATATTTCAAAAACACTTTACATGACACTTTTACTGATTTAAAGACAAAAACCTGGATTTGCACATTGCACAAACTGAACTAAAGGATGCAGCAATAGAGACAAGAAAAGTAACAGCACAGTAAAAGCATGCTTCAAAACGCATTGCTGAATAGTTATAATGCTTATTAATTGATTTACATATCAAGATTAATAATGACATCTTGTTTTAGTATTCACGTACTGATGAAAACTAATAAATCTAGTGATGAGGCCTAACAGCTCTATTGTCTTTCATTGCAAATGCATTATAAATAGATTACGGTGCAATTATATGATAAAATTAGTTAGGCAATTAAAACTTACAGATGTGATAGTACTGACCCTAATGATTATTAAAATTTGGAAACAATTTTAGTAAAATGTTTTTTAAGAATAATCTACATGTACGGCTGTTGAAAAATTGTGGGAGTGATCCAAAGCTAACGTTAATCAATTTTGTGTAATAATACAATTGTGAAACATTTATTATTATTCTCTTATTAAGAAACGGTGATTTACATGAATTGATTTTAATTCATGTAAAGCTGATGTATGCAATTAAAGCTTATTACTTGATCTTTGTTGAGCAGCAATTTTCCCATATTACATTGTATATTTCTTACCGTTGACAAACCTGTGAGGACGGGAAAGCCAAGTAATTTACATGAAATGATTGGGAAAGAATGCAGGAGTAACTCAAATGTATTTGGTGACTACATACGCAAACTAATCATATGATGGACTGACTAGTGGAGAGACACCACACCATTAATGTGTTATAAGGACCATAACAGAAAAAAACCCAAAGGAGGGGCAACACAATGCTATTTTTTTCCTATGGGATACACATTCACTCAACGCCATACATGTTTTTTCCTTGATGCATCACATCGCTTTTATTTTTCTTTCCTTTGAGAACGAATGAAAGCCTTTTCCTATGATTTTATAATCATCCTTTAAATATGTATCTTGGACTGCCTTTTCTTTCTGATGCTGCTGCTTTTAGGCGTTTGATCTAGAATCCTTCTTTTCCAAACTAATTAGTTTTTGCTTCATTTCCCTTTTTGCCCATACTTCTGGACTAACCCCTAGAGGACTTTCAATTCTTTAAATTAATTCCTTTTACTCCTTTACATTATATCTTTAAATGCTGTTAAAGAGAATAAAACAATCCTTCTACCTTTAATGGTGGGAGGAATCTGTAACCTCGTATCTGATGTGTGTTTTAAACCATCCTCTTTGGACTTGAACCTCTCTGACTAAATGTATACTTTTGTACAACATGCTTTAATATTTTGACTGAGATGCTTAAGAAATTGCTTATCTGTATCGATTTTGGAACATTAATACAATAACTAAACTCTAAATTGCCTTAATTTATTATTGTGTCCTGATGTTCTTTATTTGAAACTGTGCTAAATTATTCTAAATGCTTTGTAGGGAGAATCAGCTAATCTTTCCAGAATATTAAGTCCTGCTATTTTATTCTGTGGTGCAACAGCAGAGCTTCTGGTGTGTATCATTCTAGTTAGACTTAATTTCTTTAGGAGATTGAGTCCCCGATTGTGATACTTTATTTTTACAGTATGGTCCTGAGAGTAGTGTATTTGAATCTCATTTCAAACTTTTAAGTTATTCACCAATAATAGTGCTATTGGGTGGCTAAATGTTGGATATCCTAATCCTCACCCCTCCTATTGGCGGAGAAAGGGAGAAAGATCCACCAGAGGGCCATTCGTCTCTGTGGTAAGGGTAATGCTATGAGCTATCAAGCTATAGGGGGGCCCAATCCAGTTAGAGGGACAAATGAGTAAGTAGAGAAATTGAAAGTTAAACACTGGATCAGAGCAAAAACAATGGGCATATGCAGTAAATAAGAACTAGAAGATAATTTACTATTTAGCAAAAGGTGTGTATCTAAACTGACAAATACTGTATACACATATACATCAGCCCACTCTATTTGCAAGATACCAAACTTTGGATGTCAAACTCAGAGGATCAATAGGCAAAGTAGGGTATACATTAAGGTATTGCTTCAAACTGGTTTCATAGCATAATGTCATAGACAACTATGACATGTTCACATGTTTTAAGACTATGAATAAAATTAGTTTGGATAATGATGTGGGTGCGGCCTGTTCAAAAGTTTCCTTTTGTTGTTAATTTTTTACTTAAGATTAATCTTTTCAATGTGACACTTATTTTGGACCATTGTGAACATTTGTGAAAATTTGTGAATACTTTGAATAGCCACTCTGCAAACTTGGCTTTTTTGCTAGTTGCCTCCAGTGATGAAAAATTTACATTTCTGCAGTACTTAGGAATGTTGTGATCATCTGCACCTAAGGGTGGTAAGGCTGGTAGTGTCATGCAATATGGCCAAGTGCATTGAGGGGCTTATATTAACACATAACCGAGGGTACAAAGGGATGTCATGTCAAGCACCTGATGCCTTCATAGAACACCAATTAACCATGGTCATGTTCCTTTAAATATGCAAAAATTATATTTTTGCAGGCACCAAACATATATTAGGATTCCATTGCTCCATATATTATGTTAGACAGCCAGTTTGTTTCCTTTTATTTGTTCATTATATTTAAGTAATTAACTTTGGTAATTTTATCCCATATGGATTGTGAATGATTAGTAAGTGTGGGACAAGACCACATCATTGGCGGGACGCATCTCCAGCAGTTTAAATGTGTTATAATTAAGAGGTTTGCCTTGTGTAGCCTGAGGGGAAACCAGTACTAGCCATGTAGTACCTTGAAGCAGAGCAACTCGAGTCTTGCTTCCATATCCACTTTATCATGCAATTGTAGAATATGTAGCTATGATATAAATTCTGGCCAAGGCTCCGGAGAATAGTTACGTTATTGGTTTTAGCTTTTCTTGTCAAAATAGATCTCAGGACCCTTCCATTGGTGTAAAGAAAAGGTGGATGATAGGGACCGTATGTAGCCCTCGACAGTACCATGGAACATGCCCAAAGAGTAATGTTATCAAGTACAGTTGGCTTAGCCAGCTCAGATGGCAGATGACTGTATTCTTCGTAAACAGTGTGTTAATTGTCTGAACCTGAATATGCATCACCCAGCCTGAACCCTGTGTGTAAGAAAGAGAAAGACTTAAGTGGTTATTTCTCAAAGAGTTGGTCAATGTGTACAATAATTTGGATGTTAGTTTGTTCCAGTACACTGGTTTTCTACCAATGGTAATCCAAGTACTATGCCATTAAGGGATGTTATGGTGCAATAAAGGGCCACTAGCTAACTTCCTATTTTCAGATCTTAACATATCTATCTATGCCCCTGTTACTGGGTTATTTAGTCTACGGGGTAGTACTGTCAAAAACAGGGCCAGACCAACGGTCTGTTGCACCATTTGTCGTTCTATGTCCACACATAGCGGTATCTCATCGGTACTGTGTAGAATATAAGTCAGGTTTGATAAGTGGTATGCTATGGTATGATTCAATGTGCAGTAGCCAAAGACTGCCTAATGTGTGAATACAGCTTTTGTTGTTTAAGCTAAGGGTATTTCCTTCCGAAGCTGAATCTTTTAATATTGGGGTGCATTTGTCTCTTTATGAAATTAGGAATTAACAATGGAAGCATACCTAAAACTTAATTCAAGATATATGCCACTGACATTTTCACAACCTGAATTCCAGCCCTCAAAAATAAATTAAGGTGTGACCAAAGTGCAAATTCATTAGACGAGTAGGGATTTCAAATGTTCCTCGGTCATCTTCACCAAGTCACAGTCAAAGCATGTTAATATTCATTGGTATGCAGTTTTATTTTAGGGAACCTTTAAATGTGCTAATGGAAATCCCTGATATCAATGAATGAAATAGTGTATTGTACTAGTAACAGAAACATATTATGGACACAGAGAAAAGCCTTTAAATACATTTGGTAATAGGTGATCCTGGTGAAGGCTAACTGCAAGCGCAATAGTACAAAAAGTGACGAGTGCAGAAAGAGTGCTACATTCATACATTCCGACATAAATACGCTCGGGGAAATAATGACTACAATCAATGGATGACCAAATAATATTCGGGTTGACGTTTTGACCCAAGGAATTACTTTAAAGGGTCTTCCTCGGGACAAAGGAACAGGTAGCAACCTACAATAAATGATAACAATGGAGTCTATGACTCCATAATTTATAGTGACAGTTATGGCTAGACACCATTGCTTGAGGTGTGACAGCATATTCATCATTGCTCATCCGAAAGTCAATCTGGCCAATAATCTTTGGTGGTCGGTAAATAGTCCTGATAGAAATAGTAATCAAAAGAATTAAATAGTGTCCCCCAATATTAAATAGGTAAAAACTGGGCAATCATAACAATTCCTCCAATTTAACAATGATGGTGCCAAATATAGTAATAGAAAAAAAAATCTAATAAATGGCCTTTGCTAACTGACCATTGAGTACTAATGATGTAACGATCTCATAGAAATATCGCGATACGAGAAAGCACAATTTAGCTGTGAGAATTGGCGGAAGCTAATAAGTGTTAATAAATGTCTGAATTTCCAAGCCCTAAACTTCTTAGGCTCTGTGGGAAATTAAGAAACATTTCAGATGGCAGATCGGCAAAAAGTGGTGTAATTCCACCATCGAGTTGTGAGAGGGAGAATGGAACTCACTGTTAGCTTGACTGGTCACATTGGGAGAAACAGGCAAGTGCATGTTGGTGGATAAAACACCTTAAAAAACAGGCACGAAAAGGACTCACGTGGAAAGCTGCTCAAAAGTCAACTTAAATTATAAAAAAACATCTTATATCAGCACAGCCCATGAGTGACGAAAGAATTGTAGACTCTCATAGGGCATAAAAATATATTCTAGTAAAAAACAGAAAAGATAAAAAAGACTTGTGATGGGCCCAGTATTACAGAAGGAAACCATCTTGTAATGTATATTTTTCACCTTTATGTTGTTAAGAGTATAGACTGACACATACGACATTGGTTTAAAAGACTGTAGCAAGACCAAAGAGAAAAAAATTGTATCTGTATTATGGGAAACATCAAACGGGCCTGGGGACAAAAAGAGTCACAATTATTTAATTTGTAAGCACAAGTGCACATAAGCTTCTAGGCGCAATTGAATAACATAACATGTATTAAACAGCGGCCCAGAAAAAGATCATAACACATAGCATGTCCACACACACCAGCCTGAGTGGTTGTGTAGGCTCATGGCAATTGACTCACATTTTCACAAGTTGATCTTTTACCTTTTATATGATTAGTCAAATCGAACAATGCTGTTATGGAAGTATCAGGACAAGAGACAGTAAGCAGTGTGTAATGTGAATAGAACAGCTTTTTAACTTGTGCTAATGGGGCATACATCACCTTAACGTCTGTTGATTGCTGGACTGCAGTGGTTAACAGCTCTAGCGTTTGAAGGACACATGAAAGAAACAAGGGAAGCTCTTGTCTCATTCCTCTGGCTATTGTGAGAGGGATCTACAGGAATTAACCTGGGCAATGAGAGCACATTAATGCCACTTAACCTTTGCTTCAAGGGCGCTCCCTGAACCTGCATTCTCCAGTGTGTTGAAAAGGGGAGGCATTCAATTTAGTCGATGAATGCCTTGTATGCATCTAATGACCAGACCCGAATGTCCTCGGTCAGGTCCTTGCTATCTGATAATTAGTGTGCCAATGTATTTGTAGCTCTGTGCAAGTCCCCATTGTGTGAAGTGTCCTAAGAGTGTATCACTTTCCACAAACTATCTGCAAGGATCTTAACTAATATCTTTACTCCAATAACAATTAAAGAAATGGTGTAGTACCTCCAGTCATTCTTTCCCTTTTTTGAGTAGTAGGGATATGAAGGGCTTGATCAAGTTGGCCTCAAGAGTACCTTTTGCTTCTACCTCCTTAAATGTTTCATACAGCTTAGGACCAAGAGTGACTTCACTGTTTTGTAGAAGTTTGTGAGGAAGCAAACTTTCCCTGGTGACTTGCAAGTGGGTATATCTAATATAAGGTAAATATAATTTACAACAATTTTTTTACAACGCGGACGTTGACCCCGCATACTAGGTTTTTCCATTTCCTCACATCGACGTGCACCGCGCCTCACAGAAAGACGACGTGATGCAGGAAGCAGAAGGAGCAAGAAACCATGAGGAGAAAGAGGTAAGGGGGAATAGGCCTGGGTTGGGTGTTAATTTTTAAGGGATTAGGGAAGTGTTTGTGTAGTGTAGGGTAGTGTTTGTGTAGTGTAGGGTGTTGTTATAGGAATACCTTAAAACTATATGACCAAAATACCATCGCCAAAATACTCCTGGATATCAAACCTAATAACCACTATAACGACCCTCTACCCTCAAAAAATGTATGAAAGAGATCAGCCATATCGTCATTCAATATGGACAAACATAATAAATGCCTCTCTTTCCCAAGGGATCCTCCCAGTGTGCCTTAAAACAGAGCAAGTAGTCCCTATCATCAAAAAACCTACAGCGGACCCGGCAGATCCTAATAACTTCCGCCCAGTTACCTATATTCCATTACTTGCCAAATTAATTGAGAAATGCATGCAAAATCAACTGAGCAATCACATCGCCAATTTCACACTTCTGGACGACTGTCAGTCGGGATTCAGAACTGGACACAGCACGGAAACAGCGATCCTACACATAGTCGATGACGCATTACAGGCCCTAGACCAGAATCGAACGTGTCTGCTAGCTCTTCTTGACCTGTCTTCTGCATTTGACACGGTAAATCATGAAAAACTACTAACCAGACTCCATGACAGGATGGGAATGTCTAGAAATGTGCTGAAATGGTTCGAATCCTTCCTTCAGAATAGAACGCAAAGACTCCTGGTCAACTAGACACTATAACCATCCTGCCCTAACTCAATTGGAGTTCCCCAAGGATCAACACTATCCCCATCTCTATTCAACCTGTATGTCAAACCGTTTACAGAAATTCTCCGAAACTCGAAGATTTCCTTTCACATGTACGCAGACGACACACAGATATACATCAGGATCACATCCCTCGAAGACATCAAGCTAATGAATGAGGCACTAAAAACGTCACTACAATGGTTAAATAGCAATCATCTGAAGTTAAATGCACAAAAAACTGAATTCTTATTAATCTTACCACCAAAGAACCACACAGAAGTAAAGGAATGGACCAAACTGATCACAGCATTAAATTGCACCCCTTCGCTTGTGGACTCAGTGAAATCTCTAGGAATCACGCTGGATGAGAACCTTGACATGAAAACCCACAACAAAACTATGGCAAAAAGTGCCCGTTTTCATCTAAACTACATTAGAAAAGTAAAACCATTCATCGCTATGGCGGATCTCAAAATGGTAGTCCAATCCCTGGTTATCTCGAGGATGGAATATGGATGCACGAACTTAGCAAGGCTACCAAAAATCTCTACAGCACCACTAAAAGCATGCCTCAATACCGCTGCAAGACTCATCTCCGGATCGAGGAAATTTGACCATATTTCTCCACACCTGAAAGCGTTAAACTGTCTACCGTATGAAGCCAGGATTCAACTAAAAATGGCATGCATTACCCACAAGGCGCTCCACTACAATACACTGAGATACCTGGTCTAAAAATTTGAGTTATCAGGAGGAAGCAGACCTGCCAGGAGTGCCAAGGAGCTGCTGCTGCGACCACCCATCTTCCAGAAGAAGGAAACATATGATAGAGCTTTCTCTGGAGCAGCCCCCAGAATTTGGAACTCTCTCCCTGCAAACAGTAGGAAAATTGCAAACACAGCAACAATTAAGAGGGAAGCTAAGATCTCCCTTATGAGTAAGTTCCTACCATAGACAAGACAGTTCTTCACTAGTACCGTGACATAGATGTCACCAAACAGAACAGCCTTGTACGTAAAAGAGAAAGTCACCAGCGATCCTGGAGGGAAACATTAACTGACTCAGGGAGGGAGATTGCATAGGGAAACTACACTCCAGAACTTTGTTGGCACTGGAAATCCCAGAACTCCTTTGATTCCAAGATGTATCCAAACACTTACCTCATATGTCTATTTATATATATGGTTTAGATTAACATTTATGATTGTTTTTTCACCTACCTAATACCATTGTGAAATGTCCGTTATACAAGATGCATCTCTAAACTACCTCATGTAATGTGAAGCACTCTGATACCCAAGGGTCACGTTCGCGCTATACAAAACTCTTTAAATAAAAATAAAAAAAATAAAAAAATAAAGGGTAGTGTTTGTGTAGTGTAGGCTAGTATTTGTGTAGTGTAGGGTAGTGTTTTGGGGTTTAGGGTAGTGTTTGTGTAGTGTAGAGTAGTGTTTTAGGGTTTAGGGTAGTGTTTGTGTAGGGTAGTGTTTGTGTAGTGTAGGGTAGTGTTATAGGGTAGTGTTTTAGGGTTTAGGGCAGTGTTTGTGTAGTGTAGGCTAGTGTTTGTGTAGTGTAGGGTAGTGTTTTTGGGTTTAGGGTAGTGTTTGTGTATTGTAGGCTAGTCTTTGCGTAGTGTAGGGTTGTGTTTTAGGGTTTAGGGTAGTGTTTGTGTAGTGTAGGTTAGTGCTTGTGTAGTGTAGGGTAGTGGTATAGGTAGTGTTTTAGGGTTTAGGGTAGTGTTTGTGTAGTGTAGGCTAGTGTTTGTGTAGTGTAGGGCAGTGTTTTAGGGTTTAGGGCAGGGTTGTGTAGTGTAGGCTAGTGTGTAGTTTAGGGTAGTGGTTTAGGGTAGTTTTAGTGTAGTGTAGGGTGGTGTTTGTGTAGTGTAGGGTAGTGTTTTAGGGTTTAGGGTAGTGTTAGTGTAGTGTAGGGTAGTATATGTGTAGTGTAGGGTAGTGGTATAGGGTTTAGGGTAGTGTTGTGGTGTTGGCGTAGTGTAGGGTAGTGTTTGTGTAGTGTAGGGTAGTGTTTTAGGGTTTAGGGTAGTGTTAGTGTAGTGTAGGGTAGTGTTTGTGCAGTGTAGGGTAATGGCTTAGGGTTTAGGGTAGTGTTGTGGTGTTGGTGTAGTGTAGGGTAGTGTTTGTGTAGTGTAGGTTAGTGTTTTTTGCAGGGTACTCTCACTTACCTTTAAAACTTGTACTAGGAGTATACCTTTACCACGCATGCCTTTGCGTTGTAATGGCATGAGTGGTAAAAGTATACTTGAGGTAAAAGTTTGCTTTGTCATAAATTTCGGGGTGATTGAATTTGCGTGGTAAAAATTTCGTGGTGATGGTATGCGGAGTGATTATTAGCAGAGTAACATCATATATTCCTCATATAACAGTCTTTATCTCGTCAAAGGTTATTTCACTCCCTGGAGTAAAAAGACTTTTGTAAATAAAGTGGGAGGCAGAGTGGTCTCAGGAAAACCTCTTTTTCCTCTGATGTGTCACCCCTAATGTTCTTTAAAATCCTCATAATATTTGACGAATGATTCAGGGATCACAAGAGAATGGGTGATTACTTTACCACAGTGTCCCACAGTGGGGCTATTATCATCTGTGCTTACCTTTGTCATAATTGGATAGCCAGTAACCTGCCTGTTTTCCCCTCTTGCTCATGGTGTCTGTGTCCGAGTACAGTAGGGCCACATTCACAGTCTTTGTGAGAAAGGTCTTGAGGAAGGGATTTTGAGTGTGTTAGAGAGTGTGGGATTTGCATTGTAGTTATCAGTCAAATTATCTGTATTGGATTGGCATTGTGAGATAGCAGAGCCCTTCATCGTAAGTTTTCTTCCTAGATACCTTCCCTGCTGACACTCCAACTGATGCAGATGAAATCCAACCCTCATTTCCCACTTTATATTCCCAAATGTATGCCTGCAGTTTATGTTTAGCTCATGGTGTTCCCTATCTATGGCTTGCACTCTCCACAAGGTTGAGGGATGTATTCCAAGTCTATCCCAAGTCTAGGTCTTGATGAACGGGGAGTCATCGGATATTTCTACTTTCAGTATATTGTAGTGTGCCACATCAGGGAACCTGGGAGCAAACGTAGTCAAAACGGGATGATTTACGGTGGGGACAAGAGAGAAAAATATTGTCTTTCTCAATCCGGTGTGACAGGTGCCGTACACGAAGAAGACAATAGTCGTAATATTATGCAGTGGTGCAATGTATCCATCATTATGCATGTCAGGGGTATTTGATCTATCTTAAAGGGGGTGAACAGCCAGATTCCTGTTTCCATCTACAGTAATTCTAATTTCAACAAATTCAAAAAAGAAATTCCGGGTGAAAATGAGAAAAAGCATCTTTTGTTGTCATTGGGTGAGCATACACTTCCCACAGTCAATGTCTTATCCATGTTTCCAGCCGCACAAAGCAAATCTGCTCTCAGCGTCCTGAGTATGTAGTGAGGTAATATCCTTGTAATCAGAATGGCTACATCTCATTCAAATGTAACTTAATTGAGGGTCCATTTTGGACCTCTCACATAGTCTTTGGTGGGGAGGCACAATGTGTGCTCACCCTGGCCCGTTATGTGGCCTTTCACTTTTTTTCAGGACTAGAGGATCAAGTCCCTGAGTCCTATAAAGGCAGATACAACATTTTTCTTAATTTTGCGACCAGCCGGTCATATCAATCAGTACTGCAGTTCCTTTACCGCAACCACAGTACTGAAATGACCAACAAGATAAAAAGTTCCCTGACTCAATCGGAAAGTCCTAGTTTGTTTTTATATTCTGGAAGTTCCAGGAGACTCTGCAGTCAGGGCAGAGATCACTGTTAGGTAACCGACAGGGAAAACTAGAAAAACATAGCAAAACTACTTTTATGTGCAATAATTTTGTAAATGTAATATTTAAATGAAGCTTAAATTAAAAGATATATTCCCACCTAATATAAAACAAAATTATGCATTCATAATTATTAAACGTGGTGTATAGAATTATTTTAAAGTTATGTAGTATTTTATTAAAAATTAATCTTACATTATTTTTTACATTCAAAATGGTCTGTTAAAACTTTTTATAATTACATATTAAATATGTTGTATATCTATATTTTTTAACTTTAAATCATATTTTTTTTAATATTTGTAACTATTTTAAAAAATTATTCATCCATTAATCTTATTTTCTATGGGTTTTATTTTGAGTCCCTGCCTCTATTAGTTTATATGGAAGGGTATTGCAGAATCATTGTTGTCCATGTGTGATGATGGACTTTCTACTGTTTGTTTTTTGGCTGTATTAACTTACCCTCATAAATGTATCTCAACCCTCTTTTTCAGTTGAGATGTGTACCCTTTTGAGTAACTTTACACTTGGGTTTCGTGAATAGTCAAAAGTTGTAGAGTTACTCAAAAGTTAAGATTAAACTTATACAGGTAAATTACTCACACGTGTAACTGACCGTTGGGGATATTCCAGTGAGTCCCTAAATTTTCATTAGACAGTGTTCCAATGGCCTTGAACTAGGACTTGCTTGGTATCACAAAAGCAGATGTATACAGTGGAAGTCATAAAAACTGTATATCCCTAATACTAGAAGTGGCCATGGCGGGTAGGCATCAAAGGCACTTGCACTGGCAGTCTTTTGAAGTAATTTCAGAACCTAACCCCTTTTCCCATCACAGATGCCCCAGGGAAATAAGCACTAGAGTGGCATGAAACATCTGATTCTTCATCACTTTTAGCAATAAGGTGTAGTTTGGAGCCTTCAGGGTCCCCTGGGAACAACATTGTTTAGATGACATTACATTTATGTCAAGGGTCTTGTGGCATGTGCTGCTAGGGAATGTGGGATGTTGTAGTAGCATGTGCCTATGTAGAATGTGGAATGTGTGGGGTGGAGTTCTGAGAAGAGTCAGTTGGTGACTTACCTGGACGTGTGAGGAGCGTAGCTCTTTCTTTCCCAGTACTTGTTCAATGAACCTTCTTGGACTTCCATTACATGTGTGGAGTCCATTACTTCAACATTGGAGATGAGCAATAAGCAGTTGGAGATCAGAGAGCAGTGCAGGACCTGATCATCACTGGACCAGAGCGGTGACATGTCAGAGCCATTTGGAGACTACCAGTAAAGGTGCGGCGGCTACCAACCAAGGTGCAGTTGGTTGTGTTGCACTGCAGAGGAATCGGCACTGCTGAACCATAGTGTGCCTGAGTGAATTGCCACGGCTGATCCAAGTACTGAAAGTGAAATTGGGATACATGTCATTTTTTAAAAATTCTGTGTATTGCACATTTTCATTAATCCAATTTAGTGAGCAAACTTATCATGTATCATGCACATTTACAGTGTTCAACTGATTCTCAGAGCTTGAGACAGTAATCATGTAAAATAGTCATATGTGATATAAACATAATCTATCTCGCTCCCTGCCCTCACGGCCTTATTGTGCCAACTGATAATATAGTGCAAGATTGCGAGGTGCATAGCAAAAGCATAACACGTGTGACAACATAACAGGAAGGGCAGGGGGAGGTGGTACAGGTTCAGAGAGGAGGGAGGGGTGACTGGTCTCAAGTTATTGATCTGGAAGGGGGAGTTTGGGCACCTGTGAATTTGTTCGGTCAGTGATTCCTATGCTACTCCTTATCGCCCGAGGTATGGGATTGTGGATGCCCCACATTCTCTGCCTGTGATCGCAGATATAGTTGCAGCTGTCCCCATATATCTCTGGAGAGGGTCTGTGAGGGCAGAAGGTCCCATTGGGGCACACCAGTAGGTGAGGGGGGGGGAAGCACTGACACAGACACCAAATTAGTGTGATAAAGGCCGCTTTTTTGGAATCAGGTGCACCTAAAACAACAACCCACCTGGCCTGTGCCGAACAAAACTACTGCTCACTAAATAACAACTGCCTGACAGCCCCCCACCCCCACCCCTAAAGTTAACCCCAACATTGCAACTGAATTACAAAACATCCGCTCAGCAACCTACCCCCTACCCACTGACTGAAATGACCACAGTGACCTCCATGACCTCACCCCCGCCTACCATACAGTCCCAGGCCTCCAGCAAATCCCCCCTATCTCCTTAGGAAAGCGCCAACGAGTAACCGCACCTGTTCCAGCGACACCACAACTCTGAACACCCTAACCACCAGTGCACCATCGACCAACAAAACCCCTCACAACCGGACAAAACCCCCTCCAACACCGGACCCTCCCTAGGGACCCCTGCCCCACCCCCAGGGGAAACAACAGGGAGGGCGGGGGGACATCAATTACTGACAAACCACCCGGCTGCTGTGTCAATGCACCACAAACAGTGTGCAGTGACACAAAATGGCCGCTTAAAAAGGGTCAAGCCCAAAAGGAGCCCAAACGAGCCCAACCAGCCCAACCAGCCCAACCAGCTCAGCTACGGCAAGCCCCGGGGGTCAAGCTTCCTCCCCCCCCCTCCCCAGGTGCCTCAAACTTCCCCGGGGGGGCAAGCCTCCCGCTGGTCGGCTGCCCCCCCAAATCCCCATTGGAGCACACCAGTAGGTGAGGGGGGAAGCACTGACACAGACACCAAATTAGTGTGATAAAGGCCGCTTTATTGGAATCAGGTGCACCTCAAACAACAACCCACCTGGCCTGTGCCGAACAAAACTACTGCTCATTAAATAACAACTGCCTGACAGCCCCCCACCCCCACCCCTAAAGTTAACCCCAACATTGCAACTGAATTACAAAACATCCGCTCAGCAACCTACCCCCCTACCCACTGACTGAAATGACCACAGTGACCTCCATGACCTCACCCCCGCCTACCATACAGTCCTAGGCCTCCTGCAAATCCCCCCTATCTCCTTAGGAAAGTGCCACTCGAAAATCGCTTACGACTTTCGACCCCCCCCAGGACTCCTACCTCCTCCAACGCCCCATCCAACCCCCAACGCCCCATCCAACGCCTCCTTCAACTGCACTATGTACAATTCCATTCCGTACCTTGACAGGTGAACCCCATCCTCCCTGAAAAAATACACCGCGCCGTAGCGCAATTCTGGGTGCTCCATCCTCCCCACCCCCTCCCTGGCACAAAAGTCCCTCATCTCCCGATTAATCTTCCTCCGTGCCCTGTCTATCGCTCCTGGGCGCTCCGCTCCCCTCCAAACCCGCCTGGGAATAAACTCAGACCAGATCACATGACAGCCAGCCCATTGCTTCTTGATTTCCCTCTTCATTTGCTTGAGCAATGCCAGCCCCTTGCACTGCACCAAATCGTTCTCGCCCAGATGAATCACCACCACATCCGGGCACACCCCCCCCTCTCACCACCGTGTTCAACAAGGGCAACAACTCATGCCAACGCCTACACCCTTTTCCCCTCCAGTGACAACGGTATAGCCCTTCATCCAATCCCAAATTGAGTGTCCGATGCCTGTCCCACTCCGCGTGTTCTGCCCGCTTGACGAATGAGTGTCCCACAATATACACATTCAAAAGAGCCACCTCCGGCCCGCCACAGCACCTGTAAAGACACACATATCAAAATCGGGAATCACTGTAACAACACCCCCTCCGCCTCCCGCAACCTCACATACGTCCGGTAACAATCCGATTTCCACCATCCCAGCCTCTGGATCTCCTCCTTTCCCCAACCCCTTCGTGCCGCCTCCGTCGCCGCCCCGATCCGGAAGGAATGCGTCCCGTACGCCATAGGGTCCTCACCCATGTACCGCAGGGCGTGCCGCAGGACCCACAACGCCTGAGCCGCTGTCACTCTGTCACCTCCACCATGTCCAAAAACCTCCCCCTCCTTCTCGCACCGGCTTGCCATCAACCTCCTCCCCCACGCCGCGGGACACACCCCCTCCCGCCCGCCTGGGCCCAACACCACCAATGTCCCGACCCCCCGCTGGTCTGTCTTCGAGCGATGCAAACGCACCGCCACTTCCTGCGCTCGCAACTCCACATCCCCCCACAACACCCACCGCCCTCCTCTCGCGCCCAGCAGCTCCGACACTCGAAACGCCCCAAAGAAAAGCCAGGACATCAGGGTAGAAAAAAGCACCGCCTCGCCCCCATCCCTGCACACCGCCGGCAGCGCGCCAATGACTCCATCCAACAACTCCACCGTGATGGGCCGTCGCAACCGCGCCTTCGCACCCTTCTCCCTCGCCCACCCCTCCAGCAGCCGGGTCCCCAATTCCCTCGCCGACGGAGGGTAGCCCCACCACAACTTGCCCATGAACGCCACCGCCGACAGCTTGCCCGCAATAGTCACCCGCGACAGCCCCTTATCCAGGAGCGCCAACATGAAACGCACCACCTCCCAGGCTTGCTCGTATGCCTTCCACGTTGACACCGCTATGGACACCTTCACCAGCTGTAAGACCCTGCCTCGCCCACTGACCACAGTTCCTCCGGCACCGGCGTCTTGACCTCCTCCGCCGCCATGGCTAGCCCATGGAACCTCTCCCACTGTGAACGAGACAACGCATCCGCAATGTCATTGTCCACTCCTGGGACGTGTCGCGCCTGAAACAGGATGTAATTTTCCAAGCAACACAACACAAACACCCTCATCAATTTCAGCACCTGCGGATCCCGGGCCGACTGTCTATTCACCACTTGCACGACGGCCATGTTGTCTACCCGAAACAGCACCCGCTTATGCGCCAGCACCTCTGACCACACCGTGACCGCCACCACCAACGGGAACAATTCCAAAAATGCAATGCTCCGCCCTCCTGCCTGCCATTCCGCCGGCCACTGCTCCGCGCACCATTTTCCATCCCAGTACAGACCGAAACCGCCGCCGCCCGCCGCATCCGAGTACATGGTAACGTCCCACACCCAATCCTCCGCCGGTGCCATGGGTACTCCATTGAATCGGTCCAGGAACGCCCGCCACATTCGCAGATCCTCCTTCATTCCCGCCGAGAGGCGCACATCGTGATGAGGCAATGACAAACCGGACAACGCCAAACCCAAACGCCGGCAGAACGTTCGACCCGCCCGCACAACGTGACAAGCAAAATTCAAATGACCCAACAGCACCTGCTCCTCCCTCACCATCACCTTCCTTTTTGCCAGCATTCCATCCACCAACGCCAGCATCGCCGACCTCTTGTCTTCCGGTAGGCGCGCTTCCATGGCGACCGAGTTGAGTTCGATACCGAGAAAGGACAACACCGTACTGGGACCGCACGTCTTCTCTGGCGCCAGGGGAACACCAAACTCCCCCATCAACCCGGCCAAACCGTCCAGCTGCCGCTGGCAGTCTGCCGCCCCGGGCCGCCCCACCAGGAAAAAGTCATCCAGGTAGTGCGTCACTGACTCCGAGACTGTGTGCCTGGGAAAAAACCCACTGCAGGAATGAACTGAAACGCTCAAACAGCGCGCACGAAATGGAGCACCCCATCGGCAGCGCCTTGTCCACAAAAATGAGTCCCTCAAACTGAATTCCCAGCAACTGATGATCCGCCGGGTGGACCGGAAGTAGTCGAAAAGCCGACTTGATATCGCATTTTGCCATCAGCGCGCCCCTCCCCCCCGCCGAGACGAGCCTCCGCGCTACGTCCACCGACAAGTAAGTCACCGACGCCAACTCTGCCGAAATGTAGGCATTCACCGACTCCCCCTCCGGTCAAGATAAATGTTGTATCAGCCAGAACTGCTCCTCCTCTTGCTTGGGCACCAACCCAATGGGGGAGATGATCAAACCCGGCATCGGTGGCTCCGCGAACGGGCCCGCCATCCTACCTTCCCTGACCTCTTTGAACAGCTTCTCTCTCACAATGCCCTTGTGCGCGTTCACCGACTTCAGATTGTCCGCCCAGCGGGCAATCCGCGGGCCCTCATAGCCCAGCCGAAACCCCTCCCGAAATCCCCGTCGCAGCACCGCAGCATCCTCCGTCTGCAGATATGCTGCTAACCAGGGCTCCATTCGCTCGACCTTAACCGGCGTACGAGCCTTTGCCCAGAGCTCCGGATCCCCCCTCTGCCACCCCCACTCCCTCCACCCTGTCCCCCCCCCCTGCCTGGGCACCTCCCTGGGTGGGCTGCTGGCCCGGTGGGCCCCCAAGTCCCCAGCAACGCAGCACCGGGTGCCGCCGCCCGCATTTCGACTACTCGTGCCGGAAACGGCATGCCGCCCTCCCACACGCTCCTCTATTGAAGTCCCAGCAGGCCCCGACTCCGGCCTGGCTGCCAGACTCCCCCTGCCCCAACCCCCCACGGGTGGGGCGGCTGTAAAGGGGGGCGTCACCAGCGGCAAACCGCTGGCAGTGTATATGGTGCGGCCAAACTTGGCCCCGCCCATCGTCTGCTGGTACAAGTCTGAATCCAGCTTCCCCCATTGTGCCTCCGGTTCCGCCGCCATGCACGCCCGGAATTCCTCATCATAGTGGGGCCACGCGAAACCGCCGTACGTCACCTGTGCTCTCCGCACCACATCCATGTATTTGAAAAGCGCAACGGACCGGTCCGGAAACTTCTCACAGTACACGCTCGCGTATATTAGGAAAGCAGCCGACCAATTATCCAATGTCAGCAGCACTTTTGGGCACCTAGCCAACTCCTGCTCCTCCTCCTTCGACCCTTCCTTAGACGTCAACTCCCTGTGGAGAAGCTTCAAGATATCAAGGTACTCCCCCTTCCATATCTTCTCCTTTGTCGCCAATAAAAGGTGCGCCCCCAGCGGCTTGGTCAGCCCCATGTACGGTAACTTGCGCACCGGCACCACACAACTCTCCTTCCCCCCACCCGCAGAGTCTTCCCCTCCGACCGCCGCCGACCCGCCACTCGCCCCAGACCCGTCGACACCCGCCGCCGCACCGTCCGTGCCCACTCCCGCGTCCTGCACATACCGTCCCCGCACCAGCCGCCATCCGTCTTCCCCCTCGCCCCCAGTCCCCACCGAGACTTGCACACAGCGCCGCTTGCCACTCCCTGCTCCGTCTCCCGCCTTACCTGGCGTCAAGGTCGGCGTCCTTGCTGGATCCCGCCGCCTCACCAGTGGAGCTGAGGGGGCCGTCACTCTGGGCACATCCCGCCTTGCCGGCACCTGTAAGACACTGCCAACAGCATTACTCGCACCCCCCTCCTCCCGAATCTCTCCTTCCTCCTCCGACTCTCCATCAGCCGGCTCCACACAACCCCGGCCCCCCCTCGGGGGTTCCAGCCGGCTCAACCCCGCTCTCTCTCGACACACCTGCATCAAGTCCAACAAATCCACACTCCCACTCCCGTCCACCACACTCGCATCGCAAACAGAAGTATGTGCATCCATCCTCGATCCCCCACCCCCAGCGGCCGTAACAACCCTTCGGGGGGGGCGGCGGAGACGAAGCCCGCCTCCATTCGTTGGGGTCATGAACCAGGTCCCACGCTGGAGCTCGGCCGCCCGCACCAGACAGAGCCGGCCCATCCTCTCGGTGGTGTGGAGCCGCATGCTGCTCACCCGAGCGCCTCGCAAACAGCTCCTGCCAAGGAAAAAATGTGGAGTCCAGCATGCCGGGGTGGAAAAAAAACCCATCCCCCCCACACGCCGCCCCCTCCGCCACCGCACCCCCACCCCAGTGTTGCCCCCCGCCCCCACCCCGCCGAGTGGCCCCCGCGCCATGACGGGATCCCCCCGCCACCCATGCCCCTTTCCCCCCCACTCCCAGCCCCCCAGCCCTCCCCACCCCCACCCCCCCAACTGGGCCCCGCACCCCCCCCACATCCCCCTCCCCAAACCCCCCCTGCCATGCCCCCGCTTCCCTCCCCTACCTCCCGGCCCACCACTCCCCCCCACCACCATCCCACTACCCCCACCGACTCACCCTCCCAACCCCAGACCCCCCCTTTCCTTCGCCACTCCTCCACCACCGACCACCACCCCCCCCGGCCCACCCATCCCCCCTATCTGGCCCTGCCCCCCACCCCTGCCTTGCCGCCCTCGCCCTGGGGGCGCATGCCTGCCCGGGCCCCCCATGTCCCCACCCTCCTCCGATGATGAAGAACCCCAGTCCAACTCCGTATCCGCCCCCCCATCTCCCCCTTCCGCCTCCCCCCCTCCACCTCTGTGTCCTCAATCAACAGCGGTGATGCATCTCCCCCCCGCCTCCCCCCCATTACCCCACCCTGCTCCCCGAGCTGGAGCACTGCTCCCCCCTCCGCGTCCCGCCCCTCCCCAACAGCCCCCGCATCACCCCCCGCCCCCAGGCCCCCTGCCCCGCTCCCACTCCCACCTCAGGCGCTACCACTTGCATCCCTTGGGCTGCCCGCGCCCCCCAAGCCCTCCCAGTTCACTGACTGCTTCGCGGGACGCCCCCGCCCCCCCACCCCTGTGCGGGCTCCTCGCGCTGTCCTCCGCGCCTCGCTACCCCGCCCCCCCCCTCGCAGAGCCTGCCGCGACCGCGGAGGCTCGCACGCCAGGACAGCTGCAGCGGCGCCGTTGGCAGCGCACCGCTGCGGCCTTACCTGGAGGTCGGGCCGCACCATGTCCATGCGGCCCGCCTCGCCCAACAGCCGCATCGCCTCGGCCACCCTCGGATCGCCGAAAGCCGCCATCACGCCGCACTCGCCTCACAATGCCACAAGCCACCGGAAACAACGGTAAGCGCTAACGCCCACTGCGACAGAAACCCGCACGCCACGTTATACAAAAGACCTAACTGACACGTTATACAAAAGGCCCAACATCAATTACTGACAGACCACCCGGCTGCTGTGTCACTGCACCACAAACAGTGTGCAGTGACACAAAATGGCCGCATAAAAAGGGTCAAGCCCAAAAGGAGCCCAAACGAGCCCAACCAGCCCAACCAGCCCAGCTACGGCAAGCCCCCGGGGTCAAGCTTCCTCCCCCTCCTCCCCAGGTGCCCCAAACTTCCCCGGGGGGGCAAGCCTCCCGCTGGTCGGCTGCCCCCCAAATCCCCAATAGGCTGAGAGATGCTCCAGACAAAACACCGCATCCCTGAGCCACTCCTCTCTATGTGGAACCTAAGTTCTACCACAGTTCATCGCAATGCGCCATTTTGCAAGCAGCAGGAGCATGGCTGCAATTTTTCACGTACCATATCAGTGCAGTCAGAGGGGATCGCTCCATGCACAGGTCAAGGCAGCATCTCATCCACTGCATCAAAAATAGTCTCCCAGTAATGCTGATTACTGGGGCAGTCTGAGGCCAGGTGGAGGAAGGACACCACGGGGAAGCAGCATCGCTGGCAGTGTGCCTCATCCATCAGTCACGTTTTGTGGAGCCATACGGGTGCTCTGTACAATCTGTGTAGAAATTTGAAATGGATGAAATGGGGCCGGTAGTTTGGGGAAAGGGCTTGCGACTACGCGCAGCAAAATATCCACTGCTCTTGTGCAGGCCCGGACTGGCCGTTGCGGGCACCGGGCAATCACCCGGTGCGCCGCAAGGGTGGGGGCCGGTTTTGGGCCCTGGGGACCGATTTTGTTACAGGGCCCGTAACAAAATAGGCCGAAAACCCCCGGCAAAGAGCTCGGTCGCACCCCCAGGGGGCCGGCCGAGCACTTTGCCAGGGCCGGTTTTGGTCCTCAGTCCGGCCCTGCTCTTGTGTGATTGAGATGCGAAGCAAGGCCTTCCATTCCTGTTGGGCTCGCGGGATGCATAAGGGTACTGTGCGCTGCATATCGGAATACAATTGCGTGATCAACTTGGTGAGAGGTTCTTCAGGAAATGCTCAAGTGTGTGGAATGTGGGTGGCACAGCTGGGAAAGAGGGGAGACAGGTGTGCAGTGTCGCTCTCATGCTGATAGTATGTCATTTGTTCCAGTGCAGTCAGGTCCCCTCCCTCCCGCATCTGATGCGGATCTCCCAGCTGGGAAAGAGGGGAGACAGGCACGCAGTGTCACTCACATGCTGACAGCATGTCATTGGTTCCAGTGTAGTCAGGTCATCTCCCTCCCGCATCTGAGGCGGATCTATAAAGTTCCCCTCCAGGAATATGCCTCCCATTTTGGTAAGCTGGAGTTTCCTCAATCGAGAGCAGAGGCCTGCTTCTATCAGAAATGGCAATGCGGGGTGCCACAGCATGGGGAATGAAAGGGCGTACATCTCCTCCAGCTTCGCTCTGCAGCGCAGCTCATGCAACGCCCACACCGTGCATCCCACCATATCCACACCAGCATGGGGTCGGGACTGAGCTCTGTATATCGCCAGATGTAGAGGGAGTGGTGCAGCTTAGTCGTGTTCAGGTGTGGTATGCGCCATAAATTGTGTGGGGTACACCCAGGGGAAGCCAAACCTCACCTGGGCGCAGCAATAATATAGGTCAAAGTCAGGCTCACGCAGGCCATCCTGCTCAAATGGTAATGGAAGAGTCTCCCAGGAGATTCTGGGCTGTTTCCCTGCCCATGCTAGAGTTATTATGTTGGAGCATAATCTTCTCCTGAAGCTGTTGGTAAGTGGGAGGGAGAAATTGGTGAAAAGGTAGTGGAATTTAGGCAGGACCACCATTTTTGCAATGGCCACCCAACCGGTCATGAATAATGGAAGACTTGGCCAGCTCTTTAAGCGCTGCTTGAGCCAGTCCATCAATCGGCCGTAGTTGGAGCGCCTTAGTTCCTCAGTGTTGCGGCTTACCCAGATACCCAGGTACTTCACTGGGCCCTCAGACCACTACAATGGAAACTCTGAATGGACTTCGGTTGTGGCCTCCGTCAGCAGGAGGATCGTTGACTTCACTTAATCTATCAGTATCCCCGAGAGCCCACCAAACCTAAAGAACTCCCTGATCATGGGCTCGAGGTTGTCATCAGGGCGTTATACATACAGTGTCACGTCATACGCATATAGTGAGACAAGTATTATCCGAGGGGTGAACACCAATCCTCTTTCCGTATGGTGTTGCAATAAATGAGCCACGAGGGGCTCCATGGCAATGGCAAAGAGTAAGGGCGACAGAGGACACCCCTGACATGTGCCGGGGGAAATTGGAATGAAGGAGATATCACACCGTTAACCCTGAACCGCGCAGAAGGGAGGGAATACAGGAGAGCAATGAGTTTAATTAATTTAGCACTAAGCCCTATACGGACAAGAAAAGCAAAAAAGTATGGCCACTTGATCAAATCAAATGCTTTGTTATGTTATGTTAACCACCATTTGTAACGCGCACGGATACTCGGAAGAGTCCCGCCGTGGAGGCCAGCTTAGAGGAGAGAGGATGGCGTATGCCCTTGCTGGAGGGTTAATTAATAGCAACGTTTTTAATTGCTTTTTAAACAGCCTAAGGTCGTGGTTGTTCCTGAGCTCAAAGGGCAGGCTGTTCCAAGCCTTCGCCGCCCTGACAGAGAGGGGGCTGCCTCCCATTCTAACAAGGCGGTGACGAGGAATAACCGCAAGGCATTGTCCCGTGGAACGAAGGTGTCTGGGATGGATAAAAAAATCAAAGCGTCTCCTGACATACAACTTACAGCTCTGAATTATTCAGAGGACAAGATGCAAACTTCCTGAATCGCCAACAATCAGGGTTATTCAAATACATCTTTCAGATCCTGCAGTTTGTATCTCAAGCACTAGTATGTCTGAAATTTGGGCGATCAAACCAGCACCCAGTAAGACAAGCAGCAATATTAAAATTGTATTGGAAACTAAAAGCAGCACAAGAGGATTCCTTGATGGGGCACTGTTGGATCAAAATAAAGAATCAGACAAAGGGAAAAAAGCCTGGAACAGAGTTCTGGAAGAAGCATTGGTAATCCTCAAAATTAAAGAAGCCTGGAAGACCAACTACAGCTTTGCAGCTTTAAAAAAAATAGCCAACAATGCGGCAAAACAAAAAGCCTGGATCATAGATAAAGCGCCCTAGCAAAGAAAAAACACAGCTGGACGGTATTAGCTTCATATGAGAGACGCTCCCCGCAACCAATCAACCATATAACAACAGCTATCCAACAATTGCTACTTCGAAATCGGTTGGGTGCTTTTATCTCAAAAGATCAGGTTCCAGCATGGAAACAAACATGGCCAACAACACTCTGCAGACTTTGCCGCCAAGCAGAAGAAACTCTGATTCATTTACTCTGCATTTGTCCAACTGTGAATAACTTGAGACGTTATTATCTATTACAAGCATTTCGTACATATCAAATTAGATCATGTTGGCCAGCAGTAATGTTAGCACTGAATAGCCAATTGTTACAGGTAGCATGCAGGGCCACCAGATTCTTGCAGAAAGTTAGTTTCTTACTAGAGAAATCTGAAAAATAGCACTTTAAAGAAAATCTCTGGCTATGGGAAAAGAATGATGCCGAATTCACAGTTTTCTTTTCTCCTGGCATCGTTTTTTAATCTTTAGTTTTATTATGTAACCATTATATTGTTATCTCAAGATCTGCACACCGTGGTACATTACAGTGTATGAAATTAAATGGTTATAACTAAAGGACCGAGGTGCAAATCACTGCACATCACCTAATTAAATTTCAATTATGATAGTATATATTACCTGTGCATCTTTTTTACCTTTTAAACGTATCTGGATGATTTTAGCACAAAAATTGTAAAGGTTTTAATTAACTACATACAATAAAATGTACTTACTTGCTCCTGACATACATCGGCCCTGATTTGTAGAGGGCACCATGAGCGATGTTAAGGGCCTTAGACAGAACACCCTGGTCAACCGGGAGCCAGTGCAATTTGCAGAGAGACTGCTTAGCACTGGACCTACGTGGAACACCCAGTAGCGTTCTTGCGGCCACATTCTGGATGGTCTGTAGCTTTTGTAGCTGGTATCCAGGAAAACCAATGTAAAGGGCATTGGCAAAGTCTAACCGCGAGAGAATGAGAGCGCTGGTCGCCATTTCTTTTGCAGCTTTAGGCAGTAGTGGCAAAAATTTCTGAAGAAGTTTCAGTGTGCCGACGCATACTCCAGCCAGTTTGTTAATCTACATGAGGAATCTGAGGTCCTCACTAAACCAGACCCCTAGATTTTTTGCTGGCCTTCCTGTGGACTTCGGCATGGGATAACCTGCGGGCCAAAGGTCGTCCCGAAAATGCAGTGGGAAAGACCCGTAGAGGAGCACTTCAAACTTATCCTCGTTGCATTCAAGTTGGGTCAGCGCTAACAATTAAAAAACTTCAGTGAGACAGTTTTTGGCTAGGTCAGGGGATAACTCATTTTTCTTCCATGTGAAAAGAAGCTGGGCATCATCAGCATATGCTATGATTTTGGCACCCAGCCCTTCCACCAGATAGATTAGCGGCGTCACATAGACATTGAAAAGGAGGGGGCTCAGGGTTGAGCCCTGCGGGATGCCCTTGGACATGTTTCTCGATGAAGAAGAAAAAGGTGGCAGCCACACTTGTTGTGTTCTATTTGTCAAGAAGGATTCAATCCAGTCCCACACCAGGCCAGAGATTCCAATGCTGGACATGTGGGCTAGGAGTTGGCGATGTGGTCCAGTGTCGAACGTGGCAAAGAGGTCCAATAAAATCAGGGCTGCTCTGCTGCATGAGTTGAGGCATTCCCTAATAGCCTCCTCCATGTCGACCAATGCCGTCTCCGCACTATGAGAGGCCCTGAAGCTAGTGGAGTGGACGGCGGCAGAGGTCTCCACAAATGCAGAAAGCTGTTTGTAGGCTGCCTTCTCACACACCTTCACCACCGCTGAGAGGAGTGAGATCGGTCGATTACTGGCCAGAGTGGCGGGGTTCAGAGAGGGGTTTTGAGCAGGGGGAGTAATTTTGCCTGTTGCCTTTGGTGGCATCTGGAAAGATTGCCTCTGCTTGCCTATGCAGGTCCACCTCTTGCATTGTGGCGATAAGTGTTCGTAGGTTGTGGGCAGTGGCACTACCTGGGACAACACTGCACTGGTGTGGTCACAGCACCAGAGTTAGCTGTGGGAGGAGTCAAACCGCAATGAGCTTGGCAAGTACTTTAGTGTCCACATTGATCATGGACAATGGCTGGTATGAATCACATCTCGAGGGGTCTTTATCCGATTTCAAAATTTGATAATGAGTGCCTCTCGAAGTGATGGGGGAAGCTCCCCATGCAGCATGGATACATCATACATATTGATGAGGTGTAGGGCAAGTAATGGGCTGTATTCCTTGTAAAATGTGGCTGATAGGCCATGAAGGACTGGGGTCTTATCTCCTGGCAAGGACTGAATGGTTCTGACCACCTTCTGCTCCGTCAACAGTTCATCCAGGTAGGCTCTATGTCCCTCCCCAGCCACATCAGTTGAATAGAGTCAAAGAACTCCACCAGCTCGGGGGCTGCCGTCTTTTGTTGAGTACGGTGTAGAGACAAAGTGAAGGAGTTCATTTTAGAATGAACAGCCGATTGACCCACCGCTAGTTCATCCTCAGGGAGTCACCCATTTTTTCTCTAATCTGACATAGCAAAGTTCTGTTTCTAGTGAAATAAAAATCGTATTCTAAGGCCTGGATTTCTTCTTCTATATGTGTAAGATCCTCTCAAAGCGAGAGGAGCACACCGGCTTGTTTGGCGATGCATTCTCCCCATATGACAGTTTTGAATGCTCTTATGGAGTCAAGGGATAGTCGACTGTACAATCTTTGACTGCAAAGTACTCAGATATTGCCTGTCTGATGGTTTCCCAGAACACCTGATCACGCAAAGCTCCCGGCGGTAGCCTCAAGCTGAATGCTCGGGTAAGGTACTCAGGTTTACCCAGTGAGAGTATCACTGGGGAGTGATCGAATAGGGTCTGGAGCATGTGTACTGCCCCTACATTGTGGGAAACTAGCCAGTAGGCAATCCTCGACCAGAAGGGACCAGCAGAAGACAGGTACGTACCCTGTGTCCATTTTGGATTCATATGTCTACCAGATCCCCATCAGTTAACATGGCCTGCAATTGTGCCGTCGCCAGATCTATCTTTTCTAGAATCGAGCACCACACTGTAGTCTATCCCCCCGCAGTATTGCGTCTGGCCCGAAGGAGTCTGCAAGTCTCCAGATCTTTACAAAGAATTCTGGGTCATCGATATTGGGGCCATATATTGAGATCAGTCTGATTGGGTGTCTCCCCATACATGCCAGCATCACATATCGTCCTAGTTTGTCGCATATGGTTGTACACGTGCACCAGTGTAGTTCCTTCCTGATGAGTATGGCCACCCTGCGGACATAATTGGAGTGGCATGCAACATATCTTTCACCAATCCAGCCCACTCGCAGGCACCCGCATGTGTGCTCTGTGAGGTGAAGTTCTTGCAAGAAGTATATATCTGCCCCATGGCGATCTAGCGGTGCAGCTACCATTCTCGTCTTGCGCTTATCATTCAGTCCACGGACATTCCAGGTAAAACATTTCATTCTAGTCATGTAGCCCTATCTTGCAACTCACCTGATGAGCCCCTCAATGTATAGTAAGTATGACGGAGACCGGTCGAGGAAAAGAAAGGGAAAAGTGACGACACATTGAACATGCAACATCAGAAGCACCCCCAAGAGGTCCAGCCCCCCAAACAGGCTGAGCATTATCCTCAATCATTCCATATCACCAGCACAAGTCCTGAACTACGCAAAAATTGGGAATCATCACTGGGGGAGAGTTATCTAGGAGCCCCGGGCACCCAGATGGCAAGGGCTGGGTGGTAGGACAGAAACTGCACAGTGAAGCAGCCTGCCTCTTCGCAGGCCGAGCGGCTTCAGCAAGCATCAACAGTTATTTAAATGAAAGGATACAAGGGGAAAGTCACTGTTCTGTAGGGCAACTCCTCCTACCCCAGATGGGTCATGGTCTGCAGCTACTCAAAAATCAGCAACGCTGTTCATGGTTACATGTTGTTGCTAGTGCGACATCCCTCTTCTAAGCCCTCTCCTGATCGCGATGCCTACTTGGCTGGCCGGAGATCCTTCACGAACCTGGCTGCACTCTTTCGTGAAATACGAGGTCCTTCCGGCGTGGAAAACCCGCAACTTTACCGGGTATAATAGGGAATATTTAACATCCATTTGCTGCAGGGTGCGTTTGACCACCAGGAATTCTCTTCTAGCCGCTGATACTGCTAGGGTGCAGTCTGCATAGAAGGACACCGGGGTCCCTTGATACGCAACATTCTGCTGGTTCCTCGCTAACCTGATCACTGTGTCTCTGTTCCGGTAGTTCAATAGACACACAATAATTGGCCTCAAGAGTGTGCTCGGCGGCGCCCTGGGGCCCAGAGATCTGTGCGCTCTTTCCGCAATGCACATGGGTGACAGCGATTCTCCAAAGTAAACCTGCAAAATTTTCTCCATATGGTACTCCACACACGTCATTGCGGTGGACTCCAGGTCGTGTTCCCAATGTTTCAGAGGTCCCTGGCCTTGGGTTGTATTCGCCAGACAGCCGGACATGCACCCGAGTAGAGGAGCCGCCCGTAGGTCTGGTCTGTGTATTCCACGGCTCCTGGTTAGACACACGGGGTACAGGTGCCAAAGCCCCTGTTCGATCCACGAAAGGGGCAGCTATGTCCCCACCGCTTCTAAGGAAGACTGGGCCCTGGCAGTTTTCTGACAGAGCCACACCTCGCCATCCGGTGAGCCTGTTTCGCTTCCCAGCTTCGCCTTCAGGCAGCTGATCAGGTGAGTTCGCCCCTAACCATCTTGGGCCAAGGACCATGCAGTAGTCACACTGTGTTGTTACTCACCGGACTGGTGCCTGCTCAGTAGGGCCTCGTTCCCAGCTTCCCAAAGTGCCCTCTCCTTGGAGCCACACCCTGCACATGGCATGCATACGATGTAGCCTAGTTTAGCAGGTTAGGGACTTTTTTTTTCCCATTCTCAAACGGGCCGAATCTCAGAATTGGCCTGATGGCAAACGGGAAAAATCCTTTTGGGATGTGTCATCCCAAAAGGTCCACACAAAAAAGGGAATCGCAAAATTTCCCTATTTAGCGAATGCATTTAAGAAATCGTAAATTGCGATTCCTTAAATGCAATTCTGGAAGCACCCAAGTTGTGCGATTTTGCCTTAAAAAACCGCAAATTACCACCAACTTTAAGTTGGTGGTAATTTGCGATTTCCTTGAAAAATGCACTTGTTTGCATTTTTCAAAGTGCCACATGGTGCACATACATGCCCTGAGGGCATGTAGGTGCGCCACATTTGCACACATGCATATTTCAAGGGTGCAACCGAGTGTCCTTCTGGCATCCATACACCCTTGAAATTGCATTCGCAATTTGTGAGTACCTATTGGGTAGTCGCAAATTGTCTTCCCATTCATTCCAGTTGTCCTGTAGGCCCATAGTAACGAATGGGAAGGTATTCCTTAATTGCGAATCACAATTTGCAATTCTCAATTGAGGAATATATATGAATCGCAATTATTATTGCAAAACCTAAATACATTGCATTTTGCGAGTCCTTAATATCGAATCGCGAAAATTAGCTTATTAAGGACTCGCAAACTGCAAAGATGATACATATGCCCCTATAATGCCACAGCACTCTCACCTTCTGCAGCGGTCTGTGGCGGCTCCCAGATGGATCTCCTCTATGCGACGCTCGGGCTGCACCCAAGAGTGCCCCCGGAACCCCTGGCTGCAATGCAAGTCTCGGCAGCCCAGGGACAGCTCCCCACTCTTCAGAGGCAAGTAAAAGGGGGTTAGAGGGGCCGCCATCCAGGTGTTGGAGGAGTTGTGGAACCTGGAACAACAAGAGGGGATTGAAAAGGTCACCGGGCACACATCCTGGGTCTCACCCCTGGCAATTGCTGCCAAACTCAAGCAACCTGAGGCCATTCGGCTTTGTTTGGACATGTGTCTTTCAAATGAGGCTATTCAAGGTGAACGGCATTTAACCCCTACTATTGATGACATTGTGGCAGACCTAAACGGAGCACAGTGGTTTTCAAAGCTTGACCTAAATGCTGGCTTCCACCAGAACTGGCCAGTCACTATATTACGATGTTCTTGACCCACATGGGCCTCAGGAGATACCAGAGATTACACTTTAACATATCCTCGGCAGCGGAGATGTTTCAAAACACCATCCGTGAAACCCTCTCTGAACTTGTAGTAGTTACCAATATTAGTGAATATATCCTGATCTTCTCATCCTCGAAGAATATCATGTTCTGCTCAGTCCAAAGCCGGAGCATTTAGCGGACTGTGACCTGACTCTCCACAAGAAGTAATCTTTGAAAGGCATCGGTTCCCCAGACTGCCACAGAGGTGAGGAGCTTCCTTTGGATGGCAACCTACTGCAGCCGGTTCCTTCTGAACCTGGCCACCCTGTCCAAACCTCTGAGAGCCCTGACAAGGACAAACACCACCTGGGAGTGGAAGAATGCAATTACATGGGGTTTCACCAAGTAAAGGATGCACTGTTGGCCAATGCCACCACAGCCTACTTCAACACTTGACACAAGACAGAACTTGTTGTGGATGCAAGTCCAATAAGGCTGGGGGCAGTCCTCCTATAGGAGAAGAGCAAGGGGTCATGGATCTCGTTCCCATATACCAGCAGAGCGTTGTCGGACACTGAGGCTGGATACACTCAGATAGAGCGAGAGGCAGTGGCAATCAGGTGGGCTTGCTGTCATTTCTATCTTTACTTATGTGGACAGCGATTGAGGGTTATCTCATATGAGAAACAACTCATCCCACTCTTCTTAGGGACGTCTCAATATGCCCCTCCCAGCATCAAGCGGTGGGCAGTGCACCTGCAGCCCTATTTATTTGAAGGAGTGCACCACCTTGTAGTGAAAGACTCGGCTGATTACCTGTCTCGCAATCCACAGGAGCAGACCAGCTACCGCGAAGGTGTGGAAGACAAAGGGACTGAAGAGTTTATACATATGGTCTTGCATTAAGCATGCCCCCTGAGCACTGTCAGTCAAGACAGTCAAGCAGGTGACCCAAAAAAGACACTAGTCTGTCCAAGGCCAAGGAGGTGCTCCTAAGGAAACAGTGGCGGAACGTCTTAGATGTAAATGTAGTAGTAGTACTTGTATTGCGCACGAATCGACCAATGAGGATATCTCAGCGCTTGTACGCATACCGCTGTGGAACCCTTCCTGGCTTTTCCCTGTGAGGTGCCCACTCCTGGGCACCCCCAAGGTGAAGCCAGGAATCCTAGCGTTGTTGGGGAAGTTGTGGAGATTAAGCAAGCTATTGCCCAGAGTTGCAGAGTGGGACCCATGATTAGAATAGGCACAGAGGCAAGAATGATCAGGTCCGAGGAAATTGAGCCCAAGACCCGCCGAGCCGGGAATTGAATCCTGGTCCCGGGCTAGACCTCTGCATCAGGGTCTGCCGCTCTAACCATTGAGCCACACTTCTCCACTCGCTAACTTCCATTGAAAAAATGAGGATGACCAAGCTCTGGAGGGTCAGGGCTGAACTGACCACCAGCAATGTTAGACAAGTTATTGTATAGGAATACCCCAGTGTCTCTGGGCCATTTACCTGGCTCAATAAGGCCATCAAGGGGTGACGAAGACCAAGTCAAAACTATGAGACAAGGTCTGGTTCCCAGTAATAGACCCAATGGTGGATCAAAAGGTGCAGGATTTCCACTCCTGCACCATCACCAGTGGGGAATCAGGATCTGCTCCGGTATTCAAAATCTTCCAGCCGTGATTGTGTACAGTCACACAAAGTATCATGTAGTAGAGCTCATACAGTCCGTTGCCTTCTCCAAGGTGAAGCCAGTTCTAGAAAAAGTCTTCGACCTGCTAGTGCTCATAGAAGAAGTAAAGACTGACAATTTGAAAGCAGCAGAGTGGGTCGGTGGCAGCTTCCTCCCGCGCTCGTTTTCGTGGCTAAGCTGATTCTTTTAGCTGCTTGGAATTTGGGCTGCATTTTAATACCAGTGTTAACGCTGCATTTTACTGTGTTGGGGGACTTTTCCTTCATGACCGCACCTTCTATGTCGAGCAGGGCTCTCACAGGTCAGAGGCTTTTGACCTTAAGCAGGGAGTTCCCCAGGGTTCTAACTTCAGCCCCACCTTGTTCAATCTTTATGTGGCGCCAGTAGCCTTAATAGCTGAGCAGTATGGGGTAGAGGTAGTAACCTACTCAGCTGGTTGTGGCCTTGACACAACCAGCTGAGCACGCAGCCAGCAGCTTTGCGTCTTGCCTTCAGGATTTGGCGGGATGGATGGCCAACAACTGCCTCAGACTGAATGGGGACAAAACCGAGGTGTTAATTGTTGGTAAGTCCCCGTCAGTTTGGACCTCGGCATGGTGGCCTCATACGTTGGGCCCCCTACCTACGCCTAAGGATCATGTTAAGAACCTTGGCATATGGATGGATGCCAAAATCTCTTTTGACTATCACACCCAGCATGTTGCTGGGGTGTGTTTTGGTATTCTTCGCTGCCTGAGGAAGACACTTGATTTGCTCCCCATGTCAGCTAGGAGGGCCCTGGTCCATGCCCTGGTTACTTCCAGGCTGGACTATGGGAATGTCCTCTACCTGGCAGCAAATACTAGGTGTCTCCAGAGACTGCAGCACATCCAGAATGCTGCTGCACGTCTGGTGCTGCGGCTGCCAAGGAGAGCTTCCTCTAAAAGGGCCTTGGAGGCATTACATTGGCTCCCCATTAAGGAACGCATCCAGTTTAAGGCTCTCTGTGTCAGCCATAGGATCGTTCAGGGGAAGGGCCCTGGCTTCTTGTGCAACATGCTTACACCGTATATACCTGCCCGGCTCTTGCGGTCTCAGGGTGCGGGTCTGATGCATGTCCCCAGGTTTAGCAGGGCTAGAATGGGTGGAAGATCTTTCCGCTCCCTGGCTGCCCGTAGATGGAACACTCTTCCAGTCAGACTCCGCACGGAGACCTCTGAGCTGGTGTTCCGAAGGGAACTCAAAACTTTTCTGTTCCCAAAGTGTTAAGTGCTGCCTGCCCGGGCTACTATTTGAATGATGCCTGACCACGTACAGCGCGGGGACACACTGACAAGTGTAACCAGGCGCTTTATAAGCTCAGTATTATTATTATTATTGTTATTTGACCCATTCCAAGGGCAGGACTTCCAGGAGTACTTATCATCGCTCAAAATCAAGCACCAAAAGGTGACTCCTCTGTGGCCTCAACCCAGTGGGGATGTGGAGCGCTTCATGCGCATGTTGAACAGAGTGCTTCGCATATAGGTGGAGCAGGGTGAAGATGTTGAGTGCTGCTTCCACCGATTCCTGGGGGCATATCGGCAAACCCCACATAGCATCACAAACTGTGCCCCTATGGATCAGCTGCTTCAGAGGCCTAAGAGAGATTGCATCCCAGCAGGGTGTACCTGGCAGGCAGTGGCCCTTGTAGTGCAAGCGGCTCAGGAGAAATGGAGGAACATAAACAACCGTGCAGGCCAGGGCAGGCACACAGTTGCCCCTGCACTATCCATGGTCGATCAGGTCATCATGTGGTACCACAATTTTGGGTAAAAACATTGTGGACATTAAATGAACCATGATCACCATCAACCGGGACAACACCAAGGTAGCCAGGAATGTGTCTTGGTTCAAAGTAGTGATCCACTCCTAGGAGCAGGGTGACAACCAGGAGGAGCTAGTCAAAATGTCAGAAGAAACTGTGACATCCAACTACCATGATGTTGGTGCCAAAGGGTACAACTGCATTTCTATGGGTCACACCAGTGGCTGACAGACCTGCTCCCATAGGGGATCCACAATGACCAGGCACCAGTATCAAGCCAGCCAGATTGGTCATCCCACTGGCAGGTGTGAGAAATGTTGGAGACCGGAGCCAGAGGTATGGACTCCACCCCAATCCATCACCAAGCAAGATACTTTAACGCTATGTGTGCATGGTGTAAATAAAAGTTGGTGTTTGGTATTCATTTCCCAAGAGTTGGAAGGGAGGTAGAGTGCCACCCAGCCTCTACAATACATTGTGGCTGTATTCCACCTCAATGGCTGGGCGTGGACCATGGGGACAAATAAAGGACAGAGCGGCTACTCGTGGTCATTCCAGCTGCAGCAGTATAGTGTCTCTGTGTGTAATGCCTCAGGGTGTCCCCTGTCTGCGGCCTACCTGCATGCTTGTATCTTGGTGGTCACCACTGGCAATACGAAATGTGAAAAGGGAAATCAATGAGACAACTGTATTTCTCTGAAGCCTTCAAGGGGGGAAGGGGAGAAAGGGACTTTACCTGCAGACATGTCACCGTGGACACTTTAGTGAGCAAACTTAAAAACATAAAAACATCCTTGGAACAAGCCCTTCAGCTACTACCACAGAACTTAAATCGCTCCAGGGAGACATGGCCACAAATAACACCCAAATGCAACAGATGCAATGCAGGATCAATGATTGGAGACCAAAGCAAGCTTTTCACTGGATTGGGGCAATGAGATATGGCATTTAAAGTGGAAGCTTAAAGAAATGGAGGATCATGATCAGAGAGGGAACATTTGAGTTTTGGGCGTTCCTGAATCAGAGGAGGGCGATGATATGATCTCCTTTCTCAGGCCCTGCCTCCTGAAACTGCTTGGGATTGTTTTCCATCTGCCACTAGAATTCCAATGGACTCACTGATTGCACCAGAGAAGACAACCCTCTCATAACACCCCTCGCCCAATCATCACTTGCCTACCGAGGTACCAACACACTCACCTGATTCTCCAGAAGGCTTGTAAACAGGGTTTTACCACTACAACGGTCGCAAAATCCCCTTTGCTGTGGACCTTTCCCTTGACACTAATTTAATTCAGAAAAAACGTACCTGTGTCCATTGCCCAAAGGACAGAATATCAGGTATGGCCTTCTTATCTGGCAACATTGCTGGTGACTGTAGATAACAATACTAGAGAGTACTTGGACCCTGAGTAATTGCAGCAATTTCTATAAAACAGATCGAAAACTGCAATGCACATCAGACCATTATGCACAGAAGATTCACAGCCAACATATAAGTATGCCCCACACCATCTCATCCAGAGAGCACAATCCTATCAGAAACACAAGGGCAAGGAATCACATCCTGGTGACATCCTTCAGCAGGACCTTAGATAAATCGAGATCGCCTTTGAATGCCAAGGACTAACACTATGCCCATCCAGATTAGCAATCCGATCTCTCCTAGCTCCCCCTTGAGCCCAGGCAATCCCTTATCTCTTCAATACTTTCTTTAATTTGACTGTACTGGCTGCATTGAGAGGCTTTGCCAGCACATACTACTAAAATCGCCAGCCCAGAGTGTCTACCCTGTCACTCCTACCCCAACTGCAATTCTTGTTGCAGTTCTCCAAGTTTAATTAACCTACGTTTCTTCTATCATAAGGATATCTTTCAAGGGCTTCCACCCACACCTCTACAGCTCTCTCAAACACATTTCAAGACAGCATCACTGCAGTGGGCACTAACAGAGGGTTCTCAAAATGGTTGTTGAACATCGATGTACTTTCGAGCTCTGTCTAGCCTAAAAAATTGTTGACGTTCTTGCAAGCAAACATTCAGATATTGTAATGCTTCAAGAAACTCATCTTTTTCCCTCCGAATCTGATAAACTGAGAAGACATTGGGTTTGAAACGTCCTCTATTCAGCAGCTTTACTGGCAGGGTTGCTGCCGTATCCTACTGATGGCGAGACCGTGATAGGACAAAATGTGGGGTGGCTATTCTAACCCATAAACGTTTTCTCATTCGTATACTCAAACATGGGCAAACCCCAATGGAGGATACATATTTGCCAAAATTGTTGTACAAAACACCACCTCCTTAGTGGGATTCATAAACAAGACTGTTTCTGGCCCTCAGCATCTTTTCACTGAATTCAATTGTACTAGACTGGTGATTGGAGGCGATTGGAATATTACACCTGTAAAAGGTCTGCTGCGCTTGAAAAGTCGTCCTTATGAACATGGCCACAAGGCTGGTTGACTTCTGGTTTTGCAGCTTAAACAGATGAAGATGTGCTCTAGCATTCCACCTAAATGTATAGCTGATGAAGCAATCTTAAGTAACCTGGCTAAAATCAACAAAGAATTAGCATCTTTCTGTAGCACCTTATATACAAGCACCACACCTAACACAACTCTTTCAAGGAATAAATTAAGCACACTGATATAGCTCAGACTCTTATCACTGGGAGCGGACAGTTTTCCTATTGAATTTTACAAGCTCATTAGCCCCATGGTGACCCCACTTTTTGGGAAGGCGTTTGGAGAAATAATAACTTCCCAGAACACCCCACTAGAATTCAAGAGAGATTTACTGGCGCTTACTCCTAAATCGGAGAGAGACCACCTATCCAATGGCAATAACCGCCCCATCTTGCTCCTGAACTGCAGCATTAAAATTCAGGCAAATATTCTACTCTTCAATCTCCAAAGGGCAATCCCCACCAAAATCCATAGCAACCAGATGGAATTCGTCCCCTGGAGCACCTCAAGGAATCATCCTAGACCTTTCCTACAACTAATTTCCCGGACTGCCTCAGATGAAAGACTGCCCCTGCCCCTTGATGCCAAAAAGGTATTTGTCAGAGTGGAATGAGACTATCTATTTTGTATCATGACCCAGATTGGCACTTGGCCCACCTTTATCACTATGATTGAATGCTCATACTGCAAAACCACAGCAATAGTTTCCTGCAATTGATTCCTCTCAAGTCCTCTAGACATTCGATTGGGAACCAGGCCAGGGTGCCCCAAACCCCTGCTACTGTTCTTGCTGGCAGTTGAACCATAAGAAGCAGCGATACGACAAGCACTACATCTCAAAGATATACCAAGTGCAACTGGTGTATTTAAGATCATGTTATATGTTGACAGCTTATTTTTCACTCAGAGATACCAACACCACCTTTTTGGGCTTTTCCGGCTATAAAATCAACTAGTCAAAAAGCAAAGTATTGCCCATGCCTGCTTTGACCACACACAACCTCATTAAGAATTTTGCATTTAAGTGGCCCTCCGATACCCTCATATATTTGGGCGTATTAGTTTGCAGAGACATAATGTACATGATCGCATATATATATAGTGCCCCTGATCAAACAAATGCTAGAAGACTTCCAGCGCTAGGAAGTACTATGCTTATCCCTCTGTGGCCGGGTCCAGACAGTCAAGATTATGATAGCCACCCGTTTTTAATTGTCTTTAGCATGATCCCTTTGAAAGTCCCTTTATCGCAACTCAGAAGGATTGATGATTCCATAAAGAAACACATCTGGAATGGACAATGGCTCACCTCGATTAAACTCCACATGGCGACAACATCCGGAAGCCTAAGGCTGCCGAAAATAGATCTTTATTATGCTGCACATCAAATATCGCAAATAGTGTAATATTTCACAAAAGACCTTGTAACCCGTGATTGGTTAAAAATACAAAGAGGAGCCTCCAGATTGCAAATCTTATACCGGACCATAAGGCAGCAACGGACCCACTGAATCCTATTTTGGTAGGGCAACATATATATGGAAAGGTATTCACAGGATACTTGGCTCTCATGGCTATCTTCACTTACAGGTTCCTATATGGTTCAACTCTGGGATCTGTATTGCACATAACCCCATTCACTGGCCCCACTGGCTGTCAAAAGGGATCGCCATAATGAACGAGCTCAATAGAGAAGACCACTTTAAAACATTGACACAACTGAAACAGGAATATGGGATACACAAGAGGACCAGGCAAGTGTGCACATGAAAATGTGCGCAAGAAAGATCTGTAAGAGTCAGTTGAGGTATGGTGTAGGAAGTGATTCCACACCTATGACACAGTCCCACATGCTGGTGTTGCTCCTAAATGAATTTACCTTAAAGAAATTAAACGACAAAAGGGGTTTGCCAAAACAGGGACAAGTTGTTTTAATTAAACACACCAGCCGTGAGAGTATTGACAGAGTGAGTCTGATGAAAGTCTCTTGTACATAGTTTCAGCTGATGATATACACATCTCAGGAGGTACAATAAAACAATTCTGCATTCTTGAAAAAGCATCTTAGTTGTAAATTAACAAGTGTGGGCATCTGATAAGGACACAGATTTCTCTCAACCTCGAGGAGAGCTAGTGTGGGCTAGTGTGTGTGTATCCTAAAGTTTGGTGTGGGGTGCGCATGATCACTTTGTATGGTGTGCATGTTGTGTCCTGATAACTGAGTGTTTCTATCTACCTGTGGCATCTAGCTTTGTGGTATTTTTGGGGACACATGCCTTTGGCCAAACTTGTTTCATTGGGGCCAATTTCCTTTGACCTGTTTGTGGAGCATCTATCTATATGTGGGATCAATCAGGATTTGCTATGGATCGCGTTTGTCTTTGGACTAAGTGAGACCCCACATGTGACCTGTCACTTTATGGGCATAGGCTGGGGTTGCAGGAACTGCCTGACCACGTATCTCTGACTCGGGTTGATGGGGACGTCACCTTGGGTGAATCCGACGGCAATGATATGAGTTAATTAGAACCCCTGAAAATAATATGGCAGCCACTGGTATCATTTTTAAGGCCATTCTCAACATTATGCGTAATGTTGTCACAGCGTGCATCGACATTGTCACAGTTCGAAGGATAGTCTTTGTAGTGCACAGATCCTGCCTTGCCCTGACCTGGCTCCAGACACACTATAGTGGGGTGGAGACAGCATTGTGAGAAGGCAGACACAGCCTATTCAGGTGTCAATGACAACTCCTTCCACCACTCTATCTCAGGAAGGCCCATCAGCCTGGTGATGGGCCATCAGGATATGCAGGGCTCACCTAAACTCCCTTTGTGTGACTGTCTAGAGTGAATGCCCCTGTCAGTCTAAACCAGACGTGGATTCCACAGGCAGGCAGAGGCATCGTATGGTTACACAAGAAAATGCCCACTTTCTAAAAGTAAAAAGAACAGATGATGGACAGAATGCCCAATCAATCAAACATTCACCCCAGTCACTGATCCGGGTTACATCCATCCTTTTTTTGCAAGCCACGCCATTCCAGTATAGCCCCAGCCATATTCAAATCAGTCCTGATCCTGTTCCCCATGGTAACAGACCAGCCCAAACTTTCTAAAAGTGGCATTTTCAAACACACATTTTTAAAACCATTGTCACTAAAATATGTATTTATAAATACTGAGTTCAGGGAGCCTAAACTCCAAATTTCTAGCTATTCCCAATTGAAAGTTACACTTGTAAAATATTATAAGGCAACTCCAATGATAACCTATGGAAGACCTATTCCTTACAATAGTTAAAAAAACAACATTTGCAGCATTTCACTATTCAGACATGAAAAACACACCAGTACATGTCCTACCTTTCACATACACTGCACCCTGCCCAAGGGGTGACCTTGGGTCTACCTTAGGGGTGCCTTACATATAATATAGGGGAACGTTTTGGCCAAGCAAGAGGGTGCACTTGCCAGATCGACATGGCAGTTTAAAACTGCACTCATAGACACTGCAGTGGCAGGTCTGAGACATGTTTGCAGGGCTTCTCATATGTGTGGGACAATCAGTGCTACAGGCCCATTAGTTGCATTTGATTTACAGGGCCAAGGCACACACAGTACACTTTACTAGGGACTTGCCAGTGATGGATTGCCAATCACAATCACATTTCACACAAGGAGCACTTGCTCTTTAGCACTAAACGGTAGTGGTTAAGTGCCTAGAGTTCTAAAACCAGCAAAAACGGAATGCAGCATATAGTAAAAATCCAGAAGATGAGAAGCAAAAAGACTGGGGAAACACGCTAATAATGCCATGTCTAACACCCATTACCATGCTGCAGGATCTTCCTGAGCTAGAGTGGTGGGAGTAGTTGACACTTGCACCTGAGCTGCATGCCCCCGTGTAGTGTGTCTAGAGCCAGGGCCAGGAAGGGCAGGGTCTTGTACACTACAAAGACCTTTTTTTGAAGTCTCCCTACTACTGCACAAATTGACTTCTTGCGCGTGTGGGACACCTGTTTTTTGTACAACTCATTCATTTCCAGCTTAATACCATTTCCTGGTGCTGCATCACTCCTGTGTCCTTATTTGTTCCGGAGTTCTCCAGCAAGCTATACTGCTTGTGGTTGCCTGGCAAGAGGATACCTCTACCCATGCCTTGCGGCCACTTAGTGCCTCTTTCCTTGTTGATTTACTCCGAATTTGTACTCAGTGCCTGTTCTGTTGACTGGGTTCATCCAGTTCCGTATCCTGATGAATAACTTCACTTGATTCCAGGTTCAACCGTAGGTGCTTTCATTTCCTCGGTCATCTACGTATTTCATTTTGATACTGAAATAGCAGACAGTTCCTGTGCTCAGTCCATCTTCCTTCAACTTAACAACAACCATACAAGTGACATCCTGGTTAAATAAACTGTTGATGAAATATACTGCAGTAAAGATGTATTGGGGCATATTTACAAACCCCTTGCGGTGCCTGCGCATCACTTTTTGTCATGCACAGGTAGCGCAACCTTATGCCCCAGATTTACAACGGCATGTATAGCCACCATGCATGGCTTTTCGTGTCCTTGTAAATATGACAGCGCCGGAAACAACGACATCACCCCCTCGCAAGACCTCTGTGACTCTCTCGCCTTGTTCTTCCACCGCAAAATCACCGATATCCACAACAGCTTCGACGCACCAACCACGCACCCACCCGCCGAACCAACGCCCCTACCACCACCCTCTGCAACTGGACCCCGGTCAGCACCGAAGACACCACCCGCACGATGAACACCATCCACTCCGGATCACCTACCGACCCTTGCCCCCACCACGTCTTCAACAAGGCTGACTCCATCATCGCACCCCATCTACAGGACATCATCAACACCTCCTTCCACACCGCCACCTTCCCGGAGAGCTGGAAGCACGCCGAGCTCAGCGCCCTCCTGAAGAAACCAACAGCGGACCCCACCGACCTCAAGAACTTCCGCCCCATCTCGCTCCTCCCTTTTCCTGCCAAAGTCATCGAGAAGACCATCAACGGACAGCTCGCCGCCTTCCTCGAGACGAATGGATCCCTCGACCCCTCGCAGTCCGGTTTCCGAGCCAACCACAGCACCGAGACCGCCCTGATCGCAGCCACCGATGACATCAGATCCCTGGTCGACATCGGGGAAACAGCAACCCTCATCCTCCTGGACCTCTCCGCAGCGTTCGATACTGTCTGCCACCGCACCCTAGCACAGCGCCTCAGCAACATCGGAATCCAAGAGAAGGCACTGGAGTGGATCATCTCGTTCCTCGCTGGAAGAACCCAGAGAGTCCGCCTCCCCCCGTTCAGATCCGAGGCCACCAAAGTCATCTGCGGCGTACCACAAGGATCCTCACTCAGCCCCACCCTCTTCAACGTCTACATGAGCCCTCACTCTGCCATCGCACGCCAACACAACCTTAACATCATCTCCTACGCCGACGACACCCAGCTGATCCTCTCCTTCACCAACGACCCCGCCACCGCAAAAGCCAGTCTCCAGGAAGGAATGAAAGACGTCGTGGAATGGATGAAAATCAGCCGTCTGAAACTGAACTCAGACAAGACGGAGGTCCTGATCCTGGGATCATCGCCCGCCGCCTGGGACGACTCCTGGTGGCCCCCAGCCCTGGGCTCCACACCCAAGCCAACGGACCACGCACGCAACCTGGGCTTCATCCTGGACTCCTCCCTCTCGATGACCAGACGAGTCAACGCCGTCTCCTCGTCGTGCTTCAGCACCCTGCGCATGCTCCGTAAGATCTTCCGCTGGATCCCCACCGAGACCAGGAAGACGGTCACCCAGGCACTCGTCACCAGCCGACTGGACTACGGGAACACCCTCTACGCCGGAACCACAGCCAAACTGCAGAAAAGACTCCAACGCATCCAGAATGCCTCCGCACGACTCATCCTGGACATCCCCCGACACAGCCACATCTCCGGCCACCTGAGACACCTGCACTGGCTCCCCATCAGCAAGAGCATCACGTTCAGGCTCCTCACCCACGCACACAAGGCTCTCCACGACCTGGGCCGCAAGTACCTCAACGACCGCCTGACCTTCTATACACCCACCCGCCAGCTACGATCAACCAGCCTCGCCCTCGCCGCCTTACCACGCATCCGCAGAACCACCACCGGAGGAAGATCCTTCTCCTACCTGGCAGCCAAGACTTGGAACTCCCTCCCCATCCACCTTTGGCTGACCCAGGACCATCTTTCCTTCAGGAAGCAACTCAAGACCTGACTGTTTGTGCAGTAACGTATCTCCCCCCCCCCCCCAGCGCCTTGAGATCCTTCCGGGTGAGTAGCGCGCTATACAAATGCCATGATTGATTGATTGATTATGACCCCGTCTCATGCAACACTTTGGGTGAAATGGGTGTGACATGGACATTACTGTGGGTGTTCCCAAGAAATCGTAAACCTGGAAATGCGGCAGAATACTATGCCACCCCAGGGGAGGTGTATCGAGGCGCAACAGGAAAAATGTTTACATTTCTCCTCGTTGTATCCTCATTCTATACATGCTGCATTAAACGGTTCAACCGTGGGTGCTTTCATTTCCTCGGTCATCTACGTATTTCATTTTGATACTGAAATAGCAGACAGTTCCTGTGCTCAGTCCATCTTCCTTCAACTTAACAACAACCATACAGTGACATCCTGGTTAAATAAACTGTTGATGAAATATACTGCAGTAAAGATGTATTGGGGCATATTTACAAACTCCTTGCGGCGCCTGCGCGTCACTTTTTGTCATGCACCGGTAGCGCAACCTTATGCCCCAGATTTACTATGGCATGTAAAGCCACCCTGCATGGCTTTTTGTGTCCTTGTAAATATGACCCCTTCTCATGCAACACTTTGGGTGAAATGGGTGTGACATGGGCATTACTGTGGGTGTTCCCAAGAAATCGTAAACCTGGAAATGCGGCAGAATGCTATGCCACCCCAGGTGAGGTGTAGCGAGGCGCAACAGGAAAAATGTTTACATTTCTCCTTGTTGTATCCTCATTCTATACATGCTGCATTCTGCAGCACACATAGGAGGAGAAAAGCACCTCTTGTGATTGTTTTTGTGCAGGAAGGTGTCTCTTCCTGCACAATAACAATCTCCCCGCAATGCGGGCACCCTTGCACCATGGCACAAGGGTGCATGCGTTGGTGCATGGCAGCCAATTGTGCTCCAGCACAGGGGAAAGCAATGCCTCAAATTGTTGTAAATGTGATGCATCCTCATGCTTTGAAAGTGCTACAGCGCAGTATAGCCAAAGAGCTTGCGGTGCCGCGCTGCAGCACTTTCTTGTAATTGAGGCCCATTATATTTAGCACAACACAGAGTCAAACAAATCAACGATATTGAGTTCATTAATTGACTCTGTGAGAATGTCGTGAGTACCTCTTACTTGGTGAAGAAGAGAAAATCCTCCGATGTCAGTGATTGATGTCTGGAAAACAAGAGGCACATAAGGTTAGAAACAAAGAACAAATAGCAGAAAGTGAAGATGGACCATTTGGGAAGAGAATAGAAAAAGAAGGATGACTAATCAGTAGGCAAGAGAATAGATAAAAAAAAGACTGTACCATCTAGAAACTGAGGGGCACATGTACAAAGCCTTATCGCCACCACAACGTAAATTTTTCCGATATTGTGGTGACAATAGGGGCTTAGCTGTATTTACAAGGCAGCGCTAAGCCACGTAATTTGGCTTAGCGCTGCCCTGTAAATAAGACCCCCTTTCATGCTATGGTTAGCGTGAAAGGGGTGGGCAGTGGATGTTGCAATGGGTGTTCCATCCCAACACTTATTGATTTTGACACAGCCCACTATGTACAAGGGCAGCGTACATAGGAGGCAGCGCCAAAATTAAGACCAGGGAAAACCTGGTCTAAACTTGGCGAAACGAGGAGAAATGCATTATTTCTCCTCGTTTTTGCTTTTTCCATGCCATGGATTGTTTATGTACAGGAAGGTCGCCCTTTCTGTACATAAATAATCTGTACACAAACTGCCATTTTGTGACTTTCATGTGTTCTGCATGAAGCAGCACACATAAAAGTGACAAAATGACATTTTAGGATTGTTTATATGCAGGAAGGGACACAGAAGGACAGAAATTGGGGAAGAATGGGGTCATGAAATCAGTTAAAGGACATTGGTGGGATCGGTCAACTTTGGGGTGATTTTGAGGGAGGCTTATTTAAACTAGTCTTTTTGTATCATAGGAGACACACTTGTTGAGGAAATATTATAAAAGAGGAGACAAGGGTCTACCAAGGAAGTTGCTAAATAAGAAGAGAGAAGCCCCATAACATAATGTTAGTTATCACTGGATGTGCATCTGTACCCCAAAGAGGGAAGAATATAGTCAGGATAACAACTAAAGAAGGGAGACAAGCAAGGCAAGAAGATAGTCCGGTAGAGGAAAGGTTGAGGAAACAGTCTTAGAAATTCTACTTTATTTTTCTACTACTACTTACCTGTTGTTGTTCTGAGGGAGCTTAGTGGTGGAGGGAGAAATGACCATGCCCTGCATCCAATGGTGATCTAAAGGAACCTAAAGAGGGGAAAAGAAGCCAAGGAAGTGTGTACATTTCTATGGTCCAACTCCATTTTTGAATAGGTGAGGACACCATCTTAGTTATAGTAAGTCACCATCTTTTCAGATTTATACAGAATCATTGTCATGCAATTGACACAGATGTCATCTGATCTTATCCTTCTAGAAACCGTAAAAGTGGCAAGTCATTCGGCTTATGAATTTGATGTAACACCTGATGTGACATCAGTCTTGGACAAGTGTCTATTTTTCACCATGTCAAGGTCAAATATGAACAACTTAATAAATTTAAAAAAGATGTAGATAAATATTCTGAAGAATTAGTTTACCCATATACTCATAAAGACTATTTTACCAATAAAAACGAACCACGCTGGGAGAGACCCAATCAACAAAGACCAATCTATTCAAGAGGGAATAATAAACGTATCACGTTTTCAGAAACATCTGGGTCCAGTAGCGAGGAAGAAATAGAGAGATCGATAGAAAATAGAGGGGGACCTAATTTCTCCTGGGAACCTTTTTTAGAGAGACTCCCAAATCGGGGTCAACGGAACTTCAGGGGGTACAACCGGTCAGAGCCTGCTCGGAACCATCTACCTCAGAACAGCTCCAGAGAATACATTGCAACGAGGAGCAAACAATACTGGAGGTAGATGAGTTCCCAATAGTTAATCTATCCAATAGAGTCCTGACAAAGGTAGAACAGGACATGCTCCAAAAGGGGTTTAGTTTTGCCCCAACTAACACCCACTCTCTTTTTAACTTAGAAAGTGATTTAAAAAACTTTTTCCGAAAAGTACGATTAAATAGATTTTTTGAGGACAGAGTTTATGAACCAGCCCCTAGTGTTACTGGTCTTAAACCCAAGTCAACCTTCTTCCCTAGCCTCCAACAAGTAGACAAGAGTGTTGAGATCTTCGAACGCGTCGTAGAAGTAGAGATCAAAACTTTATTTACCAAATCTGAGAGCAAGAAAGGTAACAACAACCTTTCCCAGGCACAAAGAGCAGCCCTAAACGACCTTCAGAATTGTGACGGGTTAACAATCAAACCCGCCGATAAAGGCGGAGGAGTTGTGCTATTTGACACTCCAGCATATGAAGGAAAAATACGTGAACTACGGAACGTACAAGAGCATTACAAGAGATCCAAATTGATGGAACTTAGCCAGTTGAAAACAGAGGTGGCAAATCTTTTAGTCAGGGGCAAAGAGGAAGGTTCTATCAATGACAACGAGTACAAATTCCTCCTCAACACGCATCCAGTGATTCCAGCAATTTACGGTCTACCAAAGATACACAAAAACATAGAGAATCCACCGATGAGACCGATGAGACCTATCATTAGTGGGATTGGCTCCATTTTGGAGCCACTGAGCCGATATGTAGACCACTTTTTACAACCGCTTGTTAAGAAACAAAGATCGTATCTTAAGGACACCTCCCATGCGATTGCCACGTTCGAGGGTAGAGAGTTCAACAGGGCGACCCAGTTTCTGGTCTCCCTGGATATCGAAGCCCTCTACACGAACATTCCGCAAAATGACACCATGGAGGTCATTCAGTCAATACTGGAAACTGAGGATCTGAGAGGGGGTGACAGTAATTTTATAATGTCTTGCATCTACTACATCCTTAAAAGAAACTATTTCTTATTTAAGGATGCACTCTATTTCCAAATCAAGGGGACCAGCATGGGGGCCACCTGTGCCCCCAGCTTGGCCTGCCTTTATGTAGGCAATTTCGAGGAACAACATATCTTCAATGATACAGCTCCCTTTTATGAAAACATCTCCTGCTGGCATTGCTACATAGATGATATCATCCTCATCTGGAGCGGTGCCAGCAGTGATCTGGACTCCTTTTTAACTTGGCTTAATTTGGGAGACCCCCATTTAAAATTCACTGGACATTACAGCAATGATAGAGTTGCATTTTTGGACATCAATATCAAAGAAGAGGATGGTACCCTTAAGGTGGAACTATACACTAAACCCACAGACAAAAATTCATTACTCCATTACTCGAGCAACCACCCGAGAGCGCAGAAAGATAACGTGCCCTTTGGCGAGTTCCTCAGGTTGAGGCGTAATTGCTCAAATTTAGAAGACTTCTATAAACATGCAGAGAATACTAAAAGTAAGTTAAAAGCTAGAGGATACCCCAACAAACTCATAAAACATGCACTTAAACGTGCACGGTTTTATGACAGAGACAGTCTGTTAGACCAGAATAAGAACAAAAATAGACAGGATGCGACAATGGACCGAATTGTCTTCGTGACACAATATTCGCATGTAAGTAATCAAATCAAAAATATAGTCAACAGAAACTGGAAAATTCTTAACTTCAACATGGACAAACAGTTAAAAAAAAAACCTCTTCTCCTTCTGCAGGAATAAGACCATCATAAATAGCCTAGTTCACACCTATAAGTCCACCAAAGATACTCAACTAACTCTTACAGGGACTGTAGCATCCGGTAACTACAAGTGTGGTACATGTTCTATATGTCCCCTTTGCATTACTGGTAAAAACTTGGAATATAACGGCAAAAAACTAACGCCTACCAGCTTTAACAACTGCAGAAGTCAAAATGTCGTATACCTGCTCCTATGCCCCTGCAATCTGGGATATGTTGGAGAAACAAGTAGGGAGTTACGTATCCGCTTGCTGGAACATAAATCAGCAATACGGACGAATAAAATCAATGCCCCACTGACTGAACACTACCAAGCGCTCAATCATACATGTGAAGACATAAGATGGTTCATCTTAGAGAAAATTAGAATTGACAGGAGAGGGGGTGACATAGACAAAAATAGAAAGACAAGAGAACAGTGGTACTTCTGCCACCTTAATACCATACATCAAGGATTAAATACGAGGGAAGACTGGTCAAAATGCTTATAAGAACCCACGAGATCACCTAGGTGTGACATTAACTTCATTAACTTCTTTAGCGGCAATTAACACCCCCCCCCCATGTTTGTTTTAAATTACTAATCTATATCCAAAATCAGGACCAAATAGCTAGAATAGCTTTTGAACATAGACAATAGGCAGAATCACACGGGGCATGGCCTGACAAGAGGCACTATTCCAATTTAGATACTCCGCCGTTATGGTACATAGCCGAATAGCAGGGTACTGCATTCACCTAGGCGCGCCATACAGCGAGGAGCTGTGGCTTTATGGAGTGGGATTATCAAAAAAGTTGATACTTGCGTTATCGAGGACTTCATTCTCAATTGCCCAATACAACTTACTTCAAGAGGGAGTGTTTAGATTAATCGGACAACCAGGTGCATTAATCCTGAACTTAACATTCAGCCGCCCGTCTGGTTGACTTGAGGCGGCAATTCTGTGGCGGACCAGATAGAGAACTGGCTTCCACACACTGTAGGACAATTGCATGCGATTGGATAATTTTAACCAATGAGCATTCAAGTTTTCAAGTCTGGTTGACTTGAGGCGGCAATTCTTGGAGGACCAGATAGAGAACTGGCTTCCACACAAATTTTTTAATTTTTTTAATTAAGGTAGTCTTCGCAACAGGCCATTAAAGAAGTACTGTTGACAGTTGAACTACGTACTATCCTTCAGGTGAGCTAGTAACTTGGGTCTTTAATTGAGTAAAAAAAGGGGAATGCACAGGATATTTATTGATTCTCGGTTCCATTCACTGTAGGATATCCTTCCTCCTGATTTTACAAAGAAAGGGCTGAAGAAGAGGCACTGTTTTTAAACCAACATACGTCCTATACTATCGTAAGAAATAGGGACGGCAAGGCAACCACTCAAGGTATATCCTTTCTTGAAAATATTAAGGATTCACTGAAAACATGACTAACTAGCTCTAAAAATAGGATCATATTTACCAGTCTCGGGTACCTTTCCTTCCCTCTCCCTAGATATGTGTGGCCTAGAAACAGATCAACAATAAAGGTTTTTTCCAAATTGAAGTGGATCACGCATCTAAAGTGGGATAATATAATAAGTCGTATAAGTTTAAACAGGTAGGCATTGACCTTCTCTCTATAGAATGTAACTGTAAGGGCGTACACTATAAGCGTATTAATCTATTCATCCTGATACTGCAGGCTAGACAACTGGCAGCAACATACTACCCATATCTCGACTAGAAACCATCGTTTGGATTACAAACAGAGTATTCACTATAAGAAGTGATCCTCATCTCCTTTTTCCTTTGAGGAGTCTCTTCGTTTTTCTTCCAAATCTCCACTTACTTCCCTACCTCTTTACAAACATTCTTCCTCTCTTCTTCGTCCTCTTTGTTCTCCAGTTATTATGTTGCGTGATTCCTTTCTACAACAGCCCATTTGGTATAACTTCCTTATCCTTATTAAGAACAGACCCATTTATTGGTCTATATGGCGACAAAGGGGCATTATTTGGGTTCATCAACTCTTTGATGGTCTTGTTCCTTGCACTTTCCCTCAACTTCAACTTCAATTTTCTTGTCCTCGTTCTTTCTTACATAAATATACTCTTCTGATGGAGATTATTCTTGATCGCTATTACTCGTTGCCTTCGTTACCTTCCTCTATCCCCTCATCTTCTTTGTTAGTGTTACTTACTACTTTTCCCAAGGCTTCTGTCATTTATAAATTTCTTTCTGTTCCTCTTCCAGATCGCCCCAAATCAAAACTTGAACTCTCATGGGAATCGGACTTGGGCTGTGTTTGGCCTGTTTCCCTTTGGGACAAATTGTGGCCTAAGTCCTTGAAAGTCTCTCGCTCTGCTTCACTCACTGAGTCTCTCTTTTTCTTATATCATAGACTTTACCTCTCTCTTCTTGCTCTTTCTCGTTTCTCTCCCTCTACTTCCTCTGCATGTTGGTCTTGTAATTCCCCTTCGGCTGATCTTTTTCACATGTTCTTCCTCTGTCCTTCGGTTTCTGCTCTGTGGACCCAAATCTGGTCTTGTATTTCTCGTGTTTTTTCGCTTTCTATTCCTTACTCTCCTCCTCTCCTGTTCTTAGGTAGCCTGTCTGACAATCTTTCTTTACCCCCTCAGTCTGCTGGTCTCTTTGATCTTATGCTTGCGCTTGTCTTTCAACACATTGCCTCTAATTGGAAATCTCTCACAGCTGTATCTATGCAACACTGGTGGAATGCCCTGTGCCACTTCCATAGACTAGATGTTTCCTTTGCTTCTGCCAGCAAACCTCCTCGGAATGTTGAGCTTTATTGGCTCCCTCTCACTGCTTACCTTGATCAGTCTGCTATTAAGATGCGGCCACCACCAACCACTTCGGAGAATTTTAAACCCCCTTGAATACTTCCCTTTCTTATGTTGTGGTTTATTCATTATCTTTCTATTTTCTGTGTTTTGAAATGACAACATTAGACTATTTATCTTTTTCTTTCATTTAGCATGTACTTCGCTGTTTGCTCATAGAGTGTACAGTTCTGTTCTAGTTGTTTCTCTTCTTTCTTTCCTCTTTCTTCCTCTTTGATCTCTAATACTTTTCTCTGTTTCTTTTCTTTCTTTCCTTTCTTTTTCTTTCCTTTCCCTTCAAACATTTATAAAATGCTCTCTTCTCTCTATATGACTCTGGGAATATTTTAGTTCTTTTTTGTATTTCACTTTATATTTACAATTCCTTCTGTCATTTGTTCACCTTATTTGCCAATAAAGCTTTCAACCTTAAAAAAAAAAGAAGTGATCCTCATCAAGAATCCAGGGTAAGCGAGTAATGCCTTAATCACGCAGAACTGGTGTACCTTTATGAGTCTTGGGTGTTCCATTGAAATTAGAAACTAGATGGGCATGTTAGCCGTTCTTCCCCAGTCCCACATATTACCATCTTCCCATTCGTTATGTTTAAACACGAGGTACCTCCACAAGAGAATAACCGCCAACATTGTACCTAGGGGTCTCGTTGTACAATTGAGGTATCAGTTCCACTCACGTAAAATTCCATCTAGTTGCAAATTTGAATGGAAAACTGTATGGGACAGACTTAAGCAGGGCGACAGTAACCAGATCCCGATCCCCAAGGGGGAGCAACTGGGTTGAAACAAGTAATTGATATGGACACCTTTTCAATTATAGCTCATTGACTTGATATTAATGACAAAAGAAATAGATAAGACATATATGTTTCTCATGTGTATTCTGTATGACAGGATTGATGCTCAAACATTTATAAATGAGTCTTTGGTTACCTTGGATAGCATATATTTCAGGATGTATTGAAAAGTAACAAATGCTTGTGCATAGTGTTGAAGTTAATTTTCTGTATATAATTCATTACAGGGCAATTACATATACCCCCTGATTGTGACAGCTTACTATTGGTCTTGATAAAGGTGGTAACTATAAGGAGAACCCACCGAAACGAGTCGACGCACAAAGTGGTATAATTCAAGTCTCCAACACCAGAGTTGATATGCTGATGTCATAGCAATTAGAACATTGGAATGTTGGGAGCTCCATTGAAAACAATGGAGTGCTCTGGGCTTATAATGGCTGGTATAAGCCTGGAGCTCCAACATTCCAATGTTTCTTTGTTCACAGCTCTGGATGTGAATCAAGGCTTCAAGGAGCCTGAGGGGATTCCAATCCCCTCACACTCCCAAAAGTCTTTGTTCTTTTTGTTAGAACATTCTACCCTCTAGTGGCAGAATGTTCTAATAGCCTTATAGCCCTCCGTAGCTGGGCTATACCGCTATTAAAGTCCCTCTCCCTTGTTAACGCTGGAGAGGGCCTTTAATAGCCAGTATAGCCCTCTACGGCGGGCTATAAGGCTATAGTATATAAGGACTGCTACTAGGCCACTTGTCAGGAGAGGTCCTTTGCAAAGATTAACACACAAGATTCTGCCAGAAACTCATCTACTGCCAGCACACTTTGAATATGCTACATCTCACCTGATGAGGCAAAGCCGAGTCCTGGAGGGAGGCTGCTGCCACAACATGTGGTTGCCCTTCGCATGGGACACTGCCTTTATGCCTCCGCTGATAACGACACCTCTTGCTGTTAACAAGGTATGCAGTACGTCACATCTCCCTAAGAAACTCTAGACTGCAAGTTGCTCTACTCTCCATGCTTTCATACATGGGATAATGGGAAAATTATGTCTGAAACAATATTGCAACTCTGGACGTTGAATGTAAAATGCAATGATATAGAATCAAGGGCAAAGCCATTTGAAATAAAGGCATAATTAGTCAATTTAAAAGTATAGCTTCAAGTTAACGTATACTAAAATGCTAATAATCTATCTACAGTCTGTATCTCCGGTCTCCCATGTTCCTGTAATTAATCCTGAAAGTGAAAAAACAATGTAATAACATTGCCCAAATGAGGGAGACCACCCTCAAACTGCTCCATTAGCTCCCATAATTTCACACAGCAGCATGGGATTGGTGTGGGTACATAACTGAAGACAGTCATTATCAAAGCCAATACGTTTGCCTTTTCATTAAAAGAAGTAGTATTATGCGTCTTAGAAACTAAAATCTCACAGTGAAGCACCATCTTGGACTACAACAATATGGTAGCAGGTAGTGCCGCCTCTTTTCAGAAAAAACTACATTAGCAGAGTTAAGAAGTATCGTAAAAAATGAGTGATATGAGCCCAGACTGATCATTCTTTTTATGGGACATTTCCCCACAGGTGCTGGAGCCATTGCAAGACAGTTTTTGAAGGCCCACAGCTGGCTTTCTCACTCTGCCCTTCTTTTTGGGTTTATTACAGCAGGCACAGAGGGAGCATAAGGAGCGAGCAAGAGATAGAAAAAAGCATTGGCAAAGCCAATAGGTTCTACCTAAGAAGAAAAAAAATGGTACCTCAATCGCAGCATGAGAAGCAACTTAGAAACTCAACCTAAGTGAGATTTATCAAGCCTTGCAAATCCCTGCCTTTCTTTATTAAATCTAGAGCAGGGTTCTTCAAAGTCGGTTCTGAAGGGCCGGTTCCATGCCAGATGTAAGGATAGCTATATTTATCTAAATGGGGATTTGCAAAAAATCTGACATGGTTCCGGCCCTCCAGGACCGACTTTGGAGAACCCTGATCTAGAGTAACGCAAGACAGCGCAAATCACTGCCTTGCGGTATTCTGCAGCAGGGAGGAGTTCCACGAGTGGAGGGTGAGTGTAAATCTAAAACATATTGAAACTGACATACTCCAGTGAGTGATAGCCCAACTCAATAAAAAGAAAATCACACTCCGGTCTGAGAACCAAATGATTCGAATGTCGGACCACAGACAGCCAAAATGTATGGTAATGCTATGCTACCAGCAGCTTTGTGCTAAGCAAGGGTTGATTAATAATGACATATGAATTGCACAATATTTCACCTGAATTTTTTCAGCATTATTTGTGTCCTCATGCTTTTTCAGGAGAAATAGGTCCCTGTGGATATTACTGGTGCACAATAACCACTGGTTAGTTACCTCCACTGATACTAATGAATACAACTCCAGTCTGAGCACGTTTTTGCAACGTCGTGTCAAACACATTTATGTAAATATGTCTAAAACATGCACGTCTCTGTATGCCCATTAATATATATATAGGCATTTGTGGCTGCTCGATGAACACTGCTCATTCAGTGCTGATTGAGTGTGTAGCTGCTAGTTAGCTGACAGTTGAATTGTACACCAGAGCCAAGACGTGAGTGCAGTGCAGTGTACTGACAAGTGAGCTTTAAATGGTGCTCAAACCTGATAAGAGAACATTCAGAGAAATACACTCATAAACACCCTTTTCATTGGCAGCATAGAAGGACAGTTGTTTTCTGGGGCCAGAACTTCCGTTTTCCATCCCTCGCCCCCTCCCTCGCTCTCCTCCATCCGTCAGCATCTTTCCCATGTGGGGCATGCTTGTCTGCTTGAAATATATTGAGCTCCTGAAAGCAGAATTGACAACGGCTGTTTAGATGCAGCTCTGTGCTCGTGCTCAATTGCAGTACTCAGCCTGGGTTTGTGACTGTGTCCCTGTGGGAAGCAGGGATGGGCCCAGATCAAGGCGATTACTGTAACCCGCTGACGCCAGCAGCTCTTCAGGGCTGGGGGCGCCTTCCAAGGAGCATACAAGACACAGATGTTACTACTGTACCTCTCTGAAGAACCTTGTGTAGAAGCAAAAAAAGTGCTTTATTTCTCAATTCATGGACTTTGTGGTTATGTTTTAATAATTTCTCCTAGAGGCGCTCCAAGCTTCACGTTTCCCTTTCGTTCTTGCACTTTCTCCAGTTTTCTTTTCATGCATTGCCAGTGTACAGGGGCGCAAATAGACCCGAACTTCGAGGTGGGGGGGGTCGGCTAAGACTCCCAGCCAAGGCTGGCCCTAGCACTGGTCACACATGGTGCAAGTCGTTTTTGTCGCCCCTCCCCCATGAATTCCCTCACTCCCACTCACCAACAATGCACATAATTTCTCTATAGCCCCTATCTGACAAACATAGGGCTACTCGTAATTTGCGCACACTCAGTTCTGTGATCTCCATGGTACTTGTTCTTTGTAGCAGGCGTATTAACCCTCTGCCTGTGTGGGTGACAGGAGTGCCCATGTGAGTGCATGGTGAACGATACGACAGTGAGAGAGTAGGGTGAGAAAAGTGACTGCGGGGTGAGTGAGGTGACCATATGAATTTGGGTGCTGCTGTAAGTGCAGAGTGGGATGAATAATGTATGGTTAGTGATGGGCTTGTTTGAGTGAGATTGCAGAGTTGATGGCACGCGGGATTACCAGCTCAATTAATCATACTCATACTTATACCTGGGCCCATAAACATTCACACCTATGAACCGGTAATCTTGCTTCTAATTACTGCCTATCAGGATTTTTATTACTTAGGACTTATACCTGTACGCCATGACTTACAATTCCTTTGTCACCTATGATATAAGTCTTAGGGATCGAAAGGGAGTTAGCATAATAGGTAGCAATTTTAATAATTTACCTTTCCTGTCATTAACACAGACTCGGGAGAAGTTTTAAACACTTTATCTATGCATAATTTTAGGTGTCAGTGATCACAAAAGATTGACCAGAAATTTTACAAATAAGAATATAATTAATAAAACATGGAAACAGCAAGAAATTATAGTAACACCTTTAGACATTGGTACCTGGGAAGGGTGAGAAAGGGAAATAGCACAAGGACATACCACATGGATTATATTTACCTAGAATGGTGCGAGGACCAATTCTGGCCATGAGTTGGCGTAAAAAAAGAGCTCCTGACTAATCAGGTGCCAACAGGACAGGACAGGTGCAAATCAGGACAGGTGACCTCCGCTAAGCACAATGCCAGCGTCACACCCCTCTCTACAGCAATCAGCTACCCCGACTTGGTAATCGATAATTCTCCCTCAGCACACCCCGATTCTTCTGACAGAGTGCTCAGCCAGTACCTTTGCTCTCGATTCTCCTTCAGCATACGTTGGGTCAGTGGCAGGTCTGTGACAAGTCGGACAAATAACTTACAAAGCCTACCTTAGTTATACAATTTTCTGGGCAGTGTACCACCCCTAAATGTTGCAAATTATATGTGTTCCCTTCATTTAATTGGTCAGAAAGACGAGGAGAGGTCATCACACCATACTAAGATGAGGTAATTTTCATTGACTTATATTGATCAAGTTCCTGCCCATAATTTATTTTCCCATGCACTTTTATTCCACCCATCAATATTGGTTTCAAATCGTATACATTGTATTTGATACCGTTCATATTTTTTCCTCTCCTGAGGTCAAATGGTCAGTTTCCCAGGAACATCGTGGGTAAGATGGGTCTTGGCAGCCATTCAATGACAGTGACTTCAGGGATTTCTGGGATCGTCTGCATAGACGCAGCCTTTTCAATATGGAGTTTATGACCCCTTCAGGCCCAAATATGAGCTAATAACAAAGTCAAAGAGAGAGAAATTAGAATACAAAAATAAATGAATGCACTGTATACCACTTATCTCTACTCTAACCCCATTACTTTATTTCAACTATAGCATTAATAGTTAAGCAAAATGAACAAAGTTTAGTTGAGGCAGTAGCAGGTGCATTAATGTGTGAGACATGAAGCGGCCATCTTGGCACTAGTACGCAGCTGAAAAGATTTCCCACCAGAAGCAAAAGACGTCACGCCACGTAGATGTGGCAGACTCATGCGCAGAAGAATTCCCGCATTTTCGGCAGCCATTTTAGGACACTTGGGTTACTGTTAGTAAAAACACATATGCAAGCTTCCCCATCTTGCTAATAATGTCGTGTAATGCAAATATTAGTAAACAAACATGTTGATTAATTAGTTACATGTTATTTCGAGAGGACTGAGTCCAAGCATGTTTCTGTACGTATGAAACCTTGCTCCATCAATCCCCTCTTTGATGGTATTTTATACCATCACTAATTACGGAACCAGATGCCAACTTTAGCACTCTCCCAAATCTATTTCATTTATTTCTTTAGGATTTCCTGTATCTCTTTTCTTTTGGAAACCTTTCATTCTTTTGTAAATGCCCCCCTTTGACTCTTCCATTTGAATTTCCTCAAATTGCGCTTCTTTCTTTTTTCATTTACTGCATACCACTTTCTGTTTCTGCTCCCCCCCACTCAAAGGGAACTTGAGCCACCTTACAATGGCTCTCTGTGTTGTCAGCGGCAACAACTAGGAAGAATGCATGAGGGACTATCTGCTCTTCAGACACGAAGTGACACTTGACAGCTGTCACGCTTTCACCTGTGTCTCTCAGAGCCTCCACTCTATGGCCATTGATGGTCACCCACTGCCTGTATTTCTTAGTGTTATCAGGCAGCTGAGTTCTAGGGACCATCTCAAAGTCTCCTATTGAGACAAGGGACATTTCTGCGGGACCCCACCCACATTGGGCACCCATCTCCTCCCCACCCAGGGCTACACTGGCCATCTGACGGGTGGTGCACGGGGTGCCATATACTGACCCTTTTGAGGACACTGGGATCATACCAACGGTGTCCCACTTGCTTACACTGAAAGAAGGTAACAGGCCCCCTATGCACAGATTTACCTGTCGGGAGTCATGACTTCTTCTCAGGGGGAGGATGGGAACCCTTACCTTGGTTCTCTTGGGAATTACTTTGGAGCCTTTTTAGAAATTCCCTCTGTTTACCCTTCCCCCCCCCCACTTTTCTGCTGGGGACCCTGCCCACCCTTGGCGGAGTCTCCCACAAGACCCTTCTGGACCCTGGTACTGACCCAGCGGTGCGCCTCTTCAGCAAGCTTTCTAAGATTAGTCAACTTACTATCAATAAGGTGCTGGCGTAGCTCTGGAAAACATTTAGCAGACAAGTACTCCCTTGCAATCAAATCATAGAGCGCTTGAAAATTGTCAACATTGCTACCCCTCACCCAACCATCCATAGCTCTGCAAAAGAACGACACATATTCTACCCAAGTGGTTCCCTCCAGTTTCTTACAATTCCTGAACCTCTGTCTATAGAGTTCTGGAGTTAACCCATACCTTGTCATCAGTGCTTGTTTCATGTGGTGATGAGACATCCTATGCTCACTGGGTAGGTCTAACAAAGTATCCCTTCCCACAGTCAGAAAGCGGCCCCACAACCCCGCTCCCCAATCCTTCTCACAGACCCGGTGGGCCAACATTGCTATCTCATAGGCTGTAAACCACTGACCAATATCGTCACCTTTGTGGAAATCTTTGATGACATCCTTGGGAATATGAACCCTGCCTCCTGAAGGCACAGATGGTGCACTGCCACCAGAGGGATTGATTTCTAAGCCCTTGGCCTTGATCTCTAATTCCCTCAACAATCTCTCATGCTCCATTCTCTTTCTCTCCCTTTCCAAAGACAACCTGTTATTCTCTGTTTCCCTCTGACTCTCCATCTTAAGCTTAACCAACTCCAGCTTGTGTGCCCTCTTTCTCTCCCTGTCTTCCAGCTCTCTGAGGGAAACGCCTTTGGAAGAGATGCTGCTGCCAGGCGGGGAAGGCACCCCTCCTCTGACTGGAAACACTGGCCTATCAATTTGTCCAACTGCATCCCCAACAGGCTCCACCACAAGATCAGGGACATTTCTTGCTTCTACCCAGGCCCTTTTTAGAAATGCCTGGTGTAGCAACTTTCAATTTCCTGCAGAGATACTTGAGCTGTTTCACAGTGTAGGTTTCCTCAAAATCAAGATCCATAGATGCAACAGATGCTGGTTTACTCATGGTAGTAAAAATTGGGAGTTTCAGGAAAAACTAACAGTCCACGGAAAAAGGACTCTAAAAAAAAATGTGGTCGCGTTTAGTCTGCACTCACTAGTAGTGTACACCAATCACGTATAAGAAACACAAATGCAAAGTTCAAATCCTCACCGCTGACCACCAGTGTTAGATCTGGGGATCTCTAGTTGGCAATGATATTCACCTTTGTCCAAATAGGGACCCTTACTTCTAAGTCAGGATAAGGGGATTACACTCCTTAATAACCCCTGCTTACCCCCTTGGTAGCTTCGCACAAGCAGACAGGGTTATTTCAGAGGCAGTGTGTTAAGCATTTGTGAATATACACAGAAATACAGTGAAAACACTACAGATGGACACAACTTAGGTTTAATAAAAATAAGTATTCTTTATATAGACTTAACACAAGACCACAAACGACAAAAATCCACAATACTACACTTAAGATTACTTAAAAGATGATTAAAAGTCTCTTAGTTCAATTTGATGATAAATGCGACAATGTTCTCAACAAAGTACCTGGATGCGTAACGCAAAGTAAATAAAAGGCTCGCAAAAGGGGAGATGCGCCGGTTTTGTAATTCGGGGGAACGGTTGCGTCCTGCCTCAATGCTTGCGCAGAGTAGGGGACTCGTCGTGAGCCTTACCGGTGGAGGTGATGCGTAGATTCTCGGCCTGCGGGCCCATTGCGGTGCGCAAGATGGTGCTTTAATGCGATACGATGATCCAGTTGCGATGCGAGAAGATGGCGTCCTCGATGCGGCGATGCAATGACGCCGTGGCAGCCTTGCGACGACTCTGTACGTTGTAGCCGCGACAGGCCCTGTGAAACGCTTCTCCCGTGATGCGATGGTGACTCTCACGATGGCGTCACGCTTCTGCGGGGATGCGACAGCAGGCAGCTTCGATGAACACATGCTTCCAGGGAGATGCGGCAAAGGCTTGCTTCTCCGGCGACGTGACAATTTCAGCTGCGGTGGCAACACGCTTCCTCTCGATGCGTCGCGCTTCCAGCTCCCAGCGGCACGTAAGTGTCTGGAGTCAGAATTCCCAGCAAGGAAAATCAGGAGGGAGCTGGAGGTGAAGTCTTTTGTCCCTGAGACTTTAGCAGGAGGCAAGCACAGTTCAAGCCCATGGAGAATATTCTGTAGATGAAAGTCCTTACAAAGTTCCTTCTACTTTCCCTTGGAAATAAAGCAACCACTGCAGGCCAACCCAGCAAACAGCACACTGGCAGAGCGGCAGTACAACTCCTGCAGCTTCCTTGGTTCTTCTCCTTGGCAGAATGGTTTCTTGTTCCAGAAGTGATCTAATTTCTTGGGATCAGGGTCCCAATATTTATACCCCAAAATCCTTTGTTCTCTGAAGGCAGAGAGGCCTCTGCCTAGTCCAAACAGTTCCTGGGCACTTTGTTTACATGACTCTCTTCTTCCTTTCACTGTGCAGGGCAGAGACATCAGCCGCCCCACAGGAGGTGGAGCCAGAACAGGGGAGGGAAGATACAGCTCTGGAGCACTTTGTTGACATGATTCCTCCTCTCCTTTCACAGTGCAGAGCAGAGACATCAGAAAATCCATAGGAGGTGGAGCCAGCATTGTAGAGGGAAGGCCCAGGCCTATTCAGGTCCCAGGTGCAACTCCTCGCTCCCATCATCCTGCAGATCTCTCTATTCACCTCTGGGCTGCCCCAGCCTGTCTCCTGGAATCCCCCAGCCCTGTCACTCACAAACCCAGACAAGGAATACACAGCCCAGCAGAGGCAGGTCTGGATAGTTAGGCAAGAAAATATCTACTTTCTAAAAGTGGTATTTTCAAACACAGAAAATTAAAACCAACTTTACTAAAATATGTATTTTATTATTCTGAGTTCAGGCATACTAAATTTGAATTTCTACCATGTTCCCTGAGTCAGTTAGGATTATAAGAATGTAATAATCTAACTTCAATAGTGAAAAACGAAAATGGCTGGAATTCACTATTAGGACATGCTACACACATCAGAGCATGCCCTACATTATACTTACAATGCACCCTGCCCTTGGGCCTACCATAGGGGTGTCCAATATGAAGCAAAGGGAAGGTTTAGGGACTGGCAAGTGGGTGCACTTGCCCAAGTCGACACAGCAGTGCTAGACTGCCCACAGGCCTTGCAATGGCAGGCCTGAGACACACTTTACAACCAGTGCTGCAAGCCCACCAGCAGCATTTGATTTACACACCCTGGGCACACATGGTGCACTGTACTAGGTGCTGACAGATAAATCAAATAACCCAATCATGGAATAACCAATTAGTACATTAATTTAACATAGGGAGCACTTGCACTATGGCACTGATTAGCAGTGGCACAGTGCCCAAAACATATAACCAGCAAATACATGTCAAAAACAGAGGAGACAATCCGTCAAAAATGGAAGGGAGACTCACCCCAATGATGCCAGGTCTAACAGTCCCCATCAGCTAGCTCCTACCTTGCCCCCAACTTGCTCTCCTTTGCTCTTGCTGCACGGTATGTTTATTTTTACCGCTGACACAAGCCACTCCACCTTTTCTCTACCACCTTGCCTATCTTGTCCTTTTTAATGATTTTTTGAAATTAATTTCTTTTTGGGCTTAGCAACTGCTATTTGCTGCCAGGTCACTCCTTTCTCAAAATGCATTTTTGTGCACATTCTATTTTTTTTTTAATGTATCACTCCAAGATAGGTGTCCACAATCTTAAAAGGGTAAATACGAAACCCTAAAATGACAACATCTTCATGACGTATGCTTGAGCATACGTGGTAATGCATTCATGCTTTTACATCATTACTCATGACCACTGCAGCATCATGACTCATACATGTGTATGTTGGATGATGCAAAAATGTAGACTCACTAGCACACATTTTTCTTTTTTTTTTGCCAATGCTTTTCTGCGTTGTCCAAAAAGCATTATCCTTGCCAATGAATGTGCACTGGCAAAGCCAAAACACAACACCTATCAGCTTTGCCAATGCCTTTTGTTACAGGCTTACAGTCTTGAATAGAGCCATGTCTCTGGTAAAACTTTCCAAAGCTAAACAAACTTTGCCTGAGTGAGATATGATGGAGTAAATTGAATTAAATTGAAGTGTATCTTTCATCTTGTCTACTTGTATTCATATTTTCAACTTAGCTCTTTATTTTATGTATGACACATATATATAAGTTTGGGAAAGGACAGGCCCCTGTTTCAGGGATGTGAATGCCTAACTGCAGGGAAAATTGCAATGGAAAAAAATGATTGCCCAAGGCAAGGCGATGAACTAGAGCTAATATTAACAAAGAAACCAACTAAAAGGATACATACATTAAACAATGACATACAGAGATTGGATAATCAATAATTTAATTTATAGAAAAAATAATGATAAATATTTTATAAAGGCACTTTTCTGTATATATTTAAAATGAATTTCTTGGCATGAATTGATAAACATGAATTAAGTTTACATAGCAGTGCTAACCAAGTAATGCAATCATTGTTGTTGTGCCTATTCTCTGCAATACAATGTTTGAATTGAGTTGATCTGAGCATAGTTACCAATGGAATTTGTTTGAAAATAGATAACACACAGAAATATTTGCAGGAACTGGTGGTCAATTATACACACACTACACGTGTTTCGACTTTGCCTTCTTTAGGGATCCATCTCAGTTGAAATCTTGTTGGTAAAATATCTATGGAAGTACTAAAAGGTATTTGACTGAAGGTCTGGACTTCCAATAGTTATCAAAGTTAAGGTGTCCTTGTTCAGACTGGCGCTGCAAGTCTTTCACTTGATTTTTACTATACAGCAGGTAATTTATAGAGAATGTGTAGGACTGGTTTAACAACAAAGCAGCTGGCGGTGAGCTCCTGATATAATAGGCCCACTAATGGCAGCAAGCAGCTGGTTTAATGAATCTCTGCTTTAGATGTGAGGCATGTTGTTCCTCACAGAGTTACAGAGGATTGCAAATAAAATTTCCGAAGCTGAACTAACTTTGCCTGAGTGGGAAATGATGGAGTAAATTTAATTGAATTGAAGTGCCGCCACGGAAAGGCAAGGCAAGGCATCTGTTTTGGCCCATGCTAATATGGTTGGCGGTGTCTGATAGACACCGCCACCATATTAAACCTGTTCATACCCACCCATTTTTAAAGAGGAGACTTAGGGGGTCATTAGGATGACGGGCGGACTTAGTCCGCCCGCCATCCTATCGGATAATGGGACCGCCCGCTATAAGGGCAGGGGTCCCGTGGGGAGTATTAGGATGCGCCCGCCACAGTGGCAGGCGCATCCTGCATTTTTAACATTGTGGCGGGCGGTGCTCTCAGCACCGCCCACCACAATGCTAAAAATGCATGTATGCATTTGCATACACAAAGCATCAGGCACCACGCGGGGCCTGCCGCATTGCGTATGCAAATGCAGGGGGTACCACAGGTACCCCCATGTGCACCCCCCAGCTCGCCTTCACCATGGGGGCCCGCATGGGGCATCTGTTTTGGCCCATGCTAATATGGTTGGCGGTGTCTGATAGACACCGCCACCATATTAAACCTTTTCCGCCCTGGTCGCAAGGCGACCGGGGCGGAAAAGCGGCGGACGGTCTTTCTGTCCACCGCGGAAATGGGTGGCGGGCAGGTAAGGATGTCTGGCAGAATGCCACCGCCCGCATGGCACGTGCGATTCACCAGACATCCTAATGGGCTCCATACTACTAGACAGAGTGAGGGGACCATGGGTATGGGTGAATAATCATCCTAAATGTACTTCTAACTCCTCATCCCAGTTCAGCCCATTTGTAAATTTCGTATTTCAATCCAAGATATATCTGGATTCCAAGCATCTGAAATTCGTGGTTCTATTGCCCCCTCTTATGTGCGTGGAGATTCTATCCACAGCAAAGAACATCAATAATCCAGGATCACGTTCATGTTTGTCGTAGAAGTGTTTTGCTACAGAGTATGTGAAGTCCTGATTCCTAATCGCCCACTGGTGTTCCAATGTACATTTTTTAAGGGGAAAGATCATGCTCCCAACATACATCAGGGGACAGGGGCAGCTGAGTATATAAATGCAAAGATCAGTATTGCAATTGAAAAACCCATTTATCTTTTTAATGTGTCCATCACAAGATTTAAATGTGAGGGCATTTTCCACTATTCTGTAGGCTTTGCAATGATTGACCTTGAAAAACCCCTTCATGGTAGATAACCAAGTATCTGGTTTACAGCTTCTATTGAAATAACTGTGTGTCAGATTATCACCCAATGTTCTCCCTTTTCTGTAAGTCACTGGAGGTGCCATAGTTAAATCTTTACCAATTACGTTCTCATTCTTGACTACCTGCCAGTGTTTTCTCAGGATCTTATATACTCTGGGAGACATTTAATTAAAGCAGGTGTAGTACTTTGGCAGATATGCCTTCCTATTGAACTCTATCATTGGGATAAAGCAGCTGGTTTCTGGTAATATTATCCGACTTACGTTTGGCCTGAACTAACGTTTTCAGGCAATATCCCCGTTTGCTAAACCTCTCATTAATTTTTTTGTATCTACCCTTGGAATTCCTGTTCCTGGCTACAAATTCTTTTAAGCCTTAATGTCTCCCCATAGGGGATACTTTGTATCAATTTGGTCGGATGCTGGCTTTTGAAATGTAGAGTACTGTTTCCAGTTGTCATCTTGCGATATACTGTGGTGTTGATTTTGCCCTCTTTTACTTGTAGCAAAATATCCCAAAAAGTGAAGTGCAAATTATAGGGGTTCTCATTGAGAATTTTAACAGATTCTTCAACCTCCAGTTTGGACCCGCTATGTGTGTGTGTATATATATATATATATATATATTACCTACTGGCGGTCGCCAGTAGGTATATATAGTTAGGATTTTTTCTCTATGGGTTTTTTGAAAATTCTATGTCTAATAACTTTGGCGTTTGTGGACGGAATTGGCTGAAATTTTCAGGAAAATGGCACATTTTGTTTCTGAGCAGCCCTTGAAAATTTGGGGGGGGTTCGTCAAGGGGGGGCCGAGAAAAAAGGGGGGTCCCAAAACGTGTTTTTAACATTGAGTTTTCCATAGGGCGGTTGGCCTCACTTTTAGCCCGAACGGCTGAATGGATTTGCACGAAACTTGGCAAAATTGTAGGGACTGGTAGCCCGATGTGCCTTTTGTAGGTCTCAATATATGTGCTCCAGTGGATTTTGAGAAATTAACGTTTAAAAAAAGATATATATCTGTAACAGCGGACCGGTTAGCGCTCTGGTTCGCGGACTTTTCGCGCAACGGAGCTTTGTGAAGCGAAGCTGATTGGTTCTCCGGCGTCTGTCAACATTCCAAACAGTCCGTAGCGGCCGCCATCTTGTCTCTCGGTAGGATCGAGAGACAAGAGGAGGTCAAAACAAAGGGGGAAATAACTATAAGGGGGCATAGTAGATCCTCGCTGACCCCCTAGGTTTGATGTGGAGGTTTTAAAAGGGCCCCGCGGGGCAAAAAAAAATAATAAAAATAATAATTGAACGGCTGAATGGATTTGCACGAAACTTGGCAAAATATTAGGGACTGGTAGCCCGATGTGCCTTTGCTAGGTCTCAATATATGTGCTCCAGTGGATTTTGAGAAATTAACGTTCAAAAAAAGATATATATCTGTAACAGCGCTCCGCTTCGCGTAACGGAGGTTTGCGAAGCTGATTGGTCATTCTGTCACTGGGCTATAGTTGGGCTACATCTGGCTGATATTTGGGCTACATTTGTTTTTTTGTGTGTCTGGCGGCCATCTTTGGGCTACATTGGGCTACATTGGGCTTCATTGGGCTACATTCGGCTAATTAGCAAATAGCTCATCGCAAACTAGGAATGGTAAAGAATCGCTATTTATTCCTTAAAGTTCGCTATTTAGGAAATGCAAATAACTTTGATGATACATATGGCGGTTCATCTCTAACAAGATAAGAAGCATAGGGATAGATTTATGATGACTGGCGCATCACCAGGGATGTGTTAGTCATTCTGTGCCGCTGTTCCGTCACCTATGGTGTGCTGCATTTACAATGCGGCGCATCACGGGGCAAAAACAGCACAGATGCGTGATGTATCTGTGCCGTAAAGGTGGCGCATTGCTGGAGTTGTATCGCAAGTGTGATGAAGCTCCAGCAAGGGTCGGGGGTGCCCCTGTCGCAGGGTTTCTGTTCTCACACAGAACTGTGGACAGAGGATTGGAACCTCGGCGAATTAGGGTGTCCCAAAACTCACGTTAGTAATCAAAAACTATTTAGCAAGCTAGGTACAGTGTCACATTGGATATAACAAACTCTCAATGTTTAGACAATCCAGAATATGAACTTATAGTACCTCAGGATACGTGGAACTCATGAACAGTCGGTCGTTATATATTTCTTAGAAACCAGAACATGGAGTTAAGAAGAACACATGTGTATTTGAAATGTTTATTTACTAATGCCGTCTTCTCAGGCGTAGTACCTTAGATAATAAAAGTACACATATTATCAGTAGCAAAATTACCAGCATAGTTACTAGTACATAAAAAGTGAATGGTGATAGTATGTTAACATGCTGTAAATGAATAAGAGTTAGCAACACTTATAAGCAGCCGCGGGCCGTGGAGGGAGTTACGGTGAGGCATGGAGGCGGGGAGGGGGAGAAGCAGGGTGGAGAATACAAGTACACATATTATCAGTAGCAAAATTACCAGCATAGTTACTAGTACATAAAAAGCGAATGGTGACAGTATGTTAACATGCTGTAAATGAATAAGAGTTAGCAACACTTATAAGCAGCCGCGGGCCGTGGAGGGAGTTACGGTGGGGCAGGGAGGCGGGGAGGGGGAGGGGCAAGGTAGAGAGGGCTCCACCCTGCTTCTCCCCCTCCCCGCCTCCCTGCCTCACCGTAACTCCCTCCACGGCCCGCGGCTGCTTATATCTCACCCTCCCTAATACACATATTATATTATTTGCTAAGAAGGTCTCTTTGTGTTGGTTTAGGGTGTGCCCATACTTTAGTGTCTTAGATTTGAAGGAATCACATCAGCATACACCAGCTCTCTCTTCATGTGAACCGCATCAACTGTTGTGTATGTGTGTTCGGCAAAGCAATATAAAACCCGCCTCATGCCCAGAATTGGCAGAAGTTGCACTTATGTTATGAGTATGAAGTCGTGGAGATCAGACCTCATAACAATTCTGTATCGTGTTGTTCTTGAAACTTTAGCACTCGCTGTACAGATATAGTTTAACAAGCAAAGCAGATAGTAGAGCAATAACATATTATTCTCATGTAAACCACGATGAACTACTAGGTGGAAAGCTAAAGCAACAACTAAATGTCGTGTGCAGAAGTTGCAAAAAAGGAAAAATGGCGTTTAAACCGGTAATGAGCCCATGCTAACTTAACACGGTGTAAAGATATCCAGGACCTAGATGACACCTCCTCATGATCCGGAAACGAACTGAATAAGATAATAGAAGTGCCATCTCATGAGAGCAGATTGCAAGTTTATATGTGGACGGTCCGCAAGGTAAAGCATTAAAAACTAGGAAAATTCAATGCTAAAGAAAAATAAAACAGCCAAGTACTTTATCGAGTCTTAAGCCAATAGGCAAGGTAAATAATAAAAACTTGACAATTAAGTCAATGAATTGTCAATGAAATGCTAGTACTCAGCATATGAAACATGAAAAAGGTCTATGACATAACTGTGTATGCAAAATAAGCTGCAACAGCCTCCAACAGGAAGTCACCGTCTTCATCCGAAAACAGTTCAGCCATCCAATTTAAAAGCGGAAAAGAACATACGTGCTCTCCCAGCACCGGATCCTCTATCACCATCAGAGGACAGCTCGGTGGGTTTTCAAGAAAGCTGTGTTCCAAGAAAGACTGTGCTGCCGCCAGTAAATTCCAGGGACCAAGTAGTCCATGCATCAATGCCACAGCCATAATCCTTTCGCCAGGACAAATCAACTCGTGAGTAATGATAGGAGTCATCAGCTGATTAAAGTCGACGTCAGGAGAAACCGGTCCGCAGAGACACAAATCAATGGCCCAATCGAAATCACAGGTCAGGCAGTGAAATACAGGCTGGACACAGGTGAAGTAGGAGAACCGAAAAGATAATCCATATGCCGTGCTTAATATCGCCAACGGCATTGTGCCATAATATTCTAGCATGCGATTGCGGAACAGTGTCAGCAGCTGCAGGGTCGGAGGTTGCATAGGAGGGACATCCATATTTAAAAATGTAAAAAAGTACAAGAGCGTCCGCTGGTAATGCAAGTAAAAATGCAATCCACGAACCAGAGTGGAGAAAATGGAATGAAAGGGAGTAGGGATGACTCCAAAGATTTTCTCAAATGAAGTCACGAGACCACTGGTAACAACTTTAAAAAAGTGTGCCAGGGATTTTGTGGAGGATGCGTTAAAGATAGTCGGAAACATGTTGCTGAAATTGAAAGGCAAACCTGTGTACGGGTGTTCGCTATGTGAAGTACGAAAGTTTCACGGGCCGAACTCAAGGCCACCTCTCTCTGAGACAAAAGAGCTCTTATTCTTGTCATGCTGTTGAAACGTGTCCCAAGGTTGGTATTTGTGGCCAGATTGAAAACTCCCTATGTTCATGTGTGGGAGGAAATAGAACATTTCTGCAGCAAATAACCCGTTCACTTACTGTTACGATAAAAGGAATACTTTTAATTAACTCAGAACAATCTTCATTATTGAGCATCAAATAACTACCATTTTCCAACAACTTGAACGTGGGGATGATAGCAGGAACTGGCGTGCCTTGCATCACGCAAGCCATATTTGGTCGCTGTTTGTTGCATGAATCGTGTAACTGTATGTGCCTACACATTAGTGAATGATCTGGCGTCTCAGTGCATTCCTCTCCATTCAGATAAACTTCTTGATCATCTTTGAAACATCTGTATGTGTATGGAAGCGACCAGACCTCATGAACAAAAGCACTACCTAAAGGTTCATAAAGACCTATTGGTATATATTTCATACAATTTGAAAACTTATATAAAGCAAAAGGCAGCGTTATTAAACCGTCGATAAGGCATGTTGCCAAAAAACCCGCAATCCTCTGCTGATGATGTCACTGAGCATGTCATGAATGATGTAATATGTGACATCATCAGTAGTGGATTATGGGTAATAGTATCTCTAGTTTACTCCCCTATAGCTGTCTTTCTTTTAACATAAGTGTGTGTTTCCTTCCCTTATACTTACTGTTTTTGGTTCGCTTCCAGTTCGCGTACCAGCGAGCGAACTAGGAAGCGAACTAAGAGAAATAGAGGTTGGCACAGTTCCAAATATTGTACCAATTTTTTAATAACGGGGAGGTAGTTCTGAAAAGAACTTTTTTTTTTATTTTTCTGAACATTTTTTTACTGTAAGGTTCCCGATTCGCGAAGCGGGAACGAAGAAAAAAAAATATTTAAAAAAATAATTATTCATAAACATATAAAATATATTTTTGGATTTAAAGAAGAATAAATTTTACAGCTACAGATATTAGCTGTTAAAAAACCAATGAAATTCACTGAAAAAACCATAGGTTATAGACCATATATAGTTAGGAATTAGCATTTACAAAACCTTGAAAATTCACTGAAAAAACCATAGGTTATAGACCATATATAGTTAGGAATTAGCATTTACTAAACCTTATTTTACTCACACAAAACCATTGAAATTCCATATATAGTTAGTTGCACTAACTATATATCGCGCACCCGCAATCCACTGCTGATGATGTCACATATTACATCATTCATGACATGGTCAGTGACATCACTGATGACATCACTGATGACATCTCAAATGACATCACTGATGACATCATCTAGTGTCTGTGTGTTTTTGTAAAGTTTAAATACGTTTTACATATTGAAGAATGACTGGATGTATGGAAGACTGAGTGTGTGTGTGGCTGGCTGGGAGGTGTGTGACTCTGTGCATATCAATGTGTACTTGTATCAGTGATTGTATAAGAGAGTAAGTATGTGTTAGTATATGTGTGAAAAGTATGGTGTTCTGTGTTTAACTATAGATGAGGAAATCGAAGTGTGATTGATTCTTCACAGGACTGACTAGGTGTATGAGTGCATATGATAGTGTTCTAATAATAACTGACTGTATGTATGAGTAATTGTATGGGTGAATGAGTGAATGTGTGTGTAGACGTAAGAATCAGTGAGTGCGTATGTAGTAACTGGTATTGGTGTGTCATGATGTCATCAGTGATGTCATTTGAGATGTCATCAGTGATGTCATTTCAGATGTCATTAGTGATGTCATCAGTGATGTCACTGAAGTATGGTGTTCTGTGTTTAACTGTATAGATGAAGAAATGGAAGTGTGATTGATTCTTTACAGGACTGACTTGGTGTGTGAGTAACTCCATGGATGAGTGGCAGTGTGTGACTGTCTGCATAGGTGTATGAGTGCATATGATAGTGTTGTAATAATAAGTGACTGTATGTATGAGTTATTGTATGGGTGAATGAGTGAATGTGTGTGTAGACGTAGGAATCAGTGAGTGCGTATGTAGTAACTGGTATTGGTGTGTCATGATGTCATCAGTGATGTCATTTGAGATGTCATCAGTGATGTCATCAGTGATGTCATTTGAGATGTCATCAGTGATGTCATCAGTGATGTCACTGACCATGTCATGAATGATGTAATATGTGACATCATCAGCAGTGGATTGCGGGTGCGCGATATATAGTTAGTGCAACTAACTATATATGGAATTTCAATGGTTTTGTGTGAGTAAAATAAGGTTTAGTAAATGCTAATTCCTAACTATATATGGTCTATAACCTATGGTTTTTTCAGTGAATTTTCAAGGTTTTGTAAATGCTAATTCCTAACTATATATGGTCTATAACCTATGGTTTTTTCAGTGAATATATATATATATATACATACATACATACATATGTATATATATATATATATATATATATATATATATATATATATATATATATATATATATATATTTATTCACTGAAAAAAAACAAATTTATAGCAACGTTGTAGTTGGGTTCAGGTTTTACTCGTACAAAACCAGTGAAAATCAGCAGTTATAGTCAGCTGAGCTAACTATAACTTGCATTACTGATATCATCCAGTGAATGGGGGTGTTTTTAAAAGGTTTATGTGTGTTAAACAAAGGGCATTTAGGAATAGTAAAGTTAGGATTCCTAACTTTACTTCTCCTAAATGCCTTTTGTGAATACCAAAAGTCATAAAGTTAGGATTTTCTCTCGGTTTAGGAGTAGTAAAGTTAGTAATCCAAACTTTACTACTCCTAAATGCCTATTGTGAATACCAAAAGTTGTAAAGTTAGGATTTTGTGTCAGATCACTTTTGTGAATTGGGGCCAATGTACTGATTTCAATAATGCCAGATTGTTTGATCCTGCAAGTGGCATCGGGTGGAGGGAGAAAAAATTAGTGAGTGCAACATTACAGCCAAATTCAGTAAATGCACTGCTTTCTTTGTCTTGATTCATGAGACCTGGCTTACTAGACAACACAACCACCTCAAGAGTACTTACCATGGCCTATACTATTTGGAGAGTAGAGACCCATGTTGCAGCACGCAGTGTCCAAGTCTGCAAGCACTTACCGTCACTCCCGCCAAAAATAGGTACAGGGTATTTTTCTTCATCAAGTTTGTGACTCTAATCAGCTCGAACTAATGGGTATGCCAGTTCTGGTTTTATCAAACTCTGCAGCTAAGGGAAGTGATTGTAAAGAATTACCATCTTTGCGCAGTACCTCTCCCAGATTGTTGCCTTTACTGCTTTTGCTGCCTACAAAACTTTATGCATTTTACTCCGCTAGCCAGGGATGAAGTGATTGTCCTCCCATTACATGATTAAATTGGCGTATCCTTAATTGTGATTTTTAGCTTACCTACAAGTCCCTAGCATATGGTTCAAGATGTTACTGGGGCATGTTAGTTAAATGTCACTATTGGACTGCAGCACACATTCTTGTATCAACTACTGTGAGAGTGTAAACATGACAGCAGGCCTACCATTTGTAGCCTGCTGTTGCAGTTTTAAACAGCAAATTCAATATATTAAAATAAACCTTTTTGACAGGACAAAATCTTCCTTTAAAATATTTATAAGTCACCTCTAAGTTGGACATGTAAATGTTTGCTATTAAACACATCCTTACATATAAAAAAAAACAAAAGCTATCTTCCCTCTAGCAAGTGGCTGTTTCTTAGGTAAACACTGGGTTACCTTTTTAAATTTTATAGTGCAAATTTCAGTTAAGAAACAGCTAGAAATATAATTCCAAACTCTTTTTTGCTAATTATTAAGAAAAAGATACTTTTAGAAAGATACCTTTTCCCTGCTTGACACCTTTGGAGGCCATTTGCATGAGCTTCTACTGTCACCTGGAAACGGAATAGCCTCCTTGAGGAGTTGTGAGAAATGCTCCCATAGCAGAACAACAGCTTTGTGTGTTAAGAGGTGTTTCTTCCCAGAAGCTTGATTAACGTCAAAGAGACCTACACTGTCACAGACGAATGCTAGCAGATACCCGGCAGAACCCTCCTTAATTCCCTAGTCAGGCAGGCACCAATGCCTGTGAGAGAAGAGCTGATTCCAGAAATTGGTTAGGGTGACCACAGTGTAGGGGTTTCCCATTTCCCTGCCCAAACATCTGGTGTGGGTACACACACACTCTGCAATGGGGACGAAGGATTCTGTTAACTTGGTTTTAGGTAGAGAGGAACACTGTGGGAATATTTGCAGCAGGACCCACATGAAATGCTTGAAAACTGGGTAGGGTACCCATTGGAACTTTAACATATTTGTTAAGAAGGAGCCTGGTGTCACAGACTGCTTCCTGGCATAAATGTGGCACACACAATACCCTTCTCAGACCACTCCTGGACGTGTGAAACATCAGAAGAGGCCTGCACCTGCTGCCTAAAACGTGAGAAGAGCCTAGATGACTGGACCTGCTCTCCCTCTTGCACCCAATAAAGAAAGCGAATTCCATGGGTCATAAGGCTGACATAGAGGGACACAACAAGCTACAAGAATCCTTTCCTGCAACTGCCCAGTCAGCCAGTTCCTACTGGACCTGCTCTAGACCCTGCTAATGGGATCTGGAGTGTGTTGTGACTCCCATGTGCTGATCCTGAGGTCCTGGAACCATGGGCTCTGTCAAAGTGTATTCCTAACTTCTCTTGAAACTTGAGACTTAGAAACTGTTTGGCTCCAAAGACCCCTGTAGGACCAGGACCCAATCTTCCAGCCAATCCAGAGAATGTGTGTTGCCACGGGGCGTAGGATTCTGGCTGGTATCACTCTGTGCTTTTCCACAGCAGCAAATCCAATTCAGCCAGACCTTGTGGAAAGGTATCCTGTCTCATGGATTCCTGTTCTGCTTCAGCCTGCAGCCTTCTCCCTCTCGAAGACTCCGAGCTTCACAAAACTGACTAAGTGTGACCATATATATCTTCACCAGGCAAAGTCTCCATAAACATGTGGCAAGAAACAGACCTTCCCAAGGCATTAAAGTCAAATTTCTCCCACTTTTAGCCTTCCTACAAAAGTCAACAGCTTTACAGGGAACACGTCAAGCAGCTATCAGACAACATGGAGGCCTACTCACCCACATACTGATGCCTTGTCCCTGAGGATTTTGGACTTCCGTTTTGTTGAGTAAGGACTGGATATGAGTTTGACAGTGTGGAAGCGGGCCGCCATGCCACCACCCCACTCCCACACCACCAAACTTGCCCGCACACCGCCTGCCAGATTACGAGTTAATTTGTGGTCCGACTGGAAGTGCTTTGGCGATCCCCAGGTGTTGCCTGTTAGAAAGGCTCCACAATGGGAGCACCTAATCATGGTCATGCACGGCATGGACTGTGAAGTCCATGCACTCAGGGGGCACATCATGGGCTCCCCCTGCATGCGTCCCCTGGCCCAGAGGCAACAAGGGGCCCTGTATGGCCCCCTTAGTTTCCTCACTGCCATAGTTTTCATGGTGGACTCACTGCTATAAAAACGGTGGCTGTGAGGAAACTCAAAATATGCTTGCCCTGCCAGCATATTACTGGGCCAGACTGCTGCGCCACAGCTGAGGGATCATGGATCACCGGCGTTTGCAGCAGTTGTGTAGCGGTGGGACAGCCGGACTCGTAATGCGGCGGTCGGACAGCCAGTGCAGCGGTTCCCGCCACCCACTGCAAGTTTGGCGGTCCAATGGACCACCAAACGTTTAATCAGGCCTTATGTCCCTTATTAGTTCTCATTAATCCATGAGGTGTACCAAATATTTTCTGAGTATAACTTTTAGATCAGAAACTGAAGGATTTGTAATCGATATGTGTTAAAGTGCTTCGAGCATATGGCGGCTAACTACTTTCAAATAATTTGTTTTAAACTAGGGGTTCCACCTTAGAGCAGGTTTGGGCTGGCTTGCTGCCTAGCTACACAGGAATAGCGTGGGTGATTTCACCAAAAGTGTTCAATGACTTTTTGTCTGAGTGTAAGTCAAGATAAGTAGGACTGGGCACAGCTAATCACAAATAAGGCCCAATTCTATGGAAACACACGTTTTTGCAAATCCAGACATCTACAAGCAAATGGAGGTATTACAGTGCCCCTAGCCTTGACTTAGTGACTCAGTGATAAAAGTGAAAATATAAAAAGAGGTGGGATCTATATAAAAAACAACAAAGACACAGGTAGTAGTGCAACTACCCACGAAGTCGAGATTACTAGTCCAGCATCAGCCACAACTTGTTAATAAATTGATATATGGAATAGATTTACTTACAGTACTTTATTGCCAGCCTTCTTCATCTATTGGTCTTTTGATTCGTCATTCACATTTTCTTCCTTTCACTACAACATACAGCATTGGGCAGTAAACCAGCCCACTGCAGTCATTGGCTATCTTCACCATGAATAATGGCATTCTGGCCTTTTACTAGGTGCATATCCAAACAAAATATTGCTCCATTCAGTAACAGGAATCATTATGTTAATGTGTAATTGTTTTAGGCAAAGACAAAAAGAACTGGCTTTCACATCTAAGGCTATTTGTACATTGACAAGGGACCATCCGATCCTGCAACACTGCTGTTGGGCTACGTGTGTTTCATAGGATGCCTGACCCACTCTCATAATCATTATTTTCGAAAGAAATTTTGAATTGGCTGATCAAGCAAGTGCATGCTATGGTGTGCTTCCGCACACATAGGTGCTTTAATAAAAAACCTTCAAGGGTGGCTGCCTATGCGCATGCCTTTACACTTATCATTGGTCGTTTCAATGCTTTTTATTTTAATAAAACACGTTCAAAGATGGATGCCAATGTGTGGGGATGCCTTTTACAATCTCTATTACAAAACAAAGCAAGCATTATAAAGACCAAAGGGATGAAAGCCATTACCAGCATTTTGGCTTTGCCAGTGCTTGTTCTTTTATTTTTCTAGGATAGAGTCATTCCTGAGTTTGATGCTTCACAAATATGTGGGGGTGAATGGATGATCATATTATGAAAGTTCATATAAAATTGATCTGCAGCACTGTCTTTTCTAGCCTCTGTTCAAAGCAAAGGAATTTATAAATATGAGAGTCATAATGGTAAGAAAGAAAATAGAACTACCCTGGTCATAAAGATAAAACAGTTAACCATATTGCTTTTGGCTATCAATATAAAGAATATGTTTTTCTCACTTGGCAAATAAAAACAGCGTTCCCACTGTATGCACATGTGGAGAGTTTTGATTAGGTCGGACACAGTTTAGTTGTAGGTGCTGTCCCTATGTGTTTGCTGCATTTCATTTTCTTCACTGAAAAGGGTAAAACAGAAATTTGAGTTACTGTTATGATCAAGTCAATACGCCTTTTTAATGGCTAGATATGACGTAAGGGAGATGAAACCTTGCATGTAATTGTGCGCCTTCTTTTTCATGACTCAGCGTGGGATCAATCAAGGGACCTTTTCTGTCAGTTTCTTAGAAATGGTTGGCTATGAAGGGCATACATCATACCTTTGCACTGATGAGCTGCTGCAATGGGAGTGGCCGTTATTATGAGCTTCCATGGAATAGCAAACTTCAGCTTTCGTGAATACTGCTGCTTGGATGCTCAATTTAGGCTTCTTACTCCTATACTTTGCCATTTGTGATTACCTTTTGTGACGGTCCATATCCATTTTAAGTTGACATTTATGGCCTAAGAAAGCTGGCATTATATTATATATTGGTATTTGCAAAGCCCCTCTCATCTATTTTAGATGTAAACAACATATATTCTGTCTGCGCCTCAGACTAATATTTGTTTGACCTAAACTGAGTGGTTCCTTCTTAGAGGCCTCTTAGGATGGCGGACGGAAACGGGTGCCGTCCGCCATGGTCGCGGCAAAAATACTCCCGAACGCATCGCGGTTGCGATTAGGATATTTCTGTCATCACACACCGGCCGCACGATTAGGATAACCCCGCCATCCCAACGTAACGCGCCACCTTCCTCGACCGCCGCGGAAAAAAGCACCGACAAACGGACCATGACTGCGGAAGGACCAAACGAACATCCCCCCCCTCCGTCAAACCGATTAAAAAATGACGGACGGAAGTAAATAGAAAACACCAAAAACAGGACACACACCCACCTGAAACACCCACCCCCAACAACTACATGCCCCAATGACACCCCCCCAGCACAAACAAGAGCACCCAAGTCGCCACACCCACAGAACACCTGACTGGCAACAACCATTGGGACACAACCACCACACAGAGTATAAAATGAATCCCTCCCATTACCACAATCCTTTGCATCACAGCACAGCTGGAATAAAGAGGCAGAATAGCACAAACAGCAGACACACACAAACACACATACAACCTGCACACCAACACACCCACCACACAAACCCCCACAACACCATCCCTACATACCACACACCTGCACACCCCACCCCACCCCACCAACACCTTGCACATCACACACCATGGCACCCAAGAAAAACCCCAAATTCACAGAGAGTGAGTTGAAGGTCATGGTGGATGAAATCATCCGTGTCAAACCACATCTGTTCGGTACCCTAGTCCAGCAGACCACCTTGGCAACTAAAACCACCATGTGGGACAGGATAGTGACCAGAGTGAATGCTTCAGGGACCGTGCCATGCACCAAACACGAGATCCAGAGGCGGTGGCACGACCTCACGGCAAGGGTGAAAGGCATTCGGGCCAAGAACCACCTGTGGGCACAACACACTGGCGGCGGCCCCCCCCCGGAGCCTATACCATTTGCCGAATGGGAGGAGAAGGTGCTGGGCATACTGCATCCTGAGAGCCTGGAAGGAATCGAAGAGGGACTTGAGGCTGGTAAGTACAAACCAATGACCACTATCACACTGTCATGGTCTGCCTTGCACAACTGCCAAGACACATCTATCTCCCAGGCTCCAATCCATGCATGTGGACCACACAGTCACCCAAATGTGAATTCCTGGGCTCAAATGCACCCACCATGACCAACCACAAATGTTGCCTCCTACGTTCCCAGGCTTGCATGTTGTCAAAGCAGCCAACACCACAACTCCCAACAGGCCCCCATGTCCACAGGGAGGGTGGGGGTGGATGGGTGAGAGTCCAGCACTACAACTCCCAACAGGCCCACATGTCCACAGGGAGGGTGGGGGTGGGTGGGTGAGAGTCCAGCACTACAACTCCCAACAGGCCCCCATGTCTACAGGGAGGGTGGGGTTGGGTCCAGCACTACAAATCCCAACAGGCCCCCATGTCTACAGGGAGGGTGGGGGTGGGTGGGTGAGAGTCCAGCACTACTTATCCCAACAGGCCCCCATGTCTACAGGGAGGGTGGGGGTGGGTGGGTGAGAGTCCAGCACTACAACTCCCAACAGGCTCCCATGTCTACAGGGAGGATGGGGGTGGGTCCAGCACTACAACTCCCAACAGGCCCCCATGTCCACAGGGAGGGTGGGGGTGGGTCCAGCACTACAACTCCCAACAGGCCCCCATGTCTACAAGGAGGGTGGTGGTGGGTGGGTGAGAGTCCAGCACCACAACTCCCAACAGGCCCACATGTCCACAGGGAGGGTGGGGGTGGGTGGGTGAGAGTCCAGCACAACAACTCCCAACAGGCCCCCATGTCTACAGGGAGGATGGGGGTGGGTCCAGCACTACAACTCCCAACAGGCCCCCATGTCCACAGGGAGGGTGGGGGTGGGTCTAGCACTACAACTCCCAACAGGCCCCCATGTCCACAGGGAGGGTGGGGGTTGGGTCCAGCACTACAACTCCCAACAGGCCCCCATGTCTACAGGGAGGGTGGGGATAGGTGGGTGAGAGTCCAGCACTACAACCCCCAACAGGTCCCCATGTCTACAGGGAGGGTGGGGGTGGGTCCATGTCCCATCCCAGAGCAAGATAGAGTCTGCCCACCATTTGCTGACCAGTGCATCTCCTCCTTCAAACCTACAGGTAGGTAGCCATCTTCACAGGGGCACCATCCAATAGCAGGACCGGACCACACATATACAAGTATTGTCTCCCCACCTCCACACCTCCACACCACCATATTGCCCAGTACTGTCTACCACACCAACATGATGACACCAACAACCATGTCCTGATTCCCTAGAAATTTGTAATGTAACAACAACAAACCTGTCATGTCCACAGCATTGATTCTTAAATTCTTGTCCCTCAGGTGATCGCAACTTGATAGCGAAACCAGGAACCGCCAGCACCAGTCGCCCCCTCACAGCCAGGACTCTCCGGTGAAGATTCCATGGACACCTCGGGTGCAGAGGACGATTCTGGCCCAAGCACACTCCCAGGGCCACCAGGCTCCCAGGACATCCCTGCCTCCACCACCTTGGTCAGTGTAACAACACCAACACCTGCCATTGTGAGCTGTGCAGCTACCACCACCACCACCACCACCACTCCTGCCAGTGCCACCCTGCCTGACACATCGTCCGATGATGGGCCATCAACATCTCAGGCTAGCAGGGAGAGTGGACGGGGGAGGACACAGGTGAGGCCACAGCTCACAAACAGGAGTGCAGGTGCAAGGGGAGGTCTGGAACAAGACCCAGCCCATCCTGGGACCGAGACCCTGGATGCTATTGCCAGAGTGCAAGCCTCCTACGAGCGGTCGCAGGCAAAGGCGGATCGGGCACACCAAGACTCGCTACAGACCTGCCAGCTGTTGCGGTCCATGGACACCCGCATGGGACAAATTGTTGACCTCATGTGGCAGCAAACAGCTCTTTGGAGGGAGTGGTTATCCCGCACCACACCACCTCCCCCTCCCCCAAGTGGCCAGCGGGACAGGGCACCAACACCACCGCCACCATCACCTGAGGCCACTGACAGGGAGGTGGTCCCTGAACAACCTGCCCCCACAGCTGGCTCCGCTCCGGCTCCAAGACGGAGGGGCCGTCCGAGGCTGGATCCAGCAGAGAGCAGTGGCAATGCACCATCCACCCGCTCGAAGAGGGGCCGCCACTGACATCACTCTTCCTTGAGCCTTGCATTCACTCTGCAAACTATCTTGCCCCACAATGCCAAGCATTGGCACACGTCTGTTGGACTAGGTGTACATCATACAATGTGGTGTCCCCACGGTGTTGCCATTTGACATGACCTTCAACTCACACTTCCCCCCAACACCTATTTGTAAATATGCACTAACAGTAATCCCCACCCTGTAAATAAACACCACGGAAACACTCAAGGCTGTGTGACCTCCATGTTTTAAACACAGGTTTGTCTTAGTAGTTGTCATTACCAGGTGCAGGGATCAATGTTCTTCAGAATCATGGCTCTGTGGGAGTGACCTAGGGATAATGAGAGAACAACAAGCACAGGTCAGGAAACTAAATCACACCCATCACACCACACCGTACTGCAACATCTCACAAACCACACTCATCACTAATTAAGCGGATCACAGGACACACATCAGGGAGCATTGCATGTACACCATCTCACACACCCATTTGCGAACAGAACATACCAGAACAGGCAGCATTCACACACCACATCCACACATCACCAGCAAACATACATCACGCATTGAACAGCAGCACAAGAGGTAGTTACTCATATTCAAGGAAAGTAGTGAGCAATGAGCTGACACCTCTGGTCCACACCTTCTTCCTCCCCACTATCCTCATCACTGGACATGGGTGGAAGGGAGGCAGAGCAACCTGTTGGTCTGTAGGGTCCATGATCAGTTCAATATTCTCGCGTAAGGCCAGGTTGTGGAGCATGCAGCAGGCAATCACTATTTTGCATACTTTGCCGGGTGAGTATGGCAGGGCCCCTCCAGGTTTATCCAGGCAGCGAAACCTAGACTTCAGCAGTCTAAATGTACGTTCCACCACTCAACGTGTCTTCACATGGGCCTCATTATATCGCATTTCACCTGGGGTAGTAGGATTCCGTAGGGGGCTTAGCAGCCACGGGCGGTTTGGGTACGCAGAGTCACCTAGGTGGGGGGATGACAGACACATACATCATTACCAGGATTGGTGGGAACAGCATGGCACACATACAACACAGTAGTCATCACAGCACACTCACCTATAAGCCACGCACGTTCTTGACGCAGATTAGCCATCAGTTGGGGGAAAATGCTGCTCCGCAGGATTTGGGAGTCATGTGCGGACCCGGGAAATCTGGCACACACATGGGAGACGATGTTGTCAGCCAGGCACACCACTTGCACATTGATAGAATGGTAGTGCTTCCGATTGCGATAGATGGGTTCACGTGCCTGGGGTGGAATCAGACCAATATGTGTACCATCAATGGCACCCACTACGTGTGGAATCTGAGCCAGGGCATAGAAGTCACCTTTCACTGCAGCCAGCTCTGCCGGACGTGGGAAATGGATGTAATCATCCTTGTAACGCATCATGGCTTGCAGCACATCCCGGAGTACCATGCTGAACATGGATTGGGACATCTCCCCGGCATGACCAACTGTGTACTGGAAAGTGCCTGTCGCGAAGAAGTGAAGTGCCGCCATCACCTGTGCTGTGGGTGTAATTGCTCCTGGATATGGCCTGCGTGGCTGCAGATGAGGTGCCAATTGGGATACAAAGTCCTGCAATGTCCGTCGGTCAAGCTGGAATTTGCGGATTACCTCCTCTTTAACCATGTCCTCCAGCACAGTGTATGGTCGATACACATTTGGAGCCCTCCTGTGTGGGAGTAGATGGGAGCAGATGTCAATTGACCAACACCGCACAGCTGTGCCACACTATCACATCTTGAAGAACACAATACAAATAATACATGTTGCAGACACGGATTGTATGTGTGATGTGACAGAAATATAAGGCACTACAGCTAACTACACACACAATGTTCACCCACAAACAACATCCTGTGTGCAAACATGTCCAATGGTACGTGCACACATGTTGAAAGAACAGCCAACATCACATGACTGAGGGCCCATGTGTGGACAAGCGTCCCCACAGACACACATGGACGTGCACACACAACACGAACATGGAACACACCCTCCTTGTCTTCATGCACCCATGACCCCACCTACAATGCTGTGCATCCTCACATGACAGGCATGGGCATACAATAGGCGACACACAGACGCATACACAGAATGCATGTATACCCCCATCATTGCCACTTGCACACACAAACCACACACTCACAACAGCTTCAAAATGTGGGTACACAGCCTTGATATACTGTGTAGATGTGTACAATTAGAAACGTGTGACCTCAAAACCAAGACGTCACCACATAGCCATGCACATCTGACGCAACTTGGGCTCACATCACTGGCCTTTGTTAACCACTGGCAAGGTCAATAGTATGCCCACACATACAACTAATGGACATAAATGAGACACGTGGACACGGGCCATTGACATGACATATTGATTCTTGATGCATTCCGGACATGGCCTGACACACATGTACACCTATAAACATTACATGTGTGCGGAGACATGCAGTGTGTGTCCACACGGCATCCGGGTACGCCTTCCGCCAACACAGAAGATGATCCTTGATACTGCAATTGGGCGTAAAATTTGCTGCATGGTGAAGGACCATCACGGTCACACCCCGCCAACTGCATGTGCGCACTACCGCGATGGTGCATCTTTTGAAAATCCTCACTCACTGGCATCGCAATGGCGGAGCACGCATTCTGCAGGGGCGGGGCAGGCTAACACATACATTTGAATGTGCAAGTGGAAATGGCAGTTGGTATCCCCCCTTTCAGTCCCATAGCAGCACCCACCGCATACTGCCAGGTGCGGGCGGTCACTCACCGCCGGGTACGGGCGGTGGGTGACCGCCCTGTGTATTGATGTTACCCTGGCATGGATGGCCATGGCCGGTCACCCACCGCCGGGTGCGGGCGGTCACCCCCCGCTGGGTATGGGTGGTCACCCACTGCCAGGTGCGGGCAGTGGGTGACCGCCCTGTGTATTGATGTTACCCTGGCACGGATGGCCATGGCCGGTCACCCACCGCCGGGTGCGGGCTGTCACCCACCGCCGGGTGCGGGTGGTGGGTGACCACCCTGTGTATTGATGTTACCCTGGCATGGATGGCCATGGTCTGTCACCCACCGCTGGGTGCGGACGGTCACCCACCGCCGGGTGCGGGCGGTCACCCACCGCCGGGTGCGGGCGGTGGGTGACCGCCCTGTGTATTGATGTTACCCTGGCATGGATGGCCATGGCCAGTCACCCACCACCGGGTGTGGGCGGTCAGCGACCGCCAGGTGCGGGCAGTCACCCACCGCCGGGTGCGAGCGGTGGGTGACCGGTCTGTGTATTGATGTTACACTGGCATGGATGGCCATGGCCGGTCACCCACCGCCGGCCATGGCCGGTCACCCACCGCCGGGTGCGGGCGGTGGGTGACCACCCTGTGTGTTGATGTTACCCTGGCATAGATTGCCATGGCCGGTCACCCACCGCCGGGTGCGGGCAGTGGGTGACCGCCTGCATCCGGCGGTGGGTGACCGCCCGCACCCAGCGGTGGGTGACCGGCCATGGCCAGCGGTGGGTGACCGGGCATGGCCAGCGGTGGGTGACCGGGCATGGCCATCCATGCCAGGGTAACATCAATACACAGGGCGGTCACCCACTGCCCGCACCCAGCGGTGGGTGACCGCCCGCACCTGGCGGTCTGCGGTGGGTGCTGCTATGTGACTGCTATGTGACTGAAAGGGGGGATACCAACCGCCATTTCCACTTGCACATTCAAATGTATGTGTTAGCCTGCCCCGCCCCCGCGGAATGCGTGCTCCGGCCATTGCAATGCCAGTGGGTGATGAGTTTCAAAGATGCACCATCGCGGTAGCGCGCACATGCGGTTGGCGGGGTGTGACCGTGATGGTCCTTGCACATGTAGCCAATGGAAAGAGGTAACGCGGGCGCGTAAGCGTTTTCAAACATAGCGGAAGCCGTGCACCACCACAGCTGGCCCAGTCATTGGCTCATTTTGAATGAAAGGGTAGAGAGGCCTTCAAGGGATATGATTCAGGAGAATAATCAGTTGTTTGATGTAACTCTAGGAAAAATTAATTAACCTAATATATGAATCATATAATAAAATACACAAAATCAATTTGTTTAAACCATATATAACAAAAAATAAACACATTAAAACATATAAACATATAAACGAGACACAAGGGTGTATATGAAAAGAATTTTATCAAAAGTTCATTAAATCAGCAATAAATCAAGGAAGCAGGTATGGAAATGCTGGTATGAGTAACGTGATAACAAAATAATCAATAACACAGCAGAACCTAAAAAGAACATCTATCTCAAACAACAAAGTGAATCAAACACTGCAGAGATAAAATGAAGGTCATATATATGTTTATATGTTTTAATGTGTTTATTTTTTGTTATATATGGTTTAAACAAATTGATTTTGTGTATTTTATTATATGATTCATATATTAGGTTAATTAATTTTTCCTAGAGTTACATCAAACAACTGATTATTCTCCTGAATCATATCCCTTGAAGGCCTCTCTACCCTTTCATTTAACTACCCAAGCCCTCAAGGGTTTAACTGGGTCGCTCACTTTCTCTGAATCATCATTTTGAATGAGGCAGCCCGGGAAAACCAATTGCTGCAGACGTGGGCCACTGATATCAGCTCAGGGCCCTATAAAGGTGTGAATTTCAGCAGCACACATCCACTGCTTCCAGCCACTGCTGCCTGCACCCATCACCTCTACCTGCTGCTGCTGAGCAATCCACCAACTGCTGCCTGCACCCATCACCTCTACCTGCTGCTGCTGAGCAATCCACCAACTGCTGCCTGCACCCATCACCTCTACCTGCTGCTACTGAGCACTCCAACAACTGCTGCTGTTGTGCTACAGTCCTGGACCTTGCCATGCCGAGAGTTCGAGAGATCTGGTCTCGTCCCTCTACCGCAGCGGAGCTGGAGGTCCTTGTGGTCGGTGTGCTCCGCCACTATGAACTGTTGGTAGACACAGGGAGTGGGCAATCTACCACCTTCAGTCGGTACACAGCACACAGGGCCCACACTGCCACCAACTGCAACAAGTACTGCTCGTGCTCGTCAGAGTAGGGGGAGCAGAGTGACCTTTGGTGCAGGCACCGCTGCCCCTGTGACACATAGTGCCCTTTGTGCTGAGGCAGTTGATCTGCTGCGACAGCTGTGTGTAGGGCAGACCAACATGATCAATGCATTCCTAGACCACGATAGAAAGTTGGGGCAGGTGGTAGCATTCATGGAGGGGATGCATGGCGATGTTGCTGGTCTCCACAGAACAGTTCAGTCATTATCCAACACAGTGTCCGCAGCCATTCAACAGTCACATGGACAAGGTTCTACTTCAGTTCCCCCATCCACACCACTTGATGTCTCAGTGGAGAGTGATATTTCTGACCAGGCCTGATTTTCTGGGTATTGCACTAGAAGCAGGCAACAGCAGCAAGGCAGGGCACAGAGGCAAGAGACACCATCCCCTAGGACAGGAAAATCTTTCACAGAACATGACATCAGCTACCCTGGAGTTGACATATAGGATCCTCAAGGGGTGTTGGGGGACAGGGATTCACATAGAACATGGTGGTAAGTGCAGTGGGGGACATGTTGGTGTGCATGAGGTGGTCACTGACTCCTGGCTTCTGCAATCTTGGCGGTGTGCTGTGGGACCTTCACATGTGTTGTACTGAGCATGGCTGCTAAAAGATACGTGGTGCTCCTATCTGTGTGAATGGCCAACTGTCCACTGACTTGCCCACTCTTGTCTCCCATCATGGTAGGTCAAGCTGCACATTCGCAAGGCCGTGTGGAGGACCATAGCACGTGATGTACGGGCAGTGGGGGTGTGCAGTAGGCGACACACACACTGCCACAAGCGCTGGGACGACACCTCCAGGCTCAGCAAGAATGTGGCGGAGATGACACTGGGGCTGATTCCAAGATCATCCCGGCTTGCATGACGTACCATGACCCCTCTAATGCTCCGTATCATAGCTGTGACGCATCCTGACCTGTCCGCCCGATTGAGAGGGGAGCAGCAGCAAACTAGCGGTAAGCAGACTGAATGTGTTTGTGACTTGTGAGTGCATGCATGTATTGCTGCTCAGACACAGTAGTGACATCCGTGGTGTGTATGTTGTGCTGCAATTGCATGTTGGTGCCATTAGCAGAGTGAGCGTTAGCATCCATGTCAGCCAGGTGGACATACCAGTTGCATTGTAGTGCAGGGTCCCAGGACATGCCGTTGAGGTCTGTGGTCCCATGGCATCACATGTATGGTGGTCTGCATGCACTTGCCCTGTTTGTTTGATGTACATGTTTCTCAGGCACCCCCAGTTCTTTGACATGAGGATGTCTGGTAGGGGTGGTTCATGTGCAGGATGGGTGCTACATGTTGGTCAGCAGTCAAGGAAGTTTTGAATTTGTAATTTGCAGTGCGTGAGTGTGGCACTTAGGTATACCTCTTTTCTCTCTCTTTCAGCTTTGGCCGAGGGCACTGACCCGCAAACGACGGAGCACACACACACGCAGACTGAGACTGAAGAGAGCAGCCCCGGAGAGGGGGACAGAACTGTCCCTGAGGACTCACATGTGGAGACACCATCGTCCTCATCTTCAGACAGAGGTGGTGAGTCAGCACTGCTGGTAGACACAGGGAGTGGGCAATCTACACCTTCAGTCGGTACACAGCACACAGGGCCCACACTGCCACCAACTGCAACAAGTACTGCTCGTGCTCGCCAGAGTAGGGGGAGCAGAGTGGCCTTTGGTGCAGGCACCGCTGCCCCTGTGACACAAAGTGCCCTTTGTGCTGAGGCAGTTGATCTGCTGCGACAGCTGTGTGTAGGGCAGACCAACATGATCAACGCATTCCTAGACCACGATACAAAGTTGGGGCAGGTGGTAGCATTCATGGAGGGGATGCATTGTGATGTTGCTGGTCTCCACAGAACAGTTCAGTCATTATCCAACACAGTGTCTGCAGCCATTCAACAGTCACATGGACAAGGTTCTACTTCAGTTCCCCCATCCACACCACTTGATGTCTCAGGGGAGAGTGACATTTCTGACCAGGCCTCATTTTCTGGGTATTGCACTAGAAGCAGGCACCAGCAGCAAGGCAGGGCATGGAGGCAAGAGACACCATCCCCTAGGACAGGAAAATCTTTCACAGAACACGACATCAGCTACCCTGGAGTTGACACATAGGATCCTCAAGGGGTGTTGGGGGACAGGAATTCACATGGAACATAGGCATCCCCCTCAAAAGGTACTCCCAAGGCAAGGCCACCTCCCAAGGACAGGGACACTACAAAGGACAGGGCACCTCCCAAGGACAGGGACACTGCAAAGGACAGGGCACATCCCAAGGCCAGGGACACTCCCAAGGACAGGGCACCTCCCAAGGTCAGGGACACTCCCAAGGACAAGGACACTACAAAGGACAGGGCACCTCCCAAGGACAGGGACACTCCCAAGGACAGGGTACCTCCCAAGGCCAGGGACACTCCCAAGGACAAGACACTACAAAGGACAGGGCACCTCCCAAGGACAGGGACACTCCCAAGGACAGAGCACCTCCCAAGGCCAGGGACACTCCCAAGGACAAGGACACTACAAAGGACAGGGCACCTCCCAAGGACAGGGCACCTTCCAAGGACAGGGACACTCTCAAGGACAGGGACACTGCAAAGGACAGGGCACCTCCCAAGGACAGGGACACTCCCAAGGACAGGGCACCTCCAAGGCCAGGGACACTCCCAAGGACAAGGCCACTACAAAGGACAGGGCACCTACCAAGGACAGGTACACTCCCAAGGACAGGGCACCTCCCAAGGCCAGGGACACTCCCAAGGGCAGGGACACTACAAAGGACAGGGCAACTCCCAGGGACAGAGCACCGCTCACGGATAAGGCACATTCCAAAGACAGGACACGTCCTAGAGCCAAGGCTTCTCCCACGGCCAAGGAACCTCCCAGGGCCAAGGCTTCTTCCATTCACAGTACATCCACCAAGGACAGACATACATCACCCCTGCGTCCCCTGAAGCTGGTGTGGGTGAAGGAACATACACCACATGTGTCAGAGGTGGAGTCCCCCCATACCTCTACTCCTATCCACACCCCGGTGAAGCAGAGGAAGGAGTACACTGTTGTTGCATCCCGCATTACACATGATACAGAGGGCAGAAGGCATGGCCAGAGCAAGCATCAAGCAGGGTCCAGCACGTCCCCAGAGAGCAGACCACCACCAGCAGATGATCCACCTTTGATGGGTGATGTTTCAGATGAGCCCGCATCACTTACCAGTCCAGTCATGTCCAGGGTGCCCTTACATATCCTAAAGAAACGGAGACACACACCAGTGACACCTGACCACCCCAATGTCGCTCCAGTACAGCTGTCCCCAGCTCCCAGAGCCACCCTGCCTCCTGGCCCATACAGCCCTGTGGCTCATCATTTCAGTGGTCCTAGTGGGTCAGCTGCAGTTCACTCTCATGTGTCAGATAGTGGCACTGTGTCTGTTGTTCGCTGTCATGCCTCATGTAGTAGCACTGTGTCAGTTGTGCCCTCTCCTGTTTCAGGTACTGTCACTGTGTGTGTCCTCCACTCTCATGTCTCAGATGCTGGCATGGTATTTGTTGGTCACTGTACAGGGACATGTCCTGGCAGTGTGTCTGGGTCTATGGCTCATGTGCCAGTCACTAGATCTGTGGCTGTGTCTCACACTACTGTATCTGGTGCTGGCAGTGTGTCTGGGTCTATGGCTCATGTGTCAGTCACTAGAGCTGTGGCTGTGTCTCACACTCCTGTTACTGGTGCTGGCAATGTGTCTGGGTCTATGGCTCATGTGTCAGTCACTAGAGCTGTGGCTGTGTCTCACACTCCTGTTTCTGGTGCTGGCAGTGTGTCTGGGTCTATGGCTCATGTGTCAGTCATTGGTACTGTGGCTGTATCTCCCAATCCTGTATCAGATCCTGCCACAGTGTCCGAAGCTACTGGGTCAGTCAGTCCAGCTGATTCTGTGCTGTGAGGTGCAGTTCCCATCGCTCACATGTCAATGTACTTGGTGTCTGGATTGTCCATTGTAACCACCCTTGCATTATTAATGTACATGGGACAGGGCGCATGACACATGTCCTTGTGCTGCTTCCGGTGTACCTGCTCTGTGCCATGGACTGTTGATGCACTTAGCCCCTCTCATGTGCTGCCTCTGATGTACCTGTTCTGTTATGAACACTTCCCTGTTGCTGTTATGATACTGCATTGTGCCCTCTCATGTGCTGCCTCAGATGTACCTGCTCTGTTCTGTACCATGGACTGTTGATGCTCTGTGCCCCTCTCATGTCCTGCCTCAGATGTACCTGCTCTGTGCCATGGACTGTTGATGCTCGTTGCCCCTCTCATGTGCTGCCTCAGATGTACCTGCTCTGTGCCATGGACTGTTGATGCACTTAGCCCCTCTCATGTGCTGCCTCAGATGTACCTGTTCTGTGCCATGGACTGTTGATGCACTTAGCCCTTTTCATGTGCTGCCTCAGATGTACCTGCTCTGTTCTGTACCATGGACTGTTGATGCACTGTGCCCCTCTCATGTGCTGGCTCAGATGTTATGTTAAGTTATAGATACTTATATCCCGCACGAATCACCGGGGGGCATCTCGGCGCTTCCCTCAGTCACAACTGGCGAGCGAAGTAAAACAGGAGCAAAAATGGGATAGCTAGTACAGGTGGGCTTTAAGGTGTTTCTTAAAGACATGGTAGGAAGGAGTTCCTCGCAGGGCCACGGGCAGACTAGTCCAATATTTGGGGGCTAAGTAGGAGAAGGCCCTGCCCCCTGACCTGCTGCACTTAATGCGTGGCACTTGAAGCAAATGCAGCGAGTGAGATCTCAGAGCACGGGTGGGTCGGTATCTCTCCACTTTCTTTTGCAAATACACTGGACCTGAGCCCTGAAGCGCAGAGAAGGTCAGACAGCAGACCTTAAAGAAAGACCTTTGTTTAATTGGTAACCAGTGAAGGGATTTCAGCAGAGGCAGTGATGGTGTGCCAGCTGGTTTATTTAAAACCAGTCTGGCGGCAGTGTTCTGAATGACCTGCATCTTTCTTAGTTGGGATACTCTAACCTCGGCTAGCAGGGCATTGCCATAATCTAGCCGGCTAATGATCGTTGCTTGAGTGAGCGTCCTTCGATGCGTCATAGGAATAAAGGGAAAACATTTCCGCAGCAGCTTTAATCTGAAATAGCAAGCCCCAGCTATAGAAGATATATGGTCTTGCATTGAGAGAGACTGGCCCAGTGTAAGCCCAGATTGTTCACCCTCTGAGCTGGCACTGGAGGAACGCCAAGTTGGGTGGGCCACCAGTCCGAGGACCAAGCCTCTTCAGCCTTGCCCAGGAATATCACTTCTGTCTTACTTGGGTTGAGCTGAAGACAGTTTTTGCCATCCAGTTGGAGATCTCCAGCATTCCTGTACAGAAGCAACGTCTATCGGCCTCTCTATCTGGTCCACATTTAAACACCATTTGGGTATCATCGGCATAAGACAGCGTTTCAAACCCCATGGCTTCCACCACCTTAGCCAAAGGTGGCATATAGATTTTAAAAAGAGTGGGGCTAAGGCAGGAGCCCTGGGGGACGCCTTTGTCCAACACAGTGTTTTTTGACTAATAGGGGCTCAAGATGACAGTTTGATATCTATCCTGGAGAAAGCTCAACAGCCACTTGAGGGCTAATTCCTGGATACCAGCCAAACTCAACCTCTCCGCGAGCCTCGTGTGGGAGATGGTATCAAAAGCCGCGGAGAGGTCGAGCAGGACCAGGATTGCTGAGCCTCCTGCGTCCATGGTCATCCTCAAGGAGTCCGTTACGGCCAGAAGGGTAGTTTCAGTACTGAAACCCCGTCTGAACCCGGATTGTGAGGGGTCCAGAATGTTGTTGGTTTCTAGGTATCCATTTAGTTGCATGTTGATAAACCTTTCCTGCATTTTTCCCAAGAGGGGGAGCAGGGAGATTGGGCGATAATTGCCCAGATCCAGCAGATTGGGCGAGGGCTTCTTGAGAATTGGGCGGACAAAAGCTTCCTTCCATGCGGTTGGGACCACGCCTTCGGTGATCGAAAGATTGAGAATCTTTTGGATTGAGGGGGCAAGGGAATTTGCCAAAAGTGCCATAACTTTAGGGGGACAGAGGTCAGTCGGGGAACCCGATTTCGCCGTCTCCAAGGCTCTGTGAACCTCCATCAGGGGGATAGATGTAAAGTGCTCCAAGCGACACTCCACCTGAACAGCGCGACCTCCCAACCCACATTTCAATAAGCAAGCATCCTGTTCACCGGATGGAAAGTTGGCATATATTCTTTCAATTTTTTGTTTTAAAAAAACGGCCAGAGAGTCACATAACTCTTGGGATTCGGTTAACGGTTGTTTGCAGGCTACGGGGGCAGTAAATCCTTTAACAATCTCAAACAATGCTTTAGAAGAGTTGTCTGCTCTTTCAATTTGTGTCACAATGTATTGACATCTGGCTGCCTTCAGATTCTGGTGGTAGGAGACCAGAGCCGATTTAAAAGACGCCCTGGACTGAGCGGACTTACGCCGTCGCCACTTTCTCTCCAACCTTTTGCAGGAGGATTTCTCCTGTCTAAGCTCCCTAGAGTACCAAGGGGCTGAGTGGCGGTCGCGGGTGAATCTGGCCCCTGGCCGCACTGGTACAGTTGAGTCCAGAACACAATTTAGACCTGCCCCAAAATCAGCCAGCGCCCTTGACACATCCTGGTCCCTCAGCATGGGCAGCGCCTTGAATTCTGTATCAAAAGCTTGCACGAGCAGCTTGTTCCATTGACGCTGGACTATTTTCCCGCACCCTCTGGACTGATACGGCGGTGTCGGCGAGCTACAGGCCGCCGTAAATTTAATCAACGCGTGGTCTGTCCAGATGAGGGGCGCCGGTGGGTCAAAACTGAGGTGACCTATATTCGTGAAGACTAGGTCCAAATTGTGGCCCCCACTGTGCGTGGGTCCCAGAACTCTCTGTGAGAGCCCTAATTGCTCCAGATCCATTAGAAGTTTTCTCACTTCCGGGGTTGAGGATAATTCTCCATGGAAGTTAAAATCCCCCAATAGTAGAAAGTTATTCGCTGCCAGGACGTTTGTAGCTATCAGGTCCACCAGTTTGTCCGCAAAGTCACCTTTCGGACCCGGGGGACGATAGACTAAAGCCCCTGTCCAGCTCTCCGAGGGGGAGAAGTTGGCTTTAAAGATACCTACTTCCATACCATCGTCAGTATGGGTGCTAAGCCAGGCGGCTTTAAAGTAGCTTTTACAGACCATGGCTAAACCCCCCCCGTTTTTCCCACCCAATCCAAATGGATAATTTTATAATCCAAGGGGATAGCTATATTAATCAATGGGAAATTGGTGGTGTTCAACCATGTTTCCGTTAGAAAACAAATGTTCGGCGATTGAGAGTTAATCAAATCCCAAACCTCAAAAGCGTGCCCCGCTAAAGACCGAACATTGCAAAGGAGAAAGGTGCGGTCTCCTAGTGAAGGGGGTTCAGAGGCCGATTAGAAGTCTCAAAGCTGACCTGCATATGCCCCTGAAATGAGAAATCTATACAAGCCGTCGGACCTTCCAATTGGCTGGGGAAATGACAGCGACATTTTAACACGGCGACCCCTTCCTCTACAGCTTTATCACGAATGCTACACAGCTCCGTGGAAGAGTAAACTATCCTGGAGAAAGATTTTGAAGACACCTGCCATGGGGTCTTGGCCTCTGGGCAAGGGTCGGCGCGGACGGGCGCAGACGGGCTCACCTCTGGCGCACCTCTGGCGCTCCTACGGCGCGCTCGCGTCCGCTGCGCGGAGGGACAGACATTTCCTTTAAGAGGCCGGAGGTCACGCCAGAGGTCTAAGTCCCGCCCCCGGCGTACCGTCTCCGGGGGAGATTGCAAGCAAACCACTCAGCGCGGGCGCAGGACTTCCGCACCTGATCGGCGGAGCCCGTCCGGAGCTGCGTGATAGCAAGTAAGACTTTTAAAATAACACAGAAGCAAACGGTGGCCAAAGTAAGTGGGTAAAAGATTAAAAAGATACCAGCATGGAACCCTAGCTCCCGGCTTTTCGCCTCAGGTGCAACTAAGAGGTACCTGCTCCATGCCATGGACTGTTGCTGCTTGTTGCCCCTCTCATGTGCTGCCTCAGATGTACGTGCTCTGTGCCATGGACTATTGATGCACTTAGCCCCTCTCATGTGCTGCCTCAGATGTACCTGCTCTGTGCCATGGACTGTTGATGCTCATTGCCCCTCTCATGTGCTGCCTCTGAGGTACCTGTTCTGTTATGAACACTTCCCTGTTGCTGTTATGATACTGCATTGTGCCCTCTCATTGGCTGCCTCAGATGTACCTGCTCTGTGCCATGGACTGTTGATGCTCGGTGCCCCTCTCATGTGCTGCCTCAGATGTACCTGCTCTCTGCCATGGACTGTTGATGCACTTAGCCCCTCTCATGTGCTGCCTCAGATGTACCTGTTCTGTGCCATGGACTGTTGATGCACTTAGCCCCTCTCATGTGCTGCCTCAGATGTACCTGCTCAGTGCCATGGACTGTTGATGCACTTAGCCCCTCTCATGTGCTGCCTCAGATGTACCTGCTCGGTGCCATGGACTGTTGATGCACTTAGCACCTCTCATGTGCTGCCTCAGATGTACGTGCTCTGTTCTGTACCATGGACTGTTGATGCTCTGTGCCCCTCTCATGTGCTGACTCAGATGTACCCGCTCTGTGCCATGGACTGTTGATGCTTGTTGCCCCTCTCATGTGCTGCCTCAGATGTACCTGCTCTGTGCCATGGACTGTTGATGCACTTAGCCCCTCTCATCTGCTGCCTCAGATGTACCTGGTCTGTGCCATGGACTGTTGATGCTCGTTGCCCCTCTCATGTGCTGCCTCTGATGTACCTGTTCTGTTATGAACACTTCCCTGTTGCTGTTATGATACTGCATTGTGCCCTCTCATGTGCAGCCTCAGATGTACCTGCTCTGTGCCATGGACTGTTGATGCTCGTTGTCCCTCTCATGTGCTGCCTCTGATGTACCTGTTCTGTTCTATCCAGTGCCCATGCTCCTGGCTACTCTAGGAGTCAACCCCTATTATGTGCAATAAAGCAAGTTATTTGTGTGTAGTGGTTTCTCTGTGTCATTCCTGGTTGTCTCCTTGCATTGTTGATATATTGGTGCTATCGTAAATGCTGTTTCCCCAACATTCCCCTCCCCCTCCCCACGTTACGGCCCCGGCAGGTACTCCCCTTCCGACAGCAATTGGTGTGTTTGCGTACCTGCGTCGTCGTCTGCGACGGTCCATGACTTGCTGGTGGTGGAGCACGAAGAGGAGCGGAAAGGCGTGTAGAGCTGGGTCCATGACGGCCATCTGCCTGTAGTGGGTATCTCTGCAATGTTTTGCCTCTCCGCTGTGGTGAATCCACCGTGTTCAGGCTGGTGGTTTTTCCGCTGCGATTTGCTGTGTCTTTTCCGCCATCGTGATTTGGAGGACGGTCGGAGACGTCATTCTGTACGGCGGTGTCTCTGGATTGGTTACGTCCGCCGCGGGGTCGGGTGTATTTACGCGACGGTGCATGTTCTTCCGCGGCGTACGGACATTTGACAGTGCTTCCCATCCTAATATGGCGGACGGACTGGCCGCGGCTGGCGGACTGTAAAAAGGCATTTTTCGCCTACTCCAGGCCGGCGGTCGTCCTTCCGTCCGCCATCGTAATCGACCCCTAAATTAGGTGTGAAAATTATTTGTAGTGTTTTACTCGATTCTTGGAATCTTTACACCTATCCTGCCTCCTATTTACAGATGGACCACATTTGCTTGAATTTCAACAAATTCCTATATCAGCTTTAGCTTTTTGGCTTTTTCGTTTGTTCTGAACGAATAGAGCATGTTGCATCGCAAACATTTACAACGCGGTTTTTACATTGCAATAATCATTACAATGCATGATTTTACAGCGCTTGCCATCACAATGCATTTTTAGAAACTACTTGTACAATGCATTCCATTACAACGCAAACCATTACAAGGCATAATACTTTTAGAGCAGCAGTAGGGTAAGTGTTGGATAGTGTAGGGCTAAAAATTACTATTCCCACTTCAGTGAGTGCAACAGTAGGTTAAGTGTTGGATAGTGTAGGGGTAAAAATTACCATTCCCACTCCAGTGAGTGCAACAGTAGGGTAAGTGTTGGATAGTGTAGGGGTAAAAATTACTATTCCCATGTACCCCAAAACCCATACCCACCCTAAAACCTAAAAAATCCCCATTACTTACCTTATAATGCGTTGTAATGGCATGCGTTGCGGTGACATGCATTGTAATGGCATGTATTGTAATGACATGCGTTTTAACGGCTGTGTTGTAATGGCATGCGATGTAAAGGCTGCTGTGTTGTAACAGCCGAGTTGTAAAGGTAGTGTGCTGTAATCACTGCATTGTAATGGATGTTTCCCCTTCCCAACTGTTTTCCCCTATGTTTTATCATATTTTATAGTATTATTTTAATGCTACCTTACATATGAAGTAAATTTAATTGATTATCTTCCTGTTATCTATCATAATGTTCAATTTATTGAGGTACATGTAGTATAGAAACCTACATAGTACACTCCAAATTCCAAACTCCAAAGCAAAATGTGAGGAATTTTAATGCAGTCTTTAGATCAATATGTAAAAAGATGCACTGTGAGAACCCCATGGATACTCTAGTAAGTGTCAAATGGTATGCTTCCAGCCTTCTTTTTTCAAGCACATCCTTTCAAATGTTTCATTCCAAAACTGTGCCCCTGCTGCTTGTAGAGCTTTTCCTCTCCATGTGCTATTTTCATAAGTGAGAATAAGTCTCAACTGGAAACATCCTTTACAACGCAACCATTACATCGCACTACACTTACAACGCAGTCATTACATCGCAACATCCTTTACAATGCATTTCACTACAACCCAGGTATTACAATGCATGACACTACATCGCATGACACTACATCACATGTCAGTACAACGCAGGCATTACAACGCATACCATTATAATGCATACCATTACTACACATGGTACCCCTGCACTATCCAATACTTACCCTACTGTTGCACCCCCTGGAGTTAGAATAGTAATTTGTACCCCTACACTATCCAACACTTACCCTACTGTTGCACCCCCTGGAATTAGAATATCAACTTTTAGCCCTATACTCTCCAATACTTACCTTAAATGCAATGTAATGGTATGCTTTGTAAAGGTATAATGCAATGTAATGGAATGCGTTGTAAAGGTAGTTTCTAAAAATGCCATGTAGTGTCATGCGATGTAATGGAGTGCGCTGTAAAGGATGTTGCGATGTAAAAACTGTGTTGTAAAGGCATGCGTTGTAAATGTATGCGTTGTAACATCATACATGCGTCATACATTTGTTTTTTTCTGCTGTTTGGATAGTCCTGGTGGAGTCGTCTGAATATGATTAACAAAGTTAAACAATACAGGTTTTTTGGGTTTAAATCTCTTTTATTGAAGGAGGTAAGGTCACGGGGTACCGCTATTGTGTCCCAGATCTCCAAAACAGTTTTTTTAGGTGGCAATATAGGCGCTACGGTGTCGGCAGCCAGGCTAGGTCCAACAGTGGGTGACAGGCCACAGCCCTGTCCATGTTGAACCAGTGCTTTTCGCTTTTGTGAACTGCCCACTCCGAAATATAAAGCAGGTGCAACGCCCAGTAGTAGACAAGAAAGTCGGGGCTCGCCAGCCCAACCCGGTCGCGTGGTAGCATTAAGACTTTTGTAGAAAAGCGCGGTCGCCCTCCACCCCAAATGAATGCAGTCACCTCCCTCGGAAGGCTCAGGATATCCCTCTGGGGATTATGCATTGGGAGCGCCTGAAAAAAGTAGAGCACCTTAGGAAGATTTGACATCTTGACCCCATTGAGGCAGCCCAACCAAGAGATGGGAAGCGATAAAATAGATTTTTTAAAGTGGGGTTGATATATTCATTCTGGTTCACACAATGACATCAAGATTGCAGTATGCAATCAAATTCTTCACATACTTTTAACATTTTTCTTTATAGCTTCAAATAATAAGCTATCATGAACCTCCCTGTTTGGGGATTGGGAAAGCACACCCTGTTAGATCTCTGTAGTTCAAATGGCCACGTGTAACACACCATCTTTAGAGTAAAGTAAAACAGACATGTGTCTTTCTCTCTTCTCTATGATGAGTTAGGATCATTCATATTCAGTGTGTTATGAGCCGTACAACCCTGCCAGAGAAACTCCTACTCGCAAGGGTAGTTATTGGCCTTTTATAATAAAAGGTTATTTACTATGTCATTTGAGTATGTAACTCTTCTAATAATAATATTATTATTATTATTATTATCTCAGCAGTCATTATATAGAAGAAATTGAACATTTGATGAATCCAAACCGTTTTATAACACATATCCCTACATTTTGTAGCAAATTAACCTAATCCCTACCTTCCAGGTTGATATTTGTTACTAGCCTTGTGATTATTATATTGGTTGTACAATTAGTAATTTCCCTAATTATTATGCCAAGCCATGTACTTATTCCTGCATACCTCAGAAATCTTTCAGGCCAACATTCAAATATTGTTTCTTTGGTATCTCCCCTCAAGCAACTAGTCTTTGTGTTCACCCTTCTGAAATCCCTGGATCTCCTCTCACCTAAGATTCTTTATTAACAGAAGAAGGGCCATTTTGGTTTTTGCACTGAAAATAACTAACAATGTTGTGGTCAGAGACATGTATGAAAGTCGACCTAATGTATCCAACTTGCTTCCTTCTATCATCCAAATCTGTTCCGTGCACAGCCAGATGACCTAACAATGTTAATCACTTACATGTAGCTTGCTACCAGCAGAAAAGAAGAGTTCTGTCTGCTGGATTTCGGTTAGTGCATCTAATGACACCCCATTTGCTAAAATAATATGGCAATCTCACCTACTCTGTTAAACATTGATTACTGTTCAATAATATTAGTTCCCTAGGCCTTAAGCCATGCTCAAATACAGTCTAAAGAGTTACTGCATCCAATGTTTAACATAAAATTAGGCATGATTTGTATGTAACTTATTCTTAGAAGGCTTGCATTTAGTCTACATTTTAGTTTCTTGTTTTCCCTTAGCATAATTTTGGAATGGTGGTTTGCACATGTTTTTTCTATCGAGAGAATGGTCCCTGCATGCATTTATTTCTGACAGTCATTGTCATTTTGTAGTCTGCGCACGTAGTTCCAGGATTGCACAACTGAGAGCATAATGCCTCTTTTTATTTTTGGTTAGCTGGAGACTACTGTTTTCCCGCAGACAAGGTTAAGTGCAGTTCTGCACCTTTGGCAAATTGTGATACGCTTGCCATGTTATTATTTAAACAGCGTCCATGTTGAAGTCGGTGAGAGGTGTAGTTCCATTCAGAGACATCATGGAACACTACTGTGACTGAGATGAAGTTCTGCTGTCTCTGTTCTCCATCCTGAGAAGGAAGACAGCTGTAAACTCAGATGAAGGTGCATACGCTGAGCCCTGCTTCATGACATCAGTACCGAGTTATGGGGTTAGGTCATTTCAGTAGGCCTGGCAGATGGGTACTCCTGACATGCTCTCTATAGCATTAGGGAAATTAGTGATAGATAGGGGTAACTTTAGTAACATTATGGACAATTAACATTGTTTGTGTTTTTCACCATTCTATTAATGCATATAATGAATGATGTGTCTCATCTTTCTGATAATCGCAGTTCATGTTTTATTTACAAAGATTAGAGCTTTTCAGTAAATGTTTGAAACTGCAAGATCGTATCCTTTGTTTGTGACAATTTGGGCATTTAAGAGTGACAAATGAAAGGGGTAGATCTGTTTCCACAATTTCCTTGGGAATCTGAGGGTTATGTTCCAGGTTATTTGCAACATCTTGAACTCTGTAGGTTTAGGTATTTAGATGCGGTACTGTGAGCTAGCGAAACAGACCAACATTTACTGATTACATACGAAGACTCAGTCTCTGTATTATGAAGTTTTGTTGTTCTAAATACATAGTCTTACTAGTTTAGTAAGAACCGTATAACATGGCGCCACCAACGTTCTAGGTTTGATACCTATTTAATGGGTCTCTTGAGTAGTTTACTTGCGTGTGCCCAAAGCTTCTTCATTACCTATATACAGAGACGTCCATGGTGATAATGATTTATCCTCCTTCAACTTAATAGGCAGCACCTATTTATGTCTGTAGGTTTAATCAAGCGTGTTTGTTTTAAAGGATTGTTCCCTATAGTGCTTTCCTTTCTTTCAATTCCATTCATTAAATATGGCGCAAGCTGTACAACTAACTAGACATTGACTCGCCAATAGTGGTGGGGAAGTTAAGTATGATGTTGAGGCATATGAAGCATAGAGATGCAAAGTTTTTTATTCCTGTGTTGATTTTCCTGCCCTTGATACCAATTCACTCAGATATCACACATACACTGAGCCTGCAATTCCTACTGCATATACACCTTATGAATATTTAGAAATCCCTCTAACTTACCAGGAACATCCTAATTGTTTCCAAGGTACTCTCCCACCCACAGCACACAATGTCAGACTGGGTCTTCTCAGTAATGATGGGGCAACCTGGCTCATCTTAGCAGGCTACATGCCTGATCCTTATCCACCGACATTACCCCAGCATGACACTCTTCCTCTTTTAAACCATTATGTCGACGTCTAGTGTAGTATGTTCTGCATACAATCACTATTACCCCAGACACAGCTCCTCAAGTTGGACAAGCTCAGTTAGCTGTGCCTGCAATTAGTCATATTACAATTAATGCCATTATGGGTAAAGTCCCTACCAAAAGGGATAAAATTCAATTTTCTATTGCTCACAAAACAGGTAACCCTGAGGCAGTGTTTCCCCATACGGGAAACCATGATGAATTTAGAATTTTCACTATGGGCCCTGTTGGACCCGGCCCTTTTTGGCAGGTTCACCACGAAACCTTTTGCTTTTGACTAGCCTGTTTCTGCGCACTTTTTCACTTTTTCACTGTGGTACAGTGTAAAGTGCGTGAGCTCTCTGTCTATGTGTGGTGAGTGACCGGCCCTCCCATAGGAATGCATGGGGAATATGTGTGACCATGGTAGTTCCTGATGTGTGGGGAGTGCAGGGTCGAGTTTGGTATGTGCGAACTCGTGAGATTAAATGCTGCGTAATGATGTATGTGGCATGAATGTTTCTAGTGTGGAAGTGCCACTTCTAGACATGGGTGTGCGGGTGTAGTGAGTCTGCTGGCACGTGATTGGCTGGAGCCTGGCTCCAGGAGTGTGCCTGGACCTGCTTGTGGATTGACTCTCTGGTTTGAGGGTGACAGGGGCTGGGGAGCCCCCAGGAGGTTGTCTGAGTCAGCCCTTGGTTGAATGACTGCATCTGCAACTAGAGTGGTGGGAGGAGATAGCACCTGAGAGTGAATAGGGCTGTGCCTGCCTGCCACAATGCTGACTCCACCCCCTGTGGTGCATCAGCCTGGCCAGTGAAAGGAGTTCCCTATAACCAGTTGTAGCTGGTTCTCACATTGCCTACACCCTGCTAGACAAAGGATTTTATGGTATAAAAAGGGGCTGTGTCCCCTTACAAAATGTTCTTGTTTCTGACTTTAATCCTGCCAGGGGCGTGCTGCTACTTGGGCCCGGGGGAAGGCTTGCCTACCTGGGCCCTGCTCAGCCCCTGGACTCTGGAGACCTTTTGCTGGGTCCCCCTTTGCTTCACTTTGCTGCTGGGACCCCTTTTTGCTGAGAGTCCTCCCTGGGGGGCTTGATAGACTCTGCCCCCTTAGTGCCTGGAAGCAATTTTTCTCTGCCTTAGCGCTTGGGAGCGCTTTATCTGCCATAGAGCTTCGGAGCTCTTTATGCCCGGATTTATGTCATTTTTATGCACGGGTGCCCACCCCGTTTCTGGGCGAGTGCCCACATTGCTGCTATGGTTATTTTATGCTGCGAGGGTGCCCACCCCTCGTTATGGTGCCGAGACGGTGCCGCCGTCGCCGCTGCGGCGAACAAGGAAGTCAGGTGATGCTTTGCCTGGCGGCGGGTAGGACTACCGGTTTTGCAAGAGGAGTCTTGTGCACGCCGCCAGCACCAAAGGAGTGAGGGGAGAGGTGTTGCGGGGCTCCCATGAGCTGAGGGAGCCCCGTGGTGTATAGAGGAGCCCCGGGTCCCAGGAGGGGACCTGGTTGAAGCACCTCCGCCGCAGCCGTGAAGGAGGAGGGGGCGCGAGGCGGCCCCCGCCGCAGGCGAAGAGAGGAAGCTGCAAGAGAAGCAGAGCCAGCCGCCAGTGAAGCCGAGCCCCCCTCGACCAGCCCGGTGAGTGTTGAAGGGCTGGGGGGTAGGCGGGAAGCTCCGGGCGAATGTCGCGGTGCCTGTTGAGGGCACAAGTTGGAGCAGCCCCGTTTGGCAGTGGGCTGCTCCCCGTGTATTGGCAGCATCCAGTTGAGCCCCGTGTGGCACAGTGATGGCGGTGCAATTAGGGCGGCCCCAGTTGGCAGCGGGTCGCCCCAACGTTGTCTAGAGCCCCGAGAGGCTCCCTGGGGGCATGTTTGTTTAGAGCCCCGAGAGGCTCAGTGCACATTTGGTTATTTCGAGTCCCCCACGAGGGACTCCAACGACATGGGGCTGATTATTTTTAGAGCCTCTGTGGCCCCAATGCACATGTTAGTTAAGAGCCTAGAGAGCTCTTAGGGGGCAAAGTTATTTACTGAGCCTGCGTGCTCCAACGAGGCCCCAGTCTATGCCAGAGCCTAGAGGGCTCCAACCTGTGCATGTTTTGTGTCAGAGCCTGTGTGGCTCCAGGTTGGCGCAGCTTTTGTTATAGGGCCAGTGAGGGCCCTGGCGCAGTATTGTTGATTTACAGCTGCCCAGCAATTAGTGGGCAGCTGCACCGTTTAGGCACAATTTGAGAGTCCCTGGGAAGTACAGAGATGGCACAGTGGTGCCAGGCCTTCCACAGCTGCACAGCACTTAGTGCCAGCTGCAGCGTTTAGGCCCTTGTGATGTTCACAGCTGCCCAGCAATTAGTGGGCAGCTGCAACGTTTAGGTTTGCGCCGGTGGCGCATCCCTGACTGGCTCTGCGTGGCAGCGCGCCCTGACATTCTGGACACTGGGCTTTTTGAGTCCCTTCGTTGGATGGCCAGTTGGCCAGGGGGCTGGTATGTGGGTAGGGCGCAAGGCCCTAATGTGATTTCTGCGCAAAGTGATTTCGCTATGTTTTTGATAGTAATTGCCTAAGGTGATGTTTTGCGCAATTGTATTATCTTACACCTCTGAATGTGTTGGTTATACATCATGTGTTTTTCCTGTGTTGCACCTCTGAATGTTTTTATGCATCATGTGTTTTTCTTCCCTACACCTCTAAATGTTGTGATGCATCATGTGTAATGTGTTCTTACCTATAATTGTTCTTTTGTGCTACACTTATTCTAAGTTCTAGAAGTGCTATTTCTAAAAGTGTTGATTCTGACAGTGGCCCATGTGGCCCTGTCCTGTACATAATCCCTTGTGAATATTGCCCGTGCCAGTTGACACAATGTACATGTGTGATTACTATCTGATGTGTTTTGACAATACAAAAGTTATTTTTATATAACCTTGTGTGGAGTTCCTTTTGTGGTGTGCCTAGGATGTTGTTGCTGTTGTGTGCGTGCTCAAATGCTTTACACATTGCCTCCAGGATAAGCCTGTCTGCTCGTGCCAAGCTACCAAGGGGATGAGCAGGGGTTATCTTGGCGTGTGACTCCCTTGCCCTGACTAGAATGGTGGTTTCTGTCTGGCTTTGGCATCAGCATTAGCCTACCAGAAATCCCAGTTCTAACAGGCCCCATTAGGATGGCGGGCGGATTGCCCCAGCCAGGCTGACGGTAGCAACCGCCGGCCTGGCGGGGTAATCCACCCGCCATCCTTGCTGCAAAGACCCCCCGCTATATTAACATGTCCGTCCACCGCTTTTCTGCCCCGGTCGCAAGGTTTATGGTGGCAATGTCTATCAGACACTGCCAGCCATATTAGGATGCGCAATTTTCAATGCCTTTCACGGAAAGGCATGTGGAGTCTGCTATGGGAGCCTGTTGCGGGCCCCCAAGGGCTCCGGGGGGTGCACATGGGGTGTACCAATGGTACCCCCAGAAGTTACATGCACAACATGGCAGGCACTGTGCGGAGCCTGCCATATTGTGCATGGAAGTGCCCTGCGTGCCTTCCTACCATTATGGCAGGCGGTGCTGAGTGCACCGCCCGCCACAATGGTAGGAATGCTGGATGCGCCCATCACTGTGGCGGGTGCATCCTAATGCCATGCACAGGACCCCCGCCCTTAGGTAGGTGGTCCCTAGTACCGTGAGGATGGCGGGTGGGCAAAGTCTGCCTGCCATCCTAATGGGGGCCTATGTGTCTTCCACTTGGTACCATTCCTGTTGTTGAAGAGTGTAATACGTGTGTTACTGTTTTTGCAGCAATCCACACCATTACCCACTGTACTCCTTACATTGTTATTTTAACTGAAGTCCTTAAACAGATTACGGCTGAACATGGATCAACCACTGTCTTGGATTTGTGGATAAAACTTGTTGACAACTTTGCCACAGGATCCTCAATTATTTTAAGTAATATTAAAGTGGAATCAGCTTCTTTGGGGATATGCCAACAGCTCGCTTCAGTTCCACTAGGAGACCAGGAATGTAAGCTTCCTAAAATAATTTCTGAAACCTATCCATCTATAGGTTGTGACAATTCGGGAACCATGCCTAGTAAACCATAACTTAAAGGTGAATTGGATGCGGAAATCGCTAAACAGACACCTGAGTCTTCTAAAATGCGCTGGGATCAAAACATAGCTAAATCCAAAACAGAAACTGGATCTCCGCAATCAGAGTCTTCCGAAATGTTTTACAATTTACATAATCATTATGCACTCAGCCTGATAGGTATCAGTATTTTGATACACGTCCTTCTTGTTCCTTTCAGGACTCTACATACAGGCAGTCAGAGAGAGAGAGGGATGAGGCAACCGCAGACAGGAGGATATTGTAAAACTGAAAACAGACTCACAGCGCTTTTCTGATGTCATCATTAATAGGGAAAAGAAACTTTCACAACAAGAAGCACAACTTAGCACAAAAAGAAGAAAGTAGTCATAATTTCTGCTAAATATGCCCCAATTACTCAAAATACTTCTGCAGAACTAGACGTGGAAGAGAACCCTGCTGAACAGCGCACCAGATTTCAATATAGTTCCCTAGACTTTCCAAGAGTTTCTGGTGTTGACTGACTAATGACTCCATACAAGTAGAAACACCAGATCAGTGGTTCAGCCGTCCTAACAGACACTATGAGTTGGACATACAAATTGAGGGCGACATACTGCATACTATTAACCCCTTAATTGCTGCCGTCGGCCAACGGTCGTCACGGCCACTACCTCCCCAGTGCTGCGCACGACCGTTGGACGTCCAGTTCAGCACTGGATAATGGACAGCGCAGCACTGGGTAGGTTTGTTTACAAGCTCTAAAGGGGTTAAAGTAATATTCTGGCAGAATACAACTAAATATTATGACATTCTTCAGGCTGCTGTATATTAGCCACCTGAGTTTGTTAGAAAAGTCCCACAGGAAAAGGATGCAATCATGTCTTCCTTATCCGTTATTTTTCCTGAGGAAGTTAGAACAGCATATGCTACAGTACAGGATCTTTATCAAGCCCTAGCATTTTATCACAAAAAAGGCAGGTTAGTATAAAGATTCACCTTATCATGTTATACCTATACGGTCAAGCTTGCAAGTCCAAGCACAATACCTTATTAAAAAAGAAGCTAAACGTCCTGTTAGGGAGATTCTATCACAGTTAGAACATCAAGGTGTGACTGAACCTTGTGTTTCCCCTATGAATAATCCATTGTTTCCTCTGCTCAAACCAGATCATTCCTATTGTATAGTCTTAGACTATCGAGAATTAATCAGTAACACCCATACTTTTGCTATGCAAAATTCACATAGCACAGGCCTAATAAACAACAGTGTGTGTAAAAAATACAAAACTACATTGGATATTTCCAAATACTTTTTCTGTCAAAAGATAGCGACTGAAAGGCACAACCTAACTGCCTTCACAGTACTAGGAGCCCAGAAGGTTCTGTAGGCTCCCACAGGGATATTAGAGCTGTCTAGGTCTGTTTGCTGCCCGAGTAATGTCAATATACAACAAATTGACTCAGAAATGCCATATGTTGATGACATTTACTTCTTAGATGATGATTTAAACCCACATTTGGCCAGAGTGGCTCATAATATTTTGGGATCCTCTGAACATGGCTATAAATTCTATTTTCCTTAACCTGAGTTTGCTATGCTGTGTGTCCTGTGTTTGGGATATGACTTATAAAATGAAGGTAATAGCCTAACACCATGTTTCTAAGAGAAATGTGCTCCCTTGCAAACACCTAATACATTGAAAAAACTTCGATTGCTTTTACATACCAGATCGTGCACAATGGTTTACACTGCTGCACAATTGAATTTGTCCAGATTTTTAAAATAAAACATTGGACTACATAATACATAAGGACATGCTTGAGTCTAAACATTTACATACTCGTGTTAACACTACCAATTTGGTAATCTTTATAATTGGCGGTTCCACTGGATACACATATAATTTTATTCAATGAAGGAGATACAGTGCTTATAAACCACATTTATATTCCAATGCTGAAATGTGTTTTGCATTGACAGAGAACATTTTGACCTCAGTTCAAACAGCTGTTCTGAAGGAATGTCCATTGGCTCAAGAGAAACACATAATTGTGGTGTCTCCTGTTCCGGCCTTAGAGGCTGTCACCAAAGCTAGCATTCCTTTTTGTTTTGTTTTCAATTTTTGTTCTTGTCAGATACTTTTTTTTGTTTTTGATAGTAACCTTTATTGAACTTTGAAAAATATGTACTGCCGCTTCACGACCCCCATCCAAGCCGGCCAAGTTACAGAAAATACAGATAGCGAACAGGTGCAAACAGTAGACATATTTATACAATGAAAACATAAAATACCATAAATATTCAAATCATAACTCAAATGCAGAAACCCCAAGCCAAAGATTAAAGCTCACTATCATGCGACACAGGCCGGTCACCTCTCATCATGTGTTTCCAACCATTCCCTCAGTGGGGCACAGATTTGGAGCCCTCTTTTCTGAGATCAGCTACCCTTTCGGGCATAAACAGCCCTTTCTATGTGGTAAATTGAAATTAGCCATACTAGCCGTTGATTAAAAGATGGAGGGATAGTATCGAGCCAGGCTGTCGCCAAACACAGCCTAAGTACTGCCATAACATAACGTGTATTTCTAAAGCGCACATTCACATGAAGGGTATCTTGGCGCTGAATAACTGATGTTTATTGTTACCCTAATCAATGGTACTCATTATTAACCTCAGATGGATGAAAGGCTGAGTGGACCTGCCTGGATTTGAACCTGTGACCATGAGGTCAAACACAGGCCCCTGCATTAGTCCACTGAGCCACCAGACCCATGGCAGGGAACAAAAGAGGTTGGTCCGAGGAAGGAATTTCCCGCTGTTGCACCCCTAATAAAATCAATTGGGAAGTAATCTCAATCGCAAAACCAATATGGCCTAAAAAAATTAATAATATCCCTGCTCAAGTTCCCTAGGCTCTACAAGCTGCCAGCATATGAACCAGCTCTTCCCCATACACCTGACAGCGTGGAAAGTTCAGACCAGAAATTCCACTCCATTGGCTGATTTTAGCCGGTGTGATATATATAGGTTAAATCAGGTTTTGTAATGTTGAAAGTGTGCAGACAGAAGCATTGAGTTCTAGAGAGGAGAGGCTACTTAATATCGTCCCCATCCTATCATTTAACATCCTAAAAATGATTGCAATCGAAGGTTTACTTTTAATTAGCAAATACAAGAGATCAACCCTATTAAACTCCTCCTCCTCCTCTTTACTGCCCTGCAAAGTCCCTAATTTGCAAAAATTTGAAAAGCTCACTATTTCCTAAGTTAAAATTCCCCATAAAGGGAACCATAAAGTTTCACTAATGTGGGGATTATGGAATATATCTGATAATGTCTTGGAGGGCAGAATAGAAACTAAATTAGCCAATCCCAAGTTTTTTCTGGACACTGGTCCAAACTCGATATGTATACAATAGGGTCTTGAATCGAACTTTCTTAAAATAACCAAATTCCAATTGCCGAAACAGGCATCCACGAGTCAAGTCACCGCGGGTCCATTCAAAACATGACGGGTCGTATTGACAGCAGCCAATTTTTTAGTTGGGCCAAACAATAGAGGAGTCATTTGTTGTAACACCGAGGCCCAATAATACAGATGGAAATTTGGTACTGCCCAGTCCCCTCACTCTCTTGGAAGGGAACGGAACTACAGAGTCCTTAGAGGTTTGACATAAGCTTATAGAAATCTCCCCATCATATGGTCAAAGGCCTTGAACAATGTGTTATTCACCTCAAGGGATATGGCTCTGAAAAAATATTGAATTTTTGGGAGAAACATCATTTTAATTAAGTTGCTCCTCCCAATCAAGGTGAGTATGAGATTATTCCACCTACGCAGCTCATTCTTGGTTTTATTCATTAACGGGCCTGAGTTAACCTCTACCACTTTGCCCATATCTGCACTGAAATTCACTCCCAGATATACTGCGTTCAATACTACCCGTGTATCCTCAAACTATAGATTATCATTTATGAGTATCTGTGTTTTGTCCCGATTGAGTCTATTCCCAGAGATTCGGCCGAATTCATCAGCCTCCAATGCGATTTCCTTAATTGCCAGGCTGGAATCTGGATTGACTATAGCCATGTCATCAGCATATGCCAGGATTTTAGTATCTCTGCCACTAGTGGACATTTTTGGAATTGAAGGATTATCTTAAATGTGGTGAATGAGAGGATCAATAGAAAGCCAGCATTCCTAGCGTGAAAGCCTCACTTCCAAAATGGACCCAATCGCCGACTTCCTTTACAGCTACTGATGTACATGACGTTTTTATATTTTTCAAAGTTTAATTCCTTCGAGACACCTTACGCTGTAAGCACGCATTTGAAATTCTTAAGACCAGTTACAGGTCCTGCATTAACCGCGCCCATGCCACCAACTAGTTTGTTTTAATTTCGCCGACGGAGACTCATGTCTAAGGGCTCCTAGCGCTTTTTAAAACTCACGTTTCTCTGCATTTTAATGTAAATCGTATGTCACAATTGTATTTTGATTGAGAATTTACCTTTGTGTTCTGGTCCTGGCGTGTTCCCTGTTTCACCACTGAGTCTTCAGTTTGTTGTGGGGGATAGATCGCCACTGCAGGAAGTGTGCTACTCCACTTCCGGTTTGGACGGAGGATAGCAGTCTAGCTGCTCGCCTCCACCGGTACAAAACCCCCTGACTTTTGCTCAGTCCTTGGATTCCTTCGAGACACCTTACGCTGTAAGCAAGCATTTGAAATTCTTAAGACCAGTTACAGGTCCTGCATTAACCGCGCTCATGCCACCAACTAGTTTGTTTTAATTTCGCCGACGGAGGGTCATGTTTAAGGGCTCCTAGCGCTTTTTAACACTCACGTTTCTCTGCATTTTAATGTAAATCGTATGTCACAATTGTATTTTGATTGAGAATTTACCTTTGTGTTCTGGTCCTGGCGTGTTCCCTGTTCCACCACTGAGTCTTCAGTTTGTTGTGGAGGGATAGATCGCCACTGCAGGAAGTGTGCTACTCCACTTCCGGTTTGGACGGAGGTTAGCAGTCTAGCTGCTTGCCTAAACCAGTACAAAAACCTCATGCCTCCATCGACTGCTTATCCGACGCGCCAAAGGCGCGCCCAAGGCAAGCCCATCTGCGCCCGTCCGCGCAGGGACCGGGCCCAGCGCCTCTCCCCCTGTCCGTAACGCGTCCCATGCCAACGGTACCACTTTATGTTATTCTTCAACGCAGCTTAAAGAATTCAATTCACATGCTGCTAGGCACCTCTGTCGGCCCCTGCCATTCCCGACTAGTCTCAAATCCACGCCAGTCCAATGCCCCTATGCACTTACACATTTCCTTCTTCCCTTCCTTCTACCCACACCACCTTGCCTACTCCTCGGGCCCTTTTTCATGCGGCACTCATTAATGCCCACTCTCTCCCCAAACATAACCTGGACATCATGGAGTTTATCACCAGCCCCAAACTCGACATTTTGTTCTTTACAGAGACCTGGGGCGACGCCTCTTCTGGTCCGGACTTCTGCTCGGCTATACCAGAAGGTTTCTGTGTAATAAGACAGGATAGACCCACGGGGAGGGGTGGCGGGCTAGCCATTATTCACAAAAGCTTATACCCTACCAAAATAGAGCCTATCCATTGTTCTGACTGTGAAGCCCTCACCTATTCCATCGCCCTTAATAACAATCAAGTCTTTAAAGGCACCCTCCTATATCATCCCCCAGGTCCCCGTAAACGCTTTCTCTCAGCCCTTGATGAGCTGATTGAACCCTTGGTGGGGCCCTCCGACTACACTATATTAGGAGATTTCAATTTTCACCTTGACTCCTCAAGTGATAAGGACACCATCCAACTCATTACGGACCTCCAAGCGGCAGGACTTCATCAGTTAGTATCAGTCCCCACTCACCAAGCTGGCCACACTCTTGATGGGCTGTTTACCAATAACCCTGATATCACGTTGCTCACCGTCCTTCCCCTGGTCTGGTCTGACCACGCAGCAGTTATTTTTACTATCAAGGTCCACCGCCCTAATCCTCTGCAGTCCAAAAGGCACACTGCCAAGACCGTTCGAGCTTTGAAAAATCTAGACATTCCTCTGCTAACCCATACCCTCTCTAATTCTCTTTACGAGGTTTTCTCTAATCCCAACACAGCATCCATTATGTACCAAGACTGGCTTCATGATGCTCTTCATTTGATAGTTCCTATCAAATCGATCTTTCCCAACCGAACCCCTCCGTCTGCACCATGGTTCACAGAGGACCTTAGACTACAGAGACAATATTGTAGAAACCTTGAGAGACACTGGCGGAAACACTATAAGCCACAGGACAAACAAACATACAAGAACGCATTAGCCATATACAAACGATCCATTGTTAAGCATAAAAGCTTCTTCTTTTTATCTCAAATTGAGTCTGCCCAGAATTCCAGCAAGAAGTTGTTCCAGGTAGTTAATACCCTTTCCAACCCGCCCTCAGGTCCGTCTATCGAGACATCACAAGATCTCTGTAATTCCTTGGCCACATTTTTTGCTACTAAGGTTTCCACCATATATTCAGCTTTCTCCTCTCAACCTCTTTATGAAGGCAGTGATCCGAACCCCCTTCTGACATCCTTCAGTCCCACATTCTGCAATTTTCAGACTGTTCTGGCTGAACAGATCAGTAAACTCATTGCTTTCATTAGATCAGGCTCCCCTCTAGACCCTTGCCCTCCCTCCATACTGAAACTCTTCCCTGAGATCATCACGCCACCACTTACTGATATATGTAACTCCATCTTTCTTACAGGCTCCTATCTGGCTATGTGGAAGAAAGCTGTTATCAAACCCCTTCTTAAAAAACCTTCCCTCGACCCCTCTGCGTCAGTCAATTACAGGCCCATAGCCTGCCTCCCCTTCCCTGCCAAAATATTTGAAACACTCATGAACCATCAGCTTTCTGAATACATTGATCAACATAACCTCCTAGACGAAACCCAATTTGGGTTCAGGCAGGGTCATGGTACAGAAACTGCCCTGATAAAGGCGGCCGATGAGATCAGTGCAATTCTAGACCAAGGTGGGGCAGCGGTCCTTATACTCTTAGATCTGTCCGCTGCCTTTGACACGGTCGATCAACCCATCTTGATCGACCGTGTCTCAACCTTGGGGATCAACCATCTTGCCATGGATCTGCCTGCCTCATTTCTCACCAACCGCTCCCAAACAGTAAAGCTGGGCACTTTCTACTCGCCCATCTTTACTCTTCCATGCTGGGTGCCCCAGGGATCATCACTGAGTCCGACACTATTTAACATCTATGTGTCGGACTTGGCGAGGGTCATCAAAGTGCACGGGCTGAGTTTAACCACCTATGCTGACGACACCCAGTTGGTGTTGGCTGTGCATAAGGATGGAGCAGCAGTGGCATCCAGATTCCAGGAGGGCATGCTAGACATCAGCTCCTGGTTGTCGAGCAACTGTTTAAAATTAAACTCAGATAAAACTGAGGTCATGACCTTTGGCAACCTTTACCCTGGATGGTCTTCCATCTGGTGGCCAAATGAAATCGGTCCCCCAACAGAACCTGTTGCCAAGGTCAGAAACCTAGGAGTCATCTTCGACGACAGACTGTTATTTGATCACCATGTCAATACAGTGGTCTCCTCCTCTTTCTTCATGTTGAGGAAAATCAGGAAGCTACTCCCTTACCTACCAGCATCAGCAGGAAAAATGCTTATTACCACCCTAATCTTCTCCAAGATGGATTATTGTAATGCTCTCTTCCTCAATGCTCAAGTAAAGGTTCTGAATAAGCTGCAATCGATCCAAAACGCGGCAGCCAGAGTTCTACTTGACAGCCCTAAACACAAATCCATCACCGCGGCCATACGTCATCTTCATTGGCTGCGAGTCAGAAGTCGGATCAAATTTAAAGCGCTTTGTATCGCTTACAAAGCCATTCACAACAACTCTGGACCCCGATTCCTAAAGAACACCTTTCATATCTACACCCCTGGCAGATCCCTCTGCTCATCCTCCACCTGCCTTCTATCAATCCCAAGGACAAAAACAGCCTCTTGGGGAGAGAGACGTTTCCTAGTTGCCACTCCCAAGCTTTGGAATACCCTCCCTCTTGCCATCAAAACCAGTCCCACCCTCACAGTTTTTAGGAAACAACTGAAAACATGGCTTTTTAATCAAGATTAATCAATGATTCCTTCCAGCGTTTCCTTGTCTGAATTTACAATCCTATGCGCCGAGACACCTTAGGGTATTTGCGCGCAATACAAATCACCTAAACATAAACATAAACATAAAATGCGGTATTGAGCTAATAAACAAAATAAAACATCAGTACATGAACATATACATCAAGTGGAAGTAAAATATAAATATAATTACAATGCAACAAAGCCCTCGAAAGGGAAAACTTGTACATAGAGTAAATGCATTTAACATTTTACATTTTTGAAAAGAGAAGAAAGAGGAGCAAGAAAAGAGGGGGAGGAGAGGGGGAAGGAAAATGCATCAGAAGGTAAAACAATAATGTAGAATAATGAGAAACAATTAAACATTAAAAAATTTTAAGAAGGAAAAAAAAAAGATAAAATGGTACCATAGATATAAGTAAAATCAAGTAGCCGACCTGGAAAGAAAAGAGGTTAGTGGTGACGGATCACTGGCATAATATTGAATACAAAAATATAGACTTACTAAAATATCGTTGACAAAATATAGAATGCAAAAATATCGAATTCCTATCTACAAACAGGTAAGTACAAAAATATTGAATCAAAAATATTGTTGTATAAAATATAGTGAGTCAAAATATCGATTTTTTTTAAATGTCTTAAAAGTAATTTAAAATTAATGAAATAGGGAGGAGCTTGGCGCGCGTCCAAGATGGCCGTGTAAGCTCGGGGCACCCGAGACCCCCCCAACCGCCGGGAATATCCTGTAAAATATCCTGATTTCTCTACACGGATCTGGATGACTGATTGGCAGAGGCACCGAATGAGACTTTCCGCGGTTGAATCTGACGACGGGGAGTGAAGTTGGGGTGACCGAGAGATTGGGGCCTGAGCCGGAGGGGGACTGGGGTCTTGGATGTGAGGTGACCAGGCTCTGAGTTGAACAACATCGGATCGATCGACCGGAAGTGGCCGTTCCGGACCCTGTTTTGATTTCCGGTCGTGGATAAAAGACTGTGGGTGCTTTTCTTTTTTGGGGTATCCTCCCCCCTGATGAAAACGCCCCCCCCCCCGGTGCACTGGCCGGTAGTGTATGAATGCGCTGTCCTTGAGGTGGTGGCCTGGTGGCTGACTACATTCTGCAGAGCGAGGACGGAGTGACTGCGCTCTTGGGGCTAGTTTGGTCCTAGTGATGGCAACCAGACCGGAGGTAGAGAAGGCCCAGGTGAAATCGTCCAGGACAAGCCGCACAGTACAATCTAATAAACTAGATCGATACACTGTTACAAAGGGTTCGCCTGGAGCGTCTGGCCGGAAACAAGATGGCGGTGCGGTGGACCCGAGCCCTACACTGGAACCCACATTGCATGATGTGATGGCGGCCATTGAGGGGGTCCGTACTTCTCTTGGCCAACAGATGCAGGCTTTGGACCACAAACTGGACACTGTGACCATTGAGGTCAACCTGATCCGGGCAGATCTCACAAAAACGAATGAGAAAGTGAAGTCCATAGACATAAAGACAGCGAGCCTGACGGACGATGTGGTGGAGCTCCAGCGGGAGGTGCGCAACTTAAGGACCGCTGGAGAGGTACAGGGTCGGCAACTGGATGAGTTCGAAGGGAGAGCCAGAAGGAACAATGTTCGCCTTACCGGGGTACCGGACAATGCCGAGGGACATGCCCCTGACCTATTCGTGGAAGACATTATCACCAAACACCTGCAGCCTAAAGGCCTAAGTTCCTTTTTCACGGTTGAGAGGGCACACAGGGTCCCAGGAGGGGGACAGCGTCCGGGTGCTATTCCCCGACCGATGATTGTGAGGGTCCTTAATTTTAGGGACAGAGATGTTATCCTCCAGGCCTCAAGGTTGAAAGGACCTCTGCAATTTGAAAACTCGTCGCTGAACTTTTATCCTGACTTCCCTCAAAAGGTGCAGAAACAGCGGCAGAGTTTTCTAGGACTTAATTGTGAGTGCCGGCTAGCTCAGAGGTCACTAGAAACTTTCTCGAATAAACAAGAAGAGATTAGTCTCTGACAACCGCATAAACATGACAACTTTGTTTCCCAAGAATAAGAAATGTATCTCTAGAGTCGCGGAAACAATAGATAGTTATTTTACTCTGTCAATCGTGCATGCTTCGTTTCACCAGAGATGCAGAGAAATAGAGAGACGGGCGTTTTCAATAAAAGGATTTATTGAACAGTCTTCTTTCTCATGCAGAGGAAATGAACCGCTACAATCGTAATACTGGTTACAAAGTACAATGTGTACAGTACAAAGAGTATTATAAAATAATACTGTAAAAGCATGATATGGATTCTAAGCCATAAAATACATAGAATACATGCATTAATAAATAAAGACTAAAAAGTACTCAACTGGTGCTTCTAAAATACGCCTACCCAGGTGTACCTAACCTAGGTCTAGTACAAGGGAAGAAGTAAGTGAGGTGTAGCTTAGTTTCAGTATTCTTTTGCCAAGAATCTAATCCAAGAATTCTCTAAGGGTCATCAGCTCCGTACCTTGGTTTAGAATGAAGGAGGTCTGGTATCTCTCTCTCAGGACTCGATTTCCCAAGAACCCGCAAGGGTAGGTTAGAAACACTGGAGCTGGATTTCTCTGCAAGAGAAAAGACAACGTCTCTCTCAGTGCGCCTGCTGGAGGGTCGGCTTCCTTCGGCACTTGCTGTAGCAGGGCGTCGGGCAAGTAGATAGTCAAACTGCTCCAAACCACTGAGTGTTTGCCTGGGCAAGTATGGGCATATTTATACCTTGAAGGTGCCTAGTTTGATGTAAGGTTGGACATAATAATGTCATCAAGGACTCAGTTCTTTGAAAACTCCATGAGTTCTTGGATAAATCAATATTCAAGCAAGGGGAAGTCCCTGACTGCTGAAGGAGGGTTTTTCCAGGAAATCGTTGTGGATTTTCGGAACTAGTGGAAGTAGCCATGCCGTATTTGGATTGCATAGGCTAAGTCTAAATATGGTTATGGTTTCTATGCCTATATAAGGATAGGGTGATTTATACCTATATATGGGCATGAATCGGGAAACTTACACTAGGGTCCTAAATTCATATACAACACCCACTCCACTTTATTATGTTTAACATTACTAAATTATAAGCACTAAAACATATCTAAAGCATGTGTTTACAATACCACCCAAAATACACAAAATGCATTTGAAAAGGTTGCACATGAAAAATGAGCATTTGTACAGTACGCATTTAAAAGCAATAGGCGTCATTCAAAACATGAATTATGATGTTGGCAAAGCTAACTGAATGAATCATGTAATGACATTTATGAAATGGCTCTAAGTTACAGAAGAAAAGGTCGAGACCATTCCATAGCAGGAATAATATACTGTTTTGGTTTTGAGGACAAGGTCAAATATTGTCTCTTTAGGAAGTATTTAAAGAATTTCTTGTTCTCTAAGAATAGTTCTACTTTAAGCAGATTACTTTGTGCCCAAAAAAAATGTTTTTCAAGTTTTTGGAAAAAAGTCAAAATTAGCCATAGAAAAATAGAGTTCCAAAGCTTTGGAAGGATTGTTATGAAAAGTGAAGGCCAAATTTAGAGTTCATTGAACGCTGTGTGCGGATTTCAAAATGTATTCTCGGTGTCAGGAGAAAACATCAAATCGTCTAAGCTGGCAAAGAAATTGTCTACCACAATAGGTAAAAGTGGAACTACTTCATTAAGTAGATCAATTGTGCACAGATGAGAAGCATCGCCATCAGGGTCAACCGCGTTAGCAATGTTCAAATTAGATGGTACCTGTGTGCCTGTCGATCTGTGTATCTCACCTCCTGTTGTCTTCGCTGGTGAGATCTCAATGAATGCCGTCATCACGATTGGTAGCCGTTGGGGGCAACACAACACGTGAGCCATTACCGGACCCAGTAATGCATCTGCATCTGTTGGCGCAACCAATGGTAGGGTTAGACAAATATCTAACACGCATTCCTCTCCACAAAGCAGGCATAGTAGAACAGGTAAGATGCAATCTTGCAAGATTGGTCTGAACGAGAGAAACCATGTGGTATTCAGATCTCTTAAACGAGCCAAGCCAAGAATCTGTGTAATTCTGTCACGGTACCACATGGCTAGGAGAGCATGCTCCATTGTAGTCTGGGTATCGTCGGTGACTGGACTTGCCATATCGGAGCAGAAGAAATAAATATAGAATTCCTGCTACGAGTCCCAAAAGAAATGGCAGGCCGCCGAACAGAGAGTGCACGAAATATGGAAAAATGCCGAGGACTGCTTCAAATTCTGCTAACAGCTCCAAATAAATCGTCTTAAATACATGTGCAATACCGCTGGTATCAGACATGTTTAAGATTTGACCTAACATTTCTGCGAAATGTACTGGGCAGTTGGTTAATAATAATGCATGTATCTCTGCAGAAGTCCTTGCAACTTGCAGGTCATACGTTTCTCTGGACGAGGTCAGTGGCACAGTTTTTTGCAAAAGAATGGCTTTCATTCTGCTTAAAGTATCAATACGTATAGAAGAGATATTCAGTGAAGGCCATAACGCTGATTACCTGTCTGTCTTGCTTTTTGGAAACAATACTTGCATACAACAAGTGACCCTGGCTGACACACTAACTAGATACGCTTTTCCTGGCAACATGCCACAACAGCTGTGATTATTGAGCATAACGTAGCTGCCATTGGAAAGCTGCCTGAAAATTGGTTCTATCACCGCTGCTGGTGAACCGTGCAGGTGGTATTTGCAGAACCTTCGCAGGCTCTGTGTAAATTAATACATTCGCATAAAAGTGTACCACTTAGTGAGTACTTACAATTTTTTCCACTAAGAAATACCTCCTTCCCCCACTCCAACATTTGTGTGTGTATGGTAAATTCGAGGTTGACTTAATGTATTCTTTACCCAACCTTTCATACAGGCCCGCTGGTATGTGTTTTAAGCAATACTGAAATTGGAAAGTCGTCACTGGTATCGTGATGGTGCCATGTATTATCCATTCCACAACTGGTTTCTCAGAAACAATTAAAGGTAATCTTTCCAGTTTTTCTCTGCTCAGCACCGTATAGTCTGCTCCTCTTTGTGCCAAAGAGATTTGTTTATCTGTAAGTTTAAAGACAGTAAACAATGACGTGGTGTTGATTAGACGCCATGGCACGTAGCCTGAATGGAGATTTTGTAATGTCCAGCCTAGCAGCATTATAGAACGTAATTGAGACTGGCCATGTTGTAACATTAGCAAGTCCTGCTCTATTATGTCAATGGCAGATGATACAATGTTGTCCAAAGAATAAATTCTGGAGGGCAGAGTCGTCAACCCATTGTCCACTACAGAGAGAGCTTTCTCTAAATTAATACGATCAATTTCTCGTATTCTTTCTGCAGTTTCCATTTGCGTGAGTTTCCATGCTTCATTGTAAGCAGAATATATACCGGTGTATATGAAACTTTTTTGACGTGGTTTACGAGGTCCAAGTAAGAAGTCTCGTAAGTCAACGCCTTCTTTAATAAAGTTAAGTGTTGTTTAATTTCTAAAAGTGTGGATTTCTGTAGCCACTCAAGGCATAGTTTTCCTACACTGTATGGTGTAACTATCCCTGGATGTTGTCTCTGGGAATATGTTGCATCTGGCCTGTTCATTTTGAACCCTTGTGTTTTGTTCAGGAATCTATTTTGACAGTTATTCATGTCTGTGGGCCAGATTAACCATTTTTCCAATCAGGATTAGTTCTGTTCTAATGCAAAATCTATTTTACGTCTACCTCCTCATCTGTAGTGCTATTACTGTCAGTTGTGGGCTTAGGTATTGACGGTTTGTTTAAATCTTTTATCTTAGCCAAGCCAAGACAAGATGTTTGTTGAACAGTGTCATTTAAAAACATTATTTGTTCTGGGATAATGCAGGCTCTGAATAAGGCTTCTAAGCCTTGCACCTGCCAGTCTTTTGTGCCCCAGACAGTTTTTGTCTCAATCTTGTCTTTCCAAAAGTTAAAACCTAATGTAGACAGCTGAGAATAAAAGTTTGCAAAATAAATTTGTTTAGTATTGGTCAGCATGTTTTTCATTCCGGTCTTATTCACATTTTTTAAATAAAACGTTTCTGGATTTGTGATATTAAAACCTGAGAAGTATGGAAACTTTTCATAAAATGTTTTTGAGCTGCCCTTTGGCGGCATTGGACAATGTTCCCATTGAATATAAGTAAAAACATTTCTAGGGTTTGCAGATTTGTGCAAGTAATGGTGACCATAATGATTAAAACAATACATTTGTTCATAATCTGATTAACCTTCTAAGTATTCATGTTTAGTGAATTTAGCTGACATTTCTAAATCTGTCATCATATTATTAACAGTTTCAAAGTCCCAATCATCAGAAAATGTGCTGGATGAGACAAAGTCACTCAAAGAAACCTTAAACTGGTGTGGAATCTTCAACAGTTCCACCGGGCCATGAATGTCATAATCAGTTGTGTCCCATGCTATACCACCAGGTATAGGAACAGCTGTGATGTTCACTGATGGCAGGTCTCTTCGTTCACGATGAGATGATTTGTGAGGTTTCCGGAGCAAGTTGATGTTCTTACTTGCTGTGTCCATTGTACTGTATTTTCCATCTATCATCTTTCTCAAACTTAAAACAAGAATGAGCCAGAGCAGGAGAAAAAGTACACCTAACACAATCCAAAATTCAATCCATGGTGAAACCAGATATGTATTTTCAAATTGATGAAAGAGTACTGTTATTTGTTCTTTGAAAGTTTTATTAGCTGGCGTAGTTTCAGGTTCACTGGGATCCTCAGAAAATGTATCAAAGTTGATGAAATAGCCAGAGGCAGTTCTGTCAATTGTTGGGATTGCATCCGGATTTTTTGGAATCCCTGGAGCTGTTTCTTTCTTTGTCATATTAATACAGTCAGAGGCTATATCATTGTAGACAGGTGTTTCTTGACGAACTGTTAATTGGGTTTCAAGAGGAACAAGTTCCATGGCTTTGTTGCATAGTTCTTCTTTTCTTACTGCAGGCTTATCAAAGGTGATGAGTCTTTCAGTTTGCACCTCTTGGATTGTAGCAAGATTTGGTCTTCTGCTACATTTTGGAAGTCCACTGGGCCTACTACTTATTATCAGCCACATGATGTGGTTTGACCAGGTCGATGGACACGATTCTGTTCTCCCTTTTTCCAGCAAGGGGCAGTAGTAACATTGTTATCGTTCCATGGATTGCTAAGACAGGTATTATTTTTATGTAAGAAGGCCCAAATTCCTTCTTAACCGCAATCTTTTCCCTGACTAGATCCCCAATCTTTGGAATCCAGACATGTCTTGCTGGGACAGGTGGTTTTTCTTCAGTGGTCGTTGGCTTTTGTGTTGCGTTACTCAGACTTCTTCTTGTTTCATTTAAGTCCTGTAAAACAGCCAAACGGTCTTTAATATCAAAGGGTTTTTGTTCCTTCACTGAAGTTTGACAATCAAGATTCTGGATGAGCATTCTAGTACCAAATAGTAATTCATATGGAGTGATTCCCCCCAGAGAATTTCTTGGCAGATTATTAAGATTACATTGGACATTTATTAGATGTTTGACCAACCTGTCACCCGAACCTAATACCCTAGCTGTTATAGATTGCTTGATGTCACGTTTTTTTCTTTCCACTACCGCATTTCCCTCCAGATGGATTGGACTTGAGTACCGCAATGCAATGCCCAAGCTAGCCATGGCCTCTTTGTAAGCTCGAGAGCTAAATGCAGGACCCTGGTCAGAATGTAGCGTGCCGATTGCGTATGTGCCGATAAAGACTCGGAAATCTTCTATAACAGTTTGGGCGTCAGCCGAGCGCTGAGGCCACATCCAAATGAATCTTGTCCTAATAGTTGTGGGACTGCATCCGTCCATGGTGACGTCTGCGTGTAGAAAGTCTAATGCTATCTAACAATGGTGTCTGTACTGGATTGGCTACACTGTAGTCAGGTACCTTGTGGCTTTCAAAGCTATGATCTCTGTAACAGGTATCAAAATTAATTCCGAAGTTGTAAACTTCGACGCTCATTCCCGGCCACCAGTACATCTCTTCTGATTCTCTTAGAGATTTTAAGATCCCTTCATGTGTCGGACCCTCTCCCATATGTGCCTCGTAAACCAAAGCACTTCTCTGGTTCCTTTTTGGAATTACTCTATCCCCCACTCCAGGGATTTGAGCAAAAGGAACGCAGTTTGCATCTATTATGTATGTATTTCCGAATGGATAATTTAGAGGTAACGCTGCATGCCTTTCATTGAGACATTTACTGCTATCATTGTTTCACCGTCTATTTCTGTTTTTGAATGAATGATTGCAGCTACAGAAGCCGTTTGCACAGCTGCCTTTGCGGCTTCATCAGCCAATGAATTCCCTGCAACGTGAACGCCATCACGCTGATGACTCAGTGTATGAATAACGTGAGTCTTTTGTAGTTCTTTTTGTAATAGAACTACTTGTCCCCAAAGCATTGTGTGCTTAATTGTGCCACCTTTTGCATCTTTGAAACTGTTTTGAACTCAGTTCTGCAGATATTAATTGTAAGACTGGACGCAGTAACAGGAATCATACACTATGAGTGTGGAGAATTCGTGATCGTATTTTCAAGCACCATCTTGAAAGCCTGTAGTTCAGCTCGCTGAGCTGTACATTCTCCGAGTGATTGAGTTTTAGTGACCATAGGTTGAAATTTTCCTTCGCACCAGCGACCTTTAACAATGGCGCACGCAACACTATAGGCTTGTTTACCCCCAATTGCGGGCTGTGCTGATCCGTCTGTATAGATTATACATCCGTAATGTTTTAGTGGCAGAATTTCGGTCGGCAGAGGACATTCTTGTTCGTATTGGAGAAATTCTTGTGTCTTCAAGTATGGGTCAAAAACGTATTCAATGTCTGTTGCAGCAAGAGAATTAACCCACTGTATCCATCTCGGATGTAAAGCCTTAGCTCTTTTGGAATGCTCTCTTTTGTCGCTGCCTCTAAAGCAGTTACAGGTGCAACGATCATTATGCATTTAACCTGCGTGAGAGCTCTCTCTTTTGCTATTGCAGTTTGAACCGCTGTCAGAATCTTTTCTGTAGAAGTGAATTTTATTTCAGCTTGTGTGTACAAATGTGATTTGTACGCTATTGGTACCTTTTCACCTTCATTAATGGTCAGGTATGTGAATCCGCATCTCCCTGGGATGATTCGGATTACAAGATTGCGCACGGTGTCACGTGTCTGTAACTGTGTTTTTGCTAACATGTCTGTTTGCACTGAACGCAACATTTCTGTGTGTTCTTGAGTCCAATTAGTTGGTTTGAAATCAGCTTTGATTAGTTCGTAGAGAGGTCTAACCTTTTCCGCGTAATTTAGAATATAAGTTCTACCAAAATTCAGGAAACCTAGAATTGACTGTAAGTTTTTCAGCGTTTTTGGAGGTTGAAGCAGCGCACATTTCTCTAGAAAGTTGGCTGCCAGGCATTTGCCTTCACTTGATAACTCGTATCCTAAGAATAGGGCGTTGAGATGGGCAATTCGTGATTTCTTAAAATTGAATTTGTACCCTTCAGAAGCGAACCCAAGTATTATGGTGTTCACTCTTTTCAGGTGCACGTCCAAATCATCGTCTGTAAGATAGATGTCATCGACATAAGGCCTCATCATCATACATTTGTAGTAACTCTGTTACTCTGGCTGAGAATAAACCTGGACTATTCTTGAATCCCTGGGTGAGACGGCAAAATTGTCGCTGTGTCCTCATGATGGAGAAAGCGGTTAAATACCTACTTTCTGGTGCCATGTTTTGACAGAAGAATCCGTTAGAAATATCTAATGTGGTTTTATACTTTTTACACACAATGTTATTCATCAGTGCTGCACTGTGTGCATTTTGTACTGCAAAAGTTTTGCAAAAAGAGTTTAAGTGTCTGTAGTCCAAAACTAGAAGATATGTAGAGACAGGAAACAAAGGATTGTTCATAGATGAGGTGCATGTTTCAATCACCCCTTGGTATTCAAGTTGATCTAAGATCTCCCTGTTTTTAGCTTCTTGCTTAACTGGATACTGCCTTTGTGCAGTAGGTTGGTTTTTTAACTGGATTTTATGATGAGGAGAGTCCTCATCCCATCCTACGTGATTTTTGAATAATGCTGGAGCCTGGGCTACAGCCCATTTTCTGGCATAGGTGTATTTTTTATGAATTGGAATGTGATTAGAGAAGGCTGGCATAATTATCTCTTCGCCATGTGGGCACTCTCTGACAAATTCAGGTGGCCAGTCTTGTTCAGCTAGAAGAATGTCATAACCCTTAGATAGCTTCTCCCAAAAGAGTGCAGTTATTTTCCTAGTTATATCCCCCTCCATCCGGAGTGTTACTTCATATAACTTATGTGGTACACTAACCCTGGTATCGGCAGTTTCAACTTGAATGCATTCATTCAGGTCCACTGTCTCCAGATGATCCTTCAAGGTCTTGCGAGCTATGGTGACCTCTGCTGCGCTGTCTAGCATTGTCTGGTCCCACTCCCCGTTCTTGAGTTGTATCCTCAAGATCCTCGGCATGTCTGATCTTTACACTTGCTACCTTCTTCTTGGTGAATTGAGTTTTCTTATTTTTTGGAATGTGCTGTTCGTCCTTGGCATTCACGCGTTCTTCTTTTTGTTCTGATTGTCTTCTTCTTTCGGATTTCTGCGAGAAGTCTGAAAGGTACGAGAGGAACTTGTATGAATATCTTGATATCTATCAGGTTTTCCCAAATTATCACTATTTCTAAGGTTATATCTCTTTTCAGAGGGCTCCTGTTGAGGAGACCTTCCTCTGGACTGGGAACGCTTCTCTCTTGGAAGTGTCTGTTTGGTGTTTTCCCACTTCTTCTTAGGAGTAGTGAGATTATTTTCAATAAAAACCTTTTCAAGATTGTCAGTTAGTTGGGGTTTCACTTGTTTCCCACCCAAACTATCTCTACCTAGTTCTTCATTGGATTTTTCAATAATTCTGGCAAGTTCATATGGTTGCTCAGTAATATCTGTTTCTTTTAGCTTTTGGCAGATTACCACAGATGCTGCTTCACCTTTAATGTTGGCTAATAGTATAGCCAAGACCTGATTGAAATCTTTCAGTAATTTCATACCAAGATTCAAGGCCGGTTCTGGATCTTAGAACGTCTGGTATTACCGTCATAGACGGAACACCATGTGTTTTTGTGTAGATTGAAGCAAAGACTGTAGCCCAAGTGTCACAGTCCTCTATGTGTGGTGCAATCCCCATTGGTAAACAGATTGTCAGAATCATGTGTTTCTCATGAGGTGTACTATCAGGAAATACTGCCTCTATTTGTGTAATTTTTTGAGCTAACCAGAACGGAATTTGGTCCCGTTTTGCTGGCAATTTACCGATTACTGACTGTATAGTCTGTGGTGTAATTTTGTTGGCGTTCCCCTGATGAGGGGTGTGTTGTGGAATTCTTATAGTAGGTTAGACTGTTAAAGTCCGCATGACATATTGAACCAATTTTCTATGTATTTTAATTAGCTGTTTTAGCTGAGCTAATAGTTCTGGACCTGTCATTCTTTCAATGTCAGGATGTGGTGTATAGCTGAAAAAAATTCTTCAGGGCATAAGAGTAATTCGTTCCAAAATCATGCGAGCCAATTCCAGAAGTCAGTAGTTTCTCAGATAATAATTTAGAACTCTATCTGATGATGAAAACGGAACCCACCTGACGGTGTAGGGAGTACTCTCCCTGAAATAACCAAAATATTACTCTACAAGAAGAACTCTGAGATAAGAAAATGAATAGAGTTCTAAATTATTATCTGAGAAACTACTGACTTCTGGAATTGGCTCGCATGATTTTGAAACGAATTACTCTTATGCCCTGAAGAAGTCATTTGGGTGACTGTTCCCCATGACGAAACACGTGTTGGCATTGGTTTTTGATGTATTTGCTACATTCTATATGAATTTGATGAATTTTGAAGACTGAGATTTTGATCAAGAATATTCTGATGTATGAAGAGAAAATAAAATAAAATAAAAGGAATTGATTCAATGGACTCTGAAAGAACATTAATTTGACTGTGGTTATCTTTTCTCTTGAGACAATATAAGAAGTTGCTTGCATGTGCTCGGGGACAACTTGTCTTTTTTTCATTGAATTCTCTGGTTTACAGAGGAGTCTTTTTTGGGGACGCAGGTGGCCGCTTTCCCCTGTTCCCTTGAGCCATTTCACTTGGAGAACACTGAATCAGTTGTTGTTGCGCAAAAGTTACCCAGCCACTATTTGTCTTGCTTTGTGGTGTATAGCTGGCTAATACCGGCCTTGTTGCTCCTGGTCTACCTAGTGGACCGAGCCTGGTAATGTGATTTTGATGTTGTAGGGCGCCATTAAACCAGAGCTGATGCTCTTGGTAAGTTAGTGGAATTTCAACGTCCTCGAAAGGAACGTATTCCGCTGGAGGTTCCTCCATTCGGTAGTAGTGGAACTTGTGTGTTACTGGATTTGCTGCAGGAAACAGAGTCCATGAATAGAATACCTCTGTCTGCCTATATTCATGTGCCGCTATAACAAATATTACTTTACCACCTCTCGATGATACTCCATTTTCTATAAGTTTTATAGTGATTGTTTTCCTTATATTTACCGGGATGAGTATAGCATCTGGGTTATTTTGTTGGAGACTTGTGTCGTCTAAAACTGCCTGAGCTGCTGATGCAGCTCTCTCCCTTTCGTCATCACTATCCATCATTTTGTTGACCGAAAGTTTGCAGAGCAAGTTTCAAGGAAACAAAGATTAGGTGCACAATATTTTGGAACACTGTATCCTTCAACGTTGACCAAACCAAAAACTAATACATAGGATTTTCGTCCTACTCAGTTTTGGTGGATATTATATAGTTGGGCGCCATGTAGTGTAGTTCCTATATTCCCAATAGGCTCTGCGCAGTGGAATAATATATCCTATAGATTTGACGTAGGACTGAGGTCTACTAGGTCTCTATCGAATATACTAGACTTAATTGTGAGTGCCAGCTAGCTCAGAGGTCACTAGAAACGTTCTTGAATAAACAAGACGGGATTAGCCCCTGACAACCGCATTAACATGACAACTTTGTTTCCCAAGAATGAGAAATGTATCTCTAAAGTCACGGAAACAATAGATAGTTATTTTACTCAGTCAATCGTGAATGCTTCGTTTCACCAGAGGTGCAGAGAAATAGAGAGACGGGCGTTTTCAATAAAAGGATTTATTGATCAGTCTTCTTTCTCATGTAGATGAAATGAACTGCTACAATCGTAATACTGGTTGCAAAGTACAATGCGTACAGTACGAAGAGTATTATAAAATAATACTGTAAAAGCATGATATGGTTTCTAAGCCAAAAAATACATAGAATACATACATTAATACATAAAGACTAAAAAGTACTCAACTGGTGCTTCTAAAATACACCTACTCCAGTTTACCTAACCCAGGTCTAGTACTAGGGAAGAAGTAAGTGAGGTGTAGCTTAGTTTCAGTATTCTTTTGCCAAGAATCTAATCCAAGAATTCTCTAAGGGTGTAATCAGCTCCGTACCTTGGTTTAGAATGAAAGAGGTCTGGTATCTCTCTCTCAGGACTCGATTTCCCAACAACCAGCAAGGATAGGTTGGAAACACTGGAGCTGGATTTCTCGCCAAGAGAAAAGACAGCGTCTCTCTCAGTGCGTCTGCTGGAGGGTCGGCTTCCTTCGGCACTTGCTGTAGCAGGGTGTCGGGCAAGTAGATAGTCGAACTGCTCCAAACCACCGTGTGTTTGCCTGGGCAAGTGTGGGCATATTTATACCTTGAAGGTGCCTAGTTTGACGTAAGGTTGGACATAATAACGTCATCAAGGACTCAGTTCTTCGAAAACTCCATGAGTTCTTGGATAAATCAATATTCAAGCAAAGGGAATTCCCTGACTGCTGAAGGCGGGTTTTTCCAAGAAATCGTTGTGGATTTTCGGAACTAGTGGAAGTAGCCATGCCGTATTTGGACTGCATAGGCTAAGTCTAAATATGGTTATAATTTCTATGCCTATATAAGGATAGGGTGATTTATACCTATATATGGGCATGAATCGGGAAAATGACACTAGGGTCCTAAATTCATATACAACAAGTGAACAACAGTTTTTGGAGGTTAACAATTTGAATTTGCACAGGTCAGTAGGGGTGAACAAAAGTCTATTGCAAAAGTAATATAAAGTCTGCGTTGTGCTAGCCGAACGTGAGGAAGTATGTATTTTTAGCCAAATGGATTCCCATGTTTGAAATGAAAATTCCTGTGCCAAGTCCTTCTCCCATATAATTTCTAAATTGGATTTGATTCCAGCAGGACGGGATAGTATCTTGTATTTATTTATTTATTTAAAAGGTTTTATATAGCACTGGCTGGACCCGAGGGTATCAGAGCACTTTACAAGGGATAAGGCAGGAAAGATTGCAGATAACAGCTGCTTCAAATTGGGTAGACAAATCAAGTGGGGAGGAGGGGGCCTGGTCAGGTGTATCGAAGGAGCAGCCTTGGGAAAAGAGACAGAGCAGAGACACATTAAGCAAGGGGTAATAAAGGGCGTTTGTGGTAGAGATACCATAGGACACCCGGATGTCTGAAAAGTCCATAAAGGTCCCATTTTATCAACAATTGGTCAAGTGTAATGATACCTTTTATCGATCCATTCCTTCCAGAATAGAGCTCTTTTGTTAATCTTTAAATATTTATTATACCAGATTGGAGTGGGGGAAGTTTTTCCGCAGGGAAGAGATGAGTTTTGAGCAAAGTGGTTGCGAGTGCTTTGGAGTGAGTAAAGGTAGGTGAAGAGAAACAATTCGGGGGTTAGGATAGATGGGTAGCTGTGATAGAAGAAAAAGGTGTATATTGAGCTCGTTCTAACGAGCTCCAGGCCATTCTAGGTATCTGTGTGGATTCGGTTAAAAAAAGGTCCACATTTCGTTCAGGGTGAATGCAGAGTGGTAACGTCTGAGATTAGGAAAATTGACTCCACCTAATTCTTTGGGGTGTTGCAGACGAAAAAGTGAAATCCTGGCTTTGCGATTGTTCCATAGAAAGTTGGTCAAGGAGCGGTTAATGGAACTAAAAAAGGAAAGTGGGAGGGAAACCAGGAGCATAGAAAGATAAAAAATGATAATTGGAAGAAGCATCATTTTAATAGTAGCTAATCTAGACAGGACAAGAAAAGTGGAGGCCAGCTTTAAATGAGAACAGAGAGTTTTTTAAGTATGTCCGCAAAATTGATTTAAATGGTTTCTCTAATGCTATTAGCATATAGAATACCTAAGCATTTGATATATTTGGATTCCCATTCAAACCCTGTGTCGTGAAACATATGAGAGAGGCAGTACTTATTTAAAGGCATGACTTCAGGTGTATCGATATTCAATCTATACCCAGAGCCAATGGAATAATCCTGTGATAAGAAGAAGAAAACCGGCAAAGAAGTAGACGGATTGGAGAAATATAACAAAATATCATCTGCATATGCAGTGAATTTGATGTTGATATTTTTTAATTGAAACCCTGTACATTGAGATGAGCATCTAAGTTTTTCTAAGAAGCGTTCCAAAGCGAGAATAAATAAGAGTGAGGAGAGAGGGCAGCCCTGCCTAGTCCCTCTAAGGAGTGGGAAATATTTTGATTGAGAACCATTCACCCAAATTGAGTTAGAGGGGGCAGAGTATAACAACTGAATGTATCTGATAATAGGAGGGCTAAAGCCGTGCAATTTCAGTGCGCCAAAAATAAAATCCCAATTTACCCTTTCAAATGTTTTTTCAGAATCTAATGTAATGGCAGCAACTGATGAATACATTTTAGAAGCTAGATGGATAATATTAAGGAAGGTTCTCGAATTTTCCGTGGTGGATCGCACCTTGACGAACCAAGATTGATATATATTGATGAGGTCTGAGATTACCTTATTGATGCGAAGGGCAAGTATTTTGGCAAAGCTTTTGCAATCTGTATTAATGAGGGAAATGGGCCTGTAATTTTTACAAAGAGAGGGGTCTTTGTCCTTTTTAGGGATCAAACATAACATTGCCTGGGTAAAAGAACCACGTGATTCGCTGATGGCGAGAAAATTACTTATCAATGAGAATAACTGAGGGACCAGAAGTTGTTTAAATTGAAGAAAGAATCGGACGGTGAAACCGTCCGGGCCAGGTGTTTTGTCCTTGGGCAAGAGATTGAAGGCATTGCTGATTTCTTGTTCCAAGATAGGAACATCCAAAGATGTGAGATCAAGAAGATTTTCAGGAGAATTGGGGATATTCTGAAAAAAAGAATCAATTTGTTCAGAAGAAGGGGTGGACTCGGGGGTATTAAGAGAAGTATAATAATCAGTGAAACAATCAAGAATCTTAGCATCTGTAGTATGCAGAATTCCGGAATTATCTATAATTGCCACAATTTTAGATTTTTGCTTTTTGCTTTTAAGATAGTTAGCTAGAGATCTACCAGGCTTATTCCGACCACCGTTCATCTTAGCATTGAATTTGAGGAGATTATTACAAGCATTTTTGCTTTGATATGGTTAGACAATGTGTCAGGACAGTTGGTGGTGAAGTATTTGTGTTCTAAAGCTTTAATTTGTTTTAGGATAGATGTTGAGGCCAAAAGTGCTTTCTTTTTTTCCGGGACACAAAACAAAGTCAATTATGTGGCCCCTAGCAGTAGCTTAAAAGGCATCCCAAATAAAATGATATTGAGAAGCAGAGGAAAGATTATTGTTAAAGAATTCATGTATAAAAAGTGTAAATTGCTAGACAAATTGAGAATCCAGGAGAAGGGAATTGTTGAAACGCCATCAACGGGATGTGGAGATAGGAGAAGGATAATCCATGTCTAAAATGACGGGGGCATGATCTGGGATGAGAATGGAACCAATCTCTGAGTTAGTCCTGAAATAGGAGGCTGGTTGTGTGAGAAAAATGTAATCTATGCTGGAGTGAGATCTGTGAACAGGGGAGAAAAAAAGAAAATTCCAAAACGTCAGGGTGAAAGGTTCTCCATGCATCTACCACTCCTCTAGAGGTGATGGCCTCATGAAAAGTCTTCTGCATCTTGTTAGGGATATATTTAGTTTGAGATTTCCAGTCAAGGAAGGGATCCAAAAGTTGATTACAATCACCACCCACAATCAAATTATCGGCGGCATGAGAGGAGAGAAGAGTAAAAAATGATTCCAAAAAGATAAATCAATGCCATTAGGGCCATATACATTACAAAAAGAGAGTTGAGTGTTGTTAACTTTAGTATTAAAAAAGCCATCTACCATTAGCATCTTGAAATTTATTTTGCAACTGAACATTTAGAGACTTATGAAACAAAATAACTACACCGTTCTTATTATTCACTGGCGGGGAGCAGAAAACTTCTCCTACCCATGGTTTGCGCAGTGAAGACAAATCTTGTAACTTGAGGTGTGTTTCATGTAATAATGCAACAAGACATTTCAATTTAGCAAGGTGAGACAAAATGCGCTGTTTTTTGACAGGATTGCAGATACCTTTAACATTCCATAAAATTACATGAAGTCCATTCATCGATAAAACTTGAGCAGAATTAAATAAAAGAGTAGATGAAACTTAAAGCATGAAAGGAAGGAAAGATGTGAGAAACTAATCAGAAGAGAGATATGCCAGTGTCAAAAAGAGACAGAAATAAGTAAAATAAAGATAGGTAAAAACTGAGAAGGAGCAGAAAAAAGGGGATAAAAAAGAGGAAGGTAAATGAATTTGATAGTTTGATGTGTCCATAAAAGGGAAACATCCTTTACAACGCAACCCTTACATCGCACTACACTTACAACGCAGTCATTACATCGCAACATCCTTTACAATGCATGTTACTACAACGCAGGCATTACAACGCATGATACCACATCGCATGACACTACATTGCATGTCACTACAATGCAGGCATTACAACACATACATTACAACTTATATCATTACAACGCATAGTACCCCTACACTATCCAACACTCACCCTACTGTTGCACCCCATGGAGTTAGAATAGTAATTTATACCCCTACACTATCCAACACTTACCCTACTGTTGCGCCCCCTGGGGCTAGAATAGTAATTTTTACCCCTATACTATCCAACACTTACCCTACTGTTGCACCCCCTGGAGTTAGGATAGTAAGGTTTACCCCTATACTATCCAATACTTAGCTTAAATGCAATGTAATGGTATGCGTTGCAATGGTATGCGTTGTAAAGGTATAATGCGATGTAATGGAATGCGTTGTAAAGGTAGTTTCTAAAAATGCGATGTAGTGTCATGCGATGTAATGAAGTGCGTTCTAAAGGATGTTACGATGCAAAAACTGCACTGTAAAGGCATGCGTTGTAAATGGATGTGTTGTAACATCATACATTCTCCATAAGAACGAAGGAAGGAGAGAACAATGAAGTATCATAAGTGTAAAATGGAAAAAAAGAGGTGCAGCAGAAAACAGAGCAAAGAGGCGAGGAGAGGAAAAAGGGAGAAAGGAAAGAAAATGGGAATAAAAGGGGAGTAGAAAAGGGGAGAAAAGTCACCCAGAAAGAGCAAGCAAAGAAAAGATGACAAAAAGCCAGAAGGCTTTAGTCATAGTAGTCACAAACAAGAAGAACATTAATGAGGGAGGGGGGTGAAAAACAAGGCGATCACTCCAAAAAGGGGGGGGACACACCAAGGAGGGATACGTTTTCTAATAGAACAAAAAGGAAGAAATTAGATATTAAGGACAAAGTCGTAAACACACGGAAAATAATGGAAGGGAACTTACCAGACCATGCAACGGAGTAAGTCATACACGACAAAACATAAGGAGAACGTGGGTAGATACATCAGCGTCTGGAACTGCACAGGGGAGACATAAAAATAGGGAATGGAACAAACATGAAACAATTAAGGTTTGCTCAGTTCTATAGCTTCTCCCTTGGGAACTTGAATGAATTTCCAAAGATCAGCCGGGTCATCAAAAGTAAAAGGTCTGTCTTTATAAGTCACTTTGAAAAAGCACAGATGGATAAGACCATAACAGGCATTCATGGATCTCAGGGATGAAAATTGTTACACCAGTTTGCGGTTGGCTTGGAGACATCTTGACTGAGAAACATTTTATGACCAGATCAGAGCATCTGCTTATGTTGCTTGGCAGCGTTAAGTATTGCCATGAGGTCGGAGTACAAGAGGAAGTAGGCGATAATACCTCTAGATTTGGTTGAGGAAGAGGCATTTTGAGGACCCAACCTGTGCGTCCTTTGGATATTAAAGTCCATAGGTTTCGAGAGACCAGTGATCTGCAAGACTTGAGTCTTCAAAATGGAGATCATATCCGAGCCTTCAGAACCTTCTGGAATTCCAGAAATGCGTAGGTTGTTGCGCCTATTGGATTTTCTAAGTCCTCTGTGGTCTTCTTAAGTTGAGTAACTTCTTTAGTGTGGATATTGACTTTGGCAACAACGTCCTGTTCATCACTTATTTTTTGTTCCACATCCGAAAGTCTTGACTCAAGTCCGGACCATTTCTCTTCAGTTCTCTGAAGTGTAGCAGTAGTGTCCATCATTAAAGGTCTAATGTGGCATAGTTTGTCCATAATATCCTCCAACGTCAGAGGGAGAGGTGATCTTGATGGGGAAGACAGTTCTTTAAAGTCGCGCTTATTTGTGCTAGCAACAGATTCCTTACGACCTCCAGGACCAGACCCAACAGCTCTATGGGGCTTATTTGAGTGTGGAGAATGCATTGCAAAGTGTAATGTGCAACACAGCAATAGATAGGGTCACTTAGGATATAAAACTCCAAAGTCACTGTTAATACAGGCAAGTAGAGAGGATGTCAAAAAAGCACATGCAGAGCTTGACTGAAAATTTCAGAGTAGCTACAGTGCGCCAATATACAGGAAGAAAGATTAAATCACCTCATGGCAGACCGTTGAACAGGAGAGGATTGGACCATCTATCAGGTGTGTGGCAATACCTCAAGTGTTTTGATGAGCCGGTAACATACAAAGTAATTTACTTGTAGGCATTGCTCAATAAGACCAAAAATTATTTGTATTTAAATATATTGCAGAAAGGAAACTCTGGTAGCATTACTGCACAAAGCGCACAAAATGGAGGCCGCACAGAACAGGGTGTCTGAGGAGAAACAGGTTTGAAGGAAAAGCGCTGAAAAAGGTCAACAATAAATATAGTAACTCGCCGCAGTAAGCCCTGTGGGTATCAGCGTAGTGAGTCAGGGATCAAAAGTGAGGTCACAAATAAGAGAAGAGTCCATGAGTGCACACACCACCATGACGTGTAGCCATCAAATAATATGCAGCAGTTGACAGTAGACCGATGAAAACAGGGAGAAGTAGTCAGTCCAACCAGTGTATGACCTAGTTGTAGGACACCCCCGCGCCGCACGGCCACCAGCTGCTGCGTGTGCCCCCTTGCCTTGCCTGCCTCGTTTGCCTGCCTCGCTGCCGACACGTGACCACGCCCCCTCCTTCGAGCGGCGTGGTCCGTGCTCGCCTGCTGGTTTAGTTTTTGTTATTGTTTTTGTTTTTGCCTTTCCTTAGTGCCTGTTCTGTAATTTTGTGATCGTAATTGCGTTTTCCCTCCTGTTTGCCCTGTTGTCTTGCCGCCCTTCGTACTACCTCCCCGCTTCCCGCCACCGCCGCTAACCCCGCCCCTTTTTCTTCTGTACCCTCCCCGCTCCCGCCTCCCAGCTGCTCCGCCCCCCCGCGCACTTGGCCATATATGGCGACCGTGCGACGCAGGTGAGTGTGACCTAGTTGTAGGACACCCCCGCGCCGCACGGCCACCAGCTGCTGCGTGTGCCCCCTTGCCTTGCCTGCCTCGTTTGCCTGCCTCGCTGCCGACACGTGACCACGCCCCCTCCTTCGAGCGGCGTGGTCCGTGCTCGCCTGCTGGTTTAGTTTTTGTTATTGTTTTTGTTTTTGCCTTTCCTTAGTGCCTGTTCTGTAATTTTGTGATCGTAATTGCGTTTTCCCTCCTGTTTGCCCTGTTGTCTTGCCGCCCTTCGTACTACCTCCCCGCTTCCCGCCACCGCCGCTAACCCCGCCCCTTTTTCTTCTGTACCCTCCCCGCTCCCGCCTCCCAGCTGCTCCGCCCCCCCACGCACTTCGCCATATATGGCGACCGTGCGAACGCGCAGCGGTCACGCGCAGCGGGCGCGCCGATTGTGCGCCGAAGGCGCGCCAAAGGTAAGCCCGTCTGCGCCCGTCCGCGCCTGGACCGCGCCCAGTGCCAGGACCCCTGGCCCCCACCGACGGAAGCCGACCCGACGAACCTACAACGCCGCCGAACTCATCGCTCTCAACACCGGCGGGACCCAGGGATGCTACCGAGCTACTCCGAAGCACACCCACGGACCCTTCAGCTGCCACGCCTGCAAATTCACCTGCATCCGGACCTGCCCGCCACCGGCACCGGCCAAGCCTAACACCAGCAGCAACCACCTCAAGTGCATCCTGCTCAACACCCGCTCCGTCCACAGACACGCCATCGAACTCTGGAACCTCCTAGACACCGCAGCCCCGGACGTTGCCTTCCTCACGGAGACCTGGATGAACGCCTCTTCAGCGCCTGACATCGCCATCGCCATCCCAGAGGGCTACAAGATCACCCGGAGGGACCGCACCGCCAACCAGATGGGAGGAGGCATCGCCATCATCCACAAGAACACCGTCCGCATCACGACCAGCACCGACGACACCCTAACCACCGCCGAACACCTGCATTTCCAGATCCACACCGACCCGAAGACCACCCTCAGAGGCACCCTGATCTACCGACCCCCGGGACCACGCACTCAATTCAGCGAGGACATCGCCGACTTCATCAGCCCGCACGCCCTCCGCTCCGCTGACTACATCCTCCTGGGGGACCTCAACTTCCACCTGGAGAACAACAACGACCGCAACACCAGCACCCTGCTCGACAACCTCGCCACCCTTGGACTCAAGCAGCTGGTGTCCACCCCCACCCACCTCGCCGGACACACACTCGACGCCGTCTTCTCATCCAGCACAGACATCGTCTTCAGCCACGCCACAGGACTCCACTGGACGGACCACAGCTGCGTCCACTTCACCTTCAAAAGAACGACGACCCACCACCACCAGCAACAGGTTGCTCGAAGAAGCTGGAACAAGATCACAGCCGACCAACTCGCCGCTTCCCTGAGTCAGCACCCACCTGCCAGCTCAGCGAACCCCAGCCAGGCCGCCAACAACCTCACGAAGTGGATCAACAACTGCGCAGACGAACTCGCCCCTCTGAGGACCCCGCCCAGCAGACCCGGCAGCAAGAAAGCACCATGGTTCACCGACGAACTCAAGAGCTCCAAGAAGAACTGCCGAGCCCTCGAGAAAGTCTGGAGAAGGGAACCTACACCGAACAACATGACCACCCTCAAGCTCGCCACCCGGAAGCACCACCAACTGATCCGCACCGCCAAGAAAACTGCATTTAAGGACCGACTGGACAACAACGCACACAACTGCAAGGAACTCTTTAACATCGTGAAAGAGCTCTCCAACCCCAGCGCAGGAAACAACGACATCACCCCATCGCAAGACCTCTGCAACTCCCTCGCCGCCTACTTCCACAACAAGATCGCGGACATACACAACAGCTTCAGCAGCCAACCGACGCACGCCACCACCGCAGCAACGCCACCCACCACCACCCTCCGCGCCTGGACCCCGATCAGCACCGAAGACACGATCCGCATGATGAACTCCGTCCACTCCGGATCTCCGACCGACCCCTGCCCTCACCACGTCTTCAACAAAGCCGACGCTATCATCGCACCCCACCTACGGGACATTATCAACACCTCCTTCGACTCCGCCACCTTCCCCGAGAGCTGGAAGCACGCCGAACTCAACGCTCTACTCAAGAAACCCACAGCGGACCCCACCGACCTCAAGAACTACCGCCCCATCTCGCTCCTCCCGTTTCCAGCAAAAGTCATCGAGAAGACCGTCAACAAACAGCTTGCTGCCTTCCTCGAGACGAATGGATCCCTCGACCCCTCACAGTCTGGCTTCCGAGCCAACCACAGCACCGAGACCGCCCTCATCGCTGCCACCGACGACATCCGAGCCCTGATGGACAACGGAGACACAGCGGCCCTCATCCTCCTAGACCTCTCCGCGGCATTCGACACGGTCTGCCACCGCACCCTAGCACATCGCCTCAGCAACGTCGGAATCCGGGAGAAGGCACTGGATTGGATCATCTCCTTCCTCGACGGAAGAACGCAGAGAGTCCGCCTACCACCGTACAAGTCAGAGGCCACCGAAGTCATCTGCGGTGTCCCACAAGGATCATCTCTGAGCCCCACCCTCTTCAACATCTACATGAGCCCCCTCGCGGCCATCGCACGCCAACACAACCTCAACATAATCTCCTACGCCGACGACACCCAGCTGATCCTGTCCCTGACCAACGACCCCGCCGCCGCCAGAGCCAACCTGCACGAAGGGATGAAAGATGTAGCCGAGTGGATGACGACCAGCCGCCTGAAACTGAACTCAGACAAGACGGAGGTTCTCATCCTGGGCTCCTCGCCCTCCGCCTGGGACGACTCCTGGTGGCCCCCCGCCCTGGGCACCGCACCCAAACCGACAGACCACGCACGCAACCTGGGCTTCATCCTGGACTCCTCGCTCTCCATGACCAGACAAGTCAATGCCGTCTCCTCATCATGCTTCAACATCCTGCGCATGCTACGGAAGATCTTCTGGTGGATCCCCACCGAGACCAGGAAGACCGTCACCCAGGCCCTCGTCACCAGCCGACTGGACTACGGCAACGCCCTCTACTCCGGTACCACCGCCAAGCTTCAGAAGAGACTCCAGCGGATCCAGAACGCCTCAGCCAGACTCATCCTCGACATCCCTCGCAACAGCCACATCTCCGGACATCTGAGCGACCTGCACTGGCTCCCCGTCAACAAAAGAATCACCTTCCGTCTCCTCACCCACGCACACAAAGCCCTACACGACCAAGGCCCGAGCTACCTCAACAACCGAATCAACTTCTACGCCCCGAAACGCCACCTCCGATCAGCCAGCCACGCCCTCGCCGCCGTCCCCCGCATCCGAAGAGCGACAACAGGAGGAAGGTCCTTCTCCTACCTCGCCGCCAAGACCTGGAACTCCCTCCCGACCGACCGACCTGCGCCTGACCCAAGACCACCTTTCCTTCAGGAAGAAGCTGAAGACCTGGCTATTCGAGCAGTAACGGCACCCCCCCCCCCCCCAAGCGCCTTGAGACCCTACGGGTAAGTAGTGCGCTCTATAAATGCCTTTGATTGATTGATTGATATGACATTTGCTGACCTATTCTGGTGACAATTAGCAAGTCAGGACATCTCAATGGACATCTCAATAGCACGCATTGATCTGTAGAGCCCAAAAATATGTGCTTGTAACATTACTATGGGGAAAAAAACGCCATTAGTAGAACACACAAAATGGCGGCCACAGAAAACGGGGTTGAAGCAGACTCAGGGGGAAAAGCGCAAAAAAAAGACCAATTGCAGGTCGAAAAACTTGCCTCAATGTGCCCTGTATCATCCATAACAAGGGGCCATGCTGCAAAAATGGGACCGCTGTTGTTAGAGGAGCCCTTCAGCGCCGATCGGAGCTCGGTGTCATGGAGCGTTTCTGGGATTGGCCATCTTGAATAGGCACCACCACGTGCACCCTAGATGACTTTTTACACACACAGGAACACCTCCTGAATGAGCATGAATAACCTGCATCTAGTGTCATTTTGCCTCTAGATCAATATGGTTTTATAATCTATACTGATTGTTCAGCCCAGCCAGCTGTTTGTACCTAGTATAAATACTCAGCAGCAGCATGTGCTGCAGTAAAAGGTGTCATGAAAGATGGTGTAATTCAGGCAATAAAAACATATACATAAACTTTAGGTGACTGTACCTCTCAGCTGACTGAACTGAAAGCTTTGGTTCTGGCTTTGCAGAATACAGATTCAAAATTCCCCACACTTATAGTGTGTGAGTCCTATTACTGTGTCCATGCCTTTAATGATAATTTACCTTATTGGAGCTTGAATGGATTCACTGATTTTAAAAGGAATGCTATCAAGCATAAATTCCTTTGGCGCAAGGTGGCAGCATTAAAGGGTGCTTTGCCACTGGCTTAAGTAATTCATACATTGACTCATCAACATATTGGTATACATGTTGCATTGAATTAATGACTTGATGATCGGCTAAGGCAGCTGTTCAGACTGTTTTAGTAGCTGCTATTACTCGTTCACATACAGGGATTGATGATGACATAATGGCTGCGGTCATTGCTTCGGTTAGTGGTGATCCCTTACGTAAAGGCTATTGAACAAAATACTCCTATCTTTTGAGATCTCAAAATATCCCCTTTGCCTGCATTCCCAGGTGGGTACTCGATTGATACCCAACCTGGTTCGCAGATTAGAGTTAATAATAGCTGTTCATGAGGGGTGAGTGTCTGCCCAAGCTGGTGTTGCAGCTACAGTTTCTTTACTACAGAAACATTACTGGTTGGCAGGGTCTTTATAAACAGACTGAAAATGGTGTCCTTAGTTGTGAAAATTGTCAACAGATTTGTAGGAACCATTTACAATGTAAGTTATATGAGGAAATTCCATATACTTATATGTTATTGACATTACACTAATTAAGAAAGACATCTACAATTGCTTGCGTGACCGCATTGCAATCCTATTACAGCTAATATGGACGATGTTTGACAAGGACTGTTATGTAAAATTCACAGTTTATTGTCAACTAGTTTTTCATTATTAGCTATAAAATACACATAGAGCCAAGGGTTTTTAATGTCTTGGCTATGGTGATGATAATCCTCTTATACATACCTGATCATATAACTTCCTGTCTTATCGATTGTGCCCCTAAAGGCAACTATCATGAAGTTAGTATTCTCTGCCTTTTGGACAAGCTGAATAGAATTCACCCAGTTCCTTTCATAAATGTTACCAGTGCTAAGAAAAAAATGTGTGTTCCATTTGTACACTGATCCAAAACCAAACTCCACTTCTTTCTATCGGGCAATAGAAGGATTTCAAGTATATGTTAAATACCCCCCACTCTTTGTCTGCTACACAAGATCCTACACTGCTCAAGTACATTGCCTAATATTCTAATGCAACCAAGCAAAGTAAAAGTAAAGTAATCTCAATACAGCAGTTTTAATGGGAGGGTGCTCTCCCATAAATTGGTGATGATCAGACTACGGGTCCACATACCTCAGTATGGGGCTCTGGTCGGATCCGGATAGCAGAGGCCACCCCTGGCTCTCAGCCTCAGGGCCACCAGGTAACATTGGTGATTTAAGGCAGAACTTCCACCCCAGATGATATCGAAACAGGTCCACCATGCAAGACATGCTGAACCTAGGCTGGAAAAGATAATGCCCCCTGCCCAAGAGCATGGAGAGAATCTCTTGTATATTGTGGCCATCGTGCTCTATTATAACCCTGGGCGTGGTACTACGCTAAGCTCGGGGAGTGTGCGTAGTATGCGCTACTACGCAAATTGCACGTAGCACAGTGCAAAAACGCATAGCGACATTTTCTGCTTGCTCGAGGTCCTCAATGTCAAGTTGGCGACCGCAACCAAGCAAAATCAACATCCCGGCGAGACACTTTCCTCATTTGCGATCATAAACATCAAGTTGCCGATCGCAAGCGTGGAAAATAAACATCCCGGCGAGATTCTCAATGCGGGAGGTCAGGTTTCTCATTGCGAGTGGTCATGTATGCTCGATACTGCTCGCGATGAGAAACTACCAGTCCGCGTTGAGAAAGTTGCCGCTCCAGTACAAATCTACTCGACCGGCAGAAAACGACCCCTTGCACTGTGCAAGATGCTATTTGCAATTATTGCACAGTGCGGACAAGCATTCCTCACTGTGCAATCAGTGTGAACAGCATTTTACCTACCGCACTACGCAGTTCGCGTAGCTACGCATAGCGTGTGTAGTGCGAAGTGCACTTCGCGTAGCTACGCGTAGCGCTACTATGCCCAGGGTTTCTGAAAAAACAAATTGCTTTGGGAAAAAAAAGAAAAATAATCCTCAGATCTCAAAAGAAAAGGGCACCTGCTCGGTATTCATCGGTACTGTCATTGCATCCTCTGCACTGTTTTTATGCCTTGAAGACACAGAGAGCCAGACATTCTAAATATAGTCGGTGATTCGCCATCAGGGGAGTGGAGCCAAGGGCCTACCCTGACATAGGTCGGTGGCAGACTACTGCCAACATCTGGGTGAGGCTGGAGGAAGGATTCATGCAAACCTTGTTACTAGCTTATGAAGAAGGTTAAAGAGCGTAAAGTCAGTCATGTGACACCGCAAAGTCGATGTTGCATAGTTGGATGGCTTTCGGAAAGGGCGGGCAAAAAAAAGGAAGTATGAAGACGAGCAAACGAAGCAGCAAATCAGTTAAGGACTGTTGGGGACACGAGGTTAACTCCTGTTGCCTTGGTTAAGAAATGCAGTCCTCCCAATTTTATTTTTAATGCATCCTCAACATATACTCAATAAAAAGACCCTTCCAAGTTCTGTGACAACAGTTCTTTTAGGTCATGGCACCTAGAGTGTCTTTCATTCCTCCTATTACAGACATTTCAGGCAGTTCGGGGCGTTCTTTCCAGCCAGCGAACTCTATTAGTTAAAGAATTACTAGCCACGTCTTTTTGCGCAAAGATCCATTGGTCTACTGTACGAATAGCTTCATTAAATGAAAAGAAACCGAATCACTAGGGAAAGTCTATACAAAAATATTAACCGAACAAATGGCTTCTTGTTCTCTGTTTCAACTTACACAGCTTACCTTGAACTCCAGCTGAGACAAATGATCCAGGTTGATTCAAAGCATCTGTTGTCTGGAGTGAAATCCAAATGACAGCATAGAGGGCGGTCACTGTGGTTCCATGTGTGCACGAGATGACATCAGGGGGAACTTGTACTTTGTCAGGAAAAAATACTGTCTTGAATAGCTAACTGCAAGAAATTCCCCTGTCGACCGTGGAAAAAAACACTGAAACTGTTATTTCAACACGTTGGCAGACTTTTTGTGGAGTGGTTTCCCATAAATGATGTGCCATGTATTCCAGTCGGGTCACATTTTCAAATAAGAGAAACTACGGTAGGGAAAAAAGATATTTTATTGCAGAGGAAACAACTCAATTTCTAGCATTAACCTCTTCATATAATTTACGGTCTCAATTCTAACGCAGACATGTACATTAAAATGCGCCCTGGCACTTTGAAAGGAAATGTCATAAAAAGGGAAGTGCACGATTGTAACCACTAATTTATAGTTATTACTGGTTGCTATCTAAATTGTTAACTGTTAGATGAAAACCACGATTGAGACAAGGTTTTCCTCTAAGTGCATCCATTATGGTAGCCAACACAGTAGCATTTCAAGGTTTTATTACACTTCAGCCTCAAAGGCAGACTTTAAAACAACCTAATAGTTCTGCCAGAAGTCCTTGATCAGCAAGTTATAGGATTTTGCAAGTTGGTGGAAAGCTTGTCTGGAAGTTTTTAAGTATATTTCCCTTAAAGCTAGGTTGATTTAAATTTTTCATGTGAGCTATTATTTTTGACTTGTGTTCGTGAAAGCAGATTACAGGTCACCAAGGGCCAAAGTAGGGCCAAAGCAGTTAGCGAGTTTTGCATGCACTTTCCATACCGTTATCGTTTTACTCTACAGCTAATGTCAGTTGCAGCACACAATCCACATTTGCACGAAATTGTAAAAACTCCTGCTTCATTTATATTTTTTAAGGCAAGCGTCCTTTTGCTATTCCCTGGGAATAGCTGCGAGTGCAGGGACAGCAGATCTGAAGCACAGCATTCGCATTCAATTAATTTTAACCTTTTTTACGGTGCCTGCCACCTTAAGAGACAAAGGCAACCTTAAAATTAAAATGCAGGATAGTTTTTGTGCAGGAAGGGGCACATACCTGCACATAAACAATCCAGAGAGGCGTTTTCCTCTTTCCATGTGTGTTTCTGCAGCACACATGGAAAGAGATAAAAACGAGGAGAAATAAAAATATTTCTCCTCGTTACGCCTGCTATGGGTGGGTGAGGGGGAGCGTAAGGTTTTGGTGCTGCCCCAGTTTTATGTGATTAAGTGAGTCTGGGGCAGTGTTAAAATCCATGGGTGTTGCATGGGAAAACACACCATCTATTACAGGTCCATTACATTGCCTGTTGGTGACATGTAGGTTTGAATTTCAATTGATGTTTTAGAGATGTTTCACTGATGCAGAACAAGTTTATGTTACGTTCTAGTGCAATCTCTGCATTCAAAGGCTGTTCTTTGTCTGAAAACTTTGACTACCTTTAAATTGGATTCATATAGGTCTACTCACCAAATGAAATAGTGAGTCAAACCTCTAGTTGAACAGTTTGTTTCTTGGATGTGAGTGATGCACAGTGTTTGCTTTGTCTGTAAAAATGCCAGTTTGTTACAGAGCAACCACATGAACACAATACATTTTAAACTATGTATATGCAAACCAACACTGGAATTTTTTCTTTCTCTGTTACTGATGCAGCCTTGAAAAATCACAATGGCATTATTTGCCCAATGAAGCAGGAGTCAGCTGTAAACCTTCATATTAATGTATGGAGAAGCGTGGCTCAGTGGTTAGAGGCGGCAGACCCGGAAGCTGAGATTGGCCGAGGACCAGGGTTCGATTCCCCGCCTTGGCGGGTCTCGGGCTCAAAAAATTCCACGGACTCAACAATTCTTGCTCCGGTGCCTACTCGACTCACGGGATCACATATTTCTCGCCTCGGTGCCTATTCTAAACATGGGTCCAACGACTCTGGGCAATAGCTTGCTTAATCTCCACTATGGCCCCTCGCGGCGGGATGCCTGGCTTTCACCTTGTGGATACCCTGCCGGGGTATCTCACAGGGGAATGCCAGGACGGGTTCCCTAAGCAAGCGCTTAGATACCGGGTCGGTGATTTGTGCTATATAAATACATGTACATTTACATGTATTATTATTATGAGTGTCAGAAAGTTCCTCTGGGTGAGTGTGAGTGTGCTAGTAGATGACTGAGATTGCATGTCAATTAGTGACTGTCTGTATGCATTTGAATGTGAGTTTGTGTCTATGAGTGGTTGAGAGTAATGAGAATCAGTTAGAAAAAAAGTGAGTCGGAGTGACAGTGAGGGAGTGCGTACGCTGTGTGAGGGAGTGAGGAGTGAGTGAAAGTGGAGTAAGTGAATGAATTAATGAATACATTTGTTTATTTGAGATCAAGTTTTTTAAACAATAAATAGTTAGGTCCCATCATGTAATCACATACAATGTACAGGAATACATTTATACAGAGCCTCAAATAAATCTCAGTTAAAAGCATTAAAAGCATTCATGAGTTAAACAATCAGTTCAACTATGTGTGATATGGTACACAGTTGTATATGAACATTAGGGGGCATATTCATGAGTTCTGGCGCATCTCTGCAAATCAGCTGGGGCGCATTTCTGCAAATCAGCAGGGATGCACCAGAACTGATGCGTCACGCAATTCCCTCCTTGCGGCACCACAGATGCGCCGCATTTACAATGCGGCGCACCATGGTGCAAGGAAGGGCAGATGCGTGACGCATCTTGTGGTGTAGGGGCGGCGCATTGCTGGAGTAGCGTCGCAAGTGCGACGCAACTCCTGCAATGTACAGAGGCCACCCATACATAACGTGGTGCGTCACTCCTTACGCCTGCTTCAAGCAGGCGTAAGGATTTGACGCAGCAGCGTAGGAAAACTGACTCAGTGAAATCTTATAGATTTCACTGCGTCAGTTTTACGGGGCTTTCCTACGAGGGAACGCCCACTCTGCGACAGAACGCCCACATGAAACCTGACGCAGGTTTCATGTGGCGCAGGGCTTTATAACGTGACGAATCTGCCTAGATGTGTCACGTTGTAAATAGGTCACAGGGATGCGCCACGTTTCTGCACCGTTGCATCACCAATGGCGGCGTAAATGTGGCGCAAGTCCGACATAAATCTGCCCCTAAGAATCTAGCTAAAGCACATGTTACATCTAGAAATTGCTTTCTAAATAAATTGTGATGTGCAATCAATCTTGATCTAATATGCTTTAAGAAAAAAGGCTTTAAAATGTCCTTTTGCAAAAGTACAAAATATTGGCAGTCTAAAAGTACATGGACCTTCATACAGTGTCTCTGGAGTTCACATCCACATAAGACATCTTAAAAGAACACATTCCAAAAGGGTATGCATGTGTGTAACCCCACTCTAAATTTAAAGAGTGTATGGTGCATTTTAGAATTCAGTGGACTATTAAGATAGTCTACTTGTCTGCGCAGGTCTCAAAAAAGTATTTAGTGCTTCATAAGTTGCTATCATCGGTTGAAGGGATGATCTGCCAAATTTGCGTTTGAATTTTCGTATATTCTGAGTGTCTTCATGTTTGGACTGCTCAATGGACCATTCGAAGCAGTGCTTACTAAAGGTCATCATTTTGGTTTCATCTAGATCAATAATAAACTTATTTTTTATGCAGTACCTTTCAAACTACACAACTTTCCTTTGTAAGCTACCTGGAGGTCAATCAATTTAATCAAAATCATCCATATAAAGCAGGTATTATATGTGGTAGCGCCCTCATTTAAGGAGAAAACAAGTGAGTACTTGATAGTGTTTTTGGGAGGTCAGCTAGGTACAGGGTGAAAAGAGGGGAGGCAATATCACAATCTTGCCCTAAAGCATTACTAATGCTGATCTTCTGTGAGAGGCTATCATCAACATGCAGCTCTACTGTGTCCCAATTTCCACTGTGGAGCTCTTTTAGTATCCCCAAAGAAGTACCCAGAATTCCCATACCTTCAAATTTGTCCCACAAGATCTCTTGTTTCACCAGATCAAAGGTATAGAAAGATATCCACATTTCTAAGGGACTTTTGTGCGATAGCCCATAGGCTAAGGCAGTGATCTATAGTTGAATGTATGATCTTAAAGCCTCCCTATTCCACTGGGATCAGATTCTGCTCTTCTCACCATTATGAGAGTGCTTGAAGCAATGCTTTGCTATAAATATTTGTGCCTACATCCATTCAGCTTATCAAACAGTGACTTTTGGGGTCGTTCAGGCCCCCTTTAAAAAAAGTGTTTTTATTATTGAACCTTACCACGTCACAGGATTGGTTTGAGCAGATGTAAATTCTTTAAATATATCTGCATGGAATTCCCCCCACCAGTTTATATTTATCTTCATTATGATTGCCGGCAGATCATCCAGTCCTGCGGGTCTGGTTAGTTTTGTTTGCACAATAATATCTCAATTGCAGACTCAGAGAACAAGGAGAGTAATTAGGAGTTAGTGGGGAAAGCTCCATAGTTCCCACGCTGTCTTTCCCTACATATAGTGGCTTTGTGTATTACTCAACCCCCTTCTGATACCATACTTCGTGCTATTACCTCTGCCATGCACCCCTAAGAGCAACAATTTCCAAAACCTGATTACATCATTATTGAAATCACTGTCATCATTTCATCCTAATTCCTTGTGTCTGCTATCAGTTCATTCATTTTCATCCTCAATTTATATTTCTTAGAGAGTTCAAGGTAAGAGCACTGTTATACCCATTGCTCAGCCAGGGTTCGTGAGTGTGTGAGTCAGTTGGTGGATGGGCTGAGCAGCAGGGAAGCTGCTCCTGGTGGGGCTATCTACGCTGTATCATCTGATCTTGAATAAACTTACATGGAACTACTTGGACCAGGTCTACATTTATTCTCTACATTTTGGTGACGATTTTGAAAGAACCAGTATATTACACCTGGATATGGAAGTATGTTCTACATAAATTTGAAGCCTGAAGAAACTTCAAGGGAAAGGACCTACTTTAAACTAATAGCTGCGCTTTCAAAAGCCTACTGGCACCCCTGAACCCCACCAGTGACCTTGTCATCGGTCGCCCACAACCCATGTGTGCCAGTTCTTGCTGTATTTGCCAGGGAAAAGTGCTTTATAGTCCTTGACACCAACGGCATCGAGGGAAGAGCATCTTGGACAAGTACAACAATAAGAGATGCCCCTGTTGTGAGCTGCCCGTGCTGTCAATTGTGTTTTTACTCTCAAGAGTTCATATTCAACACACCGTTGAGTGTGAGAAGCCCTGCTGTCCCTGTTTGTTGGTTATGTTCTTCCTTCCTTCCTGTCCAAGAGTATGAGCTAGGATAAGTCACGGACTTGGGCTCCCCAGAGCCCGTGTTGTCCCCAGATCCAGTATTTGGAGAGACCCGACTTGGTGTTAGAAGAGATGTTAAGTTGGGCAAGGATTATGAGGAGTCCCCAGTGTCTGCCTCTTGCAAGAGGTCTTCATGGTGTGCAACACTTTGGAAGAGGTGTGTAGAGAGGAGCAACGATTTTCACCTTGTCAGTACTTTACTAAGGAAAAATTGACCTGATACCTACTGCTGCCATGGATTTTTAGGGGTATGCCTTTATTTTTGGTTTTCAAAATATTTTGGCACTGGCAGTTTTCCTGGCATTAGAACAGTTTATCCGCAGCGTTGCGGTTTGAAAAGTAGGCGCGTGTCACTCATAGAGTGCACTCCTACCTTCACGAGCCTGTGTTCATGGAAACCTGTGCGTCCTCTTGGGATCCATTCCTACGTCTTTCCTCCATGCAGCTTTGCTGCTAAGGGACGCTCTGCTGCCTTGACGGGTCACCCGGCACGGCATCACGTACGTGCCGCCATCTTGGGTTTGGAGGCACCACAGATGTTATGGAGCCACGCTGTGGTCTGTGCTTCACAGCTTTTCTGCGCATTTACAGCCTACCACAACTGGTGTTTGCAAATACAGTTAATGGACAACATGATCACTTTTCCACCTTTAATTTTCATGGGGGATTGAGGAGACATCGTCCAAGCCTCCTTCATTGGTAAACTCAAGTGAGATTTTGCTCACTGGTGGTATTACAAGACATTGTGTGTTGTTCATGGTAGCACTTGCACACTATTTTGCATGTTTCTAATTTCAAGGATGGGTCAAGGGCATTTAGCAAGCCTAATGAAGGAATGTGTTTTTGGGGGGGGCAAAATTTTAGCTGAGGTTTATTTTCCGGCGTGAGCTACATGTTTTAAAACATTACGGGGTATTTGTGACTGTGTGAGAGAATGTTGGTGACTGGATGTTCGTGAGTGTGTGAGTTAGTTGGCGAATGGACAAAGCAGCGGGGAGGATGCTCCTGGTGGGGCTCTCTATGCTGTAACATCTGATCTTGAATAAACTTACATGGAAACTACTTGGACCAGATCTACATTTATTCACTACAAGCACCTTTCCATGTATTAAATATTAGCTTGTTTCATCTTTCTTCACTTGCTTTTCCATTCCGGGCAATGAGCATCAAACCCTGGGGACTTTGTTTGCGGAATTAAGTCCCAATTGGAGGGCTTTGTATATGGAAATTTCCCATTACCTTTCAAACACATGACCACAGTAGTTGTTGGATCATAACTTTTAATTGTGTTACTGCTTAATGAAGTCAAACTGTCAAGATCAATATGATGTTGCAAATCAAAACATTTTCTCAAAGTGATGAGGCTACAATAGGTTGTGGTGCAGCAGTACCAAATACAGAGTACCCTCTTCTATTTCTGATACTCCTAGCTAAGGATCTATGGCCACTACCATATCTCTTGAGTTCCTGAGTGTTACTACATTTTTGCTGCTTGGGGAGGTTAATGTTTTTATAGGGAAATGTAACCCTCTTTGGTTGGGTTTGAGGCTTAGTTCATTGTACAATCTCTTAAAGAGGGTGCTGCCGTTATTAATCAAGGGTTCAAGTGTACATACTGAAGATGGCATACATGTATTAATTGTGTTGAGCTCCTATAGAGAATGATTTTTCAGCTCATCATTATTTAGCACCATTGATTAAAAAATCCCATTCAGGGTTTTCTGAAGAAGTAATAAAATGCTTAACACAGAAGTTCCAGGTGCCGCTGGGGTCTCAATTCTCAGCATATGGGGCCATCTATTATTATTATTAGGGAGTTTTATATAGCGCACAGATACCCCAACGGGGTGTCCCGGCGCTTCTGTGAGAGCTGATGCTGTGTCTGACTCAGATGGTACTAACGGAAGAGAAAGGTTTTTAGAGCTCTCCGGAAGGGGAGTTCCTCCTGGATGGTCCGGATGGACATAGGTAACTTGTTCCAGTGGGAAGAGGCACAGACTTGGAATGTTTTTCCCCCAGAACAAACTTTTTTAAATCTGGGGGTAGAAAGAAGATGTTTAGAGCTCGATCGGAGGAGTCTGGTGTTGCTGTATGGGCGGAGGCAGGAGGATAAGTATGCAGAGCCCTTTCCCTTGACAGCCTGGTGAGCTAGGGTAAGTACCTTGAATTCCGCCCTTTTGTGAACGGGGAGCCAGTGCAGCTTATGCCGATGGGAAGTGATACGTTCACGAAGGGGGAGGCCACAGACCAGACGAACAGCAGCATTCTGGACTGTCTGGAGACGCCGTTGGAGGCCCAGGGAGAGACCAAGGTACAGTCCATTGGCGTAATCCAGATGGGAGGTGATCAAAGCCTGCACAATAGTTTTCCTAGTCTGGCTGGGGAGGAAATTGATGAACTTTTTCATCATCCTCATCTTAAAGAAACAGGCCGCGGATACCGTCTGGATTTGTTTTTGGAAAGAGAGGTTGGTATCCCAAATTACCCCCAGATTTTTAACTGAGTCTTTAGGTGAGGGGGGTGTGCTCAATTCAAGGGGCCACCACAAGTTGGAGTCCAGAGGCGTGGGCTGGTGGAAAAATATAACCTCGGTTTTGCTGGCGTTAAGCCGGAGGGAGTTGTTATCCATCCAGCTTGCGGTGTTGCGAAGGCAGTTTTTCAATGGGTCAAAGGTGGATTGGGATGGGGAGTCATATGAAAACAGTAGCTGTATATCATCAGCGTAAGAGGTGGCCTTGATTCCGGATTGAGCGATGATCTCGGCCAAGGGGGAAAAATAAACATTGAACAGGAGGGGGCTCAGTGAGGAGCCCTGAGGGACTCCCCACCTGAGAGGGCGACTATCCAAGGTGAATGGGGGTGTGAATACTGCCTGTGTCCGATTGGACAGAAAGGAGGCAAACCATTCCAAGGCCTTGCCTTGTATGCCTTTTGCCTGCAGACGGTCAAGGAGGACGGGGTGGGAGACGGTGTTGAATGCTGCAGACAGGTCGAGCAACACCAACACCGCTCTAGATCCCTCGTCCAACTTCCATCGGATGGCATCAGCCATCTCAATGAGGGCGGACTCGGTGCTATATCCGGGCCTAAATCCGTGCTGTGAGTTGTGGAAGGCATCGTTGGTTTCCAAGAAGCTAGCCAGTTGCCGTTGTACGAGTTTCTCAAGCACTTTAGCTGGTGCAGGGAGCAGGGAGATGGGTCAGTAGTTTGCGGGTTCGGAAGGGTCTGCATTCGCTTTTTTGAGTATGGGAACCAATCTGGCGTGCTTCCAGGAGTCGGGGTAGATTCCTGTCTGGAGGGAGTCGTTCCAAACATCATTTAAGATGGGATTGAGCAGGGGGGCGAAGGATTTATACTGTTTTGCCGGCCAGGGGTCCAAGGGGGAACCAGATTTGCATTTAAGTAATTCTGCCAGCGATTGTTCCGGGGTAATCACCTCAAAGTTAGAGAAGACATGAGTGGGGTTAGAGCTGACTGTACATGGTACGAGATTGTCAGAATTAATCTTGGTGGGAAAGGAATTTTGAATAGTGGCAATCTTGTCTTCAAAATAGTTAGAAAGACGGTCGCAAAGGGACTGGGACAAGTGGGTCAGTGAAGGTTCTGACGGTATTGAAAATCTCTCTTGAAGACCCTTGTGCCCGGGAGATATTCTCCTCTAGATGGGTTCTTTTGTGATCTATGATTTTCTTTCTGTACTCCTTAAGGGCGGCTTTATATTTGAGTTTACTGTTTGGAGAGTAAGATTGTCTCCAACTTCTCTCAAGCTGTTTACAGGCCGATTTACATTTGCGGAGTTGGCCGAGTACCACGGTGCGGAAGGGGTGGCTCTTGAGGATTTAATAGGTCTGAAAGGGGCTAGGAGGTCAATAGCGGAGGTGATCCAAGGGTTGAAGTTAGTCAATCTACTGTCTAAATCTGTAGCTTCCTCGGGGGCGAGCGAGGAGAGATGAGTGGCTACATTCTCAGGGGAGATCATCCTCCAGTTGCGGCCCACTGGATTGGACGGGGGGCTCGATCGATCCTGATGGCAGAAGGAGATGGTAAAAGGGATCACATAGTGATCAGACCAGGTTACAGGGATGGAGCCACTTGTGGAGATATCTGTTAAGTTAGTGCAGATAAGGTCCAAGGTGTGTCCTGCCTTATGCGTGGGGCCGGAAATTATTTGGTTTAGCCCACCATCTGATAGGGTGGACAGAAAATTAACGATGGTGGGGTCATCGGCATTATCGACGTGAAGGTTGAAGTCCCCAATGTGGGTGAAATTGGCATAACGGGAGGAGGCTTGTAAGGCATAATCCAGAAGGGCCGGAAGGTGGGTAATTTTAGATTTGGGGGGGCGGTATACTAATAAACCTGAGTATGTACAGTTAGCAGCTAATTTGATACAGAAAGGTAGTGCCTCTATACACTCTATTTGGAAGTAGGAGAAGGAAGAGATGGACCAAAAAGATCTATAGATAATGGCCACCCCTCCACCGGGGTGGGTGTTCTGTCTGTTGGCACACAATATCTTGTATTCTGGCAAAATGGCGAGGCAGAGAGCAGGATTGGATTCTTCCCCTAGCCAGGTTTCGGTAAGAAAAAGAAGGTCCCACTGGTTGTCCTCTAACGATTGAGCTACATCTAGAGAGTGTTTCACCAGAGCGCGACAATTAATCAGTCCTGCTTTAATAATAATTTTCTTGGGGGCCGGAGAGTGTCGCGGGGAAGACTGTAGGAAATGGCATGGTGGCAGAGAGTTTTTGTCTCTGTTTTGTACACTACAGGGTTTATAGGGTAGTGACAAGGGGTCGGAAGAGGAGGTATGAGCATACAAACAGGTTGTTAAGTTTGTATGTGCGGTAAGTTCTAGGGCAAAGTGCAGGGCATGGCATACTGGCGGCAACTGTTGACATATGGGGTACCGGAGGCAAAATGCTGATGCTGCCATATCGGAGATAATTCTTGGCCTCAAGGATGCTAACCATGTCATATGGGTTGGGCCCATGGGAAAATGAGGCAACATGAATGGCAACATTTTGCTAGTAGCATATTGTACATAATTCTTGGAATAAGGGCTACATATGGCATATGTTTGGAATCTGAAGGAGCTGTGTTTCATGTTCTAGATCAGCTCTGGAACCTCCAGTCAAAGGTACTTTTGCTCAGCATGAAAGCGTGGAGGAGAGAGAAATCTTTAGCAGATCAATCATTTCAGTTTCAATTTACTATGACTCTTAGGAATCACAGACTACCAATTAAGATTTGTTGGTTTATTGCAAAGCCAAGAATAACTGGACATACAGGCACCTCAAAGTGAGGGTGTAGAAATACATTAGAACTAATACAAAGCCAAAACTACAGATGAAGGTAAGGCAGTGCAGCATGCACAAAATGATTAGTTCAAGAATCAGGATGCAGAGCATTTGTCCAGATTCCCCTTCATCTGAAGTTTGTGGATATAAAACATTAAACTTTTCCTACACTACCACTAATGTGACATCCCTAAATAGCATTTACAAGACAAAATCAGTTAAGGTGTCAGCGTGTGAAGTCTTCCTAAGCAGTATCTCCACATCAGTTGGGTCAAGCAGCATAAAGCTACAGAGCTCCTTCTAAGATGCTTTCTCTCTTAAGGCAAGCGAAAGTCCCCAGACACTTCTCCTAGTTTTGATACATCAATGCCACAGGGAGTATCCCAGGGTCCTTTGTGAATCACGCCATCCAGTTAGGCCACCTCCTCATAGGTAACTTTGCAGTCGGCAATAATGCTCTCGAGCTTGGGGAGATGACCTTCATTCCCAGACTCACTCCGATCAGAACGTTCTCCACTATCAGTATCAACACTCAATGTATCCTCGTCTCCCTAAGCTGAACTCCTAAAACACAGGCATTATTCTAGCCAATAAGGATGATTCTTCCACCTGCAACAGAAACTTGAGAAAGAACAAATCCAATGTGCACATGAAATTTAACTATTAAATCTAAGGCAAGAGCTTCCAGGGAAAATGCATTTCAGGCCTACAGAAATAGGCCAACATTAGAAAACGGCACACAAGCCTTACGACATTTCATATAAATGAACACTCTTTACTGAGCACTTCGAAATGAACATGTTACATAAGCACATCAAATACATTAATAATTGTCAGCAGTATACACACATTCTACATGTTCATATTTTCAGCTAAACACATCTAGTTTCAACAATTCACGTTATTACAGTTAATTTTCTACCGTCTCATGTTATTACAACAAAGAAATATATGTGGGTGCTGACTACTCATGATTATGAAGCACCCCTACTAATGAAAAATGAATTTTGTGCTACATCACATCCATGATTATACACTGGCGATGGCACACTGGAGGTAAATCTTAACATTTGTGGAAAGGGGACCCATGACACATTTTGAGGAGAACAAGGTTCAAGCACCCCCACACACCGAACCTCTAATATGAAACTAAACTCACTTCACTTATTCACTGGATTATGGAAGTATTAACACTCCAACACTGTCAAAGACCACCACCCAATTTTGCAGTTCAGGGAGTCTCTGCAGTGGAATATACACACCTTTTGAAACCACTTGTTCATGTTTAATCTATGATTGCCTCTGCTTTGCATTAATACCTTCAGAGCATCTTTACCATTTCTAATTTCTCATCCCACTGATGTACACTCCCAGTGGAAAACATCATCAACTAAAATGCTAGCTCCACTGTTGGACCAGGCTTGGTGTCTGCAGATGGAGGAAAGGTAAAACTAATAGAAGGCAATTTAGGCTCCTCATGGAACTTAAGCACTTTAATCGTAGATGCTGTGACAAGGGCATGATAATTACATGAATAGGGAAAGATGTGTCTCTGTACTTAGGCCTAAAAGGCTGCAGGACTTGGCATCAGTCCAAATTACACTAAGGGAATGACATGACCAAATGGGAGCTGCCAATTACCAGTAACACAAGGGTTCATAGTTCCTGTCAAAGGGGAGCATTGATCTTTATACACCATGAAAAATCAGGCATGCCATCTTGGCACTCAAGCCAACTTTGCCTTGAGCAGTTAGTCTTTGACAGTACAGAGAAAAAAATAAAGTGCTAGTTAGATTGCAGAAATATTAGGAACTTGGATGCTGTCAGTAGGACCATACGAGCTAATGCTAATAAATGAGTCCTCCTCGAAGCTTGTGCCTTGAATGCATCTGGTGTGTTTGATTCCTTGAGAATAATAACTTGCATCTAGTGTAGGTACTGAGTGCTGGCTGGAGGAAGCCTTGGGCCAGAAATGTTGTTAACCACCAGGCTCAAGCATGGGGTGACCCTGGGAAAGTAGCACAATGACGCAATGTCCCCACCTCCTCATTTGTGGAGGAGTCAATTGCTTTGAAAAATGGCAAATGTAAGAAAACAAGCAAATCAAATAAATCATTCTTAGAGAAACTTAGGGACTGGTGTACTGACCTACAGGTTTCATAAGGTGGTTGCAAATTGTGTATTGACTTTATTTAATCTGTCTCTGATTTAGTGATGTGACCTATGAATTAATAGGCTATGTCAAAAACTCGCCAAACAGAGGGATTACATGTGTCTAAAGATTAAGAATTAGGTAGGTTGCTATATGCAACCCCCTGTGATTAGCTACAAACACAGGAGTGGCCCACAAGGAAACACAGACCCCAATTTCTGTCTTTGCATTCCCAAATGGATAACATTTTCTTACAGCAACCTGTATCCCTCAAGGAACCAGTGCTGCATTTAAAACAAATGTTTCCAGTTGAGAATAAATCATTAAGAGGAAGTGGTCCCTTCGAGTAATATCTTGTCCCCCCCTGAGAGAACTCACCAAGGGAAAAAAGTTACAATAAATTGTTAGTAACTGATCAATGAATTGTGACTGCAAATGCGGTTGCAAACCATTATATTATTGCAACTTGTAATTTGGAGGGGACTCCCTTTCACGTCCCCTCTTAATTAGAATTTGGAACAGATCACAAAATCCATTTTGTGAATCAGAAAGCTTTTCTGACACACAGACTAAGTTTAGTAAATAGAGAAAAACATGGTTTTGTCCATCTGGCCTCAAAAGATATCAAAGATCAGAAATATTGTTTGCACTAGAGTAAGTGTATTTATTCATTTTGTTTATATTTGAGACTTTGTAAAGCATTGGCTTTTAATGGATTGCCATTTTGTAGCATCATTACACAACAGTGGGGGAACCCACTAGTCCGTAGGACATGGGTATGGTATGATGCGGAAAAAAATGGTACAAACGTAATTTCTCAAGATTGGGAAATCATTTGTACCCAAGAAAAAACACACAAACATATATTCCAGCTAAATGAATTTGCCAATTTGTATTGAACTTCAACAATATACAGATAAATTATATGTTTAGAAATGTCGACGTTTCAACCCCAGGATAGTGCAAAGGCCAATTGGGCGGGGTCTTCATCAGGGTAAAGAAGGGAGCAACCTAAGTACCACTGTGCTACAATTAGTGAGATGGCATATAGAAATGGGCCGGTCGGCTCCTAATTATGGAAAAACGCAAGGGCCTCTTCAGTGATCCACGTGGGATCCAAAACTTTGTTCTTGTGCCAAGGGGAGACACTTCCGGAGAAACTTTGTTGCTAGAGAATTGGAACCCTGATTGCATCTGGGTCTAGCCTGATGGAATAATTTATATACCGAGCAAATAAAGTCACTTTTTGGACCCAATTTCCTTAAGTACTGAAGCCCCTTTGCCCAACAACAACCAAAAAAAATATCTGAGTCAGACCATGCTTTGAGGTTTTTTCACTACTTTTGTTGGAGCTGCCTCCCTACAACAGGATTTTCAATTCTCAGGATTTCAGTTTTAAAGTCATTCAGGCATAGGCATATCACCCAAATCCATCAATAAATGCTTTTCTATGAACTTCAAAGGATCGTACTGTGTCTATTATTTTAGCTCACATGAATTTATGGTTAGATTTAACCAGTATATATTTGGAACTGAAGTTGTTATGCAAGCTCAATGGGGTGATTTTTCTAATGTCAATAGTGAACAGTACCTCTAGTACAAAGCATCCCTGTGGTATGCTGCAGGCAACATTACTATGGGTTAACAAGAAATATTGAGGCTATTGGAGCCTCATTTAAGTGATCCTGGTCCTCTTTGCCAGGTGGTCTAGTAGTGTTATCTAGCTAAAAATGGAACAGGCTACAGACAAGGGCAAGAAGGTTTAGCATTGTAGAGTACCAGGCATCCAAGGAAAAAGTGGGTTTTCTGTGTTGTCTGCTATTGTGATGTATGTCTCTCTCTTTAGTCTAAATCGAGACTGTGTGTCATGCAGAATCAATTTAAATTCTTTGATGTCTTGCAGCTGTTGAGTAATGTCTCCTTCTGTCATTTTGCTAGTAAGGGGGAGTTTAGAATGGGTCTGTAGTTTGTTGGTTCCAATTGGCTGGCAAGATGTTAAGTGACTAGTTCTAAAGTAAGTACACAAAAATGATAAGAAAGTGATTATGAGTGCAATACAAAAATGCTTTGCAATATCAGAGAAGGTGACACAAATCCCACTAAAGATTTGCTCAGAACATTAAGAGAAATCAAGATCCTTATCTTGTAATACGACACCTAGGCTGTCATTGAATTATTGTAATGGCATCCAAGATTACATCTAGGATAAGGATTCTATTTCCAAATCAGTCAAGACTTCTTGTGTGTGGACAAGTGCAAGACAGGACACTATTAAAATGTTGAACATAAGGTCCTCTTGTCCTTCTCTTGTCCTCAAATCATTCTAGAGGATTGAAGTAAATAAACTCCAACCAAAGCCTGGGAAATTCCTTTCCACTCAAAGTGCTAAAAGAGTGCACTGAGGACCTGGCTCCTTGTAAATCAGCTGGTCATTTGCCCTTTAAGACAGACAGCATCTCAGCTATTTAGATATAGGCATTGTTGGACTTGGCCCTTTTTACAGGGTCAAACGGAGGTGTTTGTGAAAGCAGAGGGACTACGTGTCGCAAGGAGCGGGAAGCGCGACTCAATGAGGAAGAAGTGTGTTGCCTTCGCTGCTGCTGCCGTCGCACTTCTGAACAAGGGTGTTGCGGCTGGAGTTGTCGCACTGCAACGCATCGAGAGAAGCGTCTCGCAACGAAGAAGAAGCCTGTCACTGTCGCTGCTGCCTGCCGTTGCACATCTGAACAAGGGTGTTGCCACTGGAGTTGTCGCACTTCACCGCATCGAGGAAAGCGCCTTGCATCCCAAGAGAAGCGCACCGCCGCCGGAGCTACTGCCATTGCATTTCTGAACAAGAATGTCACCGCTGTAGTTGTCGCCTCTTGCAGAAGCTTAACATAAACGTGGAAGAAGAGCGTCGCAGCTGGAGCTGTTGCCGTCGCACTTCTGAACAAGGGTGTCGCCGCTGCAGTCCACGCATCAAACTGAGAACTTCTCGCATCCCCGGAGAAGCGTGCCGAATCTGGGAGATCTTCACGTCTTTATTTCTTTGCACCTGAACTTTGCTGCATTTCCATCGCTGAGACATTACTTGTCGTGGAATCGCAATGCATCGTAAGGTACATTGACGCAAAGTGTCGCATCTTAAGAACTGAACTAAACTAAGCTAAAACTACTATCTTAAAGTAACAGTATTGTGTATTTTTAATGTTTATGGTCTTGTGCTAAATCTATATAAAGTATACTTATTTTTGATATTTAACCTTGTGTGGTGTCCATCTGTAGTGTTGTCACTGGGTTACTGTATCTGGTCACAAATGCTTTACACACTGCCTCTGAGATAAGCCTGTCTGCTCGTCACCTCACGCAGCCTGTAAATGTGTGTCTAAGGTCTGCCTTTGCAGAGCCTGTGTGCCGTCTGGAACTGTCTTGCTGACTGGGAAAGTGCACCCACTTGCCAGTCCCTAAACCTTCCCTTTTCTTCATATCAGACACCCTTATGGTAGGCTCAAGGGCAGGGTGCATTGTATGTATAAGGTAGGACATGTACTGGTGTGTGTGGCATGTCCTAATAGTGAATTACAGCCACTTTCGTTTTTCACTATTGCAAGGCTATCTGTTCTCCATAGGCCAGAATGGCCAATTAGATTATTACATCTTATAATCCTAACTGATACAGGGAACACTGTAGAAATTCAGGGAACACGGTAGAAATTCGACTTTAGTATTCCTAAACTCAGGATGATGAAATACATCTTTTAGTGAAGTTGGTTTTAACATTCTGTGTTTGAAAATACCACTTTTAGAAAGTAGGTATTTTCTTGTCTAACTATCTAGGACTGCCTCTGTTAGGTTGTGTATTCCTTGTCTGGAGTTTGAGTGACAGGGCTGGGGGATTCCAGTAGACAGGGTGAGTCCGCCCAGTGGTGAATACAGAGATCTGCATCTAGATGGGAGGTAGGAGTTGCACCTGGGATCTGAATAGGATAGTGCCCGCCCCCCACAGTGCTGGCTCCACCCCCTGTGGTGCATCTGAGGTCTCTGCCCTGCACTGTGAAAGAAGAGAGGGAATCATGTCAACAAAGTGCTCCAGGGCTGTGCTTTTCCTCCACAATGCTGGCTCCACCTCCTGTGGGGTGTCTGATGTTTCTGCTCTGCACTGTGAAAGGAAAGAAGGAGTCATGTAAACAGAGTGCTCCAGAACTGGTTTGGACTGGACAAAGGCCCCTCTGCCCTCAGTGGACAAAGGATTTTGGGGTATATGTATTGGGACCCTCAGCCCAAGAAATTAGATCACTTTTGGACTACAAGAAGAAACCTCTGCTGAGGAGAGGAACCTGATGAAACTGAGGTTGAGACTATTCCTAAGCTGACGTGCTGCTTAAGGGATTGGCCTGCAGTGGTTGCTTGACTGCCAAAGAGAGGAGAAAGAACTTTGTGTGCTTTACTTTTAACTTGTGAAGGATCTCCAAAGGCTTGGAAAAGAGCTTGCCTCCTGCTAAAGTCTCAGGGACAACAGACTTCAACCCCCAGCTCCCCAGAGTTCTTTTGGAAGTGCCTGCTGCTGTTTTGGGCCTTCTGAGGGACTGCGTGTCACATGGAGCTGGAAGCGCGACTCAACGAGGAAGAAGCATGTCGCCGTTGTTGCTGCCTGCCGGTGCACTTCTAAACAAGGGTGTCACCGCTGGAGTTGTCGCACTGCACTGCATCGAGAGAAGGGTCTCGCAACGAGTAAAAATCGTGTCGCTGTCGCTGTTGTTGCCGTCACACTTCTGAAGAAGGGTGCCCCGCTGGAACTGTCGCATTGCACCGCATCGAGGAAAGCGCCTCGCATCCAAAGAGAATCACGCCGCCGTCAGAGCTGCTTCCGTCGCATTTCTGAACAAGGATGTCGCCGCTGTGGTTGTCGCATCGTGCAGAAGCTTCACGCACACGTGGGAGAAGAGTGTCGCAGCTGGAGCTGTTGCTGTCGCACTTCTGAACAAGGGTGTCGCCGCTGCAGTCAATGCATCGAACCGAGAACTTCTTGCATCCCCAGAGAAGCGTGCCGCATCTCGAAGATCTTAACGTCTTTATTTCTTTGCACCCGAACTTTGCTGCATTTCCATCGCTGAGACATTGCTTGTCGTGGAATCGCAATGCATCGTAAGGTACATTGACGCAAAGTGTCGCATCTTAAGAACTGAACTAAACTAAGCTAAAACTACTATCTTAAAGTAACAGTATTGTGTATTTTTAATGTTTATGGTCTTGTGGTAAATCTATATAAAGTATACTTATTTTTTATATTTAACCTTGTGTGGTGTCCATCTGTAGTGTTGTCACTGGGTTACTGTATCTGGTCACAAATGCTTTACACACTGCCTCTGAGGTAAGCCTGTCTGCTCGTGCCAAGCTACCAAGGGGGTGAGCAGGGGTTATTTTAGGAGTGTACCCCCTTACCCTGACTAGAGGCAAGGGTCCCTGTTTGTCACTAGTACCTACTTGTGCCAACTAGAGACCCCCAAATCTAACAGGCATGGATTCATTTTTTTCTATAAAATAAACTTTTCTTAACTTGTAAATCATAACATCTACCGGCCCATCTCAAATATCCATAAAATTCCTAACATTTTATAAGGTAGCTTCCTACAACTCCCGACCTTCAAGGAGGAAAGGGGATATTTTTGGGGATTGCCAATCCTGGTTGTTTCTCAAAAGGTGAACAGTGGCGGAACTCATCAATAATAACCATCAGCAATTGAGATACAGGTGAACTAGTTATTTTAGTACACCATGCTCCTAAAGAGAGTAGAAGAAGTGTTGAGGGTATCAGACAGGAAACAATTTGATTATTCATATGCACCAAGCAGGCCGGATTCTGTATTAGTGAGTACCGGGTCCAGGCTGCACTCATACAGTATAGATTTCCTATTGTGTCATGTTTATGTGTGTTTTCCATACCACACCACATTCATCAACTCTTGAGAGAAATCAGGCTTACATTTTAGAAATTATGCATGTGATACCATAGTGGTCTTTAATCTGACAAATGACCCTGGTTAAGGATTGTGAGCTGGTTGAAGACAGGTTTTCCAAAGTTTGTCCATGGATGGACAACATGAGTTAAACTTCATTAGTCTAAGATTGTTCAATTGTGAATAGAACCTCCAAAATGCAGAGCTCAGTGCAGCAAATCTGACATTTCTTGACCCTGAGCTTGAAAATAATGGAAAGGTGAAAATCGCGGTTTCCTTTAACAACTGTGATTGATTATCCTGATCTACTTGTGTGTGGTTCTGGTCTGGAGTGCCACAATGGGCTAAAAAAAAGATGGATTAAAATGCAACTCAGAGTCATTACCAGTGGCTGAAATGAATTCAAGGATTGCACCTATCATCTTTGGTCTTCCTCATAGTGTACAGCTGGTGTCTGGGTTTGCCTGTGGCTATCGTTTCTGGCAGAGATGATGAGACCATTCTACAGTCAAGAGCTAACAGCCATTTTCAATGCTTTTCAAAGTTGTCTTGGTCTCTGTTACATCATTGAAGGTGGTGGTGAGGTGTTGAGGACAGTGAACTTAGTGACAAAGTCACAAGAAAATCAGCAGGGGACACTCAGTCTTGAGCTTTGACAGATAGCCAGATGGCATCTAACAGTTGGAGCATTTGTGGTGAGGAACCTTACTTCATGTAGAGCACTATGCATCACATGTTTATAGGAAGCAATGCCATGAGTGTAACACACTGATTTCTATGCTTTTTCTGTTTGTGTTGCCATTTGAGTTATGTTATGTTGTCAAGATTTGTAGAGTGCGCTATAACCCAGGAGTGTATCCTGGCGCTGAGCAAGTGTAATTCTAGGCACACCAATGCACAGTGGGACCACTCAAAAAGCCAGGTCTTCAGCTTCTTTTGGAATTCAAGCAGTGAGGAGGAGGCTCTTATGTGTAGAGGCAGGTTTTTCCAAACTTTAGGAACAATGTAGGAGAAGGTTCGAATGCCAGATCTGGTTTTCTGTATGTGTGAGATTTGTGCAAGTAAGAGTCCAGACAAACGGAGATATCTTTGGGGTTTGCGAAAGCAGATGCGATTGTTCTGATATGCTGGGCCAGTATTATGTAGTTGCTTGAAAGTGTGGGCTAGGAGTCTGAACTGCTCGAATGGACATTTGGGGCCAGATGTAGGAAGGCCTTTACCGGTCGGTAACGGCCGAAAATCGGTATTTTCGGCCGTTAGCGACCGGTATTTAGCTTTCGGCATGTAGGAGATCGAAAATCATCCGAATCGTTAAATTTACCGAATCGGTAAAGTTACCGAATCAGTAAAATACCGAATCGGAAATATTACCGAATCGGTAAATTTACCGAATCGCAAAGGTTTGCGAATCGGTAAATTTACCGAATCGGTAATATTTACCGAATCGGTAAAGTTACCGAATCGGTAAATTACCGAATCGGTAAATAAGAAGTGGTAAAAATGGATATTGAGATGTAGGGAAGCTCTGAAATACCGAATTTGCTTGAAATTCGGTATTTAAGAGTCGGTATTTACCATGGATTGGAATCAGGTGGTAAACAGGTGCAACCTATAAAAATGGACCCAAAATGCAATTCTTCTTGCACAATGGCGGCATTTTATGTGATTGCAAGACAGCTAAGGCTACAGGAGGAAGGGGAGAGGGAATGGCAGAGAGAGGAGCAGGTCTACAGACAGAGGATAACCCTGTTCATGCTCAGAGGCAGAGATACTCCAGAGGTACAGGTTGGCCCCAGACACCATCACTGACCTCATCAGGGACCTCCACCCACTGTTGGATCACACTACCCCAAGGGCACATGCTATTCCTCCCCATGTGCAGGTGTTGTGCAGCCTACACCTGCTTGCCTCTGGGAGCTATCAGAGTGTGGTTGCTGCGGTAGGTGGGGTGACCCAGAGCAGCCTGTCAAGGTTTTTCCACAAATTCCTTGACACAATGTTACAGAGGATGGAGCATTACATATAATTTCCTGCAACCCATGCTGAACTGGTCCAAACAAAATCAGACTTCTACCAGATGGCACGTTTCCCCAATATCATTGGCTGCATTGATGGCACGCACATTCCTATTTGTCCCCCAGCTGCCACAGAATACATCTACAGGAATAGGAAGTCCACCCACACCACCAATGTGCAGGTGATCTGCAATGCAAAGTTCGCCATTACTGACCTTGTGGCAAAATTCCCTGGGAGTACCCATGACTCCTATATATTTCAGAACAGTGGCATCTATGCACGGCTGACTGCAGGTGAATTTGGTGAAGGATACCTCCTAGGTAAGACACAGTTGTGCGACCCCTATAAGACCTATTGCAGTAAGTAGTACAAGTATGCATGTGAATAATTCATACACATTTTCTTTTAGGAGACAGTGCATATGCCCTCCGCTCCTTCATACTCACCCCCTACCTCAACCCCTCAACACCCAGCCAAAGGAGATATAACCGGGCACACAAGAGCACACGCAATGTTGTTGAGAGAACATTTGGCATCTGGAAAAGCAGGTTCAGATGCTTGCACAAGAGTGGAGTTGCAAGGCAGTATACCCCCATCACCTGCTGTAAGATCATAGCTGCCTGTGCTATGTTGCACAATCTCGCTGTAAAGAGGGGTACTGAGGTGGAGTTGTCAGACTATGAGGATCATGACGACGACAGTGCTGTGCCTGAAACACAACCTGCTGGAGTGTCAACACCAAGTGATGGCAGATACAGATGTGAGGAAATAACACACAACTATTTCTGAGTGAGTGATGACACTGAAACCTACATTAAAAGTACAAGCTGTTGTTTAATTTTGTATATTTCCAGGTATGTCAAAGAACAAAAGTGCAACAGTAAGCATTTCACAGCAATGCTCACAGTGAGCAAACACACACACACACAGGTGTTGAATCCACCCACCATAGTTGTATATTGTCACTAGGCAGGTTTAAATGGCACAAATGTGCAACTTAAACTTTTTGAACCATGATTAGAATGTCCAATGGCAGTAGGACATATTTTCAACTGTTCATTTACGGCCACGCTTTGCACTAGCAGGTGTTTGTGGCTCAACCTGTTCACTGGGCGTTTGGCCTGTAGCCTCACCCTGTTGCCTGCTGCTCCTCCTTGTCTCTACGACATGGGCGCTTGGCGTGCTGCTCCTACTGGTGCTACCTTCAGTGTCCGGCACATCAATGGCAGCAGTTTGTGCACTCTGGGCATTGAGTAGTGCCTCCAGTGCACCGGTCATTCCGGCTATGCCCCTAGTGAGCTGATTGCTGTTATTAGTCAGGACTTCCTGACTATTCATGCTACGTCTGCATAGCAGGGATGTGGCTGTTGCCAGGCGGTGTATGGATTTCTCAGTTCTCTCTACATGCTGCTTGTCCCTGCGCCTTGAAGTAATTTCAGAGTCCAGTTTTGTGCACAGTTGCTGTATGCCTGTTGCCATGCTCCTGTTCACTTCCACCAGCTCTTTTATGCCCTTGCCAATTTCCTGCATGTTGATGTTGAGGTTTCTCATTTGTCTTTGACAGGCCATAATGCCCCTGCCCTGCATCTTCTGAATCCTGACCATGGATCCCTCCAGGCCTTGGAAGACACTGGACCCCTCCCCACATGCCCCTACACTCCTTCCTTGTACTGTGCGCCTTCTAGTGGTACCTGGTACAGGCTCTGTGCTGGGCTGCAGTGTGACAGAGATGGCAGCTCCAGCCAAGTTGTGTGAGTCTTCACCCACCATTTCACCAGCAGCTGTCTCCATTTCCAGCAGTGGGGAAACAACATGCCTCCTGCTAGGGTGTGCAGCAGGTGTTTCTACCTCCAGGGATGCTGGCATTTCAGGTGATGATAGCAATAGTGGGGCTGTGTTGCTATTGGGTAGGCCGGCATTTCCTCACTGACGTCAGATTCTTGGGAAGGTGCCTGCCCACTCGGAACACCTGTGTCCTGTGAAGCACTGGGACCTGGCTCATGACTGTCAGCCCTCTCGGGTGCCGTGCCTTCTGCCTCCTCAGACTGCCTTCTGGATGTGTGACCTGTGGACATATGAGCACATATCAGCTGGGTGCAAATGTCTCACTGCCACTACAATTAAACATATGTAATTGCACTTAGTACATGCTGCCTGCCCTTCATTATGTATGCATTCTGTTGAATAACTTGGTGGTTACACTGCTGTGTGACATGCTTTTTCATTAACTGACTACGTGTACCATGATGCATTGCTACAGTTTGGCACAGACACCCTGGGACTGGGGTAACTTATCTGCAAGGGGTGAGGGATGGATGAGGGTGTGAGGGGGGATTGCTGTGCATGCATCTTACCTTTTTTTTGCTGCAGCTTTCGCCGAACTGTCCACTTCTCCCAGTCCATGGACACTTTCATGCTCCAGGGTTGTGGCTACCATCTCCTCCAGGTCGGTGAGGGGGGGTGCAGTGTTCTTTCCACCACCTGTTTGGGAGGCCTGTTTGTGGTGGTCAGCCAATTTCTTTTTTGTGAGGCTCCTTAGGTCATAGAACCTCTTTTTTAAATCTTCAGTGACTCTGGTGGTCACTCCCACTGCATTAACTTTCTCCAGGATTTCCAGCCAAATCTTCCTTTTTGCTGATTCTGGAACTGTTAAAGACTGCTTCCCAAAAAGTCTGTGGTGAACCTTAACCACCTCCTCAACAAGGACCTGTAGCTCCATGCTGCTGAATTTGAGCTTTCTTTTCCTTTCAGCCTGCTCTGTGTCCTTGCTGCTTGCCATGTTTTAATTTGAAAGTGCACAAACTCTGTCTGCTGCTGCTCCCAGTTTCTCTGCTCCAACTGCCTCTCCAGAACCTTCTAATTGCTTGCAGCTGCCTGTGTAGCCACTTCCTGCTAGGAAGGGGGAGGGTGGTTGCACCTACGCCGGAACCACCGCCAAGCTCCAGAAGAGACTCCAGCGGATCCAGAACGCCTCAGCCAGACTCATCCTCGACCTCCCCCGACGCAGCCACATCTCCGGACATCTGAGAGACCTGCACTGGCTCCCCATCAACAAGAGAATCACCTTCCGTCTCCTCACCCACGCACACAAAGCCCTACACGACCAAGGCCCGAGCTACCTGAACAGCCGCCTCAACTTCTACGCTCCCACACGCCACCTCCGATCGACCAACCAGGCGCTCGCCACCGTCCCCCGCATCCGAAGAGCCACAACAGGAGGAAGATCCTTCTCCCACCTGGCCGCCAAGACTTGGAACTCCCTCCCGACCCACCTCCGCCTGACCCAAGACCACCTCGCCTTCAGGAAGCAGCTCAAGACCTGGCTGTTCGAGCAGTAGCGGACCCCCCCTCCCGAAGCGCCTTGAGACCCTCCGGGTGAGTAGTGCGCGATATAAATGCAATGATTGATTGATTGATTGATTGATTGGCTGTTGTGTTAAGTTTCACTTTTGCTTGCAGTCCGATTCGGTATTCCCAATGCATTCCTATGGGCCTTTTGGCCCATAGGAATGCATTGGGAATACCGATTCGGTAAATACCGATTCGGTAAATACCGATTCGGTAATTTCCGATTTTCCGATACCGAAGTTTACCGATTCGGTAAAAAATAATGATTTTTTCCCCTACATCTCATTTTCCGATTTTTGAATACCGAATCGGTAAAATTCGGTATTTAAGAATCGGTAAAATCAGATTACCTACATCTAGCCCTTGGTGTTGTTTTTTATGTGCAAGGAGTTCTTTTTTGTAGACTTTTTTTTCCAACTGGAAGGAAGGGCCCCAGAATCTCTACCTTACTGCTTCTGTCCAGCAGGCTGCTCCCACTGCTTTGCCCATATCCTATTCTCTTTTCATTTGGATTTGGAGCTGGAAGGTTCGTTCTTTTTACTGCACTCTGCTGCATATACCTTTGGATTTAAGGATTTTGCATTTGGGATTTCACAATTAAGTTGTTTGTTTTTGATTGGGGACTTGCACCTTGATTTATTTGTACTTTTAATCAATTTTCAAAATTTATAGTGGCCTGTTGTTTCAGTAGGGGCCTAGTTATTTCTTTGCATTTCATTATTCTTCATTTGTAAAGGAATATGTTGCTCATGGGTGCAGGAAAACACTTATTTCTAGGGTGTCGTTGAATTTGAAACATCATTTAGGGCTTGGATTGATTTGGATTGAAATATAAAAGGTGTTTTTTGTGGTATTTCATGTTTTTTTCCTGCAAACAAAGTATAGGCAGGGTAATGCCTTTGAAGGATGTGTGTTGCTGTAAACATTTTTTTTGTTCAGTTAGTTTTTTTGTTATTGCTGAATTAATCCTGTGTTCCATAGGCTACCGTTTGCCTTTGTTCCACATGCCATGTGGCCAGGGGCCATTTTGTATTGTGAGTGTTCAAAGGCCTGCATGTGTTCTTTATTTTCCAGGCCTCCTCCCTCTTGTTGTGACCATATGGCTAGCGGCCATTTTGTGTAGCCAGTTAGTTAGCTTTTGCCATAGGGCTGCATGTCTTCTTTGTTGTGGCTATGCCTTCTTGCTGGTTGTTGTGACCAGGTGACTGGTGGCATTTTGTCAATCCAGCCAGTGTGCTTTCCCCTTAGGCCTGCATTTGTTCTTCTTAATTTGTTCCCCATGTCTTCTTGCTTGTTGTGTAACCATGTGGATGGTGGCCATTTTCTGTAGCCAGCCAGTGTGCTGCTTTCCCCATACGTGGGTCTCAGGCTCACTGTGCCACTGGATTCAAGCTAGCCTGGCTGATGAAGGGTGATGCCCCGAAACCGGTCCCAGGATGCATGTTTCTGGTCCAGGGAAGACGTGGCTTGGTAGTTCCGGCTGGACTGTTCCCATGAGGCACAGGGCCAAGACTGGTTTGCATTTGGCTGGGTGTAAACCTGGATGGCATGGAGAGTAAAAGAACAATGGATTTAACCCAGATCTCTTCACTGGGGGTGACTGTTTGATTTACTCTGCATTCAGTCCTTCATCTCTGTGTCTTTTGCTTTCTTGCCCTAAGTGCGCCGTGTATGCCCGGACGTGGGTCCTGAGCTCACTATGCCACTGGATTCAAGCTAGCCTGGCTGCTGAGTGGTGATACCCCGAAACCGGTCCCAGGATGCTTGTTTCCAGTTCAGGTAGGACCTGGCCTGGCAGTTTGGGCTGGACTGTTCCCAAGAGGCACAGGGCCAAGACTGATTGCATATGGCTGGATATAAATTGGGGTGGCATGGCGAGCAAAAGAACAATAGATTTAACCCAGATCTCTTGACTGGGGGTGAATGTTTGATTTGCTCTGAATTCTGTCTATCATCTTGTGTCTTTTGCTTTCCCTATAGGCCTGCATGTGGTTTTTGTTTTCTATGCCTCCTGCTTCTTGCAGTAACCATTTACTGGTGGCCATTTTGTGTAGGCAGTCAGTGTGTGCTTGCCATAGCCTTGCATTTGTTCTTTGTTTATGGCCATGCCTCCTTGCTGGTTGTTGTTGTTGTTATGCATGTATTGTTCTTATTTTGTACAGAAAAATGTTGCACAGTTTAGTAAATTTCCTCCATGTTGTCTAATACATGGGCAATATTCTTTAAGTTTAATTCAGTATGAGGCCTAGTCTGCCAATGGTAGGTGCAGTACTAGTCATCAGTGCATGAAACTACTGTTTTTGTGTTGTCTGTTGGATGAAACAGCATTTCTAGGGCATGGATGATATTGGATTAAAAGACAACATTTTCTTTTTGTAGGGTATTTAAACAATTTTTCTCCTGCAAACACTGAATAGGAGGAATAATGGCTTTTGTGAGGTCCTGCTAATTTTCATTTTTGGCATTGCTGAATGAATGGTGTGTTCTCTATTTTACCATGCCTCCTTTGTCTGGCCACTGGCCAGTGTGTTTGTGTGTGTTTTCCATAGGCCATCATTTGCCTTTGTTACACATGCCATATGGCCAGGGGATATTTAGTATAAAGTCAGGGGCATATTCTAAAGAAAGTGTGATAACCATCGCAAAAGTTACTTAGTGCAACTTCCAACACCGCAGTGTATTGCGGGAAAATTATACTGTTTTAACCAAGCATTCTCAACACTGCGGTACCATGCAATAGACTCCAGATAACGCACCAACTGACTGCGTTAAAATCAACACCACGCCGCAAAAATGCAAAACGCGAACACAAAAAAGATGCGATGAGGCCAATCGCGATACTAAAATCAGCAAAAACCAGCAACAGGCCTGCAAATCACAAGCACCAGGTGGGAAAAATCACCATAAAAGTAGAAAAGAAAACCTGTCAAACAAATGCCAAACAACAGCGAAGCACAATGGAGGCAGCCAGAGCAAGTACGGAGGAGAACCAGAACCCCACAAGCCCAATGGAAGACCAGTCTGGGACCTCGAGGTCAGGGAAGGGCAAGGAGAAGAAGAGTAGGAAGAAGCAGTTCAGTCCGCAGGTGGTAGAACACCATCAACTACTGTTCGTCAACTTCACTGTGTCATTGGCAACCAAAAATGGACTATGGCAGTCTATCGTGGACAAGGTGAATGCAGTTGGAGTGCTGAAGAGGACAATGGAAGAGGTCTAGAAGCACTGGAATTACGTCAAGTGCAAAACCAAGCTGAAACTCGCCAACAACCGGAAGGCAGCAATGCAGACTGGAGGTGGGAGTCCTGCGCCACAGGAGGAGCTGGACGACATGGAGGAAATTGTGTCCACAATCATCAGTGGGGAGACGGTGACAGGAGCCAGGGGACCTGACACTGCTCAACATGACCGAACACAACAGCAACAGAGTGAGTAACGACAAGGGACTGGGGAAACAGGGGAGATGGCCACAAATGCACACATGCACAATTGAGCTGAGCACATCTGCGGACAAACCATGCCCCAGCCCCCAACTCCCACCAAGTGACCAATGTACCCAAGTATGCAACATCTCAGCACTGTATAAGCACAGAAGGCAAAGGCACATCGCAGGAAAGGGATAAGGGGCAGGAAAACTTAGCAGCAGGTGCCACACCCCCGAAATGCAGCACACACACATAACATGCAGAGCACAGCAACACTGACAACAATGTGGTACAGACCGCAACACGTCCACAACAGAACACAGGACACAACTGGTGCCGACTTGGTGTAGACACTGGCCAATCACAAGTGGCATTGCAGGGAAATGTGAGATGACTAAGTACAAGTACAAACACCGACATCTGTTGTCGAAATGTCCACTGACCCACATCACATAGGCAGCTCATCCCAAACAGCCACAATGTACACAGTCATGCAGTCTGTATGTAAACTTGTACAATGCAACAACACACATCTGAACACATTGATAAACTGCATCTCCCCTTCACATTGCAGAGGCACAATCAATACGTCCTGAAGAGGAGCCCGACCCTCTCTTCTCTGTTGATGAAGAAGACCACCACAGCTTCGACTCCGACAACCTCCAACAGCTTGTGGAGAGTCTCCACAGCCCACTTGCAGGAGCGGGGCAGCCCAGCTGCTATGAGGAGACCCCACTGCCTGCACAGACTACAAATCAGGTAGCACCCACCACCATGGCTGCCTCGCAGGACCCCCACGAAGAACACATGGCCTTCCAACACCGTGTGTTGGGATGCCAGGTGCAGCTAGCTGAACAGGTTCGGGTGGGCTTCGACCGCATGGCAGACAAACTAGATGCCATATTTGGGTGTCTAAGTCCCATCAGGGACCACTCACAGTCCCTAACGGACACCCACAGTCCGCTCCATGCTCGCCAACAAACCATGGCAGACATCGGCAGAGTCCTGATTCATCAAGCTCGCACAGGGGGTGGCAAACATGCAGACGCTCATTGAAACCAAGGAGTGGGCCAATGCGGAAAGAAGGGCTGCCATGGCTACACACCACCGAGTGGTAGCTTGGTTCTTCAATGACCTCAAAACCATCCTCATGGCATTGTGCCACAAGGCCTTGCGCTGATGCATGCTGCTGCTACCACTACACTACATCCACATCTCCGCACCTTGAAGTGTCAGTGCCACATAGTGTGGCAGCCATTCCACCTCCAGCCCCTGAGGTGTCACTGCCACACAGTGCTGAAGACAGAACACCACCACCTACACATGAGGCACATGGTACAGCAGAGAATGAAGAGGCAGATGATAGCGCCATTGTGGTAAGAAGGACACAGTAGCATTCATCTCCGCCATATGGCCGGTTTCAGCTTGGTTCTGCCCTCTGCATCATCACCTTCCACTGTCCCCGATGCACTCTGCAACACTCACCTTGGACCTTGACATGGACTGCCATATTCTGTTTGACCGCCAATGACGCAGCTATTAGACTGCGGACTGAACTCTTCCTCTTCTTTTGCAATTGTCATTCCCTGAAGGACTCTGGCTGGCCCTCCACTGGCCAACATTGTAAAGTGGGGTTTGCATGGCCTTGTACTGCTCCAGATGCAATACTTCACTAAATGTACATTAAACATTCTGAATCACACAGATGTGTTGTGTCTATGGTCGGGGACACACACATTAGTTACTTCCTTATCCAGCCCAGTACGGAACCACGCCCAGAGCCCCAGGGTCATTGTTCAAACCCTTATGCTGGACTGGCATACGCCAGGCCAACACACTATGCTTACGCTCCAGGGGGGACAACATCGCTACATGTGCCAGGACTTCCCTGTAGTGATTTGATGCTCACAGGTCTAGTTATCAGCATGCCACAGCCACTCCCTCATGGCTGGTTTACACCCACACCACACCCATCCAGCACACGCATCATAGAACATGTAACCCTGCCAATAAAAAGGGTTGGGCGCACATGCACAATGCCATTTCCAACCTCTCTCAGAGTGTATCCTTATCATGTGCATGCAGGCATGGGGGCCCATGGGCCGGCGACATCACATTCCGCAGGCCTCGCGGTGACATGATGGCGTCCGCACCACAATACCCAATCATATAGGGTCTATGACTAGCAGGGCACAGACTTGTTGGCACCGGATACACAGGCACACTGCCACGGGATAGTGACTTTCGGTGCACTGAGGTAGGGGCACCTTAAGTGCTGAGCGTGTGTGCAGCCTGCAATGATGCCCCATCTTGGTGGTCCGGACAGCTCAGGTTTTGTGTGCCCTGCTGGACCTCAGTGTAGGCCAGAGCCAGCGGGCAGCGCGGGCCTACCTTCAAGTGGCGTCGCCTCCTGGATCACAGAGTAAGTGGCACCTATGAGGCTGTGCGGGTGTGCAGCCTGCGATGACGCCGGGTGCACTGATATGTCCTCTGCCAAAGAGAAATCAAGACCCAGCACCAAAGGTGAGACCTGGGGGTCTGCAGAGCGGAGCTGCATGATGTGGAGGGTGAAATGTCCGCAGGCCCGAGCTTGGGGGTTGCACCGGCATGTGGTGGGCCCTCATTTCCACACACCAGTGGTGACAGGTGAGCAGTGAGGCTTGGGTGCGCTGGGGTGGGCATGCACTGTTGGGCGGTGGGAGGGCCTGGGTTGCAGCTGCCTGGGTGTGCGGGGGCGACAGGCAATGATGTTGCGTGCAATTGTCTGTACTTTGCCATTCATGTACCTGGACTCTGTTCCAGTAGATGGGTCTGTCTCAGATGCGGGACCTGGTGAACTGAACTACATACCGGCACATGGTTGGAGACACACCGGTGGCAGCAGGTGAGCAATGTGGCCTGGGTGCGCAGTGTTGGCACTCTCTCTCCCTGTCCCTCTCTTCTTATCTCTGTGTCTCCCTCCCCCTCTCTGTCTGTCTATCTCTCTCTCCCCCTCTCTGTCCATCTATCTCTCTCTCCCCCTCTCTGTCCATCCATCTCTCTCTCCCCCTCTGTATGTCTATCTCTCTCTCCCCCTCTCTCTCTCCTTCGCTCTCTCTCTGTCCCTTGATGTGTGCAGGACACACCTTCTCATCATGGTTTTTATCTTGCAGGCTATGACCTACGGAGTGTCCCGAGGGGTGCTGCCATGTGTCTTCATTCCTGTTCTGTGTTTGTTTTAATACGTTTTCATTTGTTGTTTCAAAGGTGAATGTGTGTTGCTCATTTTTGTGTCGACACATGCATGTAACCAGATGTAATTGTGCATCATCAGGCCGACTGTTTGGTACATGATTCCGTGTAGTCGATGTGGCACGTCTTAGTCTGGGTGGAGGGGAGGGGTCCTGGGGATGGTGGCGGTGGGTGTTGTGGCCCTCTTGGGTGTCCAGGCTGCATGAGTGGCTCTATAGCTTCTGTTGTTCTTCAGGTGTGGCTCTGGGCTGGGTTCCCATTCGTGGTGCAGGCTGTGGTCTGACTTCACACCAGGTCAAAGCAGGTGTTAGTTTCTTGCTGCTAACACACCTTATTGCCTGTTTTGTTATTTTATCGCTGATGTGGCTGGTCATTGAGAATGTTGCAGAGTGGTGTTGTCGCCGCTTTTTTGCTTGGGAACGCCTACTCTGCATCTCATTAGCGATAGTTGCGGGGGTCATCTGTGGCGATGCTTTTTGCGGCTGCTATCGCAGGTAAACTGGTGCTATGGGCTGTTAGCACCAGCTTGTGAATGGGGCGATATATTTATCGCGACTTTGGCTGCGATAATGTGCCGTTAACTCGGTGATAGCTCCTTGAGAATATGCCCCTCAGTGTCTATGGGCCTGCATGCATTCTTTGTTTTCCAGGCCTCACCCTCCTGCCTCTTGTTGTTGTGATCATGTAGCTGGTGGCCATTTTGTGTTACCACTCGCCAGCCAGTATGCTTTCCCCATAGTCCTGCAGGTGTTCTCTTGGGACCATATGGTTGGTGGCTATTTTATGTAGGCAGGCAGTGTGTGTTTCACATGAGCCTGAATGTCTTCTCTTTTTTCCCCAACGCCTTCCTGCTCAGTGCTGATGTTGTTGATGACCATGTGGCACTGGCTAGCAGCCATTTTGTGCATCCAGCCAGTGTGACCCTTTGCTATAGGCTTGCACGGATGGTTGAGCAATAAGATAGCAGTTTAATAACATTATTATATCTTAGTAGATAACTTCACTTATTTATAATTTTTTTAATGTTTTATTATTTTAAAAAAAATAAATTGGTAAATTATTAATAAAATGTCACAACTTTTTAAACTTTTAGATTTTTTTTATAGAATAGAAAATCATCAGTGGTATGGGTTATATTATGCGCACACCTGACAGTATCCCCATGTATTTAGAAATAAGAATTACACAGTGCTCTAAAATGGAAAGGGTGACCACTTGTCCCCTTAACCTGAACCAAATGCAACCGCTGAGTAGCACAACAATCAATCAGTGTCCTTGAGTAGAAACAGAGTCTTATTTCTTTGTTGAGTTTTCTTTGTTTCTTTAATCCTCCTTTTCAACAGGAGATATTAGTCATTCCTGGGATACTGTCTACATTCCAGCCAATCCTGTAGCCAGTTCCATAGGCAACACGTGTTTAATCATTGGTCATTAAACCAAATTGACTTCATCAGGGCTGTTCTACATTTGTTAACGTAAAAAATTATAATCGTAGTCAGTCTCACACGGAAAGCTTCCAATAATCATTAATAGGAAAAGTAAATATATCCATTATCTGTTCGGTGTCACCTAGATCCATTCAAACAGATGTAATCATCCTCAGTCCAAAGTTCCAAATGTCGTAAGAGTACTCCTATGCCCGTATCTATCGGCATCTTAAAGGAGACGACAGACACGGGCGGTAGGAGTACTCTGTCTGATTATAATTATAATTTTGATTGATTGATTCTTGTGTTGCGCATTGGTTGCATTTAATTTTTGTTGTTCTTTTTTTGTTCATACCATTTCCACTCCATCTGGCATCAATCAACCACATGCCTGCTGTAGGTGCACAACAACATTCATTGTCTAAGGATTATTCCTTCCATTGTCGTTAGTCAGCTGCACCACACTCATGAGGAAAAAAGAATGCAAAAGAGACTATTGATGGACGGAATGCTGGACAATGCAAACATTCACCCGCAGTCATAAGAATCTGGGTTTAATCCATCATTCCTTTGCTCACCACACCACCCTAGTTTGGACCCAGCAGCATGCAAACCAGTCTTTACCCTGTTCCTTATGGGTACAGTTCAGCTCGATCTTCCAAGCCAGGTCCTCCCTGGACCGGAAACAAGCGTCCTGGGACCGGTTTCAGGGCATCACCCTTCATCAGCCAGGCTAGTTTGAATCCAGTGGTGTAGTGAGTACGGGACCCACGTCTGGGCATACCCTTCCCACTTAGGGCAACATATGCAAAAGAATCAATTAATGGACGGAATGCTGGACAATGCAAACATTCACCCCCAGTCACAAGGATCTGAGTTTAATCCATCATTCTTTTGCTCACCACTCCACCCCAGTTTGGACTCAGTCATATGCAAATCAGTCTTGACCCTGTTCCTTATGGGAGCTGTTAAACCCATACTGCCAAACCAGGTCCTCCCTGAACGGGAAACAAGCATCCCGGGACCAGTTTCAGGCATCACCCTTCATCAGCCAGGCTAGCTTGAATCCAGTGGTGTAGTGAGCACGGGACCCACATCCAGGCATACCCTTCCCACTTAGGGCGACATATGCTAAAGAAACAATTGATGGACAGAATGCTGGACAATGCAAACATTCACCCCTAGTCACAAGGATCTGGGTTTAATCCATCATTCTTTTGCTCACCACACCACCCCAGTTTGGACCCAGTCATATGCAAATCAGTCTTAATCCTGTTCATTATGGGAATAGTTCAGCCCAGACTGCCAAACGAGATCCTCCCTGGACCGGAAACAAGCATCCTGGCACCGGTTTCGGGCATCACCCTTCATCAGTCAGGCTAGCTTAAATCCAGTGGTGTAGTGAGCAAGAGACCCACGTCTGTGCATACCCTCCCAACTTAGGGCAACATGAGGGACATCAGGTGACACATCCCTAAAGCATTATTAAGTAAAAAACAATGTTCACAAGGAACTCTTTTGAAAGAAACAATATACACTCTGCAGGAAGGTATGACTTGCTAGAATTAATCAAAAAACTAAAATGAAGTATAAAGGGAAATACCTTACGGCGATTCAGTCAGACAATATTCAAGGTTTAGAAGCCCACAAGACAAAAGTTCTTAGTCATGCTCATTTCAGCCGAAGTGAGCGTAATGTTATTTTGCAATCAAAGCAGTATAAGGTCCATAGAAAGTAAGAAAATATTTAAAGTATATACATTATGTAAATCTGAACCTGAGTTTGTGAGCCCCAGTGTAGTGACCATAAACAGTGGTGTAAGAAAAGTTGTAAGGTGACATAGGTGAAAAAAGTTGTTATTGGAAGCATAAGGGAAGAGATGCCTTTAGCAATTATGATACATTGATATGTACTAGTGTTTTTCAGGCTCTCTCTTTTTACAGTCAACAACGTTTCGACCCTCTCGCAATACGGGGTCTCTTCAGGACAGGAGTGATGGGGACTAATGGATGAAAGTAAGATAAGGCTCGAGTTGCATATTAAGGGAAAAATAAACGGTCTTGTGGGCATGGTGAGCAGCAGCTTACCATATTTGGAAAGGAGTACACACGGATGAAGGTAATCCAGAGGTGGTTCTCAATTAATTTTTGTCCAAGGGAGGAGGGTCCATATTAATGGAAAATAGTGAGGGTGGTCAATGTTGATAATATGACTTACTTGAGGATTAGTAAGCAAGGTTAAGGCTTACCTAAAGCAAACAGTTACATCTCTATGTTGTTTTTGCTCTCCCTTATCCTTCTTTGTGTACAGTCAGTCACCATGAAAGTTTATGTTGGTGTGGTTTTCCATTTTACAAATAGATACACTGCATTGTTAATTATTTATAAAAAGAATAACATAACCAGTGACCACACTAAATGCTATTTTGTTTTTTTGTACTACTTATTCAACTGCAGCAATGCCATGTTTCACTGATGTCCTTCTTGCTTTCTTTCTTTTAGATGCACAAGAGACAACATCACCCACAGTACTGCCAGAAAGAAGACCTGTGCACAACATGACGTGACCCACACGTCACATATATCTCTTTAACTTGTGAAGCTAAGTGCCACTGCTAACTGACAGCTTCAAGATGACCCCAAAGAAGGTGCTACCAAGTAAGTGGCCAGTGAGAAGAAGGAGCTTACTACCACCACTGGTATGTCACCCTGATCTTTTTGGGGAAAAAAAGCTGTGCCTAAAGCACCGGCCACTGGGGAACAAGCTGGGAGCAGCACCCCCATATTAGATCACCCACTCCAATCTAGGCCCATGCCCATGTCTGTTACAGATGCAGCCAGTCTAATCACCACAACGCCGTTATTCAGTTGGGGAGAGGAATTGGCCTAACGGCTAGGGCGGTCGGCCTTGAATCTGGGGAACTGGATTCGAGTCTCTGCAATGACGCTGAACATCTTTTGATTCTTGTCAAATCACTTAATCTCCCCGTGCCTAACAAAAATGAATGTGCCCTCATGTAATGCAACTGGTACTATGTAAAGCGCTCAGATACCCAATTCAGGTCAAGTTCACGCTATATAAAACTCTGTAAAAAAAATAATTAAAAAAAGTGATGTTGAAATTGACTTATCTCTATTGCAAAGTAATATACAGTCATTGCAGGAAACTCAGAGAAGTGGACAACAGCTGCAATCACCAATAGTAGTTCCTCCCGTATTAGGAGCAGTTCAAGTGATTAAGCTTCATGCTGAGGAAGTAGAGGAAGCTGCTCTTTATAAGATCCATTATCCTCCAGATCTCCAGCTAAAAAAAGGTGAGCTAGTGGTGTATCATCTTCTACTTCAAGCCCCTCGTCTGATGGTCTAGGCACCAATCGGATCCTGCTTCACTCTGAGAGTGAGACACACCATGAGATGAGGCTAGGGAAAAGGTTCCAGAAAGCCTTAGAGTTATCAAGGTAGATGTAGAAGAGAAGGATGATAACAAGCCTGTCATCATGGATGTAAGGCCAACCCCAAGGAGACTGACGTTACCCCATCCCAACTTGCTGCTGGGAAGGATGTGGCACCACAGAAACCACCACCGCCGCTTGCGGCCATATTTGTAAAGTCCTGGCAGTGACCTACATCTACACCCACTTCAATGGAACTAGGTACTGCAAATAGTCAAATGTCAAAACACTCACCTACCACCAGCTCATCTGACATTGGTAATGGCACCAGCATCAGAAAAATGAGATCCCTAGTATGGGAATTCTGTTTTGTTTAGCCAGGAGGAGGTGAACTTTTCCATATGCTCCCTTTGTGGAGCAAGCGTTATTCGGGGTAAGCTGGGTACAAACTATGGTGCAAGGGGCCAAACAACCCATTTGAGAAAGCACCATACTATTCGTTGGGAGGCACACCTTATTGGCTAAAAACTGTAAGTGTGTTGGTGAAGGGGTGAAAGCTAGCTGACTAGGGAATCCAAATCCAATCCAATCACAGTAGAATGTAAAGACAACAAAAACATTTTTGTTACGCAAAGCAGCCCTCTCCACACCAGTGCAGTAGTATCGCCCATATCAGCAACATCGCCATGGCATAAGACTCAGATCAAGACACCAAAGCAACAGAGGATAGTGACTTCCCCACTGAAAAGCACATTGATCCTACCACCCCCTGCTCTCAAGAAGTCACCTGCATTAGAGGCATCAGAAAGAAAAAAATCCGGGCTACTATTCGTGCCATGTTTAGGCCGAAGGGGCAGAATGAACACAATGGCAAGTTTTTACAATGTGTAGCAGGCTTAAATGTTAGCGCTGGACCTCCTCCCTTTTTCTTTCATGGAAGGGGTGGGTTATCTTGAATTTGTGGCAGCCATCTGCCTGAAATGGGAGGTTCCCTGGATCCTATTTTGCCAGAGTTGCTGTTCCAGTGCTACATCACGATATGCTGGAATTGCTTGGACAAGCTTTGCAGCAGAGTGCTTTTTACAGTATCCACCTGAAAACAGACATGTGAACCAGCTACCAAGCAACTGAGTACATGTGAATCACTGCACACTGGAACTCTTTTGTGGGGGCTAGAGAAGAGATTTCTGCCGGTTTTGACACTGCTGTCATTTTTAATGCTGGTCGGAAGCATGCAACAGTAGCGGTGTTCACCATAGAGAAATCCTATACAGCTGCAATCAATTTGGAAGACTTTAACAACAAGGTCTTTGATAGGGGTGGGCGGAATTTGCGTAATCGCGTTACGCAAATCTCCGCGAAACGGTAAAAAATCTCTGCGAACATGCAGAAATTCTGCAAACACGCATAATTGCTTGTTTGCGATGCTTTTTTACTGTTCACAATCGCTGTGTGCTTGCTCGGAGGGAAATATCTTGCGAACACGCATTTTGAGAACGCGAACAAGCAAAAAATTCACAAAGTCACGTAACGCAGAATTTTGGGGAATTTTGCGTTCTCCACAGAACGCCAAATTACCCAAATTTCACAAATTCCGTGAGCGGAACGGAATTTACCACCCAGGCCTAGTCTTTGAATGGCTGTGACCAAGAGGGCTTAACATCGAGTTTGTTGCCACAGACAAAGGGGGTAATATTGTAAGGTCATGGCCGATGGTGGCTATTTCAGGGTCCTGTGTTTGGCGCGCTACATTAACATCATCATTGTACAGAACTTTCTAAAAAAGAAAAGTCTAAGTAAGCAACTTACTGTCAGCCTGCAGAAGAATCTGCAGTCATTTCAGCCATTTATTTAAAGCCCAGAAACAGCTGAGGGTAATTCAGCACGATAATAGAATACCATTTAAAGCATTGATATAGGAGGTGCCAACATGTTGGAATTCAACTTTTTACATGCTTGAACACCTGTTTGAGGAGTACAGACCTATCATTGAATATGTCATTCAAAGAGAGGATGCGACTATGAAAGGCATGATCATTGACATGGACCAATGGGGCCTAGTCAAGTACCTGACAGAGATGCTTTTTCCTTTTTAGGTGTTTACACAGGAAGTCAGCAAGGAGGACAGTACCATGGGCCAAGCTATGCCATTGTTGCAATTGTTATATGAACAGCTAAAGAGGGAGTCTGCAATGAACATAGGTGCGGAGGGGAAAAATATGCCTATGACTTGGTGGAGAGCTTAATCCTTCACTTGTCTGCTAATACAAGGGTGCAAGGAGATATTGTGTGATCCAAACATTACATCTCTGCCACAATTCTTGATCAACGGTACAAACCAGTACTGTCCACTCTTATTCCTTTTGCAGATGGGTTGTTGGAAACACAAAACATTGATATCTGAGCAAACCAGTGAGTTAGAAAAAGAATTGCAGGGAATTAGAGGCACACTCCTCCAGGGCACAAGTCCTGTGGGGCATCCTTTAAGTTCAAAGCCTGAGGGCAGTACTATTGGCTCACGACATCCAAAACCAACAACAAAAACACCATCAACAACAAGAACAGGAGCATCAGCCCCACAATCTGCAACTGTGTGGTTTCTACTGGCAGACTTAAATCCAGCGCAGAAGCAAAGGCAAAAGAGGTTGAGCAAGGTGGAGCACCAGCAATGGCCATTGAGCAGATGGTCCAGGCCTTTATGGATGATGCAACAGAGGTCTACCTTGATCAAAATCCAGTGGTGTATTATTATTGGGTTGCCAATAGCCAGTGCTCATCAGGCTGCAAATAAACTTGCTGGCTTGTCTGTTAGCCAGCATCTCCGCTGAGTGTGCTTTCAGTGCTGCTGGTACCGTTGTCACAGTGAGAAGGACCAGTCTGCCACCCCAAAACTTGGAGAGATTAATCATGATCAAAATGAATCTGCACTTTATACCACCGGATTGCTCCATACCTGTAGTGCGACAGGAGGAAGATTAGGGAGACTCAGGCCATAGAAATAGTGTGTTAGATCACCTACTTCTGGGTGAACCACAAGAGTTTGAGGACAGGCTCAACTTCCCTGACTACTAGGCCTGGGCCAACAACCGTAGACCATTCTCTTTCAGTCTCTATCACTGATCTGCTTTCTTTCTTTGATGCCAAAAAACCCAAAATAGCTAGGGGAACATTATTATTTACTTGTATTTGTTTGTATCTGGTTGACTAATTCATCCCCACCGTCTTACTCTTAGACACATTTTATTGCCGGATTGGAGTTGCAACAGAGTGCAGTGAAGATGTGCCGACACCCCCTTTACCCATTTCCCTCAAGTGCATTGATTGCAGAGAATATAAACCAATGTGTGCCTGCCTTCAACCTTGGGCAGTGACTATCTATCCCTTCCGAATTTATTACCCTTGCTGGACTGCCCGACATTATTTAGTTTACTCTGGCCAATCTCTGCTTTGTGAACAAATGGATCTGCATTCTTTAATGTACCACACAACTATCACAATGAGCATGGCAGATAAACAGATACATGGCATGCATTTCATGCTGAGTGATTGTTGTTTGCTGTTTGTTGTGATGTGTGTTGAGTGGTGGCAGGCACTTTGAGAGATAGCGAGATTCCTTCACAGCATCCACTTCACACTGCTTTGTTTTGTTATTTTCTGCTTTATAATCCTCTAATAGTCAGACCCGGCCAGTCCCTTAGATATTGAAAACACAAATCTAGTCTACACACAAAATTACTCAATGTTGTGCAAAAACAACATTTTACTACAGGGCGATCTATTGCATTTGAGTCAAGACTCGGGACACCGTTGGTACATAGTTGGACACCTTTCTCGAAGTCAGACTCAGGATGATCACAGATGATGGATTGACTCAGGTTGTGGGCGTGACTACTTCGAGAACTGCAACCACATGAAGGAAGTTTTCAACTTCACTGAAACCAACTGATTTGATGATGAATTTGAAGTGGCCTAAAGGTAAACAACAGACCTACACAACTCTGTGTGGTGGTTGTGAGTGGTGACAGCAGTGCGTTGTTTTACTTGATTGAGCAAATGCTATGTTGCTGGGTGTGTGTGTCCTCATTGCTCTCTGGCTCAAATTCGAAGATAAGATGTGGTTGGGTCGTCGGCCTGTTGTTGAAAGTAACTGGGAACAGACATTTGGTCAACAATGATAATCACATTATGCATGTGTTGAGGTTGCTGTTACTGTTAGGCTACATATTATTGTTATGAATATGATTGATACTGATGAATTGATGATCATGAAAGTTGCAAGTTTGATCAGGCCAACACCGAGAGTAACATACAGCCAATGTTGTGTTTTAAAATTGCCCTCACATAATTGTTCACACCCCAGGCATAAAATGAATGAGTGTAAAACTGACTCTATTCTTCTTCTCTTCTCTTCTCTCTTGGCTTGTACTGCCGCAGATTCTTCTTGATGCACTCCTTGTGCAGTTTAACTTCTTTCTCCTTGAATCTTCAATATCATTTTTGTTTTTCAATCTATAGGCCCTTACCCTGCTCCATCCTGGAAAACAACATAACATACTCAAGCTTACCTTACCTTACCACATCCACCAGGCATCCAAGATTGATAGACAGTCCAAAAGGAATGCAGATGCAACTCTCAATTTTGCAATACAGCATTGTTTTTTCTTTTAGTAATCATTAGAACTGTGTGTGTTGTTTACTTGAATCCTAGGGATATTTTAAATTAACATATTTTATATCTTTCAAAGCTGGCTACCACAGAACATTTAGATATAATGTAACTTGAATCTCTCTTGGGGCAGACGGACAATTTGGTTTGGTTTACCTGTACTTCTCATCATTTCTCCGTTTCCTTTTCCTCCCATAACAGATTTATTATGGTCGGCTGCTTATTGACAAGATGGATGTTGTCATTGTGTAGTGTTTGTCTTTGTCAAGCCTTTACCTCAAATTCTCCTTCCCATCCATTTATTAAAACCCGAACCCTCTTACCCAAGGGTATGTGATTCTTTTAGGTGTGGCTTAACAGTATACACCATTAATTGATCACACACTTAGTGCGGCAGATGTGGTGAAAACATCATCAACTCAGTGCAGGGTGAGGATCTTCAGCTCTAAGTATAGCCCACACTGGCAATATTATATTTATATTAGTCACCCACACATAGTATTCAATATTTTTTCAGAGGAACACCATTGCCAGCATCATCCTTCAAGCACTGTATTGTGTCAAAGGTTATGCTTCTCTACTACGTAGCTTAAGTCAACTTCTTGTTGTAACTTTTACAAGCTCACCATTCGGATAAATTCAATTTAGCATTGCTTATCATATTTATGCTATTGTCTCTCTTCCTGTGTACTTGTAGTCTAGTCTCTGGTGACTGTATTTTGAAAGCAGGCATATAATAAAGGCAATAGCTCAATTTGTATTTCAATGTGTTTAGTTCCCTGCAAGGAATAGTCCTTATCCTACAGTTTAAGTTCGGCTAGGAGGGACTGAACCTCGCTTCTGATGCCTTCACTGTTAGACTAGTTTGCTAGCATGTTGCTACTACTACCTCCACTATGGCACCTTAGGAAACCATTCAGCCCTCGCTTAATCTAATCAGGTAAGAGAAGAACTGTGTGTGATTCATTGTTGAACTGCAATCATTCTATATACAATGGAAATTCACACACCTGCCCCCTCCGAGTCCTTAAGAGTTAATGTAGTTGCAGACTGCAGAAACTAGGAATAGAGAGTAGTAGGACAAGGGAGGGTACTGAACAACTAATTTGTTGTTACATTATCAGAAGATTTACAAAACTGGCTTCGGCAAAGGCACCAGTGCAAAGTAAAATAGTAACCCCAAAAAAGATTTAATTCGTAATGTACAACTATAAAACATTTATTTCTGTAATAAATATAAATAAACTAGTAAACCCACAACTGGCCCACCCCTCTCCCTACCCACAACCAATGTCCCAAGTAGTGTCCAACTCCAATAACGAAACTGTCCATAAGGAAAATCCCCAAATCCCCCAAATTCCACATTCCCACCCTCTCCCCAACAAGTCCAACCTACCAAAAAAAATATTAAAAAAGGTACAGAAAATTAGGCATAACGCTTCCTAACATGCCTCTCCATGCAGTCCAGACACTCCTCCTGGCTGGCTTCCAGGTGCGTCAGTCTCTGCAGAATGCTGCACTGAAATGCTCAAAAAAAGGGGGAGCAGCAGTGGTGGAATGGCGGTGAGTGGCTAGCTTTAAACTGCGGCAATGGTGTACCAGAGGCACTGGGGTCTGGCTGGGTCCCTAGGAAAATTTGCAGCTGCTGCTGCCACCTCTTCTGCGACCACCTGGTGCTCAGCCCTAATGGCCTCCAGCTTCCTCTGCTGGGCTCAGACTGCTATCTCCTGCCTGTTAAGTGGTGTCAGATTGGCAGGAGAAGCTATATCAAGAAAGAAAAAGAAAAATTGTAAACAATGATCTTAAGAAAACACATTAAATTATATAGTGGCACAGTAGCAGTACATTTGCTGGCATCCTGGGTCCATTCGATTTTGATGTGAGAGTTTCAGACATTATGCGCTATGGAGTTTGCAAGGATTCTTCTCTCTCTCTTTGAGCTAAATTAATGTAGGCATGCTAGCTCAGCTGATACCCTTTGTTATGTTATGTTAAGTGGGTTTTATTAAGCGCACAGCTACACGAAACACGATTGAGTGTTCCGGCGCTAGGCGTAATGACAGATATCGCTAAACCTCAGTGACTGCTGATCAGGATGTTAAAGCTGAAACAAACACGTTTTCAGTGATTTCCTAAATACCAGGAGGTCCGGCATTATCCTTAGTTCCAACTGCAATTTATTCCACAATTTCGCAGCTTGCACCTGGAAGGAATGTCCCCCATTGCGAGCTCGCATATATTTAGGAGTGCGTGCCAAGTGAAGTGCTGAAGACCTGAGAGTGCAGTGTGGCTGTTAGAATTGCACTCTCTTCGCAATGTATCCAGCCCCGCTACCATGGAAAGCCTTAACAGAGAGAACCAAGGACTTAAAATGGATCCTTTTGCAAACAGGATGCCAATGCTAGGATCTCAGTTGTGTTGTCATGTGGTCTCTGGGGCCAAGCATCAGTATTGCCCTGCCTGCTGCGTTCAGGACCACCTGCAGTCTAGCCAGTAAATACTCTTGTAGCCCTAGGTAGAGTGCATTCACGTAGTCCAGCCTAGAGATTATTAGGGCTTGGACCACTGTTTTCCTATGAGAGATAGGCAAAAGAGGTAAAAACTTCTTCAGCATCCTAAGCATGCCGAAGCAAGTGCCGGCCAATGACTGGATCTGTGACTGCATAGAAAGATCCTCTTCCATCTTCACCCCCAGATTTTTCACTGATTTTATGGATGTGATGGGAGGGGACATGTCGGCGGGCCACCAACTATGCCAGATGTTACCGAGGTGGTGGCCAAAAAAGATGATCTCTGACTTCCCGGGATTGCAATTCAATTGTTTACACTGGAACCAGGAGAACACTTTTGCTATGCAACTGTTAATCCTGTCTCCATTGAAATCCATATCTTTGTTGCAGGTGAATAACAGTTGCGCATCATCCGCATATGATACAATTTTGGCTCCATGTTCCTCTGCCAGAGTTGCTAAGGATGTCATATATATTAAAAAGAGTCAGGCTCAAAATGCAGCCCTGAGGTACACCCATCCCTAAAGGAGGAATAGGGGCAGCAAAAGGGGGGACCACACTATTTCCTAGTGGTCTTTTAGAAAGGAGGCAAACCAATTAAACACAGAACCCCCAAACCCGCACTCCCGGAGTCTCAATAGGAGTCAGTCATGGGGGACGGTTTCAAAGGCCATGGATAGATCTAGCAATATGAGTATGGCTCTGCCGCCTCTGTCCATAACCTCCTTTATGAATTCAGAGACTTCCAGCAGTCCTGTCTCGGTGCTAAAATTACCTTGGCTTGGGTGTAATAATGAGTTGGTCTCGACAAAAGCGGTAGTGGTGATATTCACCGCTTTTTCGAGAGCTTTAGAGAAAAAGAGGAGCAGAGATATCGGCCTAAAATTAGAGGCTAACTCTGGGTCCACTGTAGTTTTTTTTAATAGGGGTGACATTTCAGCTCTTTTCCACCTGTCCCGAACCTGCCCCTACTCCAAAGAGAGATTGAGAACCTGATTGACCGCTGGGTTAATAATCTCTGCAGTCAAGGCCAGAATGGGGGCAGGGCAAGGGTCGGAGGTAGAACTGGATTTGAGGCCTTTCATAATGTCTAAAGACTGTTCCATCGAGATCCTCAGAAACCCTGTAAAAGATGGATCTTTGGCTTGTGTAAATGAAGAGGCAGGCATAGCACTGTCTCTACACATCGCCGATGTTGTCAAAAAGGACTCCTGGATGTCTTTGATCTTATCGTAAAATAGGCGGCGATATGGCCAGTCCATTCCTCCGTAGGGGTGAAAGACTTAACTGCAGCTGCAGGGGAAGTGAAGTCACTGACTATTTTAAAAATGTCTTTACATTTGTTTGTTGCCAGTTCTATTCTAGCTGAGAGAAAAGTTTTTTTAGCCTCTATGACTTGTTTATAGTACGCTTTCAGAGCCAGTTTATAAATTATTTTGTCCGTGGGGTCAAAATATTTACGCCAGATCCTTTCTAGGTGTTTACATGTCCTCTTGCTTTCCCTAAGGGCATTAGTAAACCAGGGGGCAGAGGTCCGTCCGTTCTTCCCAACATGAGAAACGACAGGTGCGAGATCCTCGTTCCGGAGCCAGATCAACGTGTCCAGGACATCGGCGTCAGCCTCTAATTCCCCACTAAAAGTTATCGGGTGCTGATTGATGGCATTACTTAATTCCTCAGATGTAAATAAATTAAAGGGTCTAAAATTGCTACTCCAGGGCTTCCCTATGGCCTTAAAGGGATGTGTTTCTTTATTAATTGCAAAGTCCAGGAGGAAATGGTCAGACCAAGTGAGAGGAAGAGACAGACATACTCATCTTGCGTTACTTTGCTACTGTCTGCAGGTGTGGGAGCTTTACTAGACAACTATCTTATTCCTATCATGGTCATGTTCTGTTAAATGCCTCAATGTTACCCTGACTACAAGGCAGATGAATAGTTACTTACTATGAATGATAAACATCACATGAGGTACTATGTGAGAAGTTGGCCTGGGATATCCTGTCCACTAATTAAAGTGGGCACCTTGCACCAGTCCAAACAACACTCATGGCGATTTACGAGGTCAAAGATAACCTTAGAAAGCTATCCAAGTGGTGGCTGTGGAGAAAGCCTTCAGGCTTAGTCTTGAAGGAATATTAAGCAGCTTGTTTTACCAGAATGCAACCGTATTGTATTAGTTAAATGAAAGGAGAACCACACAGTAGTTATAAAAATATGTATTTATTATTGTAACACACCTTAAATACCTCACAGTATCTGCTACACGCAGATAAACACAAAGCACACAATACTGTAGCACCAAAACAATCGTAAGTCAGTGGGCTCCAGAGGGAGACCAAACCATATAATAAAATAGTGGTATAAGAACCACTACTCGAGTCAAGACAGTGTCTAGAGGTTGTAGAATAGCTGGGACCCCAAGAAACCGCCACAGGTGAGTATGGAGGAACCCACGGAGGATGGGTGCAGTGTGAGAACACAACTCCGTACTACCACAATTCAATGGAAGAGTTGCGGTTGCAGTTTTAAAGTTTAAGGACCCTTTCCAGTGGACTACAAAGAAACCCTTTACAACATAGAAGGTTGGAGAGCCATACCACCCATGTATACCGAAGTACCAGAGTTACCTATCCCAGGGAAGCCGGGTGCATAGGGCTATAGTGGCGTCGGAAACCGTTGTCAATCTCAATGGGAGTCTTCAAAGAAATGCCACTGCTGGAAAGAAGAAGACTGTCCGCTGGAACCCAAATGTGGATTCTTGTTTGAAGGAAAGCAAAAGCAGAGGGGTCAGAGTCTGGGTCATTCAGTAGTGACCAGGGGCTTGGTAGATGAATGCCCACCGATGTCGGGTGCTTCAGGTGTGATGATGGAGACCTTGACTCTGCAGCCACAGGGACCAGGAGACGTCGAGGATGACCAAGAGCCGGATTCAAGCTTTCCCATGAAGGATGTTGAGTGCTGAGGGGTCAGTGTCCGGCGGGACCACCAACAGGCCTTGGCAGCGGCAACACACAAAGAAGATCGAGGAAGGTCATGGTCTGGCCCAGCAAGGACCAGGACACTCACTACAGCAAGGGGAGTCAGGACAGGCCTGGAGAAACCAGGGGAGCCCAAGAAAAGCAGTGTTGTCCCTCAATTGGACCCACAGGCCGAAGGCACAGGAGTCGCGAAGTGACCTCTAGCAGTTTCACAAAGTAACAGCTTGCAGGGCACAGAGTGTGAGGAGGCTGGAGTCCTTTGTACGAAATGTGCAAAGAGGTTGGGGCTATTGATAGCCCAATGTGCATAGTTGGGAAATCCCAACAAGCAAATGCACTTTCAAAAGTACACGAGGTTCGGGTTATGTGGGTCGCACGAGGAATGCTGGCCTCAGACTTGGTGAGAGGACAGCTCAACCTCAAGGATCGTTAGAATCCACCTCCTGTGTTGCTGGATCCTTCTAAGTCTGCAGGATCCAGGGTCAGCAGACCGGTCAGTTGCGTTGCGGTGCCTGTGAATGCAGGGGAGTGACTCATTCTCCCCAAGGGAGATACTTCAGTTGTAATTGAAGGTCCACAGGTCCTGCACGGAGCCTCTATGGCGCATGGGCACAGATGATTCTTTGGATGGAGAGGGAGAAGAAGCTGGGCCCAGTCGAAGTCCAGTGAAGTTCAGAGTGTGCAGATGGTTGAAAGTCAGTGGTTTGTTGTTTAGAATCTTGTCCACATCTAATCTAGGGCCCTACAACCAGGTAAGCCCTTAAGTACCCACTGTAGAGGATTAAACAGATTCAGGGGACCCTCCAAGGGGTTGGTCTGGGCAAGGGGGAGGATACTCCCCTGTCCTTTATCCAGTTTCATGCCAGAGCAGGAGCCAATGGCTCCCAGGACTGGCTTGGACTGGACTATGCACAAGGACACCAAGTGTGCCCCAGATGCCAACTTTCAGGCACTTTGGAAGTGCATCCACCCATCCTCAATACACTAAATCCTGTCTGGGCGGTGGTCACACCTCCCTGTGACAGGATTCCTATGTCCTGCCTTCCCCTGCTCAAGCTTGGCTCGGCCGCAGGAGGGCAGAAAAGTGTCTCTGGTTGGCAGCAAACATTTTGTGCTGCTTGGGTCGAGAAGGCTGGTACAGGGAAGACCAGGGACCCCACAAAGTTTGCTTCAGAAGGGTGGAATCATACCTGCCACACCGGTTACTGGTGTGGAGGTAGGATTCCATAGTATTTGATACCAAACACAACAATTTTTGTTGCAGCCATTTTTAAGATGAGCATATAATACACCTATATTTCGGGCTGCGTCACCGACAACCCGGGAGAATGGTCTCCGAAGTCTGCAAGGGTGTTCTGCTCATGCAGGGGCATCTTCTTACGTAAAACCAGCACCTTGCCTTCAGGATTGTCAAGGCCTGCTAGAGGGGTGACTGAAAGCTTTTAAGTGTAGTGACCTATAGATATAGTAAGCCTATATCTAAAGTAAGTGGTGCTTGCACAATTTTACATAGGCTGCAATGGCAGGACTGTAGTTCCATTTTTCATGACCTCTCGTAGGTGGCGTAATGCATGCTTCAGCCCATGGGAGCCTCTGGGGTACCTATGCCCTGGGTACATGTGTACCATATACTAGGGAAGGGACCCCCAGTATCCAATCTGGAGTGTACCTAAGTACATGCATAACATTTTAGGGTGAGAGCAGATAGACTGGGGTCCTAGTTAGCAGGATCCCAGTCAAATTAGTCAAAAACAGTGTAACATCAAGCAAAAAAGCATAAGAAGTAGATCCTATTTTCCTACATACTATATAAAGCCAATTATGCAGACAGACATCCTCCTGTCAGCCCAAGGGAAAATCAATGCACTACAGTACAAGGAAAGTATTCAGGAACAGGATATTGTATTTGGCATGTTCATCACAAAGTATCCTATCCACAAAATACAAAGGCACTTACTCTTAGTCCGACTTTATTCCCTATTCTCACCCTATGTCACCACATTTCACATTACTTTTTTCCAACAAACTAGTTTAGCATGGCAGGAAGGAAAATAATTAAAAACTTGGTGTACTGCAGGTAAGTTAAAGGGATTAGGCAGGATGTGTAGACGTTTCACTGATCATCATCAAGTGCCTAATCTTTTGCTTGTCGTGAGTCACTTTGGCAATTGTTGAAAGGGAAAAGTCTGACCTGAAGTAATACGTTATAGAAGCAATAATAACATCTATCACTTGTCCAGAGGAAAGTGGTGCATGCAAAGAATGTTTTTTTCAAATGTTATGGAAGGTTTGGACAGAAGGAACTTAGGAAAGGAGTTATGTACTAGGAAGTGACTGAGTGGGAACTGTGTGTGAAGGGAAACATAACTTATTTTTTGCATTGCCATGAAATTTGTAAAGGGAACTACACATTAACTGAGGCAGACTCACCCTGCTTAGCCAACAATGCAGTGCTGTTGATTTAACCATGCAGCTGATAGGTCAGCCATGGGTGTCACTGGTGAAATGCCATGGGTACGGTGGGAGGTGATTGATGATGAAGGGTGGGTACGAGGAAGGATACACAATATATGTTGCCCTTGAAAACTACTGTGAGTTAAGGGAGTCGTCTGAACTACCACATCAACCCTTTGAATCAAAAACCTTGATAAAAACTATTCCAAACAAGTAAATGTGAAAGGAACTCCACTACAGAGGAGAACCACAGCCCCTTGTTTATTCTTCTTCCCAGAGATCTTTCCATTCATCATTGCATTGTTCTTGTAGTATGTTTATTCTTCTCCCTTGGCTTTGCTACTCAGCGTTTAAGTTTTACATTCTCTCAATCCAGTCTTCACCATTGAAAAACATCCATCCATCCATATATCTATCCATCCAAAATGGCTCTCAGTCTCACTGAATGTTTCACCAACATACCTTTGTCATTTACCCACCCATGCGCCCTTTGACCCATCAAACCCACTGGAGGATGCCTTTCACGCATCCAAGCAGGCATACTTTAACCCATACACTTTCACCCACCCAGGCAAACATCCTTTCACGTTTCATCCATCCTTCACCCACCCATGCATCCTATCAGCCACCTATAGTATATGCATCCTTTCACCCATGCATCCTTCTCTTGCAGTCATATTACATTTCACTGATCCTTTCTCCTTCTATCCTTCTTTCTTTTCTCCATCAACCCATCGAGGTCTTCATGAAACTTTCTCTGCTGAGTTGGAGATAGAAAAGGCCATTTTAGTTACTCAACTCCCACTGTATATGCTAAGTAAAGAGGGGTGTGTTCAACTGTTCACATGCCTCAACAGTACATCCTTGCAGTGAGTATATAATTAATTGTCAAAAAGCAAGCATATGACTTACCACCGCCCACCCACTGTCGCTGGCTCACCCCCTACTGCTGCCGCATGTGCTGACTGGCTGACGCCACCCTCAATGCCGGCCCCATGCCCCAGTGGGTGGTGTGGCTAAAAAAAGTATTACACATTTTTTAGATGCCAGATACGCCATCCCCTATTTATTTATTTTTATAGCAAAATGCACCACACACATCACTACAATTCAGATACAGACAATATCTTATATCATAAACATCAGGTTGGGCATTTTGTTGGCAATTTTTGAAAAGCTTCAAGACAAATTGTAAAGGAGTGGCTAGAGCTATTGATGAATCTGAGTTTTTGAAAATAAAATAAAAGTGTGAACAACTGGACATATGGTCTTGGTTGGTAAATGCAATGGGGCCATACTCGTCATACTTCCAGCCATGGTGCACAGTCAGTTCACCAGCTGCTGCTAATAATAGTAGGCCTAGCTAAGAAGACACAACTTTGGGTGTCCAACGTGACCATAGCCACTCCCTCGTTTTACTGATTGAGCATGCAAAAGTAAAACAAAGCCTTCTAATCTCAAGAAACATGCGAAGGATACCTTACTTGAGCATGCAATATGCAAAGCAGAGTAGTAGTAGTAGTACATGACTAATGTGTTCTCTGAGTCTTACAGTACCACCATTAGGCAGTCCATAAAATGTAATATATAGAGCGAGGTAAAGTTGACTGATAAAGCAGAAGAAAGGAAGCTTCAGACAGACTAGTACAGAGACAATTTGAAGTAAAGTACAGACATGCAGAATATAGAAAATAAGCAAATAGGATAATGCAGGGATAACAAGAATTTAGAAACGGATAGATCAAAGAGAATTTGGAAAAGAATTAGGGTAGAAATAATTAAGTGAAAATAAGAAGGGGTAAAAATTAGGGAAATATGTATGAATATTAACAACAGGAGGACTACTGGGGCCAGCAGAGCCATCGGTTGAAGACCCTCCTGATTGGGAGGCACCTCTAGCTCTCTGACCCCCCTCAGACCTTTTCTTGCCCCTGGATGCTGATGTAAGACAGAAAGACAAAAAAAAATTGTTGGTAAATAAATAATCTCCCCAAAAAGATTTTTTGACAGGAAAATGCAATTGCAATGACATTATACTTTTCTAAATCAGATTGCCTAATAGTAGACTAGTATCGAGGACCGCCATATCCAATACCAAATTTCCTAAACCTACCTAGCCCTCTTACAAAGATTTTGGAATGACTAATAAATAGCAATGAATGATGTTTGCTTCTTTTCATCTCATTTGCACTCTCAACCCCTCTTGACAGGCCAATTAACTAAGGGCCTGATTACGATGTTGGACGGACCAGGTTGCAACATGGGGACCTGGTGGGGGGCCCCCAAACTGGGATTCCCACAGCCTTTCTGTGTCGGAAAGTCCGGCACAGAGAGGCTGTGAGAATCAGCCATCGTAATCCCTCGGGTGCAAAGAGCCGCCGAAGGGATTACTGGCAGCTTTCCGAATGGCAGGTGGGGTCTCCAAACCCGTCGGAAGCCATTCGGAAAGCCCGTTTGGATTTCTTTCCCACCAACCACATCAAAATCGGTCGGTCAGAAAAGAATCCAAATGGGACATTTCAATGCGGTCGGAGCCATTTCTGACCACATTGAAAAAGGCCTCTAAGTCTTCATTTTTTCTTTAAATGCATAGATGGATGCTTGCTTACACCACATTGGTTGGTTGCTTGTCACTGTACGAGCTACAAAAAAGGTTCTAAGAAAACGCTTAATTACTAATACTAACTGCCACTATCTTAGTGTCAGGACAAAGGAGTCTCTGCATTACTTAAGTTCTTAAATAATAAGCCCAAGCGAACACCAACAAGTACAATTAGGTAGCGCCGAGCACCTGTCTAGAATAATGATAACATAATATAATATTTATAAACTTAACTTTCCCGCATGTGAGCAGCAAGCTTGGTATTTAGGAAATATTTTTGGGAAATAAAATAGAACACACAAGTAATAATAATATTAATAATCAACTACTCACCAAGCCCCGTGACTCCAACCGCTAGCAGGTCCAACAGGTCCAACTCTCGGTCAAGGATGTCGGACCACTGGTGCGTCAGCTGGTCATTGTTGCGCCAGACCCCAGAGCAGCGATACACTGCCTGGCACATGCTCGGCTAGTACTGCTGGCACTCCAGGAGTCCAGACCCAGGCCTGCCACCTACTGCCAGGGTGAAGGGGAGGAAGTGCTGGTCATAAAAAACAGTGCTGCCACTTCCACTTCAGAAAACAAGGTTTAGGTTTGCACCCCTTCCAGGCGCCATCTTCCGCAAGAGTGACAGTTCCTTGTTGCGGCCCTTTTTGGGTCACTCTTATCTGTCATGATGCTGGGTGGGGGGGTGGGGCGGAGGAGAGAAAATTTAGAAAGTTAAGAAACAGGAAAAAGAGGGAAGGAAGTAAAAAAAATTAGGAAGGTATTAAAGAGAAAAAAAATCACTAAAATTACACAAGAAAGTAGAAAAAACGCAAAATACACACTTAGAAAGACAAAGGTTAAGATAATAAATGAAAAAGATGTGAAAAATGTTTTAGAACACAAGGATTGCAAAGATTCCATAAGGATCAAAAAGTAGGGCCCAGCACCATAAACAGAATGAGAAACAGGATGGCCACACCCATGCGCAACCACGTGGGGCAGTTTGCACGATATTTCCACCTAAAAACACAATTGGTGTTGCCATACAGCAGAAACGTCACGTGAACGGGAGGGTCAAGGAACTCCGGCCGCTTGTGGGACTCCACGTAGCACAGCGGATTTTTTTGCGACTTTGTGGAAAACTCCACCCACCGTAATCAGTAGCTGAGTTCAGTGGAATAAAAGCAAGGGGTTTACTAGAGAAATCTAAAAAATGCGGTACAGAATTGGTAAATACAAATGCTTAGAATATTTGTCATGAAAACTCTCAGAAAACAGAGCATTCCAGAGAAGTGCAACATCTTAAATATTCTAAGTCCTGGGTGGACAGCAAAATCCATGGAGAAATTAAAAGCATCCCTATTGGCTTAGTCCCAAACTCAGGGGTTCATATACATTATTTTCATACATCAGACTAAAACCGCTAAATCTCCATGGTATGATCAGAAATGTTACATTCTTAGCAAATCATAGCACAGTTCTATTAAACATAATATTTCCTTAGCATTAACACACTACCTAACTAAATAAATATTGATTCTGCCCACTCCATGTTAATTTCATTAGGAGATGGTAGGACAAAAAAAATAAATGAACAACAGCAAACTATTCTGAATGAATAGGGTCCATTGAGCTAGCAGACAATCCTTGGAGAAAGATACAGTATTAGGAAACTGCTAGAAAGATTAGATTGAGACCTGATAGAGCATAATTTTTTTTAATTTCTTTTTATTGATTTTCAAGAATAGATAATACATGTAAAGCCGGCATGTTGGGCGGTATGCCAACAACAGCAACAATCAAAACAATCAACTAGATGCGATCAATACTGTTCTTGCATATACAGACAGAAGACGGGTTACCAACCATTATTTACATGTCACAACACAGGGATTACATATTACATTACAATGCCACTTAAGGAGTGAGCGTAGGACCCTGCTGATTATTCATCAATAAAAAGTGTTGTAGTGGCTCCCAAATGTCCTTAGGTTTAGAAGAAGATGGCAATTTTTCCGCATATAACTCAAGAGACTCTTTACAATAAACCATCTGGCAGATGCATCAACGAAAATACCTCCCGGTAAAACACTGAATCGGTAAAACAGGCCGATACCGAACGCAAAACCAGAAAATGCTATGCATCAAACAATAAATCGGAAAAAAATAAAGAATCGCTAAACCCCCCCGCGGTAAAAAACGAATCACTAAACAGACAATCGGAATTACCGAACCCCAAAGCTGACTTCGGAAATACCGAATCGCTATTAACGAACCGCAATGGTATGCATGAAAAGTCGCTAATACCGAAAATCCCTAAAATCGCTATTTAGCATGAGGAAAATAAGGGGAATCACAATCAGGAGGTAAAGTTAACTGAAGGACAGAAAAAAAAAATCCAACCGCATCAGCAGGTGCTGACAATCAGTAACCCTTCATAAATGCCCTGGGAAACCCCACATGTCAACCAAAATGGCTGCCCTCTACGTGCTTGCTAGGAGGAGGAGGATGAACACCCAGGCCCAGCGCAGGAGGATGATACAGGACAGGATCTTCAGGGTGCGCATCACTTTGCTGGGGCAGACCGAGGAACAGGTGTACGACAAGTATAGACTCAACCGTGCCATGATAATGCGCCTAATAGCAGACCTGGAACCATTACTGCAGCACGAGACCCGTAGGACCAACGCCATACCAGCCCATGTGCAGGTCCTATGCTGCCTGCACCTGCTTGCGTCTGGAAGCTTCCAGGGGGTAATAGCTGAGACTGGAGGCGTGTCGCAAAGTGCTTTATCACGATTCTTCCACCGGTTCCTAGAGGCCATGCTGACATTAATAAATCGCCACATTACCTTCCCCACAATGTGGTATATAAATAAATAATACCGGATCTAGGTTTGACTGGACATAGCAATAACAGATAGCTCAATAAATAAGAGTCAAGATTCGAGGTAGTAGGAGTTTGCAGGTTTAATACAGCATAAGGACAGGAACAGGACAACCTGCACAGGAATAGGATGGCAGAGCCCGGCAGCTGCCGGGGCTGGATCTGGGATGAGCGCGCTAACTTTAATAACAAAATACAACATATATATACTAAAACAATTGCATTACAGTGAATACAGTAGGCGGAGCAGTGGGTGTGGTCAATAGCAGTCGCGAAAGATAAGGGTGAAAGTGGGTGTAACAGGAGGCGTTTACATAGACATGTGATGTAAACGTAACAGAATATGTCATAAATGGGGCGGAAACATGGAGGGGGCTACCTGAGGAGCCGGGACCTCTAACCTAATGGTGCGCGTAAACTGACAATGACGTGTTACTAGGAGAAGCTGGGGGCTATGACTTCTGCGCTAGGAGCAGAGACTGAAGTCTGGAGAGTCAGGGCGACATGTACCTAAACAATATCTAGTATCTGATGTTTAGAGAACATGTTGATATAAACTAAAAGGTATCGGGGTAAAGGCTAACAGACTCTAAGACTGGTGCATGCATTATTCTACATGTAGTGTGTGTTGAAGAATATTAAATGACCATTAATACAGTATTTCTCTTACATGGAGACGTAAAGGCTAGACGATGACTGAAACTATTGATGCGATTCAGTAGCTTAGGAATGCAGAGAAGGAGGGCTGGACTGATAACTAGAATCATAACATACTTTTGGCAGACTAGCAGGCAGAGCCAGGCTGAGCCGGGCACTGTGAGGCAGAAAGTAAGTGAAGGGTCAGGAATACAGGTGGGGGCTGTATCGCTCCTCAGCGAGGGCTCAGGAGACAGGAGCTGAATCTGGTGTCCGGGCCCTTTTGAGGCCTAGAAACGGGGACTTTACAATGAAATAACGTGCACACTGAGAGACGTGGCAACGTAACTTTACATAGGCCTAATACTCGTAGCTTTCACGAGAACTGGGAACTAGCATACTAGGGATGGACACAACTGTAATTGCGTCTTTAATCGAACATGGGGAATACATATGCATATTAATCATACACACATAACATAAGATGGGGAACACGTAGGGACACAGAACATGGCAAAATTTACTTTTCCACATTCCCTCCTTGTCACTACGTTTCCATCAGGAAACATCAATATTCATGATACCATCTATCATTTCATACAGTATCATTTGCTCGTCTCGGATTTTCTTGGAACGGGATTTAGAACGGGACTTGGGACTAGGAATACAAGAGGTAGCACAGATGCCACAAATCGCAGGGCCACATTGTATACATAGGCAGCAACTGAATATGATCGCTACTGCAATACCTAGAAAGGACAATACTTTCCATCCCCAGGCGGAAATTATATTCCAGAACCAACCGGACCATGTCCAGGTGTCTGGATCTTGGTGTAACATATGGGCAATTTTATGGAGTCTGGTTATAGCTGAATAAACAGACGGCGCGTTATTTGGAATGAAAATGCAGCAACTAGATCCGATGACTCTACATGCCCCGCCCCTATCGGCCAGTATGACGTCAAGGACGAGACGATTCTGGAGCACGACAATTCTCATAAAGGATTGCTCCTCGGTTAAATTACCTAGAGCAGAAGTAGTCTCAATCACTACTGCTTCGAGTGTTCTGGTTAATCTACGTATCAGTTTACTATTCACAACAGTACCTAAATAAGGGAAGACACCTTTATTGATATCTATATATTGTTCTAGAGCAGTTTCAGTATAATCGACAATCGGGAGGTCTCTCTTGTGTCTGATATGTACTAGGTGGGAATTCCTATGGTAGTCAGGTGGGGCTAGAAAAACTGGTGGCAGTAGGAAGGCAATGTAACAGGTTCCCTCCCAATCGAGGGGCAGACGAACATATGCGGTCTGACCACAAACAAAATAAGAATGACGTGAAGCTTTGAAAATAGATTTCCCACTGTCACTATACTTGACAATAGTAGTACAATCACTATGTCCTACATGTACGGAACCATTCTTTCGGACACATAATTCGCCTTTAACTGGTAGTACTGACATAGCAGGTAAGTCTGGAGTAGTATCAGACTGAACATTCAGGACCATGAAATTCGAAGAATAATTACCTAAATTATAAACTTCATTTTCTAGATCTAACCCTGTTCTGTGGGGAAGACCTTGCTTGTCTGGAAAACATGTACTGTTAAGAAAAGACATATCTGTTGAGGATGACGTTAACGTGGACCATGCTCCACATGAACCATTATGTGAAAATGGATAAGGAAAGAGTGGCAGAACTCCCTTCGGTGTCTGGAAAGGGGGGAGTCGACCACACACCCAACAATTAGTGGCATTGCTGGTCTGGTGTGAATAATGTAACATGCGGATAAAGGAATTATTACGCATAGCAAGACGATAAGATAGTTCATGAGAAGGCAGATCACTAAACGTGTGCTCTACTGTAGCAATAGAAGACTTATTTACATGAGAAACTGGAAAACACAAATAAAATGCATAACCTGTGCAGGTAATCATGAGGCTGAAAAACAATATGAAACTTAGAAAAACGATACATCGGATTGAGTTTTGACTAACTCTCTCACTATGGGGGTCTATTTTATACATGTCAGAAACCGGTCTAACCGTTTCACCTAGGGGAGGACTTAGACAATCAAACTGGCTGACTTATTTTACTAGACCTTAATTTCTTCTTATACTCCTGTTGCGGAGTTTTCTCTAACAGGGAACGTTTAGTATCATTGTCTTTTGCGGGACAGTCCTTAAGAATAGTACTTTGGCAATCCTTAAAATCCTCGGAAATGTTCTTGGAAACAGTCTTTAATCCATAAAACTTTTTCACGTGAGACAGGTGGACCCAGCCCTTCCTGCCTTCCAGCTTGACGGCAGTACGGGTGGCCAGGAGGACCTGTTTTGGCTCCTTCCAGCGAGGCTCCAGCGGACTTGAACGATCAAAGTTCCTCACAAGAACCAGATTTCCGGGAACGATCTCATGCGGTGCCACCTCGGTATTGTCTGGAAATGCGGCGGCAACCTGTGAACGACAAGAGTGTAGGGCAGACATCAAGGAAGCTAGGTAATCTGTCAGCATATTACTTGAAACATCTGTAATACTTCGGGGTCTAGGTGTACCCCACATGTTAGGGGGGCGGCCGAATACGACCTCGTACGGGGACAGACCTGATCTGGAATGTGCGACCATGCGCATATAAAACAAAGCGACTGGCAGAGCTAAAAGCCAGTCTACACCTTTCTCTTTACATATTTTGGCAATGCGGATTTTCAGGGTCTGGTTATGTCTCTCTACGAGACCGGCTGCTTCTGGATGGCGTACACAATGGAACTTCCACTGGTACCCTAACAACAGGGAAATGTGTTTCATGAGCTCAGATGAGAATGGCTGGCCGTTATCAGAATATACGACCCTAGGGAGTCCGTAGCGGGGGAAGAATTCACGAACCAACTGCTTGGCAGTGGTCGCGGCTGTGTAATCTGGAACTGGATATGCTTCTGTCCACCTGGACAAAGCGCATACAACTACAAGGACATACTTGAAACCTCGACATCGCTCCATCTGAATATAATCCATCTGGAGGACTTCAAAAGGGTGATCAGGGGGCTGGAATCCACCTTGTTCCACCGGGACACTTTTACCTGGATTAAACTGGCAACATATCATACAGGTACGGACTTTCTGCTTGGCTGCAGCTCGTAAATGCTTGTTAAACCAAATGTTCTGGATACTGTCTAACATGGCTTTTTCTCCTAAATGTGCTGGACTATGTGCGGTATTGATAATGACTTGAACCATAGAGTCGGGGAGAAACCATGTGGCTCTACCCTTCGTTACCCATCCCTGATCTGTCTGGACCCCTCCTTGTTCGGACCATTTCTTGATTTCATCGGGAGTAGCATGTAACTGGATATCTATGACATCTTGAGTAGGGTCCTTAACTGTCATACAGGTAGTCGGAGCTGGAGTATGTGTCTGTGTCGGATTAACTGAAATGTCTGGAGTCTGTGCTGTAAGCTTGGCTGTGCGATCTGCTAGATCATTACCTTGAAAAATAATGTCAGTAACTTTCGTATGTGCTTTGCATTTCATGATAGCAATAGATGTCGGTAAATGTATGGCATCTAACAGAGCTTGAATAAGGAGACCATGCTGAATCTTGGTTCCATGAGAAGTCATGAAACCTCTCTCCTGCCAGAGCACTCCAAAGTCGTGTACAACTCCGAATGCGTAGCGTGAATCTGTATAAACATTAACTTTCAGGTTCTTGGCGTGTATGCAGGCTTGTGTCAGAGCAACTAGCTCTGCTGCTTGAGCAGACAGGGTGTCAATACGGTGTGTTTCTATAACTTCAGTGTCAGTAGTCACTGCATACGCGGCTACTAGTTCTCCTGTACTTGTTCTCATACATGAACCATCCACATAAAGTGTCAGGTCGGGATCTGGTAATGGAATATCTGTCAGATCTTGTCTTGGCTTTGTCATAGTGTTAACTACTTCCACACAGTCGTGTGTGGCAGGATTTGAAATAACTGACGGTAACAGTGTAGCAGGATTTAGAACGTTGCAGCGTCTGATTTCTATGTGTGGCTGGAACAGTGTCAGTTCATAACCTGTTAAACGTGCAATTGTCAAGTGCTGAGTCTGGGTTCGGTTTAAAAGAACTTCCACGGAGTGTGGAACTTGTACTGTCAAGGAATGTCCTAATACTATGGAATCACTTTGTCTGATAGCTAGTGCTGTGGCTGCAACTGACTTGAGGCACGCAGGCAGAGCCTGGGCTACAGGATCTAATGTGCTCGAAAAATAAGCACAGGGCTTGTATTGTCCTGCTTGATCTTGTGTAAGAACAGATAATGCTGTACCTTCGCGTTCTGTGACGAAAAGTGTAAAAGGCTTACTGTAGTTCGGTGTAGCTAGAACTGGAGCTTGGCATAAAGCTTTCTTTAACTCATTGAAACTAAGTGTATGTTCAGATGTCCAAGGGAGGACAGTCGATAGGGCTGCCTCCTGTGTCGTTAACTGTATCAGTGGTTTGGCCAAAAATGCATACTGAGGAATCCATTGTCTGCAATAAGAAGTAAGGCCGATAAAAGCACGTACCTCCTTCTGTGTCTTGGGTTGAGGAAGACTCGCTATTAACTGGATACGGTCTGGTGTCAACTGCCTACCCCACTTGGACAGTAAGTGGCCTAAGTAGATCACTTCCTGGACACAGAATTGAAGCTTCGAAGGGGACACCTTGTGCCCCATCTCGGCAAGGAAATACAAGACTGTAAGTGACGCTCGCTCGCAAGCACGTTCAGAACGGGCTGTGATCAGTAGATCATCGACATACTGGAGCAGGGCAGTGTCAGTTGGCATGTGAATATTGTCTAGTTGTCTCTTAAGTGCTTGACTGTAAATGCTAGGACTTTCCGTGAAACCTTGAGGAGCTCGTGTGAACATATAGCTCCTTCCATTTAAACAAAATCCGAAAAGAAACTGGCTGTCTGGATGAATGGGGACACTGAAAAACGCGTTCTTGAGGTCTATGACTGTAAAAAAATGAAGCTTCGGAATCAATGGCTGTCAATAGGGAAGAGATGTCTGGAACAACCGGATACTGGGGAATTATACATTTATTGAGTTCTCGAAGGTCAATCACTAATTGATATACTGGGGGTGCATTTGGATCAGTACGTTTCATGACTGGAATGATCGGAGAATTACATACATTGGAGTCAGTTTCTACAACTACTCCTTGAGCCATGAGCTCGTCAATAATTTTGGATAAGGCTGTTACAGCCTCAGGTGGCAATCTGTACTGTCTGATTCGTGGTAACACTACACCTGGTTTGAGAGTCACACGATGGGGTGTGATTTGCATGAAGCCAACATCAGTTGGACCTTGCGCCCATAGATGCTGCGGAACATTAGACAATCTTGGATCAAAATCTCGTAATACATAGTGACCCTTGAAGTCACGTAAAAACAAACGTATTCCCTCTGGGGAACAACATATGACTGCACCTAATTCTTTCAGTGTCTTAATGCCTAACAAATTTTCTGGACATGACTTCGTAAGTAACAGATCAGTAGTGCGGGACAATGGACCTACTTCTAGAGTAACTGGCTTTGAAATCTCATTTACAATAGGCTTTCCTGAAAATCCAAGGGAAACATTTCTAGAGCCTGAGAGCGGAGCCCCTGGAACTTCGGCGTGACTGATGGTCGTCCTACTTGCCCCTGTATCAATCAGAAACTTTCTGTCTTTCCCTAGTACCTGACTATGAACATAGGGACCTTCTTGATCTACAGGAATCTCGATGAGAGGCAAGCCTACCTCCCTCTCTAGGCTGTTTCATGAATATGGCTGATACTCTGGATACTCAGACTGTGCATACTGGTACATCTGCTGTGTAACATGCTGTGTTGCAGCAATAGGCTGCGGTGCTGGAACTGTCTGTTGTGCATTCTGTGGCTGAGAAGTCTGTGAAACTTGTTCTTGTCTAGGCGGACGTGGTCTTTCTTTAGTCTTACCAGTAGCTATATTGTGTTTCAGGACTGCACACTCGTTTATGAAATGACCTGGCTGTTTACAATAATTGCATGTCCCTTTAACGGGAGCTGCAGGATGACTGGCTTGATTCGTACCCCTCTTCTGACTGTCTTGAGGAATAGACTGTGCAACTAGTACTTTCATTTTCGTGTCTTTCATACGTTTCCTTTCATGATCTTGCTCTTCTCTGATTCTATTCTGATGATACTGGAGCATCTGTAACATCTGGGACGGGGTACTAGCTTGCCATGTACTTTCGACTTTCAAAACTCGATTCTTAACTTGTGGACTTGAATTCTCGACTAATTTAGTAACAAAAAGATGAGGGTATGACTCACTACTCGTCTTCAAGCCACTGTTTATAATAAAACATTTCTCAAATCTAGAATAAAAATCACTAGTATCTTCGTCTTGTTTCTGTTTACAGGCTGAGATTGCATCCCAGTCTTCCTTTTTAGTTGCTAATAATCTGGGCAAAACTTGTATTAACAGTTCTGGTAATTCTTTACATTTCTCTCCAAGACCGGTACCTGGTACTCGTATCTTATCTTCAGCTTCTAGAACTGCCCAATCGATCTTTTTCTCTCCCACCTCCCATTCTTTTTCCTTGAGTTTCTCGTATACCCCTGCGGGCAATAGGACTTTTAGCATTTTAATAATATCTGGATAAGTGTATTCTCCCATACGGAGCATGTCTTTTAATTCTCGGTGGAACCCTGCTGGATCTTTGTCGTGACAGGGAATTAATTTCTTCATCTCTAAGAGTTCCATCTTTGTAATCGGGGTGTAAACAAATACTCTTTGCATTTCACCACCTGCTGTCCTGACTGGGTGTACTTCTCGTAGCGGGTTCTGTCTATCTATGTAAAACGGTTTACTTTCTGGAGGTGAGACATGAACAAAATGCGGGTTCAGGAACGTTCTATATTTATGGCGCTGTTCTAGAATGACACTAATTAAATCGGTACCTAAACCTTTCCATCTATACTGGAGTAACTCGTTCAGGACATCATGTAACGGACCTGGATCAGAATGTTGACCCTCATACAGAGTAATGAGGTGTTGGATCATATACATACCCACCAGTCGTTGCTCGGCTGGGGGCAGTTTCAGAAACATTTGTGCCACTATTTCGTCTGGAAAAGTGGTAGAATCAGTAATCCATCGGACTGCTGATCGGGCTAGTTCTTGTTCATGCATAGTACTTAACTTACTATAACCGATTCGTGATTTCAGAATATGATCGGTAGCTTGAAATACTTGTTCTAGAGAACCTTGTTCTGGTGCTGGGTGATGTAAAACTGACTTGCGTTCTAGGTGTAAATGGCGGTCTGGAAATCTAGATTTTCCTACATACGCTATTCTGGCGGGATTCTCGTCGTCTACCTCTTCAGTAGAAGAGTCATTCTCTTTCTCGCTTACTTGTGCTGCTTTACGTTGTTCGTGTAACTTTATTATTTCCTTACGAATTCTCTTGTACATACTCTCTATACTACTGATAGTTCTGTGTTTACCCTCGGCTATATTATCACTCCACCTTGTCAGGATTCTCATTTCGGCCGGATCTTTGGACGGGTAATCTTGTTCTCTTATTAAACAATTAATCAGAAACTTTAATAGCATGAGCTGGATCTCAGCTTTCCTTTGGGACATGGCTTCGCCAATACTTTCTGGATCATCCCCTGTACGGATGAAACGATATATTCTGTCTAGATCTTCTTTCATATCTGGTAGGGTGTCCAAATACCCGGTCACCCGTCTTACACGGATGGAATATATAACTGTACTATCATCACCTGCAACTGGATCATAGCGGCATTCAGTAAGAGCTCGTCGGATATCTGCAACGGACTTATATTTGGGCGTACGCTGTAACGCACTTTCATGTAACTCGAATAACGTTAAACGTTGGTGTGGTGGCGGGGTACCAGGAGGACCTCCTCCTGCGGCCCCTAAACTGGAATCGTCGACTGATACTCTTCGTGCTGGCAGAGTGGCTGATGTGGCGGGAAGTTGTACTATGGGCTGGACCGGGGGTACCGTAGCAGGTACTGCAAAGGGTGCCCCGGTGTCTGGAGGAACAGGAATTGCATGATTTACAGGAACTAGCGGAACAAGATTTGCATATTCCGGGACTGTGTCGTCCAAATAGGACGAAATAAAAATATCAGCTGCGGTCGGTTTGTGACGTAGCTTGGTCGGAACTAATGGTGGCGGAAAATTACTGGATGCCTCCGGGGTCGCTTTTGGCAAGCCCTCGGCAAGAAGAGGATACATACCCTTAATGAGGGCATTTCTCTGTCTGTCTGACTGTTCGGTTTTAACTCGTTCACCTATCTCGATTAATTCCCTTTCTTGGGCTCGTTCTAAGGATTCTCTACTTAATTCTGACTTTCTGAGTTCTTTTTCGGTTCTTTTATGAGATTCTTTGCGCCATAACTCGATGGCATCTTTCTGTGACTGTCTGGCTTTCTTTTTCCATAATGCTTCTTCTACTTGCATGATGCACTCGGCATCCCATGTACCCGATACGGGCCATCTATACTTTTCTTCTAACTGTTTGGTATACTCTACCCATAAATCTAGATACAATATGGCACTTATGCCATGCTTCTGATACATAAAATGACCTGGACTGTCCCTAGGCGGGACAGGAACTGCTTCTTCTAACAGACCTTTTCTAGTTCTTAACTGACGTAGTCTGGAAAATAACGGCATGACTGAACTGTAATCTGGACACAATACAATACACAATGAACACGATAATTACACCACTTTCATACCACGACATTAAAATACATGAAGAACATTTAAAATAACAGTTCGGACAGAATACTACCTGGAATACTGAAAACAGAATACATGAATTTCTCGAGAACAGAACTGACTAGAACAGAGACTAGATGCACTGCTGAAACAGTACGAAACTTACCGGTCTCATAAAGAGACACGTCAGGACCCGCATCCACCGAAGTGGACACTTCGGTTTGGGATCTTTGTACCACCAAACCCCACGGACCAGAGACAATTAGATTGACCCTGTCTAGATACTACCCCAGCAACGGTACTCACCGGGCAGCAAGAACGGAAGGCCTCGGACTGGACTGGACTGCTTCGACGCCGGACGGATGAACTTCGGACTTCTGTTACGGGTGGGCCTCCGGATACCTCGGACCTTGGACTCTCGGCTTGGGCTCTGGTCGGGACTCGCCGCGTTCCTCCACCGCCTCGTCTGGATGCTGGACCGCAACCTCCGTCTCCTCCGTAGGCCTGAGGGATACTTGAAGCAGAAATATCTGCACGTGCACGGTATGGTTCCGTCACGGCTGCAGAGGGTCAGGGGGCATACGTGGCTTCGCCGGCGCGTGGGGAAAGGGCAAGTCCCTGTTCGGGCGCCATTATGTGGTATATAAATAAATAATACCGGATCTAGGTTTGACTGGACATAGCAATAACAGATAGCTCAATAAATAAGAGTCAAGATTCGAGGTAGTAGGAGTTTGCAGGTTTAATACAGCATAAGGACAGGAACAGGACAACCTGCACAGGAATAGGATGGCAGAGCCCGGCAGCTGCCGGGGCTGGATCTGGGATGAGCGCGCTAACTTTAATAACAAAATACAACATATATATACTAAAACAATTGCATTACAGTGAATACAGTAGGCGGAGCAGTGGGTGTGGTCAATAGCAGTCGCGAAAGATAAGGGTGAAAGTGGGTGTAACAGGAGGCGTTTACATAGACATGTGATGTAAACGTAACAGAATATGTCATAAATGGGGCGGAAACATGGAGGGGGCTACCTGAGGAGCCGGGACCTCTAACCTAATGGTGCGCGTAAACTGACAATGACGTGTTACTAGGAGAAGCTGGGGGCTATGACTTCTGCGCTAGGAGCAGAGACTGAAGTCTGGAGAGTCAGGGCGACATGTACCTAAACAATATCTAGTATCTGATGTTTAGAGAACATGTTGATATAAACTAAAAGGTATCGGGGTAAAGGCTAACAGACTCTAAGACTGGTGCATGCATTATTCTACATGTAGTGTGTGTTGAAGAATATTAAATGACCATTAATACAGTATTTCTCTTACATGGAGACGTAAAGGCTAGACGATGACTGAAACTATTGATGCGATTCAGTAGCTTAGGAATGCAGAGAAGGAGGGCTGGACTGATAACTAGAATCATAACATACTTTTGGCAGACTAGCAGGCAGAGCCAGGCTGAGCCGGGCACTGTGAGGCAGAAAGTAAGTGAAGGGTCAGGAATACAGGTGGGGGCTGTATCGCTCCTCAGCGAGGGCTCAGGAGACAGGAGCTGAATCTGGTGTCCGGGCCCTTTTGAGGCCTAGAAACGGGGACTTTACAATGAAATAACGTGCACACTGAGAGACGTGGCAACGTAACTTTACATAGGCCTAATACTCGTAGCTTTCACGAGAACTGGGAACTAGCATACTAGGGATGGACACAACTGTAATTGCGTCTTTAATCGAACATGGGGAATACATATGCATATTAATCATACACACATAACATAAGATGGGGAACACGTAGGGACACAGAACATGGCAAAATTTACTTTTCCACAACAACCCCCCAGCAGCTGACCCGCACCAAACGGGAATTCTACCAGGTGGCACAATTCCCCCATGTCATCGGGTGTGTTGACTGCACGCATGTCGCCATCTGTCCTCCATCAGCCACCGAATACATATTCCGCAACCAGAAGTCATACCATTCTATCAATGTGCTGGTGGTGTGCAATGCCAAGTACATAATTACGGACCTTGTAGCCCAATTCCCCGGGAGCACACACGACGCCTACATATTCCGTCACTGTGGCCTCCACAGGCGCCTGATCAACGGTGAATTCGGAGAGGGACACCAACTAGGTACATATAGATGCATCATCGTACTCTCCAACCACTCCATCCCCACATGTATATTTTCATTCATGCTGATTACCATTCTCTCCCCATCCTGCAGGTGACAGCGCATATGCATTGTGTGAATATCTCCTCACTCCCTATCTCAACCCAGCTACACCGCAAGAGCAGCGCTACAACAGAGCACACAAGAGCACCAGGAATGTGGTTGAGCGGACATTTGGCATCCTCAAGAGCCGCTTCCGAATACTGCACAAGACTGGAGGTGCCTTGCAGTACGACCCAGTGACCTGCTGCCAGATCATTGCTGTGTGTGCCATCCTGCACAACATCGCCACACGCAGGGGGATACCCATAGAGGTGGACGGAGAGGATGAACTACGTGCACAGCAACCCCCCCCCCCCAACACCGACAGGCGCATGTGCCCAACACAGATGAAGGGCAAAGGAGGCGGACATACATCACACGGAATCATTTCTGAGACAGATAAGAGAGTGACTTGACAACAGGATCAGTTTTGCAAGGGTTTAATGGGCATGGACACCTGACTGGTGCAGAAATACGTAACACAAACATGCTGCTGCTGCAGTTTAAGTCAAACTAAAATTGGGTGATGCGTGCGGCATCTTAGTCTGGCCATGGTTACGTCACCAAGGACAGTGTGACTTTGCCACATGTTCACTTCCGTTTGCCGCGTACCCCCAGTCCCTTGTCCTGTCCTGTGACTCCTCAGCTTCTACACGATGGGAGTCAGTGGCAGTTGCATTGCGGCCACTGTGCCTCCTCCCGCTGGACTCCGACAGGGAGACGCTGCTGACACTGGAGGCTGCCTCACTCCCCTCTTCCGCTCCCAGACTGCTGACACTGGCTGACCCAGGCTGCAGTTGCTCCACTGCAGTGGTCACCCTCTCAAGAGCCTTTGCCACATCCCCACAATAATGACCTAGGTCCACTTGCAGGGATACGGTCCTGCGGGACAGCACAGCCGTGCTGTTGCACAGCTTATTAATGGCCTTGTTAGTTGTATTCACTGCCAGCATGATCTGCCTGTGACGCAGGCGCTCACTCTGTTGGCCTGCGACCACGGCACGTGTCAGTTCTTGCAGGCACAGCTTGATTTCATTGTTGCCGGCAGCTACGGCAGTGGTGTGCTCACGCACAGCGTCAGTCATGTTGCCTAGTTTGTTGCAAAGTTTGGTCATGGAGAGTTTCATGGCACCCATGTGTCTCCCCTGCAGGCGCTGGACACGCAGCATCCGGGTCTCCACTACTCCGTACCCTTCGGACAGATCGACTGGTCTTGCAGCAGCCCGACCCGGGGGCACAGCCCTCTGCCTGATGCACTGTCGTGCTGCAGTTTGGCTGGTTGGAGTGACAACAGCCTGGCGTGGAACATTTGGGTGTGCTGAACTGTGATCCGACTCCATCACAGGCAGGGAGGGAACATCTGCTCTGCAGCTCTGCGGAGTGGCCCGCACTGGTGGTGGTGGTGGTGGTGTCTTGGACCGCGAGGATGGTGGTGGTGGTGGTGGTGTCTTGGACCGCGAGGATGGTGGTGGTGGTGGTGGTGGTGTCTTGGACTGCAGGGATGGTGGAGGTGTTGTCCGCCGTGGTGGTGAAGGGGAGGACATGGCTTCAGCTCCCTGTGAGCACTCCGCATCTGACAACACTGGCGTCTCTGAGATGACACTGTCGTCAGAATCGATGGGGGATGCATCTGTGTGTGAAACAGTGCATAGTTATTATCATGGTATAGTATGTGACAATAGATGTGGCATCTCACAATAAATTACTTTTTCTGACTGACATTTGGCCCTTTGCTGCTGTATTCATCTCTGGGCTCTGGCATGCACCCATTCATGTATTGACTACAACTCCCATGGTGCAACACAGTGGTGAGGGTATGTGTTTAGGGCAACACTACATGTGCACTGGGTCTGGCATGGGCGATTGGGCAGGGACTTAGTACGCGCTGCATTGTTACGCTGCCATGCTTCTTACCTTGTCCTCCTTCCGCAGCACCAGAGGTGTCCAGACGTGTGACCCCCACAACAGCTTCCGGTTCTATGGTGGACTCCACTAGATCCTCCAGGGCTGTGTTAGGCATCACATTGGATGTGCCCCCTCCTGTGCCAGCAGCATCCCTGACCCTCTGCGCTATCTTCTCCTTGGCCCTCTTACGCAGGTCGTACCAGCGTTTTTTTAGGTCGCCGATGCTGCGGTGGGTGACTCCGCAGGCATTTACCTTGTCCTTGATGCGCAGCCACATCTTTCGCTTTTCTGCCTCTGGCACCTTCAGCGACAACTTCCCAAACAGTCGGTCATTGTTGCTGGTCACACACTCTATTAGGATTTCCAGCTCCTTATCAGAAAACTTGCGTTTTCGCTTTCGGGGTGTGTCCTTTCCCTGCTGGGGGGCCTCCTTCTCCATCTTGTCCTGCTTGCCTTGTCCTGGTTGCTGCCTGGTTCTGTCAGGGTCCTCAACTCCTGTGCTCTGCCTCCTCCTCTGTGCTACTCCGAACACTGAATGCAGCGTGGCTGTCCTACTTCCTGGTTGTGATGTCATCGGCCTGCTTCCGAGGCGTCGCGTAAATTTACCGTTTTCGCTATTACCGAATTCGCTAATACCGGATTCACTAATACTGATTCGGTATTAGCTAACTCGGTATTTGCTACTCTCGCATTTTTGGTATTTAATAGCGATTTTTACCGATTCGGTAATTTTTAGCGATTATTTTGATGCATCGCGGTTTGCGTGTCCTTAATAGCGATTCGTTATTTTTCGCTATTACCGACATGTATTACCGATTGTTGATGCATATGCCTCCATGTCTTTTATCCAGTGATGAAAGCGCGGGGTCAAGGAGCTCTCTCAGGTCAGCGCTATTCGACATTTTGCTAATAATAAAGCAATCCATAAAAATGTCCCCAATGCACCTTTTACATGAGGCATGTAGCTTAATAAACAAACTGCAGGTGTACATTGCAATTGTTGACTCGACATGGTCTGCAAACATTGTATTACCTCCCCCCAGAATTTTGCGACAAGTGCACAGTACCATGCTAAATGCCAAAGGTGTGCGTCAGGTTGGCTACAACTTTGACAATTACTGGTATCCTGGAGGCACCGCTTTATATAATTTGGTTACCAGTTTACGCTGTGAGGGCGCCACAATAAAAGCTGTAATGATTGTAATAGAGGTGGCTCCTCTGGGAATGAACTATAATGTACTCTAAGCTCTAGTTTCAGTCGATGAATGGTGAACTTAAGCAACAGTGATTGATTGGTAATGTATTGAAGGTCTTCAGATGTGAGAAACTGCCCTTCTATGAAGATATCCTGCATGTGCTGAATACCTACCATTTGCAAAGATCTGATCGCTCCAGGTTCTTGAGTTACTGAAAAGGAAGCATGGTGTGCCCGTGGCCGCGTGGTGTATATTTCGGATGTTTAACTGTCTTTTTACCAATAGTCTGCCAGCGGGCAATAGTGATGTCCACCGTGTTTATTTCAGTTTGTGGAGTGCCTCTGCATGTATGTGTAAGTATCCCGGCCAACGGAGTGGGATGCACATTCCTGTCTTCCACTGCCACACGGGGCGTGAAGGCATGCGGTTTGTGCCAGTAGTAGGCATATTGTGCCTGTGCACAGAGGTAGTATAAATATAAATCCGGAGCACAAAAACCACCTTGTGCATAATCCAGAGTGAGTGTTTGCCAGCTTACCCTACCTGCCTACCATTCCAAATAAGCCAAAGTAGATGGGTGCGGATACTGTGAAATAGCTGCTTTGGTAATTTAATTGGAATATTGTTGAAGAGGTAGAGAAACCATGGTAACACGATCATTCTGATAATGGCGATGCGATCGGCCAAGAAGAAAGGCAGAGAGGACCACCTATCGACTTGAGACTCAAATTTCGAACATGCTGTGCCGTATTTCTGCCTGATAACAATCTCTGGGTCGCGATGCATCCATACACCGAAATATTTCACAGGATCTGCAGATCAGATCAACAGATATTCCATCTATGGAAGCGTAGTGATCGACGTTAAGGGGACAACCACTGATTTATCCCAGTTTATTAAAAGTCCAGAAAATAAACCAAAGCGGATACACTCCTGTAGATTTGTGGCTAAATATTTGTGTGGCTCACGAATAAAAAGCACCATGTCATCAGCATATAAAGATATGCCGACTGGACAATAGTTGAAGTTGAGCACTGATTCCCTGTGACTCTGCTGGATTACACAAGCCAGAGGCTCAAGTGTAAGAGCAAATAATAGTGGCAAGAGGGGAGAGCCCTGTCAAGTGCCCCTGTTAATGGATAAGGGTTCGGAAGTGAGGCCCCCTACACGGACCCTTGTCGACAGTTCAATGTATAGAACAGCATCCAATGCATAAAAATGGGCGTCAATCCCCATTCGCTTTAAAATACAAAACATATAGCTCCATTCAACGGAATCGAACGCTTTTGCTGCATCTAACATTACTGCGGCAGCTGGTAGATCTGGTGTCAAAACATGGTACATGGCAAGAAGCGTTCTCAAATTATGGGAAGTAGAGCGTTCCAGTATAAAGCCGGATTGATCCGGAAGCACCAGGCAGGTCATTAAAGGTTGAAGTCGAGTGGCTAGTATTTTAGCAAATATTTTTGCATCTCAATTAATTAGTGACAAAGAACGATAGGAGTCACATTGTGATGGGGATTTATCTCTTTTTAGTGCAGTAATAATTAAGGGCTGTCACAGAGATAATGGTAGAATACCCGTTTCATGGGCCTCTGCATATACCTCTAGTAGATAGGGTGTGAAAAGATCAGCGCATTCCTTGTCGAACTCAGCTGTGAGTCCGTATGGACCCTGGGCTTTTTTGTTTGGCAAGTTCGGATCATTGCTTTGATACCTTCCTCGCCAAATGGTTGACTGAGATATTCCCGGTGGCCAACGGCCAGCCAGGCACAAGTAATATCGGAGAGATATTCATAAAGTGCCTCTAAATCCACGCACCCACGTGAGGTATACAGTGTGGAATAACAGGACCTAAATTGTTCAACTATCCCCTGAGGTGTGTAGTGTTCTTCCCCCTTGTGCATCCACTATTTCCATGATGGGACAATGTTCAGTTATGAATTTGAGTCTGTTGGCCAATTGATGACCAGGTCGGCCTCCCTCGCCGTATGAATGCGCAACATGACAACGTGATAGATAGCAGTTTTCTGTTTCCACCATTGTGTTATATTCCTTTATATGTTCCTGAATACGCGCTAGTGTAATGATGCTAGGGTTAGCTGTCTAATTACGTTCCAGGCTCGCTAATGTAGTTTCTATTTTAGAAAGTTGGCCTCGTGTATCTCGCAGTATGCCGGCTGAAGTGCTTATGCATACCCCTCTCACAGTGACCTTAAAGGTCTCCAAAAAGATGGCGGCCCTGTCCTATGTGCCCACATTTATTTCAAAGAATTGTGCTATCGCTTGCCTTATGGTGTCATTATAAATAGGGTCTAGTAATGCCTCGACTCTGAAGCGCCATGTGAACGGGCGATGTATGGATGTGGTTATACTAATACTTAACTTCACCAGGCTGTGATCTGATAAGGTGCGCGGAAGCAGAACGACATCTGTAACCTAATTGTTGCAATATTCATTTAAAACCCAATAATACAGTCTGGACCAAGTATTGTGTGCAGGTGTAATGTGTGTGCCTGTCCTCATTTCTTCATTGTGTAAGCGCCAGGCATCCACCAGCCCCATCTCTAGCATGGTATCATGTATACATTGAACAACTTTTATAGTGCGTGCATCCGGTGGGTTCGACCTGCCTTTGGTAGGGTCTAAATGTGTATTGAAATCGCTCCCCATGAGATGGCTGCATCTGGCCAAGTGCGCAGCACTGTAAGCATTCTGAGAAATATCTGTGGTTCGTTCAAAACAGGCCCATAAATGTTAATGACTGTGATCATAGATTGTCCTAGCTTCCCATGGACCATAGGGCATCGTCCTTCATCTCCAAATAATGTTTTGAGGGGCGCGCATTGCAAACCTCATTTGAACATGACAAGAACCCCTCGTGCATATGCTGAGTATGACGACGCTAACTTGTACCCAGCCCACCTAAACGCAATTCTGGTTTCTGAGGATTTGGTAAGGTGCATTTCCTGTAAGAGGGCTATTTGAACTGTGTGTCTGTCTAGGTAAGCTAGCACGTGGTGAATCTTTTTGGGGGTGTTGCGCTCCTTGATATTCCACGTCAGGGAGGTGTAATCATCGTGTATAACCTACAACATAAAAATTATATTGAATTGAGTGGAGTCTAAGGCCTGTATGATCATAAGTTCATATGGGTGCAACATATTTCTTTTGCTATCTCATAAATATATGTAGCATTCAAACAATACTTTACTTAGAAAAGTATTTCAACAAAAAAATTCTTTTCGAAGAAACAGAATCCAAACCATCTATATCTTCATGTAATGTTTTATAAATTGTACTCATTCATGTATACTTCAAATGTTCATAATTTACAAAAAGGCTGAAAAGTGATCAATAAGTGCAATTCGTGACATTTAGTGCTCTGTGCTCACGGCGCAAGTGTAACCAACAAAGTGTACAGGTACTATTTACAAATGGGACATAAAAAGAGGATTTATCTTGGCCTATATTCTCCGCTATTCAACTGTATATTGCCTTTGTCAGTATTCAATACAGGATTATCCTATAATAGGTCCACTATAATGTACGTCGACGTTTCGACCCTCTGAAAGCGCACTTGGGGCGTCAAGGCGGGTCTTCCTCAGGACTGTGTGGGATGGGGGAAACAGCCTAAGTGAAATGATTAATGAAAGATGGCATTAATATGGATTCTAGCATGGAGTACCGGCCACTAATTGCCACTAATCGTTTTAAGAGAACTCACCTTCTCTTATGCCCAGCCGGGCATATAGTGGTGAGGGAACTGTAGAAATCAGCTCTGTCAGAAAAAGAGCCTAATTAGTGCTTTATTGATTTCATTACTTTTTAGGGCACATACAAACGCTAGGATTCCTTTTACAACACTTACCTGTCGGTGTGACAGTTACTTGTGCCCCCAACGGTGATCTTGTTTAATACTGCGTAGTTATTGATGCCAACCGATGCACCTTTCTGACTGAAAAGTAGAGGGTCATGTATTTAATAATGGGTTCCCTACCCTTTGACATTGTATGAGTACAATGATCAAATGCATGGGCTCACCTTGATTATGGTATAGTAAATCTACCCAGCGATGATCCTCTGCGAATACTATGGCCCCATATGGCTTGGAGATTCCATGATTTCAAAACGCAAGCGGTGCTCTTTCCACTGTGAAGGAAAGGGTCACATGCGTATTAAGGGCTACTAATCAATTACCAAATGTTAAAAAGTTAAAAACGGACGCGTGTCCTTACTACGTAGAAGACACCCGGGTCACTGAGCTCACCTTTACTTGTATGACGAGTGCTAAATGACGGATGCAAAGACCAGGGATTTCCCTTCCTGCCCGGCGTTGCTCCTGCGTGGAATGCCTCACGAGCAATGAAACACCGCTGATATTAGTCAGCTGCGGTGAGCGTAAGGAGGTAAGCAGCAAAACGTCAATTGCAACACGTGACCTTGGTTGATAGGCAACCACAGACGCTAGAACACCCTGCCTGAAGCGAAGGCTTTGCTCCTACCCAAACACGAATCCAAGTCCGTGTGCGTCAGAGGTCATGAAGCCTACCTGCTAAGCGTCAGTCCTTGTTAACCCGAAGTTGACAAACTCCGCTTAAACTATAGTGAATGCAACTAATAAAGTACATGTAGCGGCATCTGCGAATGAAGAGGAATTATTTCAGAATTGTACAGTTACAACATCAGTTAACCAACAAAGGACCCAAACTTGTGGTTTCACATATAAATCACTGTAATGCACAATTTACTATGATGTTTCACAACAATCTATAAATTCAAGGCAGATTTATATTCATATTTGTCATGATCTCATTACCACATTTAAACACGGTATCAATCAAAAAACATTACCTATTGATCTTTACTACTCTGTCATAAGTGTGGATCATGTAAGGCTTGTGACTTCTGACAGGAAGGGGACACTTTCACACATGAGAATAAGACTTACAAACTCCAGGAGTTTAGCAATTGCAATAGTACGAATCTTATCTATGCAATTACATGCCCCTGTGCCAAAATATATGTGGGTCAGACTACACAAAAAATAAAGACACGCATCTTACAGCACATGAGTAGGGTGAAATAATGCAATACACCAGGAGCACCCCTGGTGGAACATTTTCCAACCAAAAACATACTCCGCAAGATCAAGTGGTGGGTACTAGAGAGAATACATACCAACCTGAGAGGGGGCTCTGTCCCACACTCATTGAAATACAAAGAGTGTTGTTGGATTCACTCTTTGAATTCAGTGAAAAATGGGTTAAATGAAATGGAAGAAACAAACAGACAAATGGGGCAGTTATAGGGGTACAAGGTGCTCCATTACTGTCATTCCTTAATCACCATTCACCGAGTGTTACAAGAATTCAGACAGACTAGTAAAGATCAATAGGTAATGTTTTTTGAGTGATACCGTGTTTAAATGTGGTAATGAGATCATGACAAATATGAATATAAATCTGCCTTGAATTCATAGATTGTTGTGAAACATCATAGTAAATTGTGCATTACAGTGATTTATATGTGAAACCACAAGTTTGGGTCCCTTGTTGGTTAACTGATGTTGTAACTGTACAATTCTGAAATAATTCCTCTTCATTCGCAGATGCCGCTACATGTACTTTATTAGTTGCATTCACTATAGTTTAAGCGGAGTTTGTCAACTTCGGGTTAACAAGGACTGACGCTTAGGAGGTAGGCTTCATGACCTCTGACGCAAACGGACTTGGATTCGTGTTTGGGTAGGAGCGAAGCTTTCGCTTCAGGCAGGGTGTTCTAGCGTCTGTGGTTGCCTATCAACCAAGGTCACGTGTGGCAATTGACGTTTTGCTGCTTACGTCCTTATGCTCACCGCAGCTGACTAATATCAGCGTTGTTGCATTGCTCGCGAGGCATTCCACGCAGGAGCAACGCCGGGCAGGAAGGGAAATCCCTGGTCTTTGCATCCGTCATTTAGCACTCGTCATACAAGTAAAAGTGAGCTCAGTGACCCGGGTGTCTTCTACGTAGTAAGGACACGCATCCGTTTTTAACTTTTTAACATTTGGTAATTGATTAGTAGCCCTTAATATGCATGTGACCCTTTCCTTTACAGTGGAAAGAGCACAGCTTGTGTTTTGAAATCATGGAATCTCCAAGCCATATGGGGCCATAGTATTCGCAGAGGATCATCGCTGGGTAGATTTACTATACCATAATCAAGGTGAGCCCATGCATTTGATCATTGTGCTCATACAATGTCAAAGGGTAGAACCCATTATTAAATACATGACCCTCTACTTTTCAGTCAGAAAGGTGCATCGGTTGGCATCAATAACTACGCAGTATTAAACAAGATCACCGTTGGGGGCACAAGTAACTGTCACACCGACAGGTAAGCGTTGTAAAAGGAATCCTAGCGTTTGTATATGCCCTAAAAAGTAATGAAATCAATAAAGCACTAATTAGGCTCTTTTTCTGACAGAGCTGATTCCTACAGTTCCCTCACCACCATATGCCCGGTTGGGCATAAGAGAAGGTGAGTTCTCTTAAAACGATTAGTGGCAATTAGTGGCCGGTACTCCATGCTAGATTCCATATTAATGCCATCTTTCATTAATCATTTCACTTAGGCTGTTTCCCCCAACCCACACAGTCCTGAGGAAGACCTGCCTTGACGCCCCAAGTGCGCTTTCAGAGGTTCGAAACGTCGAACTACGTTATAGTGGACCTATTATAGGATAATCCTGTAGTGAATACTGACAAAGGCAATATACAGTTGGATAGCGGAGAATATAGGCCAAGATAAATCCTCTTTTTATGTCCCATTTGTAAATAGTACCTGTACACTTTGTTGGTTACACTTGCGCCGTGAGCACAGAGCACTAAATGTCATGAATTGCACTTATTGATCACTTTTCAGCCTTTTTGTAAATGATGAACATTTGAAGTATACATGAATGAGTACAATTTATAAAACATTACATGAAGATATAGATGGTTTGGATTCTGTTTCTTTGAAAATAATTTTTTTGTTGAAATACTTTTTTAAGTAAAGTATTGTTTGAATGCTACATATATTTATGAGAGAGCAAAAGAAATACGTTGCACCCATATGAACCAACTGTTTATAAATATTGATTTATTGCCCAGGTTCATAGGGATACTGGGTTAACCCCATTGGATACGGAACCTGTATGATCATAAGGGCAGTTGTACAGTGTAATTAGCATATATATACAATCTTGTGTAAGAAATCCCCATGATATGCCTCGATACCCCTGCCCCATTTACTTGCAATAGCTTCCGGTCACCAAAAGTACATGCAAAAAGACAGCAGAAACTAATATACAGGTTGTCTCTGTGTGAACCCTAAAAGTTGCAATCTCGTCTTGTTCAATTGTGCTATCACAATGATCTAAATTAAGAACAACATTACAGAACTCTCCCACCCCCACCCACTTCAGCACCCTAACATTGCCAAAGCCATACCCAACACCCTTAGCAAGCTCCAATACGAGGAAAAAAAAAATAGTACAGTAATGTGGGGTATACCCATTCAGGGGGATTGCGACACAACCAGTCTTCCTGTAGACAAGGGAGGTGGCCACTGAGTGTCCAAATATAGCACCCGAGCCATCGCTACAATCATGAAAATAAAGGCATGTATTCAACAAGTCATTATCGTGTGCAGAGAAATGTATGTATAAACATAAAGTCAACAATGAAAAGGGATACAAAGACAGTAGATTGTCTTAACACTGCAGTCAAAAAGCAAAAGGTAGGGATAGTGAGCCCAACTGGGTGCCGTCCAGAGTCAATGGCACTGAAAAGAACGCTGGGGACGGATCACCCCGCAGATCTTCGTTCAGACCTTTTCTTAGGAGTGTAATCTTGCGTCCTTCAGTCATCGACATCCGAGGTGATGGGAGATTGTGTCTTTTTGCGGTGCAGAGTTTTGGCAAAATCCAGGGCACGTTTTGGATTTGTGAAGATCTTAGCCTTATCTTCTGATTCGATCCGGAGGTGAGCCGAGTAAAGCATAGCATAAGGGATCTTCTCTGCAAACAGGATTTATTTGGCCGATTGAAATTCCTTACTCACGGCTGTCGCCGTAAAGTCAGGGTTGAAGGATAGAGCATTACCTTCATAGTTGACATTGCCTTTTTGTCTGGAAGCACAAAGTATAGTGTCTCTGTCTCTATAATTGAGCAAGCGGGCAATAATCGGCCTGGGTGGCGCTCATGAGGGTGGTCGTGCTGCCGATGAGTGATTGGACGGGGGTGCCACTACTCAGTGTTATCTTGCCGTTTTTACCCTGCTCCTGACCACGAGGATTCGGAGGGTTTCACCTGTCACTTTTCATGGCCCCCGCTTCGCAGGAGCCGTTCACGGAACTGTGGGGCAGAGCATCTGGACATTGAGGGACTGCGAGGCCCAGCAGGCATAGCGCCACACACCTGCTCCCTCTTCCCTCATTGGACATGCCCCTGGCTCTACATCATTGCAGCACGGCCTCCGCTCCACGGGCCCGCTACTCAGTGTTATCTTGCCGTTTTTACCCTGCTCCTGACCACGAGGATTCGGAGGGTTTCACCTGTCACTTTTCATGGCCCCCGCTTCGCGGGAGCCGTTCATGGAACTGTGGGGCAGAGCATCTGGACATTGAGGGACTGCGAGGCCCAGCAGGCATAGCGCCACACACGTGCTCCCTCTTCCCTCATTGGACACGCCCCCCTCCTGGGAGATCCATATAATCTAATCAAAATCCCGCTACGCGGGACTTGCGCGGGCGGCCGCCGGGCTAGGCCCGGGCAAAGGGCGGGGCGTCTGTGGCCGTCCGGGGCTGGATGAGGCTGGGCAGGGCCACCCCTTTTGGCTCTTGGTTCAAAGACATTAATTTTATACTGTTTGTCAACTTTGTACAGGAAATATACCAAAATCGTTAGATCTACCAAAGGATTTGGGTGCTTCTGTTAAAATGGTTTTACGTTCAGGGAAAAATAGATTGGTATCCATAAAAACAAACGCTGGGTTAGTTACGGGTACTCTGGATGACTTTTTCACAAGGACTACGAGAATTATAGAGAAAGAAATTGCCCATGTAGAAAAGCGTCTATCATTAGATATTTTGATGGGTAAGCGATCTTCCCTAGGTGTAATCGGGGCTGCTGTAACTCCGGCTGAACGTAATGAGTTGACCCCTTTCATAATTACTAGCCCAATTCCATGCATAGTAGAGGCAGGGTTAGAAGGTTCTCCTACTGGCAATGCTCCAAGTTTAATTGCATTTAGTCCACCTCCTAGCGAATTAAGCTGTAGAACTTCAACACCTAACTTACTTATTACCCCTACTCATGCTCCCCAACCACAGCAAGTATTAGATCAGGGATCGGATGATGGAAATGCAGTGAGTTTAGTAACTTCCAAACCGGCGAAAAAGAAGAGAGGAGGAGGACAAAGAAAGAGCGGGGATGTCAGGAAAAAGAGCACAAAGAAACAACCTAAAATGCAAACTCCTCGGTTTCCTCTAGAGCCGGTAGTTGAGACTGTAAACCAACACGGTGTTTTGGATGACAAAATCCTCCCCCAGACTCAAGAGACTTCTAGTGATGACCTTATTGCCAAGATGGAAAAACTAGTAAGGTCATTAATATTGCCTGTGATTAATCGAACAAAGGTATTTATAGAAAAACTGGATAGGCTAGAGGAAATTGTTAAAGGAAACATGTCAAAAATTGACTTAGTGAGTAATAGTAGGAATAAGAAGGAGGTTAGAGTTGATTCTGTTACACAATCAGCTAACGTCACTCATGCAGTAACTTCTGTAATTACTGCAGAACAGAATGCTTCACCGGCCTTAGAGGTCAATGGTGTGGTGCAGTGGAATACTTTAGCACCCAAAGTAACCAGGATGGCACCCTTGAAAAAGGCTTCCATCCCAAAGCAAGGGCCAACTCAGCCTTTTAGCGCTGCATCACAGGGCAGACAACTGATTAAAAAGAGGACCCTATGTGTAAATCTTCCCCCAGAATCAATCCCTTTCACAGTTATTTTAACAGGGGTACCAGAACTTAGTCCAGACTCCAAGGAATCTGATAGGGATTTAAAAAACAAAGTTATCTTCTGGCTTAGTAGGAACAGAAGATTACCCTCGGGTTCCAACAGAGATTTTAGGCGTAAGGAGGGTGTCTTGGTTAGGACATAGCACTAAAGATCTCGAGGGTGACTGTGTGATTGTTAACCTCAGAGATCCCTGGGCTGTTGAATATATTTGCAGGAAGCCACGGTTTGGCCGTTTAGGTGATATACAATCAATTGGTCTACATTATTTTTATCCCCATTCAAATATTGATTTCCCATCTATGCCAATGAATCCTACTTGGGGTAGACCATTCGGGATAAATAGACCTGCCGGGGCTCCTCAATCTTCACATTTCCCACATTTTCTGTCCGCAAGAAATAGGTTTGAACCCCTTATGGGTTTGGAGGGAGTGGACTGACTCCCAAAGGATTGTACCTTTAATGGGGGGAAGGTTGAATATGTGGAAAATGTTACTCTATCTAGCTTGACCAAGAAAAGACAGGATGAAGTAGCAGGTTCTTGGGTAAAGATGGCTAGCAATATAACCCGAACCCTTGATGAGCCAAATATTAAACCGGCAGCCCACAGTGGAAATGAGGATGATGTTACTCGAGTGAATATGGGACCTGCAGGCAAAGAAAATCTCAACTCTGTATTAAATCAGCAGAGTAGAGAAAACCCCAACAATATTAGAAGTACAAACTCCCCTTATGCCGATGTAGCAAATAATGTTATAGAAACAATAGTGGGTGAGAGTGATATAGTTCACCTTAATGGAAAAGCACCAAGGGGTAAAGAGGGTAACCTGGCTGAGGACAGCTACTTTCGCTTGATTTCCTGGAATATAGCTGGCCTTTGGCGGAGGCTAGAGGATCCAGCGTGGTTAAAATTCATTGAATCCTTTGACATTGTCTGCCTTCAGGAGACATGGAGTATAGTGGATCATAGCCTGGATGATTACCAAATGTTTAATGTTTTTGCTGAGCCTTCACAAGCAGGGAGAGCTAAAGGTGGGCTTGTGATAGCTATCTCTGTATAATCTAACACATGTGGTTCGATTGGTGGAATCTCCTTGGTACCAATTACTTATGATCAAGCACTTATTTCCAGTAACCCTTCTTCTGATAAATTGGTATTATAATATATTTGATCCCCATGCAACCTCAGTTATTGAAAAATTACGGGAGGAAATTGTTAAGATTACAAACAGGGTTTTCCCTCTTTTTATTATATGGTTAGGCGATTTTAATTGTGTGTTGTGCAAATTCAGTGTGTGGATTGGTGGACTCAAGTGACCAGCCTATGGCTCATTTTTCCCATTTGAAACAGGGGGTTGCTTTGAATAGTATTGTTATGAATAATGATTTATGTATCCTGGATATGCCTAGCTTTTCCGGCCCACTGGGTATACCCACTTTCCAGGGTACAGGGGACCGAGTGAGTACAATTGACTTTGCTATGGTATCCATGGGTTTTGCCCATCTTGTAAAGGATTTTAAGATTGAGGCGAATTCCACCAGCGACCACAACCCCCTAATCCTGAGTTTTAACCCTGTCTATGAGAAAACCCAGACCGCGGAACAACCGATAAAATATAGTCAAAATCAGGAGGTCACCTTAAGGTGGGACAGGGTAGATGTGAGGCAATTGGAGGTGGATATCTTCAAGAAAAACAAGGCTGGGATAGAAATTTGCTTGACGCCTATGTCCGATCCAGACTTTATAATCAAGAATTTTGAATCCCTGCTAGGAAATGTGGCATCACACCTTGTAAAAACAGGGGGGGGGGAGACAAGATAGGGGACCTAAATGGTTTGACGCAGAATGTTCTGCTGCTCAAACAAGTTTAACAAAGGCTTTATGCCAAGTACAACGTGATAGAGATTTGGTCAGATCGGCTAGGAAAAGGTATAGAGACGCAATTAGTAGACGGAAAACTGAGTTAAGGACTAAGGCCTGGGAAAATCTGGAGAAAGCGGCCGAACTGAGGGACTCTAGGCTTTTTTGGGAGGTAATAAACCGACCATTTTTAAAAAACATAGAAAAGGGTAGCATGCAAGTGCACATACCAGAAGACTCCTGGGTAGCTCACTATAGTAAAAATGTTAATCCAAATGAGGTACTGCTAACTACTACTGTCGGAGTTGGCGAATTTAATATGGAGTCAGCCAAATTATTTAGTGCCTCACTAACGCTTCCAGAGGTAAAGATTGCCCTGAGTAAAGGTAATGCATTAAAGGCCCCAAGGCCAGATGCAGTACCCTTGGTTCTCTTTAAGCATAACTTAGAGGTCTGGTCACCACTCCTATTAAATGTATTTAAGGCAATAGTGGTGGGGTCTATCCCAATTTCCTGGAAAGAGGCTGTTGTGATACCTATCTTTAAAAAGGGTGACAAGTCTGACCCGTGCTGCTACAGGCCGATATCACTAATAGATGCGTCCTGCAAACTAATGGGCAGAGTGATATTGGCACGCCTCGAAACATGGGCGGAGTCAGTAGACATTATTGTGGATTCCCAATATGGGTTTAGAAGAGGTAAAAGAACCACCGAGCAGTGTCTCAATTTCGAACTAATTATGGGCAAGTACATGGGTGCCAAGCATTGTTCCATCTACTTGGCATTCATGGACTTGTCCAGTGCCTTTGACACCGTATGCAGGGGTAAGCTGTGGCGGATGATGGAGTCCATGGGGTTTGAGGAACCATTGGTTACCTTGCTTCGTAGACTCCATGCCGCCACAACAGTGAACATTAGATATGGCCCTGGTGGGCAGAAGACTAAACCTATACTATCCACTGAAGGTGTCCGCCAGGGATGCATCTTAGTTCCCTTTTTAATTTTGGTTTATACCAATGGATTAGAAAGTTTTTTGTTGGAATGTGGCGCTGACTTTCCACAGGCTAATGGTAAAAGGATACCAATGTTGTCATACGCAGACGACACGGTTTTAATGACCCTTACTCCCAATAGCCTGCAGATTTGTTTGAATGCTTTTGATATATTTATGGAAAGCTTAGATCTTGGGGTCAATTTCACTAAATCATTTGCCATGACTTGCGGCCCGAAAAGTGTAAAAAACGCAGGTATATGGTGAAGGACTCAATTATTGTGAAAGTTGACAACTTTAATTACCTATGTAACCTATTTAACAAGAAACTGAATTGGGACCCTTTGATATCAGCTCGGGTCCAAAAGGTTACACAATCAATTGAAGCCCTTTTTCGTTTTGCGAGTAAACTAGGTTAAAGGCGAATAGCAGAATTAATATCCCTATATAAAGCCAAGTGTGTCTCCGTTGCAACTTTCGGGGCTGGAGTCTGGGGGTCACAAAATAGTGAAAAGTTACAGGTTATGGAGAACAAATTTATAAAGCGTCTCCTATCTGTCCCATTAGGTTCGTCGAGCAGTTTTTGTCATGGGGAGGTGGGCAGGGAGTTTGTATGTGACATTATTCATGTATCTCCACTATTGCTATGGTCTAAAGTTTGGCAATCTGAAGAACTGAAATTGACAAAGGATATTTTACAAGATTGCCTTAAACTTGACCACTGCATGGAGATTCCATGGCTCCTATATGTTAGGGATACCTTTTACAAGATTGGGTTAGGTAATATGTTTGAAAACCCTGACATGATTGGCAAGGATTCTAAGTCAATTATCAAAAATGCCTATTGCCTTAATTTGGGTATCTTAAGGAATAGTGAGCATGCACTGTATGTGAGGGGCAAATTGCAGAAGCCTTTTTACTTATCGTAAAATGTAAAAAATGTAAATGTAAATTGATACTTGTATAGCGCACTACTCACCCGCAAGGGTCTCAAGGCGCTTGTACGAATACCGCTGTGGAACCCATCCTGGCTTTCCCTGTGAGGTGTCCACTCCTGGGCACCCCCAAGGTGGAGGCCAGGCATCCTTAGCATTGTGGGGGCCGTTGTGGAGATTAAGCAAGCTATTGCCCAGAGTTGCAGAGTGGGACTCCATGATTGGAATAGGCACCGAGGTGAGAATTATCAGGTCCGTGGAATTTTTGAGCCCAAGACCCACCGAGGCGGGGAATTGAACCCTGGTCCCGGACTAGACCTCTGCATCAGGGTCTGCCGCTCTAACCATTGAGCCACACTTCTCCACCGTATCGTATATCATACATACGCAATGGTGTTTTTATTTGACAAGGTTTCGCCTTAGTACATTACACTTCCTTTTTTCTTTTCCAAAGCAAAGGGGGGTGGTGTGAGAGTTTATCCCCTTCCCCCTGTAATGATAGGGTTTCGCAAAGTACTTTGCACCTTATCCTTTTCTGTGCTTTGTATAAGGTCCCAAGAAATACATTCATTAGACCTGTTTTATTATCTTTTGGATCATGCTATTACAAAGAGGGCTATGAACATTTATTGTCCTTGTCAACTCCAAGTATATGTAATGCTGTACTTAGTTTTATTAGATCGGCCCTGGCTATTAGAAATCTACTGAAATAAGTTATTGGTGGACATTTTCATAAATGTTTCTCCTGTTGGCCTGTTTATGAAATCCATTTAGAACTTTATGTCCTGTCCACATATATGATCAAGGTTATTTTTTAATGCATTGTAAAGCCTAAATATGTAAATATGTATCGTGGACTTTTATGACAAATCATGTATTTTTATATTGGTGTATACTTTTATGACTCCTGTTATTGGAATCGAAATAAAATTATTTGAATGAATGAGTGATTGGCCCTCTCCACAATAAACATACTGGATAGCGTGTTGTCGCCACAGAGCTCTCAAAACAGATTTTCAACATACGTTTCTAGGCACCCTACATTGGTCGATACGGGAAGCCCTAAAATACGTACATTGTTGCATCGTGAGCGCGCTTCGAGGTTTTCATTCTTGGCTTGGATGGCCGACAATAGTTGTTCCATGTCGGATGTTTTCGTCTTGATTTTCTGTAGGCCATTCTCTGCGGTCGATATGCGTTGCTTTGCTTCTCCAATACAAATGCCCTGTTTATCGAGTTTAGTTGAGATGCTATCAATTCGGACATTCAGAGCTTCCATATTGTCATTTATGGATTGTAGGCTCATGTGCATAGCAGCAAGGTCTCTAAAGTGGTCGGGCTGGGGTGGCATCGTCCAACTCCGAGTCTGAGGCATGCTGGGGTTTGCCAGATTTGCACAACTTGAACATGAGTCACAGTTGATGTTTGTCCGGTTTACCCATTGCGTGGCACCAGACTGAGGTCGATTGCTCAATAGAGAAACCGTGTTTCACTTGCGTCGATGTTGCCCAAGCTATCAGTTCAGCAATACGCCTGGGGAGCTTACAGAAATCCACTTGGTGGTGTTGCGCGCCACTGGACACTCATCGAAAACCCATGCTAGTCAGTGTTTTACAGATTGTTAAGGAACAACAGGTGCTCTCCTGGTAGGTAGCCCAGCCTACCACGCCTTCGCGAACATGCAGCAATACAGTTCCTCCTCAAGGCAGTGCATACAGTTCTAGCCAGTCACCAAGCGACATGAGGCACACTGTCACCGCAGCACACTCTCAAGCACCACCGCTGTAGTTTGGGGCAGTAAAACGTAATATGTATTTCTTGTCCGGTACTTTAAGGATAGTCAATGTGGAAACAAGCCGCAGTATTTCAGTCACCTCTGTCGGGGTACCAGCATTCGTCACTGCAGATATTTCAAAGCGTATTGGGATTTACCAAAGGCCCCCTGAACTGTAATTGTTCAATTACTAGGACAGGGAAAAACAAGTGCGATAAACAATTCCTAGGCAACTAAAAAATTCATACATACAACAATGTGCGGAGGGTATAACAGAAACAATGAACTAGGTGTCTAAAAAGTTGTGTTATTTTTATTCAGTTATAAAAGTACATGTCTTTTAAAAACATTATTTTGGTCATTTAGAACATAAAATGTTGACATAAACAATATATCTCTTGTAGTCGAAATGCAAATAATATATTCAATACTAGTTTATAAACATATAAAATAAAAAGTTATACACATATATAGCTTTCTTTCTCGCAGTAATTATGAATTATATATACATTATTTGCATTTCGACTACATGAGATATATTGTTTATGTCAACATTTTATGTTCTAAATGACCAAAATAATGTTTTTAATAAGACGTACTTTTATAACTGAATAAAAATAACACAACTTTTTAGAAACCTATAGGCAGATCCAGTTATTGTGCGCCACAGCTCCGCCACCCATGGTGCGCCGCATTTACAATGCGGCGCACCATGGTGCAAGGAAGGGCAGATGCGTGACGCATCTTTTGGCTTACGGACATACAGGCGGCGCATTGCTGGAGTCGCGTCGCAAGCGCGACGCAACTCCTGCAATGCACAGGGGCCACCCATACATTACATGGTACGTCACTCCTTACGCGTAAATCTGCCCCACATTTCATTGTTTCTGTTACACCCTCCGCACGATGTTGTATGTATGAATTTTTTAGTTGCCTAGGAATTGTTTATCGCACTTGATATTTCAAAGCGCACATAAGTTGATTTCAGCAGTCTCAACAATCATCCATGTGTCGCCCCACCTACTCGTGTACACTCGACTCTATGGCCGCCACTCCCATTAGCATTAGGCAGCACCACCATGCGGCCTGCTCTACACTCGGCACAATCAGTTGTTCGCTTCAGTGCTCTTCTTTTTGGCTCTAACGGAATCGCTCAGGGAGCCCCAGCACCCGCATCGAGCTCTGTAGAGTGGCCTGCAGATCGCACAGCTCACCTCGTGCACCTAGGCCTCGGCACACAAACCTCCAACGTTTGTCAGCGGGTCCTCCCGGTAGCAGAATGGTAATGCACACCACCTTGGGGCTCTCGCGTCAGTGCGTCAACCAATGCAGGAGTCTGTAGAGGCAGCAGTCAGCAGTAATGCAGCCGTCACGGCCGCTCCTCATCTCGCGGGCTCCGGCACGCTAGGTCATGAAGATGGAGGCCTCCATGTTGTCAAGGACACGGCCTCAGGTAAAATTGCGAGTACTCGTGTCTTTATTCTTTTTCCCGTAGCAAAATCACCATCATGTAATCACCCAGGGTCAGGACATCAGGCACCGCAGCATAGAGGGGCTCGATGGCTACCGGGTATCAGAATTACTGCAGGATTATGTTGGTGGCCGGCAGAGCCGCGATATTATGCACCTATCTTGCAGTGCGTCAAGCCACGCCTGATAGAGCATAATTAATGGAAATAAACTTACAGCTTGAATGTGTGATGAATTATTAAACTGTACAATGTGCAGGGGGAAGACATCCATTTTGACAAAAATGGCAGCCGGGCCCAAATTGAGGCTTAACATGAGCTAGTAAACCATAATTCTGCATGACATAGGGAATTCGTTTAAAAAGAATTGGTACTCTATGAGTGCGTACATGTAAAATCAAGAGTACGCCTGCATTCTACACAGCATCAGTGCAGTACCACATCAGCATCCGTGCAGCACCAGCAGAGTGCCATCTCTGCATTAGCACTGCGCCACCTGAACACCACCACCTCAGCATCAGCACAGCCCCATCACAGCATCAGCACAGCACTACCTCCTCATCAGTGCAGCTCCACCTTAGCACCAGTGCAGCACCAGTGCTGAACCACCTCCACATCAGCGCAGCACCATCGCAGCATCAGCACAGCACTACCTCCTCAATGTACCACCAACTCAACACCCGCACAGCCCCAGCACAGCACTACATCAACATCAGCACAGCACAATCTCTCCATCAGTGCACCACCACCAGTGCAGCCCCACCTCAACAGCAACTCGGGATTCTTGCAGCACCACTTCAGCATCAGCACTGCACCACCTCCACATCAGCACAGCATCACCTCAAAACAGCACCAACTCAGCATCACTCAGCACCACCTCAGCACCATGGCAGCACCACCTCCTCAGCATATCTCACCACCAACTCAGCATTAGCACAGCACCAGCACAGCACCACCTATGCATTAGCACTGCGCCATATCTATATCAGTGTACCACCACCTCAGCACAACACCACATCAGCATCACTTACCACCAACTGAGCACCGGCTCAGCACCACCTGAGCACCAGTGCAGCAGCATCACCTCAGCAGGACTCAGCTCCACCTCAGCATGACTCAGCACCACCTCAGCACCAGCGCAGCACCACCTCAGCATTAGCACAGCACCATATCCGCATCATTGCACCACCACCAGCTCCGGGCCATATCAGCACCAAGGCAGCCCAACCTCAGCAGTACCACTTCAACATCAGTGCAGCATCACTTCAGCACAGCCCCAACTCAACATCACTCAGCACCACCTGAGAACCAGATTTGCATCACCTGAACACCAGTGCAGCACCACCACCTTAGCATAAACCAGCACCTCAGCATCACTCAGCACCACCTCATTATCATCTCAGCATCACCTCCTCATCAGTTGACCACCAAATTAGCATCAGTGCAGCATCCCTTCAGCACCAGCGAAGCAAAACATAAACATCAGCACAGCACCATTTCCACATCAGTGCACCGCCACCAATGAAGCTCCTCCTCAGCAGCAACTCAGCACCCATGCAGCAGCACCACGTCAGCAGAACATCACCTCAACACCGCACCAACTCAGCATCACTCAGCACCAACTCAGCACTAGCGCAACCCCACCACCTCAGCATGACTCAGCGCCACAGGATCACTCAGCACCACCTATGCAACACTCAGGAACACCTCAGCATCACTCAGCACTACCTCAGTAATACTCAGTATCACCTCCACACCAGCACACCACTACCTCAGCATCACTCAGCACCACCTGAGTATCATTCAGCATCACCTGAGCATCACACCTGCACCAGCACACCACCACCTCAGCACCAATTCAACCTTACTCACCACCACCTCTGTGTGCCCTCGGAATCTGGCATCTTTTGATTCTCTCCTAGTGTCCGTCCGCTGCTCGTGTTGTAATGTAGGTACTATTTCTCAATCTCCACCCTCCTATTGTTTATGTCTCTCCATTCATAACTAAATAAAGCTATAACAAACAAGCATTACAACAGGCAGGAAGAGTTTGCCAGTTTTGCAAGGACAAAACAACTAAAGGACCTTTTTTGTTAATTCTTTTTTTAATAGAGTCATTCAATTGTCATCATATCTTCTTTAAACTCCACTACATAACACTCCACAAAACAAAATACCATTCCATATACTTACACTTCATTTCACACAGTCCCACTCAACATAATTCCAATACACTCAAAAACACATAAATACTATGTACATAATACAACTGCACACCATACCATATAATTCCACTACACAAATACACACCACACAGTTTCACACCGCATAATACCACAACTAACAAGTCCAATCCAACCCAACCCACATAATTTGTACACACCATGTACATTCACTCCAATGCATAACACATAGGTAAGAGACATTTACATTTACAATGCAAATAGCACCAACTCTTTCCTTTTTTTTGATCAAATTTATTTTATTATCATTTTCATATAGGTACAACAGTGCAACAATCAGACAGTCATAGCCCCAGATGCGTTCATAGCCTCACTGTCCGCGATTAGCCTCTAAAGGCCGATCTCTGGAGCAGAATGCCATGAGTCCATGCGAGAGGGCGTAAGTCCTGCCCAGCAACATACTGCCTCTAAGAGCCCTCGTACCCAACCTCCCAACCAGACCCCCCCTAACCTCAACCACCCCTTCCCCGGAACCGCCCCCTTCCTCCCTCCCCCCTTTCCCGGTGTGTTCCGCTGTGTAGGTGTGTGGTATATGAGTGGACCCTCATCAGACCTTTCGTGTCTCGTCTCCTGGTGGTCTATGGAACTCATCAACTAGTCTAAGGACGTTGAGATACTTTGGGCAAGTGAGCTCACGGAATTTGTGTGACAGCAAGGAGATTAAGGGTGCCCATGTTTCTCTAAAGGTGTCGGAAGTCTGCGTTAGGGACGCCTGTATCCGCTCCATTCCCATTATGTACCATAGTCTGTGGAGCCACCCCGTGTGTGTGGGTTTCCGCTGGGTGCCCCAAAGTGAAAGGATGTGTTGCGTCGCCGCCCCTGGTGCTAGCCCCATTTGGCGCCCCCTAGTGGACTTAAGTGGAAAGGTGAGTTAGTTGGGCAAGCCCAGGATCGCGTATGCGGGGAAGCGGGGAATCTCCGTTTTGAAACAGCCATCTACGTCCCGAAGGACCTCCTCCCAGTATTCCTGCATCATTGGGCAGTCCCAGAGCAGATGGAGCATGGTCCCTATGTGTCCGCAGCCCCTCCAGCACAGGGGGTCCCGATGAGGATTGCTCTTGTGTAGCCTCTCCGGCGTCAGGTGCCAGCAGTATGCCACCTTTACTGCTGTTTCCCGACTGGCCACGTTACGAGCTGTGTGGTGTGCCCTGTAGTAGACGTCCTGCCATTCTTTATTCGAGAGCGCATGACCCAACTCTCGTTCCCACCGCTGTTGTCCCGCAGATTTAGTTGTTGGCCGGGGGGGTCAATATCTTGTACAGTTCCGTAATCGCCCGTTTATCCAAAGATTTGGCGAGGAGCCACTTCTCGTATGGCTTGAGAGCGCGGCCTACGTGTGGTATGACATCCCTATGGGTAAGCCAGTGCCGCAGCTGAAAATAATAAAAGTTTTGCGGTTTGTCAATGGAGTACCCGTCCTGTATAGCCTTCAGTGCCATAAAGCCTTGTGGGTCAAATAAGTGACCAGCCGAGGTGCACTCTGTCTGTCTCCACTGCGGGAAGGAGCCAGGGACCATTCCCGGCGGGAACGCCGGATTGTCAAATAGCGGCGTCATTGGCGAGGGAAAGGACGTGAGGTCCCTCGCTACCGCTACCCCATCCCAGACCTGGAGGAGTGTCCTAGTGATGGGTGATTTTTTGATGTATGCTGGTCTGTCTGGTTGCGCCAGACATGGGACCCTCCAGAGCGGCATCCCAGCCATGGCCCTGTCCTGGAATAGCCAGCGCTTCTCTGACGTCGGCCTGGACCACTCCAGGAGATATCCCATCTGTGTAGTTTGAAAGTACCGCCTTAAATCAGGGACCCCCAACACCCCCTCTGCGGGGACCCGCGTGATTAGGTCATGTCGCATCCTGGGGCGTTTACCAGCCCATATATAGAGCTGTATTGTGTTCTGCAGCTTCTTGATCATGCCTATCGTAGGGGTAACTGGAATGGTCTGAAATAAGTATAGCACTTTTGGCAGCAGGGACATTTTGACCGCAGCCACCCGACCAAGCCACGAAAGCGGTTGTTGTTTCCATCCCCGAATATCCTCTTGGATGCGCGTGAGGAGTTTGGTGTAATTCAGCTCCACTGTTTGAGCCGTTGTGGGCATTCGTTCGATCCCCAGGTATGGGAGTGGCGTTTGTGTGTACAGTCCTTTCAATTTCAAAGAGCCTCTGTTAGCCTGGTGGGTGTTGCACCCCAGGGGGAGAAGTACCGATTTATCAACATTCATTTTAAAGCCCGACACCTTTCCGAATCGATCCATCTCCTCCAAGAACGCTGGTATCGAGACCCTGGGGTTGTCCACGGCGACCAGGATGTCGTCCGCATATAGGCTTATCGTGTGTTCCTCGCCCCCGAACTTAACACCCGTGATGGCCTGGTTGTCCCGTACGCGCTGGGCGAAGGGTTCTATATACAGGGCGAACAGCAGGGGCGAGAGCGGGCAGCCCTGCCTCGTGCCACAGCGTATGGCGAACGGCTTGGAGCTCGTTCCATTCACCTTAACCGTCGCCTGGGGAGATGTGTAGCAGCTCGCCACCCAAGCCCTGAATCTTTCGCCTGCTCCAAATCTCGCCAATGTCCGGTCGAGATGGATCCAATCAACCCGGTCGAACTCTTTTTCGGCGTCGACTGACAGAAGGGCCGCATCTGTGGCATTGTAGTGTGCCTTATCGATCACGTTTAGCAGGCGCTTGGTGTTATCTGCGCTTTGGCGGGAGGGAATAAAGCCCGCTTGGTCCGGTTCTATTATACCTGGGAGACATGGGCCCAGCCTCTTGGCTAGGATCCCCGTGAAGAGTTTTAAGTCTAGGTTGAGGAGAGAGATTGGCCGGTACGCCGCGCATTGGGTCTTGTCTTTGCTTCTTGTCCTGCCGGCTTCGGCAGGACAATAATGTCGGCCTCCAGCATCTCTGGTGGAATCGATCCCTTTGAAAAGAATTGAACAGCTTCGTTAGTACTGGAGCTATGAGGGAGCAGAAGGATTTATAAAAGCCCGCAGAGAATCCGTCCAGGCCGGGCGCTTTAAGCGGCTTAAAGCGCGCAATAGCGGAGACCACTTCGTCTAATCGTATGGGGGCATCGAGCGCCAGTGCATTTACCTCGTTGAGGGCCTTTACCTTAGCTTCTTCTAGGTATGCTGCTCCCGCTTCTGCATCAGAGGCTGGATCAACTTTGTAAAGCGTGGCGTAAAATGTCTTAAATGCCTCCGCAATGTGGTCATCTTCCCGAAGCTCCCGGCCCCCCTCATCGCGAATGATCGGGAGTTTAGCTCTGACGATTTTCGCTTTGAGTTTGTTGGCGAGTAAGCGGCCCGTTCTGTCTCCCCCTACGTAGTACGTGTGCTTGAGGCGCAGTGCCACATATTCCGCCGGGTCCAGGTCAAGGCTCGCCAGCTGTGCACTGGCTGCTTTCAACTTATGAAAGATCCTAGGAGCCCCGGTTCGGCTGTGCGCCTGCTCCAATTCTAGCACTTGTGCCGTCAGCTCTTGGCGGCGTTCCTTCCTTTCCCTATTATCTGCAGCCGAAAGTGCAATCAGCTCTCCTCTGATAACTGCCTTGAGCGCCCCCCAGACCGCTGTCATTGCCACCTCCCCTGTGTCGTTTTGGCCTAAATAGTCCGTGATGCTCTGGCCTAGCTGCTGTGTGACCCCTTCGCGGGAGAGCAGATTTTCTCGGAGGCGCCAACTACCCTTGTGTGTTTGCAGTCGTGGAACTTGTAAGCGCATTACTACTGCATCATGGTCTGATAGGGCCTCCGGGGTAACTTCTATATCCCGCACCATAGGGGCCAGGTCAGTGGAGATAAGAAAATGATCAATTCTGGCATATGTACGGTGCACATGAGAGTAAAAGGTGGATCCTGGGGCTGTGTGGTGGGCTTCCCTCCAGGTGTCCAAGAACCCCCTGCTGGCGAGCCAGTGCTTCCCTTCAGTGGAGAGAGCCCCGGAATCACCGAACCTCCGACCTGACCGATCCCTTTCATTGTCCATGACCAGATTTATGTCCCCTCCAATCAGTATGTGCCTCCAGCTAGTGCCCATAACTTCTGAGAGTGCCCCTGTGAGGAACGCCTCCTGCTTGGTGTTGGGGGCATAGATGGACCCTACCGTGATCGACAGGCTCCCGATATGAACCGTGTGGGCTAAAAGCCTGCCTTTGATGTCCGCCACTTTGTCCCCCACCCGGCCTTTGAAATGTTTAGCAAAGAGCAGGGCCACTCCCGCTTTCTTCTCGGTGGTGGAGGAGTAGAGTTGGGTTGGGAACGCCCTGGATTTCATACGATGCCAATCCTTAGCTAGTAAATGTGTCTCCTGTAGGAGGCACACTGCCGCCATGGAGTTTTCTAGGTAGGAGAGCACCGCTCTCCTCTTTATTGGGTTGTTTAGCCCTTTAACATTAAGGGTGAGAACCTGGATAGACTCCTCAGCCATGAGGGGGTATGTATCTACTCACTCTCATCCAATGTTCTGACGCGAAGTCGTCCACCCCTCCCAATCTCGCTGCTTGGATGGATGGAACACACCTAAGCACACCCCCGGAAACCCCCCCATCCCGCTCCCCCCCTCCCACCCTTACCCCCCCCTCCAAACATGAAACCACAACTGGTGAACATTGTCCCAGGCCTATGTAATGTCTGTCCAGGCCTGTGGTGGATTAGTAAATGTATGGGTTGTGTGGCAGTGGCGGCTCGAGACCCCCCGCCCCGTCCCCCGACCGTGTCGCCACAACTTAGCTGAGTATGACCATCGCCTCAGTCTCTCATGAGTCAGCGCCGGTGTCTTTGGAGACCTCTTGAATCGCTGCAGCCTTTTCTTGTGCCATTGTCTCTGGATTTGGCTTAAGGCCTTTCCTGGGGGGGGCGTCCACGTCGCACCTTCTGCCGGCCGTCACCAGACATCCGTGGGGATCTGGAAGGGGCCTCGGATGATCGCCTCTCCTCGTTGTCCTCTGGCTGGTCCCCTTCGTGTGGAATGCCCAGTAGGGCGCAGGTGTCCCGCAGAGATCTCAGCTGGTGAAGGGCCCCGTTCCATTTGAAGATTAGCCTAAAGGGGTGCCCCCAGGAGTACGGGACCCCCTCGTTGCGGAGGAAGGTGGTGGCTATTTTGAATGCCCTCCTCTTCTGTAGGGTAATTGCCGATAGGTCCTGGAGTAGTTCCACCGTGTGGCCCTGAAAGTGAAGAGGCTGTTTTAGACGTGCCGCCTTCATTATGCGTTCCTTGAGGGGGTAGTCAGGGAGAAATGCCAGGATGTCAGGTGGGGGACCCTGGGTTCGGCGAGCTAAGCCCACCCGGTGGGCTCTATCAATACGGATCACAAAGTCCTCGCTTTCGTCGAGCACCGTACGGAATAGGCTTTGTAGGTACCCTACCATGTCGTCCCCCTCTGCTTTGGAAGGCACATTGCGGACCCGAATGTTGTTGCGCCTTGCACGGTTCTCCAGGTCCTCTGTGTGGGATTGGAGGTCTGTCTGTTGCTCATTGAGCCTGATGATTTCCTGCCGCAAGAGTTCTACTTCTTCGCTCCTGGCCTGCTCCGCGAGCTCGGTCGCGGCCACCCGCTCCCCCAGGTCGTCGACGTCCCGACGGAGTTCTTTGTAGTCCCCTGCCATTTCTTGTCTGAGGGTTTGGATGTCTTCCTTAAGAGAGTTGAAGAAGGCCTCAATGAACGCTTTAGTCGCCGGGGCTTCCCCTTCATCGCGATCCTTTCCTTTAGGAGGAGGCGCCTGTGCCGGTTTGTCAGGGCTTTTGTCGGTTTTAGAAGTCCCTTTGGCCAGCAGTTCAGGGATGGTACGGCCCCCTTTGCGGTTGGAGGAAGCCATAGTCCACTCACCCTGCGGATCCGGCTGTCTCCCGGTTGTGTCGCGCTCCCCGGCAGGACCACAGTCAATCTGTGGTGGGTGCGCAATGGGGGAGGGGGAGTAGTGCGTTAGGATGTTGCTCCGTCTCAGTGAGGGTCGTGTGCCCCTCGGCCCAGGGTCCCGGACTGTGCTATCTCTCGGCTCTCCGGATCAATCTTTTCTTCCGTTTCTCGGTGGCCGCGTCCCGTTCCCGCGGCCCCAGGCCTCTGCCAAACACCGGGGGCCAGTGTGGCGCCCCCCGAGCCGCCTCCCCGTCGGCAGGGTCCATTCCCGCCTCGTGCTCCGCTAGCGGGTCTCAAGGACTCTCTCTATTTCCGGCCCCCTGGTGCGGTTTCGGGGCGGCCGCTTTGTCGTGTGGCCGGCGCTCCTGCCGTGGGGCCACTCGCCGCGCCGCGGCGTGAAGCAGTGGTCTGCCCCAGGACACTCTCTGGAGGGCCGTTTGATGCCCCCCGTTCACTCCCCCCTTTATGGTGGTTCCCGGGGGCTCCTTTTATCTTCTCCTCCCAGATTGTGGTCCCAGGGCAGCTGTGGTGGCGTGTGTCCAGTGTTCGCGGTGTGGGGCCACCCGCCGTGTCACGGTCCGCAGCCCGGGGCACCATCCGGAGGCTCGATTAGTGCCCCCGACCTCTCTTGTCTGCTCCTGAGGCCACCTCCTTTGCGCGCCCGCGTGGGCGGATCCACCACCCTCTGTTTGCGGCCTAGCTGTGGTAGGCCTTGTGGTGCCGCTATTCCGAACGTGGCTGTGTGCCCCAGGGCCCCTGCGGCGTCAATCCAGGCTCGCCGAGCACCGGGGGCTCGAGTGTCCGCCTCCCGGGGTGATTCCCCGCTCTCCTCACCTTTACATGTGGTGGCGGTCTAGTATGATTCCGTTCGTGGCCGTTGCGTCCCTGCCAGGTAGGCCCAAGCCGGGGCCTCAGGTGATTCCCGGCGCCGCCGCGATGGGCACCTCTGTTCGCGGGCCGCACCCCCGGGGCCCGCGGTCGAAGTCCAACAGCCGCCGCCCGTGGTCTGCTGCACTAGTTGGGGAAACCTCCGGCGTGACCACAACGCCTCCCAGCTGCTGTGTGAGGCCCGTCCGCTCCTTTCACTGCATGAGCCGGGTTGTCGCTTTTACGCCTCCAGGTGGCAGCGGCCCGCGTCGCCGTCTAATGAGTCACGCCTCCGCCCTCGAGCTTCGCCGGGACTCCTGGCTGCCCAGCCGATTCCCCGCTCACCGTTGGCTGTCGGCACAGGGGTTTAGTGGCGAGGTGGTCCGCTTTTAGGCCCGGTCAGGGGATCGAGGACGGGGAGCCTCCGCAAGACACGTCTTCCTAAGCCGCCATCTTAGCCACACCCCTCTTTCCTTTTTTTTAAACACACAGAACTGATGCTCAGCTCCTACCTATTTGTTCTTTTCCGTCACCAAAAACGCAAAACTATACACACAGTTCCATGCCACACAATTCAGCTCCACACATTTCCAATCCACACCACATAATTTAACACTAAACCACATAATACAACTCAACAATACAATTACACAACACAAAACATATAGAAAATCCACACTACACAATTCCACATCATGCCTCAAAATTCAACAGCACAACACATAATTAAACTGTATAACTTACCACTCTACAACACACAATCCCACTCTACATAATGCCACTAGACTGAATGCCACATAATTGCTAACCATATATACCCACAGCACACCATGGCACATAATGCCACTACACAAATCCACTCCACATCACACAATTACACAACTAACTAATCAAATCCAACCCACAAAGTTCCACTACACACCACATACATGCACGCTATATCACATAAGTAAAATACATTGCCATTTACAATGCCAATAGCTCCAACTCAAACAAATGCAAGACTGATTGCATTTCCAATGCTTGTTTACACATTTGCCTCTGCTCCCTAAATGTCGGCCTCTCCCTTCTTCAGCCAGTGAGTAACTTTGCTGCCTCCTTCTGGACAGCTTCGTCAACAAAGCTTGGTATATAAATAACCTGATACCAAACTAATTGCAACACCAACACCTTGCATTGCAGACTTCACGTTCATTGAATAAACGGAATTCCTCCTCCTTCTCATGCTGACTAGAGTCAGATGTGGTTCTTTAATCATCATCATCAATCAATCAATCAGGGGTTTATATAGTGCACTACTCACCCGTGAGGGTCTCAAGGTGCTGGGGGGGGAGAAGCTCCCGATCAGTCGCAGAGACAGGTCTCGAGGTCCTTCCTGAAGGTGTGCAGAGTTGGAGAGCATCTGATGTTCACGGGGAGCTCATTCGGGTCTTGGCAGCAATGTAAGAGTAGGCTCTCCCACCTGTTCTACTTCTGCGGATGCGGGGGACCTCTGCCAGGGCGAGGTTGGCGGAGCGTAGTTTCCTCTTAGGTACTTGGAGGGATAATCTCTCCTTGAGGTATTTGGGTCCAGTGTTGTTGAGGGATTTGTAGGCGTGGGTGAGGAGTTTGAAGGTGACTCTCTTCTCGACAGGGAGCCAGTGGAGGTCTTGTAGGTGTTGGGTCATGTGTTCGTGGCTTGGAGTCCTGAGGACGAGTCTGGCGGCAGCATTTTGGATGGTCTGGAGTCTGTGTAGGAGAGATCTGTTGATTCTGGCGTAGAGGGCGCTGCCGTAGTCCAGTCTGCATGTGGGTGACGGTCTTTATGCAGTCGGGGGATACATTTGAAGGTCTTGCGGAGGATGCGCAGGCAGTTGAAGCTGGTGGAAGCAACAGCGTTTAACTGGCGGTTCATGGAGAGGGAAGAGTCGAGGATGATGCTGAGTTTGCATGCGTGGTCTGTAGAAGTGGGTGGGTTTCCGAGGGCCACCAGGAGTTGTCCCAGGCTGCGCTGCATCCTACTTTCCTAAAAATTATCAGATCTCTGTAATTATGAAAAGTGCCTAGAATATGCATTATATATCAGAGCTACACTAGGGTACCATTAATCCCATGATTTCATACCTTCTGTTCACCACCTCGAGACTCAGGCAATGTCTGTCCTACATTGAAGTGGAGAGAAGTAAGTTGCCAGATTTTAAGTTTAAGTACATTAGGACGTATTTAAAGAATATCTGCTTTAAGAAAAATTTTACCACTGAAAATTCTTTCCTGATTCAATGAAGGGACAGGTTAAAATGTAGATAAACTGATTTGAGCTCACTTCTGCACAAACAAGAATTGTCCCTTTTCCTAAGAATGACCAAGTTGAATGTGTACAGGAACAACGTCCACATGGCAGCAAGACATGTGGTAATTGGTGCACAAAGTTGCTAATCTTACTTAATTCCGAGCAGGAAATTATGGAAATGTTAATGGGCCAACCCTGCACAGATAGGGTGAAAGGTGCATGGCAGTTTAACACTTGGAATGTTTTACCGTGTGGACAGTGTGCAGTGGAATATTGAGTATTTGCCACTGCACGGTACCAGAGAAAATATTCCTCCCAACAAGGCTTCCTCAAATGTTAATAACTTTTTTTTTTTTTTTTGGTGAGCAAATGCAACTAGGGGAAGCAAGATGGCGGCTGAGTGAGAGGAGCCGCGGAGCAGCAGCGTGTGGTGGTGCAACATACCCCCGGATTCCTCATCTCCCCTGTATGACAGTAAATAGTTAAACCGTCTTTACCTACCATACTGGACGCAATCCGTAATCCGTTTATCCATGCTCGACTTCTGCAGCCACGGAGAGAGAACGCACCTTGCAAGAGCCCGAAGGAGCCAGCAGGTGAAAGCAATATCAGGAGCGGCAGGAGCGATACTCTGGCTTCTGACGGCGGCGCTCACTACCTGGGCGCGGCGACGGCGAAGTACCGGGCGTGTTTTGCGGTCTTCGGTAGCGTCTGAGCATCGAGTGAAAGCAGGGTTCGGGAGTGGATCCTGCTGGTGTGGGCAATATCGGGAGCAGACGAGACTGGTAATGGCCCCAAAAGCAGCCTCCGGGACAGCAACTAAAGCAGCGACGGCCGCCGTGAAGAAAAAAGCACAGGCTGCTCGGGCAGCCTCTCACACGGCAGCTGATCCAGCAATCACGGCACAGATGAAGGAAGCTGTGATGGAGGCTGGTGCACTATCGAAGCGGCCGGAGGTCCATGAACAGATTAAGGTAGATAAACAAACGGCCCTGAGGTCGAAGCAGACCTCTTCAATTCCTGAACTCTTTGCTCGCAGCGGTCAAAACCAGAAAAATACAGCAATTGCAGCACCCCACATATCGGCTAAAGAAGTGACACTTGAATCAGGTACCAGCGCTATATATGCTACTCCACCGGGGGGTGTAGGTAGCGCATTACGAGAATTGGTGGGGAGAGTGCTGTCGCTTTGCCTGAAGCAAGGGGTGAAGGAGCAATTCAACTGACCCCCGAACCTACTAGTATAGAGACGATAGAACAGGAACAGGAACAAGAACAATCTGATGGGGCTGCGATTAGCGAAGGCACAAATGTTTGCACTCCTTCCGTAACAACATGTATGGCGGATCTAACGACCATCGAACCTGTAGATGCTACTGTCGGTCAGGACAGGGCGAAAGAAGCCGATCGCAGGAAAAAAAATACTACACTATGCCCTCCTCTCGCTTCAATAACCCTGGCGGAAGGTGCGGAAAGCGAGCAGGAGAAGGAGAAGGATAGCAGTGAATGCTTCTATTCCGTGACCGAAGAGGCAGAGTGGTCTGACGACGAGAGGAGTTCTTCTCAGGAGGGAAGTAATATAGAGTCAGACAGTGACCTGGATCAAACCCCCCCTAACACGGCTAAAAGACCGGCTGGTAATGAGAAGACCCGTACTCAATCGCACAAGGATCTGACCTGGGATCACTCCTCAGCTGCACCACTCCAGGGCATCCAGGAGGCTGAGGCATCTGCTCCTCATCCCCCCCTTTTGGATGTTATTTACCAGACTATGCTTACGCACAGAGAAGAAGCTAGACAGGATACGAGGAAGTCACAGTCAGCAATGCGTAAGTTACAAACTGTTGTCAGAAAACTGTCGAAAGCTCATGCCAATGTGGGGGATAGGGTCACTAATTTAGAAGAACGGATTGTGGCGACTGGGTCAGAAGCTGCCTCTGCGTAACTTAAGGTTGACTCTCAGGCAGCGCAGGTTGTTGATATCCAGTGGAAGCTGGAAGACATGGAAAATAGACTAAGACGCAACAACCTCCGCGTCCTGGGGGTTCCGGAAGGGGCTGAGGGGTCAGACACGAGGGCCTATATTATCACCCTATTTAAGAATGCATTTCCAGAACTATCAGACTGGAATTGGTCATCTGAAATCCAGAGAGCCCACCGCACTCCGTTCAAAATACGTGTAGGGGCTACTACTGATAGACCAAGGGCAGTGTTAATATTCTTAGGAAACTTTATCCTCAGACAAATTATATCTGATAAAGCCAGACCCGACGCCAAAAGAACGAGCGAGGGTATATCCTTTTTTGTCCGACCAGACTTTTGCCACGCAACGGTCGAGAGGCGCTGGAGACTTCGGCAGCTGACTAAGCCTCTCCAGGACAAACATATTCAGGTTTACTTAGTAAATCCTGCACAGCTCAAGGTTGTGAGAGAGGGCAAGACTCAATATTTCTCATCTGAGGTGAAGGCAAAGGAGTTTCTGGACTCACTATGATCTGCTAATATTGGGAAAAAGTAATTGAAAGATTTAGGTGCGATGTATGGTTGGAAAGATCACTAGCTTTTAATTTTCTTTCTGTTGTGTTGACCTGTTTCAAGGGGACAGGGGGATAGGGGGGTTTCTGGGGGTAGGATATGTTTTGTTAATGGTATGATTTTGGTGATTTATAGATGCACCCACACACTACGTTGCTCCATCCATTCATCAACGCACAGACCTCGGTCTGAGCGCTTCTAGGGGGAGAGGGTGGGATGGAAGTGGGGGGAGGAAGGGGGGGGTCCTAAGGGAGGCTAAAGGGGTCACAGGTGGTGGAGGGTGGGGGGGGGGAAAACATGGGAAATTTTTTTTGAGAATTGATGATATAAAACTCAGATCTTTGTGGTTTCACCTGTATAGAATGGTCATTGTTTGCAATCAATCCCTGGTCTCAAAAAGTATGAGACGTTTGAAAAATGAAAATGCTTAGTCTTAGTATTTATTCGATCAATATAGGGGGGTTGAACGATTGGCGAAAAAGAGCCAGACTGATAGAATTTGTTAAATATGACCCCATTGACATCTTGTGTATGCAGGAAACGCATCTTTCTTGGGCGAAAAGAAAATTGTTAAGATTTGGTGGTTTCGAGATATTATCATGTTCCTCTCAGACTTCAACAATAAGAGGGGTAGTAATCTTAGGCAAAACAATTCTGGGGGGGCTAAACGGGCTAAATCATATCCGTTGGGAAGATGGGCAATAGCGGAACTAGGGTGTGGATTAACGATCTGTGGGATCTATGGATCAACCAGGATGACCCTGCAGTGTTTGAAATACTGGAGGGGGAATTGTCAAGCTGGCCTGTACCTATTTTGGTATGTGGCGACTTCAACATATCGATAGATCTGACTAATAGTGTACCATATATCGGCAGGAAGCCAAGAGTCTCTAGGGCACTCTTATCTATGATGCTATCACATGGCTTAGTTGATATATGGGGGTTAAAACACCCTGACGATCCAGGTTTCACGTACTTCTCATGCCCCCATCAGAAATACAGTAAATTAGATTATGCTTTAATTTCTTCAGGTGAGATCGGGAAGGTTAGCATTAAGAAGCTCCCTAAAGTCCTCTCAGACCACAATCCGCTAGCAATTAGTCACAATAGCCTAGGTCGAGATAGGAAGAGAAGGCCCTGGAATTTCAATCGTAAATTACTGGCTGATGCTTCATTTGTAGAACATCTACGAACATGGACCCGCGAGTTTTTCGACGCAAATCAATATAGTGCCTCGAGAAACTCGGTTTGAGACTCGTTCAAAGCAGCGTTAAGAGGGGAAGTTATTAGTTATACCGCTCAGGTAAGGAAAAAACAACAGGTTGATAAGAACAACCTCTTGGGTGACTTGGTTAAGGCAGAAGAACAGCACTGCCTTGAATTGTCACTAGGGAAGGAGAGTACTCAGAGTCAAACCAAAATCTGCCTGATTAAAGCTGAAATACAGAAACAGATGGCTGAAAAGGCATCTACAGAATATTGGACGTACAGGAAGAAAATGTACGAGACAGGGGAGCAGGCTGGGAGGGCACTGCCCCTAAGAATCAGGCAAGATAGCGTCAAAAATGCCATAACACGTATACATGATGAGGGGCAGGATCATATTGAACCTCAAGATATTATATCGTTATTCGCAAACTTTTATCAAAATCTATATAGGGAAGAAGTAGGGGATACATGCCCGAATACCTCAGGTGTACATCAAGAAAGGAGAACCCAGTCGCTGTTTGTTTCTGCTACTTATTTTTATTTGAGCAGATGACAACCTACGTTTATTAATTCGTGGGTGTCGTAATTTATTTATAACCCAAAATTCCAAATTATTTCACTTGGATCAACAGGTATATTAGTACGAGGGTTTGCTTTGTCAAACACTAAAGCCTGTTTTTTATGTACACATTTTACAAAAAACAACCAAACAAACAGTTAGACAATGACTATACATTACTGTACATATTTACAAATATTATGCACACAATTGGAAATGGACCCTACTAACAATTTTTACCACCAGACCGTTATTGTATGACTTGTAACTAATTATGGACTGGTTGCGCCAGGGGGTACGTTTTTCATGAACATTAGAGTGGAAATTCAAAACATTCAGTTGTTAACCCTTAGCGCATTAAATGTTCATATGCTGGAATGAACAAGCAAAGTATAAAGAAGCCGACGCGTTTCCAAGCCTGTGTCTTGTTCGCCAGGCTTTTCTTCAGGGCTTGTGTTAGTTGGGAACCTTTACGAGCTGTATTATGTTTCTGTCTTGCTCGGGGCTCCTGGATTAAAAGTAGTTATTTCTCCAAAGTCTTCGGTGTGTTTAGATGGGGAGTCTGTTATTCTTTTTATTACCGTTTCTCTGGGCAGCGGAGGAAGGGTTTGGGGATTTAATCCGCAGGCCCGCCGCTGTTCCTTTCAGGCGTGCGGCGCCGCCTTTGGCACTGTTCTGATTTCTCTCACGTTTAACTTTTAAGAATCCTTCATGCTCGTGTTTCTCCTGCCTGCTTTGATGTGGATCTGGTGTTTAGTAATACCTCAGGTGGCCACTACCCGGACTTAGGCCCCAAGTTGAAGCCATGTGAGGCGGCAAACCTGGAGTCTAATATAACAATAGAAGAGGTACGGGAAGCATTATCTCAGCTGGCTTCAGGTAAGGCTGCTGGCCCTGACAGCATACCCCTGGAGCTCTATAAATGCCTGACGATCGAGATTGCCCCATTATTATTAGATCTTTTTAATGGAATTATCTGTACGGGTAAAATTCCCGAAACATGGAGGGATACTAATATAGTCGTCTTCCATAAAAAGGGAAAGCCAAAAGAAAGCACCGGATCATACAGACCGATCTCTCTTATAAAATCTGATAATAAGCTGTATGCGAAGATCATTGCCACGAGGTTGGGGAGGATCATTGGTGGGCTCGTCTCCCCCTGGCAGCATGGGTTGATTCCTGGCCGTGGTACAACGGACCACGTGAGAAGAGCTATATCGTTATTTGAGGCCCATGCTGGGGGGGAGGGGATCGCCATGATCCTCCTCGACGCCGAAAAAGTGTTTGACCGCGTTAGATGGCAATATCTTTGGGATGTACTCCTGGAGAGAGGTTTTGGCCCAAAAATGTTGACAGCTATCAGAGCCATGTATTGTGATCCGCTGGCTCGTATACAGATGATGGGCCTGAGCTCGGATAGAATTAGGATAGAAAGGGGCACCCGTCAGGGGTGTCCCTGGTCACCAATTTTATTTGCTTTATATATCGATCCGCTGATCAGGCAGATACTGGTAAATAACAGCATCAAACCGGTAATAACCAACGGGTTCGAGAGTAAAATACTAGCATATGCTAACGATCTGGCGGTTCTTACACCAGATCCGGCAGAGACCATGCGAATACTAGTTGAGGTTACTAAGCATTTTGGATTTTATTCCGGGTATAGGTTAAACGAGGCAAAAACACAGGTGATTTGCTCAAAGAATATAATAAAAATGGATCAACGGTATATTGACTCTGCTACCTATCTTGGGGTCATTATCAAAGCAGATACAGGGTCAATCATACAAGACAATTTTGATCCACTCCTTAAAAAAATAGAAACAGATTTAAAACGTATGGATGCATTACATCTGTCCCTCATAGGCAGAACAAATGTTCTGAAAATGACTATGCTACCCAGGCTTTTGTATCTATATAGATCTATCCCCTTCCTAATTGAGGAAGGGGTGTTAAAAAAAACTGAATCCATTTTTAACAGCTTTTTGTGGCAATATGGCAAGATAAAAAGGGCAGCCAAATATATGTCTCTCCCCCAGGAACTTGGAGGTCTGGGTGTTCCAAATATAAGGTTTTATCATTGGGCCTGTTTAATGACCCAGATGTCTGTTCTATTCGAAGCTGTTAGTAGGGAGAGATACCCTTTGGATCCAACCTCAGACCTATATACCCTCCCCTCAATATATGAACTCTTAATGGGGAAGGAAGCTGTAGGTGCATTATTAAGAAAAACTGGGCGTAGGTTTTTTAAGAAAACAAGGCTTAAGGTCCCGCTGGGAGCCTGGGATCTATGGAAAATGATACAGAAATCCCTACAGATTCCCAGAATCAACAGATATACACTATTGTGGAAATCAGGTTTTTTCCCGAACTTAAGTATAGACGGGGCCTGGAAAGTATGGGAACAACAGGGCATACAGACACTGGGGGACGTTATATGTCATGGCAAGGTTATGTCACTTGAAGCTATTCAGCAGAAATATGATCTACCTACGGGCCACAGCCTTAAGTACCTCCAAATCTCACGAACATTCAATGCAGATCTATTAGCCACTGCTTTTTTTGCTCCTAGCCCTATTCTTGAATACTTACTGAAGGGCGGAGATAGGATTAGGGTTGTCTATCAGGAGTTAATAGACAAGTTACCTGATGATCTGGAGAAACATGAGGCAGCATGGGCAGCAAAACTACAAGACCCGGATGTAGATCTCGATAGAGCCCTATCTCTAGATAAACAGGTACTTAGGTCCTCTAATCTGAAGGCTCAACATTTTATGACCATCTTTAATCTATATTATACCCCTTCTAAGTTATATGACTGGGGTATGAGGGCGGATAGTAAATGCCCGAGATGCCAACAAGGCTCGGCTGATCTGTTACATATGTTCGTCTTCTGTGACAAACTTACCACAATCAAAACCGAGATTGAGAAATTCCTAGAGGGGCTGCTAGGCTCGAAGATCAGTCTATCCCCAACAGTAATGATCCTCGGGATCGATTGTAAGCTGGGTCTGAGCAGTAGGAGAGAAACTGAGGCTCTTGTCTTTCTGGCTGTGGCCGTTTTACGGATTCTGCTATCAGCTGCTTGGAAGGATTTCTCTCCCCCGACCTTCTCAATGTGGCTGGCCAGATTCCTTGCTATCCATAACATGGAATCTTCGCTTTATCTACATAAAGGCAGAAAATTGCGGGACTTTGGCTATAAAATGTGGGCCCCAGTGAAGTTATGGAGGGAGGGTATAGCCGCTAATGCTGTTCTGATTTAATCTATTAATATTCAGTATGAATTTTATCCTTTTTCTATGACATACATGTACATATTTATATAATGATATTTATCTCGGCCCTCTATTTCATATATTTTGGTAATAACACTGAATTGGAATTATGTATTTATGTATTGTCAGGATGACCTTATATATGAACTGTGCGATATTAACCATTGTATAACATCTGCATCCTTTTTTCTCTTTGATACCGTGTCAATTCTCAATAAAAAAAATGTTAATAACAATGAGAATTTGGTCTCGGGGTCACTTGCAAAGAAATAACGCTACAGAGCATAATTCCACGAAGAACTTTGCAGTGTTGTATTAAAACAAAGAGTACTGTGTCTTAAAACATTTCTCTTAAGAATATCTTGGCAGAGCAGCATGGCGTTTAGAAATCTCTGATGAGCTGGATGAACACAGCCTGCTTTTACAAAGAGATGGAAACAGAGGAAGCTCGGCATGGCAGCATCTTCATAATGAACATCAGTGGGAGAAGATGAGGCTTAGAGAAACATGCACCAACTAGGAAGAACGATGCAAAGACGAGGGTGGAATGAGTAGAGTATAAAGTCAGAGAAAAAAAGAATGAATTTAAGAGAAATGCATAGATGGAAGAGCTAATGCACCGGTCACGCCCATAGAGTGAGGAAGTGGATGCACAGCTTACACAATACAACAATTCACAAAAAAGCGCACCCATAGGCGAGCCCACGGAAAAAGGTTCCGAAGAAGCAATCCCGCAAAAGAGAAACTGTTTAAGAAAGAGGCAGAACACTAACAGGCCAGACAAGATGCAGCAGGAGAGCTGGGGAGGTGCAGAGACAGTCAGATGACACATCCGTGAAGGATAGATGTAGTAAGAGTTGCACGGGCACTCATGTGGCACTGCACAATTTTGAGCTACCCCAGTAGTATTTAATGACATGCATTAAAGATTAGTCATCCAAACTGCAGCTAGAAGGCCAGGTGGTGAAAACGAATTATACTGATCGTACGCAGAGCCTGTGCTGTGGGTAATGAAGCTTCTGGTGAATTCTTAAAAATGTTGCAAACAATATAATTGAGAAATGGTACACTTGGTGCACCCGGTGTGTGCACACGTGCACCAACGCTTCAGTTAAAAGTCAAAACCCATTCCAGGGTGGCAAATTACTATTACGGTGTTTTGAATTAGAGCAGTTATATTTGAAAGAATAACATATTTGCAGGACTTGCTAAAAAGAAGAATAAGTGATTAAGAATGTCACAACTTACTTAGTAAAATGTATTGCATATTAGATCCTGGGTCACGCCACGGCTTTCCTGTAAAACATCTGTAAGCTCATTGTTTGAATCACGTTATTGTGCAAGGTTTTAAAAAACATAAGGTGTGAACGTGCTGATGTAACACAATATACAGAGGGAGAGCCTTAGCATTCAGTGACCATAGCTGTCATGAAATTCGCAGTATTATACATCCCCGGAGGCCTGTGGTGTAAAAGGGCCCATTATAGGGAGCTCTGCCTCAGATCTATAGGTAGGCACACCATACCCCAAGCGGCCTCCTGTAAACATCAATCAGCTGTCAGGAGATTTTATGAAGCAGAACCAATTGGGGCCAAAGGATGGCGGCTGTGGCTACTAATAGTCATCAATGAGCCCATCAACTTCACTTGAAAAATAAACCCACCTTTTTTACATGGCCTTTTCAGGGGTGAAGCCAGCACACAGCCTTTCCCCTATTGCATTTGCTATCTCGCTGAAAGTCTTGACTCATATTCTCCTGAGCTGCTGTTGCCTCCAGGCTCCCCAGAGGGTAACATTTTCCAGCATAATGCTCTACTTGTGCTTGATGGAATCCAATTTGAATTGCTAAACATAAGGATTAAGACCAAACACTGAGCCACATTTAAGAGGGTTTTTATGTAAAATTTGTAGGATTCATCAAAAAATAAGTGAGTTCAGAAATGGCCTGCATGCCCAGCTTAGCTGCTTCTGCAAAAAGATCAAGTGTTGACCATCTCAGTGCAAGTCGACACACTATGCAATACAGATTGTTGGGTGCAATACCTGTGTAATTCAAGTTCTGGCAATGTCTTGGTGGATTGGTACACGATATGCCTGTGGTCTGATATACGACATGTATGTTTTATTCACACATGTTGCCAGTTTAGTCCTATTTTTATTAGTTCTACTCAATAATTTTCATTAATATACATGCAGAGTTTGCATTACAACTATTTTTTAAACAAGAAAACATGAAAAGGTACACACAGAAATAGGTATTGGCAAAGCCAATAAATCTCGCCTAAGAGAGAGATACTGGTTTTGCCAATGTGTTTTCCCCATGGTCTACATGGGTGTGGCTGCTGTTCAGCATGGCTAAAGGTTTCTAGTATTGAGAAGAGTGGCATGAAGTAGCCTAGAGTGGGGTAACTTGGAGTAGAATGTTGTAGAGTGGTGTGTCAGACAGTGGAGTGTTGCAGCTTTATAGAATTAAGCGGCATACATTAGAGGGGTGCAGAGTAGACTAGATTGGCCTATAGTGCAGTGGCCTAGAGTGCAGAGGTACAGAGTAGAGTAGAATGGCATAAAGAGCAGTGGTGTGATGTACAGTGCTGGAGAGGGCAGTGGTGCAGAGTAGAGCGAAGTGGCATAGAGTGGTGCAGAGCAGAGTGGCATAGAATGTGGTGTCATAGAGTATGGTGACATAGAGTACAGTGGCATAGTGCATAGAGGCATAGAGTAGAGTGGTGCAGAGTAGAGTAAAGAGGCATACAGGGGAGTGCTGCAGAATAGAGTGGTGTAGAATAGTGTAGAGTAGAGTGCAGTGGCATAGAAGGAAGTGGAATTGAGTGCAGTGGTTGAGAGTAGACTGGAGTAGCATTCAGTGTCGGAGAGTGCAGTGCTGCAGGCTGGAGTGTTGTAGAATGCAGTGGTGTACAGTAGAGTGGTGTGGAGTGCAGTGGCATAATGTAGAATGGTGTACAGCAGAGTAGAGTAAAGTGGCATTGAGTGTAGTGGTGTAGAATGCATTGGCGTAGAGTAGAGCGTTGCAGAGTAGAGTATAGTGGCATAGAATGCAGTGGTACAGAGTAGTTTGACATAGATTGTAATAGTGTAGAGTGCATTGTTTTTGAGTAGAGTGCATTGGTGTAGTGTGCAGTGCTTTAAAGTAAAGTACAATAGAATGCAGTGGTTTAGATCTGAGTTGTGTAGAGTGGAGGGCATAGACTGCAGTGGCATAAAGTGGTGTAGCACAGTGTGGCTCAAAGTGGAGCAGAGCAGTGTACAGTGCATTGGCGTACAGTGGATTGTTTCAGAGTAGAGTGAAGTGGTGTTGAGTGAAGTGGTGTAAGTTAAAATGCAGTGGCATAGAGCGCAGTGGCATATAGTAGAGTGGTGTAGAGTGCAGTGATGCACAACAGATTAGAGTGGTGATTAGAGGACTGGCATAAAGTGCAGTGCTGTAGAGTGGAGTGGTACAGAGTACACTACATTGGAGTAGAATGCAGTGGCATAAAGTTCAGTGGCATAAAGTTCAGTGGCGTAGAGTTCCGTGTTGCAGAGTAGACTGGGGTGGGATGCTATAGAGTGGTACAGAGTAGAGTAAAATGGAAAAGAGTGGAGTGGCGTAGAGTTGAGTGATACAGAGTAGAGTGTAGTAGCCTAGACTGGTGTGGTATAGAGTGCATTGACAAAGAGTGCAGTGGTGCAGAGAGGCGTAGAGTGCATTGGCATATAGTAAAGTGGTGTGCAGTAGAGGAGTGAGGCGTAGAGTGCAGCGGTGCAGAGTACAGTGCAGTGGCATGTAGTGGTGCAGATTAGAGTGGAATGGTGTAAAGTGGAGTATGCATAGTGTGGAAGTGCACTGCTATTACAGACAACACATTTTGAATTGAAATGACCATTACATTTGCTCAGACATATAGTTTTACAGATGAACGTATACGGCGCATAAATGAGAATTTGTCGAAACAAAACAAATATGCTTTTATTTGTGTTTTCCTAAGTCTGATATGTTCTGAAGTATCTGCAGAGGACATTGACAGACATTTAAACTCTATTTTATGCTAGTGAAAAGCCTTTAGTTTCAGAGCATGAATGTCACCTATATTTTCTCACTCTGAAACAAGAAAAAGAAAGGTAAACACCATGATCCTATGGAAGACAGACCCTGACATTGATCCCCGTCTTTTGCACAGCAAATGTGACTGGATAAGAACAAGATTTAAAGACATTTTTTATGGAAAACAAGTACTTGGAAGGATGCAATAAACAAGGCCTTCTCCACAGAGGGAAGCCCTGATACTGGACAACCTAAAACAAATAAAGCAAGCAAATAGAAAGCCAATGGGGAGCCATAGCTGAAAGGCATTCCCAGGGAAGCTTTCAGAATGCCCACAATACGTTGTTAAAAGAACAATTGATGGACAGAATGCAGAACAATGTCATACATTCACCCCAGTACAGAGATCTGGGTCTAAATCCATTGTTTTTTGCTCACCATGCCATTCCAGTTAGGGCATGGCTGGGCAGTTCGGTCTGGACTGTTCCCATGAGGCACAGGGTCAGAAAGATTTGCATATGGCCATGTCTGAACTGGGGTGGCGTAGTGAGCTAAAGAATAATGATGGCTTAAACCCAGATCAGTTGACTGGGGGTGAGTGCTTGCATTGTTTAACACTCCGTCCATCATCCACTTTGGCTTTGCTTTGTTTGCCCTAAGTTGGCAGGGTATGCCCAGACGTGGGTCCCTTTCTCACTTTGCCACTGGATTCAAGCTAGCCTGGCTGATGAGGGCTGAAAGCCTGAAACTGGGATGCTTGTTTCCAGTCCTGGGAAGACATGGCTTGGCAGTTTGGTCTGGACTATTCCCATGAGGCACAGGGTCAGACAGATTTGCATATGGCCATGTCTGAACTGGGGTGGCGGAGTGAGCTAAAGAATGATTATGGATTAAACCCAGATCAGTTGACTGGGGGTGAGTGCTTGCATTGTTTAACACTCCGTCCATCATCCCCTTTGGCATTGCTTTGTTTGCCCTAAGTTGGCAGGGTATGCCCAGACGTGGGTCCCTTTCTCACTTTGCCACTGGATTCAAGCTAGCCTGGCTGATGAGGGCTGAAAGTCTGAAACCTGGATGCTTGTTTCCAGTCCCGGGAAAACATGGCTTGGCATTTCGAGTTGGACTGTTCCCATGAGGCACAGGGTCAGACTGATTTGCATATGGCCATGTCTGAACTGGGGTGGCGGAGTGAGCTAAAGTATGATGATGGATTAAACCCGGATCAGTTGACTGGGGGTGAGTGCTTGCATTATTCAACACTTCGTCCATCATCCCCTTTGGTTTTTACTTTGTTCGCCCTAAGTTAGCAGGGTATGCCCAGTCGTGGGTCCCTTGCTCACTTTGCCACTGGATTCAAGCTAGCCTGGCTGATGAAGGCTGAAAGCCCGAAACCGGTCCTAGGGCAGTTCCGGCTGGACTGTTCCCATGAGGCACAGGGTCAGACTGATTTGCATATAACCATGTCTGAACTGGGGTGGCGGAGTGAGCTAAAGAATGATGATGGTTTAAACCCAGATCAGTTGACTGGGGGTGAGTGGTTGCATTGCTCAACACTAAGTCCATCATCTGGTTATATGTTGTTAGCAAACCAGGTTTTGACCCAATAAGCTTTGAAACAAGTAGAATACAAAACATTCAAACTCACACACTGTCAATGTATGTAAGATAATATTGGCTCCTCTTACACTGTCAGCTTATGAAAAAACAATATCACATAGTAGAACAGAAGGTGATCTGTAGAGAGTAGATTTCAAGCTTATATCTAGAAGTTCTGCACAGCCGATGTCCATTTTCAGGGTTTGAACCTTTCCTGAGACATTGGTTGCAGTCCAGTCTCAATTTCTTTTATGTCTCGCATAGACTACAAGGCATTGCGTAATCTGTATACTTGGGTGAAACTCCGCCACTTGCCGGTAGTTTCTCCTGCCGCTTGCCATTCGTTAACTGTGGCTTTCAATTTGTTAGTGGGCTTATGGTTGGCTTGCGGTCCAATGCGGCACTTCTGTTTTGCTTCCCTTTGGTCGGAAGCAGCACTGACCAACTACAGTTAGGTTCTGCTGCTCAGCCTTATCTATTCGTGTAAGGACTACTTCCTTGTTTGTCCCATGATGCAGTCTCTGCTGGAAATCCTGTCGCATCCAGATCCCGTCTTTAATAACGAAATTCTGCTTTCCGAGTCAGCAAATATAGGTACGTTATATAACCTGAATCACGATTCTTTTTTAACAATAATACACTGCGAGGAAGAAGGGCTGTACAGCGCTACCACTCGCCACTCAACGACATCCTAGCCGTCACCAGCCGGGGCAGCGTCAAAGTCATCGACGGCACCTCAGGAGCAGTTCTGCAGCAGCCCACGGGCCTGAATGGTGAGTTGGGGTTACTAGGCGGGTCATGTCTCCATAGCCACTCCTCTTGCCTTTCTCCCTTGTCAGTTTTTGGTGGAAGGGGGTTCTGCCTCTTTGCCTCTTATGGTCGCCAAGCAGGGAGTCTCTCTCGCCAACCTCGCCTCTTCCCTCCTCTTCACCCCATCCAGCTCACCCCGATCTGTTAGTATCATATTACCCGTCAGACACATTGGGGACATTGACAGCATCACTTGTTGGATTCTTTTCCCCGACAGGATCGGTGTGTTGGAGTTGGAGTTGCGGTGGTGTGGGCGTGCCCTGGCGGCCGCTAGCCGACTCGGCTCCCGGTCCACGCATGGTCTTGGTGCTGAAAGGAGCGGCTGCGGACATCTAGAAGCGCCGCAAACCAAGCCCACCAGTGTGCAAAGATGTGAGGCACCAGCGGAGGTCATTTCTACACTTTGACCGCCGTGGGAATATCCCTTTTGGAATTGCTATTGCGGAGGGGGTAGACACTGCAGAACAAAATGGCGGCGTAAATCCTGCGGCGATGGGAACCTTCCCCGACAACGCGGATGCAGACCCCCCATGTGAGGAGAGGAACAACGTTCAAGGTAGCCCTTGGATTGGAGGCAATAGCGGCGACAAGCATATCTCTCTAACTCGGCCTAATGCTTCATACCCAGCCTATGCCTGACCTCAACATGGTGGCCGCTCTTCTCCAAATGGCGGCAATCTCCAACATTCCCGACTTGAGCTCCGGAGTCGCCCGCTGTTTCCGCGTCGGAGGACCCATCAAACACAGCAATTAGCGCTTCCTCACCTACAAACCCCATGACGCTGGCACATGTTTGCAAACAGCTTGAGGCTCTGCCCTCCGGTGGCACCAGGGGCACCGGCCGGCGGGGGCCCGAGCTCAGAGCAGCAGCCATGGAGCCTCGGTTGGGGACCTGCCCACCTTCCGACCCCGGAGACGCCGCCTGCGTCTGGAGCAGGCGAGGGTGAGGAGGCACTGCAACACGAAGCTCCATGGAAGATGCACAGCCTTCCACCCGGGGCAACTTTCTTCCCACATGAAACTCTGTTGATCGCTCTGGTGGGAGGCCTCCTCCTCCTTCCCTTTAAACTTTGTTTTTGACTTTGCTGCCTCCCGTTTTGCAAACAGCTGCCTTGGCGCCTGTGGTCTTTCTTCCCTGACCCCTGGTCTCCGGTTCGAACTCCTCTGCCCCAGCTCCACATGACGATGAGGCTGAGATTTTGCTGCGGACTGCCTTTCTCCCCCCCGGTCTTGCTGGCTATGGCACCCCTCTTCCTGGACTTTTGGACTTGGACCTTTGTGCTCCCCGCCATTTTCTTTTTATTACTCGCTTCTTCTACCTTTCTCCTCTGCCACTTTAGCGATCTCTGACCTCCCCCTCTGTCCTAGCGACCTTTCTATTGTCTCTCCTGTTGCCTCTGACACACTCCTCGCTTTTACTTTTACTTCTGTCCTGCCCGCTATTTTGCTGCTGTTCTCAGGTGTTTTTCTCTGGTCCCCGGCCTGTCTTCTTGTCCATTCCTTCGTCTTTTACCCTTTTCACTAGTTTCCCCCTTGATGTTCCTCAAATGCGTCTTCCCTTTTCTGCTTTGCCTTCTCTCCTTACCCTTGATTCCCTCCCACCCTTCCTTGGTGTTGTGACCACGTCCCCCCTACGACCCCACTTAACGGAACTCTGCCTGAGGGAATCTACAATGTGTGTATATATATGTATATTAGGATAACTCTAATCACTAGTATATGGAGTAGACCTTTGTACCATCTACCGTTCCTATGTGACTCTTAGAGTATATCCGGTCATATCCCTTCCCTATGTATATAGAGATAACTCTAATCACTAGTATATGCAGTAGACCGTTGTGCTCTCTTCCTTTTCTATGTGACTCTTAGAGTATATCTATTGGTATCCCTTCCCTTTGTATATAGAGAACTCTAATCACTAGTATATGCAGTAGACCTTTGTACTATCTACCATTCCTATGTGACTCTTAGAGTTTCTCCCTAAGTGTCCCTTACCTGTGTATATAGAAATAACTCTAATCACTAGTATATGCAGTAGACCTTTGTACTATCTACCATTCCTATGTGACTCTTAGAGTATATCCATTCGTATCCCTTCCCTATGTATATAGATAACTCTAATCACTAATATATGCAGTAGACCTTTATACTATCTACCATTCCTATGTGACTCTTAGAGTATATCCATTTGTATCTCCTCCTTGTGTGACTTTACATCTTGTACATTTGCAATTTTTTCCGTATGTATCCTTTTTGTAACGCATGTAATCTTAAATCCTTATGTTTTTCAACTGGTGCTTGTGTAAAGCGCTCTGACACCTGCGGGTAAAGTTCGCGCTATAGAAAATCGCATAAATAAATAAATAAATTGGAGCTGCCAATCCCCGTAATACGAGTGAAGTTGGGGACTGGAGTTCATGTTGCTACACCTGTAATTTTTCATCCCACACGCATCACATTTGCTCAGAAATGGGCTTGGGGCCTTTTGTTACCGCCCAACAAATCTCATGCAAAGGCAGTTATTCGAGGACCTGATTATCTGTCCTGTATAATATATTGAACTTTTTATGTACACATAACCCACTCCATCGGGCTAAGTAAACACGAGACCACACATTTTCCTTTCATATGGTACTGCTTCGTCGACAAGGGAACCAGCTGCTTGGTTTTTTCGCCGACTTCTAGTTTCTAACTGCTTATCTTGCTCGATAGATCAGCAGATTGACTTTCATTTTAGTTTGAACTTGTATTGTTTTCGGGTGACCTTGCTGTTGATCAACGGATTGGTACCCGTTTTTTATATTAGAAAAGTGGACTCTATCGAGTGCATTCCTTTCACCTTCATGATATATGCTTAATTCTTTTGTGAGTGATTAATTCCCCAAAGCAAATTAAGTTGTAATGCGAGTGTGCGACGTTGTTCCATGAAGTTATTGAAGGCCTAGTTAGAGCTTGTGCTTATTGTTCCTTGAGAATATTGAAGTTATATAATATTAAGAGCTTGTTTTTTTTGTTTTCTAATGGAATCTCGCTTGAAGCCTTAAATGCACTCTAAAATGTCAGTCAGCAAGTGCCATGCTTCCACTTTATAATCCCTTTCAATTTATGGTTGGAGGACCGCAGTTTGAAACTCAGTCTCAGTGTATTGAGCAAAGCACCCTTGCTACACCGTTAACTAGAAACCTACCACTTATGTAAGCAATTGATTTAAAGCTCCTTTCGAAGTATTTACTAGACGAGGAGGGAGGGAGGGGGCATGCATTGTTTCTGCGAGATATTTTGTTTACATTCAATGGGCCTGTAATCTACTTGCAAAGAAATACATCACAAGCATGGAAATGAAATCCATGTATTTGCGTTCATAGCAAAGGCTGTTAGTTCCCTTATATTTTGTAATTTCTTTACTTGTACTTTTGTGACCTTTAATTCAAAATTGACATGAACCGTAGATTCAATTTCCAGAAGGTGTAGATTCTGTGAAAATCCCTTTAATGTCCCCTTTTGTCATTGCCTTTGTGGTTGCAGTGTGCAATAACACGCATTTGCACTGCAATAGGTCTCTCATTTGCGAGAGTTTGAGCTATTGACATTGTAAATGACAATGCCTTTTATTTATGTTTTAAAAAACAAAATATAAATAAAAGGCATTGCCATTTACAATGTCAATAGCTCAAACTCGTGTAAGTGCGAGACCTATTGCATTGTAAATGCTTACTATTGATGGGTATCATTACCTCTACGTCCATCGTCCTCGACCCAGTCATCACTCATGAGGTATTCCACACGACAGGAAACAAAACAGGAAACGCTTTTAGGCTCCACCCCCCCTCCTGCCAGGTGCTATATCACTACCAACCACCAGAAGCACATCCTGTTTTGTTTCCTGTCGGTGGTTTACTTGATGGGAGACGCTGGGGTGGGTGCCGGGCACTTACCTACATCTTTTGTCCTGTGGTTCCTCCTCTGCTGGGCTCTGGGAGGCTCTCATGGACCTTCGTGGGATTCCTTGGAGTGGAGCTGCTGGGCTTCCCTTTCTCCTACCCTTGGATGGGTTGTCCTGGGCTGCTGGGCTTCCCTGGTCTTCCTGTTTCTCCTTCGTTTGGACTCCTGGACGGATGCGGCTTCCAGGTAGGGGTGGGGTGCGCTGGTCTGCCTCTGCGCTCCCCTTACTTGGGGTGTTCCTTTCCCCCATGACCCCTCCCTCCGGGCCTCCCTGTGGTTGTGGGGGCCCGGGGATGTTTTCTTCATTGTGGGGTGTTTGGTTGTGAGCGCTGTGTCTGTGCGCGCTCTTTCCGCCCCCCTCCACCCCCCGCTCTGTGTTCTCTGTGCTGTGGGGGCGAGGGGCGTTGGTTGTGTCTCTGGAGGCCCCCGGTGCTGCTCGCGGCACTTCCCGGTGTTTTCTTTGCCGGCGCTACTTCCTGGAGGCCGGGCGTCCTCGTTGTTGGTTTGCCCGGCCTCCTCTCGCGATGCGTGGTTCGCGCATGCGCGGTGCTGCTTGCCCTGCCTGACCTTGCAATGGCCGGTCGCCCGGGTGGGCTCCGGGCGCTCCGGTGCTTCGGCTGGGTTTTTCTGCCTCGTCGCGGGTCCTGGGCGTTTTCGGTGCCCCTTCTCACGCTTCCTTCTTGGCCTTGCATTTGGGTGCCAGGTCAGTTGTACTTCGTTTTTTGGCGCGCGTCTGCGCTTTTTGGATGTTTTCTGCCCTCCCTCTTCTCCGGCCTGGCCTGTTGGTTGGTGGGGGGGTGGGGCTTTGCCTCCCAGTGTGGGTGTTTGGCCTATCCCGGTCCTCTCTGTGGGGGGTTAATTTGGGTGTGCCCATTTTCTTTATATGTGCTCTGGGGGGTGGTGTTTGTGTGCTCTTGTGGTGTTTCCTTTTGTTCCTGTTTGGGCTTTGGTTCTTTCGTCATGGGCAAACACCATCGCAAGAGGAAGCATTCCTCTCCTGTGCCTCCTTCTTCCTCGGATTCCGGTGGGGTCTCCTCTCCTCCTCCTGTGAAACGTGCCAAGGGGGATGATGATGATAGGATTAAGCGCCTTATCCTGGAGACGCTTTCTGATATTAAGGCGTCCAAGAAGGGTGTTGCGGGTCCTTCTGGTTCTGCTGCCCTTTACTCTGATATTTCGTCCTCTTCTGGGTCTGATGAGTCTTCTTCAGCTGCTGTTGTGCTTCAGGGCAAGTACATTTCCAGGGATCTCTTGCCTGACGTCCTTTCCCATGTGCGTGTTAACATGGGGTTTCCTGATGTTTCTGCGCCCTGTGTTTCTCAGGATTCTCTCTTGCCGCAGTTTCAGAAGCCTGTTGCCTCTTCCTTGCCGGTGCATCCCTTTGTCTCTGATGTCCTGCTGAATGAGTGGAAGGACCCTGATCATATTTCCATGCCCAGGTTCATGTCCAAGCTTTATCCCTTGCAGGATATGGCTGCTCAATTTCCTGATTCTGTTCCTGTGGACTCTGTTGTGGCCAGTCTATTGGGGCGTCCTTCTATGGCGGATGATAACATTCTGAAGGCTGGTGTGGACAAGAAGGTGGACTCTGCGCTGAAGAAGTCTTATGCTGCCTCTCACCTAGCGATTCGTTCTAGCATTTATGGGGCATATGTTGCCCAGTCTCTGCTGACTGATTTCAAGTCCCTCTTTTCATCTATGCAGGAGGGTGCCAGCTGTCCGGACTTGCTGGAGTCTATGGAGCGCCAGGCGGAATTCCTGTCGGACATTGCCTTTGATTCTGTGAGGGCTTCTGCTATGTCCTGTGGTTCCTCTGTGGCTGCCCGTCGTAACCTGTTGCTGCGTGATTGGAAGACGGATGCGGCCCAGCGCTCCATGGCTTTGCGGTTGCCTTTCACTGGTGCCCGTCTCTTTGGTGACTCGCTGGAGGAGAAACTTCACAGGGTCTTCAAAGAACGCAAACATACTTTGTCCTTTCGTGATCCTCAGCCCCGTAATGGTTCCTCCTTCTCTGGTGCCAGGTCTTTCCGCCAGCCTTCCAGGTTTCAGCAGTCTTCCTTTCGGGGTCAGCGGGGCGCTGGCCGGTCTTTTCCCCGGAAGTTTCAGAAGAAGTCCCAGCGTGGTGCCGGGTCTGGTCCGCAGCGTTACTGACTATGCCGGCCTGGGGGCCGTTCTCGCTGGTGGTCCGCCTCTGGTTGGTGGGAGGCTTCGCCTGTTCCTTCCTGCTTGGCGCCGGACGACCTCGGACAGATGGGTGCTGGATGTCTTGTCCAAGGGCTACCAGATCGAGTTCTTGTCTCCTCCTCCCCCCTCCGGAGTGGTGGTGACCCCTTCTCCTCGGGATGCCTCCCGCCGTCTGGCCTTGTTGGAGGGGGTTCGGTCTTTGGTCAGCAAGCTTGCGGTTGTTCCTGTCCCTCTGGCGGAGAGGGGGTTGGGTGTCTACTCCATCATCTTTGTGGTGCCGAAGATCACGGGGGGATTTCGGGTGGTCATCAACCTCCGGGGTTTGAACTTGTTCGTCAGGAAGATCCCGTTCAAGATGGAGACTCTCCAGAAGGTTATCCCGCTGATTCAGTCCGGTTGGGTGTTCTCCACTCTGGACCTCCAGGATGCGTACCTGCACGTCCCGGTGGCTGTGACGGATCAGCGTTTCCTGCGCTTCTGCCTGGAGGGCCGTCATTGGCAGTTCTGCGTCCTTCCCTTTGGTCTTCGGTCCGCCCCCCGGGTATTCACCAAGGTGGTGGCTCCCTTGGTGGCCCATCTCCATCTCCTGGGGGTGTCGGTGTTCCCGTACCTGGATGACTGGATGGTTCAGGCTCCGTCCCTGGAGGTCATGTCTTGCCACCTTCTCTTGACCATGTCTACGCTCAGGGACCACGGTTTCTTAATCAACTTGCCGAAATGCCACCTGGAGCCTGCCACTCGGAGGACCTTCATCGGTGCTGTGTTCGATTCTGTGTTGGGGAAGGTGTTCCTGCCGGAGGCCCGGATTCTCCGCCTCCAGTCTTTGCTGAGGAAGTTGTTGTCTCTGCCCTCGGCTCCCCTCCTTCAGTGGCTGGAGGTTCAGGGCCACATGGCAGCTTCTGTCTTCACCGTGCCCTGGGCCAGGGTTAATCTGCGCCCTCTGCTGTGGCACGTGCAGCGGTGGGTCCCGTTTCCTGTCCTGGATTATGCGGTTCCTGTGCCTGTGACTCTGGACGTTGTGTCTGCACTTCAGTGGTGGCTGGATCCGTGCCACCTTTCTGTGGGGATGTTGTTCCGTCTGCCTCCTCCTCTGGTTGTGACCACGGATGCCAGCTCTTCCGGCTGGGTGGCGACTCTGGATCATTGGGCTGTGCAGGCTCGTTGGCTGCCGTCGGAGTCTCGCAGGTCTTCCAACTGGAGGGAGTTGTCTGCAGTGGAGAGGGCACTCTGCCTTTTTCTTCCTCATCTGCGGGGTTGCCATGTCCTGGTGAGATCGGACAACACAGTGTCTGTGGCCTACATCAATCACCAGGGCGGTACCCGCAGTTCTTCCCTGAACCTGGTGGCCTGCTCCATTTCAGACTGGGCGGAGAAGATCTTCTGGCCCTGTCTGCTCAGCATATTCGGGGTGTGGACAACGTGGTGGCGGACTCTTTGAGCCGGAGGTTTCCTTCGTCTCTGTCCCTGTGCTTGGCCCCCCGGACTTTTCGCTTGCTTTGCCTGAGGTTCGGGACTCCTTGTCTGGACTTGTTCGCCTCCCGGTCCAATGCCCTGGTTCCCCTGTTCTGCTCGAGGTCTCCGGAGGTGGGCGCCAGGGGAGTGGATGCCTTGTCTCTCCGGTGGCCTCCTTGGCTTCTTTATGCCTTTCCTCCCTTTCCTCTGATTCCTGCCTTCTTGCTGAAGGTTCAGCGGGAGGGGGCTCAGGTCGTGGCTGTTCTTCCTCACTGGCGAGGAGATCCTGGTTTCCTCTGCTGCTGGGCCTAGCGGTGGGCCCCCCTTGGCTTCTGCCCCGCTACCCCTCTCCTCTGAGGTCCCCGTCCCTTCTTCTGGTTCCTCTCTCCTTGGCGGTCTGGAGGTTGAACGGTTGTCTCTTGGGGTCCGGGGTCTGCCCGACCACATAATTTCTGTGATGCAGGCCTCTCATAGGCCGTCTACTTTGTCTTCTTACTCGAAGCACTGGTCTTCTTTCTCGGGGTGGTGTTCCTCTTCTGGTTTGTCTCCTACCTCTTGCCCTGTTTCTTCTATCCTTCAGTTTTTTTCTGGATGGTTTTCAGAAGCGTTTTGCTGTGTCTACCTTACGTGGTCAGTGGGCTGCTATCCGGGCCTTCCGGGACCCGGATTCTTTTCTTGCTTCTGATGGCCTTTTGGTTTCTCGGCTGTTTCGTAGTTTTTCTCTTTCTTCTCCTTCTGTTCGTTCTATGGTTCCGCCTTGGGATCTCTCTTTGGTGTTGGGTGTTTTACAGTCTTCCCCCTTTGAGCCTTTGGAGACTGTGGACCTTAAGTTTCTGTCCTACAAAGTGGCTTTTCTGGTGGCCATCACTTCTGCGAGGCGGTTGGGGGAGCTTACGGCCTTGCGTTGTTCCCCCCCGTTTTTGCGTTTTCTGGATGACGCTGTTGTGCTCTCTTTGGATCCTGGTTTTGTTCCCAAGGTCCGCTCCCGTTTCCATTCCTGCCAGGAGCTGGTTCTTCCTTCTTTATGCCCTTCTCCTTCTTCTCCTTCTGAGCTGTTGCTTCATTCTTTGGACCTGAGGCGTGCCTTGTCTGTTTATGTGGCTCGTTCTGAGGAGTTTCGCTCTTCTGATTCTCTCTTTGTCACCTTTGGTTTGGCTGGTAAGGGTAAGGCTGCTTCCAGGCTCACCTTGGGTCGTTGGATTAAGGCTGTCATCACTCTTGCCTATCGTGGTGCTGGTTTGCCTTGTCCGGCGGGGGTTCAGGCGCATTCCACTCGGGGCATGTCTGCCTCCTGGGCTGCTTTCCATGGTGTGTCTCTTGATGAGATTTGTCGTGCTGGGACCTGGGCCTCTGAGTCCACGTTTGTGAGGCACTACAGGTTGAATTGTGCCCTGTCTGACCGGACCAATTTTGGTCGTGGGGTGTTGCAAGCTGTGGGGGTTCCCCCTCCACTCTGAGTTCTGTTTCTGTATTAAATTTTTTCTCTTGCTGCACTCCTTTGTGTCTGGTCTGTGTTTTGCTGTGTTTCGGTTGCCAAAGGCCTGTTTGGGCGTTGCTTTGGTATGCCTCATGAGTGATGACTGGGTCGAGGACAAGGGACGTAGAGGTAATGCTATGATTATGTATGGTAATCCCCATTACCCTTAGTCCTACTCGTCCTCGACCCAGTCATACTTCCCGCCCTCCCTCCCTGTCCAGGCCTTTGTTGCTTGGTGTGTCAGGATGTGCTTCTGGTGGTTGGTAGTGATATAGCACCTGGCAGGAGGGGGGGTGGAGCCTAAAAGCGTTTCCTGTTTTGTTTCCTGTCGTGTGGAATACCTCATGAGTGATGACTGGGTCGAGGACGAGTAGGACTAAGAGTAATGGGGATTACCATATGTAATCATAGCATTAGGCGTCCCTAGGGCTGTGCTCAGCAAAAAAGGTCTGCCTCGTCTCTCTACGGAAAAAGTATTTCGAGTTTGACAGATCTAGAATACAAATTCATTGAAGCATCTTAAGCACCAAAAAATTCCACGCTGACCCCTAAAAATATGGAAATGTATCCCAGATTCCTCCAGAAATCACCAATTTCTCAAACTCATATGGCGAATCATTCATAAACTACATAAATTGATGATGTATTGTGTCCACAAGTCCATATTCAGCATTGTAATTTCACAAATTTCTTGCCCTACAGGTTCTTCGCTCCTCAAATTCTGCTATCCTCTATATCGGCCCATTGTTTTTCTTCTGTTAGTTTTCTGGTAGCCCTGCTTTGCTGTGATGATGCCTTTTCCCGTTTCGTTTGTTTTCCTCCTTCTCTCTCTGTGCTCTTGTTGCTGGTAATTCTAAAAAGGCGTTTTTTTCTGGCTTTGGCTTTTTTCTTTGTGTTATGTTAATGTTATCCCTTGAATGTGTAAGCTTGTGCCATTCCCTGGTGGCAGTGCATTCTAGATTGCTAATGCCAGTTGTCGCAGGAGCCGGCAGAGCAAGAGGGTAACTGAAGGTGTGCTTCTTCCGCCTTCCCTGTTGTGCTTTCAGCTGGATTAAATCATTTTATCTAAATCCTTGAAGTGTCATACATTACACTTATGTTTGGCATTTTGATTTTTTGGACATTTTCCAGCCTCATGTTACTAGTCAGCAATTTACATCTTCAATAAGCCAGTGCTTAGGTCTTCTTCTAAAGTGGTTAACTTTGAATATGCTGTGCTCACAGAAATATTTTAAACATTAATGACACTGGGCTGTCTGTGTCACTTTCATAAGGTTAATTTTCAGGCTTGGGCAAAAAAGGTAATCAAGGTCTTTCTGTCACTGACAAGCCCTTTTATTGTAGGCTACCACTTTGTCAAAACACACAAGGATTTTTAGGTACATTTATCAACGTGGCTGGGACTGTGAGTTTCTTTTATAGTTGTTGGGCAGCCCATTAGGTCAGTACAGGCTTTTGCGTTACCGCTCCTGATAATAGAGAACCTAGATGCCTGATGGGGACTTTGCACCTCCCTATTCAATGTTCCTTCTTCTCCTCAGTCTCTGGCCTGTACCACACTTTGCTTCCTTCCCTCGTGGTCCCTCTTGTGCTGTCCAGGCTTTGCACCACTAACGTAAATGTACAAGAGTTTCACATTCCTGCCATGTGCTCCCATGCCTTGAAGTTGAAGATAGTACAAAAGGGGGTGGTGATGGACGGAGCTTCTCAACCAATCAAACACTCACACCCAGTCAACAGATCTGGGTTTAATCCATCACCGTTCTTTAGCCCACTCTGCCACCCCAGTTCAGACATGGCCATATGCAAATCAGTCTGACCCTGTGCCTCATGGGAACAGTTCAGCCCGAACTGCCAAGCCATGCATTCCCTGGACCGGAAACAAGCTTCCGAGGACCGGTTTCTGTCATTTCAGCCGTCTTCAGCCCGACTTGCTTGAATCCAGTGGCAAAGTGAGCAAGGGACTCTGAGCATACCCTGCCAACTTATGGCTTATGAAGCTTGTTTCCGGTATGAAAGTTTTATATAGCGCTAGCTCCACCCGAGGGTTTCAGAGCGCTTTACATCAGCAGTGATATAATACAATAAAGAACAATCATGGCATTTGAACAAAACATGTTGTACAGGTGCTCAGAACAGAACAGAACAGAAAAAGGACAACAAATACAAAACAAAATAATAATGAATGAAAGAATGAATGAATAGGTGTCTTATAATGTGCAAAACTTAACCCAGAAGGGCATCAAGGTGCAGGCAGCAGACTGACATAGAACAACATAAGGGGGATACCATATAGCTTAATAAGCCAGGGAGAAGAGGCAGGTCTTCAAAAGTTTACGGAAAATCCCTAATGAGGGTTGGCTGGAAAGTTCAGATGGAAGCGAGTTCCATATTTGGGAGCCAAGATGGAAAATGCTCTTCCTCCCCATCTCACCTTATTAAATCTAGGAACAATAAGCAGATTTCTGGAGGCCGAGCGAAGGGATCTGCTGGGGATATAAGGGCTAACAAGGGATCTGATCCCTTCGGATCCTGATCCAAAGACCGCCCTATGGGCCAGGCAGAGAATTTAAAAAGAGATCCTGGCCTGAATTGGTAGCCAATGGAGATCTTTCCTAACCCTGGTAGCAGATGTACGCCTAGGCAGGTCAAGAACCATCCTGGCAGCGGCATTCTGGACTACCTGAAGGCGCTGAAGAGATTTCTTGTTAATGCCTCCATATAGCGCATTACAGTAATCGAGCCTGGAGGATACCAGGGCGACCGTTGCCTTTTTGCGCGCATCAGATGACAGATATGGGGCAATCTTTTTTAGTGTCCGAATGATAGTGCAGCAAATGGCCACTGTTCTGTTGACCTGGCGGTCAAATGAGAGGGCAGGATCTATAAGTATGCCCAGATTCCTGGCCGAATGAGTAGGCTGGGGACAGTCCCCTAGGGAGGCCGGCCACCAGTCCCCCGTCCACAGCTCTTGGCTCCCTCCAAAGACCAAGACTTCCGTCTTTTCTCCATTCAGCTTAAGATGGTTACGTATCATCCAGTGCGATACTGCCTCCATGCAAGCTCTAAATTTGAGGGCAGAGTCCTTTATCGGCAGGGTGGTGGAGACGATAATTTGAGTATCGTCAGCATACGACAGCACCTGGTACCCAAAAGATCTTACAATCTTAGCAAGTGGGGTCACGTAGATGTTGAACAATACAGGGCTCAAAGCAGAGCCCTGTGGGACCCCACATTGCACCGCCTGAGAGGGGGACAAAAATGTGCCCAATTTTACTCTCTGCCGTCTCTGATGAAGGAAAGAGGAGAGGAGATTCAAGGCACTGCCCTCCACCCCTATCCCCTTTAGCCTGTCGACCAGGATTGAAGGGGACAGGGTGTCAAACACCTCCGTCAGGTCCAACAGAACCAACAACGTGGTTTGTCCTCTATCAACCTCTGATCTGATATTATTAACCACAACTGTGAGGGCAGACTCAGTGCTATGAGCAGCACGAAACCCATGTTGGGAGACATCCAACAGGTTCTCACTCTCCAGATAAAAAGCCAAGTGGCGATTGAGATAGGCCTCTAGCATTTTGGCAGGGGCAGGAAGTAAGGAGATGGGTCGAATTTTTTTTTAAGACTTCCGGGTTCAGGGAGGCCTTTTTTAGAAGAGGTTTCACTACTGCGGTTTTCCAAGCTACGGGAAAACTCCCTTCGGAGATGGCCATATTCATGACCTCCAGCAAAGGGGGAAGGACAACCTCTCTACATGCCTAAAGCGTTTTTAAAGGGCAGGGGTCCAGAGGAGAACAGGACTTAGTAGCGTCTAAGAGACAGTTAAGCTCTTCCAATGACAACCTAGGAAAGTTTGTCAAACGGGAGCAGGGTCCTGCTTTGGAGACCATAGCCATGGCGGAAGAGTGAGCCATGGATGGCATGGATGCCTGAGTGGTATCCAACTCAAGATTTAGAGTTTCGAGGGCATTGTGTATGTCTGCGATTTTTGTATGAAAGAAGTTCGCAATGTTGTCACATAGCTCTTGTGTCTCTACAACAGAATTTACGGTTTTAGGTGTGGACAGGGTATTAATAATCTTAAAGAGCTCTCTCGAAGATTTAAGCGAGGCGGTGGTGTTGCTAAAATAACCCTTTTTTTCCTCTATTATCACTTTTTTGTATTCCTTTAGGGCCTGTTTATGTTGGCTCATCCCAGGAGGGGTGGGTTGAGCAAGCCAGGATCTTTCTTTTTGCCTGCATTTCTGCCTTAGCAGCCTCAGACGTTCAGAATACCAAGGAGCAGAGGGACTCTTCCTGGCCGAGTAATGTTTTTTAGGAGGCGCTAGACTGTCCATAGCCATACCTAGTGCATTGGACAGGCTACATGCCGCGGCATTGGACTCTGGCAGGAGGGAGGGATTGACCTCCGCCAGAAATGGGGCTAAAGAACTATTACAGACCTCTCTATAATTTCTTTTGGTTTCCCATACATTCCTATTCTCTTGTTTGGGGAGATGGGAGAAGTTAGGGCAGTAGTATGTCAAGGAGGGTTCAAAGGACATGCTAGGAAGTGGGTGGTAAAGATAGGTGATGGGGGTGTGGGGACAAGAGAAAAAGGAGAAGGAGTGAATGTGGGACGGGGGAAGTCAAAAGAGGAAGAGGGAGAGGTAGTCAGAGAGACTAGGTATCCGAAAATTAATTAATTTCCCCAACATTTGGCGAACAAATGAGTTTTAAGTTCTCTTTTGCATCTGGAGTAGGAGGGGTTGTAACAAAGGTCTTTGGTTAGGGCATTCCAAATGGATGAGGCCTTATCAGAGAAGGAGAGGGATTTCAAAGCAGGTTTTTTGAGTAGGGGGTATGAGACGAAGAGTGTTGGTGCTTCTCGGTGTTCAGGCACAGCCAGCTTTTGTAAGTTTAGTTGAGAGGTAGGATGGGGTCTTCTGGTAAAGTGCTTTGTGAGTAATACAGGCAATTTTATAAGAGGACCCGCCTTGTATGGGGAGCCATTTGAGGGATTTGAGGGCAGGGGAGATGTGATCAAAGCGTCTACAGTTTGTTGTTAGCCTGGCTACAAGGTTAAGAACAGATTTGATGGGGGGCAGGTGGATTTTGGGGGTGCCAGAGAGAGGGGCTTTACCATAATCTTTTTTAGATAGGACGAGGGACTGGATAATCAGTTTAAAGTCTTCATCAGGGATAAAAGGTTTGATTTTTTTGAGTTGCCGGAGAGTGAAAAGTGTGCTTTTTGCTGAGTTCTTGACATGGGAATTCAGTGTGAGATTATTATTGATGGTAATGCCTAGAGATTTAACTGAATCGGCAGGGGAGAGAGAGCAATTTAGCGCATTGAGGTCAGCGATCCACGATTGGATGGGGAGAGGGTTATTTTTGGGAGAAAAGAGGATGATCTCAGTTTTGTTCGGGTTGAGTTTCAGATGATTGTTGTGGAACCAGGTTTGGATCTTGGTTAAGGCCGTGTTGAGGTGTAGGATATCAGCATGGGATTTTATTTTATAGTACAATTGGGTGTCATCAGCATAAAGGTGGTAGTTGATTTTCTCTTGTTTGAGTATCAGGGTAAGGGGTTCCATAAAGAGGTTGAATAAAGCGGGAGAGAGGACGGATCCTTGAGGGACACCAAGGGAGACAGAGGTTGGGCTAGAGAGGCAATTTTGAATTTTTATTTGTTGGGCTCTATGCTGAAAGTAAGAGGTGAACCAATTAAGGACAGTGTCACTGAGGCCGAAGCGATTTTTGAGGGTGTTGAGAAGGGTTGGGTGGTAAACAGTATCAAATGCCGCAGAAAGGTCAAGAAGGATGAGAAGGAAGGTCTCGCCCTTGTCCAGTGCAAGGTGAATATCATCAACAATATTGAGAAGCGCGGTTTCCGTGCTGCACCCTTGCGGAAGCCAGATTGAAGAGGGTCAAGTAGGTCAAACGCATCGATATGATTGTCCAGTTGGAGGAGGGCACATTTTTCCAGGGCTTTGGAGAGGAGGGGGAGGTTGGAGATGGGGCAGGGATTATTGGGGTCAGCTTTGGGATTTTTGGGGATGGGAGTGATTTGCCCGAGTTGAAGGGAGATGGGCACACACCCTGATGAGAGGGTTGCGTTGATGATGTTTTTCCAGTAGGGGACGATGACATGTTTGAGATCTTGAATGAGTGTGAAAGGGAGTGGGTCTTTGGTGTGGGAGGAAGGTTTGAGTTTGGCTAAAATGTTGTAGACCTCTTGTTCAGTTACAGGGTGGAAATTAAGCCGTGAGGCGTTATTTTTAGGGGGGAAGGGAAATGGGTTCCTGGGGGTAAGAGAGGGGTGGTAAGGTGGGTGGGGGAGGTGTTAATGGGGAGATGGGGAAGAAAAGTGGCAATTAGGAGAGGTTGGGGGGTGAACAAGGGTGGAGTATCGAGGAAAGCGTGGTCTATTTTAGTAATTTTTCATTGAAAAAGTTGGCAATTTCTTCGCATTTGCTAGTGGAGGCCACCGGGTTAGGGGTTGCAGGGTTGGTTTGGTTTCTAATGATGTTGAACAGTTCTCTGGATCATTTTTTGGCGCGAGAGAGTTGAAGACGAAAGAAAGGCGCTTTCTCCGAGAAGATGTGTTTTTTGTAAGAGGATCTCGCAGTTCTAAGGAGGGCAAGATTGGAGGGGGAGGGGTGTTGTCTCCAAGTTCTTTCCGCCAATCTCAGTGAACGTCTTTCTTTATTAAGGTCTAGGGTGAACCATGATTTAGAAGGGGCATTTTTTGATGCTTTAGTTTTCAGAGGGGCAAGCTGGTCTAACACCTCATTTATAGTTTTGTTGAAGTGCTCCGTGAGATCGTTAGCATTTGAGGAGGGGGGAGACTAAGTTGGGATTGGAGGTTATGTTCCAGTGCACAAGGGGGGATTTGTTTAAAATTTCTAGTGACAATTGTAGATTTATTTATTTTTAAGGTGGCAGTAGGGGCTGGCAGGGATATTGTGAACAGAATGAGATGGTGGTCAGACCAGTCAAAGGGGATGATGTTGGATAGGGATGTAAGATCTGGGTTGGAGATGATTACGTCAAGGGTAGCTACTTTAGAGTGGGTAGGGGGGAGGCAAAGTTGCTTGAGGTCGCTAATCTCAAGGAGATTATTGATGAGGTTGGTTGTCGGGTCATTCCAGTGGAGGTTGTCGTCTCCAAGGAAAACGTTTTTGGAGCTGGAGAGTTAAGATTTAGTTAGGAGGTCGGAAAATTCTTCAGCAAAGGTAAGGGGTTCACCGGGGGATGATAGATTTTATGCATACGTATAGGGGGAGAGCATTTCATTTTGAGTTTGGCGCCTAAGTTTTCAAAAGATGTGTTGTCCGTGTTATTGATAGGGGAAAGTTGAATATCTTCTTAAAAGATGATTGCTAGGCCACCCCCTATTTTTTCAGGTCTATCTCTTCTGAGAATAGAGTAGCCAGGGGGGGTCAAAAGGTCAATGATGAGTGTTGAATAGTATTTGAGCCAGGTTTCAGTGAGGAAGGCAATATTGATATCTTCATTTAGAATGGTTTCTGAGATTTCAGTTGCATTTCGGACAGTTGAACGACAGTTCACGAGTATGCAGGTAAGGGGTTTGAGTTTGGCAATAGGAGGGGGGAGTAGTTGAATACTAGTGAGTTGGGGGGTCTCGGGGAGCTAGGAGGCGCAGGGGTTCTGCTTGTCCCCAGAATAACAGGAATATTGGAGTGAGATTTGGTTCTGATAGTCCTCGGAGTACCAGGGATTTTGGAGTAAAAGGGGGGAGATTCCTTGTGTGGGTGGTTGTTAAGGTAGGAGAGGCAGAGGGCAGGGAGGTCAGGAACGGAGTAGGTGTTCGATGTTCGAAGGGGTCTGTGAGAGCGGAAGAGGAAAGGCATTGTTAACCAATGTTTGGGTTCTAAGTGTTTCTTGGGGTTAGCATAAAGGAGGTGGGGCCGGGAAGGGCAGGCAAAGGGTTTATGGGATTTGAATCGGTTGAAATCTATTCTGAATAGTGTAAGTTGGGAAGCTAGGGTGACGAGATTATCATCCAAGTTACGAAGTCTCTGGATGAGGTTAAGAAGGATGGGGAGATGGAGTGGAGGGGGTGTTAGAGGCAGAGTGACTGGAGAGAAGAGGTTGATAACTTGATTTGAGTGGTTCATGCAGGGGGAGTGGTGTGGGTGGATCTGTGTTTAAATGAAGGGCGTAGGGGGCCAGGGGAGGAGAGAGCAGTGCGGTTCTGTGAGGGGGAGGAGGGATGGGAATGACAAGCAAAGGCTTAGAGGAGAACAGCATCCTGGACCCGTCCCAGTCCGGGTTCCACAGCAACCACAGCACCGAAACTGCCCTCACCCTCACCACTGATGACATCAGGGCCCTGCTGGACAATGCATAAACTGCGGCCCTCATCCTCCTGGACCTGTCAGATGCCTTCGACACTGTCTGCCACCACACCCTACGTACACGCCTCCACAACGCTGGTTGTAGAGACAAGGCTCTGGACTGGACCACCTCCTTCCTCTCCGGCAGAACCCAAAGCATCTGCCTCCCCCTTTCTGCTCCAAAGCCACCGAGTTCAGCTGCGACATACCCCACGGCTCATCCCTCATCCCGAACTTGTTCAACATCTACATGGCACCGCTCGCCCATGTCACCTGACTGCACGACCTCAACATCATCTCCTACGCGTGCGATACCCAGCTGATCCTCTCCCTCACAAAGGACCCCCTCACCGCCAAAATCAACCTCCATGAAGGAATGAAAGCCATCGCCGAGTGGATGAAGAACAGCTGACTGAAACTAAACTCGGACAAGATGGAAATCCTCATCCTCTGCTCCACCCCCACTGCCTGGGACGACTAATGGTGGCGGACTGCACTGGGAACAGCTCCAACACCCACTGAGTTGCACGCAACCTGGGGTTCATCCTCAACTCTACTCTCTCCATGACAAAGCAGGTCAACGCCATCTCATCCTCCTGCTTCAACACCATCCAAATGCTCTGTAAGATCCACAGGTGGATCCCCACTGAAACAAGAAGAACGGTCACCCAGGCCCTTGTCAGCAGCAGGTTGGACTACAGAAACACCCTCTACGCAGGAGCCTCAGCCAAACTCCTGAAACGACTTCAACGCATTCAAAACACCTCGGCACACCTGATCCCACACCGCAGCCATATCACACCCCACCTGAGAGACCTGCACTGACTCCCCGTCAACAAGAGGATCACCTTCAAGCTCCTCACCCACGCACACAAGGCACTCCACAACATCGGACCAGCATACCTCAACAGACGACTCAGCTTCTACACCCCCAACCGCCAGCTCTGCTCCACCGACCTCACCCTCTCCACAGTCTCCCGCATCCGAAGAGGGACCTCCAGTGGCAGATCGTTCTCCCACCTCGCTGCCAAGACCTGGAACACCCTCCCCATCCTCCTACAGCAGACCCAGGACCTGCTAACCTTCAAAAGACTCCTCAAGACCTGGATATTCGAGCAGTAGCAGCTACCCCCCCCCCCCCAGCATCTTGAGACCCTCACGAGTGAGTAGAGTGCTTTACAAGTGTTCTGATTGATTGATTGACTCAACTAACCAGTTGACTCCAAACCGTACGGCAGCCAGGCTCATCCTCAACCTCCCTTCACGCGCCACCCTAGACTTCAAAGAGCTTCACTAGATCCCCATCACACACATCCTCACCAGCAGCCTCAGAATTCAGAAACCTTCCAGACACCTCCACTCAGCCGGACTCCTACTAGCACACATCCCATGTGTACTCAGCACCAGAACAGACAGTGGCCCCTTCTCCTCCCGTGTTCCGAAAGCCTGGAAGAACCTGCCCCAAAACATCTGCACACCTCAAAAATTCTTGAATTCCCCAAGAAGCTGTAAACTTAACTGTTCAAATAGGCTAGTCAAAGGATCAGACCTGACTGCGTGTGCGTTGGTGGCAGGATAACTTGTTCGGTGTTAGTGCGCTTTTCCAATACCCATAACACCATAAACATTGTGACCTCTGAATCACACATTACACATATGGGTTATATTTGTGGCCTGCTTGACATGTTCATACTTTGTCACAATGCAGTAGATGTTCAGTTTGCCGTATAACAAGTGCATTACAGGTACAGCACTGCACATGACAGCGGATGGGAACATACACCCCACTTTCACTGAGTCTCCTGTGTGAAAAAAACCAACATTCCTAGTATTTTAGGAAGTGCTGTTTAAGGAATTTAGGCAGTCACCCCAGCACGTTAACCTTAGTTTCAAAGGTAGACATGCTTACTATGTTTGAGGAATCTAGGCATCAAGGCATCATTGGACATCTCCCATTTTACATTCACAAACTGGAAGGAGGTGGATTTAGCACAGTGACTGCACTAAAGGAAATTAAAAGTCACATTTTCCTGAGCCTCAAGTGGTTCTCATGGGAGACATTAGTAAAGGTTCACTAGGTATGCACTCAGTAACTGTCAGCACCTCGACGGAGGCAGATGCTTGACACGTTGTAAAAGTGTAGTTAATTTGTTTTTCATTTGTGAAGGTTGTTGAAACATCAACCGTCAACAAGTCCGGCCATATGTATGTAGAAGTTTGGTCGTGGTGTTTTTGTCTGCAAGTTGGTGGTGCTTGGGTGAGAGGAGGTTTGATTGGGAATTCCATCTTGAGGCATTGAAATGTAATGGGCCCTTTAATGATCACATAATATTGTTGTGAGGACTCCAGTGCAGGATTCGGTCCATGGATGGCTTTATGAAAGTCTTGTGTGTGCTGCGTGAACGGCGTTTTAATGGCCCATGAAGTGGTTAGTGCCCTCTTGTGGCTTTATGGCTCAATTTCAGTAGTCTTGGTTTTTATATTCTGATACAGTGATTACTATTTGTTCCTTGACGTTTGCACTCCTGAAGGTGCCAAAACCAACCAGTATAAGTGATGGTTATACTTCTAAAGTTCAGTAACAACCCTACATCGTTTAGAGAACTGAACTCCCGGTGGTGTCTAGAGTGGTGTAACTTGCACTGGTCCTGCTCACTTTCTCATAATGCTCTGCAAAACCTGATAGTGTGTAAATGACAAAGATCACTCATTTATTTGCATTTTGCATTGGACATTTCTGGAATCTCTTGTGATCCACAACTTAACAACCAGTTTTAGCTTCGCATAAACATGTATCCCAATCATTGTGAGAGGTCCCAGTGCCCATGATTAGAAAGGGCACACAGCGCAGCATGGACAAATCAGATCTTTCCACTGAAAATCAGCACGTTTTCCCAATGTCAATAGCTGTGGATTTTGGGGCTTATCTTTGCCAGCATCAGGTAAACTTACCGAATTGGCACATTTCTGAAACCTAGACATCTGGGAGAGTACAAGATGGTGTGATTTGCATGGCTCTTACAACATAATGTTACCCAGAAGCCCTTGCAGATCACAAATTTCCTACCACACAGAGATTTCACACATCTCCTTATAACAACAGTGTGCAGGCGGGCCAAAAGACAATGACACAAAGGCCCTAAAGCGCTGATGTTGAGAGATCAGTGATAGAGGTAGATGCAATATTTAGGACTGTGCTCCGTCTCCAACCATGGAAACCTACCAACCACAGACATTTTTGAAAACTAGACCACCAGTGGATTCCAGTGTGTTGTGCCTTGTGTTGATTCCATGGAGAATTTGTACTCATAATACACTGCAGACTTCAAACGTTGCCTAAAATCACATATTTGCCTTGCATTTGGGTGATGGAAACTTTCAGAATCATCAGGAATTCACAAAGTTCCTACCACCAGTGTTACCCCACTTATCTTGATAAAAATGCTGCCCTACTTGTGTGACTTGGTCTAGCACTCATGACAGGAACAGGTAATATTTTGTTATCAAAAGGTTAAGACACATAAACAGTGTTACGCTAAGAGTGCCTTCCTTAATCCGAAGCTGCTAAACAAAATAAAACCTTTCATTCCACCCAACAACATTAAACAAGCCACTCAAGCATTGGTGCTGTCAAGACTGGACTATGGAAATGCAGTCCTCTCTGGAATTGCGAAAACACACCTTGCTCCGCTAAAAACAACCCTCAATACGGCTGCCAGAATGGTAACGGGATTAAAGAAATTTGACCACGTCTCTCCTGCCCTCAAAGAACTCAAGTGGCTACCCATAGAAATGCGGGCAAACTTCAGAATGGCCTGCCTCACCCACAAAGCCCTTCACACAGGCAAATCCCAATATCTGGCGTCTAAACTCAAAAAAGCAGGTCAGAGCAGGAACCTCAGACGCTCCGATACCTTACTGTTTATCCCGCTAAAACAAAAAAACGCGGCCATATCCTTTGCCGGCAATGCGCCTAAAATATGGAACTCTACCCCCCCCCCACATCAGAACTATTCCCTCCTTCGCTAAATTCAAAAGTCAGCTCAAAATCCTTTTCCTCGATCGATCTTCAGCAATCAGATAGGATACATCGGAGGGCGGAAAATTACACTTTACCTCTCCCGGCTGCGGGATAGCAAGTCCTTGTAATGGACCACTCAGCATCTTCTTTACTACGACTTTCACCCGGAATGTCTCACTGTTTTGCTATTTGTTCTGCTCCTTTTGCTCAATTTATTGTAATATGTTATGCTCCCGAATGTTTTGCTATGCAATTGCTGTGAAGCGCTCCGATACCCTCCGGTCAGGCTTGCGCTATACAAAACTTCATAAATAAAAAATAAAAATAAATAAATAAATAAATAAAATAAATAAATATATGGCCATCATGATACAATCAATTGGTACAACAGTGTGACTGTTTAAAATGTTGAAAAGACTACAGGCCACGGTCCCAATGTCTAGCTATGATGTCAGTACATTTGTAGGTATTGTTGTGCCTTATACAATCACTTCCCAGAGCATGGTACTTGATTAGGGGTGCTGTGGTATGATATCATAACTCTGTTCTTGTGTCGGTGCTGTGTCTTGTGTCCAGCCCTGCCATACCAGATAACCCTGTAGGGAGGCCCAGAAATCTCTGGTTTGCGCTGTCAGTGGTATGAAGGTGATGTAGGTATCTGTGCAATCATTATATAGCAGTAGATGTTTAAGCCATTCCTCAGCAGTGGGCATTGTTTGTCATCCCCAGTTTAAAGCAATCCAACGTTTAGCAAGCAAAAAGTTCAGTAAATAATCATAAAGTGGGAGGCACCTCCCATACAAACCCCAGGAGAACAGGCACTGGCTGTGGCCCAAATCTGCGGTTAGTTGTCTCAGAAACTGTGTCTATGTTTGCATGCCAAAATCTGAGTATGGGTGGTCATTCTGATGCTAAGTGAAAAAAACTGCATGGTCCACGCTACATTGTGGGCAAATATGTGATCATGTTAGGTCTATTCTATGCTGGCAGGCTTGGGTGAAGTATGCCCTGTGAAGAAATCCAAAATGGAGCAGTTTGTGACAATAATTCATAGGTATGAATTTGGTTTGAGTGCATCATTGTGTGTATGTCAGTGTCACTCCTAGATCGAACGCTCATGCCCTATGGGTATGTTCCACCTGCCCCTCTCCCTGTTGTGAAATTAACAAACAGATGAGCTGTGTCTGTGGGACACATTCTGTAGGCTCTACAAGGAATCCCAGGATTTTATCTTTCATTGTGTGCCTCAAGCGGATATACACAAACATATGCAAGTTCTTTAAATTCCCACAACTCTGGAATTACTCTCACATAACGAACTGTCCTTCTACAAATAAGTGACCCATCTCAATTATCCCTGCCCCCCAAATAGTCAGTTGCCCGGTATGCTCAGTCATGAGTGAGAGCATTGCGATCTGTGAGATGAGTAGGGTCCGATAATACAGGAATGTCCCTCCCATCCTCCGGCACAGAGTCCTCTAGGCCCAGCTAGCCGCAGCAACTGTGTTATCTCTGTATTAGGTATGGGAAGAACCCCAGGTAGCACAGAGGGAAGGGGGGTTTCCTTTGCTTTCTCCCTCTCAGGGAGTAAATAATGGAGGCACACATAGCAGTGAAACCAGTGCCTGGCATAATGACCCTGCACCACTAAATAACAGAGTCAGGAAATTCAAACCTCTGCGCTCGAATGGGAGTGTAATCATCTTCCAACTTATCTGTACTGGTTTATTTCCCCAGATTAGCTTGATCAATAATGTCCTGAGGTAGGAGAAAAAGTTGAGGGCAAGCAGTATTGGTATATTCATAAAGAGGTATAGAAATGTTGGCAGAACAATCATTTTAATTAAGGCTACTATACTGGCATGCAATAGAGGAAGCGGTGTCCATATGTGTATCTATTGTGTGAGTTTGTTAATAGCCAGTCCATAATTCAGTTTGTCCACCCTCGCCACCTCTCTGAGGAGCATGACTCCTAAATATATAATGGAGTCCTCCACCCATAATATCGGGTATTTCAGATTGTTCTTCTGTGTAACACTGGTAATGAAGAACAAGTCAGTCTTCTGCCAGTTTATTACAAGCCTGGCATAACATCTGAAATGCACCACCTCCTTCACCAGAGGGAACACATTTATCTTGGCGTCCTAGACGATGACTAATATGTCATTGGCATACATGGATACAAAGAGCTTGCCTCATATAAAGGTAAGTCCTTGATGTATATGATTTTCTAAGAGCTGATGAGCCAGAGGGTCTATTGTTAGTATACAGAGTAATGGCAGCAAAGGACACCCTGTCTTGCCACCCTACCTAGATGTGAGGTCATTCTTATGTACCCAAGCTGTGGATTTAGTGTATAATAATTTTACCAAGGCAATAAAGTTAAAAGATAAGCTCACTCATCTAAGCACCACCATCAAGAAAGGCCATTCCAGGGAATCTAACGCCTTTTTGGCGTCTATCAGAGTAATCACAGCTTTAATATCTAGATTCAGGTAGTGCAGGACAACAACCACTGTGCCGAGATTGATAGTTTTCAATCTATGTGGGACAAAGTCCAATAGGACTGGGTAGACCATCCTTTCCAGCAATAATGAAAGCCACATTGTGATGACCTTCATAAGGAGTAAGGAGAGATGGTGTTACGGTGTACACTTGGTGGGATCTCTACCAGGCTCAGGTGACATAGATATAATCAAACCATCACCAAGAGCCTCAGCATAAACTTGTGTGGGTGTGGTGCCCGAATATGTTTATATATTTTACATAAACTCAATTACCAAACGATATGGTACAGATGCTTTACCACCGCTAACACCTCTAAGGTCGCATGTATCTTGTCAACCGAGATGGGGTTACAAACAAATTGTTTATGATAGCCTTCAAACCACACCAACGTAGTTTTGTTGAGACAGCTTTTCATAGAGCTCTGAGGTATAGTCATACTTAAAGTGGAGGGATGAGTATAATATTGTGTGGATTCCCCAGTATGCTATCACTGTCAGTTAGGGTGTCTCCACCATCTGTTCCATCTGTTCCAATGTATGTTGTTCAGATTTGCATGTTCCCTATTAAGGAGCCGCAATAGAGTGCTGTCAGGTCACTTCCCCTTTCTAGCCAGGGCATATTTATCAAGGTTATTGAATGTCTGCCAAGTCTCTACACCGTTGCATGAGTCTATTTAGTTCTCCCAGTAAGAGTATGTTGGACATTTGAGCCACTTTTCTCTCTACAGCTGCAATTTCCGATTATAAACATCCAAGCAGCCTATGAATGTCCCTAAGTATACCTGCATGTTTTGCTATTACTATCCCTCTCACATGGGCCTTGAAGGCCTCCCATACTGTGGAATAGCTAGGAATCCTGCTTGAAATAATTCAGTATGGCCACTCAAACTCCCTTGGAATAATGTGTCCAGAAGGAATTCCTACGGGAGCCACCAACTACGACAGGAGAACCTAGGAGCAGAAAAGATAAGGGTAAGTTTGACTGAGGAGTGATCCAAATGTGTCAATGAGATTTGCCTTCTGTTATTGGTAGCAGGACTTTGGTGGCCACCCAGCAGTTAATGTGGAAGGAAATGCCATGTGCTTTGGAACAGAATGTGTAGTCTTGTGTGGTTTAATGTTTTAGCCACCATATATCTGTGAGTTTGCAAACGTCCCTCATCTCCCAAAATGTTACAGTGGCCAGTATATTATGGAACTGTTTATTCCCAGAGTAGTCACAGGTTGGGTCTAGTACAAGACTCATATCCACCCAGCCCATTGAATAGTGTCTGTCTCTTCATGCCTTAGTATTGTGAATATGTGCAAAAAGAATTATGGGTCATCAACATTAGGGGAATACATATTCACTGATGCCATATGCTTGTTTTCCATTGTTCCAACATGGATAACAAAGAGTCCTTATATATCTTCAAATGTATGACTTAGTTTGAAGTCACTACATGCCCACATAAATATACAAACTCTCCTGGAGAAAGAGCTAAAAGATGAGTAATATCTGTGTGTTCCCCATGTGCACACAAATGCAAATGGTCTCCATGGGGCCAAGTAAGTTTCCTGCAGAAACTCTATGGGCCAGAAGTATGACGGCCAAAATAGCGCCTTGCAAATTGCGAGTCTTTTGCGACTCTCTATTTAGGATGTACAAAAGTGTGTAACACACTTTTAGCGATTCCCAATGAGGTCGCAAATACAGAGGCTCATGAATATTAATGAGCCTCTCGCAATTTGCGACCCCATTGGGAATGGCAGGCCCTCCCATGTATGGCGGCCTGCTGGGCTCAGCAGACTACCATGTCTGGGATTGCTTTTAAATAAAGCAGTTTTTTTTAATGCAGCCTGTTATCCTTAAAGGAAAATAGGATGCATTTAAAAAAATAATGAAACGTTTTGGCTTAATTTTTTAAGGGCAGGCAGTGGTCCCTAGGGCACAAAACCCTATTTTGCGAGTCGCAAAAAATTGTGACTCACAAAATAGGGTTTATACATGTCACATGCTGTTTTTGCATGCGCAAACGGGTTCGCAAACCCGTTTGCGCATGCAAAAATGGTCGTACATCTGGACCTATATCTATTGTTTGTCTGTCTAAATAAGCTAGCACTTGTGTTGCTTTTTGGAGATTATTAAGCCCTATAATATTACAGGTGAGCCATGTGATCTGCTTTATAAGGTGAATCATTTAATACTGTGTGTACTGTAATGTGGCTGTGTTTTCCTTGGTCATCTATGATGGAGTCACAGTGTCAAGGAATATTAGATGAAACGGAGATAGAAATGTGTAAACAAGCCCCTTATAAACCTCCGACCCTCCTCCAATACTGAATGCCACAACTATCAGTGCCAATAACTCCACTTGTATCCTAACAGGACGTGGTACTAAAAGAAAAAGAAGAAATGAATCACTTGATCAATGGTATTAACTGACTAAACTGGAAAAAGGAGATACACGTCGTGGGGCATGGCAGCGCTCCTTAGCATGCAACTGATAAGCAGTAAATGTACAGAATGGGGTAATGCTTATAGCCCAGTATGTATTATCGTGCATTGTCCTTCAGACTTCCTCAGTGAATTGCCCCACCATCCAACCTATCCAACAGCAACAGAAACATCTTATAGATTTGTGTTGTGGGTCTCTGTAAAGCAGAAAAAGGATTTTCATTTGTTGTACATTGTTCTATTGTTGAGTCCTGGGATCTACTAATAGGTTAAGAACTGCTATCAGGTGGTGATGTTCTCTTGTGATTTCAGTGCTTTGGGGAATTTTAACGCCTGTGGAGCCATCATAGAAAAGTGTATTTTCCTGTTGGACTCCACCCTGAGGGTAAAAAGGTATAACATTTCATATTTTATTTTTTGTTGGCGAAGGGTGTCCCTAACTTTCACAAATTTACGTCTGGCTTCTTGCACGATGGCTGTGAAATCAGGATAGATTGAGAGATTGGAGCCCTGGTATTGCAATGGTCACTTCTCTTAGGTATAAGCATGGCATCTCTGTGTTGAAAATTAAGAAAGCACATCTGTATAGGACTTAGTGGTTGCTTATGGCCCAAGGATCTGTTTGCTCATTCCTCATGGAATACTCTTGAGAGTTGTCCCTACCAAAAAGACTGGTCAGCAATTCCTCCACATATGTCTCCATGCGTCTTGTATTCGTAGATTCCACTAGGTCTAAGTTTCTGAATTAGGGTGTGACCATGCTTCTAAGTCCAACTTCTTGCCTGCAGCAGTTAGAGTTTGTTTTTCCGGTTTGGCAAGCCACATCCAGGAGTGAGCAGTTCATCTTCCACGTCTGATATTCTCCTTTCGGCACTGTCTATTCTGGTGGCTTGCCTAGCCAGCTGTTCCATCAAATGGTCTAGCTGCACCGCAATAAAATAGATTTTTACGTCAATAGCCTGCAGGCCTGCTTTCAACTTCAGCAGTATGGAGGTAATGTACGAGCTGTTGTTCTGATTCGTGGTTCTTGGTGGTTCAGTCTTATTATCTATTATGTGGAGAGGTTGTCCTGTGGTTCTACATTGGTCAAAAACCAGTTTGCCTTGCCTTGCTTGGGTTTGTCATCCCCATCTCACTCTGCTTTTGTAATACTAGGAGGTTGCAGTAAAAGGAACAGATCACAAATAATGTAGGTGATTTAGAAGCACAAAGGCTGGACCAGTAGTTGTTCCAGTGTGCCTCCTTTTAATATGAGGTGTCAGGTGGCTAAAGGTGCGGTGTCTGTAATCCCAGTGGTATTTGGGTTTAAGGTAAGTATTCAAAGGGGGTTAGGTGAGCATTTACAACCTCATAGTAGGCCAGCACATGCATGTACCATCAGGGCAGAGCTAGGAACATAGGCCTTCACCAGCTTGGCCCATACCACCTCCAAAAGCCCCAGCCCAACATCTGCAGCTCTCTCGGATGGCTTTTACTGTAGGCTCACGCCCGCACCATCTGAGCACTCTGGCCATGTCCCCAGGCTCTCTGTAGTGCTATGTGTCACGGGGGTTCATCTTACCAGCTCTTGGTGGTATAATTGCCAAGGAAGTGCAGCCAATGGGAGTGCGACAATGCTTTAGCCCACCTGATTTGGCGAGGAGCCCGAGAGTCAGCCTCATGCCCCTGTCGCAACTGAGCCTCTGAGGGTGATTTCCAGATGCAAGCCGTACTCTGTGTGACGGGGCGAGTGTGCTTGGTGGAGAACTACATACTGACTGGTGGTCCACCACTCCCCTGTTACCCGCTTCCTTTGCTTCCCAACAGCCGCCTGACCCCCCTTGGAACGAGAAGCCGGAGTCATGCTGGCCGAACGAGACTGAGTGCAGCGGCCCCTTTAACTATGAGGCATGGGAAGACGTAGCCCCGCCCATCTACAGACAGGAGGGAACTTCAAAAGGGAGACCAGCCCCGGAAGCGACGAACGGCGTTTCCCTGGTGGAGAAAGGTGAATCGAGTTCGGAGTCTGGAGAAGAAGAAAGGAAAAGAGAGACGGAGAGCGGAGAAGCAGAGGCGGACCAGAAGCCAGGAGGCCACTGGTTTCACGCTTCGACCCGCCACGCTCCCACGGGAGGGGCGTGGCTCCAACAGGTACGGTGCCGAGTGGCGGGATGGGTGGGACGCCGAGTCCAGCCTCCGGAGTGATTGTATAGCCCCTTTGTAAAGCTCCCTACTTTAACCCCCTCCCTACACACGCACCTCCTTCACTGCGTGTAATAGTGCACCACTTCACTGGTTTCCCTCACCCCCGGTCCCCCCGAATTGTATGGTCTCATTCGGCGATCTGACACGGTCTCTCTCTCTTCCTCTTTTACACGCCCGGGAGACGGAGAGGACTCGAGCCAAACCCTGTGAAGTAAACTGCCCTGAAGCAAGCTGGATTCATCGAGGAAGACGCCCTTTGATCCCGCAGCGTTTGCCCGAGAGCGAATCACCAGTCGGCAAAGACGTTGTTACATAAAAATAAAGCCTTCATTAAAATCACTCATTAAAGAGTCAGCCTCTCACTTACCTTCCGCACCCATAACAAGCCCCGGGGAAACCGACCCCAGCCTAATCAACCCCCCTACCCTGGGACACTCTGCAAACAGGGTATGCGTGGGAGTCTGAAGCGAAGTCACTTCCCTTGCAACACCACATGGCTAAGAGGGCCTACCTTCCACTGGGCAGAATCGATTGCAGTTGAAATCATTGATATTTGCCCAGCATACAGCACGGTGCGGTGGGCCTTCACATCAGGCAGCCATCTTTGTTGCTTTCATGGCCACACCTCCGTTGGACTCCGATTGACCTCGGTTTTATCCATTCCTGTTGCTAACCAAATTGCAATAAGGGGTTCTTGTTCAATTTAAAAAGGTGATGTGTTCATGTTGCGTTTTGGGCCATTTATTGTCATGATGGCTAGGCCCATCCACACGACTGAGATCCTATTTGAGGAAAATATGTGCTTTTAGCCTAAGTCTGAGATTTGCCAGGATTTCAGAGTAAAATCAGAGTCAGAGCCACGTAAGTCATGCCACCCTGGATCTCTCGAATGTCTAGGTTTCAGAAATGTAGAGGATTGTTAGGTTCCCTAAGTGCTGGCTGAGTTACAACCCAAAATCCACAGCATACTGAATTACATAAAAAGGGTTGGTTTTCAGTGGAGAAACGTGGCATGTTCATATTGCGTTTTAGGTCCTTTCAGGTTGCGGGTGCTAGGCCCACCCACACAAGTGAGGTACCATTTTTATGATGAGACATGCGAGAATGATTGGAGGTTTGCATATTCCAGAACATTTTGTCAGTTTAGTCGGAGAAATACAAGAAAAATGTGTCTTTTTAGCCAAAGTTTGAGGTTTTTCAAGGGCTACTGAGTAAAATTGTCTCATGAGAGCCATGCAAGTCATGCCACCCTGGACCTTCACGAGTATCTCGTTTTATGAAATGTCTGGGTTTGGTAAGATTTCCTGGGTGGCAACTGGGCTACAGTCACAACCCAAAGCAAGCCACGTTGTAAAAATAAAACATGGTTTCTGCTGAGTACAATATGATGCTTTCTTGTCTTTCCATGTTCTGAGGTATATTGTGTTTCAGGTGCTAGGTCCAGATACACAAATGGGTTACCATTTTTATTGGCAGATGTGTGACACTACAGAACAGTAGAACATTTGTTATTAGACAAAGGATTTCTTTCCATTTGTGGCTTCAAAATGAAAACCAATGTGTAAGAAAGGAGACATTTTGAAAAATGCTCTCTGAATCACATACTAGTATAGGTACCCATAAATTCAGAGAGGAAGAAATAACCACTGCTCCTCAACTCAAATGGATCATCTAGTGTACATTTCAGATATTGATGGGTTTCCTTCATACCCATTTTTCACTCTTTATATTTTACCATACGAATTGTTCTACACTTGGTGCACAATTAAAAAAACATTGCATGGTGCACCTCAGTTGTTGTCTGTGGGTATCTTGGATTCGTTGAAAACCTAAACCCCCTATATATGTGTCTTTGACCAGTGGATGTACCATTCTATTGCTTTTGTAAATCAGCCATCGTGGCAAGATGCTACAGGTGAAAACATTGTCACAAAAGGCTGTTTTCTGATACTCAGAATCTGAATCAACTTTATTCGATCTAAATAAATAGGCCATAAAACTACAATAAAAGTACATAAAATGTAATTACTATCCAACAGAGTCTTTTAGGATACAGTATAAAAAACTGTTCATTTAGAGCACAATCATATCTTGACATACCCCCATCATTAACATTTAAATGACAATGTTACATATTAAAGTTGGGAGCAAGTGGAAAGGGCGGAGGGCAAAAACCTCACCTGTGGGTCTGCTATGCTCTCCTGCCAACCAGGATGTGAGTGAGTGAGTGAGTGAGTGAGTGAGTGAGTGAGGAGGGATTTGTAGAGCGCAACTTAGCCCAAGGGCATCAAGGCGCATACAAGATGGTACAGCTGTTTGGGGAGTAAAGATGCGCCAACTACAGGTAAGCTGCTAAGAAGAGCCAGGTCTTTAATGCTTTGCGGAAAGATGCAAGCGAAGTTTGCCCTTTGAGCTCGGCAGGGAGAGTGTTCCACAGTCTGGGAGCGAGGGCGAAAAAGCCCCCCCCCATCTGGCCTTATAAACTCGAGGGACGGACAGAAGGTTCTTATTGGCGGAGCGTAGGGCCCTACCCGAGCATAAAAGGAGACAAGGGACCTGATATCTTCAGCTCCAGACCCATGCAGAGCACTATAGGTGCTATTTATCCTGGCATGAATAGGTAACCAGTGCAGATCTTTCCTAATAATGTGTATTCTTGTAAAGCGCACTGTTGCCAGCCGGCGTCCTGGCGCTGTATACCGCTGGGGAACCCGTCCTGGATTTCCCTGTGGGATGGTCCCTGCTGGGAATCCCCAAGGTGGAGCAAGGGATCCCCGGCGTTGAGGGGGCCGTTGTGGAGATTAGGCAAGCTAATGCCCAGAGGGACCCCTGGTTAGAGTGGGCACCGAGGCGAGAATTATTGAGTCCGCTGACCCTGGTCCACGACCCTGCCGCGTTGGGAATTGAACCCTGGTCCCGGGCCGACTTCTGCTTCCGGGTCTGCCGCCTCTAACCAGTGAGCCACACCACTCCACTGGGAGCCTGATGCGTGTCTAGGGGCATCGACAACGAACCTGGCAGCCGCATTCTGCACTATTTGTAGGCGTTCAACCAATCTTTTATTTATGCCGAGATACAGTGCGTTGTAATAATCCAGCCTAGAGGAAATGAGAGCAACCGTAACCTGTTTTCGGGCTTCAGGGGTAAAGTAGTGTGTAATCTTTTTCAAGATTCTTAAAACATCACAGCAGGTTGAATGTCAACCATTCAAGCAAAGGAACTTTCATTTGCTACAGCTCTGTAGGATATATAGTGCATAAAGTATAATCATATCAATTGTTTAAATTGTAAAAAGTACAATTCTAAAATAATTAATTTTTTAATTTTAAAACTGGTAGTTTACCTAAAACATTTGTCTTAAAAATGCATTCTGGTATCAGAAAAAGAGAAGCAAGGAGATTCTTATTTAATATACCATAGCTGTTCTCCTACTCTATTCTGTAGACCACAAAAAGGAGGCCAGTGAGCAGCATAACAATGGATCTGCTAACTGTTGGATGAAATATAAGGCTACCCGACATTGTCTGAAGTTCAGTAGGATAAATCTTTTCCTCTGGACTGTATAACAATTGCAAAAGAAGAAAATGTGTAGGTTTGATTGTGATGACACCATGTCACAAGGAAAAGGCAGCAGAATGCTAATTACTCGGATATCCCTATATAAGAGGAATAACATTTTACCTAAACCTCACTAAAATAAAATGGTCCTGGAGATTAGAGACAAAGGCCAAATAAGAGTGCAGGTCATGTGTTATGGGAAGAGTTGCAAGATATGTCATCACTGTAGATTTTAGTTTATTAGCTTACATTCTATCTCTCATAGCCTCTTCTAGAAAGATGTCCTTAATTTCTAGACTTTAAAATAAGGGTGCAAGCATGAGGATTCTCAAACAGATCTGGTAAGTCCAGTGACCGCCATGTGTTTTTAACATATTGTAGCCATTTTATTTTATGTGAAATATCCAATTTCTGGCAGTTCCTAATAATACTCTGATTCAAATTTACCGACTCTCATCTCCATATTGAATTCCATAATAAAATAGGAGCTAGCCAGACTACATCTGTTCAAAATCGGGCTCCAGGTTCTGCGTGACTGTTGTAATTTGAGCAGCTACTAAGGAGAGCTAATAGTCATTTATAAAAAACATCCTCCAATTATTGTACAACCTCAGTTGCGACCACGCCTCAAACCCCTGCTCCATAGGTGGCCTCTAAAATAACTTTGACATGATATATTTTCTAAATTTCGAGGATACTCGTTTTTCATATTTTTTTTATATACCAACAGTTGGTTTCTTCCCAAAATCCATGATGAATATATACAAATGACCCCTTTGTGTATACACATTTTTATCTATGTTTCAGAAATGGATAGCTTACGGGATCAAACCTGGGTTCCACATCTCTTTCCACTTTCCACCGCAATCTCAAAATAGGTTGAAAGTACAAAAAGTAGGAAAATGCGGTACCTCTGACATAAATGCCAAAACTGTAGTAAAAATTTTTTTTGATAAAGCTCTGCTTGCTCCTACAAGTGGGGAAGATGGTGATTTAAGCACAGCAAACCTTTTGTTGATGCAATTTTTAGGAAAGAAAAACATACACTTTTTTGGGAGCACTTTTTCTGCATTTTTTTTCCCAAAAAACACAAATCCCTCCAGGGCAATCCACAAACCTGTGATACATTTAGAATCTCCTTGATGTTGGGAAAAAAGTACACACATTTGGTGTAGATACCATGGGCCCGATTGACAGAACTAACTTAAGATGAAATCCTAAACTTACTATCATTTTGGCATTCACAGAAGGCACTGACTCATTTTGGTATTCACAGAAGGCACTTACTCATTTTGGTATTCACAGAAATTAGGAGTCCTAACTTTAGGACTCCTAAATGCCTTCTATGAATACCGAAAGTCTTAAAGTTAGGATTTTTCTCAGTTTAGGACTCCTAAAGTTAGGAGTCCTAACTTTACTACTTCTAAACTGAGAAAAATCCTAACTTTAAGAATTTCGGTATTCACATAAGGCATTTAGGAGTCCTAAAGTTAGGAGTCCTAACTTTACTACTCCTAAACTGGGAAAAATCCTAACTTTAAGACTTTCGGTATTCACAGAAGGCATTTAGGAGTCCTATAGTTAGGAGTCCTAACTTGACTACTCCTTAACTGAGAAAAATCCTAACTTTAAGACTTTCGGTATTCACAGAAGGCATTTAGGAGTCCTAAAGTTAGGACTCCTAACTTCTGTGAATACCGTAATGAGAAAGTGCCTTCTGTGAATACCAAAATGAGTAAGTGCCTTCTGTGAATACCACAATGTTAGTAAGTTTAGGATTTTGTCTTAAGTTAGTTCTGTGAATCGGGCCCCCTGTGTGGAAACAAAGCTAGGGAGGTGTAAGGGCGAACTAGCCGAAAATGGGCTCAGCATTGGGGTGAAAAAGCTAATAGCATGCTGCATACATATTTAAGATGGACATGTCCTACTCTTGAAACAACACTACAATTGTTCCTACATTGAGTCTTCTCCTTCTTAATATCCACATATTAGGTGGGGCATCAAATAACTCCACATTTCCATTTATTTACTTTCAGGAATCCTTGCCCAATTACAAGTGTCAGGCAGCCAGAGCCATCACAAGGCACCAATTACAACAATGGACTGAGATTTAGGCTGCTTCACTGGTCCTTTAGCATTATGGGCATTCACCCTTTGGTCTGCGGCTCCTCCTCCAACCTCACATTAACAGCTCTGCAGCAGTTTTCAACAGCTACTTGCTCTTGTTATCTAAGACCAATATTTGTGCACCACACCTGAAGCCTTTCTAGATCCTCTTCATGCATGCACATATGTGCACCTAAAGCCCTTTCAAATGCACGATGCATTTGCAGTGCTATGCGTTTCACCAGAATAGGTGACTTGCCTCCAGGCAGTCCGCACGTGTGCTGAAGAACGCCATCTCATGCCTATACCAAAAAGCCCGACATTTGCATGCACACTAGATAAATCAGCATTGTGCAGCTAATACTCACAAACGTTTGTTATTTCCCCCTGGGATGGATGGGTGGTTGCTCAGAGAATAATACATTTTCTGAAACTTTTCCAGAATAGAACCCGAACTTTGGGATTTCTAGACCCTCTGGCAGAGGAGACTTGGTCAGCATTTCAGCTTAAGATAGTGAACCTTGAACCTGGTGGAACTCCTGTATTCCATAAACCACCTGCACATTTCATGAGCATGGTGCATTCTGGGCAAAGATCCGCTCTGTGAGACGCACAAGAGTACTTATTGTTAGTAGGTAACAAGCCTCCTTTCACCATGAATAGGCACATGGCACATACAAAACTACACACTGAGACTATACTTTTATGACTTTCATTAGAGCCAAAATCTTATTCCAGTGCATATAAAATGTATAGTTCAGGCTATAAAACGAACAGAATAGTGGCTATAATTGCAGATAATTACCAAGATAGTAGAAAGAATTGCAAGGATATACCAGTGTTTTAGAGGTCCCCTGCAATAGTTCTTCAACCCCTCCCTTCTTCACTATAACTAACCTGTCTTAACACCAAAAGGAGCCTGTATAAACATCTCAGATGTCATTGACTTTCACTGGCACACCGTAAAAAAACAACCAAGAAACTGTTGTGTATAAAGCGAGCAAGCATCCCAGCGAGCTGAAAAGGCCTGTCCCGCAGCCCACGTCCTTGCTCATGGCCTTTGTAAAGGAGGTACATAGCTCCTGTTCGCACGAGCCCAATCACTCAGCTCTCGGCTCTCTCCCTGCACGTGTGCAAATTCATCTCCCTCTAACAATTCTTTGTAATTAGTTTAAATACACTTTTCAGATTATTTTGAAAACACTAGGTCTCTTATTGAATCTTATAAAAACAACAATAAACAAGCACTTTCTCCTAGTTCTAATTCAATGAAACTTTATTGACTATTCGAATTTCATATATAAGCAAGTGCTGAAACAAACATTAAACAAAATGAAACATTATTGGCTGTTTGTAAGTAATTGCTGAACTATCAAATTGTACTAAAAGAACCATTAAACAATATACATGTGCTAAAAAATGCTGAATGCAATCATCTTTTAGAATTGACAAATGTTCACTCGAACAAATGAATACATTAAAGGCAATTAGGGGTAGATAAGCAAGAAAAACGTGAAGATCACTTCACGGAAAGCCTGGCAGCAGTCCAAACCATACATAACATGGTCAACATTGGGGGAAAGGCAGGATGTACACTACAGCGGCTCAGTCTTTCATTTGTTTAATGCAACAAGCACACACCACCCACCCATCCCATACACCACAACATCATTGCATTTGAATGCAGTGCCCATCTTAGAAGTAGGCATGTCATAGCTTGCTATTACACTTTTTTGACACACATCTAACATCTGAGCACAGAATTACAAATGTACACGATGAAAAGACTGTTTCCCCTCTTAAACTAGAGAACTGTTTTAGAAAATCTCTCAGCATCAAACAATGTAAAGGCCTGTCCTATGCTATTTATAATGGAGTTTCAATGTAAAATCTATTGATTGCTATTGTATTTGTTAGAGATTGTAGCATGTAAAACCCTTACCTATTGTGTTTGTCAAAGAGTTGTAATGAAGAACACTTTAATACTGTGTTTGAACCTTTGTTACAACAGGAAAAGTCTCCTTATATTGTGTTTAACATGGGGTCTGAGTTAACAATGCCTCTAGTTCTGAATAATAAATCTATTCCTTTGTCAGGCTAACACAACTGCTGCCCAAAGATGCCGGTAAAAAAAAAATGTGAGGAGCTGAAAATCTGAGACCACTTCATTGTAATCCCAGTAACTATTGATCTTCAGCTCATGGGGAACGAAGGAAGAGGATTAGGGAATGCTGACCTTTTAAACTGAGTTGGTGCGAAACTGAGCATCAAATGCACCCGTGTAGCCCTTGACCCTCAGGGTAGCGAATTAGAACAGCCTAAGTATTACTCATTGAAGTGGTTTGGGTTAGAAACTCAGCACTCTGAAAAGCGCACTTACTAAATTAATGTTTAGTGAATGCTTTTACAGTGATAAAGAAAAAAGTACTTTCATTCACCCCCAATTAACTAGTAAACTTAAAATTGTAAATGTAGTCAATAAAAGCTATACCTTTCTAGATCTTCCTAAACTACCAATAGGTGCATGATAGTCTCTCAAGGCTAAATAATGTAAAACCCCTTCCTAAATTGCCAATAAGTTCACAACATAAAACCCATTTCTATGGTCTCTGTTACAAAGGACACATTGTAAAACTCCTTCCTAAAGTATTTGTCATGTAAATTTCTAAATGGACTAACACACGTGCTGCACAATCGAAAACCCTTAAAAAAGATTAGGAAAGGGGTGGAGCAAACCCCCTTGGACCTAAGTGATGGGCGGTGCCTTGAGAAAGCGATGGTCCAATCACTTTCTCCAATCACCACAGCATCCCAAATGCCCAATAATTAACCTTTGCCGATAGGCACAGAGCAGGGCACAAGTCCTAAAAATAGAAGTGGGGGGACGCTGACGTCACGTCAGGAAGTGACATCACGAAAGGTGGCTTGCACCATCTGACTCATTGCCTCCCCTCGCCCACCCCTTAGATGCGATTGCATCAGAGAAGACAGCGCGTGAGCAGCCTTCTGAATGAGCTCCGATCTCGCCCCAGAGAGGCCAATGTGTGGCTCCATTTGCTCCAGTAATCGAGCTCCCGGTAGAATAAGTGGGGGGACGCCGTCCACCCGCGAGGTACCCCGACTGGAGCCCTGGCACAGAGCATCCCTTTACTTATAGTGGCCTTTCTGCAAATTTGTATTGAGTATTGGTGATTGAAAGAGTACGATGCTGGAGTATAACCCTGCTTCTTGTTGTTCTTGCGAACACGTTCGAATGGTCACGAAACACATTAGATGGACTAGTACATATCGAAGGCAACATCTTCTTGGCCGATGTTGATTATTATGATGTTTGACAACACTATGAAGGCTGAATTTTTTAATATAATTAAAATCAATCAACATACATTTTAGTTTAGATTGAGATATTCCTTTGGGTGCCTCCAACTTTTGCCTCTTGGAAACTTTGAATATATTGGTTTTGAAAGTAATAGCGTAAACTAATAACATCCTCTCACTGTTGTAGAAATTAAGCTTTGGACATTTCTAACAAAGAATACCCACGATTAATATCAAAAAGTGCCAGCAATAGCTCAGGAAATGTCACAGATGACTTAAAGATGTTCAAAAATCACAGACATTTCTCGCCGTACGTTGTAGTCGTCGCTGTGTTTTACTTGACATACTTTGAGAGTATATATAGAAGCTTAAGCGAGACGAACGCACTCCAGCCTCGATAACTTGGCAAACCGAAATAGCTAATGATGTATTGTCTTTTTGAAATGATATTTCATGCTCGCTCAGCAAGCCATTCAGGCCGAACAAGCACTCTTTCTGAGAGATTCTTGCTTTATTTATTCAGCTTCCGACTTAATGCGTCATAGAATCCCCGTCTTCCTTCGCCGGCCCTGTGGTCTCGAACGTAACCCTTTCCCCATCCATTTTATTACCTCACCGTATATTTTGCCAAGTTTGGTGCCCTGCTGCCCTAAAATCACACAGCAAGAAACAATGCCTCCTCCAAGAAAGGACCTCCCGCCACCGCAGTAAAAGCTCCGATGGCTGTTTAACGCCGATCCATAGGGAGAAAGCCAGGGGAGGGGATTTATGACTACTGCCCTTTTCACTCCAGTTGGTGTATAAAGAGCAGTGTTTCTGTTGCCCCGCTGGGATGCTCGGTTTTGTTGGCTATGAATAGGGGCTTTGTGGGAGACCACTGTGCACCCATTCAGAGGCAATCTGTTGGTTTTTTTAAAACACATTTTCAAATAATTTATATCTAAATTATAGCAGAGGGGCTTAGTCAGATATCAGCTACTGGTCTAATCAATGAAGTGGTGCTTTTGTGAGTTTCAGCTAGCTTACCGATGAAAAGCGAGTTCGTGCTGCTACTATGTGCGCAGCCTTTCATTCTGCAGGCAAATGTACTGTAATGTAAGATAAGAGGAAGGAAGGCAGAATGAGATAGGAAAGGTCTGCGCTAATTAAGGAAATGACCAGACCGGCATTGGAAGTTAGAGCCATCCATCATTCGGCAAAGTCTGAGATGTCGCATAAATGATATTGTATGGAATGGAACATTTTGTCTCAGTAAGTTGGGTGATTTTTGCAACGAAGAACCTTCCAAATAAGCATTTAAGTAGTAATTATATAGTTCATACTGCCAAAGATTGTCTTATAAGCGCTGTAAATACAAGGGGAGAGACTTACTAAGAATCTTTTTTTCCTAAATTAGGGGTCGATTTGGAAGCCCATTGCGTCATTTTTGCTTCGCAGTTGTGTCACTTTTTGTGACGTGGCGGCTTAAAAATGTAGCCCATTACAACGGTACGCATCTAGGGAGATGCGTCACGTTGTAAAGCCCTGCGTCACATTATACCTGCGTCAGGTATAATGTATGCAGGGTGGGCGTTCCCATGCAAAAAACCCTTGTAGAAGTGACGCAGTGAAATCTACAAGATTTATCTGCGTCACTTCTAGGACGCCACTGTGTCCAAACCTTACACCTGCTTGAAGCAGGCATAAGGAGTGATGCAGCACAATGAGAAAAGGCATCCCCATGCATTTCTGTGGTTGTGTCATCCTTGTGACACGACTCCAGCAATGCGTGACTTTTGAGCCAACGGATGCATCAGAAGTTCTGACTCATCTTTCAATCATTGCGCCATTGTGCGCCATATTGTGAATACGGTGCATCCATGGGGGCGCAACAGATGCTTCAGTTTCTTGTAGATCTGTCCCTTACTTTCCAGCGCTAAACTTGTTTAGCGCTGGAAAAAACGTAATGCTGCTTCACATTACTTTGCACCATGGAGGCGTGCCAAGGGTGGTGCATGGGCGTTCCCATGCAACCACCCAAGGTTTCTTCTTATGCTAAACCCAATTTACTAAATACAGTAGATTGAGTTTAGCCTGAGAAAACTGTGCCCTTTTAAACAAGGCTCAAGGAAGGAGAAATGCTTTCATTTCTCCTTCCTTTTCTGACTTTGCATGCGTGCTGCACTGTGCAGCGCGTACACAAAGTGGGAAAAGCTTTCCCTCATGTCTAAGCATAGTACCCTACCTGTACAAACCCTATGCTGAACTCAAACACAAATACCCTAGCGCTATAGCTATAAGATGATGCGTGGCACACAGTAGCTGTAATCAGCGAAAGGGAAAGGGGAGGAAAGAGCCATATCTTTGAAAATATGGCACTCTCTTGCTCCTTCCCTGTTGCGTAACGCAGCGCAGCCTCGTGGGAGTAAATCTCCAGAGGTGGTCATTTCATGAAACCCAAAATGGTGCCAACCTGTATTTGAAACAGTAGCTTGCACATTGTACACAAATGTCAGTAGCAGGCGATGTAAACATAGTGCTATCAAAGATTGAAACACATTAAGTGTTTCAAGAGTTAAAAAACCTAATACATTAGTAAAAAAAGAGAAAAACACTTTTACTAAACTAATAAATATAAACCTTTAATGTTGTGTTCCGGTCAAGTGTGCTACTCTCTACAAAGCGCTTCAATACCTCGTCAGTACTATATCAATACCATTTACAATTACAACTATTGAATATTTTTTTGTTGGGCTGACCAGTTGATGGAGAAAAATGCAGACATTGCAACAATTTGTACTTTGAATTCAGACAATTCATACTTGTCCAGGGATAAAAGATAGGGAAGGTGGGCAAAGAATTGCAGTATAAATGCATGCCTGCCGAAACTGCACATGGTAGACACAGTACTGAAAGCCAGCAGCACCCAAGTCGATGGTTCATGTCCTTTAGCCCTTGTTCTTTGCCAAACCTGTTTTAGCCCTTCCCTCTGAGCTATGCTCCATTGGGGACCACTTATTAGGTCTCTAAACACTATTGCAAATCTGCATCGATTTTGGCATTTACCACTGATGCTGAAACCCCAATATGTCAATACCTACATTCGACCTGTCAGCCTTCGGGGGTCCTCCCTCAACTGTAATGCCTTCATACTCCTATTTTGCTGAATTTGTTATTGTTGGCATTAGGACTTTCTGCACTTTACCATCTCTAACCAGTGCTAAAGTGCTTGTGCTTTCTCCTGTAAACATGGTCAAATTGACTTACACCCAAGTGGCACATTTTATTTACTTATAAGTGGCTAGCGAAGTGGTATTACCTGTACTCAGGGCCTGTAAATTGTAATTAATTTAATATACTAGTTGACCTACAGCTGTATTTGTGCTAGCCACTTAAGTTGACCCTTAAACTTGTCTCAGGCCTTCTACTGCAGACCGAATGCAGTTTTAAATTGCCAATTCAACTTTGAAAAATAAACCCCTTGCCAAGCCTTGAACTCCCTTTTCATTACATATAAGAAACCTCTAATGTTGGCCCTAGTCAGCCTATAGGGCAGGGTGCATTCTACTTAAAAGGCTGGACGTGTATGTTTATGTTTTTCATGTCTTGGTAGTGAAAAACACCTCCATTCATTTTTCACTATTGTGAGGCCTACCGCTTCCATAGAGTAACATTGGGTTGCCTTATTACATTTAATGAGCGCTAATCTTTGATCGGGAGCAGGTGAGAATTTCATTTTTGGTGTCTGAGAAATTGTAATATAAAACCCTCTTTAACGGTAAAGTCAGATTTTAAGTTACAATTGTGAAAATGCGACTTTTAGAAAATTAGAATTTTCCTGCCCTAGCTATTTTGTGTCTGCAGCCTGTTCCTTGGTCACATGATTGGATGTAGTTGGCAGTTGGACTTTGTTTATTCCTCCCAGGCAGCCACACTATAGCGGGTTTAGGTGAACCTGGATAGGCCTTTGCCTACAGGATGGGGGCAGAGCTGTGTACAGCCCCACTTCCAAATCAATAGGCTGTGCCCTGCCTTCACACTAAAGTCATGCAGCTGGACTGGAGACAGGCATGGGAGGCAGGAAACTCCAAGGACTTCAAAGGGAATGCTCTAGAAATCCTGAGTGATGTGATATGTGAGGTGATAAGAAATGCATTGAGGGCGTAAGTCTGAGCCTAACTATAACGTCCCTGTATCCTTTGTTTTCTTCAGTGTATTTCTAAGGTTTTTTCAAATTAGATATCCTTACTGTAACATCCATGTAACTTTAGTTTTTTCAGTGAATTTCAAAGATTTTTTTAAATTTATATTTTTACTTTTCATCTGTTTTTTAAAATGTATTTCCTAACTGTAACATTTTTTAAGTGACTTTAATTGGGGGGGGGGAGGGGTTGTGAGGTGTCTACAGTTGTATGTTGATTATATTATAATTTGAATTTTTTTACATTTGGTATTCCTGGACCAGTTGAGACCTCTCGTGGGAGAGTCACGACTCTGGTGTACATTTGGCAGTAGTAAAACACATATATAGACACTTTAAAGGTTTTGTGTAAGGTAAGGGGTTTACTAATAAAGTAAAGAAAGTCCAAGTATAATCATAGAGAAACAAACATTTTAAAGGTAATTTTAATACATTTTGCAGATTTGTGATGTTGGCAAGACTGTGTCCTGAATCCCAAGTGACACAGGAGCAAATGGATTTGATAGGTTAAACCCCTTTCTATCATTAATAGAGCAAGATCCCACCCCTTTTCACCATATTTGTGTGTAGCTTTTTTTTCACACCTTTGTACTGTCAGCAATAATTTTGTTTTATTTTGGGGTTTTACACTGTATATTTTTAAATAGAAGATGGCATCTGCTGCTCAAGAGAATCTAGATGAGCATAGCAAGTCCTCATATGAAGAAGAACCAGCGAGACCCAAGAAGGAGAGCATAGTATGGCCGTTTTTCTCCATACAAATGGGAGAAAAAAAGGTGAATGCAGAAAAAGTTACCTGCACTATTTACAACAAGACTCTTCCCAGAGGTTCTGAGATAAAATACTCAAGCTGAACAGCCAGCATTATGAAACACCTGGGGAAAATGCATTCCACCATCTTGCACGAGTATAGAGAAAGGGGGAGGGGTGTCAGCAGGGAATATTTGCTGGAAACGGCGCACAACCAGGCACCTCATCTGCTCCTGCACTTACTTCAGACATTCCAATAAGTGTTTCTGAGTTTGCGGCCTCAGATAATTTTTGCCTTGAGTGCAAAACAATACTGAGCATGGGGGAGCAGTTAATCCCTGCTCTAGTTGACAGCATTAATACACCTAAGTGTTAGTTTTTTATTGTGGCAGTTGCTGCAGAACTTTGTGCTTTTTATTGAGAAGCACTATATCTTCAAGTTTTCTGTGATGGAACCAAAAAACCCACAAAAAATGCACAAAATTGTTAGAAAATATTAAAGAGGTTTAAAAAAATAAAAACGGTTCCTGTTAGAGACACCAAATCTGTGTTCAGAAAGATTAATTATATGTTCCATATAGTGTGACTAGGTCTTGTTCTAACTCGGTGTGTGATTTTGTGTACAGATGAGCGACTGTGTGGCTGGATGACTGTTTGTGTAACTGGATGTATGGGTGAGTGAGTGGTTGTGTGAGTAGAAGTATGGATAAGTGAGGGGATGCATGAGTTGTCTATGGCTGAGTGAGTGGGTGCATAAGTGGTGTATAGGTGAGTGAGTAGCTGTGTGACTGTATGAGTGAGTGAGAGGCTACAAGAGTAGACTTTGAGTAACTGAGTGGGTGTCAGTGGATGTATGTTTGAGTGAGTGTATGAGTGGTGTATGGGTGAGCCAATGAGTACATGAGTGGTGTATGGGTGATTGAGTGTATATGTGAGTGCCTGGATGGATGTGTGAGTGGGTATGTGAGTACTTGTATGGGTAAGTGAGGACCTGTGCAAATGCCTGTGTGGATTGGTGAGAGGGTATGTGAGTGGTTGTATCAGTGACTGAGTGCCTAGATGAGTGTGTGTATGGTTAAGTGAGTGGGTGTTTTGGAAAAAAGAGGCCCCTACCTAAACGGATAAACCCTAGTAGGGATAATGCAATTTTTTGAAAACTGACCTATACACCGGGTTATGTGTGTGTTTCTTATACTCTATCACACATTGTTAAAAAATAGATTGAAATGCCGTGATGTGTGTGTTTATAAAACTTCTTTTTAATGATTGTTTTTTGCTTTTTCCACACTTTTTATATCATTTTTTATCACTTTTTTATATATATAAATAACAGTTAGTATACTTATTTTACAATTCATGTAGATTTCTCAGCATCGATATATATCTAATCACAGTAATTTATCATACATATAATAATCCATAAATCAACAACTGATTATCATTGCCCATTACAAAACTAGATCCAACGCCTTTCGGCAACTGGCCTTCATCAGGAGTTTTGTATTCTCACTTGTCGATATGATACTAAAATAGTAGAAAACACTCAATTAATTTTACTCAGCACTACAACAATCTATAATATACAACATGTGACAGTAGTTATATCTATATTATACTAGTTCTTTTCTAATCTGATTATAAGCACTGTCTCCTAACACCGAAAGTTCTCTACCCTAGACAATTACAAGCTCTAACTATACATATTTCTATCTACAAATATACAATCTATATATACATTAAAATATCTACATACATACAGTTTATATCTACATTCATAAATAAATGTGATTCCATTTCTTTCCATATTACCTTTGTGTTCCATATTTCATTTTTATGCCAAACATAAGTGTTCAATACATGTTAAGTATAAATTTAAATGACTGCAGATTGGTACCCAGGGGATCATACAGGCTACTGGCAACTGACTTAAATGTACTGAATAGATATATGTCCTACCTTTAGAATCTACTGGGCATTCTGTGCTTGATAAATATGTGCAGTATCTGGGTGAGGACACGGAACAAAGTTCTTGAACAGGTTTAAAATCTGTTGCAAAAAATGTTAAAACGAAGGCTCAATGATCATAATAATCTACCTGTGTATCTATTTGATTCAAAAGACGCTGGTTTTAAGCTTTAATACCTGTAATCTGGTCTCTTCTAATGGCGGTATAATTCTTCAATTGTGCGTTGTGTAAAATAATCTATTGTGCGACACTCCCCAGAACTTGGGTTCTGACGAAATATGAATGATTCTGCCAAAGAGTAAAAATGAAACAAAATATAAGCACATGTAATGCCGTAGGATACTACCAACTGGGGCAGGAGTATATAACCAAATGTCACCTACTTATAACTTTCTTGTGTAGATATTACGGTTCAGGCAGACTGCTTGACATCTTTGATTGGCACAAGAGCGAATGCTACAACAAGGACACATTTTTAACAGAGTGTAAGATTTCTATCGTTCCTCGAAGAGGTAGCTATCTTAATATTAGGATTATACCAATGAATGTACCTACTGAAAGTCGGCAGTTTGTTGTGCTCACTGCTCGAAAGTTGGAGTGAAGTTCATAGATCGTGCTAGATGGTAAGGTGAAGCCCAATAGCACTGATGTAATCCTGTCTGTAAAAACCGGCAACAAATAAAGAAAAGGAATATTTTAAATTCCACTACTATTTCTGTTACGAGTCACAATTCTATCTCTTTAGCCAGCGAATCTAAATGACTAATGCAATGTTTAACGACATTATTAACCGGTATCTAAATATTCGCCTGTAATGGCTCTCGGCTATAGCCTGACGGCATCTGCACAATTCTAGGTGATACCTGAGCCTAATCTAACGGACTGGGCTGGTGGAGTCCTCACTTACTTTCAATAGGACCGATACGAAGTTCCGTCATACCCGAACTGCTACACCGGAACAAGGACGTATGTAGGATATTTAAACTACTCGATCACGCTGTCATGTGACACTTCAAAACGGGTCTCGCGGTATTCGAAACAGCGGAACGGGGAGTCCAGTGGGGAGATTTAGACCAGAAATGGCCGCCATCTTTGAGTGTAGTTACCACTATTCATTTATTGAAACACTTCTCAGAATATTATTGCATGAGATAAAAATAAAATAAACTAATGTTCAGAAAAGGATAAACACAACACCTATTAAATATTTGCTCACTAGGTTGAATGTGCATATAAAATTACCCGAAGGCAACAATTAATATATCAGTGTATGGGGGCTGCTTAATCTATGTAACCTAATGCAAAAGAATTCTATTGCACAAGATCGCAAACGAATATGGTCAAAAGCTCACCAAGCGTGAAAATATGTTCACAACAAACAAGGTATAACATGTGGTGTAAAGAATGCCGCCATGGTTAAGTGAGTGGGTGCATGAGTGGCTGAATGGATGGGTAAGTAGGTGTATGAATGGTTCTATGGGTGGATAAGTAAGTGTGTGAGTGACTGCTGGATGGGTGAATGGGTATGGGAGTGACTGAATGGGTAAGTGAGTGGGTGACTAGCTGTATGGGTGAGTGAGTAGGCATGTGAGTATCTGTATGGGTGAGTGACTGTGTGAGTGGTTGGATGAGAAAGTGAGTGGCTGGTTGGCTCAGTAAGTGGGTGTGTGAGTGGGTGTACTGTTAGATGACTGACTGTGTGAGTGTCGGAATGGGTAGGTGGGTGTGTCATTGACTGTATAGGTGAGTAAGGATGTGTATTAGTAACTATATAAGTGAATGAGTGGGCATGTGAGTGGCTGCATGAGTGAGTGAATGGATGTGTGAGTCAGTGCATGAGTGTGTTAGTCACTGTATGGGTGAGTGCTTGTGTGTGTCAGTTGTTAAATGGGAAAGTGACTGGGTGTGTTGATGGCTGTATGGCAAGTGGTTGAGTGTAGGAGTAGCTCTATTGGTGAGTGAGTAGTTATGTCAGTGACTGTATAGGTGAGTGACTGCATGTGTTACAACTAGGCCTGGGTGTCAAATTCAGTTCCGCTCTCGTAAATTGCGATAATTTGACATTTTCGTGTTCCGCAGAGAGCGCAAAAATGTCAAAATTTCCACAATCCGCATTGTACCGGAATTTTTTTTCTTGCTCGCGCTGTTAAATTACATTCTTGCGCGCGTGTTTGCCTTACCTTTATCACCGCGTTCGCCGACAAGTTTTCCAGATCCGGTTGCGTTCTCCACGAGATGTTGGATTGTTGGTAGCCATTTTGCGCTATCTTGCGAGAGTTGACACCCGCGATCACGTCATTCGTCTCGAGATCACGTCATTCGTCTCGCGATCATGCACCGCGAGAGTATGAGATCTTGAAGACGTCATTCTCCACCACGAGCGAGAGCGAGAGAACCCGAACACGTCATATCCAACGCTACAGGGAGCGAGAGAACGAGATCATGTCATTTTGGACGAGCCGGCGGAAGTAATGTGAAGTTCGAGAACTCGAACATGTAACATTTTCAATTTGGAGAAGAATATCAGCTCTAGCAGCATGAAACCTTCTGCAAATGATGATTTAGGTTTAAAAAACTCATCAGATTGACATTTGGCTGTCCTTTTTGGTGCAAGAAGTCCATTTTTAAAAAGATGGGGAGAGGGAGGAAGTGCTACAGAATCTCCGACTTCCTGTTCCTGTCCAGCAGGCTCCTCCCAGTGCTTTGTCCATCGTGGTCATTCTGCCTTTGGATTTTGAGCTGGAAAGATCACTCTTTTTGTCTGCTGCATCATTGCAATTGGATTTGTGGATTTTTGAATTGGATATATTACAAGTAAGTGGTTGTTACTTGTTGTTGTGTCTGTTTGATTGGGGGCATTGCAGTTGTTGCAACTACAATTTAATTTTGGTAACTATCCTTCCTTTTTTTTTTTAAATGTTGTGGGTAGTAGTCAGTAGTAGGCCTGAGCTAGTCCTGGCCTCAAGGGTGTGTGCATGATGAAGTAACTGTTCCTTTGGTGTTTTTTGAATGAATTTCATTTTCAAGCATCATTTAGGGCCTGGATAGCATTGGATTGAGTTGGGAAGTGTGTTTTTTTGCTTTGGGCTTTCTGGTGTTGGGCCTGGCCATGCGGCTGGTGGCCATTTTGAAGCCTAGGCCTGCAAGCTTGTCTGGCCTTGTCTGCCAAAAGGCCTGCTTTCATCCAGAAGGCTCAGAACAGGTAGCCACAGTTTTATTAATGAAGTGTTTCTGTGTGGTCGGTTGAATTTGTAGACATCATTTAGGGCATGGATGGCATTGGATTGAGTTGGGAAGTGTGTTTTTTTGGGGTGGGCTTTCTGATGCTGGGCCTGGCCATGTGGCTGGTGGCCATTTTGAAGCCAAGGCCTGAAAGCCTGTCTGGCCTTGTCTGCCAACAGGCCTGCTTTCATCCAGTAGGCTCAGAGCAGGTAGCCACAGCTGCATTAAACAAGTGTTTCTGTGTGGTCTGTTGAATTTGTTACATCATTTAGGGCATTGATGGCATAGGATTGAGTTGGGAAATGTGTTGTTTTGGGATGGGGTTTCTGCTGTTGGGCCTGGCCATGTAGCTGGTGGCCATTTTGAAGCCTAGGCCTGAAAGCTTGCCTGACCTTGTCTGCCAACAGGCCTGCTTTCATCCAGTAGGCTCAGAGCAGGTAGCCACAGCTGCATTAAACAAGTGTTTCTGTGTGGTCTGTTGATTTTGTTACATCATTTAGGGCATGGGTGGCATAGTATTGAGTTGGGAAATGTGTTGTTTTGGGATGGGGTTTCTGTTGTTGGGCCTGGCCATGTGGCTGGTGGCCATTTTGAAGCCTAGGCCTGCAAGCTTCTCTGGCCTTGTCTGCCAACAAGCCTGCTTTCATCCAGTAGGCTCAGAGCAGGTAGTCATAGCTTTATTAATCGAGTGTTTCTTTGTGGTCTGTTGAATTTTTATACATCACACGGGCATGGATGGCATTGAATTGAGTTGGGAAGTGTGTTTTTTTGGGGTGGGCTTTCTGATGCTGGGCCTGGCCATGTGGCTGGTGGCCATTTTGAAGCCTAGGCCTGCAAGCTTGTCTGTCCTTGTCTGCCAACAGGCCTGCTTTCATCCAGTAGGCTCAGAGCAGGTAGCCACAGCTGCATTAAACACGTGTTTATGTGTGGTCTGTTGATTTTGTTACATCATTTAGGGCATGGGTGGCATAGTATTGAGTTGGGAAATGTGTTGTTTTGGGATGGGGTTTCTGTTGTTGGGCCTGGCCATGTGGCTGGTGGCCATTGTGAAGCCTAGGCCTGCAAGCTTCTCTGGCCTTGTCTGCCAACAGGCCTGCTTTTATCCAGTAGGCTCAGAGCAGGTAGTCATAGCTTTATTAATCGAGTGTTTCTTTGTGGTCTGTTGAATTGTTAGACATCACAAGGGCATGAATGGCATTGAAATGAGTTGGGAAGTGTGTTTTTTTGGGGTGGGCTTTCTGATGCTGGGCCTGGCCATGTGGCTGGTGGCCATTTTGAAGCCTGGGCCTGCAAGCCTGTCTGGCCTTGTCTGCCAACAGGCCTGCTTTCATCCAGTAGGCTCAGAGCAGGTAGCCACAGCTTTATTAATCAAGTGTTTTAGTGTGGTCTGTTGCATTTTTATACATCATTTAGGGCATGGATGTCATTGGATTGAGTTGGGAAGTGTTTTTGTTTGCTTTGGGCTTTCTGGTGTTGGGCCTGGCCATGCGGCTGGTAGCCATTTTGAAGCCTAGGCCTGCAAGCTTGTCTGGCCTTGTCTGCCAACAGGCCTGCTTTCATCCAGTAGGCTCAGAGCAGGTAGCCACAGCTTTATTAATCAAGTGTTTCTGTGTGATCTGTTGAATTTAGACATCATTTAGGGCATGGATGGCATTGGATTGAGTTGGGAAATGTGTTGTTTTGGTGTGGGCTTTCTGATGTTGGGAGTCTTAAAGACATGCCTTTGTTGTGTGTGTCTGGTGTGTGTTGGTGTGCAATGCATGCTCCCTGCAGACCTTTTTGGGGCCTGTGCATTTTCATATTTGCATTTTGCTGCATTAAAAAGGCAGAGCAGTGTGCTTTCGCATGTATCCTTTGCCTGACTTTTATGTGCTTTTTGTCAGCTCCTGGTGTTTCCAAGGCTCCCTGCTTGTTGCTTGTGATTTGTGAGTGTCCATGTGGCTGCTGGGCTTTTTTTGTGGTGGGGGTTATTAGTGTCTTGCTTTTGCCATATAGGCCTGCATGGTTTTCCTATTGACTTACTGCTTCCATCCATCCACCCCCTTTTCCAGCAGCAGCTCCATGAATGATGTGATGCTCGAATAATGGTCCCACCCTCTTCCATTACATTTTTATTTTGATCGTTCTTATTCTCTTTCCTATCCTTCCTGAGAGTGTAGTGTGTGTACACAGTAGTATAACATAGCCCTTTTTGACAAAGTCTCAGAAATGGCTATACTATATCTTTTGTTTGCACTAGTACAGTGGTAACTTGAACTACAACAACACATGCAACATTTCACTGATTTTCTTCTCCTGGCTTATTTGCTTTTAGGTGCACAAAAAGCCAGAAGAGGAGGTGTCATCATCATCACCCGTTGTACTGCCAGCCAGACAGAAGTCCTGCTGCACATCACGTCCACGTGTGACCACAACTTGTTGTGCATCAGCGTCCTGCCTGACATCTGAAGAAGATGGCCCCAAAGAAAGGTACCAGGTCCAGTACCAAGAAAGTTGCCGGTGAGAAGAAGGAACAGAAAAGGGAAGTGCCAGCATTAAATCGAAATCGAGCTTCCTGCAGACAAAGTGGAGCAAACCACTGTTTCAGAAGATCTATTGTCTTCCAGACCACCAGCAAGGAAAATGAGGATTAGTCCATCATCTTCTTCTTCAAGCCCCACATCTGATGATCGTGATGCCACTTGGCAGCCAGCAGCTCAGTCTGAGAGTGATGCACGCCACAAGACAATGCTTCTGAAAAGGAAGGTTCCAGAAAATCTTACAGTTATGGAGGTAGATGTACAAGTGCGGGATGATGTTGATGAAGAGTCAGACGAGCCAGTCATCACACACATCAATCCCGCCCCAAAGGGGATGGATACCAACATTCTCACCCTATCCAGAAAGGCTGCTACTGAGCGGGATGTAGCACGGATACCACCAACACAGGTTACAACACCACGACCTCCAGCTGCCATATTTTCAAAGGCCCGGCAGGAACCTACTACATCCAGTTCAGCCCTCTCAGTAGGTAGTGGTGGTAGTAAAAGTCACAGTGTAGCTGCACAGAGTCACATTCCCCTTTTGTACCTCAGAGTCACATTCCAAGCACACCCTCCAGTTCATCTGGTATTGAAAGTGCCACATCCAGCAGTGCCCGAAAATTCTCCTCCCCAGTTTGGGACTTCTTTTCTGTTAGCACCAGGGAGCAGAACATTGCTATATGCTCAATTTGTCGCACAGGTGTTCGGCGCGGTAAGCTTGGTACAAACTATGGTACCGGAGGCCAAGCAAGTCATCTCAGAATACACTACACTATCGTGTGGGAGAATCACCTACTTCACTTAAAACAAAGTAAAAAAACTCAACCCATTGAAGTTGGGCATGAAGAATCAGGGGACAATATTATTGCGGTGGAAGGTGAAGAAGAGGGAGGCATTTCTAGCCCTGTCCCAGTGGTACCGCCCACATCCTCCTCGGTAACATCTGAGTGGCACCGCAGTAAGAGCCATACTCAGAGTCAGCCTGAGACACCAAGGCGACCAAGCACTGCAATGAGACAAACAGCATCGTTCAGCCTAAGTGGGTTAATGAAAAGTACAACAGCACCACAAAGGAAAGTAATCCAGCCTACCATTGAGAGCATGCTTAGTTTGGAGGGGCAGTTCCAACGCAACCACGCAATGCCACGGTTGTACAATGCGAAGCTGGCTAAAATGTTAGCACTGGACCTTCTCCCTTTTTCATTTGTGGAAGGGGTGGGTTTCCTTGAATTTGTGTCAGCCATCTGCCCTAAATGGAAGGTTCCCAGCTGGTCCTATTTCGCAAGAATTGCTGTTCCGGCACTACATCATGATGTGCTGGAATTGGTTGGACAAGCTTTGCAGCAGAGTGCTGTTCACAATATCCACCTGACAACAGACATGTGGACCAGTTGCCAAGCCACAGATTACATGTGCATCACTGCACACTGGGTCTCTTTTGTGGGGGTTACAGATAAGCTATCTGAACGAGGTGTTGTTGACACAGCTGAGATTTTTAAAGCTACTCGGAAACATGCAACTGTAGCCATGTTCGTCATGGAGAAATCTCATAGCTGCATGTTCGCCACGGAGAAATCTCATACTGCTCTAAACATTTTGGACGAGTTTCGCAGGAAGGTTTTTGAATGGCTGCGCCCAAGAGAGCTTAGTATTGGTTTTGTTGCCACAGATAATGGCAGTAATGTACTTAAGGCTTTGGTTCCTATTTCAGGGTTCCGTGTTTGGCACATAAAAATTATTGTTCAAGGCTTTCTGAAAAAAGAAACCATAGTCAGCAACTTACTGACCACCTGTCGAAGAATATGCTCTCATTTCAGCCATTCTTTTAAAGCTTGGAAGCAGCTGAGGATCATTCAACGTGAATATAAGGTGCCAGTCAAAGCACTCTTCCAGGAGGTGGCAAAAGGTTGGTACTCTACGTATTACATGCTTGATCGTCTGTTTGAGCAGAACAGGCCCCTCAATGAATATGTCATGCAAAGAGGGGATGCTACTGTGAAAGGCATCATCCTTCATGTTAGACCTGGCACCATTGGCGTTGGACTCCCTTCCATTTTTGCTGTTGCCTCATGTGTTTTTGCTGGTGTTAGATGCTTTGGGCACCGTGTCACTGTTGTCCAGTGCCACAGTGCAAGTGCTCCCTATTGTAAATTGATGTATTAATCAGTAGTTCCATGTTTGGCTATTTTGGTTTACTTGTCAGACCCTATTCTAGTGCACTGAGTGTGCCAGGGCGTGTAATCCAAATGCTGCTGGTGGGCCTGCAGCACTGGTTGTGCCACCCACAGAAGCAGCCTTGTAAAATGTGCCTAGGGTCTGCCATGGCAGAGCCTGCGTGCGGTCTGGTACTGTCATGCTGACTGGGCAAGTGCACCCACTTGCCAGTCCTTAAACCTTCCCTTTTCTTCATATCAGTCACCCCTATGGTAGGCCCAAGGGCAGGATGCATTGTAAGTATAAGGTAGGACAAGCTCTGATGTGTGTGGCATGTCCTATTAGTGAATTACAGCCATTTTCGTTTTTTCACTATTGCAAGGCTACCTGTTCTCCATAGGCCAGAATGGGCTGTTAGAATTGTTACAGTTTATAATCCTAACAGGATCAGAGAACATGGTAGGAATTTGAGTTTAGTATGCCTGAACTCAGAATAATAAAATACATCTTTTAGTAAAGTTTATTTTAATATTCTGTGTTTGCAAATACTACTTTCAGAAAGTAGGTATTTGCTTGTCTAACCATTCAAACCTGCCTCTGCTAGGTTGTGTATTCCTATGTCTGGTTTCTGTGAGTGACAGGGCTGGGGAATTCCAGAAGACAGGCTGAGTCACCCAGTGGTGAATAGAGAGATCTGCATCTTGATGGGAGGGAGGAGTGCACCTGAACTCTGAATAGGGCTGTGCCTGCCTTCCACAATGCTGGCTCCACCCCCTGGGGAGCGGCTGATGTCTCTGCCCTGCACACTGAAAGAAGAAGGAGTCCTGTCAACAAAGTGCTCCAGTACTGTACTTGCCTTCTCAATGCTGGCTCCACCTCCTGTGGGCCATCTGATGTGCATGCCCTGCACTGTGAAAGGAAAGGAGAAGTCTGGTAAACAGAGTGCTTCAGAACTGGTTTGGACTGGGCAAAGGCCCCTCTCCACTCAGAGAACAAAGGATTTTGGGGTATAAGTATTGGGACCCTGCTTTCAAGAGATTAGATCACTTTAGGACTACAAGAAGAAACCTTTACTGAGGAGAGGAACCTGAAGAACTGATTAGAGACTATTCCAAAGCTGAAGTGCTGCTTGGGGGATTGGCCTGCAGTGATTGTCTTACTGCCAAAGGAAGGAGAAAGGAACTTTGGGTACTTTGCTTTCAACTTGTGAACGATCTTCAAGGGCTTGGAAAAGAGCGTGCCTCTTGCTGAAGTCTCAGGGACAACAGACTTCACCCCCCAGCTCCCCAGAGTTCTTGTGGAAGTGCCTGCTGCTGTTTCGGGCCTTCTGCGGAACTGCGTGTCGCAAGGAGCTGGAAGCACGACTCAATGAGAAGAAGCGTGTCGCGGTCGCTGTACCTGCCGTCGCAACTCCGGAGAAAGGAGGGTGTCGCCGCTGGAACTGTCGCACTGTACAGCATCGGAGAGAAGCGTGCCGCAACGAAGAGGAATCGTGTCACCGTCGCAGCTGCTGCTGTCGCAACTCCGAAGAAGGAGGGTGTCGCCGCTGTAGTTGTTGCACTGCACCGCATCAGGAGAAGAATCTCGCAACGAGGTCGGAGCGTGTCGCCGTTGCTGTGTCTGCCGTCGTAACTCCGGAGAAAGGAGGGTGTCGGCGCTGGAACTGTCACATTGCACCGCATGGACCAAGAGCACCTCACTTTCCCGAGAAGCGCGCCACTGTCAGAGCTGCTGCCGTCGCATCTTGGATGTCGCCGCTGTAGTTGTCACATCGAGCGTAAGCTTCACACATCATGGGAGAAGAGCGTCGCCGCTGGAGCTGCTGCCGTCGCATCGTAGATGTCGCCGCTGTAGTCCACACATCAGACCGAGAACTTCTCGCATCCCCGAGAAGCGTGCCGCATCTGGAAGATCTTCACGTCTTTTTTTCTTTGTATCTGAACTTTGCCGCATTTCCCATCACTGCGACATTGCTTGTCGTGGAAGCGCAACGCAACTTAAGGTACATTGACTCAGAGTGTCGCATCTAAGAACTGAACTGAACTAAGCTTAAATCTACCATCTTAAAGTAATCCTAGTGTGTATTTTTGTCGCTTATGGTCTTGTGGTAGTCTACTTATTTTTTAAATAAAACCTGTGTGGTGTCCATTTGTAGTGTTGGCACTGGGTTACTGTATGTGGTCACAACTACTTAACTTACAACGCCTCTGAAATAAGCCTTGACTGCTCGTGTCACGCAGCCTAGAGGGTAAGCAGGGGTTATTTTAGGAGTGTAAACCCCTTGTCCTGACTAGAGGAGAGGGCCCTTCTTGTCACAAGTACCTACCTGTGCCAACTAGAGACCCCCAAATCTAACATTGTTAGGCAGCGGAAGGGATTCCGAATTTGCATTTGTGACTCATGTACAGTGACTGGTGCACACTACTTAGTGAGTGCAGACCATAACGATACCACATACTTTTGGTAGATTCCTTTTTGGATTTTTGGTTCTATTTTTGAAAGATGCCTAATTTAGTAGAGAGAGCAGAATCTGTAGCCTCCCTTCAGTGTGAATGGGAAGAAGAGAGGCTGGAATGCTACACAGTAAAGCAGATGAAGTCCTTTTGCAAGAAATTCAATGTTTCCACTTCTGGATTTAAAGTGAAGGAAGAATTCTACAAGGCGCTGAGGGCCTGGGTAGAAGCAAGGAAAACTCCTGTGATTGAGGAGGATGATGATGTAATTGTGCAACAGGAAGGACCATTGTGCCTAGGAGGAAGGAAACCACCTTCCCCTGCAGGTAGCAATGCTTCTAACAGGAGCCTGTCCCCAGAGGAGTTGGAGGACAGGGAGAGAAATAGAAGGCATGAAATGGAGCTGACAAAACTGAAGTAAAGTGGGCAGTTAGAATTTGAAATGCAAACCAGGAAGTTAGCCCTGGAGGAAAAGAAAATGCATTTGAGCATGAGAAGGTTTTGAGGAAGTTGGAGTTAAAAGCTAAAAGTTTAGAAATTGCTCCCTCGGAGGCAGCGTACCGTCAGTACATACAGAGAGAAGAGTGTATATTCCCAAGGATGTGGTGAAAGAGTTTTACAAAAATTATGATATTGGTCAGTGGTTCAGAGCGTATGAGGTAGCCATGTCTTCCCACCGGTTCCCTGAGAGAGATTGGGGAGCGGGGTTGTGGGGAAGGTTCCTTAGTGAGGGGCGGGATACATTGTTAGACCTGCCTTCTGAAGTCCACAATTCATACAGCCACATGAAAGATGCATTGATGTCTAGATATGGTTTGACACCTGAGCTCTATAGGCAAAGTTCAGGAAATGCAAATAGTTAGAAAACAGTGCTTGGGTTGAATATGTCACTTTCTTTTGCAGAGCATTGGATGGCTGGGTAAAGGGCAACAAGGTTTATGATTTTCAAGGTCTCTTTGATTTGATTGCATGGGAGCACTTGTCTGATAATTGTTTTCCAGAGCTGCGCCAGCATCTGATAGATAGCAAGCTGACTGACCCTAGGAAGCTTGCTGAGGAGGCGGACCGCTGGGTCAGTATCAGGGTCCACAAGGTTCACATGGGAGACTCTCCCAAAGGTGGGCAGGGTCCCCAGCAGAAGAGTGGGGGGGGACAAGGGTAAACAGAAGAAGTTCCGCAAAGGGCCCCAAAGTAGTCCCCAAGGGAACCCCGTGAAAGGTTCCCAGCCTCCCCCTGAGAGAAAGCAAGGGGCCCGACAGGTAAACTTGTTCCCCAGCGGCACCTGAAATGTTACAAGTGTGGTGACCTGGGTCATAAGGCGAATGATCCCAGGTGCCGCCTGTTTGGTAAACAAGCGCCCACTGGTGCTCCGCCCCGACAGATGGCTAGTGTAGCCTTGGGGGAGGAGATTGGTGTCCAAGGTGGGTGGGGTCCCGCACAGATGACCCTTGTCTCTTTAAGAGACTGTGAGACGGTCTCAGAAGCTCAGCTACCCAGGAACACTAAGTAATATGGGCAGCGAGTGACCGTCAATGGCCAAATGGTGGAGGCTCTTAGAGACACAGAAGCCAGTGTGACAGCTGTCAGGTGTCACCTGGTGACTCAAGAGCAGATTGTCCCTCATGCATTTTGCCAAGTTGTTAACGCCGACAACACAGAGAGTCATTGTCCAATGGCTCAGGTTCCCTTTGAGTGGGGGGGGTCTCTGGTACTCTTCAGGTAGCTGTGAGGCCCGCCATGCCTGTTGACTGTTTGTTGGGAAATGATTTGGAGAGCTCCCCTTGGGAAAAGGTGGAGAAAACAACTCACTTGAAGATGGTTGGACTGCCTGACTGGGCATGTGTGACCACCCGGTCAATGACAGCCAGTAGGGGTTCTCAAGAGGACCTGGAGCCTGAGAGGGAGGTCCAGGAACCTGCCGAAGAGAGAAGTGGCGAGGGGCACGGGAATCTGGCCCCTGAAGTAACCATGGCCCAGGAGGAGGTAGACCCTGAGGGGGATGCCCTGGAGCCTACCGGGGAGCAGATAGCTGAACTGGGAGACCTGCCTGAGCTGACCCAATGTCAGCTAGAAGGATGTCCCTCCTGGGAAGACTTTTGCAAGGAGCAGAAACAATGCCCTTCTCTTGAGGGATTGCAGCAACAGACTGTAGGCCAGGCAGCAGGTGATCCGTCAGGATCACATTGGATCTACCGGGAGAATGGTCTCCTGTATAGTGAGCCTAAGGTTGCTGAACCTGGGTCAGCCCGTGTGCTAATGGTACCCCAGAAGTTCAGAACCTTCCTACTGGGGCTGACTCATGATGTGCCATTAGCAGGACATTTTGGGCAGGACAAGACCTTTGAGAGGCTTGTCACCCACGTTCAATGGCCCCAAATACGCAAGAGTTCTGATACTCATTGCATGACTTGTCAGACTTTCCAGGCAAGTGAAAAGAGTGGGAGGAAGCACAAGGCTCCTCTCTAGCCATTCCCTGTGGTCAGTACCCTCTTTTAGTGGGTGGGGATTGACATTGTGGGGCCACTGGACCCCAAGACAGCCATGGGCAACAGGTTCATCCTGGTCTTGGTGGACAATGCCACCCGGTACCCGAAAGCCATACCTCTGAGGACAGTGACGGCCCCCATGTTGGGGACGAGCCCTGATGGGAATTTTCTCCCGAGTGGGATTCCCTCGCGAGGTTGTGTCTGACCGGGGAACCAACTTCATTTCCAAGTATATGAAGTCCCTGTGACAGGAGTGCGGTGTAACTTACAAGTTCACCACTCCTTACCACCCCCAAGGAAATGGGCTGGTTGAAAGGTTCAACCGGACCCTGAAGGGAATGATTATGGATCTTGAGGAACCCATGAGGCGTAAGTGGGAGGTCCTCTTACCATGCCTGTTGTTTGCATACCGGGAGATGCCACAGAAATCTCTATGGTTCAGTTCCTTTGAGCTTCTCTATGGACACCCGGTCAGAGGACCTCTGAGTCTGGTTAAAGAAGGCTGGGAGCAATCTCCCAGGAAACCTCCCCAGGATGTATATAGCTACATGCTGGCCTTCAGGAACCAGACCAGGCACTTCAGTGAACTCGCTCAGGTGTACCTGGAGGCCAGCCAGGAGGAGATGAAGCGCTGGTATGACCAGAATGCCACTCTGGTAGAGCTTCAGCCTCGACAGAAGGTGTGGGTCATGGCCCCAGTGGAGCCCTGTGCGCTCCAAGATAAGTAGACCGGACTTTTTGAGGTTGTGGAGCGCAAGAGTCCAGATACATACTTGGTTTACTTGCGGTCTCCTAGGAACCCCTTAAGGGTCCTACATGTCAACCTCCTTAAGCCCCAATTAGAGGGGTCTAAAATGGGCATGCTCTTGGCAACAGATGCTGGGATGGAGGAGGAGACTGAGCCTTTTCCTGACCTCTTGTCAGCCTCAGATCAAAATGGGTCAGTGGATGGTGTTAACCTCTCTTCCACCCTGACCCCCGAGCAACAGAATGACTGCCGCCAGTTGCTGGGACAGTTTTCTGATCTGTTTTCCCTGGTTCCTGGTGTCACAGATTGGTGCGTCTATGATGTGGACACGGGAGACCGATTACCTGTGAAGTACAAGTTAACTGACAGGGTAAGGGCTTGCATTAAAGAGGAGGTCTCAAAGATGCTTGCACTTGGGGTGATTGAGTCATCTAGCAGTCCTTGGGCCAGCCCAGTGGTCTTGGTCCCGAAGGCTGCAGCGCAGGGTGCCACACCCGAACTCCGGTTCTGTGTGGACTACAGAGGGCTCAATATAGTCGCAAAGACTGACGCGGACCCCATCCCCAGAGCTGATGAGCTCATTTATCGACTAGGGGCTGCACGGTACCTCAGCACGTTTGATTTAACATCTGGGTACTGGCAGATCGCCTTGACTGATGGGGCAAAGGAGAGGTCAGCATTCTCCACACCAGATGGGCATTTCCAGTTCCATGTTATGCCTTTTGGGATGAAGAGCGCCCCTGCCACCTTACAGAGGTTGGTCAACCAGGTTTTGGCTAGACTAGAGGAATTCAGTGCCACCTACCTGGATGACATCGCAGTGTTCAGTGTCAGTTGGGAGTAACATCTGCGCCACCTCTGGGAAGTGTTGTTGGCACTGCAGAGAGCAGGCCTCACGATCAAGGCGAGTAAGTGCCAGATCGGGCAGGGTTCTGTGGTGTACTTGGGACACCAAGTTGGGAGCGGCCAGGTGGCACCCCTACAAGCCAAGATTGAAACCATCCTGGCTTGGGAGCCACCCAAAACCCAAACAGAGGTGAGAGCCTTCTTAGGTCTCACAGGGTATTACAGGAGGACTGTCAAGGGGTATGGCAACATTGTTGCATCCTTGACAGAGCTGACTTCCAGGAAGCAGCCCAAGAAGGTGATCTGGACTGACACCTGTCAGAAAGCTTTTGAGGCACTGAAAGCTGCCATGTGCACGCAACTTCTCAAGAGAGTTCAACAGCCAAACAGACGCTTCACAGCATGGTGTGGGGACTGTTCTGTCACAGATGAATGAGGAGGGCCTAGATCAACCTGTAGCCTTTATCAGTAGATCGTTACTTCCACGGTAACAGAGGTGGCGTACTATTGAGCGTGAGGCATTTGCTGCGGTCTGAGCACTGAAGAAGCTGAGACCATACCTGTTTGGGACTCACTTCGGGTTCAGTCAGACCACAGGCCCCTCAGATGGTTGATGCAGATGAGGGGTGAGAATCCAAAGTTGTTGAGGTGGTCCATTTCCCTACAGGGTATGGACTTTACGGTGGAACACCGCCCTGGTACAGAACACGCCAACGCTGATGGTCTGTCTAGCTTTTTCTGCCTTGGAAAAGAGCTTGCCTCCTGCTGAAGTCTCAGGGACAAAAGACTTCACCCCCAGCTCCCCAGAGTTCTTGTGGAAGTGACTGCTGCTGTTTTGGGCCTTCTGCGGAACTGCGTGTCGCAAGGAGCTGGAAGCGCAACTCTATGAGAAGAAGCGTGTCGCCGTCGCTGTGCCTGCCATCGCAACTCTGGAGAAAGGAGGGTGTTGACGCTGGACCTGTCGCACTGGACCACATCGGATAGCAGCGTGCCGCAACGAAGAGGAAGTGTGTCGCCGTCGCTGCTGCTGCCGTCGCAACTCCAAAGAAGGAGGGTGTCACCACTGTAGTTGTCGCACTGCACTGCATCAGGAGAAGAACCTTGCAACGAGGTTGGAGCGTGTCGCCGTTGCTGTGCCTGCCGTCGCAACTCCGGAGAAAGGAGTGTGTCGTTGCTGGAACTGTCACATTGCACCGCATCGACCATGAGCATCTCGCATCCCCGAGAAGCGCGCCGCCGTCAGAGCAGCTGCCGTCGTATCTTGGATGTCGCCGCTCTAGTTGTCGCATCGAGGGGAGGCTTCACGCAACGTGGGAGAAAAGCGTCGCTGCTGGAGCTGCTGCTGTCGCATCGTAGATGTCGCCGCTGTAGTCCTCGCATCAGACCGAGAACTTCCCGCATCCCCGAGAAGCGTGCCGCATCTGGAAGATCTTCAAGTCTTTATTTCTTTGTATCTGAACTTTGCTGCATTTCCCATCGCTGCGACATTGCTTGGCTGATGAGGATTATGAATCCGAAACCGGTCCCAGGATGCTTGTTTCCGGTCCAGTGAAGACATGGCTTGGCAGTTCGGGCTGGACTGTTCCCATGAGGCACAGGGTCAGACTGATTTGCATATGGCCATGTCTGAACTGGGGTGGCTGAGTGAGCTAAAGAATGGTGATGGATTAAACCCAGATCAGTTGACTGGGGGTGAGTGTTTGATTTGCTCAAACGCTTCGTCCATCATCCCCTTTTGTATCGCTTTGTTCGCCCTAAGTTGGCAGGGTATGCTCAGACGTGAGTCCCTTGCTCACTTGGACACTGGATTCAAGATAGCCTGGCTGATGAGGATTATGAATCTGAAACCGGTCCCAGGATGCTTGTTTCCGGTCCAGTGAAGACATGGCTTGGCAGTTCGGGCTGGACTGTTCCCATGAGGCACAGGGTCAGACTGATTTGCATATGGCCATGTCTGAACTGGGGTGGCTGAGTGAGCTAAAGAATGGTGATGGATTAAACCCAGATCAGTTGACTGGGGGTGAGTGTTTGATTTGCTCAAATGCTCTGTCCATCATCCCCTTTTGTATCGCTTTGTCGTGGAAGCGCAACGCAACTTAAGGTACATTGACGCAGAGTGTCGCATCTAAGAACTGAATTGAACTAAGTTTAAATCTACCATCTTAAAGTAATCCTAGTCTGTATTTTTGTCGTTTATGGTCTTTGTAGTGTTGTCACTGGGTTACTGTATGTGGTCACAACTGCTTAACTTACAACGCCTCTGAAATAGGCCTTGACTGCTTGCGCCACGCAACCTAGAGGGTGAGCAGAGGTTATTTTAGGAGTGTAACCCCCTTGTCCTGACTAGAGGAGAGGGTCCCTACTTGTCACAAGTACCTATCTGTGCCAACTAGAGACCCCTAAATCTAACACTTCAGATGGACCAATGGGGCCTAGTTAAATGCCTGACTGAGATGCTTCGTCCTTTTGAGGTCTTCACACGTGAAGTCAGGAAGGAGGACTGTACAATGGGCCAAGCTATCCCATTATTGCAAATGCTAGAGCATCAGCTGAAGAAGGTGTCTGAATCATACCAATTTGTAGAGGAAAAAAATGAAGCCTATGACTTGGTGGAGAGCTTAGCCCGTCGCTTAGCTGAAAATACAAGGGTGCACAATAAGTACTGCAGCAGGGCATGCAGCATCAAGTGCAACTTTGGAGGCTGAGGGCAGTGCGTTTGGCTCACAACACTCACCATCACTGAGCAACAATAACTGGATCGTTAGGTCCAGTAGAATTGTTACACGATTAGTATTTACAGTTAGGCATTAATAAGCACAGTGCTGATGCACAGAGAAAAGAGCCCGAAAGGTTAGCAGCAGCACCCCTGAATATTGAGCGGATGGTCCAGGCCTATCTGGACGACCCAACAGAGGTGTACATTGATCAAAACCAATTGCAGTATTGGTATAGGAAAAGGGCTGAATGGCCACTGCTCATCAAGCTGGCGATAAGCTATCTGGCTTGCCCTGTCGCAAGTGTCTCTTCCGAATGTGTTTTCAGTGCTGCTGGTTCCATTGTAACAGTGAGAAGGACCAGTCTCTTGCCCAAAAACGTGGAGACGTTAACAATGATCAAAATGAATCAGCACTTCATACCACCGAATTACACAATACATGAAGCAAGCGAGGAAGATGAGGAAAGCGGCTCAGGTGACGGAAGTAGTGTGTCACATCATGAAAACCTACGACTGGCTGAACCCCCAGAGTTTGAGGACGAGCTATGCTTCCCTGACAATTAGGCTTGCACTTACTATCTTCCTCCCTTTCTTTCCTTTAATTGTGTGTCTGTTGTTACAGTTACAAACTTTGAAGCACAACAAATCCATTACCACCGTCTTCTACTCTTCTTATTTCAATATACAAGTTTCAGGTGTCTGCATTTGACAGTACTGTCCTCCGAATCCATCTCCTTCGCTCCATCATACAGAATCTCCTGCCCAAATCCATTGCCCTCATGATGATTGGATGATGGAAAATAAAAGAAAAAATTAAAACTTTCCTTGTCCAGCCAAAAGAAGTGGAACATGATGACTACTATAGCTATCCTCCTTTCAGACCCGAGAGAGACTGCCCATTAACAGAAAAGGAAATGGAACAGGTAATGATTGATGCCATGCATTGGACGCAGAGTCGCATACTGAGTGATTTTGTTGTTGTTTGTTGTGCATGAAGTTATTTCATTGTGCACTAATCATCTTTCTACAGTACACACTAAACGTAACTCAAGGCAATTTTCCTTTTTTACTGCAGATTGATACATTTCTTTTGATTGAATACAGGAAGGGGACTCAATCTGCACACTGAGTATGACACCATCACTGTCCATGATGATGATGGTGAAAAAGACGGCCCGTTAACTTAAGATGAGAAGGAACAGGTAATGAAAATGAATGGCATGCATTGGACACCTGACTCAGAGCGATTGGTGTTTGTGTTTTTGTTGTTTGTTTGTTGTGCACGAAGTGAAGTCAAAGTGTACTAGTAGTCTTACTGCACACACTAAAGAGTGACTCAAGTCAATAATAGTTCTACTCTTGTTGTGTAATAACAACATTTTACTTCTACTGCAGGCCGATCTTCACAGTCAGTCAGTACAAGTATCGGAGATGATTGATGGAATAATAACAAGTCAGGAGGACGTTTTATGAGTGGCATGAAAGCCTAAACGTAAACACGTCAACAACAACCACAGCAGACCCAAATGTGTGTGTAGAAGTGGAGTCGAGTGTAGCAGTGAGATGACTGCGGTGCTTTTAATTAACTAACTTACATTGTAAAATGCTATGTTTGGAATAGATATGTGCTTTGCCTTTATCCAACTCTTTAAAAAAAAAGTACTCTAAACAGAAGATGTGCTAAGCAATGTGCCGTCAGGCCTGTCACTGTGGGCCTGCTCTGTCCTGTTGTTGTTGAAGGTCAATGCTGGGAACAGACTAGAGTAGAGATGATGCATACATGCCGCCTTGGAAAGTGTTCTTGTTGCACTACACCATAACTTGTGCATTTGTTTCAACTTTGTTTCTCAATATCTCCTTTGTGTTTCCATCTACAATTACAGGCCGGGCCTTTCCCTATACTTGGGAAAACATTACAATGCACACTTACCTTACCAATAAATCTACATTTTTTTCCAAGCGGGCAGTGGCGACTGGCGAGTGGCGACACCCAAGATTGATGGACGAGAGGACCAAGAGGAATGCCGAGATGCAATTCCAGTCCACAATTTTGACCAGGATAACACAGTAACAGTATCAACTTTCATCTTATTTTAAATAATTTGATTCATTTTTTAGTCTACAATCTTTACAACAGTGTGTTCTTCTTGTTGTTATTAATATCATTAGGTTTGCTCTCTGTTTCTGATTAATCCCTACCAATATTTCAAAATTCTATTTGCTATCTGTAAAAGTATAAAGCCCGGAACAACAGAACAAGAAGTGTATGTAATCCGGGTCTCCTCTCCTTATCAATCATCATGCATGCATTTCCTTTTTCTCCCTTAACATATTGATATGGTTATGGTAGTCTTCAAAGATTGTTGTTTGTTTGTCCATGCGTACTATTTTTCACTGTCAAACCTTTCTCCAAACCCCCTTCCCACCCATTCAACAAACCCTTACCCTCTTCCCCTGGGCTGTGTGACTTATTGAGGTGTGACTAAATTAAATGTACACCAATAATTAATCACACGCTTGCTGGGGCGGATGTGGAAAAAGCAACAGTACTTCAATTTCAAGGCAGAGCGATCATCTTCTTCTGCTTGCCCACCCATGAACAGTTTATTTTAGAGGTGATTTTTATTTAACAAAAGAACGCATACCTCAGAATTAATTGCCGGCCTTGATTGGATTTGTTGTCATTCCTCATACACAGCACTAACTGTTACGCTGTAGGCCTAGTCAAGTAACTCGACACAACTATAGTTTGTAACTCTGTCTAGTAGTCTATCCCCACCACCATTATGTTTTGTTGTAAAATATTTTAGCATATTATTGTTGCTCGGTAGGTTCTGTACTGTACTTCATTCTACTACTTCTCAAACAGTCTCTCAAAGGCAACTGACTGCCTCATTTTATTTTTTTGAAAATGCTGCTGCCCTGCCAGTGTCTACTACTACTACTATACTACCACAACCACCCCAATCATGGCATGTTAGAAAAACGAAACCATCTTCACCATGCAGCCATCGCTGTGCCTAAGTTAAACATCAAGCAAAGGTAAGAGAAGTTTGGGAAGGCGTAATTAATAATGGACATTATTTCAATGAATTCCCACACCTCTTAGAGTCCAGATAAAGAATGCATAGACTAGAAGAGAGACTGAAAGTACTAGTAGGACAACTCAATCAGTCAGGGGTGTCGCATCTATATGTTTGTGTCTTACACAGTCAGCCAATTATTTAAATCATTTATTTTTTCAAACAGAGGTTCTGATGTATACAACAAACATTAATATATCATGAAAACAATAAAATGAAAAGGAAATAAGAGAAAAGGTGTTTTGGCCCATGAAAGAATGATAGAAAAAATGTACGTGTAGTTATAGAAAAATACAAAATTTATTTAGATTTAAAAGGTCATATAAAGCTCAGATGTGTTGTCGGTATAACATAAACATTGTAAAACATATACAAAACCAGACAAGTGGCAAACACATAGAGTTTACATAAACAAAAGAGCTCTAAAAACCATACAAGAACTCCTGTACACAAAACAATGTGTCCTCCTTAATTTGTGGCCACAGTAGCGTCGACGGCGTTTCGACCGTTGTCATTAGTACATGGTCATCCTCAGGACAATACGTTAACTGAGCTTATCAACAGCCAATCTATAATGCACAAAACACTTTATTCATACATGGACCAGATTCAGTAGCTAGCAAGCTCACTAAAAGAAAAGAAAATGGTGTTCACAAGAAGTAAGAAAAGCAGATAACTAGATTAACCCATGTTGAATGTGACAGTTAATCAGAGAATCCGAAAATGGTGTCACCCAAAAAAAAGGAAAGAAATACGCCACAAAGAAAATTAAGAATAAGCGTGCTTAATAACACTCACTTCTGCGTTGTAAAATCGCATACAAGTAAAAGCCAAGAGGTGCTTGTATCAGACAATTTCTGAAATATAAGCAAGGACTCAAATTACTGTCTCATTAATGATGCCTCACAAGGTGAAAGGAATTAATGGTTAATCCAGAAGCTACTTACAAAATAGCAAACTCCGTTTACAGATTCGACTAATTGCAATAATGTACGTCTGGAACTGAATTCCCCAAAAATGTTTTCGACGGACAACTCGTTAGAGAAAGTCGCCACAAATCCATCAATGTCGTGGCACCCAAACTAAAAAGGGGAAGGAGAAAGAATGATGTAACACGGCTATTTGTCAAACAAATTGGATATGCCACAGCCCAAATACTGCTGGACGGAAAGGGAGCTTACCAAATATGAATTATGTCCGGGTTCGTCGTAATCTCGTTGAGCCGCAATTTAGACTGAAAGTCCGGGCGCAATGCATCCATTATATGCATATGCGCATGCGTATCCAATACGAGACAGCAAGGAGGGGACTAGGTTCGAACACTAGCTATGGCAGCGCCATCTTAGAGTGGACAGTCTTTGATAGCGTTATCGCGCAAATCATAAAGGAAACACTCGAAAAGTGACAAAAAACAGGAAAAACAACTTTTTGCATTAAAGACCAGCTTTGTAATATGTTGCGATGAATAAAAACTTTATAATTTGTACTTATATCAACGTTTGTAAATGTCATTACTACGCTGTTGGACATGATCAAAACAGTCACAAAACAGAATATTAACATTTGGAACGTTCATTATCAAACCTTCAATGCATATGTTTATAACACTAAACAGTGTGTGCAAAAATAATTTTATATTCATAAAAGTAGCCCGCTATTAAATATTCCAAATTTACAATATCCAATATCATAAAGGGGCAGCTTATACAAATTACTAAAAATACAGCATTCCAGTACAAATATATTACACTATAGCTAGAAAAGCAACTTATGCAGACGAATCATAATGCAATGAGAGAATATCTGTAAACATTCAGATGCAATTGCATTTCATTCAAAATAATAACATGCAAAACAACAATACTCGATGCATATTATACAAAATCCAGCAAATAACATAACCTGTGATATAGACCGATATCAAAAATAGTTTTTTAAGGAAAAACGATACAGTATTATCAGTAGTGTGGAAACACAATGATCTTAACCAAACGTCAAGGAGTGACATTCCTCCATCGTGTTGAGCCCCTGATTCTTGCTATTGCAGCGAAGAATCCAGCGCCAGTCAGTTTTGTTTAAGATGTGAGTGATGATCGCACCCCATGGAGGTGTGCGTATTACATCAATGACTTGCCATTTCAAATCAGATGGTGCATGGTTCATTTCCAAGAAATGAGACACTAGTGGGGCATTCTCCGTTTTGCATCTTATACAGCTTTTGTGTTGGCCCAGACGGATTTTAATTTTTTGCGTTGTCTGCCCAATATAAATCAAACCACATGGACACCAAATTGCATATATAACATTTTGTGTATTGCAATTGGAATACTCTCTTAGGTCATAACAGATGTTAGCATGAATGAATTGTTTAGTATTCAGACAGGAGTCACACATGAGGCAGCCACCACATTTATAGTGACCCACAATTCTGTCAAGGCCCCACATAGATGTCAAACTCGGTGCCTCTATGCGTGGCAAAGCAGCTCTGACTAAATGATCTTGTAAATCTTTTCCTCTTTTGAAGGAAAAAAGGGGTTGATCATTAGTAATACCAGTAGAGACAACAAGAGGCCAATATTTTCTTATAATGGCCGAAATCTGATTGCATTGGGGACCAAATGTCGTAACACAAGGGATTCTGGTAATTGGTTTTCTTGGTTTTGGGACACAGTAAATGCTCGCAATGGTTATACCATGCCCTCTTCATGGAGCGCTTTATTAATTTACGTGGATAACCACGTTGTCTCAATTTCTCGGCTAATTTCCCAGCTTCAATAAAATAGTCGTCCCTAAAGTAACAATTTCTACGTATACGTAAAAATTGCCCAAAGGGCAACCCATTTCTAAGACTCCTAGGATGGTTGCTGGAATATTGAAGCAACGTATTGCGGGCAGTGGGTTACGTAAATAATTTAGTTACCAAACCGCCGGCATGGGGGAAAATTGTCAAATCCAGGAAAGCAATATTAGTATTGCTAGATTGAGAGGTAAATTTTAAATCTGGTGAACACGAATTCAACCAGGTTAAAAACTCAATCAATGCAAAAACAGTCCCAGTCCAAATGAAAAAAATATCATCAATATAGCGTCGCCAATGGCGAACGCTAGAAAAGAAAGGATTTTTTGTACAGTCATAAATAAAGTTTTGTTCAAAATCATCAACAAATAAAATGGCAAAATTAGGGGCATAAGAAGCCCCCATAGATGTACCTTTAATCTGTAAATAAAACTGTCCATCAAATTCAAAATAATTTTTTGTCAAAGAAATAGTCAATAAATCAACAATAAAGTCAGTCGGAACCGCTGTTGGAGCTGAGCGGGTATCAAGGATCTTTTTTATGATTGCGATCCCCTGTTGTTGAGGGATGTTAGTGTATAAAGATTCCAAATCCAAACACACCAGCAATTCAGAATCAGGGCAAAAGGTCATTTGTTCTAACTGTCCAATAATATCACCACTATCTCTAACATAACTCCTGGTAGTTAGAGTAAATTCTTTAATAAATACATCTATGTATTTGCACAAGGGTTCTAAGACCGACCCACAGCCAGAGACTATGGGCTGGCCTAGAAGATTCAAAGAATCCTTGTGCACCTTCGGGAGAGTGTAAAAGACAGGTACCCTAGGGCTCTTAGAATTCAAAAAAACAAATTCTTTGTTACTTAGGAACCCGGCATTTTTGGACTCAGTGGTAACCATGAGTATCATCCTTTGGATCTCCGATAATGGATTAAAACGCAAAGCTTGGTAATGATCAGCGTTATCGAGCTGTCGCTTGATCTCAAGTTTATATTTGTCAATGGATTGGACAACGATCCCTCCACCTTTATCAGCACTTTTAATAATCAAATCTTGGTTTTGTTTTAAAGTAGTCAAGGCTTTAGGTTCAGTTAAGGAGATGTTATATGGTATGTATTCAAAATCCTTGTTCAAATCAACCACTTCCTTAAGTACCATAGATTCGAATGCCAATAACTCGACGGGCATTTTACTGGATAGTGGATTAAAAGTGGAAGGAGGACGCAATCCGGACGGATTGTAGGCATCAGTACTAGTGTTACCCAGGATATAAGCTTTGAGACGTAATTTCCTAAAGAATTGTAATAATTCCAATTGGATTCCAAAAAGAGAAGATTTTACAGTAGGTACAAAGCTCAACCCTTTACTTAAAAGGGAAATTTCATCATGTGACAGCAAATGATTTGATAAATTAAAAATGGGGATCACTTCCCCATTTGAAGTGCTCAATTCATTAGAAGAAAAATCATTGATGGTCATAGACATTGGAAAATTGGTCATTGTGGAGGGCCCCACTGATAGAATTTCCGGCGGGTCTGCCTCTCTCCCGACTGAAAATTCCATCGTTGTTGGTGTTGGGGTGGTCTGTATCTCGTGCGACCCCTCCCGCCTCTCCCTGGTTGTTCTAAAAAAGAAGGATTATAACCTGCAGTTGAAGTTCCAGGGCGAGAATTCGTGTTTGAATCAGATTCATCACCCGAACTTGCAGAAGATTCAGAAAAGGTTATAGCATTATTGTTTTTGAAACGACCCCAAGTAGGATAATTATCATTATGTTGGGATTGGGGTTGAGTATAAAACTCATCTTGTAAATAAGGATGAGCCGTTAGTTGGTTAAAGTTCGCTATGTCTTTTTGAATCTTGTTAGTTTTTTTGTTTCTTTCAAATTTTTCAAATTCAGCAATTGTTTTATTAACTTTATCAAGTGCTGTTTTGGCATCATTAAGTACATCACCCTCATTAATCCGTCTTTCCAATTCAGTTCTTTTTTGCTGTGTTCCAAAGCTGTATCAATACCATGGACAAGCCAATGGCGCGAACAGGTCACTCCAATGTGACCGAAACCTTTTCTGAATTTGGGGTCATTGGTAAAGATCACGGGAACATTACGTACTTGTAAACCCACTGGAATTCTAAGAGCCCTAGGGTACCTGTCTTGTACACTCTCCCGAAGGTGCACAAGGATTCTTTGAATCCTCCAGGCCGGCCCATAGTCTCCGCCTGTGGGTTGGTCTTAGAACCCTTGTGCAAATACATAGATGTATTTATTATAGGAATTTGCTCTCACTACCAGGAGTTATGTTAGAGATAGTGGTGACATTATTGGACAGTTAGAACAAATGACCTTTTGCCCTGATTCTGAATTGCTGGTGTGTTTGGATTTGGAATCCTTATACACTAACATCCCTCAACAACAGGGGATCGCGGTCATAAAAAAGATCCTTGATACCCGCCCAGCTCCAACAGCGGTTCCGACTGACTTTATTGTTGATTTATTGACTATTTGTTTGACAAAAAATTATTTTGAATTTGATGGACAGTTTTATTTACAGATTAAAGAAACATCTATGGGGGCTTCTTATGCCCCTAATTTTGCCATTTTATTTGTTGATGATTTTGAACAAAACTTTATTTATGACTGTACAAAAAATCCTTTCTTTTCTAGCGTTCGCCATTGGCGACGCTATATTGATGATATTTTTTTCATTTGGACTGGGACTGTTTTTGCATTGACTGAGTTTCTAACCTGGTTGAATTCGTGTTCACCAGATTTAAAATTTACCTCTCAATCTAGCAATACTAATATTGCTTTCCTGGTTTTGACAATTTTCCCCCATGCCGGCGGTTTGGTAACTAAATTATTTACGAAACCCACTGCCCGCAATACGTTGCTTCAATATTCCAGCAACCATCCTAGGAGTCTTAGAGATGGGTTGCCCTTTGGGCAATTTTTACGTATACGTAGAAATTGTTACTTTAGGGACGACTATTTTATTGAAGCTGGGAAATTAGCCAACGTGGTTATCCACATAAATTAATAAAGCGCTCAATGAAGAGGGCATGGTATAACCATCGCGAGCATTTACTGTGTCCCAAAACCAAGAAACCAATTACCAGAATCCCTTGTGTGACGACATTTGGTACCCAAAGCAATCAGATTTCGACCATTATAAGAAAATATTGGCCTCTTGTTGTCTCCACTGATATTACTAATGATCAACCCCTTTTTTCCTTCAAAAGAGGAAAAAATTTACAAGATCATTTAGTCAGAGCTGCTTTACCACGCATCACCACCCCCTTTTGTACCGCTTTTGGCCGCCATAAGTGTGGCAGGGTATGCTCAGACGTGAGTCCCTTGCTCACTTTGTCACTGGATTCAATCAAGCCGGGCTGAAGACGGCTGGAATGCCAGAAACCGGTCCTCGGAAGCTTGTTTCCGGTCCAGGGAAGACATGGCTTGGCAGTTCGGGCTGGACTGTTCCCATGAGGCACAGGGTCAGACTGATTTGCATATAGCCATGTCTGAACTGGGGTGGCAGAGTGGGCTAAAGAACGGTGATGGATTAAACCCAGATCTTTTGACTGGGTGTGAGTGTTTGATTGATTCAGATGCTCCGTCCATCACCAGCCCCTTTTGTACCGCTTTTGGCCGCCATAAGTGTGGCAGGGTATGATCAGACGTGAGTCCCTTGCTCACTTTGCCACTGGATTCAAGCAAGCCGGGCTGAAGACGGCTGGAATGCCAGAAACCGGTCCTCGGAAGCTTGTTTCCGGTCCAGGGAAGACATGGCTTGGCAGTTCGGGCTGGACTGTTCCCATGAGGCACAGGGTCAGACAGATTTGCATATAGCCATGTCTGAACTGGGGTGGCAGAGTGGGCTAAAGAACGGTGATGGATTAAACCCAAATCTTTTGACTGGGTGTGAGTGTTTGATCGATTCAGATGCTCCGTCTATCACCACCTCCTTTTGTACCGCTTTTGGCCGCCATAAGTGTGACAGGGTATGCTCAGACGTGAGTCCCTTGCTCACTTTTCCACTGGATTCAAGCAAGCCGGGCTGAGCCGGCTGGAATGCCAGAAACCGGTCCTCGGAAGCTTGTTTCCGGTCCAGGGAAGACATGGCTTGGCAGTTCGGGCTGGACTGTTCCCATGAGGCACAGGGTCAGACTGATTTGCATATAGCCATGTCTGAACTGGGGTGGCAGAGTGGGCTAAAGAACGGTGATTGATTAAACCCAGATCTTTTGACTGGGTGTGAGTGTTTGATTGATTCAGATGCTCCGTCCATCACCACCCCCTTTTGTACCGCTTTTGGCCGCCATAAGTGTGGCAGGGTATGCTCAGACGTGAGTTCCTTGCTCACTTTGCCACTGGATTCAAGCAAGCCGGGCTGAAGACGGCTGGAATGCCAGAAACCGGTCCTCGGAAGCTTGTTTCCGGTCCAGGGAAGACATGGTTTGTCAGTTCGAGCTGGACTGTTCCCATGAGGCACAGGGTCAGACTGATTTGCATATAGCCATGTCTGAACTGGGGTGGCAGAGTGGGCTAAAGAACGGTGATGGATTAAACCCTGATCTTTTGACTGGGTGTGAGTGTTTGATTGATTCAGATGCTCCGTCCATCACCACCCCCTTTTGTACCGCTTTTGGCCGCCATAAGTGTGGCAGGGTATGCTCAGACGTGAGTCCCTTGCTCACTTTGCCACTGGATTCAAGCAAGCCGGGCTGAAGACGGCTGGAATGTCAGAAACCGGTCCTCGGAAGTTTATTTCCGGTCCAGGGAAGACATGGCTTGGCAGTTCGGGCTGGACTGTTCCCATGAGGCACAGGGTCAGACTGATTTGCATATAGCCATGTCTGAACTGGGGTGGAAGAGTGGGCTAAAGAACGGTGATGGTTTAAGCCCAGATCTTTTGACTGGGTGTGAGTGTTTGATTGATTCAGATGCTCCGTCCATCACCACCCCCTTTTGTACCGCTTTTGGCCGCCATAAGTGTGGCAGGGTATGCTCAGACGTGAGTCCCTTGCTCACTTTGCCACTGGATTCAAGCAAGCCGGGCTGAAGACGGCTGGAATGCCAGAAACCGGTCCTCGAAGCTTGTTTCCGGTCCAGGGAAGACATGGCTTGGCAGTTCGGGCTGGACTGTTCCCATGAGGTACAGGGTCAGACTGATTTGCATATAGCCATGTCTGAACTGGGGTGGCAGAGTGGGCTAAAGAACGGTGATGGATTAAACCCAGATCTTTTGACTGGGTGTGAGTGTTTGATTGATTCAGATGCTCCGTCCATCACCACCCCCTTTTGTACCGCTTTTGGCCGCCATAAGTGTGGCAGGGTATGCTCAGACGTGAGTCCCTTGCTCACTTTGCCACTGGATTCAAGCAAGCCGGGCAGAAGACGGCTGGAATGCCAGAAACCGGTCCTCGGAAGCTTGTTTTTGGTCCAGGGAAGACATGGCTTGGCAGTTCGGGCTGTACTGTTCCCATGAGGCACAGGGTCAGACTGATTTGCATATAGCCATGTCTGAACTGGGGTTGCAGAGTGGGCTAAAGAACGGTGATGGATTAAACCCAGATCTTTTGACTGGGTGTGAGTGTTTAATTAATTCAGATGCTCCGTCCATCACCACCCCCTTTTGTACCGCTTTTGGCCGCCATAAGTGTGGCAGGGTATGCTCAGACGTGAGTCGCTTGCTCACTTTGCCACTGAATTCAAGCAAGCCGGACTGAAGACGGCTGGAATGCCAGAAACCGGTCCTCGGAAGCTTGTTTCCGGTCCAGGGAAGACATGGCTTGGCAGTTCGGGCTGGACTGTTCCCATGAGGCACAGGGTCAGACTGATTTGCATATAGCTATGTCTGAACTGGGGTGGCAGAGTGGGCTAAAGAACGGTGATGGATTAAACCCAGATCTTTTGACTGGGTGTGAGTGTTTGATTGATTCAGATGCTCCGTCCATCACCACCCCCTTTTGTACCGCTTTTGGCCGCCATAAGTGTGGCAGGGTATGCTCAGACGTGAGTCCCTTGCTCACTTTGCCACTGGATTCAAGCAAGCCGGGCTGAAGACGGCTGGAATGCCAGAAACCGGTCCTCGGAAGCTTTTTTCCGGTCCACGGAAGACATGGCTTGGCAGTTCGGGCTGGACTGTTCACATGAGGCACAGGGTCAGACTGATTTGCATATAGCCATGTCTGAACTGGGGTGGCAGAGTGGGCTAAAGAACGGTGATGGATTAAACCCAGATCTTTTGACTGGGTGTGAGTGTTTGATTGATTCAGATGCTCCGTCCATCACCACCCCCTTTTGTACCGTTTTTTACCACGCATAGAGGCACCAAGTTTGACATCTATGTGGGGCCTTGACAGAATTGTGGGTCACTATAAATGTGGCGGCTGCCTCATGTGTGACTCCTGTCTGAATACTAAACAATTCATTCATGCTAACATCTGTTATGACCTAAGAGAGTATTCGAATTGCAATACACAAAATGTTATATATGCAATTTGGTGTCCATGTGGTTTGATTTATATTGGGAAGACAATGCAAAAAATTAAAATCCGTCTGGGCCAACACAAAAGCCGTATAAGATTCAAAACGGAGAATTCCCCACTAGTGTCTCATTTCTTGGAAATGAACCATGCACCATCTGATTTGAAAAGGCAAGTAATTGATGTAATAAGCACACCTCCACGGGTGGGAGCATCACTCACATCTTAAATAAAACTGAATGCCGCTGAATTCTTCGCTGCAATAGCATTAATCAGGGGCTCAACACGATGGAGGAATGTCACTCCTTAACGTTTGGTTAAGATCATTGTGTTTCCACACTACTGATAATACTGTATCGTTTTTCCTTAAAAAACGATTTTTGATATCGGTCTATATCACAGGTTATGTTATTTGCTGGATTTTGTATAATATGCATCGAGTATTGTTGTTTTGCATGTTATTATTTTGAATGAAATGCAATTGCATCTGAATGTTTACAGATATTCTCTCATTGCATTATGATTCGTCTGCATAAGTTGCTTTTCTAGCTATAGTGTAATATATTTGTACTGGAATGCTGTATTTTTAGTAATTTTTATAAGCTGCCCCTTTATGATATTGTAAATTTGGAATATTTAATAGCGGGCTACTTTTATGAATATATTATTCTTTTTGCACACACTGTTTAGTGTTATAAACATATGCATTGAAGGTTTGATAATGGACGTTCCAAATGTTAATATCTGTTTTGTGACTGTTTTGATCATGTCCAACAGCGTAGTAATGACATTTACAAACGTTGATATAAGTACAAATAATAAGGTCTTTATTCATCACAACATATTACAAAGCTGGCCTTTGATGCAAAAAGTTGTTTTTCCTGTTTTTTGTCACTTTTCGGGTGTTTCCTTTAAGATTTGCGCGATAACGCTATCGCAGACTCTCCACTCTAAGATGGTGCTGCCATAGCTAGTGTTCGAACCTAGTACCCTCCTTGCTGTCTCGTATTGGATACGCATGCGCATATGCATATAATGGATGCATTGCGCCCCGACTTTCAGTCTAAAATGCGGCTCAACGAGATTACGACGAATCATCATTTACCGATTCGGTATTTACCAAATCGGTAAATTACATGTAGGAAGCACTTTAAAGAGTGCTCCTGTGCTTTAAGGATTCGTTATTTACCACCAACTATTAGTTGGTGGTAAATAACGAATACCTTTGAAAATGCTAATTTGTGCATTTTCAACTGTGACATGTGACAGACATACATGCCATACATGCCCATAGGGCATGTATGTATGCCACATGTGCACACAAGCACTATTCATGGGTGCAACAGGGTGTCAAAGTGACACCCTGCTACCCTTGACCCTTTCCCTATTTTACCGAATCGGTATTTACCGATTCGGTAATTGCCATTCATTGCTATGGGCCTCCAGGCCCATAGGAATGAATGGCACTTACCGAATCGGTAAATACCAATTCGGTAAATACCGAATCTTAACGATTCGGTAATTTTTACAATTACCTACATAGGATTTGCCGATTCTAAAACACCGAATCGGTAAAATTCGGTATTTTAGAATCGGTAAATCCTATTTACCTACATCTAGCCCTAAATTTCTCTGAAATAAACTCTTATATAATCACGCTAAGCGAGTGCAAACGCAAGGTTGCAAACAAGTAAGATTAACAGTAGCACAGAGGAGCACCTGTGTCATAACAATCACAGAAGACTTTTAAACGTAATTAACCTGGAATGTAAGCAACAACATTCTAGCTGGTTGGAAGAAAAAAAGATATTCGCAATATATAGCACAGAGCAGAAGAACAGACACAAAGTAGTAATAATTAAATAGTTACTCACCAAGACCCGGGACCTCCACTCCTAGCAGGTCCAGAAGGCCCTGCTCATGGTCCAGGATGTCGGGCCACCGGTGCGTCAACTGCGCCTGGGTGCGCCGGACCCCAGAGCAGTGGAACACTGCCCGGCACACCTTCCCCCACCGCTGTCAACGCTCCTGGAGCCCGTACCCGGACCCAGGCCTGCCACCTGCTACCAGGGTTGAGGGGAGGTGGCGCTGCACAAAGAAAATTAGTGCAGCCAACTCGATCTCCCCAAATAAGGCCCGTGCCTGCACCCCTTGTGGGCGCTGCCTTCCGCAAGGAAGGCGGTCGCGGCTCTGGCTGCGGCGAGCCCTACCCGTCAACATGGTTCTTGGGAGAGTGAGACGGGGCGGGAAAGAAAAGGTAATACAATTAAAAAAGTAAGTAAAGGAAATGAAAACAGCAGGCAATAGAAAAAGAGTGAAAAAGTAGCTAATAAACACAAAAAAGTAGACAAAACCAAAAATAATGAAGCAGGAAAATAGTTAGAGAGATAATAAATAAAAAAGATCAAAAAAAGTGGCTTGAAACAAAGGATTGTAAAGATAGAGGGAGGATGGAAAATCAGGCCTCAGAACGATGCAATAGAGTGAAAAACAAGATGGCCGCACCCATTGCGACTACGTGCGCAAGTTCGCGTGATATTTTCTCCCCGAGGCACGCAAAAAGCGGCTCGGACAAGTAAAAGCGTTCCCAAACTGGAAATACGTACCGCGAACTGGCGCGAGCATGCATTGCGCAACCGGGAACAGGAAGTAAGCATCGCGGGTGAGCAGGACAAGTGAAAACAAGATGGCCGCTCCTGTGAGCAACCGCATGGGTAAGTTAGCGAGGCGCAATCACGCAGAAAATATTGTGAATGGGCGGGAAAAACTTCTGCGTCTTCGCGATATGTCCGCGTGTTTGCGGAGATTTTGAACATTTTCGCGATAGTTTGCGAAAGTGAATTTCGCAAATTCCGCCAACCCCTAGTTACAGCCTGTATTAGTAAGTGAGTCAGTGTGTCACTGGCTGTATGGGTGAGTGAGTGGAGTATAGGTGTAAGCAGGTGTCTTAGTGGATTTATGGGCCCATAAGTGGATGCATGAGTGCTGCCTGGGAAAGTTAGTGGGTGTCTGGTGTATTGATGAGTGAGTAGGGTAGTAAGTAGCTATATAGGTTAGTGAAAGGATGTGAGGGTGTGTGAGTGGTGTATGGGTGACTCAGTGGGCACATCAGTGTTATATGGGGGAGTGAGTGGATGCATCAGTGGTGCATGGGAGTATCAGTGGGTACATGAGAGCCTGCATAGGTGAGGGAATGGGTGCATGAGTACTGCTCTAATCAGTGCGAAAATGTATGAATGGTTGTATGGATGACTGAAAGACTGAGTAGCTGTATGAGTAAGTGAGTGACTGCATGAGTGGCGTAAAGGCATTGCAGTGTGTGAGGCCATGTATGAGTGAGTGGCTGGGTGTGTGAGTTCTTATGTGAATGAATTACTGGCATATGTCATATAGGTGAGCAACTGGATGCATGAGTAGCTGCATGGGTCAAAGAGTGGGTGCATGAGTGGTTTTATGAGTCAGTAAGTGAGTGTGACAAGTTGTATGAGTTAGTGACAGGGTGTGTGAGTGGCTGTATGAGTAAGTGAGTATCTGAGTTGCTGTATCAGTGAGTGAGTGAATATCTCTACTGGTAAGATAAACAGCGTATGATAGGTTCTATGAGTGAGTAAATGAGTGCATTAGTTGTGTGTGGGTGAATGAGTGTGTGTAAGTGGCAGCTCACCCATACAGCCACTGACTCACCCACTCACTTATCCATAAGAAAGCCGCAAACCCCTCATTCACCCACACATACACTCAGACACACATAGAGATACTCAAATAACCAATTACTCACCCATACAGATACTTATGTAGCCAGTCACACAACCATACAACCACTTCAGCACCAACTGACAGACAGATATAGACATTGTTACAACCAGTCACTCACCTATACATTCTCTGAGACACCTAATCACTCACTTATACAGTTAGTCATTCATCCACTGAATCATCCAATCAGGCACTCATACAATCACTGATTCACCAATACACTTTGGTATATTTATTTAACACTCATAAACTTTAAATAAAACACTCACAGTCACTGGATAATGACATCAGCGAAGTCATCATTGATGTAATTTGAGATGTCATCGACCATGTCATGAGTGATATAATATGTGAGGCCTTAAGGGGGATCAGGACCCATGTCTATTGAGGCTCTTTAGGGGCCAACTCCCTCTCCTGTTACTTCCAGCAAGTCTCACACAGTAGGTTTGCTGGGAGGTTTTTGGTAGCCATGCCCCCTTTCTCCTCCACTGTGCAAACACTCCTCCTGGCGCACTACTAGTTAAGGGATGAAGTCCCTTTGGTTCTTAAGGGTCCTTGGAGGTCAACTGCCCCTCCTGTTACCTCCAGTAAGACCCATACAGCTGAATTTCTGAGATGTCATCAGATGCCACGCCCCCTTTTCCCCCCACTCTGCAAACGTGCCTCCTGGTGCATTGCTGCTTGGGGAAGAATCCCACTTTTGTCCTGAGGCCCTCAGAAGGTAAGGGGACCTCATCCCCCCACTAGCAGTGTGCCGAGAGGCACGTTTGCAGAGGTTGGAGATAGGGGAAATGGCTTCTGACCACCTCTCAGCAATCTTACTGTGTGGGGCTTACTGGAGGTAATAGGAGTTCTTGTTGGCCCCTAAGGACCCTCAGCAGCCAAGGGTGCTTCAGCCCCCAACTAGCAGCACACCATGATGTGCATTTTCAGAGTGGTGGAGAAAGTGGGCGGTACCTCCGTGAGTACCCTGCCTTTTTTCCTACATCTATTTTTTAGGAAAGGGGGGTCAAGTGCTTCCCGATCCCTGAACAATTTTTTGGGGGCACCAGGGACCCCAACCCCAGGGCCTACCCCTTCTTTTATGACTTTTTATAAAAAAGGGAGGGGGCCATGTGGCCCCCCTCCTGAGCTGATTTCAGCCCCTGGGACCTTACCCATCTTTTTTATATGGTACTTTTTTTAAAGTAAGGAAGTGGAGTTGTGGGGTTGTGTGGCCCCCCTTTCCTAGGCATGTTTTATCCTTGGGGCCTGGCCATTCCTTTTTTTAAATGTTTTCTTTAAAGGGAGGGGGCCAAGCAGCCCCCTTCCCAGACCTTTTTGGCCCCGGGTACCCCATCCCTGGGGCCACTTCTTTACATATTTTTTTTAAAAAGGAGAAGGAACTGTGTGGCCTCAGGCCAATTTCAGCCCCAGGGAACCCATTTCCCATGGTCAGGCCTTTATATAGTTTTTTAAAAATGGGGAGCAGGACACGCTCATCCCCCCTCCTCAGGCTAATATCAGCCCTGGGGACCCAATCCCCCAGGGGATGGCCACTTTATTGGGGACCATGAGGGTAGCCTCAACTACATATTACCAGTAAGTAGTTGTAGTTATGACCTAGTTTCAAAGAGAAGAATCTTTTTTGTTTTTGCCACAGTTTGACGAATCTTCACAATATTTGACAGATATGACACTCACGTCAGTGTTGTCTTAAAAATTTCAGGGTGATATATCAAGCTGGGAACCAGGGGATGCTTAAAATCACGTTTTCCCTATTTTAATTCCCAAAGGAGCCTTAGACACGCTACAGCCTGAACTGCTAAATGGAATTACATCAAGTTTAGGGATGTGCCTTTTTGTTATGTAATCTGTTAAGTAGTTTTTGTAGGGCAGTTTAGTGGATTAATTATGAGCTCAGAAAGCCGATTATAATTATAATTGTTTTTAAATGTGGACGGCCCATCATGGCACTCAGCGCGGCTCTCTGTGAAACGTCACCATGGAGAACCAAACCTACAGAATAAGACTGCCATTTTAAGAAAAGCCGGTCCTGGGGTATGGATTATAGCAAAGAAATTAATTGATGGGGTCAGGATAAGAGAACCCTGACCCCAGGATAGTATTGTAGAGTTAAATAGATAGTATTTATAATGAGTTCAGAAAGTCTATGTGAACGGAGTCATGGCCCCGTTGTGCACTCAGGTGACTGCCATGTAAAATTGCAGCAGAGTCGCGGTTCTACCAAAAATAAATAAATAAAAACTATTTTAATATTAATTCTCTCAATAGCGTATTGATTCCCACACTTACACAGTCACACATGTACTCACAGACCAATTAATAGACGTATGTGCCCACTTGGACACCGCCAATTAAAGAGCTAGTTAGACACTGATGCACCTTCTAAGAGACCAACTCAGACACTAACACACCCACTAATAGAAAGCTCAGACACTGACACGTCCACTGAGAGAATCACTCAGACTCTGACACACCCAGTCACAAACCCACTCAGAGACTGATGCACCCATTCAGAGACCCACTCTGAGATTTAGACACCCACTCACACAGACACTTAGACACTGACTTACCTTTTGACATACCAACTCAAATAATGATGCACCCACTCACTTAGACAGTGATGCATCTCCTCACAGACCTACTCAGACACTGATACAACCACTCACAGACTTATTCAGATACTGACACCCCCTGTCACAGACCATCTCAGACACTAACATGCCTAGTCACTGACCCACACAAACACTGATGCATATACTCACAGATACACATAAATAGTGACGCATACATTCACAGTCCCAGTCAGACAATTAAGCAACCACTCACAAAACCACTGAGACACTAAAAAGCCTGCTCACTGATCCACTCAGACACTTATACACCCACTCACAGACCCAGTCAGACATGAATGCACCCACTCATAGACCTACTCCTACACTGATGCACCCACTAACATACCCACTAAGACACTGAAACGCCCACTCACTGACCCACCAAGACACTGATGCACCCACTTACAGATCTACTCAGACAGTGACACGCCCTCTCACAGACTCAGTGAGACACTGATGCACCCACTCACAGACCCACTTGGACACTGAAGTCCCCCCTCACATACACATTCAGACACTGATGCATCCACTCTCAGATCTACTTTGACACTGATGTGCCCAGTCAAAGATCCAAACAGACATTGATGTACCCACTCACAGAGCCACTCGCATACTGTTGCACCCATTCACAGACCCAGTCAAGCACTGATGCTCTCACTCACAAACACATTCAGACACTGAAGTACCCATTCACAGACCCACACAAACACTAGCATGGCCACTGATCTAGTCAGGTAGTGATGCACCCACTCACAGTTCCACTTAAACACTGGTACACCCACTCACAGACCCACTCAGACATTTGTGAACCCTATCGAAGACTACTGAGAGACTGAAGCACACACTTACATTCACACATACCCACTTACAAATCTATTTAGAAAAATATTTTAATATGTATAGAGTTAAAATTAGAGTTAAAAATTTTAATTTTAATATGTATAGATTTACAATTTGAGTTAAAAATCTAAAATGTGTTGTTCTACTTTGAGTTTGTGCTTTTGCTTTGCGGATTTGAGACTCCGGAAAAATTATTTTGAGAAAAATAGTTATTTAAATATATACTTTTCTGTGTTGGACTATAGGGTGGGTCAGAGAAGACCCTTTGTGTTCATTATGAGTTTCAGGTTGCTCAGAAACATCCTGTTGCCTTCACCTGTGAAGTGAACTCCATCACTTCTATAGATTCCATGCATGTCAAAATGCAGCCTGTTTTTGCACATAGAGCCCATGTTATGATCTCTGAGGTAAGCAAAAACAGTTCTATTAACATGTTTCCTGGCTTGGTCAATCTGTGGACAGAATTGATTTGACCACTTTTTCTGTCTTTGGCAAATATTAGAGTACACAAAGACAGTGTGAAGGGAAAGGCGACATCAGTTGTCCAAAAGTATCCTTAATTAGGATTTTTTGTGTGCCTAGGTCTTTGCCAGCTGTTAGAACTGGGGGTCTCTAGTTGGCAATGGTTTGCACCTTTGTCCATATAGGAACCCTTGCTTCTAGTCAGGGTAAGGGGACTACACTCCAAATAACCCCTGCTCAACCATATTGTAGCTTGGCACGAGCAGGAAGGCTTATCTCAGAGGCAGTGTGTAAAGCATTTGTGAACACTTACAGTAATACAGTGAAAACACTACAGATGGACACTACACAGGTTTTTATAAAAATAAGTATTCTTTTTTTTTGGTTTTAAATCTTTATTTTCAATTTTACACATACATATGCCAATCAAAAATGCACATATCGGTCCAATGACAAGGCGCATTCGCACATATAGAGTCAAGAAAAAGGAAAAAGGAAAAAAACATAACATGGTATTAGTCTATGCCTCCGAAAAAAAAGAAAAAAAGGAAAATATATGCAGGCCAGGCCACATTGACAGCGATCCATCTTGAACGTTCCCGACTCCCGGAGTCATTCTTGCGCCCCTCCTAATGCAAGCCCAAATCCACAGAAACATGCATGTGTGTCACATCGGCAAAATCATGTCCAATGAGTACAAATATTCAACAACATTTCTAGCCTACACCTATGGGAACGATGCCACTGGCAACTTGCGTATCTGCTTGGCTACGCCTACAGGTAATGTGTGCTCTATATGGGCCCCAAATGTCTATCGGGCGGGAGGAGCTAGGAACAAGAGTCACATATTCCTCGCAGTTCACATTACAGTACGCCAGACAACAAAGACACGCTTGGGAAGTGGAGCCACTCCTGCTACCCCAGAGCAATGCAACCTCCCGCTTGGCAAGTAGGAATCCCAATGTAGCGAGCCTTCTGACGTTTTGGGGGAAGTTTGTTACATATGCCAGCAATGCAATTTCGGTAGTGGGTACCAGTGTCATGGACAGTATGTCACCTAATCTGTCGTGTATATGCACCCAGTAGTGCTGCAACTTTGGGAAGGTCCAGGAGAGGTGAAAAAAGTCAGCATGTGGAGCGTGGCATTTCCGACAATGGTGGGGCCTAGAGGGGTCCATCTTGTGTGACCAAGCCGGGGTATGTTAATCCCTGCAAAGAAATTTGAAATGCAGTAGCTTGTGCCTACTTTTCAGAGATACCTCTCTCGTGATCCTGCAACATTGGTCCCATTGGTCATCCGTTATAGGATGGCCAGGTCCCGTTCCCATGCCGTACGGGCCTTAACGTCAGAAAAGGGAAAAACCATAATGCACTGCCTATACATTTTGGAAACCAAATGTGCACCCGTTGGATTCAATTATTAACGAACGTGGAGTGACCGGTTCAGGAGCAATCGGAAACGTGGGGAAGGTAGCCTGCAACAGGGAAAGCATACGTCTCAACACAAAGACATCCATAAAGGAGCAATCCTGAAACCGAGCCTCATCAGATACCGAGAAAACATGATATCAGGGAAAAGATCACCAATTGTACAAATCTGAAACGTAGCTAGCGTGCGTTGCACCAAAACCTCACCGGTGATAGGAAGCCAAGAGGGAATTGGGAGTGGCAGTGCCGTAGAATATAAGAGGTCCATCCCCAACAGCTTACGCATCTTGTCCCATGCCCAACTAGTGGTGGAAACCGTCTGAATATCCTGTGGGTCTCTCGAGATCCCTGTAGGTAGTATCACAGACAGGTTTTGCGGCAGAACCAAGTCTGCCTCCAGTTTCAAATAGGGGATCCGGGCGTCTGGGTGCTACCAAGCATAGGAGTAACAACACTGTGCAGTCAAATAGTATAGATACATATCTGGGACACCCAGTCCGCCTCGCTCCAACGGCAGTGTCAGAACCCTCCAACTTACCCGTGGACGTTTGTCACCCCATATCAGGCGTAAAAGGATTTGGCATAATTGTGCAAAGAAGGATTAGGTAAGAGGAATGGGAATGTTGTTAAAAAGATACAAAAACCTCGAGAGAACTGCCATTTTAATAGTGGCCACTCTACCGGCCATCGACAAAGGCAGCCGCAACCATCTATCTACCAGTGATTCCAAAGCGCTAATCGCTTGGCCATAGTTTAGCCTAATGATGGAGGTGGTATCTAGATGAATATAAACCCCAAGGTATTTAACCACGTCATGGCACCATTCCAGTGGGAATTCACAGTCCCATGTAGTAGTAGTGCTTGTTAACGTAAAGATCACTGACTTATGCCAATTGATGCATAGACCGGAGAACCTGCCAAATCGCATGATTTTTCTGATTAGGGATTCGAGATTAAGGTGGGGTTGCCGAACATATAAAACAGTATCGTCAGCATATAATGACATCAAGAGAGGGCCGATGCGAAACTGTAAGCCACGGTGTAAACGTTTCTCTTGGAAATGCCTCACCAAGTGATCCATCGCTAGGATGAAAAGTAAAGGGGACAGGGGGCAGCCCTGTCAGGTGCCACGGGACAGATGGAAGGGCTGGGAGATAGTGCCATTCAGGCGCAGTCTAGCGGTGGGCTCCGTGTATAGCAGAGCAGTGGTAGAGATGAAGCACTCAGGCATACCCATACGACGCATCAGCGAAAGGAAGAAAGGCCACTCAAGGGAGTCAAATGCCTTCTCGGCGTCAAGGACCACCGCAGCGGCCGGAGTGGCGGGGTCTATCCTATTTGATTCTGTAAACAAAGTGCGTAGGTTAAGGGAAGTAGATCTATGAGGTACGAAACCAGATCGCGCCGGTGAAATAATATACTCCATCAATAAGGACAATCGGATGGCAATTACCTTGGCTAAAATTTTATAATCCAGATTCAGCAAAGATAATGGCCGGTAGGAGCAACAGAGTGAGGGGTTCGTGGGGCCCACAGGTTAGAGCAAAAAGCCTATCGGTGACTAGGTCATCGGCCGCCCTCATGGCCTTTTCCAAAAGACTGGGTGCTAGGCCAATGGAGGCCCTACTGAAGGTTTACACCTCGAAATGTCTGTCAATAGCCATGTATGGTGCCCCAATTTGGGGTTACGCACAGCTTGAACCCATCCAGAGAGCGGAGAATAGGTTTTTACGCTCATTACTGTCAGTCCCCCCATCTACCCCAACTTATTCCATTCATTCGGAGGTGGGCATAGACTATATAACTGACAGGTTAAACCTGGCCCCACTGATTTACTGGATAAAGACGTGGCTCAATAAAGAGGTAACCTTGAACCACTCTATAATGGAGGATGTTATGTCATTGGAGCACTATAAAAAGATTCCTTGGCTGGATTATCTGAGGAGGTCATTTCATCGATTAGCAGTTTTTGTCCCTGGCAAGATCAAACCGAGAGGAAAAAGAGCTGCAGAAGCCCTCGGTCAGGACTCATTACTTAACAAAATGTTCTATTGCCATGGAACCTTATCTTATAATAGTCACAAGACCTTTCCATAGGTTCCTCTTGACAAAATTTAGATTAAATCTGATCCCTCACCTATTGGGAAATTACTCAGCCTGGGCCAAGCCAGAGTTAGCCTCCCTGTGCTCTTGTGACAATCATTCAATTCAGGATACCTCGCACTTTGTCCTGTTTTGTATACTGTTTTCAGTGCCCCGAAAGAAATATTTGCTCCCAATTTTAAGAGAGGCGGGCTTTAGACAAGCTAAACCTGCACTTTTATATTTACAGTCGATGAGCACTATTCGTATTATTTTCTGCATGGGAAACTTCTTGGCTGCAGCAGCGCGCATTAAAGCTAAACATGCATCCATCAACAGTATACAATGATCCTCTTTTACTGTAGATCAAACTGTCTATTTGCACTGCCTCTGCTGTGGACATTTTTATATATGTAACTGCTTTTTTAAGGTTGTATTTTAAAGCCTTGGTCATGTATTTTAATCTCTTTTTTAACGCGATCGTACTTGAAGTAACTGTAAATGTACTTATGAACTTTTGTATGCAATGTCTTTTTATGATTTTTACCAAAATCGAATAAAAGTATTTTGACTGACTGACTGACTGAGTGAGGGGTCTTGGGAAGAAGGGCTTGGGAAGAAGGATGATAACAGCTTTTCTGAAGGGAGGGGGGAGAATACAGATCTGTAATGCTTCCGAATATACCTCTATCAATCTCGGGACTAGCACATCCTTATACGCTTGATAAAAATCCGCTGAAAACCCGTCAAGGCAAGGCGCCGAGGAGCCTCTAAGTGCGTCTATCACCTCCACCACACTATCCTGGGTTATGGGAATGGCTAGAAAGACCTGCATATGCCATTCAAGGTAGACTAAGGCAATTTCGGCAATATATTCTCCATGTTCACGTAGGTCCCGGTGAGTCTGGTGGCGTACAGCGCTTTTTAAATGTGATAGGAAAGCATCGCATATCTCCGGAGTGGAGTGTAACAACTGACCGCCTGGGTCTTTGATTTCAGTAATGTAAGCATTGCTACGTGGGGGGCGGAGTGTATGCGCTAATATCCTGCCAGGCCGCTCACCCTCTCCATACCGCCTGGCTACGTGCTGTTTGCCATGAAATAAGAGTTTGCGTTCAGCTGTCTCCCTAAACTCCATCATTAAAGCCAAACGACGAGCCTCCCCTGTGTCCGACAGATAGACCAACAGCTCCTCATCCAGAGTGGCAATGTCAGTCTCAAGACAGCTTAAAGTAGATCGAAGATCTCTCAGGACCCCAGTGTTCTTTGCAATACAAACCCCTTTGATATAGGGCTTGAAACCGTCCCAAAGGACCGCCCAGGTATCCACCGACCCAGTGTTAATCTCGAAATACATCTCAATAGCCTCCCTCACCTCCTCACGAAACACCTGGTCTTGAAGTGCCCTACCCGGAAAACGCCACTGCCTCTGGGGGTAGCAGGCCCAATGAGGGAGGCCATGGGGGTCGAGGTGGCGGTAGCCCGGTCGGGTGTGCTGGCTCCCTGCTCTCCCTCATCCTGGATGGCTCCGGCGGTGCAATCTGTTTGCTGCCCGGGGGGGCTGTAGTCACTGCCCCTGTGCCGACTTTGGTCCCCTGACAGTTCCCAGAGGCCGCTATGCAAATCGGGGTCCAGCGCTGCCGCGACCACAAGGCCCAAAGGAAGCCCCCCAGCCGCCGAGCCTGCCGAGACCAACGTACCAAGCGCCACTAGGAGGGGCGGGGGGAGGGACACCTCTGCCAGGGGAGATGTGGGGGCTGATAAAAGCAGGAGAGGACACCGGTCTGGGGCCCGTGCTCACCTCCAGAGCTCAAGCCGCATAACCAATCTTCTGAGCTGCCTCCGGGAAGGCCTCAGGGCCGCAGCACCATCTGAAGAAGCGCCAGTTCTGGCCAAGGGCGATCCACTGCTCGGATCAGAGCGGCGACGGAATCTCCACGCTCCGAGAGTCCCCTGGAGACAAATGGTTAGGTATCTGCAAAGGTATGTGCTCGATGAATGTTGAAAATAAGGCTAGAAAGCGCCCGACCGGCAGGGCTTCAAGCGCAGGCGGCCATCTCTGTCGCCTGCATGGCCACGCCCCCCCAAAAATAAGTATTCTTTATTTAGACTTAACAAAAGACCCAAACGACAAAAATCCACAATTCAGTATTTAGAACAAGGACTTTTAGATAGTAAAAATAGCTTAGTTCAAAGATGATGGTAAATGTGGCACATTTCTCACAAAGTACCTTTAGATGCGTAACGCAAGATAAAAAAAAGGTTTGCAGGGAGAGCAATGCGTCGGTTACTTGCTTCGGGGGAGGTGATGCCTTTGTTACTCAGCTTGCGAAAAGTAGGCAATGCCTCTGTTCCTTACCGGAGAGGAGGTGATGCGTCAATCTCGTGTTGCGTTCCTGTGCGATGCGACAAGATGGTGCAGCGATGCGACAATCCGGTGTGATAAGATGGCGTCTTTGATGTGATTCAACGATGTGAAGTCGATGCATGCACGCCAGACAGCCGTGCAGCGACTCAGGAACTTCTGTGCCGCAACAGGCCCTGCGACATGCTTCTCTGGTGTTGCGACGGTGACCCTTTCTGTGACGACAAGCTTTTCCGGTGATGCGATGACAAATAGCTGCAACAGAGACACGCTTCTCCGGTGGAGATTCTTCTTCAAGATGATGAAAGTTCAATACAATGTCCTTCTCCTTTCCTTGGCAAATAAGGAACCACTGCAGGCCAACCCCAGAAGATATCACAATGGCACTGGGGCAGTCAAATCCTTCAGTTTCTTTGGGTTCCTTTCTTTGGCAAAGGTTTGTCTTGATTCCCAGAAGTGATCTAAAGTATTGGGGTCCGGGCCCCAATATTTATACTAGTAAATACTTTGTCCTCTGAAGGCAGAGGGTGCTTGTGCCTGGCCAAAACCAGTTCTGTGCCTCTTCCTGGCAGGATGTGGAGACAGCGTTTTTGAAAGCAGACCTGGCCCAAGTAGCTGAAAGAAAATCTCCTCCCCCTACTCTCTATTCTATGAGGGCTCAGGGGAGTGAAAGGAAATCTCCACCCCCCACTCTCTATGCAGCCAAGGTCCTATTCATCCCAGCCCTGACTCATCAGACTGCTAGAGCCCAAGCCCTCCTGTCACTCACAAACCAGACATGCAGAACACAAGCTAGCAGAGGCAGGCTGGATGGTTAGGTGAGAAAATATCTACTTTCTAAAAGTAGTATTTTCAAACACAGAATGTAAAAATCACATTCACTAAACGATGTATTTTAACATTTTGATATCGGGCATACTGAATTCGTTTTTTTACCATGTTCCCTGGGTCAGTTAGGATTATAAGATGTTATAATCAAACTGCCAATTCTGGCCTATGGGGACAGGTAGCCTTGCAATTTTGAAAAACTAAATTGGCTGTAATTCACTATCAGGACATGCCACACACACCAAGGCATGTCCTACCCTTTCCTTACAATGCACCCTGCCCTTGGACCTTCCTTAGGGGCGTTGGCTAACATGTAGAAAATGGAAGGTTTAGGGACTGGTAAGTGGGTGCACTTACCAAGTCTAAATGGCAGTTTTGGACTGCACACAGGCTCTGAAATGGCAGGCCTGAGACACACTTTACAAGGTGCTTCTGTGGGTGGCACAATCAGTGCTGCAAACCCACTAGCAGCATTTGATCTACAGGCTCTGGGCACACATAGTGCACTGTACTAGGGTCTGACAAGTACATCAAATAGACCAATCATGGAGTCACTGATCCATTATAACAATTTACAATCGGGAGCACTTGCACAGTGGCACTGAATAGCAGTGGCAGAGTGCCCAAAGCATCTAAACCAGCAAAAACATATCAAACACAGAGGAGACAACAGTGAAAAATGGAAGGGAGACTCACACTAATGGTACCAGGTCTAACACCACCACAATGCACAATCATGAGGTCAGGGGGTTGGAAATACTAACCACTTATAACCAAAGACAGCAATTGGTGCCACTTTAACCCTCTCTGCCCAAACCATTTAATACCCACATTTTGCAAACCCAAGTGTTTCTCCATACCACTGTCTCTAGCAAAGGTTTGTCCCAGAAAACATAGCTGTGACCTAGAATCCATACAGTAAGCACTTTGAAGAAAAAAACAGTAGGAATCAGAAGTCTGTAGCTGATTGAGACAGTTGGATTAATGAAAGGCACCTGAAATGGAGGAGAAAATCTGGTTTAAGAAAAGGAGATGTTCATAAAAATGTTATCCTAAAAGTTGGTAGTATATTATTTGGAAAAATAAGTATATTTGTGATTGGCTTATGGACAAATCTTCAAAAGGTACGATACACTGGATATGGTAAAATTTTCAAGTACTCAGGAAAATATGCTACTGTTCAATTGGAAGCTGGTGTGCTGCAGTTGAAAAGTCTCTGAACTTTTGACTTACTGGTATAGTAGAATGTTTTCAAAACTGTTGCAATGGAAACTGAGGAGAAGCCCTATGGGGTAAGGGTTTCAGGTAGAGGGTGCTGTTAAAATATGAAATGGATTCCTTTACATATCTTACATGTTCGGAAATTGAATTTTAACAATTCAGTAGCATATTGAAATGTAAAATGTTGTTGAAAAATGATAGTAGCATTGTGGATAATGGCTTTTTGAACTCCACCAGAAGAAACGCGGGTGTCGGACTGGGCGCCCGAACGGGGTTGCGCATCCAGAAACTTGTTAGGGCTTCTTTGAAGAGAGTAACAAAGGGTTAAAATAACTGTCCAATAAACAGTCTTTTTACATTTAAAAAAAATTGAGGAAATATTTCGATTTTCTTCTAACATTGATTTCAGTTGAAAAAGAGAGGGCACATTTGCTATTACTGATTTATCCTTATTGAGAGTGGTACATCAACTTTTTTGAGCGTGAAAAAGACACTTATCTAAGAGTCTCTGATAATTAAGGATTCTACAGTGCAATTTCACAGGTAAATTACAAATGCGGAAGAAATGTGAATTATTGTGTATGACACTTAAGTGAATGTACTTATTTTTTTAACCATGAGATGAACTATTTACAGAAGTTGTGAAGCATTTCATCAGAAAAATTTGTATTGAATTAACTGCCTCAGGTATTGTTGTAAATAATGGTATATCTATTTAGTTTGAAATGTGTAGAGTAACACAGAGGTATATATAATGAGAGTAACAGCTCTATATATGTAATGGTGAATTTACTAAGTAGTTATTTCTAGAGATAAGTAGGATTTTTAACATGTTTGAGGTCTGAAACAATCAAGAGTATGACAGTAAGAGTAAGACGTGAATAATGTAGAGCATGTGTAAATCTTGGTATTACAAACCGTTTCTGGTTACTATGACAGGTTAAGACACCTACGATAAAAAATATATATGTAGCACTATTTAGGTGTCTCCTAATTTATATAACTTTGCTATAATGTAAACTACGAGTAGGCCAAAGGCAATAAAGCATCTGCTTAAAACGTATGACGTACACTGTGAAGGTTGAGTGTCTAATATTTATGATTAAAGATGCATTCTGTATAATGCTCTATGAAAGTCTTAAAGTAATCCATGCAGCTTCTTCCATACACATTTAGAGACCGATACAGAGTATAGTAGAGGCAGACTAATATCTACATGCTTCTTTTCATGTATAGTCAAACACCCAAAAGGGACTGACACACTAATTCTGGTATGTAATAAGGTACTGACACTATTAAGTCAGCTATGCACAGAAGTCAGCTTTTCTTCATGTTGCAGCTTGGCAGAGAAAACTGTGTGTTTCTAATGAAACTGGTGGGGAAATGTGAGGTGCAAAACATGTGCTGAGGACTACTAATCCCAATACTATTACATATATGTCACCTCAAAGGTCACCGCGAATAGGACATAGATAGTGATGTAAAACTTAAATTGTATTCTGACAAGTTGAATGTCTAACACCTTCAATTTCTCACCTATATCTGTACTTCTACATGCAGTCTGACACCCGATATTCAACTCATATGCCTAACTTAAAAACTACACAGCCTCCCACACCCCAAGTCACATATTGCTCTGGCTAGACCTCCATTCTGTTCCAGTTGCATGGAACTATTTTGTTAGTAGGCCTAATAGAAGCACTCAGACACACAGTTTCATGCCGCAGTGTTTTCTATAGAAATTCACTGAAAAAAACAAAAGTTACAGGGATGTTAAAGGTTAAAAAATAGATTTAAAAAAACCTTGGAAATTCACTGAAAAACCCAAAAGTTACAAGGACATTATAGATAGTAATTAGCATTTAAAAAAACCTTAGAAATTCCCGGAAAAATCAAAAGTTAAATGGTTGTAATAGTTAGTAATTAGCATTTAAAATACATAGAAATTAATTGAAAAAAACAAAGGTTACAGGAAAATTATGGTTTGGAAATAGCATTTAAAAAATCTTAGAAATTTACAGAAAAAACACAGGTTACAGGGAGGTTATAGTTAGGCTAAGAATTCACTTGTACGAAACCAGGGAATTTCAGCGGTTATAGTTAGTAAGGTAACTATAACTCTTGCCCCCGCAATGCAGCTTATGACCTCACATATTACATCACTCATGACATGACAAGTGACATCACTGATGACATCTCAAATTACGGAGGGGCAGGATCTCGTGCCTGAAACAGAGTATCTCCCAGACACCGGCGATATATGATTGCAACAGCAGCAGTGTTCACGACTGAGCACAAGGTCAAGATTGATTAGCATATAGCTGGGTCTGAAATGGGGGTGGTGAAGTGAGCTAAAGAACGATGATGGATTCAACCCAGATCTGTGACTGGGGGTGAGTGACTGAAAAGTGTCAGTGCTCCGTCCATCATCTCCTTGTGTTTGCTTTGTTCACCCTAAGTTGGCAGGGTATGCCCAGACGTAGGTCCCTTGCTCACTTTTCACTGGTTTCAAGTTAGCCTGACTGATGAGGGGTGTTATCCTGAAACCGGTGCCAGGATGCTTGTTTCCGGTCCACGGAAGACTTGGCTTTGGCAGTTTGGGCTGGACTGCTATCAGGTGCACAGGGTCAAGACTGATTTCCATATAGCTTGTTCTGAACTGGGTTTGTGAGGTGAGCTAAAGAACGATGATGTATTCAACCCAGATCTGTGACTGGGTGAGTGTCGGAAAAGTTTCAGCACTCCATTCATCATCTCCTTGTGTTTGCTGGAGTGAGGAATGCCAAGAGTTTTTACTAAATGTTTTCATTTGGTCCTGTTATATGGATGATGTATTCATTGTATGGAGTGGTCGCAGGGAAATGGCACATTAATATGTGACCAAATTGAATAAAAATCCCATCAATCTAAAATTTATCACCATCATGATTTCCCAGGAGATTGCTTTCTTGGATGTTTTATTGAAAGTACAGGGAGGAAAAATATAGCCCACCATATACCGCAAGCTCACAGCAGGGAACAGTAGTCTTCATTTTAGAAGTCACAACCCATGAATTTAGTTAAAAGTATCACCTATGGGGAAACTTTATGATTAAAGGATAAACCCAAGCTGTTGACACACCCTTGATATGGAGGAGGGGCAAATATTCACCTGACTGGGAGTGGGTATTATAACATCTTTGATTTGGTGCGACCCTCAAGGATAATGAGGAGCCCATGGAACCGGCACTGAAGAAAGCCAATCAAGACTGAAACACGTCTGTCACAAGCGGTTCATGGACTGTTGACATTGCGTGCAAGAAATTCAATAAAGCCGTTCTCTGCACTCCGGAGCTGTGTCATGCTTTCTGTCATTGTGGGAGAGAGCATTTGGTTAATGATTTGCCAGCAAGATGTCGCTGGCTTCACGACACACCCGATCGTTCAGGAGCAGCGTGGTAGAACAGCATTTTTGGACTTTGCATCATACTGCAAAACACGCTGCCCCCGAGCAGTTTGATGGACTATTGAGGTTTAATTTCGGCAAGGGGAGAGAGGAGGCAAATTGGTGTGCCTGAGAAGGGGTTCTCAAATAGCGTTTGTATCCCTCTGGGCACACAAGCTGGTGTGGGGCCTGAAATCTAATATTCATTGGGACATCACTAGGTGTTGGGTTTGTCCTAATTACTTAATAGGCAACCCTAGAGGACACCAACTACCAGCATGCTGTTGCCTGGCAGGATAAGTGTGAAATATTAACACACCTTCGAGATGGAGGAGGGGCAAGTTATCACCTGACTGGGAGTGGTCATTATAACATCTTTGATTTGGTTTGACCCCCAAGGATGATGAGGAGCCCATGGAACCGGCACTGCAGAAAGCCAATCAAGGCTGAAACACGTCTCCCACAAGTGTTTCATGGACTTTTTGTCATCGCGTGCAAGAAATAAAGCCGTTCTCTGCACTCCGGAGCTGCGTCGTGCTTTCTGTCATTGTGAGAGAGAGCATTTGGTTCATATATATATATATATATTTATTCGTTGAAAAAACCCAAAGGTTTTACAGCCGTTATAGTTAGGAATTAGCATTTAAAAAACCTGAGAAATTCTCTAAAAAAACATAGGTATCAGGGACGTTATAGTTAGTTGGACATTTGACTCATATAAAACCAGAGAAATTTGCCTATTATAGTTAGTTGAGCTAACTATAACTTGCGAGCCCGTAATGCACTGCTGATGACATCACATATTACATCACTCATGACATGGTCAGTGATCTCACTGATGACATCACTGATGACATCTCAAGTTACTTCACTGATGACATCATCCACGTGATCATCTGATGCACTTACTGATGTTCTAATATAAACTTTGATACACCCACTCTAAAATACAGATTACTATTTTTGAAACCATACACACAACAATGATAGATAGTTGAGCTAACTATAACTCGCGTGCCCGCAATGCACTGCTAATGACATCACATATTACATCACTCATGACATGGTCAGTGTCATCACTCATGACATCATTGATGAAATCTCAAATGACCTCACTCATGACATCACTGATGACATCATCCAGTGAATGTGTGTTTCTGTAAAGTTTAAATATTTTCCATATATATCTATGCCAAGGTGTATTGAAGAATGAGCGGATTTACAAGTGCCTGAATGGATTATTTAGTAGGTGTGTGACTGACTGTATAAGTGAGTGATTAAACGTGTCTAACTGAATGCATGGGTTAGTGACTAAACTATGTGAAAGTCTGTATTATTCTCTCAGTTGGTGTGTAAGCGGCTGCATGAGTTGGTGAGTAGCTACATGAGTGTCTATATAGGTTATTGATTTGTTGTCTGAGTTTCGGTATGGGTGCCTGAGTGTCTCTGTGGGTGGGTTACGGGGGTGTGTTACTCTGTGCATAGATGTCTGAGTAGGTGATTGACTAGTTGTATGGATTGAAAAGTGTATCTGTAAAGGGCTGTATGGGTGACTTAGTGTGTGTCTGGGTGTGTTGGTGAATGAATGAATGTCTCAGTGGAATATGTGTAAATAACTACATATGTTTTAAGGCACTATATGTCAGTGTTGTAGTATATAAATGAGTATACATGAGAGTAAGCTATTTGAAGAGTGGGTGTATAAATCACTGTCTCGCGTAACAACATGTACCTATGAGGTCCGCCACCTGCTACTGTGGTATGCGACCGGTACGCACTACCAAGCGGCGCGGTAGAGTGTGACTCTATGTATAGGTGTATCAGTACATATTATAGTACTGTATTGATGAGTAACTGTATGTATACAACACTGGATGTGTGTTTAGACCTTGGAAATAGTCGGTGGTATGTAGTATATGGTAACCTTGTGTGAATGGTTTAAAAAATAGTAGTCTGTATTTTAGAGTACATGTATCATAGTTTATATTAGGGCATCAGTATGTGCATCAGATTATCACGTGGATGATGTCATCAGTGATGTGATTTTAGATGTCACTGACCATGTCATGAGTGATGTAATATGTGACATCATCAGCAGTGCATTGCGGGCGCGCCCGGTATAGTTAGCTCAACTAACTATAACAGGCGAATTTCTCTGGTTTTATATGAGTCAAATGTCCAGCTAACTAACTAACTATAACGTCCCTGACACCTATGGTTTTTTCTGTGAATTTCTAAGGTTTTTTAAATGCTAGTTCCTAACCATAACATCTGTAAAACCTTTGTTTTTTTCAGTAAATCCTAAAGGTTTTTTAAATGTTAATTTCATATTTTAATATTTATAAAACATATATTTTTTCTAATTGTTTTTTAATATTTTGCAACTCTATTATCGTTTTTTAACGTTAAAAATTATATGTTTTATATCTTCCCCCAAAAATATGCATATCAAACCTTTTTTTTCTTTTTTAGAAAACTACAGTCCAGTACCGGTAGTCTACCAACCTCAATCAGCATGCAAATCCTATCCACCACATTTAAATGAAGCGCATTTCAGATCCGACGGGTTTGTGACACCGCATCTCGGCTAACAACATGTACGTATGAGGTCCACCACCTTCTACTGTGGTATGCGACTGGTACACACTACCAAGCGGAGTGTTACGTCGTGTACTAAAGGGGTGGCACACACACGCATTTGGAACGCGCAGTTCCAAATGCGACGAATGCACGCTGCCATGACCTGTAATATCATAGACATACAATATCATGCCGCATACGCCATTCCCTCATTTTATTTTGTTTCAAAACTATATCTAAATACCCTTTAAAGTGTATATGAGAGCAATCGATAATTATAAATATTTTAAACAGTTATATATATTTCTAACTGTAATAAACTTATATTATAGTAAATATACTTTCTCAAAATCACATTGGGTGCAATCTCATTGCGTACTGGCTGCGCGATTGCCATGTGACCATAAAAAAACATTTTCTTAGTTCATAACATTTCCTATTATAACAGTTGGAAAACGCCACCCATTTTAGTCAATCTCTGTACTGCATTTGATGAGACACACCTTTTCTACTTAGAGAGCTTTTTTCTAAACATTTTGCTATGTACATATATCTTACACTACGCACAACATGCAACCATCATCTTCATTAATATTCATACTTTGTAAAGTAGCCTTTCACCTGTGATAGCCATACACCTAAAAGTGACGTTACCGAAATTTTCTCTAATACCAGAGGTAACATGGTTGCATACGCTGTCCACTGCACAACGTAATGTAGTACAGCCCAGAGACAGTATCATGCATAGATAATGAACACACGGACACAGATAGATAGTGGAAGTGGGTATGGGCACGTGCGCTCAACACCTTTTTATTACCAGGGTCACATATCCAGTGACGTCTGTGGTGGATGCGTGTGCAGTCAGTGTCAACCAGCCCTCAGGGAATAGTTGCTGCTATCATCAACTACAACAGTAATCATTGGATCACACACAGACATTCAATATTAAAAGAATCGATAATTTGTGCTGCAGTAAGGTAGGGACAGTAGATGTGAAGTAATACAGAATTAATTAAATCGTAAAAGAACCACAACTTGTGGTATACTGACGCACAATGAATAGATCTGAAATAATACACAAAAAGATTATATCATAAATACTCCATCAGTTCTAGTGCACTCACATAGCCACATCAAAAGCCTTCAGCATGTGCACAGCCAGCGATAATGCGTGCTGTAGACAGACTGTACTAGGAGCAATATCTGTTGCCATCAACACTACATCATCTGCAATAGCGACTCAATCTCAATTGTGAACACTGCTGTCTGCAGTGTTGGCCACAGAGAGCGGTCAGCAGCGACCCACAGCTACAACAGGTGACTTGAGCTGCCCAGTGTGTCATAAACGAAGCAATAAAAAAGCATGTGCGAGGCCTGCAATGATACGTATGCATGGTGCAGACAGTAAACACATAAGCAATGTCTTTTCCTACAGGACTACCTCATCTACAATAGCGACTCAATCTCATTTGTGAACACTGCTGTCTGCAGTGTAGGCCCGAGTGAGCGGCAAGCAAGGGCCCACAGCCACGTAGCATTGACTTGAGCTCTACAGTTTCCAATACGCGAAGGAAAAAAACTTGTGCAGAGCCAGCAAAGATGCGTATGAATGGTGCAGACACAGCACACTGTAGCAATGTCTTTTCCTACAGGACTGCATCATCTACAATACCGACTCAATGTCAAATGTGTACACTGAAGTCTGCAGTATAGGCCAGAGAGAGCGTTCAGCAAGGGCCCAAAGCCAAGTGGCATTGACTTGAGCTCTACAGTTTGCAATACGCAAGGCAAAAAAACCTATGCAGAGCCTGCAATGATGCATATGAGTGGTGCAGACAGTACACAATGGAGCAATGTCTTTTCTTACAAGACTACCTCTTCTAGAATATCAACTCAATCTCAATTGTGAACAATGCTATCTGCTGTGTAGGCCACAGAGAGCGGTCAGCAAGGGCCCACAGCCACATGGCATTGACTTGAGCTCTACAGTTTGCAATACCTGAAGCAAAAAAAAGCATGTGCAGAGCCTGCAATGATGCATATGAGTGGTGCAGACAGTACGCACTGGAGCAATGTCTTTTCCTACAGAACTACCTCATCTACAATAATGACTCGATCTCAAATGTGAACAATGCTGTCTGCAGTGTAGGCCAGAGAGCAAGGGCCCACAGCCACATGGCCTTGACTTGAGCTTTACCGTTTGCAATACAAGAAGCAAAAAAGAGAATGCAAAGCCTGAAATGATGCGTATGAGTGGTACAGACAGAGCGCACTGGAGCAATGTCTTTTCCTACAGGACTGCATCATCTACTATACCTACTCAATGTCAAATGTGAACACTGAAGTCTGCAGTATAGGCCATGGAGAGCGTTCAGCAAGGGCCCACAAACATGCGGCATTGCCTTGAGCTCTGCAGTTTGCAATACACGCGGCAAAAAAAAACGTGTGCAGAGCCTGCAATGATACATATGAGTGGTGCAGACAGTACGCACTGGAGCAATGTCTTTTCCTACTAGACTACCTCATCTACAATATCAACTTGATCTCAATTGTGAACACTGCTATCTGCAGTGTAGGCCAGAGAGAGCAGTCAGCAAGGGCCCACAGCCACATGGCATTGACTTGAGCTCGGCAGTTTGCAATACGCAAAGCAAAGAAAACGTGTACAGAGCCTGCAATGATGCGTATCAGTGGTGCAGACAGAGCACACTACAGCATTCTCACCTCTTACAGGACTGCATCATCTACAATAGCGACTCAATCTGCATTGTTAATTGAAGGCAGTACTCACACACAAAACCATCAATACTTTTTCTCACTCCCTCTTTACATAATACAACATAATTTACATACAACTCTACAATAAATAAGTCAAAACAATTCGAATTGGGATTTCATCTGTCCACAGTCTACACTATTCACTTTTCCTTTCAACTTACAAGATGAATTTGGTCATTTTACTAAACATATAACTCATCTAAAAAAACTTCTTTAAGCAGGTTTTCTATAGTGTTGTGAACGTATCTAGGACCCTATTTAAATATTCTCGATTTATGCCCTTATGTGGTTATAACAAATCATATCCTTATAAAGGCATAAGAATCATATCCATATTTAGTCATAGCCAATGCAGTCCAAATATGGCAAGGCTACTCCCATAGACTCCTAGAAAGCACAACACGTTCTTTAAACAAACCAAGCCTCCAGCAGCCCGGGAATTCCCCCTGCTTCTGTTTTGATTTGTCCAAGAACTCCTGGAGTCCTGAAAGAACTGTAAGTTCTTAGTGACGTCTTATGTCCAACCTTACGTCAAACTCGGCACCTTCCAGGTATAAATATACCAACAGCTACCCTAGCAAACACACAGTGGTTTGGAGCATATCAACTATCTACTTGCCCGACGCCCTGCTGAGGCAAGTGCCGAAGGAAGCCGACCCTCCCATTGATGCACTGAGAGAGACGCTGTCTTTTCTCCTGCCGAGAAATCCAGCTCCAGTGTTTCCAGTCACCCTTGCGGGTTGCTGGGAGATCGAGTCCTGAGAACGAGATACAAGACCTCCTTCATTCTATAAAGAAGGTATGGAGCTGATTAGACCCTTAGAGAATTCTTGATTCAGATTCTAGGCAAAAACTAACTTAACTTAACTGCAGATCACTTACTCCTTCCCACGTACTAGGCTTAGGTTAGGTACACCGGGGTAGGCTTATTTTAGAAGCACCAGTTGAGTACGTTTAGTCAATGATTTTATATATGTATATATTTTATATATTTTAAACACGGTATGGCTTAGAAACTGTGCCATGCTTTTACGGTATTATTTCATAATACTCATTTTACTGTACGCACTTTACTTTATGATAAGTATTTCAATTGTGGCAACTCACTTCTCTTGCATGAGAAAGAAGACTGTTCAATAAATAACCACTTTTATTGAAAATGCCTGTCTCTCTATTTCTCTGTGCTTCTGGTGAAACTAAGCATGCACGATTGACTGAGTGAAATAGTTATCTATTGTTTCAGCGACTTTGGAGATATACTCCTTATTCTGAAGGGAGCAAAGTTGTCATGTTTATGCGGTTGTCATGTTTATGCGGTTGTCAGAAACAAATCCCTTCTTGTCTATTCAGGAAAGTTAACACCTACTTGTTTACTCGAGAAAGTTTCTAGTGACCTCTGAGCTAGCTGGCATTCATAATTAAGTCTAACATATTCTAAAGAGAACTAGTCGACCTCAGTCCTACGTCTAAAATATCGTTTATGTTATTCCAATGCGCAGAGCCTATTGGGAATATAGGAACTACACTACAATAGCCTTATAGCCCACCACAGCAGGCTATACCGGCTATTAAAGGCCCACGCTGAAGGCGATGGCCTTTAACAAGGGAGAGGGACTTTAATAGCCACTATAACCCAGCTACAAAGGGCTAGAAGGCTATCTGAACATTCTGCCACTAGAGGGTAGAATGTTCTAACAAATAAAGCAAAGCCTTAAGAGAGCGCAAGGGGATTGGAATCCCTTCCGCTCCCTGAAGCATTTCTTCACAGCCAGAGCTGTGAACAAAACAACTTTGCAATGTTGGAACTCCAGGCTTATACAAGCCATTATAAGAACAGAGCTGCTCCATTGTTTTCAATAGAGCACCCAACATTCCAATGATCTAATAAAACAATATTGTTTATGTTTCAATATACGTTCTAATTACTTAACTACTGAATTCTGTAATTACACAATCATCACTCAATCTAAATTGTGAACCCTGTGAACCATAGTCTAGACCAGATGCAGTGGTCATTAACACCTCACAGCCACATACCATTCGATTTGAAAGCACAGAGTTGGTTGCACCTGATCAGAGAGGGTACACAGAAATCATCACAGACTTTATCTTATGACATCCTCAATCATACAATCAAGACCCCATTTCACTGTTCGCACCTGCTGTCCAACAGTAGACTCCACCAACTACTGTCAACCAAGCCCAATAATCATGTAAATGTAAATGTAGGTGTACTTATATAGCTCAAACCTGTCACCCAAAGGGCATCCTGGCGCTTGCTTAGGGAACCCGTCCTGGTATTCCCCTGTGAGAAACCCCGGCAGGGTGTCCACAAGGTGAAAGCCAGGCATCCCGCCGCGAGGGGCCGTAGTGGAGATTAAGCAAGCTATTGCCCAGAGTTGCAGAGTGTGACCCCGTGATTTGAGTAGGCACCGGAGCGAGAATTGTCGAGTCCGTGGAATTTTTGAGCCCGAGACCCGCCGAGGCGGGGAATCGAACCCTGGTCCACGGTCGATCTCAGCTTCCGGGTCTGCCGCCTCTAACCACTGAGCCACGCTTCTCCACTCTGTGCATCAGTTAACTATGGCAGCACAGAGGGTGATGCACCTCAACACAAGAACTACTGACAAAAGCAAACAGCAGCTGATATCGGACATCGTCCATTGTGCGATCAAGACACCGTTCCACTGTTGGGACATAGAGTTGGTTGCAGCTGGTCGTAGGGAGTACCTCCATATCCACTCTGAGATACAGTTCTAACATCGTCCATTGTTATGTTATGTTAGGTAATCTTGTATAGCGCGCGAATCGCCGTGGGGCATCTCGGCGCTTAACTCAGAGTAACACCTGGGGGGGAACAACTAGGCAAAAGGACGTCTTAGTACAGAAGAGCCTTAAGATGCTTCTTAAAAGCTCGGTAGGATGTAATTTCTCGTAGCGCATTGGAAGACTGTTCCAATATTTAGGGGCCAGGTAGGAAAAGGCCATACCCGCCGATCTACGACGTTTAATTCGAGGTACATGGAGTAGTTGCAGTGTGCTGATCTCTACAGGCGGATTGGAACATGTTTTTTCAATTTCTTTTGAAGGTATATTGGGCCTTGTCCCTGGAGCGTGATGAAAGTCAGGCAACAGACTTTAAAAAAAGATCTTTGTTTAACTGGTAGCCAATGCAGAGTTCTCAGCAGTGGCAATGAAGGGGAACCCGCCGGTTGGTTCAGGACCAGCCTGGCTGCCGTATTCTGGATAACCTGCAGTTTATTCCTGTAAGTTACTCCAACCCCGGCCAGTAGGGCATTCCCATAGTCTAAACGGCTAATGATGGTGGCTTGAGTCAGCGTTCTAAGATGTTCCATGGGAAAAAAGGGGAGAATTTTTTGCAGCAGTCTTAACCTAAAATAACAGGCCCCGGAGATCGAGGTTATGTGATCTTGCATTGAAAGGGTGTGGTTCAGCTTAATGCCGAGGTTGCTGACACTCGGTTTTGCCGTGGGAGGGGGGCCCAATTGCGTCAGCCACCAATCCTCGGACCAGGCTGCTGCCGCCTTCCCCAGCAACATGACTTCAGTCTTACTCGGGTTCAGCTGTAGGCAGTTGTTGGCATCCAATTTGATATCTCCAGCATACCTGTGCTAAACCTGAGTCTGTCAGCCTCCGGGTTAGGGCCAATGTTGAACAGCAACTGGGTGTCATCGGCGTACGACACCGTTTCGAACCCCAGGGCTTCAACCACCTAGCCAGTGGTGCCATATAGATGTTAAAAAGGGTAGGGTTAAGGCAGGAGCCCTGGGGGACGCCCTTTTCTAATGATGTTTTTTTAGACTGATAGGAACCCATGGTGACCGTTTGGTATCTGTCCGTTAGAAAATTCCGCAGCCATTTAAGAGCTAAGCCCTGAATGCCGGCAGAGTTTAACCTCTCCGCGAGCCTAGCATGAGAGATGGTATTAAAGGCCGCGAAGAGGTCAAGAAGGACCAGAGCAGCTGAACCACCGGCATCCATGGTCATCCTCAGGGAGTCTGTGACCGCCAGAAGGGCCGTTTCTGTGCTGAAGCGCCGACGGAACCCGGATTGAGAGGGGTCCAATATACCGTTAGCTTCCAAATAACTATTCAGTTGCTGGTTTATGAAGCTTTCCAGCATTTTTCCTAAGAGAGGGAGCAGAGAAATGGGGAGGTAATTGGCTAGATCCTGAGGATTGGCTGAGTGCTTTTTTAAGATGGGTCGGACAAATGCTTCCTTCCAAGGGGCTGGGATAACACCTTCCAAAATTGAGAGATTCAAAATTTTTGGGATGGTGGGGGCCAAAGTATTGGACAAGAGTGACATAATCTTGGGGGGGCAGGGATCCGCCAGGGAGCCTGATTTGGCAGTCTCCAAGGCTCTTTGGGTCTCTATTAGCGAGATCGGCACAAAGCATTCCATGGAGCAGTCTGTCTGGGTGTTGAGGCCACCTGAACTACAATCAAGAGGTAAGTTTCCCCGGTCATAGATTGAAAAATTGGCATAGATTTTGTCAATTTTCTGCTGGAAAAACCCGGCCAATGAATCACATAAATCTTGCGAATCGATGGGAGATTGCTTACAGGCAGTCGGGGCAGCACAGTCTTTAACAATGTCGAATAGCGCTTTTGAGGAATTATTCGCACTTTCTATTTGCTTCACAATATACTGACATCTGGCTGCCTTTAAATTGTGATGGTAAACTGTCAGCACGGATTTAAAAAGCATTTTCAACTGCGGGGATTTACTCCGTCGCCACTGTCTTTCCAGCCTTTTGCAGGAAGATTTTTCGTGCTTCAGTTCGGTGGAGTACCATTGGGCTGACCATCTAAAATGGATAGGTTTGGCCGTTCTGTTTGCTGGAACAATTACATCCAGAACCTTAACCAATCCCTCCCCAAAAACCGTCAGTGCATTTGATACATCCTGATCTCCTGGCAGGGGCAGCGACTGAAACTCAGCCTCAAATACCCTAGGGGTCAAATTGCTCCATTGCCGCTGTATTCATTGACCACTCCCCGCAGGCTGACCTAGAGGTGTCTGCAAGCTAGAAGGAGACGTGAACTTGATCATTGGATGGTCAGTCCAAGTGAGGGGCCAGGGGGAATCAAACTTAAGTAAGTCTATATTTGTAAAGATTAAATCCAGAGTATGACCTCCACTATGCATGGATCCTTGGACTCTCTGTGAGAGCCCCAGCTGCTCCATATCCGTGAAGAGCTTATTCACCTCCGGTGATGAGTACAGTTCCCCATGAAAACTGAAGTCACCCAGCAGCAGAAATGTATTGGATGCGAGGGCGTATGTCGCTATCAGGTCCACGAGCCTGTCCGCAAAGTCAGCCTTTGAGCCAGGAGGCCGGTATAATAAGGCTCCTGTCCAGCTTTCTGAGGGTGAGAATTTTACTTTGAAAATACCCACTTCCATGCTTTCATCAATTTGCGAGTTGACCCAAGAAATATTAATATGGTTTTTAAAAACAATGGCAATACCCCCACCCATTTTCCCCACGCTATCCAGGTGAATGATTTTATAATTGTCAGGAATGGCTATATTGATCATCGGGAAATTGGTGGGGTTCAGCCATGTTTCCGTGAGAAAGCAGATTTCTGGAGAGTATGATTTAATCAGGTCTCATATTTTAAAGGAGTGTCTGGCTAAGGAGCGGACATTACAGAGAATATAGGTCAGGTCTTCAGAAGGAGAGGTACTCGAAGGGCAGATTGAGGAGACGTGGCTAATGTTTTGGTTGCCCTGAAAAGTGCAGTGTTTACATGCCACAGGCCCTTCTAGTTGATCAGGGAAGTTAATGGGGCAGAATAACATGGCGGCAAGGGCGACCGTGGCTTTTTTCCGAATATTGTGAAGCTCAAAGGAGGAGTAGACTATCTCTTACCTCTGGCGCACCTCCGGCGTGCCCATGGCGCGCCCGCTTCTCGCGTCCGCTGCGCGAAGACCTGCCCATATTCCTTTAAGCAGTCGCAGGGCGCGTCAGAGGGCTAAGCCGCGCCCCCAGCGTCCTGCCTACGATGTGGCCGTGGAGTATGCTGGCGGCCACTCTGCGCGGGTGAAACGATTCCGCACCTAGTCGGCGGAGCAAGGTAAGAGATTCCTAATCTCAGGTAGGCTTTCCCAAAAATAAACAAAAGAGTAAAAAATGCCAAAACAAACAATAAAGGATTTTAAAAACAGCAGCAAACTGAGGGTCCTAGCTCCCGGCTTTCCGCCTCAGGAGCAACTGAGTAGGGCGAGCATAGCGAATACTGCTTCCTTTAAGCAGCCGCAGGGCGCATCAGAGGGCTATGCCGCGCCCCCAGCGTCCCGCCTACGAGGTGGGCGTGGAGTATGCTGGCAGCCTCTCTGTGCGGGTGAAACGATTCCGCACCTAGTCGGCGGAGCAAGGCAAGAGATTCCTAATCTCAGGTAGGCTTTCTTAAAAATAAACACAAGAGTCAAAATGCCAAAACAAACAATAAAGGATTTTAAAAACAGCAGCAAACTGAGGGTCCTAGCTCCCGGCTTTCCGCCTCAGGAGCAACTGAGTAGGGCGAGGGTAGCGAATACTGCTTCCTTTAAGCAGCCGCAGGGCGCGTAAGAGGCCTAAGCCACGCCCCCAGCGTCCTGCCTACGAGGTGGGCGTGGAGTGTGCCGGCGGCCACTCTGCGCGGGTGAAACGATTCCGCACCTAGTCGGCGGAGCAAGGCAAGAGATTCCTAATCTCAGGTAGGCTTTCTTAGAAATAAACACAAGAGTCAAAATGCCAAATCAAACAATAAAGGATTGTCAAAAACAGCAGCAAACTGAGGGTCCTAGGTCCCGGCTTTCCGCCTCAGGAGCAACTTAGTGGGATCAAGACACCGTTCCACTGTTGGGACCTAGAGTTGGTTGCAGCCGGTCGAAGGGAGTACCTCCATCTGCACTCTGAGATACAGTTCTAACATCGTCCATTGTGGGATCAAGACACCTCTCCACTGTTGGGACCTAGATTTGGTTGCAGCTGGTTGAAGGGAGTACCTCCATCTCCACTCTCAAATACAGTTCTAAGATCGTCCATTGTAGGATCAATACACTGTTCCACTGTTGGGACCTAGACTTTCTTCCACCTAGTCGAACGGAGTACCTTCATCTCCACTCTCAGATACAGTTCTAGCATCGCCCACTATGGTATCAAAAACACCGTTCCACTGTTGGTACCTGTCGGACTACTGTATTAGTAGTATACAGAGCACTCCCTGGTGCTGGGCCTCAGGCTGGGCGCTGTGTGCCTGTGTCGCAGTACCCAGAGTTAATCTCAGTAACCTTCTGAGCTCAGAGACCTCAGCTCAGGAACTTCCACCGGCACGTGGTGGGCCCTCTTTCACATACGGCTGTGTCCAAAGGTGAACTGTGGAGCATATATGTGTTGCAGCGGCCATTACGCTTTGTTGATACCAGCACGCTGAAAGCATCATTCACGCAGCCACCTTCACTCACGGCGTCAGCCTCGTGGCGGTGTAAGCTGCGCAGACCTGGTAGACACGTTCGCCAATGCGGAAGAGAACCTCACCCAGAGAAGCGTGCCTCTTCTTCAAACCCCTATGCTAGCATTGCGTATGCCAAGCCAGCCCACTACCCTAAACATTTAGGGGGGGCACGTACGCGCTACCATTCCATCATTATATTTTGACATATACATGTCTGTGCTCTACATACTCAACTCTGTCCGGCACATCCCCTCAACAGTTTGCATTATATACTTTTATAATCAATAATTACTTACCACCTTTGCACAAACTTTGCTCCCATCTTGTGGTAAATAAATAAATAATACCCTATTTTTGAATGTATAAATGAATAACAGATAGCTCAATAAATAAGAGTCAAGATTCGAGGTAGTAGGAGTTTCGCAGGTTTATTACAGCATAAAGGACAGGAACAGGACAACCTGCATAGGAATAGGATGGCAGGGCCCAGCAGCTGCCGGGGCTGGATCTGGGATGAGCGCGCTCGCATTTAATAACAATACACAAGCATATATAGTAAAACAGTTGCATTACAGTACATATGATAGGCGGAGCAGTGGGTGGAGCAATAGGCGTGACGCGTAGCAGTCGCGAAAGATAAGGGTGAAAGTGGGTGTAACAGGGCGTATACATAGACATGTGATGCAAACGTAACAGAATATGTCATGAATAGGGCGGAAACCATGGAGGGGGCTACCTGAGGAGCCGGGACCTCTAACCTGGTGGTGCGCGCAAACTGGCAATGACGTATCACTAGGAGAAGCTGGGGGCTATGAACTCTGTGCTAGGAGCAGAGACTGAAGTCTGGAGAGTCAGGGCGACATGTACCTAAGCAGTATCTAGTATCTGATGTTTAGAGAACATGTTGATATAAACTAAAAGTCAGGAGGGGAAAGGCTAACTTGATTCTAAGACTGGACCATGCATTATTCTACATGTAGTGCGTGATGAAGAATATTAAATGACCATTAAATGTAGTATTTCTCTAACGTGGAGACGTGAAGGCTAGACAATGACGGAAACTATTGATGCAGTTCAGTAGCTTAGGAATGCAGAGAAGGAGGACTGAACTGATAACTGGAATCATAACATTTTCTTGGCAGACTCAGAGGCAGAGCCAGGCTGAACCGGGCACTGCGAGGCAGGAAGTAAGTGAAGGGTCGAGGATACAGGTGGGGGCTGTATCGCTCCTCAGCGAGGTTTCAGGAGACAGGAGCTGAATCTGGTGTCCAGGCCCTTTTGTGGCCTAGAAACGGGGACTTTATAATGGAATAACGTGCACACTGAGAAACGTGGCAACGTAGCTTTACATAGACCTGATATTCGTAGTATTCACGAGAACTGGAAACTGGCATACTAGAGGTGGACACAACTATAATTGTGTCTTGAATCGAACATAGGGAATACATATGCATATTTAATCATGCACACATAACATATGATGGATGACACGTAGGGACACAGAACATGGCAGAATTTACTTTTCCACATTCCCTCCTTGTCACTACGTTTCCATCAGGAAACATCAATATTCATGATACCATCTATCATTTCATACAGTATCATTTGCTCGTCTCGAATTATCCTGGAACGGGATTTAGAACGGGGTTTGGGATTAGGAATACAAGAGGTAGCACAAATGCCGCAAATCGCAGGGCCACATTGTATACAGAGACAGCAGCTGAATATGATCGCTACTGCAATACCTAGGAAGGACAATATTTTCCATCCCCATGCGGAAATTATATTCCAGAACCAACCGGACCATGTCCAGGTGCCTGGATCTTGGTGTAACAGATGGGCAATTTTATGGAGTCTGGTTATAGCTGAATAAACAGACGGCGCGTTATTTGGAATGAAAATGCAGCAACTAGATCCGATGACTCTACAGGCCCCGCCCCTATCGGCCAGTATGACGTCAAGGACGAGACGATTCTGTAAAACGACAAATCTCATAGCAGATTGCTCTTCGGTTAAGTTACCTAGAGCAGAGGCAGTCTCATTTACTACAGCTTCGAGGGTTCTTGTTAACCTACGGATCAGTTTACTATTCTGGATAGGTCCTATAAAGAAGAAGAAACCTCTATTGAAATCTGTATATTGTTCTAGAGCAGTTTCAGTATAATCGACAATTGGGGACTCCCTTCTATGTCTAATGTGTACTAGATGTGTGTTTCTGTGATAATCAGATGGGGCTAGGAAAACAGGTGGCAGTAGGAAGGCAGTGTAACAGGTTCCCTCCCAATCGAGGGGCAGACGAACATATGCAGTTTGACCACAAATAAAATAAGAATGACGTGAAGCTTTGAAAATGGATTTCCCACTGTCACTATACTTGACAATAGTAGTACAATCACTATGTCCTACATGTACGGAACCATAATTTCGGACACATAATTCACCTTTGACTGGCAGTACTGAAATAGCAGGTAAGTCTGGAGTAGTATCAGACTGAACATTCAGGACCATGAAATTCGAAGAATAGTTACCTAAATTATACACTTCATTTTCTAGATCTAAACCTGTTCTGTGGGGGAGACCTTGCTTGTCTGGGAAACATGTACTGTTAAGAAAAGACATATCTGATGAGGATGACGTTAACGTGGACCATGCTCCACACGAACCATTATGTGAAAATGGATAAGGAAAAAGTGGCAGAACTCCCTTCGGTGTCTGGAAAGGGGGGAGTCGACCACACACCCAACAATTAGTGGCATTGCTGGTCTGGTGTGAGTAATGTAACATGCGGATAAAGGAATTATTTCGCATAGCGAGGCGGTCAGAGAGTTCATGAGGAGGTAGGTCACTAAACATGTGCTCTACAGTAGCATTAGAAGACGTATTTACATGAGGAACTGGAAGATACAGGTAAAATGCATAACTGGTGCAGGAAATCATAATGCTGAGAAATAATATGAAACTTAGAAAAACGATACATCGGATTGAGTTTTGACTGACTCTCTCACTATGGGGGTCTATTTTATACATGTCAGAAACAGTCTAACCGTTTCACCTAGGGGAGGACTTAGACAATCAAACTGACTGACTTATTTTACTAGACCGGAGTTTTAACTTATACTCCTGTTGCGGAGTTTTCTCTAACAGGGGGGGTGTAGTAACATTGTCTTTTGCGGGACAGTCCTTAAAAATGGTGCTTTGGCAATCCTTCAAATCCTGGGAAATGTTCTTTAAGACGGGTTTCAGTCCATAAAACTTTTTTATATGAGAAAGGTGCACCCAGCCTTTGCGACCTTCAAACTTCACGGCTGTACGGGTGGTGAGGAGGACCTGTCGGGGCTCCTTCCAGCGAGGCTCCAGCGGACTTGATCTGTCAAAATTCCTCACCAACACCATGGATCCTGGAACGATTTCATGCGGTGCCACCTCGGTATTGTCTGGAAATGCGGCGGCAACCTGTGAACGACATGAGTTGAGGGCAGACATCAAGGAAGCTAGGTAATCTGTCAGCATATTACTTGAAACATCGGTAATACTTCGGGGTCTAGGAGTACCCCACATATTAGGGGGGCGGCCGAAAACGACCTCATACGGGGACAGACCTGATCTGGAATGTGCGACCATGCGCATATAAAATAAAGCGACTGGCAGAGCTACTAGCCAGTCCACACCTTTCTCTTTACACACTTTTGCAATACGGATTTTCAGAGTCTGGTTATGTCTCTCTACGAGACCGGCTGCTTCAGGATGGCGTACACAATGGAACTTCCACTGGTACCCTAACAAAAGGGAAACATGCTTCATCAACTCGGATGAGAATGGCTGGCCGTTGTCAGAATATACGACTCTAGAGAGTCCATAACGGGGGAAGAACTCACGAACCAACTGCTTGGCAGTGGTCGCGGCTGTGTAATCTGGGACTGGATATGCTTCTGTCCACCTGGACAAAGCGCATACAACTACAAGGACATACTTGAAACCTCGACATCGCTCCATCTGAATATAATCCATCTGGAGGACTTCAAAAGGGTGGTCAGGGGGCTGGAATCCACCTTGTTCCACCGGGACACTTTTACCTGGATTAAACTGACAACATATCATACAGGTACGGACTTTCTGCTTGGCTGCAGCTCGTAAATGCTTGTTGAACCAAATGTTCTGGATACTGTCTAACATAGCTTTTTCTCCTAAATGTGCTGGACTATGTGCGGTATTAATAATGACTTGAACCATAGAGTCGGGGAGAAACCATGTGGCTCTACCCTTCGTTAACCATCCTTGATCTGTCTGGACCCCTCCTTGTTCGGACCATTTCTTGATTTCTTCGGGAGTAGCATGTAACTGGATATCTATGACATCTTGTGTAGGGTCCTTAACTGTCATGCATGTAGTCGGATCTGGAGTGTGTGTTATGTTAACTGGAATGTCTAGAGTCTGTGCTGTAAGCTTGGCTGTGCGATCTGCTAGATCATTACCTTGGGAAATAATGTCAGTAACTTTCGTATGTGCTTTGCATTTCATGATAGCGATAGATGTCGGTAAGTGTATGGCATCTAACAGAGCTTGAATAAGGAGACCATGCTGAATCTTGGTTCCATGAGAAGTCATGAAACCTCTCTCCTGCCAGAGCACTCCGAAGTCGTGTACGACTCCAAATGCGTAACGTGAATCCGTGTAGACATTAACTTTCAAGTTCTTGGCGTGTATGCAGGCTTGTGTCAGAGCAACTAGCTCTGCTGCTTGAGCGGACAGGGTGTCAATACGGTGTGTTTCAATAACTTCGGTGTCAGTAGTCACTGCATACGCGGCGACTAGTTCTCCTGTACTTGTTCTCATACATGAACCATCCACATAAAGTGTCAGGTCGGGGTCTGGTAACGGAGTATCTGTCAGATCTTGTCTTGGCTTTGTCGTAATGTTAACTACTTCCACACAGTCATGTGTGGCAGAATTCGAAGTAACTGATGGTAACAGTGTAGCAGGGTTCAGGATGTTGCAGCGTCTGATTTCTATGTGTGGCTGGAACAGTGTTAATTCATAACCTGTTAAACGTGCAATTGTCAAGTGCTGAGTTTGTGTTCGGTTCAAAAGAACTTCCACAGAGTGTGGAACCTGTACTGTCAAGGTATGTCCTAAGACTATGGAATCACTTTGTCTGATAGCTAGTGCTGTGGCTGCAACTGACTTGAGGCACGCAGGCAGAGCCTGGGCTACAGGATCTAATGTGCTCGAAAAATAAGCACAGGGCTTGTATTGTCCTGCTTGATCTTGTGTGAGAACAGATAATGCTGTACCTTCGCGTTCAGTGACGAAAAGTGTAAAAGGCTTACTGTAGTTCGGTGTCGCTAGAACTGGAGCTTGGCATAGGGCTTTCTTTAACTCATTGAAACTAAGTGTATGTTCAGATGTCCAAGGGAGAACAGTCGATACGGCTGCCTCCTGTGTCGTTAACTGTATCAGTGGTTTAGCTAGGAATGCATACTGAGGAATCCATTGTCTACAATAAGAAGTAAGGCCGATAAAAGCACGTACCTCCTTCTGGGTCTTGGGCTGAGGAAGACTCGCTATTAACTGGATACGGTCTGGTGTCAACTGCCTACCCCTCTTGGACAGTAAGTGTCCTAAGTATACCACTTGCTGGACACAGAATTGAAGCTTAGAAGGGGACACCTTGTGCCCCATCTCGGCTAGGAAATACAAGACTGTAAGGGATGCTTGCTCGCAAGCACGTTCAGAACGAGCTGTGATCAGTAGATCATCGACATACTGGAGCAGGGCAGTGTCAGTTGGCATGTGAATGTTGTCTAGTTGTCTCTTAAGTGCTTGACTGTAAATACTAGGACTTTCTGTGAAACCTTGAGGAGCTCGTGTGAACATATAGCTCCTTCCATTTAAACAAAATCCGAAAAGAAACTGGCTGTCTGGATGAATAGGGACACTGAAAAATGCGTTCTTGAGGTCTATGACAGTGAAGAACGTGGCTTCGGAATCAATGGCTGTCAATAGGGAAGAGATATCTGGGACAACTGGGTACTGCGGAATAATACATTTATTAAGTTCTCGTAGGTCAATCACTAATCGATATACTGGGGGTGCATTTGGATCAGTACGTTTCATGACTGGAATGATCGGAGAATTACATACATTGGAGTCAGTTTCTACAACCACTCCTTGAGCAATAAGCTCGTCAATAATTTTGGATAAGGCTGCTACAGCCTCAGGTGGCAATCTGTACGGTCTGATTCGTGGTAACACGACACCTGGCTTGAGAGTCACACGATAGGGTGTGATTTGCATGTAACCTACATCAGTTGGACCTTGCGCCCATAAGTGCTGTGGAACATTAGACAGTCTTGAATCAAAATCTCGTAAAACATAGTGACCCTTAAAGTCACGTAGGAACAATCGTATTCCCTCTGGGGAACAGCATATAACTGCACCTAACTCTTTCAGTGTCTTAATGCCTAATAGATTTTCTGGACATGACTTAGTAAGTAACAGATCAGTAGTGCGGGACAATGGACCTACTTCTAGAGAAACTGGCTTTGAGATCTCATTTACGATAGGCTTTCCTGAAAATCCAAGGGAAACATTTCTTGAGCCTGAGAGCGGAGCCCCTGGAACTTCGGCGTGACTAATTGTGGTCCTACTTGCCCCTGTATCAATCAAAAACTTTCTGTCTTTCCCTAATACTTGACTATGAACATAGGGACCTTCTTGATCTACAGGTATCTCGATGAGAGGCAAGCCTACCTCCCTCTCTAGGCTGTTTCATGAATACTGTTGGTACTCTGGATACTCAGACTGTGCATACTGGTACATCTGCTGTGTGACATGCTGTGTTGCAGCGATGGGCTGCGGTGCTGTAACTGTCTGTGGTGCATTCTGTAACTGAGGAGTCTGTGAAACTTGTTCTTGTCTAGGCGGACGTGGTCTTTCTTTAGTCTTACCAGTAGCTATGTTGTGTTTCAGAACTGCACACTCGTTTATAAAATGACCTGGCTGTTTACAATAATTGCAATTCCCTTTAACGGGAGCTGCAGGATGACTGGCTTGATTTGGACCCTTCTTCTGACTGTCTTGAGGAACAGATTGTGCAACTAGTACTTTCATTTTCGTGTCTTTCATACGTTTTCTTTCATGTTCTTGCTCTTCTCTGATTCTATTCTGGTGGTATTGGAGCATCTGCAACATCTGGGACGGGGTATTAGCTTGCCAGGTACTTTCGACTTTCAGAACTCGATTTTTAATTGGTGAACTTGAATTCTCGACTAATTTAGTAACAAAAAGGTGAGGGTATGACTCACTACTTGTCTTGAGGCCACTGTTGATGCTAAAACATTTCTCGAATCTAGAATAAAAATCACTAATATCTTCGTCTTGTTTCTGTTTACAGGCTGAGATTGCATCCCAGTCTTCCTTTTTAGTTGTTAATAATCTGGGTAAAACTTGAATCAATAATTCAGGTAATTCTTTACATTTATCTCCGAGACCGGTACCTGGTACTCGTATCTTATCTTCAGCTTCTAGGACTGCCCAATCGATCTTTTTCTCTCCCACCTCCCAGTCTTTTTCCTTGAGCTTTTCATACACCCCTGCGGGCAACAGAACCTTTATCATTTTAATTATATCTGGATACGTGTATTCTCCCATACGGAGCATGTCTTTTAATTCTCTATGGAACCCTGCTGGATCTTTATCATGACAGGGAATTAATTTCTTCATCTCCAGAAGTTCCATCTTTGTGATCGGAGTGTATACAAACACTCGCTGCATTTCGCCACCCGTTCCTCTAACTGGGTGGACTTCTCGTAACGGATTCTGTCTGTCTATGTAAAATGGTTTACTTTCTGGGGGTGAGACATGAACAAAATGCGGGTTCAGAAACGTTCTATATTTGTGGCGCTGTTCTAGAATGACACTAATTAAATCGGTACCTAAACCTCTCCATCTATACTGGAGTAACTCGTTCAGGATATCATGTAACGGACCTGGATCAGAATGTTGACCCTCATACAGAGTAATGAGGTGCTGAACCATATACATACCCACCAGTCGTTGCTCGGCTGGGGGCATTTTCAGAAACATTTGTGCCACTATTTCGTCTGGAAAAGTGGTAGAATCAGTAATCCATCGGACTGCTGATCGGGCTAGTTCTTGTTCATGCATAGTACTTAACTCACTGTAACCGATTCGTGATTTCAGAATGTGATCGGTAGCTTGAAATACTTGTTCTAGAGAACCTTGGTCTGGTACTGGATGATGGAACGTAGACTTGGGTTCTAGACGTAAATGGCGATCTGGAAATCTAGGTTGTCCTACATACGCTATTCTGGCGGAATTCTCGTCGTCTAACTCTTCAGTATCAGAGTTACTTTCTTTCTCGTTTACTTGTGCTGCTTTACGTTGTTCGTGTAACTTTATTATTTCTTTACGGATTTTCTTGTACATACTCTCCATAGCACCGATAGTCTTGTGCTTACCCTCGGCTATACTATTACTCCACTTCATCAGGGCTTTCATTTCGGCCTGATTTTTGGACGGGTAATCTTGTTCTCTTATTAGGCAATTAATCAGAAACTTTAATATCATGAGCTGGGTCTCAGCTTTCCTTTGGGACATGACATCACTAATACTTTCTGGATCTTCCCCTGTACGGATGAAACGATATATTCTGTCTAGATCTTCCTTCATATCTGGTAGGGTGACTAGATACTCGGCCACATTTCTTACGCGTAATGAATATAAAACCATATCATCTTCGCCTGGGACTGGGTCATAGCAGCATTCGGCAAGGGATTTTCTTATTTCTGCGACAGACAGTCTGGGCGTACGTTGTGACGCTTGCATATGTAATTCGGCTGCCGTTAAACGCTTATGTGGCGGCGGGGTTCGAGGAGGACCTCCTCCTGCGGCCCCTAGACTAGAATCATCAACTGATGCTTTTCGTCCTGGCAGGGTGGGAAATTGGAATGCGGGCTGGACTTGTATGGCGGGCTGGACCGGGGGGACCGTAGCAGGTGCTGCAAAGGGTGCCCCGGTGTCTGGAGGAACGGGAAGTGCCTGATTTACAGGGACTGGTGGAGCGGGAACAGGATTTGCATATTCTGGGACTGTGTCGTCCAAATAGGACGAGATGAAAATATCAGCTGCGGTTGGTTTGTGACGTAACTTGATCGGAACTAGTGGTGGCGGAAAATTACTGGATGCCTCCGGGGTCGCTTTTGGCAAGCCCTCGGCAAGAAGAGGATATATACCCTTAATGAGGGCATTCCTCTGTCTGTCTGACTGTTCGGCTTTGACTTGTTCACCTATCTCGATTAGTTCTTTTTCTTGTGCTCGTTCCGAGGATTCTCTACTTAATTCTGACTTTCTGATTTCTTTTTCGGTTCTTTTATGAGCTTCTTTACGCCATAGCTCGATGGCATCTTTCTGTGATTGTCTGGCTTTCTTTTTCCATAATGCCTCTTCTACTCGCATGATGCACTCGGCATCCCATGTACCCGATACGGGCCATCTATACTTTTCTTCTAACTGTTTTGTATACTCTACCCATAAATCTAGATATAGTATGGCACTTATGCCATGCTTCTGATACATAAAATGACCTGGACTGTCCCTAGGCGGGACTGGAACTGCTTCCTCTAACAAACCCTTTCTAGTTTTTAACTGACGTAATTTTGAAAACAGCGGCATGACTGAACTATAATCTGGACACAATACAATACACAATAAACACGAAAATCACTTCTCACTCATACCACAACATCAAGATACATGAAGAACATTATGAATAACAGTTCGAACAGAATACCACCTGGAATACTGGCTACAGGAAAACAGAATGCATGAATTTTTCTCGAGAACTGAACTGACTAGAACAGAAACTAGATGCACTGCTGAAACAGTACGAAACTTACCGGTCTCATAAAGAGACACGTCAGGACCCGCATCCACCGAAGTGGACACTTCGTTTGTGTGTCTGGGTACCACCAACCCACGGACCAGAGTCAATTAGATTGACCCTGTCTAGATACTACCCCAGTAATGGTACTCACCGGGCAGCAAGAACAGAAGGCCTCGGACTGGACTGGACTGCTACGACGACGGACAACGAACTTCGGACTTAAGTTACGGGTGGACTTCCGGATACCTCGGACCTTGGACTCTTGGCTTGGGCTCTGGTCGGGACTCGCCGCATTCCTCCACCGCCTCGTCTGGATGCTGGACCGCCTCCTCCGTCTCCTCCGTGGGCCTGAGGGATACTTGAAGCAGAAATATCTGCACGTGCACGGTATGGTTCCGTCACGGCTGCAGAGGGTCAGGGGGCCGGCGTGGCTTCACCGGCGCGTGGGGAAAGGGCAAGTCCCTATTCGGGCGCCATTATGTGGTAAATAAATAAATAATACCCTATTTTTGAATGTATAAATGAATAACAGATAGCTCAATAAATAAGAGTCAAGATTCGAGGTAGTAGGAGTTTCGCAGGTTTATTACAGCATAAAGGACAGGAACAGGACAACCTGCATAGGAATAGGATGGCAGGGCCCAGCAGCTACCGGGGCTGGATCTGGGATGAGCGCGCTCGCATTTAATAACAATACACAAGCATATATAGTAAAACAGTTGCATTACAGTACATATGATAGGCGGAGCAGTGGGTGGAGCAATAGGCGTGACGCGTAGCAGTCGCGAAAGATAAGGGTGAAAGTGGGTGTAACAGGGCGTATACATAGACATGTGATGCAAACGTAACAGAATATGTCATGAATAGGGCGGAAACCATGGAGGGGGCTACCTGAGGAGCCGGGACCTCTAACCTGGTGGTGCGCGCAAACTGGCAATGACGTATCACTAGGAGAAGCTGGGGGCTATGAACTCTGTGCTAGGAGCAGAGACTGAAGTCTGGAGAGTCAGGGCGACATGTACCTAAGCAGTATCTAGTATCTGATGTTTAGAGAACATGTTGATATAAACTAAAAGTCAGGAGGGGAAAGGCTAACTTGATTCTAAGACTGGACCATGCATTATTCTACATGTAGTGCGTGATGAAGAATATTAAATGACCATTAAATGTAGTATTTCTCTAACGTGGAGACGTGAAGGCTAGACAATGATGGAAACTATTGATGCAGTTCAGTAGCTTAGGAATGCAGAGAAGGAGGACTGAACTGATAACTGGAATCATAACATTTTCTTGGCAGACTCAGAGGCAGAGCCAGGCTGAACCGGGCACTGCGAGGCAGGAAGTAAGTGAAGGGTCGAGGATACAGGTGGGGGCTGTATCGCTCCTCAGCGAGGTTTCAGGAGCCAGGCCCTTTTGTGGCCTAGAAACGGGGACTTTATAATGGAATAACGTGCACACTGAGAAACGTGGCAACGTAGCTTTACATAGACCTGATATTCGTAGTATTCACGAGAACTGGAAACTGGCATACTAGAGGTGGACACAACTATAATTGTGTCTTGAATCGAACATAGGGAATACATATGCATATTTAATCATGCACACATAACATATGATGGATGACACGTAGGGACACAGAACATGGCAGAATTTACTTTTCCACAATCTCTCCCCACATTCTGCATTGTGAGGCAGAGGTGCCATGCCATGTTTTGTTTGTGTACATGGCTAGCCAGGTTTCCCACAGTGTGTAGTGTGATTGTGTCTGCTAGGAGCACATGTTATTTGTTATGTTGAATGTGATTATATAAGGTAGCGAGTTTATTCACGAGCAGTGGTTTCTCCCATTTACATATCACTGTCTTAAAGAGCATACAGAAGTTTTTCTCACAGGTGAAAAGTGCGACCACAATGACAGTCATTCATTACTATCCAAGAATGTCCAACTACACGGAGCTTCTAAGCTTACAGCCCCCAACCTTGCATCCTTTCTTAAAAGAACGCCAACTCCTACAATCAGACTAACATTCACACAGCTTTCTAACGGCAGTTATCTGCTTCTCAATAACATGCACTCCTACGGAATGTGAGCTGGCACACCGCATGTCCTTACTGTTTCAAACAAAGTAACTTCCTGCAGCAATGTCTATTACCACCCACACAAACTAACTCCCAAACTTCAACTTGGCCTTCAATTCTTCGTTTGAAAACAGATTTGAAGAAACAAACCAAACTAAAAGCGCTTTTCTTCAGAACAGAACTCTCCCTCACTTCTGCAAAGGAAATTTATCGACTGCGGATACCACAAACTTCAAGTAAAATACACTCCCTTTTAAATACGAACCGCCAATTACACTTTGTGAATTGTTACATCATTTTTAACACATGTCACACTCAAGGTCTGGCACACTTTTTTAACAAAGTCTCCTACAGCCTTCTAACACGCTTTCAAACTGTTCTTCTTTAATACCAGATTACATTCATTGGATCATCTCTAGAATAACAGGAACAGTGCCCATGATTCTCGCTCTCTTTACAGCCATCCTACTACTAACTCAACTTCTAAAAATGGCTACGCTATCTGTGGAAACAACTATGTCCAACAGAATACGCCTCTATGCCAAGCTACATCAATACTGTAAAAAAACAGAAAAACTTCTTGGCGACCTGCCTCTATCTATTACCGGAGCTAGCTACAACATAACATTTATCTACACTTATGCAATATGCGTACAACCATCGTTTGATTGCAAAACTTGCCCATTTGACTGGCGAATGCATGTATGCCTTGCAAACATCCCAACAATCACTTTCGATATCCAGCAGGTAATGCATTATCTTGAAAACCATGAATGTGATTGTTCTGGCAGTGGTGCAATGGCGAATGCAATGCAAAAAGGAATCGCAGCGGAATGGGATTTCTGCGCAGCCGCGAAAGATCTCCTGCAACTTGCGACCTTTGACAACATCACAGATTGCCTGCCAATTCAATTGCTGCTCCAAAATCGAGGAACATTACTGTCCCTTTAAGGATATGAATTGATCGCTTCACTTTTCTCAGACGATGGCAACAACAGCCTCTTGGAACATTACGCATCTCAAGCCGCTGAAGTACTTCTGGACTGGAATCTCCAAGACTTGTAAGAAACTCACGTTATTCTTGAATGGATTTTTTTCCATCTTTTTTTACTTTTTCCTTTAAATTTTTTATATTACACTTCAATCCTACTACTTTCATATAACAACTTTCTAAGTATACTCAAACATTTTAACTCTATCTTCATTATTGCCCCTTACGTCTCACTTTAACCAGTGATTGGTGATGTATGGCCTATGCAAATACGCTATTTACTTCTGGAATGAGCCTAAACCCACACCCATTTAGAAACCACGTCTATTCTTTGTGAACACGCCTCTCTGCCTCCCTGTTATTCACAAAGCCCTTTCACACAAATTTACTGAAAGTCAACCTCTACTCAGAACCTCACAATAATATTGAAAAAAGATGACTTTGTTTAGGAACTGGTTGGCACTGTGTGGTAATCGTAAACTACCTTTATTTTCATTGTACAATTTATTCATTCATGTCTAATAGCTACTGTGTAGGTGACATACAACTGAAACATATAATGTGCAGTTCACTGATGCAGGAGCTTTTATTTAACTACAGCAGAAGTGGTTGGAGTTTGTCTCAGCTCGATACCTTAGCTCTTTACACAATAATGTTTTTTTTTTATACAGCTGAAGACAATAATGTATGGTTTGACTACAAAGGTACCGAATGTGCTTCTCAGAAGCGCAATGTTTGTATTCATCCTCAAAGTTCCAATGTGATTAGAACTAGTACCAATTATGACATGCACCACATTGAATCTACTGTACAACAGATTGCTAACTATTCTACTGTTGATAATTTTCTCTTACAAAAAAGCACTGCCAGGGTACCTAAAAAGTTTGATGATTACATTTTGCAATTTCTTTTTTTGTTATTTCTTTTTCTTAAAGGATACATGTGGTAATCGTATCCTACCTTAATTTCCTTATAGAATTTAGAGTCATTCAAGTGTAATAGCTATTGTTTATGTCACATGCAACTGTAACATGTAATATGCAATTCACTGATGCAGGAGCTTAAGTTTGAATACATTAGAAGTGGCTCAACTTTGCATCAGCTGGATGCCCTAGCTCTTGCACCAGTGGGTCTAATTATGGCACTTAAATAAAGACACTTTCCATGTAATTTTTAAACTCCATGCCTTAATTACACACAGCCACTTTCTTAAACACACCTCATTTCACCATTTTTCTTCTGTGGCATTGCAACATTCTGCTTTATATTCTTCACGATTATTTCTTCATTCCTGCTTCCTAAAAGACTTCATTCGAATCTGTAGACCGGTAGGGGTGAGTAGTTCGCTTTCCACTCTCTGTATAGTATAAACGTACACTAGCACTACTTACACAGGTATGCTACAGTGTCCAGAATCCTACAGCACCCACAGCACATCACTTTACAGCAATAAACTCACGACTTACCCTCACACTTTCATCCCCGAGTCTTCAGACTGGTACCTGTGAGTACTTTGCTTCCCACTCTTGCTATACTCTAAACACATACTAACACCACCTGCACACATATGCTACAACAACCAGTATGCTACACCGCCCAGAGCACATCAGTTTACAGCACTCAGCTCACAGTTTAAGCGCACTGTTTCATCCTCAAGTTTAGCAGAACCTCACCTCTGCACCATCTCACTCTACACAAAACAGCACTTTCACACCGGTAAGGGTAAATACTTCAGTTCTGCCAGTATGCTACAGACCACTCAGCTCACAGTTTAGGCACACGCTTTCATCCCCAGGTGTACTGGCACCTCACCTCACCACCATCTCACAGTGGGCAAAACAGCACTTTCACACTGTTAGGAGTAAATACTTTGCTTCGACCTGTATGCTACAGCACCCACAACACATCAGTTTACAGCATTCAGCTCACAGTTTAAGCACACACTTTCATTGCCGACTTTACCGATACCTCACCTCAACACCATCTCGCTCTAGGAAAAACAGCACTTTCACACCAGTAAGGGTACATACTTTGCTTCTGTCAGGATGCTACAGAGCACTCAGCTCACAGTTTAGGCACACACTTTCTTTGCCCAGTTCACCGGGCCCTCACCTCTGCACCATCTCACAGTGTGCAAAACAGCACTTTCACACCGGTAGGGGTAAATACTTCGCTTCACACTCCCTCTACAGCACACCCTAACCACCCTACAGACCTCACAGGGCTCCTACCCTTCTCTTTCCCACTTTTTTCTGCCCTTTTCCCCTTACTCGCTTCAACGGAATCACAAAATGGCGGCCAACACTTCCTAGTTGCAAACGCTCACAGCCAAACAGCAGCAAGCTCGTGCTCGTAACGCCTCAGCCAATCAGATGGCAGAATTCCCAAATATAGATATCTGTAAATTTCAATATTTCTCAAAAACTACTGAACGGATTTACACCAAATGACCAAAAGCGTGCTTTCTAGATCAATACCCTTCTTCCTGCCAAATTTGGTGTAATTCTGTTCATCCTTTCGACCTGTAGCCTTGTCTAAAGTTTCCTAGGGAATTTAACATGGAGAAAACATGTTTTGGGACCCCCCTTTTTTCTCGCCCCCTCTTGACGAATCACCCCTAAAGTTTCAACATAGGAGCTGATATCAACAAAGACTTAGTTTTGAGAATTCCGCGAAGATTTGTCAACCGGCGCCAGAGTTATTTGGAATAGAATGTTACCATTTTCCTATGGTAACTAGGTCCTAACTATACCTAACTATAACTACCTACTGGCGACCGCCAGTAGGATATATATATATATATATACGTGTGAACAATAGCACCTGATGCTCGAAACGCATCAACTTGAAAGGTCGGATTAAATAAAAACATCGACTTGCCTGAAGTGTTGTGTCCGCTTCTTCATTTCACCCTCGAAGAGGTTATGAGGATTGCTGTGCTGATATATATATATGAAAATTGACGTAGGCAGTACTATACATCCTGCGAAGTGCAGAATTCTGAAACACGCTCGTGCCATCGAGAACAAAGATCCCTCATACCCCGTGGCAAGGCACTTTTCTGAATGTCACAACAGCAACCGCACACTTCTCAAATTTTTCTGTATTGACCATGTTCCTGTCAGTGAACGGGTCGGCAACAGGGAACAAAAATTACGTAGACTCGAATCGAGATACATAATTGATTTGCACACTATCATTACCTTTGGCCTTAATTCTGAAGAAGAATTATCTATACATCTGGGATAAGTGGGCTCTGATGCTTCTGTAGTTGAAATACAGCGATGTCCCTGTATATTTGTTAGATGTTCTTGTACTATGGTAACATATGAGCCTATTTCAGGGTTCGAACTTGGAATTGGAATTGGAATTGGAATCGGTATTTATAAAGCGCGACTGTCGCTTCGGAAGAAGCATCCTGGCGCTGACTGGAAGGTGAGCGGAGGGGGGTGAATTTAAGGCAGGATTAGATGGCGTCCCGCACATACTCGTCTGATAAGCTGAAGATCCATGTTTTCAGTTGTTTTCTGAATTGGCTTTCCTTTGTCAGTGATCTCAGATGCTGGGGCATTGCGTTCCATGCTTTGGAGGATAAGTGGGTAAGAGTTTTACCCCCTTTGGTTTTTAGGTTGAACCTGACTAGTGTTAGAAGGTTGTTGTTGGAGGATCTCAGGGACCTGTGAGGATTATAGTGGGGGTAGCGTTTGACTAGGTACTTGGGACCAATATGGTTGAATGACCGGAAAGCCACGGTTAGGATCTTGAACAGGATCCTTTTGTGCAGGGGTAACCAGTGGAGGGTTCTCAGGGCGGACGCGGCTGAAGATCTTCTGGGGAGTTTGAGCACGAGCCTCGCCGCCGAGTGTTGGACACTCTGGAGTTTTTTGAGTGTGGATTTCTTCACGCCTGCCAGGAGGCCGTTGCAGTAATCTATGCGAGATAGGATTAGTGCCACGGTAACCGTCTTTCTGGCTTCAATTGGAAGGAAATCAAAAAATTTTTTGAGGGATTTGATGATTCCGAAACAGCTTCCTGCGACAGTCCTGACATGCTGGTCAAAGGACAGGTTAGTGTCGAAGGTGACGCCAAGGTTTCTTGCAGTGGTGACGGTCTGTGGGGGGGCTGTGGAGTCCTTTGGCCACCAGAGGTGGGGACAGAAGTTGACGTTTTTCCCTATGGGGAGGATTTCTGTCTTCCCTGTATTACATTTGAGGTGGTTGGTTTCCAACCACAGGAAGACCTCTTTCAGGCAGTTAGTTAAATTTTGTTCGGCACTTGTAGAGTTCTCCTCTAGCGGGACTATAAGTTGGGTATCGTCGGCGTAGGATGTAACAGTGATACCGTATGATTCGATCAGGGAGATGAGGGGTATAAGATAGACATTAAAAAGCAGGGGGCTTAAAACGGAGCCCTGTGGGACTCCTGATCGAATCTTTTTCTCTGTGGAGTTGAAGGGTCCTAGTTTCACGGATTGTGATCTTTCAGAAAGGAAGGATATTATCCAGTCCAATGCCCGGTCGGCGATGCCAATGTCCTTAAGTCGGTCTAGGAGTATTAGGTGGGAGATAGTGTCGAACGCTGCCGTGAGGTCCAACAAAATCAGTACAGCGTTTTTCCTTTGGTCTTGGAGGGTTTTTATGGAGTCAGTCAACTCGATCAGGGCTGTTTCTGTTGAGTGCTGAGGACGGAATCCTGATTGTTGGGGGTGGAGGATATTGTTAGCTTCCAGGTGGGCTTTAAGTTCCCTGTAGACTATTTGTTCTGTGATTTTACCCAAAACTGGGAGGAGAGAGATAGGGCGTAGGTTGGTCAGATCAGAAGGGGGTTTGTTAGGTTTCTTCGTCAGAGGTTTAACAGTGCCATGTTTCCATGCACTAGGGACGATACCAGTCCTGAGGGAAGTATTGACTATTTCATTGATGATGGGATTGACAGTGTCGATCAGTTGATGTAGGATGCTAGGAGGACAAGAATCGGAGGGAGAGCCTGATTTGCATGCTAGGATGACTTCCTTAGATTGAGCAAGAGTGACCTGTGAGAAGGACCTTAGATGAACCGGAGTATAGTCTTCTGGTTCCTGTCTAACTGGGGGCTGGGATCGTTGGTATGTGGGGAAATCCTTCTGAATCAGATGGATTTTCTCTTCAAAGAAATCTGCTATTTTGTCGCAGAGATCTTGAGAGGGGGGTATTTCAAACTGTAGAGCTGCAGGATGGGTAAAGGATCTCACTATTGCGAACAGAGTTTTTTGCTTTTGTTTTGCGTTATTGATGGTTGTGGTGAAAAAATCTTTTTTGGCGTTTTTTATAGTCGAGTGATAACTTTTCCTTAATAGGATATAGGATTTCCTGTCAATGTTGTCTTAAAATTGATTATGAAGAAAATTAACTTAACTTGTGAGAAACACACCCGATTTCCTAAAGAATTGATCGATTTGCAAATATCAATGCCTATTCAGGGCTTAATCACGTTGTAAATAATGTATATAGACATACTCATGCCCATTCGTGGCTCAATTATGTTGTTTGCAGAACTAGAAAAGCGGGATGAACTGTCACTAATGTACGTAATAATCCGTTTTGCATATAATCATGCTATGTACCTTGGACCTAGAGTTTGCATTACTCTTGAAAGAATGAATTTCGAGGTACTTTGATTTTTAATTTGCTGTATATACATGTGAATTGATGTATACATTGTAAATAGACAAACTCCAAAATGGCCCCCAGTGACGATAAATGTTCTGTCCACTTTTTATGTTCATGAATTGTGGGCTTCCGAGTAAAAAAACTTGAGATTTGTATGTATAAAATGGCGGGATCCTCTATTTGCGTTGACACATTGGAATAAGGCACGTATGCCGAAACGCGTCCTGTTTGTGTGTAAATAAATTATCAAGATTGCTGAAACTTACCACGAGAGTGCGGCCACTTCCTTCTTGTTTGGGGGAAATTTGGAGCTGATATATATATATATATATATATATATATATATATATATATATATATATATATATATATATATATATATATATATATATATATATATATATATATATATATATATATATATATATGAGGTACGTGGCGCTCCTGAAGTTTAGCCAGCAAAAAAACTGACAGCCAGTCAGCAAAACAGGAACAGCGAGACCCAAGGATGGTGCAAATGTTCTTTATTTAAATTTCAGCCCAGCACCAGTCCGCCATGACGCGTTTCGGCTAGAGATAGCCTTGATCACATGACAAACGTCACGAGGGCAGATCACCCAATTTAAAGTGCAAAGTGCCAACACATGCAATGGAAACAGAAAAAATACTATCAATGTCTCCATGATGTTACAATTGTTACATTGCGGCATAAATGCCCATATTGCACATTATTTCAACGAAATGATCATAAATTATGAATCGTGAAAACAGATGTCGTTGACCGGAAAGTACCATTTACAGGAATCGACATGTATTTACAAGAGAGAACACATGGCAACGGCAATAAACAAACTCTTAAAATGATATAAAAGTTAAAAGCCGAATAAATAGTTATATACATGTAAAATATAACCATTAAAATTCCAAAACTCTGTACAAAATATACTCTGATTGAAAAGTTCCGTTGTCATGAACTCCTTAATATTGTACAATAATGCCCAAGTGGGCTGTAAATGTCAAGACCAGTTCTAGGTACTGTACATGTGCAAAATCGCTGTTAGTGCAAAAGCATCGTGATGGCATAATAGTGCTCCCAAAATGTGAAATTAATATAGTTTCAAACAATTAAAACAATAAAAAAATGGTCATGGAGAGTTTCAGGGACATGTTAATCAATTATTTACAGTTCATGAGTCACAGTATCATAAAATGGTTCAAACTTCATTACAAAACTACAGATACGGATGAAGGGGTAGAGATGCAGTAAGCAAACAAGGCAGCATATGGTAACACAGATAATCAGAGATAGGTGTGGCAGTCCTCCCCAATATTGAGACCTTGCGGTGCCTTAGTGTCAAGTAGTATTATATAACGAGTCTCCAGTTTGCGTAAAAGGGACTCCCTATCACCACCTCTCCTTTGGGGAGGAACACAATCTATCGCGAAATACTTCAATTGGGATGCATCCTTTCCATGTTTGCTTTCAAAATGCCTGGCTACAGGATATGTAGCATCTGCGTGAGTAATGGCTCGTAGATGCTGAAGAATTCGTTTATGCACTTGTGGTCGAGTGCTGCCTACATACCTCAACCCGCACGGGCATTCCAGAACATAAACTACAAACTCAGATTTGCAGTTTCATTTCTGTTTGATTTTGATGGGAAAGGGTGAAAGAGGGGTAGAAACCTCTGTTTTACTAATGCCATGTTTACATGCTTTACAAATGGGGCATCTCAGAAATCCTTTACTCCCACTGAGCCATGAGCCTGAAGTTACCTCAGGGCTACTAGTCACAAGACTGTCTTGCATAGCCCGGGCTTTGCGATATGTAATGCTAGGTTGTTTGGACATATAGGAACCAATCACTGGGTCACTGGAGACTAGGAACCAGTTGTCCTTCACTATTTTATGGATACTTTTATGTTGGTTATTGTAAGCCATAATTAGTCTAGTCTCCTCACCCGCCTTGTCAATTAGGGTCTTGGGTTGAACACTGCCTGAGCCCAGGAGTGTAACTCTATCCATCTTATTGGCTCTAATAATAGCATTATCTATGGTCTCTGATTTGTAGCCCCGTTCAATGAATCGTGTTTTACAGAGGGATTGTGCCAGCCGGCATTCATGTTCATTGCTGCAAATTCTCCGAATCCGAAGCATCTCCCCATAGGGGATACTTCGTATCAGATGTGCTGGATGCTGACTATCTGCATGCAGCAATGTGTTCCCTGCTGTAGGCTTGCGATGCAATCTAGTCTGGAGTCTACCTGCATGGATAAAAATCTCCACATCTAAGAAGACAATAGACGATTTACTAAGGGTGCTAGTGAATTGAATGTTGAAATTGTTGACATTCAATTTCTTTATGAATTCAACAGCCTCGTCCTCAGTACCATCCCATACAAACAATAGATCGTCTATATATCTTAACCACAGTTTGACATTAGTATTCATGGTGGCAACATGTTGTTTCATAAGGACCTGCTCCTCCCAGTAACCCATATGAAGACAGGCATAACTGGGAGAGAAGCAGGCCCCCATTGCCACTCCCCTGGTCTGTAAGAAAAGTTGATTAGCGAACAAGAAAATATTGTTCTCAAGACAGATCGTAATCATATCAAACAACATTCTTGAGTGTTCTTGAAAACCTGTGTCTCTTTTTGCAAGAAAGTGTTGTATGGCCTTCAAACCATCAGTGTGCACTATGCTGGTATAAAGTGAAGTCACATCCATAGATACCAGCACATAGTTAGGGCTCCATACAAAATCTTGTAGTTTTCTCAATAGATCACTGGTGTCCAGAATGAAAGATGGTAGGCCTCTCACAAAGTTCTGTAAGAAAAAATCAATGTACCTACTCATATTTTCTAACAAACTGTTACAGGCAGATATTATGGGCCTGCCGGGGGGTTGTATCAGATTCTTGTGTACTTTCGGGATGAAATAGATAACCGGCATCACTGGGTAATCTTTTTAAAGAAATTTGTATTCATCCATCGAAATCAAGCCCTTGCTTCTCCAAGCAGACAATTTCAAATAAATCGCATTTCTTGTTTGCATTGCCTCCTGCATGGAAATGCGTCTATAGCATTCCCTATCGTTGAGTTGTTTGTGGGCTTCCTCCAGGTACATTTTCCGTGGCCATAAGACCACGTTGCGCCCTTTATCAGATTGTCTGATCACCAGATTTTTGTTGTCTCTCAACTTTTTAATCAAAGTGTGGTATTCTCTGTCTCTGTAGTTATGGCGTTTAATTGAATTTGCAGTTTTGATCTGTAACTCCTTTAATTGCGAGGTAACACGGTCATGGAAAATATCAACATTATCCTTCAGCATCAGCGGGCAAAATTTGGATTTAGTTTTGAAGTGAGTGGGACAGGCAGTAGGTAAGGGTTCACCACCAAGCGCAGTTTGACTCTCTGTGATGGGACACTGTTCCTCTTGTTGGAGCTCATAAAATTCCTGCGTTAATGCCGCTCCCAATGTGATGGTGTCACTCGTATCACTCGATATACTGGGTGTGGGAGTAGTTGCTTGCATAGAGTGTGAGGAATTATGAGCCAAACCAGCACGTATAGAAAAATGTTTACAAAGCTTTAGCTTACGCACAAATTTGAATATATCAATTTTGGTCGTGGCGTAATCGAAATTTCCGTTAGGGCTGTAAGACAAACCTAGCGATAATATGGAGGTTTCCTTGGTAGTGAGAACTGTGTCTGATAAGTTGATGACTGCCTTGGTATCAGTATGTACTGTCTCTGTTGTGACTGCTGTGGAAACTGAATTGATTGTGTTTAGTTCCACTGCTTTCTGAAGCGTTGTTTCTTTGGCCTGGCGTCGGGCTTTGCGACGTTTGTTGCATTTACGCCTCTCTGCGCGTTGCTTGTTGTTGCGCTTGCGGCGGCAGCCTGAGCCCCAGAGCGTAGAGTTGCTTTTCGTTCCTGTTGTACAATTTCCATCTCCTGAGCCGGAGTAAGTTTGCGAAACCCCACCATTTGCTGACGCCTGGTCTCTGTTTCAGATTCACTTTCATATTGTGAACTTTATTCTGATGCTGAAGATGATTCAATTTGTTTTGTATTAGAAGTTGTTCCAGTATTGGCATTGCTAGTGGGATTAGTGTTAGAAATGTTGGGATTCTCATTAGCACGTCGCTGTTTAATTTTATCGTATCTTTTAGCAAACGTGAAAATCTTGCCGTTTTCATAGTCCAGTCTATCACGCTGGAACTTGTATGCCTTCCGTTTCATGATAATATCTTCCTCGCGTTTGAGCCTACTGTTCATGTCGTCTCTATATATCCAATTACCGCTCCGGTGCTTGAACCCACCACAAAGAGAAAAACTGACTCTTTCAAATAATTTTTCATTCACTGCTGGCAACAGTGACTTTTATTCATCCATAAGTACGCCAATAAATCGAACAGGATGACGCGTTTTGGCCAGCGGGGTGGCCTTGCTCACATACCCGCATTGCTTGAAAAGTGCATTTAAATACACAAGTGTCAAAATCACGTGACTGTGAAAACTACCATTGCAATGGACAATGAAAAAATACTGATAACAGGTAAAGACTACAAAACTTACTTTCATTGGCAAAGTTAAAGTAGTCAAAAGAAATAGTCCTAAACAGAAAAACCGAATGAATTCTATTATGCATGGCTAGGCTGTAAATCGATAACATATGTACTGTTAATTGACATATAAAATACATTTGATTGTCGACATCCTAGCTGCAGGAAACAAAAACAAAATGAGTGTAGTTGAATATAAGCGTACAAATACGCAGCTTTCAGTCTTCAGTTCAAGTTAACTTGAAAATGGAAAATGTAAACAAGAGTATATGGTGTTGTCAAAATTAGCAAAAATAACAATGTTGAGATAATCTCTAAAATATGCACACCCTAGTTCGATTGTGAACGGTGTGGTCCGCATAATATTTCATATAGTGGGTTTCGAGTCTTATATCTGCACAAATGCAAACACCTCACCGGAAATTAGAGAAACAGTGGACATATGGAAGGTGTTTGAATGTAGAATCCAAAATGACCATCCGAACGAGAAGTTCTAACCTAAATGTTTATGCTATCAATCGATACATATTGATGCTGTAACCAAATATTGCCGTGATATAGATATAATCCTGTACCTCTGAATCCGTCAGCGGATGCTAAGGCCATATGTTATCATAGGTGAACTGAATAAAAACAATACATTACATGCAAAAATAGATATGGAGATGCCTCCAAGAACCTTATCTTCTGTTATAGCGTCTGTGCTTAGCCTGTTCAGCCTAATGTAAAAAAGAAAAAAAAAGAAAATTCCCAGTGAATTGACTTGCGCATACATTAAGAAAGTGTGTGATGTTCATATTAACCAAATATGGTTTAAGAGAGAAGGTAAAGCCATGAACTGTTACCAAAAGTTCTAAATTGCACTAAACCCTTCACATAGTTGATGATCTAAGTGGGGGGGGGACCTACTAGGGAGGTTAATGTCCATGTGACTAAGCCACTGTTTTGCAAAATAGAAACAAAAGGGATCATGACTAGTGACGCAGAAGACTATCCACCAAATAAAGACCGAAATAGATACTGGAAATAACATGCAGAGACAGAAGAAGACATCAATATGTGTACCTGCTGGAGCCCTGATGCAACTGGCAGAGGTGGTCTAAAGATAATGGTGTATATCTTCACACATGTTCAAACCTTTCAGGGCCTTAGTGTCAAGCTCAATGATGTACTTTGTCTCTAGCTGTCTAAGCTTCTTCTCGCGGTTACCTCCTCGGTTATTAAGGGGAACGCTGTCGATAACAAAGTACTTGAGCACATTGAGGTTATTTGCGTGCTCTATTTTAACATGTCTGGCCACTGGATAAGTAGGATCAGAATTTACAGTTGCACGAAGGTGTTGTAGGATATGCTGATAGGCAGGCAGCTTTGTGCTGCCTACATAGCGTAATCCACAAGCACATTGCAGGATATAAACCACATGGTCGGTGCGACACGTATAGTGTACCTTCAGATTAATAGGGGCATCTGAGAAAGCAGGCATGTAGATCTTAACGTTTATGCCGAATTTACATGCTCTCTTACTTGAACGAAAAAAAGTTTTCAGGTTAGAAAAATATTTATTACTTCCCAACCGGGTATGCTTATTCAATGCCAATTATTTTAAAATTTTAGAAATATATTTTAACATCAATAGACAGAAATCAGGACTGTACATTCAATTTATATACAAATGGATTGATACACATAGAAACAAAACAGTGTCAAAATGATATTTGAACATCCAACATCCTACAAAAAAATTAATACATAACAGAAAACAAATATCACATACATATAGAATCAATGAATGAAAAAATCAAAAGAATGGGGAATAGAGAACAACTGAATGACTCAAAATTGATAATATCTGAACTGGCCAAGCCAATTATTTTTTATTGATAATGCTCTATTCCACCAAAGCTGCCGACGCGTTTCGAGAAAGGGAGATCAACTGCTATGAGCCCTGTACAAGAAAGACGTATTTGGAGAGTCAATCAAATCTATACCATTTGCTGAAAAAGTGGCAAGATAAGCAAATGCTGGATTTGGAGGAGTACCTCTTTTTGAAAACAAGGGATCCTATTCCCCCACATTCTATCACTTACCAAAAGTGCACAAAAATCGAGATTTGACTGAGAATCTGTCTAAGTTTTTAGATCATTATTTGTTTTAATTTGTACTTTCTCTTAAATCCTATATTAGAGACACTTCTGACTTCATCGAAAAGATCGAACAGATCAAATGGGACTCTGCTTATTGTCTTATAACTTTAGACATAACAAGCCTCTATACGTGCATTGAACATTCACAGGGCATTGGGGCTGTAGAGTATTTTTTGAAGAAACGTTCATTGAATTTGGCACTGCATAGTCAAATGCTGCTAGAATTGTTGGAATTTTGTTTACGAAATAACATTTTTCTGTTTCAGGATGACATCTACAGACAAGTATCTGGTACAGCAATGGGCTCCTGCTTTACCCCCAGCTACGTGAATCTTTTCGTGGGCTGGTGGGAGGAGCAGGTAGCCTGGGCCATGGAAAACACACTTTGGACAGAGAAGGCTATTGTCTGGTACCGATACATAGACGATCTGCTTTTGATCTGGAATGGACCGGTATCAGAGGCAAAAGAATATATAGCATTGCTCAATATCAATAATTCCAATCTTAGATTCAGTGGTGAAGTCAGTAAGGAAACGGTGAATTATTTGGATTTAAAGTGGAGATCAGGGAGGAAAGAATAGTTATCTCTCTCTATAGGAAACCAACTGCAGGGAATAGCGTTTCGCATGCTTCTAGCGGCCGTCCTAGGAGATTAATTACCAGTATCCCCTACGGAGAACTCCTACGGATCCTCTATTTGCGTTGACACAGTGGAATAAGGCACGTATGCCAAAACGCGTCCTGTTTGTGTGTAAATAAATTATCAAGATTGCTGAAACTTACCACGAGAGTGCGGCCACTTCCTTCTTGTTTGGGGGAAATTTGGAGCTGATATATATATATATAAATATATATATATATATATATATATATATATATATATATATATATATTACCTACTGGCGGTCGCCAGTAGGTATATATAGTTAGGATTTTTTCCCTATGGGATTTTTGAAAATTCTATGTCTAATAACTTTGGCGTTTGTGGACGGAATTGGCTGAAATTTTCTGGAAAATGGAACATTTTGTTTCTGAGCAGCCCCTGGAAATTTGGGGGGGGTTCGTCAAGGGGGGGCCGAGAAAAAAGGGGGGTCCCAAAACGTGTTTTTAACATTGAGTTTTCCATAGGGCGGTCTGTCGCACTTTTAGCCCGAACGGCTGAATGGATTTCCACGAAACTTGGCAAAATTGTAGGGACTGGTAGCCCGATGTGCCTTTTGTAGGTCTCAATATATGTGCTCCAGTGGATTTTGAGAAATTAACGTTCAAAAAAAGATATATATCTAGAGCCGCGCCTGGAGCGCTCCCAGGTACGCGTACAGGGGAGCGCTCCAGGCGCGCCACGCGATCTGCGCACGGCAAGCTGATTGGTTCTCGGGTGTCTATAAACATTCGAAACAGTCCGCAGCGGCCGCCATCTTGTGTCTCGGTAGGATTGAGACACAAGAGGTGGCAAAAATCAAAGGGGGAAATGAGCAAGAGGGAGCAGGGTACACACCCCCTGACCCCCTAGGTTTCATGTGGGGGCCATAAAAGGCTCCCGCGGGTGAAAAAAAAAAATAAAAAAAAATCGATTTTCGCGGGGGTGAGCGCCCGGTACGCGCACCGGGGAGCGTACGGGGGAGCGTACCATGGAGATTAAAAATGACAGACTTTTAAAAAAATAAAGCTTCTTTTTAAAAATTGGAGGTAGTTCTGAAAAGAACTTTTTTTTTCATTTTGTTGTTTTATATATTTTTTTTTGTTGTTTTTTTTGTTTTATATTTTTTTAGACTTTTTAAAACAATTTTATATTTTTTTTGGATTTTTTTCAAGGGAAAAACAAAAACAAGGATTCCAAAACTGCTCAACAGGAGCAAAAAAATTTGAAATTTAGGGACTGGAAGAGCAGCGGTGTTGCTGTTTCTTTAGGGCAATCAGTTCAACACTCTGCTCCCCATAGCAGAGCAGTTCGTCACACTCTGCGCACAAAAATTTGATGCCCGCAAACACCGGCTGAATGTTAGGGATCATTCTTCCACGGGGTGGTCCCGAAGGTGTTGCTCCACCAGTGGAGGTGCTGCCGCCATCTGTTGGTACATTCCGTGCCAGCTCTCTGACACTCTCCCTGGCAAAGTTGTTAGGGTGTCTTCTTTTGACATGCCGGATCAAATTGGCATTGCCAAAACTATATTTTTTCAGAGGATTGCCTCTGGATAAACTACTCCCACATATTTTGCATGTTACTTTGGGAGCGTTGACTTTTTTCTGTCCTTCTGGGATGTCGTAAAATTTCCAGATGAAATGGGTTTTTTTCTTTTGCTGAGGAGGGTCCTCATCTAAAAATCCCTCTGAATCACTGCTGGATGACTCTCTTGCAGCCATTGCTGGAGATCAGAAAAGTAGGAGATAGAGTAGACACAACAGCTCTTGCTCTCTCCAAGTACAAAGCAATAGTGAGAGAAATGGGTGGGTTTCACACAATTTGGAAAAAAAAAAGTTCTGAACCAATGAAAAGTGTTATTTTAAAGTCACATGGTTTGACGCGCTTACGCTACGCGCCCCGGGGCGCGCCCCGGGCGTGTATCGTAAGCGCATCGGGGCGCTTACGTTGGGCGATCGTATGCGCTTCCGGGTGCGCTTACGCGGTGCGTCATAAGACGCATCTCGCGGCTACGCGATACGTGTCTTATGACGCAAGGCGTGGCGGCTACGCGATACGTCACGATGTTGTTTTCGTTCTCGGCAATAGCGCTTCCGGGACGCGCATTAGTACGCGCCCCGGGGCGCCAGATTGCGCTTACCCGTGCGTTCACCTGTCCGCGCCCCGGGAGCGCACTAAAAATAATATTAAAAAAAAATAAAAAAATCATAAAATATAAAATTAGATTTAAAATGTATTATTTTTATAAAGATTTGCTATTAAAAAACCTATGAAATTCACTGAAAAAACCATAGGTTATAGACCATATATAGTTAGGAATTAGCATTTACAAAACCTTGAAAATTCACTGAAAAAACCATAGGTTATAGACCATATATAGTTAGGAATTAGCATTTAAAAAACCTTATTTTACTCACACAAAACCATTGAAATTCCATATATAGTTAGTTGCACTAACTATATATCGCGCACCCGCAATCCACTGCTGATCATGTCACATATTACATCATTCATGACATGGTCAGTGACATCACTGATGACATCACTGATGACATCTCAAATGACATCACTGATGACATCACTGATGACATCTCAAATGACATCACTGATGACATCATGATACAGCAATACCAGTTACTACATACGCACTCACTGATTCCTACACACACATTCACTCATTCACCCATACAATCACTCATACATACAGTCACTCATTATTACAACACTATCATATGCACTCATACAGCTATGCAGACACTCACACACTGCCACTCATCCATGGAGTTACTCACACACCTAGTCAGTCCTGTAAAGAATCAATCACACTTCCATTTCCTCATCTATACAGTTAAACACAGAACACCATACTTCAGTGACATCACTGATGACATCACTGATGACATCTCAAATAACATCACTGATGACATCTCAAATGACATCACTGATGACATCATGACACACCAATACCAGTTACTACATACGCACTCACTGATTCCTACGTCTACACACACATTCACTCATTCACCCATACAATCACTCATACATACAGTCACTCATTATTACAACACTATCATATGCACTCATACACCTAGTCAGTCCTGTGAAGAATCAATCACACTTCGATTTCCTCATCTATACAGTTAAACACAGAACACCATACTTTTCACACATATACTAACACATACTTACTCTCTTATACAATCACTGATACAAGTACACATTGATATGCACAGTCACACACCTCCCAGCCAGCCACACACACACTCAGTCTTCCATACATCCACTCATTCTTCAATATGTAAAACATATTTAAACTTTACAAAAACACACAGACACTAGATGATGTCATCAGTGATGTCATCAGTGATGTCATTTGAGATGTCATCAGTGATGTCATCAGTGATGTCACTGACCATGTCATGAATGATGTAATATGTGACATGATCAGCAGTGGATTGCGGGTGCGCGATATATAGTTAGTGCAACTAACTATATATGGAATTTCAATGGTTTTGTGTGAGTAAAATAAGGTTTTTTAAATGCTAATTCCTAACTATATATGGTCTATAACCTATGGTTTTTTCAGTGAATTTTCAAGGTTTTGTAAATGCTAATTCCTAACTATATATGGTCTATAACCTATGGTTTTTTCAGTGAATATATATATATATATATATATATATATATATATATATATATACATATATATATCCAATTACCGCTCCGGTGCTTGAACCCACCACAAAGAGAAAAGCTGACTCTTTCAAATAATTTTTCATTCACTGCTGGCAACAGTGACTTTTATTCATCCATAAGTACGCCAATAAATCGGACAGGATGACGCGTTTTGGCCAGCGGGGTGGCCTTGCTCACATACCCGCATTGCTTGAAAAGTGCATTTAAATACACAAGTGTCAAAATCACGTGACTGTGAAAACTACCATTGCAATGGACAATGAAAAAATAATGATAACAGGTAAAGACCACAAAACTTACTTTCAATGGCAAAGTTAAAGTAGTCAAAAGAAATACCACTTTTTGCCACTTTGGACAGAGAAGGCTATTGTCTGGTACCGATACATAGACGATCTGTTTTTGATCTGGAATGGACCGGTATCAGAGGCAAAAGCGGTAAAAGCGGCCGTCCTAGGAGATTAACTGCACGCTTGAAAGTGACTTTGAGAAGGCAGCTGATGCGTGTATTGCAAGGTTTATTGAGAGAGGATATAAACCTAATCTCCTCAAGGAGACACGCAATCGAGTCAGCCGTTTACCTAGAGATACATTATTTGAGAAAAAGGTGAGAACTGAACAAGAGGGTGGAAGGTTTCGTATCATTACCCCATTTTCCTCCAATTCCAACAAATTGAGAATGATACTAAAGAAACACTGGCATGCCTTAAAAACAGACAGCATAATTGGTATGGATATCCCTAGAGAACCCATGATCACATTCAAAAAAGCTAGATCATTAAAGGATCAATTGGTTCATAGCCATTTAGATCCAGTGGTTAAAAAGAAAGGAATATTGAAAGATGCCAAAGGATTTTTTCCTTATGGGCGCTGTAAGGCGTGTGCCTTTAGCAAACGCGTCTTGACTTATGATGTTCGAGGAGTCAAGGGGGGAAGAAAACTGAACAAGTTTATGTCTTGCCATGCTAGTTTTGCTGTGTACTGTTTGAGCTGTCCGTGTAAAATAAGATATGTAGGCAGTACAATCAATCCAGTCAAGCTACGAATTTTTTTACATATGAGGGCGATTGCAAATAAGGATTTTTCTTATCCTGTTGCCCGTCATTTTGCTATAAAACATCAGAGCAACAGGGATCTCCTACAATATTTCTGCCTAGATCATGTACCGGAGCACATTAGGGGGGGCAACCGACTCCTTAAACTTAGGAGGTTGGAGTCTCGCTATATTGTTGATCTAGAAACCAAGGCTCCGGGTGGTTTTAATATTGGAGAAGAAATGTCTGCACATTTGGGTTAAGATGGAAATTTTTTGGCTTCATGTTGCGAATGTGTAATATTTTACAACAACTGTTATATGCTACTGTTGCTGATTTGAGTTTTGGTAGAATTTTCTATCTGCTTTTCGGATTAATGAATTGTTCAAAAACGTAGATTTGGCGGTGATGATGCGGTGTTACTTGGGATGAGTTATCTTATTATGCGGGAAGAACTGAGTTGTACAACTTACATTGTAGAATATTGAAGTGATTTTGTATGTGGGCTACCATTTGGTTGCCATGGCCGATCCACGGCTAGATTATGATTCAAATCCATAGGGCTATGGTTCTTCATTATGAGTAAATAGTCCAATGAGATATAAATGTGAAGATAATACTATGACATATTTAGTCAGGTGAAATCATCGTGACCTTGTCATTTCAATATAATGTGTGGTACAAATTGATTGCAAAATATACTCACGAACTGGGACATAAAGCAACACTGTTAAGTGTTGCAAATGCCGATACACGGCAAGATTAACATTTAGGATGTATATGTAATAATGTTGTTACATATCCTTATATAAAATGGTACATTATGTTACTATGTTAGAGAAACATGCTCTAAGATGGCACCCGTATGAAAATACGAGGCTTGGTCCCCTGTTTGTGTTTATTTGCAATCATTCACGCGCTTTTAAAAATGGTGCAGCGAAATGCATTGTTCATGACACTGACGAAGGGAGTCTCTTCCGAAACGCGTTTGTCCGAATAAACAGTTTGGCGTTCTAAGCTTTATTGATCCCGTGAGTGCTGCGTGTCTTTTTGGGCAGAATCAAGGGGACACAGTGTGGAGCTTTTATATACATATATATATATTGCAGCTCCGAAAACACCAAAGCGCCGCACTCCCAGGCGGGTGCTTCCTTTGCGAGGGTGCACTCGCAAATCCAGTACTGCTCCACCTCCCAAAAGCGTGAACTCCCGCAGGAAGAAAGGAAAGCACTCTCGGAGGTACAATTATCTAGTTTATTTCACCACAGCAAACTGACGCGTTTCGGTCGGAACCTTTGTCTAAGTTTACCGAACCGACAGAGGCGTTTACTTTTTATACATCCGGGTCACAAAAATCAACATAGGACATGCCTTCGGGGAAAGGAAAAGGAAAAGGAGGAAAAAGGAGCGTGAGCGCCATATTAGAGTGTTTAAATGCCAATAAATAGTGATTCTACTAGCACGTCACGATAGCTCCCTCGATGGGCGATTAAATCAAACAGTGCATGATTAATACATAGATAAACACTGGTGTCAAGCGCCCCTTCTCAACTGTTAATGTAATTAAAGCACAAATGTACAGTAAACAAAGAAAATCCACATCCATTTTCCATATCCCCACAAAATTCATTGGCGTATAAATACTTAGGATGCAATCAAGCCCTGGATGGGCTACTCAGATGATAGTTCAACCCTTGAACCATAGAGGACCCACACTCTATACATAATAACAAAAACAAAAACAAAAACAAAACCAAAACAAGAGCAAAACACCCTCACACCTATCATCAAAATCAAGATCAATATCAATAACATATGCAACAAAAAGAAAATGAAAATGAAAATGAAAATCTATCCTAGGAATACTCCAAAACCTAAAATTAGATAATGCAACCAAATTCATATATCTAGGTTCATCCATAATGCGTGTAGAAGGAACCCAAGGTTATCGTGGATGAAACGTGACAGAAACAGAATAGGAGTGGATGCAAAACAAAGACAGAGCCACAAACTCAATCATCAATCCCATTTCGTCAATCTTCATAAGGGGTAACCAGCAGGGATACCAAGTCGAACATACATACAGTATCAAATTCATAATCGACAAAAGGTACCAATAAAATACACATCTACAGGTGAACTGGTGGACTCTACTCCCCCAAATGAGATGACAGTTCTTCGTGTATATTCATGCCCATTGGCATTTTGGTTTGTAAATCGATTATGTACCTGGACTCGAGTCTACGGAGTCGGACAAGCCTGTCACCTCCTCTCGGGTTCAGTGGTACATGATCCAGGCCAAAAAAGCTTAACTGGTCCCTATTGCGCTTATGTGCTTGATCGAAATGGCGCGCCACAGGGTACGCCTCATCGAAGTTGGCAATCGCACGCATGTGCCGATATACCGCAGCCCGCACGGGCATGTGAGGCAGTAGACGCAGTAAGGAGTAGAGCAGGTTATGAATTTATTGATCCTACGTTGTATCCCAGTATTAGGGATAGTGTAAGATCGTACTCTCTTGCTGAACTTACACGCCTTGCATTTCCCACAAGGGGAAAAACCACAGATTTCACCAAAGGCGTTGGTCTTGGGGGACTCAGTGGAATGACTCTGCACCAGATCATTCTTGATGGAACGAGCCTTCCGATATGTGATCTGGGGATTGGCTGGTAAATCATCCTTGAGTAGGTGATCTGTTTGTAAGATATGCCAACTTTTCTTGAAAGTTTTATTCAGAAATGCCGCATCCTGGGAGAAGGTGGTTATTAACCTAAATTTACCCCCACTCTTAACTGTCGAGTTCGCTCTTTTATAGGCATCATTGAGGATTTCCCCCCGATACCCTCTCGACTTGAAGCGTTCTATGCACTGATTGGCTGCCATATGAAATTCCTTGTCGTCCGTACAGTTGCGTCTTATCCTCAGTAGCTCCCCGTAGGGGATACTCTTCACAAGGCTGACAGGGTGGCTGCTGGTGGCTCTCAGGATACTGTTACCCGCTGTGGGTTTACGGAAGAGTTTACTTTTAAGTGTGCCTCCCTCTACATAGATTGTAACATCGAGGTAATTAACAGTGGTTTGGCTCACCTCACCTGAAAATTCAAGGTTCACACTGTTCTCATTCAGTATCCCCATGTACTGTTTAGCATTCTCAGTTGTGCCGTTCCAGACAATAAATAAATCGTCTATGAAACGATACCAACTGATCAGATTGCGAGTCCACGGTGCATTATCTGCCCCCAGGCCACCTGCTCCTCCCACCAGCCCACGAACAAGTTCGCGTAGCTGGGGGCAAAGCAGGTGCCCTTCGCAGTCCCTGACAACTGCCGAAACAGTTCTTGCTGGAAAAGGAAAATGTTATTGGTTAGGCAAAATTGGATAAATTCCATTAACATTTGACTATGCCTCATAAATTTTATAGGTCTCTGGTCTAGATAGTACTTTATGGCCAACAGACCATCACCATGATCAATAGCGGTGTAGAGGATAGTGATGTCCAACACCATCAGGGTATAGCCTTCCTTCCATTCGATCTTGCTCAGTTTTTCAAGAAAATCTGTTGTGTCACGGATATGTGATTTCAAAGTCAGAACAAAAGGTAACAGAAAATATTCCACAAACATGGATAAATTATAGTGAGACTCCCCTGTGACGCAACAATAGGTCTCCCTGGGGGTGCAGTGGGGTTCTTGTGCACCTTTGGGAGATGATAAAAAGTTGGGATAATGGGGTTTAGGCGTCTCAGAAACATAAATTCATCCATTTCAAGGAGGCCTTCGTTATGCCATTTTGTAATAAGCGCATGATAGTCGTTAACGCTTTTTTGGTATTCTTTCTCGGTGATCACCTGGTACGTAGATTTGCAATTCAGTTGTCTGGCTGCCTCCTTATTGTAGTACATATATATATATATATATATATATATATATATATATATATATATATATATATATATATATATTACCTACTGGCGGTCGCCAGTAGGTATATATAGTTAGGATTTTTTCCCTATGGGATTTTTGAAAATTCTATGTCTAATAACTTTGGCGTTTGTGGACGGAATTGGCTGAAATTTTCTGGAAAATGGAACATTTTGTTTCTGAGCAGCCCTTGGAAATTTGGGGGGGTTTCGTCAAGGGGGGGCCGAGAAAAAAGGGGGGTCCCAAAACGTGTTTTTAACATTGAGTTTTCCATAGGGCGGTTGGCCTCACTTTTAGCCCGAACGGCTGAATGGATTTGCACGAAACTTGGCAAAATTGTAGGGACTGGTAGCCCGATGTGCCTTTTCTATGTCTCAATATATGTGCTCCAGTGGATTTTGAGAAATTAACGTTTAAAAAAAGATATATATCTGTAAGCGCGCTCCGGGCAGCGCTCCGGTCCGCGGACCTTAAGCGTACCGGAACTTCGCGTAGCTAAGCTGATTGGCTCTCCGGTGTCTGTCAACATTCTAAACAGTCCGGAGCGGCCGCCATCTTGTCTCTCGGTAGGATTGAGAGACAAGAGGAGGCCAAAACAAAAGCGAAAATGACCATAAGGGGGCATACTAGATCCTCCCTGACCCCCTAGGTTTAATGTGGAGGTTTTAAAAGGGCCCTGCGGGGCAAAAAAAACAAAAAATATTTTTTGTTTTTTTTTGCGTGGGGAGCGCCCGGTCCGCGAACCGGGAAGCGTTCTGGGCAACGTACTGCAATGAAAAATGAACGATAGACTTTTCAAATGCTGTATGTTAATTGATTGTTGTTTTTGTTGATTATTTTTTATTTTTTTTAAGCATTTTTTTTATTGTGATTGTGTTTCATAATTTATTAAACTTTCTAACATTTCATTGTCAGAAATTTCATAATTATCATGGAATATACATTGTAGTCTCTGAGGGTGTAAAATGTCCTCATTTGCAAGGAGGTTATCTACTGCTTGTACACATTGCAGTAGTTCATTGTCCCAAGTTTCATCGAAAAATTCAATGTCAATTTGATCAATTGTATCAATCAATTCTTGGCTGCTCTCTTGCAGGTCCATTTCAAAAGAAACTTGGTTTTCGCCTTCCATTTTGCCTGAAATTTGGATTAAAAAAATATATATTAGTAGAGATAGGGCAATGTTGGGAATAATTTTAAATAGGCATTTTTTATCAGTGAATTTATCTTTGGGCAGTGTATAGTATCAGAGTGGAAGTAGGAATATAAAAAAGTGTATGTGATTTAACGTAAGTAAATTCATAATTATACAAGAGAAGCCTAACTCCATCCATAACTATAACAGAGAAGTCTCTCTAAATCTATAACTACTACAGAGGGATAGTATATATCTATCAGAAAAAGTTTACCATATTAACTTATAGTGCACAATATACTTCAGTTTTAAAAATAAAAACTTACCTTTAGAAAGAAGTTGAAGGAATTAGTGAAAATACTATTGAAATGTACAGCAAGAAGTAGTAGTCAAAATGGCTGTGTTTTCTTCTCTTCCTTTATATATATTCAGGTATATAACCAATGAAATGTCAGGTAAAAAAAGTAGAAAATGAAAGTAACATTTTCATTGGTTTTCAATTCCAACACTTCAGATGTGTTTTGTGAAGTAATTTACCTCAGGGTATTTAGAGAGGTCTACAGGCTAAATGACTAAATGGAATTCCAATCAAATTTGTGAAAATGGTAGGGATTGGTATGTAGTATGAGCTAATCTATATTTGGTGAAATTGTCTCCAGTGGCTTTTCTGTGAACTACTTTCCCACCTTTTTTGATGGTGCGCTTCCCAGGGAGCGACCCGGTACGCGTACCGTTGAGCGCCCCGGTTCGCGAACCTTAAGCGTTCCGGGAGTCCACCATTTTGTGTTTCGGTCGAATTAAGATACAAGATGGAGGGCAAATAATGTTCAGAATGGGTAGAAGGGGGCACGGTAGAGTTATCTTGACCCCCTAGGTTTTCTGAGGGTGGCTGAGGAGGCTTATATGTGCGAAAAAAAAACATTTTTAAAAAAAAATTCGCGAGGTTAGCTCCCGGTTCGCGTACCGGATAGCGCCCCAGGGAGCGTACTTTGTTGGAAATTAGTGAAAAATGTTAGAGTAAAATAATAATTGTGAGTGATCAGATGTAGGGTAGCTCTGAGAAGAGCTTTTGGGTATATGGTACATTTAGGTACTTATAAGTAGGTACCAATGCACATTCTTAAATTCAGAGTGAAAACTCTGTTGCCCTCATCTGAGAAGTGAACTCCATCTCCTCTGTAGATATCTTGCATGTAGTAACGCAAGTTATTGTTGTACAGGGAGCCCATTCCATGGTCTCTCATGTAAGCTGAAACAGATTTGTTTACATGCTTCCTCGACTTCTCAATTTGTGGACAAAATTGGTTTGACCACCTCCATTTCTGTCTTTGGCATATATTTGAATATACCAAGGCAGTCTGAGGAAAAAGTGCCATTAATTGCTCAAAGGTGTCCTTTAAAAGCATTTCCAGACCTACACCAGTCAAAGTGCCCAAGTCATTACCTCCACAGTGCACAATTAACAGGTCAGGTTTGGGCAAATGCATAAAGGTTTTCACCAATGGTATCAATTGGTGACATTTTAATCCTCTGTGGCCAAACCACTTAATTTCCACATCTTGTAAATTGAGGTTAGGTAATTTCCTGTTTTCAACGTACCTTTGAGCCCAGTGAATATAACTATGTCCAACAATCCAGACAGAAAACATGGTGAGAGAAGGTTCTCCTGCAGTCAGATGAAGTGTGGCAATGAAATGGCAGTTGAAAAAATGAGAGTTTAAAATGAAAAAAACTGTGGAGTTTCTGTGTTCATGAAGCAGTAACAGTGATTGGTGGATTTTGATTGCTGAAAACAGAAAGTTAGGGTGCACGGATGTGTTCTTTGAAAGATGTATTTTGAATGGTCAATAAAAAATCATTAAATGAAAGAATGCACTGGATATGCAGGTGCACTGAGAGTTCAGAGTTCAATTGCAACAAAGTTGTGTGAACTTGCAAACACCAGAAGTCTTCCAAGAGGTGGTTGCCATGCAGAAAAGGCAGAAAGGGCAGAGGGGGGAAGGGTTTTCATTTGAAAAAAAGTGAGGGAAGAGTTTTGATTGGGTGACATGAGAGATATGTGTGAAGAATTACAGCATTTCTGTGCTTTTGATAGCTGCAGACTCTGGAGTGCATACCTTTTGCTCTGCTGAAGACAAATTGGTGGGTTTCTGAGACTGTTTTCAAACTCAAAGTATTTGCTAAGGTGAGAAAATATTTCTTTAATTTAGATAGAGAATAGTGTGCTTTTAGGAGAAAATTATGAATTATGTGGCGCAAATTGCTTGTAAATATGCTCCCACATGTGCATGGAAAATTTAGATTTTGAATGTTTGTGTTACATAGCCATGTTAAAAGTGATACAAACATGCTGCAAAGGCAATCAAAAAACGCTTTTATGTGTCTTAAGGACATTTTAAGTAATTTTCCCATGTGCAGTGTTTTGAAATTATGATTTGAAAATCGTTTTTGGGGAAAAGGAATTGTTTTTAAATTTATGACAAGGACATAATGGTGTATGCTTCTTTATACGGCAATTGACTGTCCCTGATGTTATTTTTCCCATTTTAATGTAAGACCTTTCTCTGTGGCGCAAGTTGCTTGTAAATATGCTCCGACCTGTGCATGGGAAATTTAGATTTTAAATGTTTGTGTTACATAGCCATGTTAAAAGTGACCCAACCATGCTGGAAAGGCAATAAAAAAACACGTTCATGTGTCTTAAGGACATTTTAAGTAATTTCCCTGTGGGCAGTGTTTTCAAATTATGAATTGAAAATCGTTTTTGAGGTAAAGGAATGTTGTTAAAATTTATGTGTGCCATATGTCCACAAATTTCGTTTTCAGGGGTGCAGCAGGGTGTTCTTGAGACACCCCTGCACCTTTGGAAAAATTCCTAATTTGCGATGAGCTAATTGCTAATCGCAAATTGCACCTTCATTCTTATGGGCCTCCTGCTCCATGGAAATGAATGGGTAATTTGCAATTAGCAATTTGCTCATCGCAAATTAGGAATGGTAAAGAATTGCTATTTATTCCTTAAAATTCGCTATTTTGGAAATGCAAAATAGTTATATGATACATATGGCGGTTGATGTCTAACAAGATAAGAAGCTTAGGGATACATTTATGATGACTGGCGCAATGAAGTGGACATCACTTACTTCATTGGTAGAGCTTTACATGTATTATGTCCTCTGTATTCTTCATCAAGCGTAACTTTAATCTGCAATCCTGAGTAGGCCTCACCTTAAACAAACCTCTGGATAGGCCACACCTTATCGTCATCCTGAATTAATCATTTAAAATGCTAGGGACAGATTTATGATAGGTGTATGCCTCTTTTGCGCCACTTAGAAAACACTGTCCATGGGGAAATGACTTAAAATGTCCTTAAGACACATGAATGTGTTTTTTTAAAACGTTTGCAATTTTTTTGGGTCACTTTTAACATGGCTATGTGACTCAAACAGTCAAAATCTAAATTCGCCATGCACAGGTGGGAGCATATTTACAAGGAATGTGCTCCATGGGGAAAGGTCTTATAATGTAATATGGGAAAAATGACATCAGAGACACTGAAATGCCTTATAGAGAAGCATACACCATTATGTCCTTGTCATAAATTTGCAAACCATTACTTTTCCCCAAAAACGATTTTCAAATCATAATTTGAAAACACTGCACATGTGGAAATGACTTAAAATGTCCTTAATTCAAAATTTGCTATTCCTTATTTTGCGATTGCACTGAAGGATTTGCAAATTTTGCGATTCCTTAAATGCAATGTATCAAACAAAAAATATGTAAAAAATGATATTAAGGATTTGGAAACTACCACCAACTTCTAGTTTGTGGTAATTTGCGAATTCTTTTCAAAAAGCATTTTTTTCTAAAAAACAAAAGGTCCCATATGACGCCCATATATGCCCTTAGGGCATGTATGTGTGCCATATGCCCCCAAATTTCTTTTTCAGGGGTGCAGCAGGGTGTTCTTGAGATACCCCTGCACGCTTGAAAAAATTCCTATTTTGTGATGAGCTAATTGCTAATCGCAAATTGCAACCTTCATTCCTATGAGCCTCCTAGCCCATGGAAATGAATGGGTAATTTGCAATTAGCAATTGGCTCATTGCAAATTAGGAATGGTAAAGAATTGCTATTTATTCCTTAAAATTTGCTATTTAGGAAATGCAAAATAGTTTGATGGTACATATGGTGGTTCATCTGTAACAAGATAAGAAGCTTAGGGATACATTTATGATGACTGGCGCAATAAAGTGGACATTACTTACTTCATTGGTAGGCCTTTACATGTATTATCTCCTCTGTATTCTTCATCAAGCGTAACTTTAATCTGCAATCCTGAGTAGGCCTCAACTTAAACAAACCTTTGGATAGGCCACACCTTATTGTCATCCTGGATTAATCATTTAAAATGCTAGGGACAGATTTATGATAGGTGTATGCCTCTTTTGTGCCACTGTGCGTCACTTTTATGATGCAGCGGCGGTGCTAATTTGCAATTAGCAATTTGCTCATTGCAAATTAGGAATGGTAAAGAATTGCTATTTATTCCTTAAAATTTGCTATTTAGGAAATGCAAAATAGTTTGATGGTACATATGGTGGTTCATCTGTAACAAGATAAGAAGCTTAGGGATACATTTATGATGACTGGCGCAATAAAGTGCACATTACTTACTTCATTGGTAGGCCTTTACATGTATTATCTCCTCTGTATTCTTCATCAAGCGTAACTTTAATCTGCAATCCTGAGTAGGCCTCACCTTAAACAAACCTCTGGATAGGCCACACTTTATCGTCATCCTGGATTAATCATTTAAAATGCTAGGGACAGATTTATGATAGGTATATGCCTCTTTTGTGCCACTGTGCGTCACTTTTATGATGCAGCGGCGGTGCAAAAGATTTGCTATGAGGCGACAACATTACAAATTGATGCATTTAGGCAGATATGTCATGGTGTAAAAAAAACGTACCACATGAAACCGATGCAGCAGTGATGCAAAAGATGCACCATGTCGCAAGACAGGCCTCACTTGGGGCCATATGTATCAAGCTAATTAGCATTTGCAAAGATCAAAATTCTACGAATTTCGGCCTTTGCGAATGTTAATTAGACAAATGGTAGGTATCAAACAAGTTTGATGCAAAATAAGGAGTAGCAAAATTTGCTATTCCTTATTTTGCAATTGCACTGAAGGATTTGCAAATTTTGTGACTACTTAAATGCAATGTATCAAACAAAAAATATGTAAAAAATGACATTAAGGATTTGGAAACTATTGTGGTAAATTGGTGGTAATTTGTGAATTCTTTTCAAAAAGCTTTTTTTTAAAAAAACAAAAGGTCCCATATGACGCCAACACATGCCCTTAGGGCATGTATGTGTGCCATATGCCCCCAAATTTCTTTTTCAGGGGTGCAGCAGGGTGTTCTTGAGACACCCCTGCACCCTTGGAAAAATTCCTAATTTGTGATGAGCAAATTGCTAATCGCAAATTAAACCTTCATTCCTATGAGCCTCCTAGCCCATGGAAATGAATGGGTAACTTGCAATTAGCAATTTGCTCATCGCAAATTAGGAATGGTAAAGAATCGCTATTTATTCCTTAAAATTCGCTATTTAGGAAATGCAAAATATTTTGATGATACATATGGCAGTTCATCTCTAACAAGATAAGAAGCTTAGGGATAGATTTATGATGACTGGCGCATCACCAGGGATGTGCCAGTCATCCTGCGCTGCTGTTCCGCCACCCATGGTGTGCTGCATTTACAATGCGGCGCAGCATGGGGCAAAAATGGCACAGATGCGTGACGCATCTGTGCCGTTAAGGTGGCGCATTGCTGGAGTTGTATCGCAAGTGCGATGCAGCTCCAGCAACGCTCAGGGGTGCACCATCTCCACAATGTTGCGTCAAGACCTATGCCTGCTTCAAGCAGGCGCAGGGTTTTGACGCAGGTTTCTCCTATCTGATTGTAAATGCGGCACACCATGGGTGGCAGAGCAGTGGTGCACGTTAACTGGTGCATGCCTGGGGATGTGCCATTTAACATAAATCTGCCCCTTTACATTTAAGTATGTGCAGGGGACACAGAGTCGGTGAGGCTTATCCAAGGTTAAGAAGAGATGAGTCCTGTTCAGTGAAAAATTAGACATAGGCTTCACCTGTTCAGCATCGCTGGACATGGCTAAATAATAGCTGCAAAATGTTACTCTTGTTAAACAATTTTACTATTATAATCTCTGAGATTTGTCTCTTACTCTGCAACATCTCATTGTTGTTATCTTTCTTTAAAGATAAAGACAACCTCAACATGAGCGACAATCTGCAATCAGTTGATTTTGACCTCATCATTGAACTTGTAATTGAAACATCAGTGGATGTTGATCCCTTGGATGATTTAAATCCTGAGGATGAAGAAGAGCGTGATGAGGATGCAGATTTGTCCGAATTATATGACATAGGATGGGAAGCTGACCTGCTTGAGCCTATGGAAATATAAACATTTATTTTTAAAATTTATAATTAATAAAAAGTAAAAAGGTAAACCGTTTAATTTAAAAATAAAGACACCTTCAAAAGCAGGTTATGTGTAGTGTCTTCAATAAAATATTAAAATATGCTCATAAAATTAGATCAGATTCACATATAAAATAGCATAGGTAACATAAATATAAATGTCATTTCTTTTCTTGTATTTCTGTATTGTAAATTTGCAAGGACTAAAAAATCTTCTATTTAAAATGTCAAGTAGTGTGTTAAGTTTTTGATCACTGTTATTGTTTTACTGTTTGGTAATAATGGTTAATAACATTTTTTATTATATTTTACCACAGATTCAACTGCAGATCATTTCAAGATTTCACCATGCCAACAATAGAAAGACAGAGAAAGGCTGCAAAACGTCAAAGACAGCAGGTGAAAGAAAATAAGCAGCAGTCCTCTAACAAAAAGATTTGTCAAGTCACGAAGAAAGCACCGGGTAAGAGCACAAAATATTTCATAAGAAATATGTGTAGTAAAAAAAATATTACTACAGAAAATGTTTCAGTCCATAAAACGAGAAGGAATTCAAATGGAAAGGAAAGGCCAATGAAAAATGTTACTGCTAGAGCAAGAGATAACTCTGTGCATGATAGTAGAAGGAAACAACAGTTTAGGGAGATTCGTAAACGAATGTTCCGCAACAGGATAATTGGCAATTTGTTAAAAAATATTAAGAAAGGTCAACAGAAACTGGTTTTTTATAAGAGAAAAAAAAAAGTTGAGAAAGTTATTGATCAGGCATTTGAAATTAAACGTAAGTTATTTATTTTGATAATCAATAGAATTAGGAAGCTAAACAAGCCAATTTATGATTTCAAAAGAAATAGTAGATGGAAGAGAATAGTTAATCGTAGTAATTTTTGTGAAGTTTTTTCTGGAGAATGGATGCATAGTTCAAGCTGTGAGGCATTTTTTAATGAGGAGAGTTACTTCCAGGATAATGATTTGGTGCATGCAGTTGACACCAGTGGTCGTGCTTATGAAGTGAAAGATGGTTGTCCAGTTGAAAAAGAAAAACTTGTGACAACAGAGGCAGAAGAGGTGTTAGGTAATGGGGTTTTAGGAAGACGTGCTAAGGGTCCTGTGTACACCTGGAAGTGTAGTAGTATTTGCAGTGTGCGACAGGATTCCATCATTTGCTTTGTGATTTTGTACGGTCATTTAATAAGAAAAGTTTGAAGCAGAAAATAAGGTTGTTGCAAGAATTAGATCCTTGCAGAGTGAGAGAAGTGACAGGTTTGCATGGTCATTCACTGGCTTGTCTTTCCAGGAGAGTATGCCAGAGTGTTTTTCATCATTTCAGGATGCTAGCAGTGCATCATAATAAAGTGAGGAAATTAGTTAGAATGTTGTATTATGCTAAGAGTCCAGCAATTATGCTTAAACAATTATGCGCTGCTCTTTTGCATGGTTCTGAAATAGATGTGAAGAATATATGTGAAGAAATTGAGTTTTGTTACTTTGGAAGTAAAGAGGAGAATGTTGAAATTGAGCAAGAAGAAGAGGGTCATGTGGAAGATAGTGTGCAGGTTTCCAGTACAGATAATTTCCAGAGGGAAATTGCGACGTTTGAGGTGAAATCAAGTGAGAGGCCTAATTTCACTTGTGTGTGTTGTCGACGCACTTATTATAAGAATCAGACTAAGTTAGTGGATTTATATGCAAAAAGTGAAAGGGAAAATAATAGTGAATGGAAGGATTTCGCAACATACTTGATGGTAGAAAATTGTTTTGATTTGGGATTGGATCAACGTGTGTGTAGTTATTGTTGTTGCAAATTAAATCAAAACCAGATGCCTGCTAGAGCAGTTCATAATAATCTGGAATTGGTTGAGATTCCTTCTGAATTGAAGGATTTAAATACTTATGAATCTATTTTGATTCAAAGTATCCATCCCTTTCAGGCTATTGTAAGAATGGAGCCAAAGACAGGGAAATTGCCTCCATCAGATTTACAGAGAGGATTAAAGGGAAGAGTTGTTTATTTGCCTCTAGATTTGAAGAAAAACATTAACACAATTGGAGTAGAAAAAGTGGAAGAGGAACCTCTGGTTATCTCAGTTAATGGGGTTCCGACAAAGAATAAGAAAATATGGCAAGATTTAGTAGATGTTAGGAAAGTTAAAAAGGCAACATTGTATTTGAAAAAAAATAATAAATACTATAAGAATGTATATGTTGCAGAAGAGGAAGTAAGTGAGGAAGAGGATAGCGATTTGTGTGCTGGTCAATTTGAGAAAGTAGAACCCTCTACTAGTGAAGAAATATATGAACATTATAGTGTTCATCCTTTGCATTCCAAGGAAGTCATGGGGAATGCTATTGAGTTGTTTCAAATGAAACAAGCCAAAGGGAGTCCCATTAGTGTTTGGGAGGAAAGTTTGGAAGCTCGGTGTTTCCCACAGCTTTTTCCAACAGGTCAGGGAGGAAGATATGATGAGCGACCTCATCAAATTCCTGCTTCTGAATACCGGACTTTGCGATTGTATGCAGGAGATGCTAGGTTTCGACAATGCATTCCTTATTTGTTTCATCTCCTGTTTGAAAGCGATCTGTCTGGACTGTCATATGCAGTGAACCACATCTTGAAAAGTGGTATACACATGCAAAACATCTCGGCAAGTGACTTTATGGATAAAGTCAATGTCCAAGACAGTATTTTGGATTCTCACCTGATTAATCTCATGGCGTGTCAGCGTGGTACTAATGAGTACTGGTACCGTCGTCATGGTGATTTAAAATGTATGTTGAGGAACTTAGGTACGCCCACATGGTTCCTCACTCTGAGCTGTGCCGAGTATGGCTGGGAAGACTTACTTGAATTTCTACGAGAGGCAAATGCTAACGTAGATAACATCGAATTCAAGACACCCGGAGAACTGTGCTCTTTGGATCCAGTCAATGTATGTAGGTACTTCAATCATAGATTTGAAGCTATGATGTCTTTCATCATGAATAAGAAGAATCCACCTCTTGGAGAGGTGTTGGATTTCTTCTGGAGAAAGGAGTACCAAGCAAGAGGTGCTCCTCATATACATATGTTGCTGTGGATCAAGGATGCACCTAAATTTGGAACGGATCCAGAAGACTCAGTGATGAGTTTCATCCAACAGTATTCTACGTGTGCTGTTCCAAACGCAAAGGAGAAGAAAAGCCTAAGAGAAAATGTTCTGCGTTTCCAAAGCCATCGATGTGGAAAGTACTGCCGTCGTAAATTCCGAAACAAGGACAAGTTCTACACTAAATGTCGTTTCGGCTTTCCACGACCGGTGATTTCTAAAGGAAGAGTAAACAGTTTGATGTCTTCGCTGCGACACAATGTCATGAAGAAATCACCTAAAAACACTTACAATTTGAAGAGGAACGAAGAGTCCAAGTACATCAACGACTACAACCCGGTGATTTTGTCCATGTGGAATGCTAACATGGATATACAGTTTGTGGCTGATAACTGTATGGCTGTGGCTCGGTATGTGACGTCTTACATCACCAAAAAAGAGAAGACAGAATTGAAGGATATGTGGGAGGACATTTCCCATGAAAAGAGCCTCAGCAAGAAGTTGTACAGTTTCAGTCTGAAGATGTTGTCGCATCGAGAAATCGGAGCGTACGAATGTTCTGACCGGTTGTCTTCAGCAAGTCTCTATGCCAAGTCCAGGAGTATCGTTTGGGCGAGTCTTGGTCTTGCAGCAACGCGTAATCGAGTTCTCAAACCTGTGCGGGAAATTGAGTATTTGGCGGAAAAGGAGCCAAACAGTACCGACATTTTGAAGACAAACATGTTGGATACATATTATCCAAATCGAAGCAGTCACCTCGAGAATGTTTGTCTGTATGAGGTTCTGCAAAATTACATATTCAAGAGGAACATCAAAGAAGATACTGAGAAAGGAGTGTATGCTGTAATAGGAAGTGAGGGATGTCTGGTCAAGCAAAGAAAATGCCACTTGGTAAACCATCGAAAATTGAGTGGCGAATCTCCTGAAAAAAAGGAGTTTTTCTATTTAGCACTTTTGCAACTTTTCAAGCCTTGGCGTGCAGAAGAGGAACTGCTTGGAGATTTCCTCTGTTACGAAGACTCTTTCAATGCCGCCAAGGAGACCATAGAATGTCCTGCTTTTCCCAAATATGTAGAAATGTTGAATGCGGAAATTGAGCAGGAAGCAACGATTGCAGCTGAGATTGCCAGAGACAGTTCTCAGGACAGTCAGAGTTCTGCTTCATTGAGTCAGGATCCACTAGGAGGACCTGTTATCGAAAATGAAGCTGCCACTGCCATGAATGAAGTGGAAAGAGCCATGGCACATGCTCAGGAGGATGCGGTTAACTTAGAAGAGTTGGAAAGACAACTCAACATTGAGCAGAGGAAAATATATGACGAAGTTACCATGCAAATTGATCATGGATTAAGTCATGACAAGAAAGAATGCTCATGTACGTCGTTGAAGCCTGTCCGACTGTACGTGAGTGGAGAAGCGGGAACTGGAAAAAGTTTCCTTATTAAAGCAATTTCATGCTATTTGCAGGAAAGGACAGAGTCATCGCTGTCTTGTGTTGTCACCGCTCCAACTGGACTGGCAGCACATAACATTAAAGGGATTACTTTACATCGTTTACTGATGCTGCCAGTGGAGCATGACAACAAATTACAATATCACAAGCTATCTGGAGATGCTTGTTTTGAAGTTTCAAGAATCTTGAGGAAAATGAAACTTCTTATCATTGACGAAGTAAGCATGGTTTCCAATGTCATGCTTGCCTTTGTGCATTTGAGGATGCAAGAAGTTCTCAAAACAGAGTATGATGTGTTATTTGGTGGCAAACACATCATTGTTTTCGGAGATCTTCTGCAGCTGACACCAGTGAAAGGGCAACCTGTGTTCAAAATGCTCACGCATGAAGATACCAGGAAGTGCCTAGGCAGCATTGGCAACGTCAATATATGGTTAAACTTCAATTATGCTGAACTGCATGAAAATATGCGTCAGGCGAAGGATGAAGTTTACAAGACTATTCTACAAGATGTTAGAATTGGAAAAGTGACCGAGCATGGGAAAGAAGCTTTACATGCACGATTACTGTCAAATTTATAACCAGAACAAGATGTTGTGCCTGAGAATATTTTTCAGAAAATTACTGATAAGAAATCTGGAATATGTTTGATGCCAACTCTTGCAGAATGTGCCAAATTCAACAACAAAATGTTGCATTTAGAAAAGCAAGAGATTGTGAAACTGGAAGCTATTGACAGAGTAGAGCATATGGGATCAACAATTATTTTGTCTGAGAATCTGAAAACAAAATTGGATTCATTAGAGAAGAGTATATCTAAAACTGCAGGTTTTGAAAAGACTCTGAATGTGTGCTTGAACTGCCGTATAATTTTAAGAAGGAATTTACATGTTGAAAGAGGTCTGGTAAATGGATCAATGGGTAATGTTGTTGATTTTGTGAAATACAGAAATAGAGATGGAATTGAATTTTTAAAAATTAAATTTGATGGCATTGAGGAAGTACAGCTAATTGCTCGTTGCTCTGCTAGATTTTTGCTTGTAAAAGACTTATATGTTCGCCGTAAGCAGTTTCCTGTTTGCTTGGCATATGCGGTGACAATCCATAAATCGCAAGGTTTAAGTGTAGACTGTGCATTGGTGAATATTGGCAGTTCTGTGTTCAAGGAGGGTATGGCATACGTGGCATTGTCACGAGTTAGAACTTTATCGGGATTGTACTTGATTGAGTGTGATGTCACAAACATTTGTGCGGATCTAGATTGTGTTAAGGAATACAATAGGTTAAGAAGAGAGTATGCGCCACATTTGCCTCAGTATCCTTTGTTTGAGAAACGTGTGGTAGGCCGGAAACGAAGAAATGAGAACAATACTGGGGAGGTTGTAGCAAAAAGACAAAAAGTCAATGAACCTAAAATTACAAGCAGAAACAAAAAGGATTCTGTTGAAGATGTTGTTGGTTTTCAGTTTGAAAACAGTTCTGGTGTCAACTGCTATGCTAATGTAGTGGTTAATGTTTTGTTTTCTCTAAAAAATGTAAAAGAAGAGATTGTGGTCAATTCTGATCAAAGATTTTGCAGTTTGTTAAATTCTGTGTTAGAGAAATGTAGCACTGATAGAAGAAACATAGAAAGTGTGTCTGAAATTCGAAATCTGTTAGACAGATGTTCAGGCCAAACACAATTCTCTCAAAATATTCAGCAAGATTGTCAGGAGTTTTTAATGTATATGCTTGATGTATTACATGCTGAAGGTGTAGATGTAGATCAGCTGTTTGGGCTTTCTTATCAATGGCAGCATGACTGCGAGAACTGTATGGTATCAAGTACTACTAGTGTAGACTCAGAAAGATTTATATATTTAACTTTGCCAGACAGTAAATCAGTCTCCTTTAATAAGCTAGTAAAAGCAGCTGATCACAACATGGAGTGTAGCCAATGTAAATCTGAAATGATATCCACATTATTTATACGAACATATGGCCAGTATGTCATTTTAATGTTCCAACGATGTAGGCCTGATGGAACAAAATTGACAACTTTAATAAAAAATGTTGTCGCTTCGCAGTTGTCAATATCAGGAAGGACTTTTGTAACTGCAGCAATTATATATCATGACGGCCCTTCAATAACATCAGGATATTACACAGCTTATTTAAAGTCTAGAAATGGCTGGTCATTCTGCAACGATTCTGTTTTAATTTTCAAAAAACAATTGCCGTATGACCTTAAAAACTCTTACCTGGTGTTTTTAAAACCAAAATTTTAGGGAAATAATCTTGGGATGTGCTCTGTGGAATTTCAAGAGGTTCTAATGGCTCCTACACGATTTGGCCTTGAGGATAAGTGTAGTACAGAGACATAACTTTTTACCATAACACTGGACGTCATGGAGAAATACATGCACTTTGAATGAGTTCAGAAAAACTATTTCTTTTTATAAGCTAATTGAAGCAGCCAATCAAAACATAGAGTAGAGGGAATGTAAGTCTGCAACGCTGTCTACTGTTTTACATTGCTTTGTGATTGAAAGTGATGTAGAGAATTAAATAATTGTAGTAGTCATAGAGGTAGTGTAAGTCTGCTTCATAGTAAGCAGTATCAGTGTCATAGGAAATGTAGAACATGACTGAGCAAGAAGGGGAAGATATTACTATTCCAGGATTGTGAAAATGATCTTCAACATTTTAATTCTGAAAGTTGCGGAAATGCCAAATGACGGGATTGGCTTACAAGAAATCCAAGAGTTATAAATGGCTCTGACCAGATTTGGCCTTGTGGAAACTTGTGGTAGAGAGCAAGAAGTCATTTATTGCATGTAACGTGTTTTTAAAAACGATGGAGATTTTCTTTCAGAAAGTGGCGGGCTGAAAGTAATAACAGCACAAAAGAGTGTAAGCTGTTCATAGGACATCCTTGGACGTCATGGAAAGTAAGTTAACTTTAAGGAGTTCTGAATTTTGATTTCTTATGTTGTATGGGTTTTTTAAACACAATCATTTTGATTGTGTTTTTTTCCCCCGCTGTTATATGATGAATACCTTCAAGTCACTGTTTTTAGTGAATTTTGATACATTCTGAGAACAGCAAAAATAAACCATTTAACATGTATAATTAATTCTGTACTGTTTGCATTTATGATGTATATGTAGAACTGTGTAGGAGGCATGGAGAAGGTGAGGCTTCTGTAAGTGTCAAAGTTGTTGCATGCAGTGCTGCACTTCTGCGTATTCTTTCATATGCTGGACTACATCTGCACAATGAGATACCTAAGCAAAGGAAACACAAGTGATGTGATTGTGAAATGAGCAAAATAAATTGCACGTATTTAATTTCATCACCTGTGTTTCCTATCATTACGAATCACATTGTGCAGATCAAGTTTAGGTCTGTCCAGGGAAACATAGGAGGTTTGGACTTTGTTCAAGAGTGCAGTGGACATGACTCACTTCATTGGTAGACCTTCACATGTACTATCTCCTCTGTACTCTTCAACAAGTGTAAATCTCATCTGCAACCCTGAGTAGGCCTCACCTCAAACAAACCTCTGGATAGTAGACATCTTATTGGCATCCTGAAGCAATTATTTAAAATGTTAGTGTCTTGCGACACTTTTCTGAAACAACAGCAATGCAAAAGATGCACCATGTTTTAAGATAGGCCTCACTTCATCTGCATCAAGATACTGTTAGTTTAAAATGTATATCTTTAGGACTGTGTAGGGGGCCTGGAGAAGCAGAAGCTTCTGTAAGTGTCAAAGTTGTTGAAAAACTGTTTGTCCTTCAATCTTTTCCCTTGTCTTTTCTAATTTTTAAATACATGTTTTAATATTTTTCAAATGTTTGTTCTCTCTTTCACAGATTGAAAGTATAAAAACAAAAAGTGAGTAATTTAACGACAATTATAAGGTAAATGTTTTGTATTCTTTTCGTTACATTTCTATCACATTCACCTGCTATTAGTTCCACAGCTTCATTTCTTTAACCCTCAGTTTCCTGCCTTTGCTACTTTCCTCATTCCTTTCTCTATTACCTACTTACTCAACTCCTTCCACTCTTTTCCTCAGTCCCTCTCTTCTCATAGTTCCTCACTCTTGTTCACTCACTCCGTCTCTATTACTCTTAGTGTCTTTGACTGATCACTCTATCACTACTTGTTCATAATGCTTTCTCTGTGTAGTTGAAGCACACTAAGGGGAATATTATGAACACAGCCAATAAAATTATTGCTCTTTTTATTGGCAGAAAACTGGTGCAAAAGTGGTTTTAGCGGCAGTTTTCTGCCACAAAAGCAGCTTTAGCGACACATTTCTGCCAATAAAAGCTGCAAAACTTTTATTGCCTATGTTGATGATATGGCTCTATGTTACTTACATTTCTTTGCTGTTTCAATTAATCTTTTTCTGTTATTTTTTGTTTTCTGTTTTCTATTTTTTCTCTCTGTTATTCCTCATGTTTTAATTTTATTTTGAACATTCACTCACATTCTCCAAGAAACTCTTCTTTGTTAATGTTATACTCTCTTTTTTTTTCTTTCACTTCGTTATCTATTTTGTTTTTCACAATTAATACCCTCTTCTGTCTTTTCTTCGGTAAATAGATCTATTAAACAGTATCTCTTCTTTACTCCCTATAGCTGTCTTTCTTTTAACATCACTCTCTGTTTATTTTCCTTATACTTACACTTTTTTTTTTTTTTAAATTTTTTTGGTTAGCTCCCGGTCCGCGTAGCGGGAAGCTAACCCGGGAGCGAACCAAAAGAAATAGAGCTTGCCAGAGTGCTAAACATTCTAGCAATTTTTTTTGAAAGGGAAGGTAGTTCTGAAAAGAACTTTTTTTTAATATTTTTGTTGTTTTATATATTTTTTTTATTTTTTGAACATTTTTTGGTTTTTTTGTATTTTTTGAACGATTTTATATTTTTTTTGGTTTTTTTTTTGGGGGGGGGAAACAACAAAAAACAGGCGTTGAAAAGGGCTCAACAGGAGCAAAAAAAAATTACTGGGGGCGGTTAGGGCAATCATGGTGTTCATACGCCAGGTTGAGTGCATTGATGCTCATGTTGCCACAAGCTAATAATGCACGACAGTGCATACATAAGTGAATCATGTGCCCAAAATTTTCTTGAATATTTGGCACAGTTTCCCGTGCCTCTTCTGGTGTTAGAGAAATCGGTATTGTTGGTCTGGCCACAGGAGTTGGTCTTGGATTGTCAAGCATATCCCTTATTTCCGCCCGGCTGTAATTTAGTGGATGCTTCCTTGTCATGTGCCTGTGCATTGTGTGATTTCCATAGCTATATTTTTTGTCCGTCCCTCTGGACAATTGTTCTTTGCATATGCGGCAGGTGACATACCTCGCATTGACTTTTTTTTGGCCACGAGGGATCGAATAAAACTGCCAGATGAAACTGGCTTTCTTTCTGGAAACCCAGGGCACCTCTTCTAAGAACTGTGGTTCTTCTCCCTCCTCATCCATTTCTTCATCTTCCTCCTCAGTGTTGGTAATGACCTGGGGAGGTGGTCCTCTCTTCCCATGAGGAGGTGGAGGTGGTGGTGGGGGTCCACCAGCTGAAGCTACCAATGAAGCCATTTTCCAACAAGCAAAATAGGTCTTCCTCTCACAATGATGAAAGTCAGAGTGAGGAAAGAAGGAGGGGTTTTCATCATTTGGGAAAAACAATACTTCTCAACCAATGAAAAGTGTTATTTTTAGGTCACCTGACCTAGCCTTACATCATTATGAAACCAAAAGTGAAATGAACCAATGAAAAGTTTTATTAACAAGTCACATGACCTCTCACGCTCATGTTACGCGCTGCGGAACGCGCCCCGGTTAGCTTCCGGGTCGCTAAGCTTCGCGCCCCGGTCCGCGCCCCGGGACACTTCCGGGTGCGCTAACGCGGTACGTCACAAGACGCATTACGCGGCAACGCGATACGTCGCGTTTTCGCAAAGCGCCGCGGATCGCTTCCGGGGAGCTGCGTTTCGCGCCTCGGTCCGCGCCCCGGGGCACTTCCGGGTGCGCTAACGCAGTACGTCATAAGACGCATTACGCGGCAACGCGATACCGTCACTATGTTGATTTTTTACCGGGTCGCGGCATCAAATTGAGCTAACAGGAAGCTTCCCGGTCCGCGGACCGGGAGCGAAACAAAAAAAATATTTTTACAAAATTATTAATAAACATATAAAATATCTTTTTAGATTTAAATAAGAATACATTTTACAGCTATAGATATTTGCTATTAAAAAACCATTGAAATTCACTGAAAAAACCATAGGTTATAAACCATATATAGTTAGGAATTAGCATTTACAAAACCTTGAAAATTCACTGAAAAAACCATAGGTTATACACCATATATAGTTAGGAATTAGCATTTAAAAAACCTTATTTTACTCACACAAAACCATTGAAATTCCATATATAGTTAGTTGCACTAACTATATATCGCGCACCCGCAATCCACTGCTGATGATGTCACATATTACATCATTCATGATATGGTCAGTGACATCACTGATGACATCACTGATGACATCTCAAATGACATCACTGATGACTCCATTGATGACATCTCATTTGACATCAATGACCACATCACTGATGATATCATTCATGTGACAATACAATGCATCTCCTCACATTTTAATATAACCTCTGTTTCACCCAGTGTTAAATACAGAGTATAATTTTTGAAACCATTGACACACCAATACTAGTTACTACATATGTACTCACTGATTCCTACGTCTACACACACATTCACTCATTCACCCATACAATCATTCATACATACAATCACTCATCTTTACAACACTATCATATGCACTCATACACCTATACAGACACTCATCCATGGAGTTACTCACACACCTAGTCAGTCCTGTAAAGAATCAATCACACTTCCATTTTCTTGTCTATACAGTTAAACATAGAGCACCTTACATTTTCAAACATATACTAACACATACTTACCTTGTTATACAATCATTGATATAAGTACACATTGATCTGCACAGAGTCACACACCTCCCAGCCAGCCACACACACACTCAGTCTCCCATACAAATACTTGGACAATCAATCAATAACCCATATAGTTACTCATATAGCTACTGATCAACACATGCAGCAGTTTACAGAACAACAGACATAATGATGCACAAATTAAGACAGTTTAGTCACTAACCCATGCACTCAGTGAGATACATTTAATCACTCACTCATACAGTCAGTCATGCACCTACTAAATCCTTCATCCAGACACTTATACATCCACTCATTCTTCAATATGTAAGACATATTTAAACTTTACAGAAACATAAAATCACTGGATGTTGTTATCAGTGATGTCATCAGTGATGTCATTTGAGATGTCATCAGTGATGTCATCAGTGATGTCACTGACCATGTCATGAATGATGTAATATGTGACATCATCAGCAGTGGATTGCGGGTGCGCGATATATAGTTAGTGCAACTAACTATATATGGAATTTCAATGGTTTTGTGTGAGTAAAATAAGGTTTTTTAAATGCTAATTCCTAACTATATATGGTGTATAACCTATGGTTTTTTCAGTGAATATATATATATATATTACCTACTGGCGGTCGCCAGTAGGTATATATAGTTAGGATTTTTTCTCTATGGGTTTTTTGAAAATTCTATGTCTAATAACTTTGCCGTTTGTGGACGGAATTGGCTGAAATTTTCAGGAAAATGGCACATTTTGTTTCTGAGCAGCCTTTGAAAATTTGGGGGGGGTTCGTCAAGGGGGGGCCGAGAAAAAGGGGGGTCCCAAAACGTGTTTTTAACATTGAGTTTTCCATAGGGCGGTTGGCCTCACTTTTAGCCCGAACGGCTGAATGGATTTGCACGAAACTTGGCAAAATTGTAGGGACTGGTAGCCCGATGTGCCTTTTGTAGGTCTCAATATATGTGCTCCAGTGGATTTTGAGAAATTAACGTTTAAAAAAAGATATATATCTGTAACAGCGGACCGGGCAGCGTCCCAGGACGCGTACTTTTCGCGCAACGGAGCTTTGTGAAGCGAAGCTGATTGGTTCTCTGGCGTCTGTCAACATTCCAAAAAGTCCGTAGCGGCCGCCATCTTGTCTCTCGGTAGGATCGAGAGACAAGAGGAGGCCAAAGCGAAGGGGCAAATGACCATAAGGGGCAATAGTAGATCCTCGCTGACCCCCTACGTTTGATGTGGAGGTTTTAAAAGGGCCCCGCGGGGCAAAAAAAAACCAAAATAATAATAATCGAACGGCTGAATGGATTTGCACGAAACTTGGCAAAATATTAGGGACTGGTAGCCCGATGTGCCTTTGCTAGGTCTCAATATATGTGCTCCAGTGGATTTTGAGAAATTAACGTTAAAAAAAAGATATATATCTGTAACAGCGCACCGCTTCGCGTACTTTTCGCGTTACGGAGCTTTGCGAAGCGAAGCTGATTGGCTCTCCGGTGTCTGTAAACATTCCAAACAGTACGTAGCGGCTGCCATCTTGTCTCTCGGTAGGATCGAGAGACAAGAGGAGGCCAAAGCGAAGGGGCAAATGACCATAAGGGGGCATAGTAGATCCTCGCTGACCCCCTAGGTTTGATGTGGAGGTTTTAAAAGGGCCCCGCGGGGCAAAAAAAAAAAATAATAATAATAATCGAACGGCTGAATGGATTTGCACGAAACTTGGTAAAATATTAGGGACTGGTAGCCCGATGTGCCTTTGCTATGTCTCAATATATGTGCTTCAGTGCATTTTGAGAAATTAACGTTCAAAAACAAGATATATATCTGTAACAGCGCTCCGCTTCGCGGAGATAAAATTATATCTGTATTACCTAGCTGTTGCTAACACCAGTTAGCGACGGCTAGTAGGAGATAGCGACCATCTTGGGTCCCACTTTGCATGTGAGTGATATTTATCACTAATGACATGCAAAGTGGGCATGCCAAGATGTTAGCGACTGGAAACAGTCGCTAACATCGCTATCTCCTATTATCAACTTTTGGAAATATTCGAGATAAGCGCGAATATCTCCAAAAAGTAACAGCTGCCCTGAGCAGTTCTTAGCCATGTTATCCAATGGGAGGTGGATAACATGGCTAAGAGCATTAGCTCGGTAATGCATGAATATCGCTGAGTTTTCAGCGATATTAATGCATTGCGGTCGTTTTTTATCGTATTTGCGATAAACCTTGATAATAGCAAGGTTTATCTGCGATAATTTCTGACGGTAAAAAAATCTTTGCAATGCATCGTTAGGGATAAATATCGCTTAACTTTGGTAATATGCCCCAACGTCTGTTAACGTTCGATTCGAAGGAAATCAGGAAGTGTTGAAAAACATTGTCTGCGCCATCTTGTCTTTTTTCAAATGCCACACTTTTGTCGTGCACGGCAGCCATTTTAGATGCCTTGACCAGACCCACTCTGTGCACGCTGTCGATCCTTAGCATGGCTCCCCACCCTCGCAAGCATCTCACCCAGGCAGTGGTCACCCCCGCTCTCTGTCTTATGCATGGGTAATAAACCTCCCCCCATCTGCGCTGCTCTTCCCTGAGAATCACACCCTGTGCCCGCCCGACACCTCCCTTTCGCCCTATTCACTACCGCACCCTCTGACACTCCTTTTCCTCTGTGTCCGATTGTCCAGGCCGGTCCTAGGCTATCAGCTAGCCCTGCAGATGTAGTTTATGGCCACAGCTGTAAAGAATCACCCCTCTTCAAAGGAGTTATAGTAGATCAAGGCCCACACTCGATGAGATCCGTCACAGCAGAAGCGTTGCTATTATCTGAAAACCATCCTGTATTGTGATTGGGGAGGGGACCGAGCGTGAAGCGGAAGATTCCAGGGATGACTCTTTGTACATCAAAGTTTTTACAATTATGTGTCACATTAAAAATATATAGCACTCCGACAAAGTAGTAAGATTATAAAACTTTAATAATTTATAAATATATACAAGAAAACAAAAATAGTAATAACATATAAACATTTTTAGGGAAAAACAACGAAGTAGCGGTCGGCTGTGCGAATAGTCCCAACGCAGCACAACGTCCAGATTTCCGGCGGGGGGTGGGTCATCAGTAGCAAACTGTTGTGCGAATAGTTCCAAGGCAGCAGAACGCGCCGAAATCTAGATGACACGAAAGTGATGTCTAGTAAGTTGCCACCCAGCAAATAACGGCGTGGGGCGTCGCGGGGGGTGGGTCATCAGTAGCAAACTGTTGTGCGAATAGTTCCAAGGCAGCAGAACGATGGCACCAAGGTGATGTCCAGTAAGTTGCCGCACTGGTTTTGGTATCCTACAATGCTGCTCCGAATAACGGCGTGGGGCGCCCCGGGGGAGGCGGCGTGAACGGGCCTCTCCAGGTGGAGTCTCATCTGTTTTAGTGGGGCGCCCCTTTACCGTTTCAGTTGCCATTCCGTCCGCTTTTGGGCCACTGTGTCAAAATCCGCCATTCAGCTGAGTTGCGCCCACTCTTGCGGTGCAGCGATAGGCGGCTGCCACAGGACTCTCAAAATGGCGGCAGGCTCTTTCCTTTTTGGGCGTGGTCCACTGAAATGGCCCTGGGACACCTTGGAAATCGGACGCTTGTCTGCTAGGTCTTGGACCCCATTCTCGAAAGCGTCCCCTCCGCCTTGAGAATTCATCAAAAGTTTTGGGGGCCCCGACTCCTGCAGGCTTCTGGTGGGGAGCGGCTGCCATGATTGCTCGCGGAATGACCACGACGGAGCTACGAGATGGTGGTGCTCTCATGCTGACGCCAGTTTAGTCTGAAACATCCAGAAACAAGGTGGGGCTTTCATCGTTTGGGGGGAAAAAAAAGTTTTCATCCAATGAAAAGTGTTGTTTTTAGGTCATATGATCAAGTCTTCCATCATTAGGAAACCAAAAGTAAAATGAACCAATGAAAAGTTTTATAAACAAGTCACATGACCTGTTATGCGGCATAGGGTATAAAATGCGGAGAAAATACGTTGGCACGTGAGGCGGCGTCAGTAGCGGACTGATGTGCGAATAGGCCGAAGGCAATACAACGCGCCAAGATCCGGATGGCACCGAGGTGGTGTCCAGCAAGTTGCAGCACTGGTGTGGCCATCCTACAATGCTGAAAGTCGGCGTGGGGCGCCCCGTTGGCCTGTGAGTTTGCGTCAGTAGTGGACCGATGTGCGAATAGGCCGAAGGCAGCACAACGCGCCAAGATCCGGATGGCACCGAGGTGGTGTCTAGTAAGTTGTCGCACTTCTGTGGCCATCCTACAATGTTGAAAGTCGGCGTGGGGCGCCCCGTTGGCCTGTGAGATGGCGTCAGTAGCGGACCGATGTGCGAATGGGGCCAAAGGCAGCGCAACAATATTTTCTGACTGACACCACAAGGCGCTGAGATGCCAAGATCCGGATGGCACCGAGGTGATGTCTAAGTTGCGGACTGATGTGCGAATGGGGCCAAAGGCAGCGTAACAATATTTTTTGTATGGAAGATACCACTAGGCGTTGAGATGCCAAGATTCGGATGGCACTGAGGTGATGTCTAGCAAGTTGCTGTACTGGTGTGGTCATCCTACAATGCTGAAACTCGGCGTGGGTCGCCCCATTAGCCTGTGAGATGGCGTCAGTAGCGGACCGATGTGCGAATAGGCCGAAGGCAGCACAACGCGCCAAGATCCGGATGTCACCGTGGTGGTTTCATAGTTGAGAGGCACTTCATCTGCAGTGGGGCGCCGAGATCCGGATGGCACCGAGGTGATGTCTAGCAAGTTGCTGTACTGGTGTGGTCATCCTACAATGCTGAAACTCGGCGTGGGTCGCCCCATTAGCCTGTGAGATGGCGTCAGTAGCGGACCGATGTGCGAATAGGCCGAAGGCAGCACAACGCGCCAAGATCTGGATGTCACCGTGGTGGTTTCATAGTTGAGAGGCACTTCATCTGCAGTGGGGCGCCGAGATCCGGATGGCACCGAGGTGATGTCTAGCAAGTTGCTGTACTGGTGTGGTTATTCTACAATGCTGAAAGTCGGCGTGGGGCGCCCCATTAGCCTGTGAGATGGCGTCAGTAGCGGACTGATGTGCGAATGGGGCCAAAGGCAGCGCAATAATATTTTCTGAAGAGAAGACACCAAAAGGTGCTGACATTCCAAGATCCGGATGGCACCGAGGTGGTGTCTAAGTTGCGGACTGATGTGCGAATGGGGCCAAAGGCAGCGTAACAATATTTTTTGTATGGAAGATACCACTAGGCGTTGAGATGCCAAGATTCGGATGGCACTGAGGTGATGTCTAGCAAGTTGCTGTACTGGTGTGGTCATCCTACAATGCTGAAACTCGGCGTGGGTCGCCCCATTAGCCTGTGAGATGGCGTCAGTAGCGGACCGATGTGCGAATAGGCCGAAGGCAGCACAACGCGCCAAGATCCGGATGTCACCGTGGTGGTTTCATAGTTGAGAGGCACTTCATCTGCAGTGGGGCGCCGAGATCCGGATGGCACCGAGGTGATGTCTAGCAAGTTGCTGTACTGGTGTGGTCATCCTACAATGCTGAAACTCGGCGTGGGTCGCCCCATTAGCCTGTGAGATGGCGTCAGTAGCGGACCGATGTGCGAATAGGCCGAAGGCAGCACAACGCGCCAAGATCCGGATGTCACCGTGGTGGTTTCATAGTTGAGAGGCACTTCATCTGCAGTGGGGCGCCGAGATCCGGATGGCACCGAGGTGATGTCTAGCAAGTTGCTGTACTGGTGTGGTTATTCTACAATGCTGAAAGTCGGCGTGGGGCGCCCCATTAGCCTGTGAGATGGCGTCAGTAGCGGACTGATGTGCGAATGGGGCCAAAGGCAGCGCAATAATATTTTCTGAAGAGAAGACACCAAAAGGTGCTGACATTCCAAGATCCGGATGGCACCGAGGTGGTGTCTAGCAAGCTATGCAGTTGAGTTGTGTGCGCACTTGCGGCGAATAGGTCGAAGGCAGCATAACAATGTTTTCTGAATAGGAGACACCACAAGGCGTTGAGATTCGGTTACCACCGAGGTGATGTCTAGCAAGTTGCCGCACTGGTGTGGCCATCCTACAATACTGCTCCGAATAACGGCGTGGGGTGCCCGAAGGGGGGGGGAGCCGGCGTGAATGGGCCTTCCTAGGTGGAGGCTCGTTGTTGTAATGAAGGTCAACATAAACAGCAGGAGTGATATTGAAGGATGTTTATTCTCATTAAAAGTTAATATCATTAAAAGTCCCACAAGAAGAGATATAAAGACAAGATGCTGTCGTGTCCAGGTAAAGATCAGAATGACACGACAGCCAACACTCGTAACAGAATGTAGAACACAGAGTATGTCATTATGGAACCTTAGTGTAATTAAAGGTACAGATGCAACATCTCCTTTCCATAAACAAAAAGAAAAATAAAAAACAAATAACTAACACTAATACAAATAATAATCCTTAAACTTTGTCGGTAATACAGTATTTCTTCTAGCATAGGTTTCATTCAAATCAGAACCAATTTCAGGAAAAAGATTAGTTTTGTCTATTAAATTATCTGGAACACAACTTGAAGAATTCGAATTTTCATTTAAAACTGAATCATTATTCACACTTCCTTCCAAAACTGAATTATCATTTTCACCTCTATCTAAATTGTGATGAGACTCATCACTAGTTTCACAAACTTGTGAATCCAATGATGACTGTTCTACACCATCACCCTCTTGTAAGGAAAATCGCTTTTCCAACCCTGAATCTAAGGATTGTTCTTTATTTAAAATATCTTTAAAACACAAAAAAGAAGAATCGTCCAAATAACCTTTCTCTTCCATTTTTTTATGGATAATGTCTTTTTGAAAAGGTTCAATCCTAATAACAGCACTTTTGTTCCACCAGCCTTTGTTCTTAATCATCACTGATGAATTAGACACTCTGACCACCTGTTGAGGCATAGAATACCTAGACTCCCCTTTAACAACTTTCTTTGGTTTTCTGATGATCACCCAATCACCTGTTTCAATTTTCAAGTCATTCAGAGGAGAAACCACATTCTGTAATCTGTACTTTTTTTCAAAATTTTTTCTAACACACTCATCAATAGAACTAAAAGAAGTATCTCTCTCAAATTTTTTAAGAGCAGTCATATCTTTTTGAAATACAGGTTTGTTTATATCATTTGCATCTCTCCCTTTCAATAAGAAAAAAGGTGTGAAACCTGTTACCGAATGTGGAGTGTTTAAATAACTCCAAACCTTTTCTTTGATATGTTTCCTTACATCCATGCCTGAAGATAGAGCTGTTTGTATCCCTTCTTTGAAAAATTTGTTAGCCCTCTCAACTAATCCATTAGCCGCTGGAAAATACAACGGACTTTTAATATGCTTGATATTATGCTTACTTAAAAAATCAACCATCTTTTTTGACACAAAATGTGTGCCATTATCGGATACTAATTTCTTGGGAAATCCATCCACACAAAAAACTTTCTCCAAAAAATCAATCACAATTTCTGTACTAGGGAACCTCACAAAATCATAGGATATCCATTTTGAATAATAATCAGTCAAAACTATTAAATATCTCATGTCTTCTGCCAAAATATTATAGGGTCCTGAAAAATCTATTGCCAACTTTTCCCATGCTTGGTCTGGCAACAAATTGGTAGAAGTAACTGCTTTTTTACTCTTCCAATGCTTGTCCGATAGAAGACATTCCGGACAACAATTAACAAACTGATCTACAAAAGAATCCATGTACGGCCACCAATAAAATTTTCGCAAAATTTTCTTGGTTCCAGACATGCCAGGATGTCCAGAGTGTGCTCTTTCCACCAGACCCTTTTTCAGATTTTCAGGTGGTACAAAAAATCCACATCTGGTGATGAATTCATTCTCTAGACTAAGCTCGGAAGAAACTTGTTGGAAGGGAATCAAAACTTTGCTAAGATTTCTCAATGGTGGCCAACCTTTTCTAATGTATTCCTTGACTTTTAACAGAAGAGAATCTTTTTTATAACCCTCCAACCAGTCATTCTCCGTAAAACATCCCAAAGTATTATCACAAGCATCTAAAGCAGAAACAACTACACATTCTTCCTCATTTGAGTCTAAATTTTCATTCTGATTCACTAAGGGAATCCTAGACAAACAATCCGCCCTAAAATTTGCTCCTCCAGAGATGTGTTTCACTTCAAAATTATATTCTTGCAATTTTGAAATTATCCTGACTAATCTCGAAGTAGCTTGACCAGTACCATTTCCATTCATCAAGTAAATGAGCGGTTTGTGATCTGTAAAAAGATCAAAACAAGTACCCCATAGATAATTTCTGAACTTTTCGACTGCCCAAGAACAGGCTAAAGCTTCCCGTTCTATAGTACTATAATTTGCTTCCGCCACACTCAAACTTCTAGAAATGAAAGCAATGGTATTCTCCTTTCCATTCACGAACTGTGTTAATACTCCACCTAGACCTACACAACTGGCATCTACTGTGACAATACACTTGATGCCACAAGTAAAAGGCTTTAATGCAGGTGCATTCTTGATCATTTCTTTTACTTTTTTGAAAGCTTCTTCATGAATTAAAGACCAATCATACTTCTCATTCTTCCTGGTTAAACACCTGAGTGGTTCTACTACAAATGCATAGCCATGCACAAAGCGTGCATAGTACTCACTAAGTCCTAAAAAAGATCTTAGTGAGTCCTTATCAACTGGTGCTGGCGCAAGCATAATAGAATCAATCAGATCCTGTTTAGGTTTAATGCCTTCCTTAGTGATAGAGTGCCCTAAATATTCCAACTCTTGTACCAAAAACTTACACTTATCTTTCGATACAGTCATACCCCTTTTACTCAAGATGCTCAAAACTTTTCTCAAAATTTTGTTGTGTTCCTCAACTCCTTTTCCAAAGATGAGGATGTCATCCTGAAATGCCTGCACCCCTTTGATGTCCACAAACAACGAGTCCATTAGCTTCTGAAACACACTGGCCGCAGAAGCTAATCCAAATGGGAGTCTCGTGTATTTGAAGGCACCAAAGGGGGTTACAAACGTGGTAAGATCCTGTGACTTATCTGATAAAACAACCTGATGATAGGCTGATTTTAGATCAATAAGAGAAAAATGAGTAGATTCGCCTATCGCCATCAGCATCTCCTGAATCAATGGTAAGGGATGGCAATCCACTAAAATGTTCTTGTTTAGGGAACGTAAATCCGCACACATGCGCAACTTTCCATTCTTCCTCTTTGCTAAAACTACAGCTGAAACCCACTCAGATGAGCTGGTAGGTTTAATCACTCCATCCTTGCACAAGCTATCTAAATGGTCTTTCAGTTCTTTTCTTACGCTCAACGGTACATTCCTAACCTTATGCACCACTGGTGATGCATTCTTTTTTAATACAATTTCATGCTCCACCCCTTTCACACACCCAATTCTGTCTTCAAATACTTCTTTGTACTTTTTAAGAATCGACTCTAAATCATGTGAATCTTCAGACATTTTGCATTCTTCCATAAAAGCAATAGGAACATCCCCAAGAATAATGGGTGTATCGCTACCGGGTTTCAACATTATACCCATCCTACCTAAATCGCGCCAACCAATGATATCTTTACCTTTCTCAACAACATAAACTTTAGTTGTTATTTCTCTTCCAAGTAGTTCTACCAAACCTGTGAAATAACCTATTATGTTGATGTAATGACCTCCTATAGCCTTCGGATTGACATCTGAAATTAAAAGTTTGGTGGGAAAAGAATTATTAGCATAGGTTATTTCATCAACAATGGTTATAGGCGAACCAGAATCCGCCATAACCTCCAATTTAACACCTGCAATAACTGCTTCACCAAGGGGTGCTTTGAATGTAATTTCCGAATCAATTAGATTCACATTAATTACAAGGTTACTGATTTCATCCTCCATATCATCTAAAGCATTAACACTGGTTTGTGAAACATTCCTATTTCTAAAAACAGTTTTACATGCACTTTCAAGATGACCTATTTTTTTACACTTTACACATTTTTTTCCATGTGCAGGACATTTTGGATTATTAGCAAAGTGAGACTTAGACCCACAACGATAACATGACAAATTTTTCTTGGCAGAAGTGGCACCTCTTTCCTTTCTAAATTCTATAGTTTTCATTTTGTCGGTTACTGAACATACAGCCTCCGAATTATCCGTTCCAGATATAACTTTTGTTGACACTGAAGATCTTTCTATTCCGATAGCAATGTCAATTACTTCCGTTAAGGTTGGATTTCTACATGCCAAGAGACGTTCTTGTACCTTTTTCGAGAAACAATGAAATACTAATTGATCTCTTAAATAAATGTCTAACATATCTCCAAAATCACACTTAGCTGCTAAAATACGTAAGTTAGAAACATAGTCTTCTATACTTTCTTCTGGTAACTGTTTCCTTTTGTTAAAACTGTGTCTTCCCACCATAATGTTAGGTTGTTCATGAAATCTCTTTTCTAACCTTTTTACTGCTTCAGTGTAATCATCCCATGGAATGAATTGCCCAGCCGGTGGTTCACTTTCAGGAATGTTATCAAAAATTTCTCTTCCTGCATCACCGAGAAGTCCATATAACACAGCCCTTTTTCTTTCATTTGAATATTCCTTCCCATCTATTGCAATGAGATAACTCTCGAATGACTTATGCCACTGTTCCCACCTAACTGGTGGTTTTCCAGCATTCTGTAGGAAAGGATTAATTTGATAGGGTTGTATTTGATAAGACATTCCCTTAATGACTCTCAATTACCAGTTTGTATTTTAAAGTTTATAATTTAAAAAAAAAATTCAAATTTTTATTTTTTTTAAATTAAAATTTTCAAGGCAAATGCTTAGTTATTGTTCCCTTTGACTTCCGATTTGAAAAGAAACTGTATATACTATCTAATTACTTCAAATCGCCCTTTTTCTTCCTTCCTTCGTGATGAACTGCAAAATTACTTCCTTCGATGTTTCAAATTGCCATAAAATGGCCGCCGCGTTGGGTCACGTCCTTTGACCTTGCGCGATGACACCAAATACGTAGCGCACTCTGTCACGCTCTGCTTCTCAATGACGCGCTGACATTCAAGACGCGAGTCTCCTCAACAACGCGTAGCAGGCTGACACACGCGCTTCACTGACACGCTGCAATCTCACGCGGTTCCCGGCTTTGGAATTCCGGCTCCGTTTCAAAAAGAGAGGCAGTTAACATCCTTCTGACATCCAAGGTATATAATTTTGGTAAATTATTCTTACCGCAATATTTTCTAGCATGCCCATGGAAGTAGATGCCTCCTTCTTCTTTTGTTTAATTTTCTGCTTCTCGGTGGGTTGACTTTTAAACTCAACTGCCATTCAAAAAATTTTTTTTTTTATTTCGGATCCCAATCCATCGTCGCCATATTTATGTTGTAATGAAGGTCAACATAAACAGCAGGAGTGATATTGAAGGATGTTTATTCTCATTAAAAGTTAATATCATTAAAAGTCCCACAAGAAGAGATATAAAGACAAGATGCTGTCGTGTCCAGGTAAAGATCAGAATGACACGACAGCCAACACTCGTAACAGAATGTAGAACACAGAGTATGTCATTATGGAACCTTAGTGTAATTAAAGGTACAGATGCAACACTCGTCTGCTGTAGTGGGGCGCCCCTTTACCGTTTCAGTTGCCATTCAGCTGAGTTTCGGCTGCTCTTGATGCTACAGCGACAGGCGGCTGCAAGAGGACTCTCAAAATGGCGGCCTGTTCTTTGGATTTGGGCCTGGTCCACTAAAATGGCCCTGGGACACCTTAGAACTCGGACGCTCGATTTTTTTTCCTTTCCTGTACATGCAAAAAAAGGTAAATGCCCGGTACGTTACACGCTTCATCTGCCACGATGAACTCTCCAGAGGAACCGAAAAAAAATATAGTTGTGGTAACTATACCATGCATCGTCATATGGAGAGGTGGCACCAATTAATTATAGTGCTGCATAAAAGAGAGATTTGGAGGAGAACCCCTGACCTGCTAGTACATTCATCAAAGAAGTGGCACTGAGAGCTTCAGAGGCAAGGGAAACGGTCCCAAATATTTAGAAGAACTTTGGAAAGATTAAAATGACATGTTTAGATTGTGGCAAATTAATTTCATGTGGACAGATGAGTGTTACTCTAATAAATACAGCATATGAACATCATCATAGTCGATGGTTGGTAGAGACATTTTGACTATATCCTGGACCTGCCCGTCCTCGCCCAAAATGGCGCCGGAATAAATGGGACTCGTAACTCCTTGTTGTGTACTGGTTGCAGAACCTTGAAATCACGAGATACGTATGCAGTTTTGAAGCACATGGCGGGCGGGGACGAGAATTGATTGAATATTTCGACATCCCTATTGATATTAAGTTCTGATGTGTTATTGATTACTGTACTGTTGAAAGTTCGAATTAACGTCACCCATGGTACTTGCCCGCAAATGTATATCTAGATAATTTTATTGTAACTGGCCCTGTCGTATTTTAATTATAAAATGTACGTCCACCGATTCCGTAACTGTTAGACACCTTAGTTCTTGCAACCTAATGGCTCGCCCGTTACGTTCCTCTACAGTGTAAATGTCTATTCATCATATACGATTACAGTTTGCTCTGTGGCAGGCCCACGTGGTTATAGGCTCGTATTTGTATAATGAAATTTTCACAATAAAGGTTTTTAAAAGAAAACATGGTAGTAGTATATACATTGGTAAAGTTTTTAATAATAGTGACTGTTTTAGAATCATTAAAAGGCAAGTGAAATAAAGCAGACCAATTACATGAAGGGTAAAAGGTATAATACGAAGGAACGCAGTAAAGATAAATGGTCAAGGGCTGTTGTGTTTTCTATTCCTGCAACATAAAGTGATCGATAAGAATCTCATATTCAGGCTTATCGGCGACTAAGACAGCAGGTCGACCCTCTTTTGCTCAACGGCTCCGTCATGGGACGAAGAAACGCTCTTTTTCTCGAAAAAAGAATATATTTTACTTGCAGGACAGTTGTAAAATTTCCGGGAAAGTACATTAGCCTGGAACATTATAACATATATTTAAGAAAAAATAATGTTCGGAAGTAATGAAAAGCGTAATTTTTAGGTCATATGACCAAGCCTTTCATCATTACAATAAGAAAAGTAAAATGAACCAATGAAAAGTTTTATTAACAAGTCACATGGCTTGTTATGCTTACGTTACGCGCTGCGCGCCCCGGATGACTTCCGGATGCGCTAACGCGGCGCGTCATATGACGCATTACGCGACAACGCAGGTACAGAATATAGTCAAAATGTCTCCACCAACCAGCGGTCGGAACACAACCCCTTTCAGCAGGCTAAATAGTTCTGTTAAATGACAACAGAAGGGACAGGCAACAAGAACCATCAGTCAAAGAGGGGAGGGCTAGTTCTTCTCTACCGGGTTACATTGGGGCGCTACCGGAACTGATCGAATTGGTAGTCTACAGTGTTTCTGGATGTTTCAGACTGAAGCTGGGGTTAGCATGAGAGCAGCACCATTTCGTAGCTCCGTCGTGGTCATTCCGCAACCAATCATGGCAGCCGTTCTTTATCGTTATTTTGGGCGGGGTGGGTGGCGGAGCCGAGCTGTTTTGCAGCCATCATTGTGTGGAGTTCAGTTCATCTCACTAGTTTTGTATTTGTCATGAGGGGTTGTTCCTAATGTTTCTATTTTAGCGAGGTCAAAAAGAAATCCCATTAGTGGCCTACTGATTTTACTCGATTCCTTTTCTTTTTTTTTACACGATTTTTCGTTATCTGCAAAGACTAAACAGAGTATTGCGACTCTGTGTTTGTTTGTAAATAGAGAATGAACCAAAGAGAACTAATTCTAAAACAGTAAATACTTGGATAACAATCAATCAAATGGAGAGAGAAGCAGGCACGACGGATTACAATGGGGGCAAAGGCCTGCGTTAACTACCTTTCACTATCTGCAAAGAGAGAGTACTCCTAATAGAAATGAGGGGGGGGGGGCACCATTCAAAGCAGATCAGTGTGCATAAACACGAAAATGTTTTCACTTACCACGTACTTGACATTCGACAGCTTATGATATTTGCTATTAAAAAACCATTGAAATTCACTGAAAAAACCATAGGTTATAGACCATATATAGTTAGGAATTAGCATTTACAAAACCTTGAAAATTCACTGAAAAAACCATAGGTTATAGACCATATATAGTTAGGAATTAGCATTTAAAAAACCTTATTTTACTCACACAAAACCATTGAAATTCCATATATAGTTAGTTGCACTAACTATATATCGCGCACCCGCAATCCACTGCTGATCATGTCACATATTACATCATTCATGACATGGTCAGTGACATCACTGATGACATCACTGATGACATCTCAAATGACATCACTGATGACATCACTGATGACATCTCAAATGACATCACTGATGACATCACTGATGACATCTCAAATGACATCACTGATGACATCACTGATGACATCATCCAGTGACTGTGTGTTTCTGTAAAGTTTAAATATGTTTGATATATTGAAGAATGAGTGGATGTATAAGTGTCTGGATGAAGGATTTAGTAGGTGCGTGACTGACTGTGAGTGAGTGAATAAATGTGTCGTACTAAATGCATGGGTTAGTGACTAAACAGTCTGAATGTGTGCATCAGTATGTCTGTTGTGATGTAAACTGCTGCATGTGTTGATCATTAGCTATACGAGAGGCTATATGTGTTATTGATTGGTTGCCCAAGTATTTGTATGGGAGATTGAGTTTGTGTGGGGGTGGCTGGGAGGTGTGTGACTCTGTGCATAGATGTGTCAGCAGTTGATTCACTAGGTGTATGAGTTCAAGAGTGCATGTGGAAACAGCTACATGGGCAGTTGACTGTGTGCATGAGTGTATTGATGAGTGAATGGATATCTCAATGCTACATGTCATAGTAAGTACATATGTAAAACACAGTACATGTGAGAGTTGGCATATATAATTAACTGTGCATGAGAGCCACTGAATGTGTGAGTGGCTGTATGGATCATTGTGAACTTGTATCAGGGATTGTGTAAGAGAGTAAATATGTGTTAGTATATGCTTGAATAAGTAAGGTGTGTATAACTGTATAGTTAAGGAAATGGAGGTGAGATTGTTTCTTTGCATGACTGACTAGGTGTGTGAGTAACTCCATGGATGAGTGACAGTGTGTGAGTGTCTGTATACACTGAGTGTATCTAAGGTTATATTAGAGTCTGAAGAGGTTTATCGTATTAGCACAAGAATGATGTCAAATGAGATGTCATCAGTGATGTCATCAGTGATGTCATTTGAGATGTCATCAGTGATGTCATCAGTGATGTCACTGACCATGTCATGAATGATGTAATATGTGACATGATCAGCAGTGGATTGCGGGTGCGCGATATATAGTTAGTGCAACTAACTATATATGGAATTTCAATGGTTTTGTGTGAGTAAAATAAGGTTTTTTAAATGCTAATTCCTAACTATATATGGTCTATAACCTATGGTTTTTTCAGTGAATTTTCAAGGTTTTGTAAATGCTAATTCCTAACTATATATGGTCTATAACCTATGGTTTTTTCAGTGAATATATATATATACACACGTACATATATATATATATATATCACTCCAACCCGCCTTCACTTCTTTCTGTCCCCGAACAGACAAGCGTGGACCCGATATTCCAGTGCAATATTTATTTCGCCTGTGCCGCCATATATATATATATATATTTTTTTTTTTCAAAAGAGAACCCAGCGAGGCTCCTGTCAGCAGCACAGATTCACCACAGCACAGACGGAATCCAGACAGTTTCTTCAGTTTTGAGGTATTTTTATTTCATTTTCAACACCATTAGTGCAACATAAGAGGACGGTCAACGCGTTTCGGCGGATGCCTTCAACTGGACCATATATATATATATATATATATATATATATATATATATATATATATATATATATCCCGGAAAAAAACAAAGGTTTCAGGGACGTTATAGTTAGCTGGACATTTCACTCGTATAAAACTAGAGAAATTTGGCCGTTATAGTTACTTGAGCTAACTATAAACAGCGCCTCCACAATGCACTGCTGATGACGCCACATATTATTACATCATTCGTGACATGGTCAGTGACATCATTGATGTAATATGTGACGTCATCAGCAGTGCATTGCGGAGGCATGAGTTATAGTTAGCTCAACTAACTATAACAGCCAAATTTCTCAGGTTTTGTACAAGTGAAATGTCCAACTAACTATAACTATGCGAAAAAAGGTATTTTTTCGCAAAATTAAGGAATCTCAAAAATATCCTGCGAAAACCATTGCGATTTCCCATTTGCGATTCGCAAACAAAGATCGCAAATAAGGAATCGCAATACAAATGCATGAAAATTTGCAATTAGCGATTTTCTCAAAAATCGCTAAATTGCTATCGCAATTTAAGAAGGGACACAACCAGGTGTTAAAAAAAAGTGCAAATCAGAAACAGCTGAAGACCAACAGAAACTTATATAAACACACCCACAATGAGGTCCCAATTTTCAAAATGGCTGGTCTGTACCTGATGGCGAGGAGGATGAGGCTGCAAGCTGCGCAACAGAGAGGGAGGCAAATTAATGAGCGCATCTTCAGAGTCCGCATAACTTTGCTTGGACAGGAGGAGGACGAAATATATGATAAGTATAGGCTAAATGGGCAAATGATACATGATTTAATCAATGAATTGGACCCCATCCTGCAATGACAGACTAATAGGACCAATGCAATTCCAACGCATGTCCAGGTGTTATGTTGCCTACATCTACTGGCGTCAGGCACTTTTCAGGGAGTCATTGCAGTAGCAGGAGGTGTGTCGCAAAGTGCAATGTCACGAATATTAGCAGTTTTCTTTGATGCCATGATGGTCCAGATACACACACATAAGTTTCCCTACCACAGCCCATGAAATTGCTAAGACCAAGCAGGACTTTTACCAAATTGCTGGTTTCCCCCAAGTACTGGGTTGTATTGATTGCACCCATGTGGCGATATGTCCCCCTGCAGGACAGGAATATATGTATCGCAATAGGAAAAGTTATCATTTCCTGAATATTCAGGTTGTGTGTAATGCAAAGAACATTATAACGGACATTGTGTCACAATTTCCTGGCAGTGCACATGATTCGTATATCTTCAGGCAAAGTGGCATTCAGACCCGTCTAGCAAGGGGAGAGTTTGGAGAGGGACATTTGCTAGGTAATTATGTGCAATACATCATGCCATGCCTTGTACAAATGTGAAACTCATACAACCACTGACATCCTTTCTTCTCTCACATGTGGGCGACAGCGCATATGCTTTGCGAAATTACCTGATGACACCATATCTCAATCCAGCCACAGCTGCCCAAAGGAGATACAATGCAGCAAATATCTCTACAAGGAACGTGATAGAGAGAACATTTGGCCTGCTCAAGAGCCAATTTAGACGCCTCCATAAGACCGGAGGTGCAATGAAATACAGTCCCGTCAAATGCTGCAAGATAGTGCCAGCATGTGCCATGCTGCACAACATAGCGACAAAGGGAGGATTGGAAATGGAGCTGTCTGACAGTGATTTGGAGGATGGAAACCAACAAGTGCCACACCACCCTGCCCTACAAGGCACAGGCGCAGCAGAAGGGCGCAGGCGCAGATTGGAGATTACACAGAATTACTTCTGAGGTGAGTAATGATGACACAAACACATTACATGCAATGCAAAGTATACTTTATGTAAATGAATTGTGACCAGGGAACAGCAGCAAACTGCCAAAGTGACTAATGTCACACGACTCATTGGAAAAAATTAAATAAGTCCAAATGTAAAATGAAATGTACTTGAGAGTCAGTGATTAGGTCACAGCGTGTCAATGGTTAAGTCACCATTTAAAACCAAATTTCTGGATGGGAGCCTAGCGTTTTTTTCCTCGAACACCCAGACGTCTGTCTGCGACAGCATCTTCTTGACTTTTGTTGGTGGTGGATGGGGTGGCGCTGCGAGTATTGCGTCTCACTGCACTTGCAACAGGCACTGTTGTACTGCTCAGGCTTGAGGCACACTCACTACTTTCATCCTGTGCAGTCATGTTCACTCGGCTACCAGATGCAGTCATCATGTCTACTGCATTTGTCACTTGATGTAGTGCATTGGCAACATCTCCGCTCCAATGAGACATTTCCGTCTGCATAATCACTGATCTATGCGCCAGCAGTGTTGTGACTGTGGCCAACCTATTGTTGGTTTTTCCCTGATGTTTGAGCTGCTGTATCAGTTGGCGGTGCTGTCTGTTGTGCGATGCATGCCCCTCCTGCATGACCTTTGTGAGTTCCTGGACACTACTGGCCAGTAATGCAATGTTGCCTGACATCTTAGCTATTTCCTCCTTCACTAACCGAGTGTTCTTGCTCTGCAGGCGATGTAAACGGAGCATCTGTCCCTCCAAGCCACCCCAGACCGGATTACTCGCCTCCACCAGCTGTGGTCTGCGTGCTCTGCGTCTTCTCCTGTGCGATCTACAATTGCCTCTCCGGATCTGTGTTGGTGTGGGTGTTGCGCTGAATGTTTGCCGTACACTGACTGCAGGTGCAGCACTGACCTCATCATCGGACGCCATGGGATGCAGTGTTGGGACAGGTGACTTACGGGAATGAGGCACACGTGACTGAGTAGTTGGCAGAGCTGGTGTGTCCTCATGTTCTAATGCGCTGCTGTGGTGCATTTCCAGGCCATCACTGTCCCCGGGCTCATTACGTTCTGCATCTGTGAGGTTAAACAGTGCAAAACTGCATCAATGTATGCTTGTGAGGTTATGTCACAGGTCACAAATAATAAAATTCAAGTTATTTTGGACATCTGCTACACTATTTAAAACCGTTTTTTTGCATTTCTGTGTGTGTGTGTCATTGTAAGTACTTGGCCTGCCTACAACTCCCATGATGCACTTCCCTTACTAATGTAATAGTAGTACATGCTTTGCAGTGTGTGCATATGCTGTGCTGAGCTGACATCCTGACTTCTGTACTTGGGGCAATGTAAACATGCATTTCTCTTACCTTCAGACGTGTGTGCAGCTCCGGAGGTGTCCAGCTGCGTGACTCCAACAACAGCTTCAGGCTGGATGGTTGACTCCACCAATTCCTCCATGGGAGTGTTTCCAGTGTCTGGTGGTGTGCCCCCTCCTGTCTTATGTGCCTCCTTCAAACGGTCTGCAATGTGCACCTTGGCATGACTGCGCAAATCGTACCATCTTTTTTTCAGTTCCTCTGTGGTACGGTGAGTCACCCCAATGGCATTTACTTGGTTCTGGATCCTGATCCATATTTTCCTTTTTTCCTGCTCAGGTACCTTCAGTGAGGCTTTACCAAACAGCTTGTCATTGCTGTGCACTACACCCTCAATTAGGGTTTCTAATTCTTTTTCTGAGAATTTTATTTGTCTCTTCCTTGCACTTTGGCGGTCCTCTGCTTGAGTTTCAGGTTACATTTTGCAGTTCTTTGCAGGTGTACTCAGTCTCTCTCAATCTCACTCTCCTCTGCTCCCAGAGCCAGCTCCCTCCTCCCCCTGAGCCTCAGCAATGAAAATGAGGCTTGGACAGCACACTTCCTGGTTCTCTCACTCTCCTCTGCTCCCAGAGCCAGCTCCCTCCTCCCCCTGAGCCTCAGCAATGAAAATGAGGCTTGGACAGCACACTTCCTGGTTCTGATGTCATCAACATGCATCAATGTGCGACCTCGCAATTTGCAAAATCGCACATTGCGATTTCGCAATTTACGAATTCGCAAAAACCAGAAATCGCAATATTTTCTGTGATTTTTACCAAATCCTTAAAAAGTCGCAAATTTCATGATGCATATCGTTTTGCGATTCCTTATTTGCCATTCCTTAAAAATTGCAAATAAGGATTCGCAAACTCATTCAATGATGCATGACCCTGTATGCGTTGGAGTACCCCTGTGATTGGTATTACCTCCTCTGTAAGGCCCTAGTATATGATAGGGCAGGGGGATTAAAACTACTTTTAAGTCAGAGGTGCAGAAATATGCTTCTTTTAGTAGTAGACACGTTTGCAGAGTGGTGGAGAAAGGGTGCTGGGCCTCCGTCCAGCGCTCAGGAATTCTGCTCTGTAGGACTTACAGGAGGTACTAAGAGGGCTTCTTGGCCCCAAAGGTCCATCAGGAGTAATGTGAACTACATCCCCCTACCAGTACTGTGCCTGGAGGTGCGTTTGCAGAGTGGTGGAGAAAGGGGTCTCCAAAGACCTCTTAGCAATCCCACTGTGTGGGACTTAGTGGAGGTAATAAGAGAGGTAGTTGTCCCCCAAGGATGACCTTGTGGGCCAACTTCCCCTCCTATTACCTCCAGTAACTCCCACACAGTGGGATTGCTAAGTTGTCATAGCAGGCCATGCCCCCTTTCCCCATCACTCTGCAAACGCAACCCCTGGCTCGCCGCTCTTGGATGGTGATTAAAGTGCCCTTGGCTGCTGGGAGTTGATAGGGGCCAACTAGCCTACCTGATACCTCCAGTATGCCCCAGTTAGTGGGATTGTTGATAGGTGGACACAGGCCATGCCCACTTTGTCATCCACTCTGCAAACGCTCATCCGGGGATGCTCTTGGTTGGTGGATGAAGTCCCCTTTCCTCCTGAGGGTCCTTGGGGGCCAACTAGCCCACCTGTTACCTCCAGTAGGCCCCATACAGCTTATTTGTTGAGAGTGGTCTGACACCACACCCCCTTTTTACACCACTCTACAAACGCACCTCCTGGTGCACTGCTGCTCTGGAGAGGAAGTCCACTTGTGTCCTGAGGTCCTCAGGACACAAGAGGACCTCATCACCCCACCAGCAGTGTGTCAAGAGGGGTATTTGCAGAGTGGTGTAAAAAGGAGGCATGGCCTCGGACCACCTCTCAGCAATCACTGTGTAGGGCTTACTGGAGGTACCTGGTGGGCTAGTTGGACCACAAGTACCCTCAGGAATGAAGGCGACTTCATCCCCCAACTTAGAACACCCCAGGGGGCGTGTTTGCTGAGGGGTGCAGGGAAGGGTCGTGGCCTCTGGTGAGATGCCAGCTTTTCTTTTAAAAAAAATATGTGTGGCCCCCCTTTTTTTAGTATTTTTTTGGGCCCTGGGGTCCCCATCCCCCAGGGCCTGGGCATTTTTACTGTAGGGGAGCCACGTGGCCCCCCTTCCCTTGGCCACTTCACGCCCCGGGGACACCATTTCCCGGGGCCTGGCCAGCCTGGATTTTTTTTAGGGAGGGGGCTGCATGCTCCCCTCATAAGGCCAATTATGGCTCCGGGAACCCCATCCCACAGGACCGGCCTTCCTTTAAAAAAAAATAATAGGGAGGGGGCGAGTTGTCCCCCTCTCAGTCCACTTCTGTCCCCGGGGACCCCATCCCACAGGGCCAGCCCACAAGTTGGGGACCGTGGGGGGAGCCCCAATGCCCCACGGTCCCAGCCGGCTCTCCGCCTCTTGCGGGACCCGGCAATGCTTTTCGACAAAGGGAGCTGCTGACATGCAGCTCCCCTTGCCCAAAAGCAATTCTGCTTTGCTTCTTCGAATAGAGAGCAGGTTTCCTGCTCTCGCTTCCAAGAAACAAATCAGTGTTTGCTATGGCAGGGCAGGAGACATGCTCCCACCCTATAATAGCAAATGGGCAATGTCCCGGGGGTGGGCACCATGGGAAAATGTAGGAGCCGGCCCTGGGGGATGGCGGTCCCCATGGCCGTGAAGGGCTCCAGGAGGAGGGCCGCATGGCCCCCCTCCCTACGTTTGGACAGCCCCGGGTAGGTGGTGGTCCCCGGGCCTGGGGAACCACAACAGATTACCGTATTTCAACAATAAGTGCCCCGGGGAGGTGGTGGTCCCCGGGTCAGTGTGGGGGGCTTGAGCTCCCCACACAGAGTTTTTAATTGTAGCCCTAGGGAGGTGGTCCCCGGAGCTTGAGGGCCCACAAGGCCTCCCGCGCCAAAATGTAAATGCCCCGGTGAGGTGGCGGTCCCTGGGGCAGCATGGTGGGTCAGGAGCCACCCTTGCATTTTAAGTAGAGGAGATGGGGAGTTGGTGGTCCCCGGGGATGAGGGGGCTACTGCGGGCCCCCGCTAGCTAAGTCCAGCATTGCCCCTAGGACCTGGCCCACCCATGGGCTTATAGAAAACGAACCGCGGGCTTTGTTTATGTTTTATTTTTTCAGTCAGATACGTGCACCCAGCGCAAATTCGGCTGATTTTTTAAAAAAATATATAACTTTTTTTGCTCTAGGGGTCCTTCTGGGGTCAGGGTATTTCTGCCCTGCCCGCTTTTCTTCATTTGTAACCTTTTTTAACTTTTTTCTTGTGACTCAGTACTGAGTCACAAGATGGCTGCCAACACATTCTGGTTTGGAATGTTGGCAGCCAATCAAAATGAAGCTCGTGCTCGGGACGGTTCGTGAATCCTCCAGGTGCTCAGATATCGATATTTTCATTTTTTTTAATTTCTTAGAAACTAGTGAACAGATTTTCACCATTTAAAAAAAAAGATTGCTTTTGCCAAATTTGGTGTAATTTCGTTCAGCAGTTCGGGCTGTAGCCCTTTTTTCTCAGCCCGCGCTTAACGTATCAACCCGAAACTTTCAAGACAGGAGCTGACCTGAGCGAACCATTAGTTTTAAACATTTCACGAAAATTCGTCAAACGGCGCCAAAGATATTGGCAAAACAAAAAAAATATTTTGAATGGAAACAAGGTCCTAACTATAACTGCCTACTGGCAACCGCCAGTAGGTAATATATATATATATATATATATATATATATATATATATATATATATATATATATATGTATATACATATATATATGTATGTACAAATAAATATATATATATGTAGTGGGCGAGGCCAAGCCACTTTCCTGCTCCACTTTTGGTGGGAAAATAAGTTTGATGAGGATGAGGGTCCCTCTAAGCCTGCACCACCCCTGGGGGAGCAGGTGAGGTGAACCCCTATCCTGAAATTCCACCATCTTGAGATGAAGAGAAAACCTCCAATCAGTCCTTGGGCAGTGCCGCTTCCCATAGGAAGTGGTCACTAAAGGGTGTAGATGGCCCATTGGGTATTACCTGTCTCTTTATTTAGCGCCCCTAGATTCAGTATTTAGGTGACTCCCAGAGACCTGAACCTTGTATTTATTGGGGCAATGAAGACTATGAAAAGAAGACCTGGTGCATGAGAACTGAAGCCCTGCTGCATAAGGCAAAGGCGCCAAACCCTGCCAGCTGCAAGAAGAACTCGACAATTGCTGCTGCTGTGCTGTCCTGAAGCCTGGAAGAACTCCATGAACCCGGGAGCACCTCCAGTCTTGGAGAAACTGCTGAATAGCTCCCTTGGAGTGAAATAATCACTCCCATGCATAGCAGGCTCTAATCCCATGAAATTCGGGTTGTTGACTTGCTCCTCCCCGATGACCCTAATGCCGCACAAAAACAAGAAAAGGTACAACTGCTCCAGAGGGTCAGATGTGCCTCTCCACCAAGTTTGGAGGCAGCAGGGCCTACCAGAGCCGCTGCGTACCAATACCCGGGGTACCGGACCCCCAATGGAAAAAACCAAGAAGATTCCATACCGGACTCCCAAAGCACCAGAAGCAGGCAACCATCGAGGAATGTTGAGCCACCCAAGACCCACTCCATGAGTGGCACAGCCCTCCCGAGATTGCCGCTGCAAGTTGCCTGCTCTGGACCACGAGGACCGTGAGGACCTCAAGGACGCGCAACAACCAGCTGACCTGTTTGCTCCGTACCCACCCCCACCAACCCCAGCACCGACCAACCTGCTCTGCTGCCATGGTCCCCAGGCCCTTGCAATCTCCTCCCTCCAAGGAGACCCACCGGACTTACCTATAAGTCTAGCAGTGCAGTGCATTTTCAAGTGGCACACCAGTTTCCAAGACCCTCAGCACTCTGCTTCCACCTGATCTGAGATGGTCCCGAACTTCTACTGCTGGTACTTTTGTCCTGGTCCTGAAAACGACCTAAAACAAAATTGTGAACTTCGAGAAAGCATTGCCTGATTTTATATATAATTTTCTATTTTTTCACATTGATTTTTATGGTGTGTTTTTGTTATACATTTTCCAAATACTTTATAAATCATAACTCGAAAAGTACTTACCTTAGAATTGTGTTCTTGGTCTCTAAAATACCTAAAAATATTCTATATTTTTATAAATTGGTCTCAGATTTATGTGTGTCTCATTAATTGTCTCTTTGTGTGACAACACATGCTTAGCATGACCCTCTTATAAGCCTAATTGCTCTCCCATACTACTACTAAAGCACATTAGAACGATCTAGTTTTACCTCTGCATACCTACTGAGGAGTCACTGGACTCTGCACTGTGTTCTTCATTTTAGTGCACTATATAGAGAGTCAGCTTCCAACATTTGGTAGTTCGAAGGTAGGATAGACGACTGAATTTTCTGGGATCATCATTGTGTCAACATTGGACTGCATTAGTAAATCCAAAAATTGTCTTTAGCAAGTAAAATTTGTGATTGGTCTATTTTTTTACATTTCTAAAAAACGGATTGAGCCTTGGTAAGTCCATAAGCCAAACTATTTAGACATTTTAAAGTATTTGCTTTAGTTAGGACAAAGTATTCAGTAATAGTAATTTTTTTAAACTTCATAAAAAGTTTAGGTCAGGGAATTCTGCTCTCCCCTTGCGCAGCTCCATTGTTGCACCGCTGTCTTCCCGCACCCTCTGCCCTCAGGTAGGGTTTCAAGGCCCTCCTCCACACGCAGGCTCATCCCTGGTGGTCCAGTGGTAGAGCCTTTCTCTTCTCCTCCACCCGCAGGCTCCTGGCTGCTCCTCATCTCTGGTGGTCCAGTGGAAGAGCCTTCCTCTTCTGCTGGTCTGCCTGCCCAGCCGTCTCTGTCTTCTGTTTCTGTTGTGTCTTTTTCTGTCTGTCTATCTTTATTGTGCCTGTTGTGTCTTTTTCTGTCCATTTTCTCTTTATTGTGCCCGTTGTGTCTATTTTCTGTCTGTCTCTCTTTATTGTGCCTGTTGTGTCTTTAATTCTATTCCTCTTTTTGTGCCTTATTGTGTTTTTCTTTTTTATTGTTCTTCCCCTTGGTGCTGTTTTTCCCACAGCTGCTTCCCCAGCAACCCCTTCCCCACCAGTTCCTGCCTCCCACTGCGCTCCCTCCCCCTCCCCTACTTGATTGCGGGCGCTGGATGGCTGGGCTACTAGTGTGCCAAAGGCAAGCCTGTCTGTATCCCGTCCTTGACCCGACCAGGACCAGGGACCCTGGTTCTCCGACTCCCCACCGCTACGACACAGGTGCCCTCCACACACTCATCCCCAGAAGAAACAACAACTGCCAGCTGTCAATGCTGGACAACACCCATGGCCAGTTTTCTTGCCAACACTACGGCTGAACCTTTTCCATCTTCTGGACCCGCACGGCCACCGGCCACTCTCCGGACGCCAGTGTCCCTGTACCCCTAAGGTGCATCCTCCTCAACGTGCGCTCCCTGCACACGCACGCGGTAAAGATCTGGGACCTCCTCAACACCCTTTCTCCAGACGTCGCTTTACTCACCAAAACCTAGACCTACACCACCTCCGCCCCGACATCACCACTGCCCTCCCCGATGGATATAAGATCATGAGGAAGGACTGCCACAACCACCCATGGAGGAGGACTCGCCATCATGCACAAGAACTCTTTCCTACTCACCACTTACAGCACAGACGACTCCTTGTCCCCCACGGAACACCTCCATTTCCTGATCCGGACTGGCCCCAGAATGACTCTAAGAACACCCTCACCTAGTGACCTCCCAGACCATAAACCGTGTTCACCACAACCATCACAGACCTCATCGCGCCGCATGCCATCGCCTCCTTGGACTACATACTGCTCAGAAACCTGAACTTCCACCTCAACAACCTCAGCAACCCCAACCCCACCACCCTCCTGGACAACCTCACCAATATCAGACTGAAACAGGTCATCACCACCCCCACCCGTAAGGCAGGACACACCCTCGGCCCATCTTCACAGGAGGAAACAACATTTGCTTCAGCCACAGCACACAGCCCCCCTGGATGGACCACCACTGCGTACGCTTTTCATTCGAATATAACATAGCCCACAAATTTACACCACACCCTCTATGAAGGAATTAGAGCACCTCAACTCCACCCTCAACCACGATCCCCCTTCCACCATAACCAATGTCAACTCTGCAGCCAACAAATCCCACAGATGGATCACCAACTGCACAAACATGCTTGAACACCTCAGTAACTCGAACAGCACCCCATGAAAGCAACCTGGTTCACCACCGATCTCTGAGAATCCAGACGCACCAGCAGACGTCTTGAGAAAGTATGGAGAAACACCAAAACCCCAGAGGATTGGCCCACTTACAAGAACGTCATGACAGAATACCACCAATACATCAAATCCACCAAAAAGACCTGCATCCAGGACTACATCCTCGCCAACTCCAGCAACTCAAAGGAACTCTACAGCATGATTCAGGAATTCACCAAACCCCCATGTGAAGCCTCGGACGTCACACCTTCCCAGGACCTCTGCAGAAAACTCGGATCCTACTTCCATCTCAAGATCCAGTCCCTCTATGATAACTTCAATGAACAGACACATGACGCTGAAACCACGCCAACACCCAGCAACGCAAACAAGCCTACCTTCTCCCTCTGGAACCCCATCACCACTGACGAAACCACCATGACCATGAAGAACGTTCTCTCAGGAGCCCCCAGGGACCCCTGCCTGCCGCAAATCTTCCACAGAACTGCCCCCGCAGTAGCTCCCGAGCACGACACACCATCAACGCCCCCTTCGAATCAGGCACATTCTCCGATGACTGGAAATGTGCGGAAGTCAAGCCCCTCCTCAGACCATACAGAGCTCAAACACTGCAGACCCATTTCTCTCCTCCCCTTCGCAGCTAAAGTCACTGAGAAGATTGTCAACAGCCAGCTCGCAAACTTCATCAAAGCCAACTCCTACCTTAACTATTCCCAATTAAGATTCTGCAGCAACCACAGCACCGAGACCAAACCCTCACTGCCACAGATGACATCCGCACTCTCCTCGACCAGGGCCATATGGCGGCCCTCATCTTACTTGACCTCTCTGCAGCACCCAGCTCATCCTCTTCCTCACAAAGCAACCCGACATCACCAGACTCAGCTTCCAGAAAGGAATGAAAGACGTCACATCCTGGATGAGAAGCAGCTGTCTGAAGCTCAACTCAGAGAAGACAGAAGTCCTCGTTCTCGGCCCCATCCCTTCAGCATTAGACAACACCTGGTGGCCCTCCGCCCACAGCAGCCCCCTTACTCCCATGGACCACGCCCGCAACCTTGGCATTAAACTCGACTCCTCCCTCACCATGATCCTACAGATCAACGCTGTCTCCTCCTGTACTACAACACCCTCCAGGCCAGTTTCAAAACAGAGACCACACCAAATCCCCTCTTCTCAGGGAGAAGACTTGCCTGCCCCTGAGGGAACTGAGTGTCGGGAGCTCAGTTCCCTCAGGTGCTGACGAGCCGGCACCCGAGTTTATGTTCCGGTAAGTTGCGGGCAGCCCACGTCCTTAGCCCTTGGAGTACTCTCCCTCTCATTATAGGCTGTCGATCAGGAACCAGTCTCAACTATTTAGTTGTAGCCCACCAGTAGTAGTCACAGGTCTGGACCTGCCCTGATCCCCTTAGAGGGTGACTATACCCTCTGTACATATAATTTCTTGTATTTTTTTTCTGCTTAGTGTATCACCTTCTACCATGTGCCCCTCACCACACTTCACACACACCTGATCCTGACTAAGCGCCGCAGATCCTACGGGACCTCATAGGCATGAAACATGTAGACCTTTTGAGTTAGCCAGGCACATTACGCTTTGGGGGTAACACTTGACCTATGGGTTTTTCACTTTGACAAGGGTGCCTCCATATTAAAACATATACCTCTGGTAACCCTTAGTCAATTTTAAACCACTGCACGCACTTTGAACACTTCTTACTTAGTACACCCCCTGCACAAAGTGACCCTTCGGGGGACCTGTAGGGCATTGCAGCGCCGGCCCAACGAGGAGCAACTGCCCGATGATGAAGCATGACATCCTTCGGGGTGTGTGATAGCAAAAAGGAACAAGACTTGTTCTTCCCTTTCACTATTGGGTCCAAGGCCTAGTACCCCCATGTCTTACTCTGTCTTATTTCTCTATAGGAGTGAGCAATACTTTGCATACCTCCCTAGGAACAGTGTCCCCACCCTTGTGCTTTTAAAGTATAAAGATTAACATTGCAAGTCCCCTTGACCCTCCAACAGCATCAGGGAAATTATGTATATTGGTGGTAGTTGATCATACCACCAGATACCCCTAAGACTCCCCTAAGGACCAACACTGCCCCTGCAGTTGCCAAGGCCCTCCTTGGTATGTTGACTAGGGTTGGCTTTCCTAAGGAGGTAGGATCAGAGAGAGGTACAAACATTATGTCTGCATACTTAAAACATATGTTTGCTGACTATGGGGTGACCTATAGGTTCACTACACTAGACCATCCACAGACCAAGACTCTTGAAGGCATGAATGGGGACTCCCTGAAAAAAGCAGAAGAAGATGGAATGTCTTACTATCTTGTCTGCTTTTTGCTTACAGAGAGATGCCACAAAAGAGAGTAGGTTTATTCCCATTTGAACATTTGTTTGGACACCTTGTAAGAGGACCCCTCTGTCTTATCAACAAAGGATGGGAGAGATACCTCCAAGAAACAAAACAAGACATTGTAGATTAAGTACTTGTACTTCATTCAAGGGTGGCTGGATACATGAAAAAAGCTAACAAAAACCTTGAGGCCAGCCAAGAGCTCCAGAAGCTCTGGTATCATCAAAAGGCTGCTATGGTGTAGGTCCAAACAGGGCAGAATGTGTGGGCTTTAAGACCTGTGGCACCTAGAGTCTTCCAGGACTAATGGAGTAGACCCCACCATATCCTTGAGAGAAAAGGGGAGGTCACCTACTTGGTTGACCTGGAAAAATGTAGTAACCCTGATGAGGAAAATACATATAAATTGCCTTACTACCTACAATGACAGGGCTGATGTGACCATGCTTATGAGATGAGGAACAGGAGGCAGAGAGTGAGCCACTCCCTGACATCCTCTCTCACAACTCTAAAGATGGGTCAGTTGATGGAGTGGTCATTTCAGACATCCACATTGCCCAACAGCAGACTGACTACAGGCAAGTCCTGACTCAGTTGCTGAGCTTTTTCCTTGACCCCTGGTCAGAGTAACTGGTGTACACATGATGTGGAGACTTGTGAAAGCCTCCCTGTCAAAAACAAAATATACAGACAGTATGACTATATCAAGGAAAGCATCAAAGCTGAGGTGCGCAAGATGCTGGAGTTGGGTGTCATTGAACCGTCAAAGAGCCCCTGTGCCAGCCCAGTTGTGTTAGTCCCCAAGCCCCATTTTCAGGGTGGAAAGAAAGAAATAAGGTTTTGTGTGGGCTACAGGGGCCTCAGTGCAGTTACCAAGACAGATGCTCATCCAATTCCTAGAGCTGATGATCTCATTGACAGGTTAGGGGCAGCCACATATCTGAGGGGCTTTGATCTCACATTAGGATACTGCAGATAGGTCTGACCCCTGCAGCAAAGGAAAAAACAGGATTTTCCACTCCAGATGGGCACTTCCAGTTCATTGTGATGCCTTTAGATTTGAAGAATGCCTGTGCCACCTTTCAAAGGTTGGTGAACAGAGTCCTTGCTGGATTGGAGGCGTATGGTGCAGCCCATCTTGGTGGTATGGCTGTCTTCAGCCCCACCTGGCAGGATCACTTGATCCACCTCAAATAGGTCCTGGAGGCTCTGCAGAGAGCAGGCCTCACTATCAAGGAAAGTAAATGCCACATAAGGCAGGACAAGGCTGTACACCTTGTGGGTGGAGGCCAAGTTAAACCCCTACAGCCCAAAATCCAGACCATACTGGATTGGGAACCTTCAACCAAACAGGCCCAAGTCAGGGCATTCCTTGGCTTGACTGGGTTTTACAGCTGGCTTTTACAAGTTTATGGGCCCATTGTGGCCCCCCTCACAGAATTGACCCCTAAGAAAATGCCCCAAAAGGTAAACTGGACAGTGAGCTGTCAGAAGGCTTTTGACACCTTGAATGAAGCAATGTGCTCAGCACTCATTCTAAAAGCTCCAGATTATGCCAAGCAGTTCATAGTGCAGACAGATAACTCTGAACATGGGATAGGAGCTGACCTATCCCAGACCAATGATGATGGCCACAACCAACCTGTTGCTTCATAAGCAGGAGGCTTCTTCCCAGAAAGCAGTGTTGAAGTGCCATAGAGAGGGAAGCCTTTGCTGTGGTTTGGTCTCTGAAGAAGCTGAAAACATACCTGGTTGGTTCTCACTTCCTTGTCCAAACTGACCACAGACCTTTCAGATGGGTCTTGCAGATAAACAAAGAAAACACCAAATTGTTAAGGTGTTTCATATGCCTATAGGGAATGAACTTTACAGTGGAACACAGACCTGGGACAGGCCATGCCAATGTGGATGGCCTTTTCAGGTTCTTCCACTTAGACAATGAAGACTCCATAGGAAAAGGTTAGTCTCATTCTCTTTTGTTTGAGAGGGTCGTGTCGGAAAGTGTCTCATTTTCCAAACTCTTTAAAAATCGTAACTTTAGAAGTTCTTACTTTTGAACTGTGTTCTTGGTCTCTAAAATAGATATAACTTGTCTTTATTTTTACAAATCGGTCTTGGATTTATTCTTGTGTGTGTGCCTCATTTATTGCTTCTGTGTGTGACAACAATTGCATAGCACAACACTCTGATAAGCCTAACTGTTCTCCCATACTGCCACAAAAAGAGCATTATAATGATTTACTTTTACTTCTGCATACCTAATGGGGAATTACTAGACTCGCTGCACAGTGCTCTTCAATTTAGTGCACTATATAGAGAGCGAGAACCCACACATGGTCAGTAGCATCACTGATAACATCACTGGTGACATGCTCGTAACCTTTGGTTTTGTAAGTGAATGTCTAAGGTTTTTTTATTAGATTTCCTAACTGTAACCACTATCCGTTGACAGTGAGTATGTGAGTAAGTGCATGAGTGTCTCAGTAGGCCAGTGAGTGGGTGTGAGAATGTCTGAGTGGATATATGAGTAGGAGCGTGAGTCTCAGAGTGGGTCTGTGTGTGGGTGTGTGAGTGTTTAAGTGGTTCTGTGAGTTGATGTGTGAGTGTCTTAGTGGTCTGTGAGTGAGTTAACAAGTCTCTGAGTGGGTCTCTGAGTGACTGCATGAGTCTCAGTTCATTTGTGAGTGAGTACTGAGTCTCTGAGTAGGTATGTGAGTGTGTGTGTGTGTATTTGAGTGGGTCTAATAGTGGGTGCATGAGTGTCTAAATGGTGATATGAGTGAGTGTCTGAATGGGTCTGTGAGTGGAGGCATGAATCTCTGAGTGGGTCGGTGAGTTGGTGCATGAGTTTCTGTGTGAGTGCATGAGTCTATGAGTGGGTCTGTGAGTGAGTGGTGTGTGAGTCTCTGAGTGGGTCTCTGAGAGGGCAAATGAGTCTCTCAGTGGATCTGTGAGTAGGTGCCTGAGTCTCTGAATGGGTCTGTGAGTAGCTACATGAGCGACTGAGTGGGTTACTTAGTGGCTTCATGAGTGTTTGAGTGGGTGTGAGAATGGGTACATGAGTCTCTGAGTGGGACTGTGAGTGTGTGTGTCTTAGTGGGTATATGAGTGGTTGTATGAGTCTCTGAGTGGGTCTGTGAGTGGGTGCATGAGTCTGAATGGATCTGTGGGTGGGTGCATAAGTATCTGAGTGGGTCTGTGACAGGGTGCAAGTATGTCTGAGTGGGTCTGTGAGTGGGTGGATGAGTGTCTGAATGGGTCTCTGAGTGAGTACTGAGTCTCTGAGTGGTTCTGTGAGCGGGTGCATGAGTGCCTGAGTAGGTGCATGAGTGTGTGAGTGGGTCTGTGAGGAAGCCTATACATGGTTCTGTGACTGGGTGCATGAGCGTCTGAGTGAGTCTGTGAGTGGCTGCGTGAGTCTGTGAGTGGGCCTGTGAGTGGATGCATAAGTGTCCTAGTAGGTCTGTGAATGGGTATGTGAGTGGATCTGTGAGTGGGTGCATGAGTCTCTAAGTGGGTCTGTGAGCAGGTGCATGAGTGTCTGAGTGGGTCTATAAGTGGCTACATGAGCATTTGAGTGGGTCTGTTAGTGGGTGCATGAGTGTGTGAATGGGTGTGAAAGTGGGTGCATGAGTCTCTGAGTGGGAATGTGAGTATGTATGTATGACTGGGTATGAGAGTGGTTGTATGAGTCTCTGACTGGGTCTTTGAGTAGATGCAAGATTTTATGAGTGGGTCTGTGGGTAGGTGCGAAAGTATCTGAATAGGTATATGACTAGGTACAAGTGTGTCTGAGTGGGTCTTTGAGTGGGTGCATGAGTGTCTGAATGGGTTTCTGAGTGAGTACTGAGTCCCTGAGTCGGGCTATGAGAGGATGCATGAGTGTGTGAGTGGGGTCTGTGAGTGGGTGCATGAGTGGGTCTGTGAGGTAGTCTATGTATGGTTCTGGGACTGGGTGCATGAGTGTCTGAGTGAGTCTGTGAGTGACTGCGTGGGTCTGTCAGTGGGCCTGTGAGTGGATGCATAAGTGTCCTAGTGGGTCAGTGAGTGTGCATGTGAGTGCGTGCATGAGTCTCTGAGTGGGTCTGTGAGCAGGTGCATGAGTGTCTGAGTGTGTAGGTAAATGGGTACATATGTGTCAGAGGGGGGATGTGAGTGGATGTGTGCATATCGGAGAGGGTTTCTGAGTAGCTTGTGTGCCTGAGTTGGTCTGTGAAAGGGTTCATGAGTGTCTGAGTGGTCTGTAAGTGAGTCTGTGAGTGGGTGCATGAGTATCTGAGTGGGTCTTTGAGTGGGTGTGTGAGTGGATCTGAGAGTGGGTGTGTGATTCTCTCAGTGGGTCTGTGAATGTGTGCATGAGTATGTGAGTGAGTCTCTGAGGTGCTACGTGAGACTCTGAGTGGGTCTGTGATTGGGTGTAGCACTGTAAGTGGAGCTCTGAATGAGTACATTAGTATCTGACTGAGTATCTGAATTTTTTTTAACATTTTGTTTGCAATATTCAAGAATTTGTCAAGACATTAGAAGGGGGTCCATGCTGAATCTTGTGATGCATTCACAAATATCACACATGGAAATAAAAAATATTTTCCGACATGATTAACACAAAAGGAGTCTCACAAACACTCTTATATGCCATGCATGGGGTTAGGATACCTCTACCCTGACTGCTTATACCACTTTTCATTTTTGCTTTCTTCCTCGGGGACCGGATCACTGAAACAATATTGATGACCCGAATATAGAACTACCAAAATACCTCCAAATAAGTACAAGAATATCGAATCAAAAATATCGTTGTAAAAAATATAGATTGTCAAAATATCGAATTTTTTTAAATGCTTTAAAGTAATAACAAATTAATTAAATAATAAATATAATTAACTTAAGTATACGTAAAATACTTAAACAACCTTAAAATTAATAAATAATTAATGTAAGTAAAAAAACATACAAATTGATTTATTAATACATATATATATGAACGTAATACTAATAATAAATATAAAATATTTTTACCGTAGGATAGCGGAAAGGGTAAAATTTACTATTACCACTCCAGTGATTGCAACAGTAGAGAAAGCATTGGATAGCGTAAGGGTAAAAATTATTATTCCCACTCCAGTGAGTGCAACATTAGGGAAAGCGTTGGATAGCGGGAGGGTAAAAACTTACTATTCCCACTCCAGAGAGTGCAACAGTAGGGAAAGCGTTGTATAGCGTAGGGGTAAAAATGACTATTCCCACTCCAGAGAGTGCAACAGTAGGGAAAGCGTTGGATAGCGTAGGGGTAAAAATTACTATTCCCACTCCAGAGAGTGCAACAGTAGGGAAAGCGTTGGATAGCGTAGGGATAAAAATTACAATTCCCACTCCAGAGAATGCAACAGTAGGGAAAGCATTGGATAGCGGGAGGGTAAAAATTACTATTCCCACTCCAGAGAGTGCAACATTAGGGAAAGCATTGGATAGCGTAGGGGTAAAAATTACTATTCCCACTCCAGAGAGTGCAACAGTAGGGAAAGCGTTGGATACCATAGGGGTGAAAATTACCTATTCTCAGTCCAGGGAGTGCAACAGTAGGGAAATCGTTGGATAGCCTAGGGGTAAAAATTACTATTCCCACTCCAGAGAGTGCAACAGTAGGGAAGGCGTTGGATAGTGGGAGGGTAAAAAATATTATTCCCACTCCAGTGAGTGCAACAGTAGGGAAAGTGTTGGATAGCGGGAGGGTAAAAATTACTATTCCCACTCCAGAGTGTGCAACAGTAGGGAACACGTTGTATAGCCTAGGGTTAAAAATGACTATTCCCACTCCAGAGAGTGCAACAGTAGGGAAAGCGTTGGATAGCGTAGGGGTAAAAATTACTATTCCCACTCCAGAGAGTGCAACAGTAGGGAAAGCGTTGGATAGCGTAGGGATAAAAATTACTATTCCCACTCCAGAGAGTGCAACAGTAGGGAAAGCATTGGATAGCGGGAGGGTTAAAATTACTATTCCCACTCCAGAGAGTGCAACAGTAGGGAAAACGTTGGATAGCGTAGGGGTCAAAATTACTATTCCAACTCCAGAGAGTGCAACAGTAGGGAAAGCGGTGGATAGCGGGAGGGTAAAAATTAATATTCCCACTCCAGTGAGTGCAACAGTAGGGAAAACGTTGGATAGCGTAGGGGGTAAAAATTACTATTCCCACTCCAGAGAGTGCAACAGTAGGGAAACCGTTGGATAGCATAGGGGTAAAAACTACTATTCCCACTCCAGAGAGTGCAACAGTAGGAAAAGCGTTGGATAGCGTAGGGGTCAAAATTACCATTCCTACTCCAGGGAGTGCAACAGTAGGGAAAGCGTTGGATAGCGTAGGGGTAAAAATTACTATTCCCACTCCAGAGAGTGCAACAGTAGGGAAAGCGTTGGATAGCGTAGGGGTCAAAATTACTATTCCCACTCCAGAGAGTGCAACAGTAGGGAAAGCGTTGGATAGCGTAGGGGGAAAAATTACTATTCCAACTCCAGAGAGTGCAACAGTAGGGAAAGCGTTGGATAGCGTAGGGGTAAAAATTACTATTCCCACTCCAGAGATTCCAACAGTAGGGAAGGCGTTGGATAGTGGGAGGGTAAAAATTGTTATTCCCACTCCATTGAGTGCAACAGTAGGGAAAGCGTTGGACAGCGTAGGGGTCAAAATTATTATTCCCACACCAGAGAGTGCAACAGAAGGCAAGGCGTTGGAAAGTGGGAGGGTAAACATTACTATTCCCACTCCAGTGAGTACAACAGTAGGGAAAGCGTTGGAAAGTGTAGGGGTAAAAATGACTATTCCAACTCCAGAGAGTGCAACAGTAGGGAAAGCGTTGTATAGCGTAGGGGTCAAAATTACTATTACCACTGCAGAGAGTCCAACAGTAGGTAAGGCGTTGGATAGTGGGAGGGTAAAAATTGCTATTCCCACTCCATTGAGTGCAACAGTAGGGAAAGCGTTGGACAGTGTAGGGGTTAAAATTACTATTCCCACACCAGAGAGTGCAACAGAAGGCAAGGCGTTGGATAGTGGGAGGGTAAACATTACTATACCCACACCAGTGAGTGCAACAGTAGGGAAAGCGTTGGATAGCGTAGGGGTCAACATTACTATTTCCACTCCAGAGAGTGCAATAGTAGGGAAAGCGTTGGATACCGTACGGGCCAAAATTACTATTACCACTGCAGAGAGTGCAACAGTAGGGAAAGCGTTGGATAGTGTAGGGGTAAAAATTACCATTCCAACTCCAGAGAGTGCAACAGTAGGGAAAGCGTTGGATAGCGTAGGGGTAAAAACTTACAATTCCCACTCCAGAGAGTGCAACAGTAGGGAAGGCGTTGGATAGTGGGAGGGTAAAAATTATTATTCCCACTCCAGTGAGTGCAACATTAGGGAAAGCGTTGGACAGCGTAGGGGTCAAAATTACTATTCCCACTCCAGAGAGTGCAACTATAGGGAAGGCATTGGATAGTGGGAGGGTAAAAAATACTATTTCCACTCCAGTGAGTGAAACAGTAGGGAAAGCGTTGGATAGCGTAGGGGTAAAAATTACTATTCCAACTCCAGAGAGTGCAACAGTAGGGAAACCGTTGGATAGCGTAGGGGTAAAAATGACTATTCCCACTCCAGAGAGTGCAACAGTAGAGAAAGCGTAGCATAGCGTAGGGGTAAAAATTACTATTCCCACTCCAGAGAGTGCAACAGTAGGGAAAGCGTTGGATAGAGTAGGGGTCAAAATTACTATTCGTACTCCAGGGAGTGCAACAGTAGGGAAAGCGTTGGATAGCGTAGGGGTAAAAATTACTATTCCCACTCCAGAGAGTGCAACAGTAGGGAAGGCGTTGGATAGTGGGAGGGTAAAAAATATTATTCCCACTCCAGCGAGTGCAACCGTAGGGAAAGTGTTGGATAGCAGGAGGGTAAAAATTACTATTCCCACTCCAGAGAGTGCAACAGTAGAGAAAGCGCTGTATAGCGTAGGGGTAAAAATTACTATTCCCACTCCAGAGAGTGCAACAGTAGGGAAAGCGTTGGATAGCGTAGGGGTAAAAATTACTATTCCCACTCCAGTGAGTGCAACAGTAGGGAAAGCGTTGGATAGCGTAGGGGTAAAAATTACTATTCCAACTCCAGAGAGTGCAACAGTAGGGAAACCGTTGGATAGCGTATGGGTAAAAATTACTATTCCCACTCCAGAGAGTGGAACAGTAGAGAAAGCGTAGCATAGCGTAGGGGTAAAAATTACTATTCCCACTCCAGAGTGTGCAACAGTAGGGAAAGCGTTGGATAGCGTAGGGGTAAAACTTACTATTCCAACTCCAGAGAGTGCAACAGTAGGGAAAGCGTTGGATAGCGTAGGGGTAAAAATTACTATTCCCACTCCAGAGAGTGCAACAGTAGGGAAGGCATTGGATAGAGAGAGGGTAAAAATTACTATTCCCACTCCCGTGAGTTCAACAGTAGGGAAAGCGTTGGACAGCGTAGGGGTCAAAATTACTATACCCACTCCAGAGAGTGCAACAGTAGGGTAGGCATTGGATAGTGGGAGGGTAAAAATTACTATTCCCATTCCAGTGAGTGCAACAGTATGGAAAGCGTTGGATAGCGCAGGGGTAAAAATTACTATTCCAACTCCAGAGAGTGCAACAGTAGGGAAACCGTTGGATAGCGCAGGGGTAAAAATTACTATTCCCACTCCAGAGAGTGCAACAGTAGAGAAAGCGTAGCATATCGTAGGGGTAAAAATTACTATTCCCACTCCAGAGAGTGCAACAGTAGGGAAAGTGTTGGATAGTGTAAGGGGTCAAAATTACTATTCCTACTCCAGAGAGTGCAACAGTAGGGAAAGTGTTGGAAAGCGTAGGGGTAAAAATTACTACTCCCACTCCAGAGAGTGCAACAGTAGGGAAAGCGTTGGATAGCGTAGGGGTAAAAATTACTATTCCCTCTCAAGAGAGTGCAACAGTAGGGAAAGCGTTGGATAGCGTATGGGTAAAAATTACTATTCCCACTCCAGAGAGTGCAACAGTAGGGAAGGCGTTGGATAGTGGGAGGGTAAAAAATATTATTCCCACTCCAGCGAGTGCAACAGTAGGGAAAGTGTTGGATAGCGGGAGGGTAAAAATGACTATTCCCACTCCAGAGAGTGCAACAGTAGGGAAAGCATTGTATAGCGTAGGGGTAAAAATTACTATTCCCACTCCAGAGAGTGCAACAGTAGGGAAAGCGTTGGATAGAGTAGGGGTCAAAATTACTATTCGTACTCCAGGGAGTGCAACAGTAGGGAAAGCGTTGGATAGCGTAGGGGTAAAAATTACTATTCCCACTCCAGAGAGTGCAACAGTAGGGAAGGCGTTGGATAGTGGGAGGGTAAAAAATATTATTCCCACTCCAGCGAGTGCAACCGTAGGGAAAGTGTTGGATAGCAGGAGGGTAAAAATTACTATTCCCACTCCAGAGAGTGCAACAGTAGAGAAAGTGCTGTATAGCGTAGGGGTAAAAATTACTATTCCCACTTCAGAGAGTGCAACAGTAGGGAAAGCGTTGGATAGCGTAGGGGTAAAAATTACTATTCCCACTCCAGTGAGTGCAACAGTAGGGAAAGCGTTGGATAGCGTAGGGGTAAAAATTACTATTCCAACTCCAGAGAGTGCAACAGTAGGGAAACCGTTGGATAGCGTATGGGTAAAAATTACTATTCCCACTCCAGTGAGTGGAACAGTAGAGAAAGCGTAGCATAGCGTAGGGGTAAAAATTACTATTCCCACTCCAGAGTGTGCAACAGTAGGGAAAGCGTTGGATAGCGTAGGGGTAAAAATTACTATTCCAACTCCAGAGAGTGCAACAGTAGGGAAAGCGTTGGATAGCGTAGGGGTAAAAATTACTATTCCCACTCCAGAGAGTGCAACAGTAGGGAAGGCATTGGATAGAGAGAGGGTAAAAATTACTATTCCCACTCCCGTGAGTTCAACAGTAGGGAAAGCGTTGGACAGCGTAGGGGTAAAAATTACTATACCCACTCCAGAGAGTGCAACAGTAGGGTAGGCATTGGATAGTGGGAGGGTAAAAATTACTATTCCCATTCCAGTGAGTGCAACAGTATGGAAAGCGTTGGATAGCGTAGGGGTAAAAATTACTATTCCAACTCCAGAGAGTGCAACAGTAGGGAAACCGTTGGATAGCGCAGGGGTAAAAATTACTATTCCCACTCCAGAGAGGGCAACAGTAGAGAAAGCGTAGCATATCGTAGGGGTAAAAATTACTACTCCCACTCCAGAGAGTGCAACAGTAGGGAAAGCGTTGGATAGCGTAGGGGTAAAAATTGCTATTCCCTCTCAAGAGAGTGCAACAGTAGGGAAAGCGTTGGATAGGGTATGGGTAAAAATTACTATTCCCACTCCAAAAATTACTATTCCCACTCCCGCCGGGGATGCTTGGTCGCACCTTAGAGATACCCATCAGGGACCATCTCTCAGGGTGAGCCAGGACGGGTTTCCCAGCGGTCGAAGCGTGGAGATACTCCTCCGGGATTCGATTCCTAGCGCTTTATAAACCCACAATTAAGAGAGTGCAACAGTAGGGAAGGCGTTGGATAGTGGGAGGGTAAAAAATATTATTCCCACTCCAGCGAGTGCAACAGTAGGGAAAGTGTTGGATAGCGGGAGGGTAAAAATGACTATTCCCACTCCAGAGAGTGCAACAGTAGGGAAAGCATTGTATAGCGTAGGGGTAAAAATTACTATTCCCACTCCAGAGAGTGCAACAGTAGGGAAAGCGTTGGATAGCGTAGGGGTAAAAATTACTATTCCCACTCCAGTGAGTGCAACAGTAGGGAAAGCGTTGGATAGCGAAGGGGTAAAAATTACTATTCCAACTCCAGAGAGTGCAACAGTAGGGAAAGCGTTGGATAGCGTAGGGGTAAAAATTACTATTCCCACTCCAGAGAGTGCAACGGTAGGGAAAGCGTAGCATAGCGTAGGGGTAAAAAATACTATTCCCACTCCAGAGAGTGCAACAGTAGGGAAAGCATTGGATAGCGTAGGGGTAAAAATTACTATTCCAACTCCAGAGAGTGCATCAGTAGGGAAAGCGTTGGATAGCGTAGGGGTAAAAATTACTATTCCCACTCAAGAGAGTGCAACAGTAGGGAAAGCGTTGGATAGCGGGAGGGTAAAAATTACTATTCCCACTCCAGTGAGTGCAACAGTAGGCAAAACGTTGGATAGCGTAGGGGTAAAAATTACTATTCCCACTCCAGAGAGTGCAACAGTAGGGAAACCGTTGGATAGCGTAGGGGTAAAAATTACTATTCCCACTCCAGAGAGTGCAACAATAGGAAAAGTGTTGGATAGCGTAGGGGTCAAAATTACTATTCCTACTCCAGAGAATGCAATAGTAGGGAAAGCGTTGGATAGCGTAGGGGGCAAAATTACTATTACCACTCCAGAGAGTGCAACAGTAGGGAAAGCGTTGGATAGCGTAGAGGTAAAAATGACTATTCCAACTCCAGAGAGTGCAACAGTAGGGAAAGAGTTGGATAGCGTAGGGGTAAAAATTACTATTCCCACTCCAGAGAGTGCAACAGTAGGGAAGGCGTTGGATAGTGGGAGGGTAAAAATTACTATACCCACTCCAGTGAGTGCAACAGTAGGGAAAGCGTTGGACAGCGTAGGGGTCAAAATTACTATTCCCACTCCAGAGAGTGCAACAGTAGGGAAGGCATTGGAGAGTGGGAGGGTAAAAATTACTATTCCCACTCCAGTGAGGGCAACCGTAGGGAAAGTTTAGGATAGCGTAGGGGTAAAAATTACTATTCCAACTCCAGAGAGTGCAACAGTCGGGAAACCGTTGGATAGCATAGGGGTAAAAATTACTATTCCCACTCCAGAGAGTGCAACAGTAGGGAAAGTAAATACTTCATATATTAATATAAAAAAATTAAATATTAATACCAATTACAAATTAATAAAAAATAATTATACATTTAATATAATATAATAATTAATCAAATAAAAATACAAATACAAATTATTTACTAAAAATCATTACCTATTACTACAAATCATTTAACAATTTACAATTAATTAAATAGCAAATGAAAAATAATTAACAATTATTTAAAATAAGTACCAATAAATACATTTAAAAATGTCATTAAAAACAATTAAATTACTTCCCACCCTATTCCCCTATAAACCCACAACCCGCTACAGTAAATAAATTAATAAAATTAACATAATTATCAATTAATCAACTAATAAAAATTAATTACTAATTATAATTTAATTAATTACCAATTAAAAATCATCTAACAATTAATTCAAGATAAATACCAATAAATAAATAAAAACATTTCATCAACTATAATTAAATTACTTCCCCCCCTATTCTCCTATAAACCCACAACCCGCTATGGATCTAAATTACGCAAAAATTAAATACCATAAAATTCATTACTTAAAATAAATTATAAAATAAATATACACTTTTCACACATATACTAACATAAAAAACACTTTAAAAAATTCGATATTAAAAAATCGATATATTTAACATCTATATTTATGTAAATCGATATTAACTTACTTACCTCAAATTCGATATTTTTGTTGTCTATATTCTGTCCATTTGATATTTGTCCATTACATTCGATATTTTTGTTGTCTACATTCTGTCCATTCGATATCCTGTCCATTCTATATTTTTAACTCGATATTAATGTAATACTATATTTCTTACTCAATATTTTGACTGTATACCTCGGGGACCATGTCCTGTTACTTAAAATGGAGGCCACAACTTTCTGCACAGGTTACGGCCAGACAATTAGGCCATTTCTGTGGGCTTGAAAATTTGTGAATCGATGCGAAATAGTAACAAATTAGTCTAGATCCTTGATAGACAAATTTAAATTTTCTTTAATGTCTCGAAAACTACTGAACAGATTTACAATAAGTAATGAAAAGGGCACTTTCTGGCCCAAAAGCTGCTTTTCTGCCAAATTTGGTGTAATTCTATCCAGCAGTTTGGGTTGTAGTCGTGTCTAAAATCCCTATAGGATTTAACAAGGAAAACACCGTTTTTTAACGCATCCCTTTTAGTCAGCCCCCACTTGATGACTCACTATGGAACTTTCCACTCACAACAAGACCCAACGTGACACTTTTTTGGAAAATTTCCTAAAGATTCGTCCAACGGCATCAAAGATCTGGGCAAGTAAAAAAACACTGTTCCTATGAAAAACTAGGTCCTAACGATAACCACCTACTGACGACCACCAATAGGATATATATGCATATATATATATATATATATATATATATATATATATATATATATATATATATATATATATATATATATATATATATATATATATATATATATATATATATTCCAGCTCCAGGTGCCCCTCAGGCAGGAACGCACACAACACAAAGATCGGAGATTAATCCTTTATTGGTTGAAACTGCCCCGTGTGAGCAGAAAGCTTCATGCAGCCAAAGTCGCCTATTCGGACTGACGCGTTTCAAAGCTGTGCTGCTTCTTTTTCAAAGGCTCGACAAACAGTTTTCTCAAAGCTCAGATGCTTTTCTATAAAAAGTTTGACATCACGTGCTGTTTCTTGACACACCCCTTTGGAATCTGGACAATGCCACGCCTTCCTACCCCAAGGATCTCTGGGTCCTGTAGTGTGCCAAAATATAACCCTGAATGGGTGCACTGTGTCTGTTGCATGTCGCACATTTACAGTCCGTAGATGGACCTCCGCTTACAGGGACAGTAACAGTATATAATCCGTGTTCCACGAAAGAAGCTTGGTAGGATACCAGGCCCCGTGGTACCCTGCCGTCGCGGGTCGGTGCGCTCCTCGCGGCAAGGGCTGCCGCGTAAAATGTTCCAGCTCCAGGTGCCCCTCAGGCAGGAACGCACACAACACAAAGATCGGAGATTAATCCTTTATTGGTTGAAACTGCCCCGTGTGAGCAGAAAGCTTCATGCAGCCAAAGTCGCCGATTCGGCCTGAAGCGTTTCAAAGCTGTGCTGCTTCTTTTTCAAAGGCTCGACGAACAGTTTTCTCAAAGCTCAGATGCTTTTCTATAAAAAGTTTGACATCACGTGCTGTTTCTTGACACACCCCTTTGGAATCTGGACAATGCCACGCCTTCCTACCCCAAGGATCTCTGGGTCCTGTAGTGTGCCAAAATATAACCCTGAATGGGTGCACTGTGTCTGTTGCATGTCGCACATTTACAGTCCGTAGATGGACCTCCGCTCACAGGGACAGTAACAGTCCATAATCCGTGTTCCACGAAAGAAGCTTGGTAGGATACCAGGCCCCGTGGTACCCTGCCGTCGCGGGTCGGTGCGCTCCTCGCGGCAAGGGCTGCCGCGTAAAATGTTCCAGCTCCAGGTGCCCCTCAGGCAGGAACGCACACAACACAAAGATTGGAGATTAATCCTTTATTTGTTGAAACTGCCTCGTGTGAGCAGAAAGCTTCATGCAGCCAAAGTCGCCGATTCGGCCTGATGCGTTTCAAAGCTGTGCTGCTTCTTTTTCAAAGGCTCGACGAACAGTTTTCTCAAAGCTCAGATGCTTTTCTATAAAATGTTTGACATCACGTGCTGTTTCTTGACACACCCCTTTGGAATCTGGACAATGCCACGCCTTCCTACCCTAAGGATCTCTGGGTCCTGTAGTGTGCCAAAATATAACCCTGAATGGGTGCATTTACAGTCTGTAGTTGTGTGCGTTCCTGCCTGAGGGGCACCTGGAGCTGGAACATTTTACGCGGCAGCCCTTGCCGCGAGGAGCACACCGACCCGAGACGGCAGGGTACCACGGGGCCTGGTATCCTACCAAGCTTATTTCGTGGAACATGGATTATGGACTGTTACTGTCCCTGTGAGCGGAGGTCCATCTATGGACTGTAAATGTGCGACATGCAACAGACACAGTGCACCCATTCAGGGTTATATTTTGGCACACTACAGGACCCAGAGATCCTTGGGGTAGGAAGGCGTGGCATTGTCCAGATTCCAAAGGGGTGTGTCAAGAAACAGCACGTGATGTCAAACTTTTTTATAGAAAAGCATCTGAGCTTTGAGAAAACTGTTCATCGAGCCTTTGAAAAAGAAGCAGCACAGCTTTGAAACGCGTCAGGCCGAATCGGCGACTTTGGCTGCATGAAGCTTTCTGCTCACACGGGGCAGTTTCAACCAATAAAGGATTAATCTCCGATCTTTGTGTTGTGTGCGTTCCTGCCTGAGGGGCACCTGGAGCTGGAACATTTTACGCGGCAGCCCTTGCCGCGAGGAGCGCACCGACCCGCGACGGCAGGGTACCACGGGGCCTGGTATCCTACCAAGCTTCTTTCGTGGAACACGGATTATGGACTGTTACTGTCCCTGTGAGCGGAGGTCCATCTACGGACTGTAAATGTGCGACATGCAACAGACACAGTGCACCCATTCAGGGTTATATTTTGGCACACTACAGGACCCAGAGATCCTTGGGGTAGGAAGGCATGGCATTGTCCAGATTCCAAAGGGGTGTGTCAAGAAACAGCACGTGATGTCAAACTTTTTATAGAAAAGCATCTGAGCTTTGAGAAAACTGTTCGTCGAGCCTTTGAAAAAGAAGCAGCACAGATTTGAAACGCGTCAGGCCGAATCGGCGACTTTGGCTGCATGAAGCTTTCTGCTCACACGGGGCAGTTTCAACCAATAAAGGATTAATCTCCGATCTTTGTGTTGTGTGCATTCCTGCCTGAGGGGCACCTGGAGCTGGAACATTTTACGCGGCAGCCCTTGCCGCGAGGAGCGCACCGACCCGCGACGGCAGGGTACCACGGGGCCTGGTATCCTACCAAGCTTCTTTTGTGGAACACGGATTATGGACTGTTACTGTCCCTGTGAGCGGAGGTCCATCTACGGACTGTAAATGTGCGACATGCAACAGACACAGTGCACCCATTCAGGGTTATATTTTGGCACACTACAGGACCCAGAGATCCTTGGGGTAGGAAGGCGTGGCATTGTCCAGATTCCAAAGGGGTGTGTCAAGAAACAGCACGTGATGTCAAACTTTTTATAGAAAAGCATCTGAGCTTTGAGAAAACTGTTCGTCGAGCCTTTGAAAAAGAAGCAGCACAGCTTTGAAACGCGTCAGGCCGAATCGGCGACTTTGGCTGCATAAAGCTTTCTGCTCACATGGGGCAGTTTCAACCAATAAAGGATTAATCTCCGATCTTTGTGTTGTGTGCGTTCCTGCCTGAGGGGCACCTGGAGCTGGAACATTTTACGCGGCAGCCCTTGCCTCGAGGAGCGCACCGACCCGCGACGGCAGGGTACCACGGGGTCTGGTATCCTACCAAGCTTCTTCCGTGGAACACGGATTATGGACTGTTACTGTCCCTGTGAGCGGAAGTCCATCTACGGACTGTAAATGTGCAACATGCAACAGACACAGTGCACCCATTCAGGGTTATATTTTGGCACACTACAGGACCCAGAGATCCTTGGGGTAGGAAGGAGTGGCATTGTCCAGATTCCAAAGGGGTGTGTCAAGAAACAGCACGTGATGTCAAACTTTTTATAGAAAAGAATCTGAGCTTTGAGAAAACTGTTCGTCGAGCCTTTGAAAAAGAAGCAGCACAGCTTTGAAATGCGCCAGGCCGAATCGGCGACTTTGGCTGCATGAAGCTTTCTGCTCACACGGGGCAGTTTCAACCAATAAAGGATTAATCTCCGATCTTTGTGTTGTGTGCGTTCCTGCCTGAGGGGCACTTGGAGCTGGAGCATTGTACGCGGCAGCCCTTGCCTCAAGGAGCGCGCCGACCCGCGACGGCAGGGTACCACGGGACCTGGTATCCTACCAAGCTTCTTTCGTGGAACACGGATTATGGACTGTTACTGTCCCTGTGAGCGGAGGTCCATCTACGGACTGTAAATGTGCGACATGCAACAGACACAGTGCACCCATTCAGGGTTATATTTTGGCACACTACAGGACCCAGAGATCCTTTGGGTAGGAAGGCGTGGCATTGTCCAGATTCCAAAGGGGTGTGTCAAGAAACAGCACGTGATGTCAAACTTTTTGTAGAAAAGCATCTGAGCTTTGAGAAAACTGTTCGTCGAGCCTTTGAAAAAGAAGCAGCACAGCTTTGAAACGCGTCCGGCCGAATCGGCGACTTTGGCTGCATGAAGCTTTCTGCTCACACGGGGCAGTTTCAACCAATAAAGGATTAATCTCCGATCTTTGTGTTGTGTGCGTTCCTGCCTGAGGGGCACCTGGAGCTGGAAAATTTTACGCTGCAGCCCTTGCCGCGAGGAGCGCACCAACCCGCGACGGCAGGGTACCACGGGGCCTGGTATCCTACCAAGCTTCTTTCGTGGAACACGGATTATGGACTGTTACTGTCCCTGTGAGCGGAGGTCCATCTACGGACTGTAAATGTGCGACATGCAACAGACACAGTGCACCCATTCAGGGTTATATTTTGGCACACTACAGGACCCAGAGATCCTTGGGGTAGGAAGGCGTGGCATTGTCCAGATTCCAAAGGGGTGTGTCAAGAAACAGCACGTGATGTCAAACTTTTTATAGAAAAGCATCTGAGCTTTGAGAAAACTGTTAGTCGAGCCTTTGAAAAAGAAGCAGCACAGCTTTGAAACGCGTCAGGCCGAATCGGCGACTTTGGCTGCATGAAGCTTTCTGCTCACATGGGCAGTTTCAACCAATAAAGGATTAATCTCCGATCTTTGTGTTGTGTGCGTTCCTGCCTGAGGGGCACCTGGAGCTGGAATATATATATATATATATATATATATATTTTAAAGGTGCCTCGGATCATAAGGACGCCACTCCAACACTCGAAGGGTTCACAAACCATTTAATTCAAGCAGCTTTACATGAAGGCGTGTTATTTACATAGTCCCAACGCGTTTCAAAGCAAACATGCTTCTTCTTCAGGGGCAGACAGCAAGTGACGAAATCACTGCAACCCTCACTTTCCATTATGTAGGCTCTCTCCGGTGAGGCATACTGGTAGTTGCAGTCCGATTCAAGCCCCTCCAGTGGGGTCCGTACACAAGCCTTAATTGATTTCCTGCTTTTTTCCAGTTTTAAACAGCCCTCCAGTGGGCCCGAAACTCCGCATGCAACTGTCAATTTCAGACTTCTTGTGCGCTGTTTCCCGGCTGAACATTCACAGCCAGACAGACCCGATTTCATTAACTCGGGCGGTGCATCCTCTGCGGCTGAGGCCGCCGCGTCACATAAACATCAAAGGTGCCTCGGATCATAAGGACGCCACTCCGACACTTGAAGGGTTAACAAACCATTTAATTCAAGCAGCTTTACATGAAGGCTGGTTATTTACATAGTCCCAATGCGTTTCAAAGCAAACATGCTTCTTCTTCAGGGGCAGACAGCAAGTGACGAAATGACTGCAACCGTCACTTTCCATTATGTAGGCTCTCTCCGGTGAGGCATACTGGTAGTTGCAGTCCGATTCAAGCCGCTCCAGTGGGGTCCGTACACATGCCTTAATTGATTTCCTGCTTTTTTCCATAGGTTTCAGGAGCGTTATAGTTAGCTGGACATTTCACACGTACAGAACCATAGAAATCTCCCCGTTATAATTAGTTTAGCTAACTATAACTTGCGCCCCCGCAATGCACTGCTGATGACGTCACTCATGACATGGTCAGTGACATCACTGATTAAATCACTGATGACATCTCAAATTACATCACTGATGACATCACTGATTACATCATCCAGTGACTGTGTGTTTTCTGGAAAGTTTAAATATGTTTAATATATATAAGGAAAGGCGTATTGACGAATGAGGGGGTGTATAAGTGTCCGAATGGATGATTTAGTAGGTGCGTGACTGACTCTATAAGTGAGTGATTAAACATATCTTACTGAATGCATCGGTTAGTGAGTAAACTATGTGAATGTCTGTATCCGTCTGTCTTTTGGTTTGTAAGCAGCTGCATGGGTTTGTGAATAGCTACATGAGTGTCTATATGAGTTATTGATTGGTTGTCTGAGTATCTGTATGGGTGCCTGAGTGTTTGTGTGGGTGGGGTGTGTTTGGCTCTGTGCATAGATGTGTGAGTTTGTGATTCACTGGGTGCATGGTTTGAAGAGTGCATCTGTGATGGACTGTATGGGTGGGTGAGTGTGTGTATGGGTGTGTTAGTGAGTGAATGTATATCTCAGTTGTACATGTGTGAGTAACTACATATGTGAAAGGCAGTATTTATGTGTGTTAGAGTATATAAATGGCTATAAGTGAGAGTGTGTGATTATGAGAGTGGCTGCATGGATGAGTGTGTGCTTGTATCAGTGATTGTATAAGTGTGTAAGAATGTGCTAGTATTTGTTTGAGTAAGTGAGCTGGTGTGTGTATAGCTGTATAGGTGAGTAAATGGGAGTGTGGTTAATTATTTGCATGACTGACTAGGTGTGTGAGTACCTCTATGGATGAGTGGTGGTGTGTGAGTGCCTATATAGGTGTATGAGTGAATATGATGGTCCTGTACTGAGTGACTGTAAGTATGAGTGACTGTACAGGTGAGTGAGTGGATGTGTGTGTAGACCTAAGAATCAGTGAGTGGGTATGTGGTTATTGGTGTTGGAGTGTCTATGTTTTTGAGAATGGCAGTCTGTAATTTAGGGTGAGTGTATCAAAAGTTATATAAGGGTGTGAGAAGATGCATGAAATTATTACATGGATGATTTAAGCAGTGATGTCATTTTAGATGTCAGTAATGTCATCATTGATGTCACTGACCATGTCATGAGTGATGTAATATGTGACGTCATCAGCAGTGCATTGCGGGGGAGCGTGTTATAAGTTAGCTGAACTAACTATTACGGGGGAATTTCTATGGTTTTGTACGTGAAAAATGTCCTGCTAACTATAACGCCCCTTTTTTAAATGCTAATTTCAAACTCAAACTATAACACCTGAAACCTATAGTTTTTTGAATGAATTTCTAAGGTTTTTTAAATGCTAGTTTCTAACTATGCCTACAGACGTAGGACATGTGAAGAAAGAAGAAAAAGTGTACCGAAAGAAGCAAAAGAAATGCAGAAAGAAGCAACAGAAGTCCACACAATAAAGAAAAGTGCAGGAAGAAGCAACACATGTGCAGAAAGAACCAACAGAGGAGCAGAAGAGGCCTTGTTGCAAAATCATCCTGTGTCCACAACTTTTTCAGACAGGTACTGGTGGTAACTGACACTGACTAACCAGGCCTAGAGCCAGTGCTATGCTAAAAGACACTTAGAATACAGTGAAAACACCTACATACACTAGGGAACACTATGCGTTGGGGCACCCTTGTGATTAGCATGACCTCCTCTGTAAGGCCCTAGTACATAATAGGGCAGGGGGATTAAAACTACCTCTAAGTCAGACGTGCAGAAATATGCTACTTTACCTAGCAGTCGTGTTTGCAGAGTGGTGGAGAAAGGGTACTGGGCGTCCAACCAACGCTCAGGAATTCCGCTGCGTAGGAATTACAGGAGGTACCAAGAAGGATTATTGGCCACCAAACTTCCTCAGGACAAAATTTGACGTCATCCCTTATCCCATAGTCTGCCACGATGCACGTTTGCAGAGTGGTAGAGAAAGCGGGCCATGGCCTCCGAAGACGTCTTAGCAATCCCACTTTGTTGGACTTACTGGAGGTAACAAGAGGGGTAGTTGGCCCCAAAGGCATCCTTGGGGCCAACTTCCCAAACTATTACCTCCAGTCAGTCCCACACAGCAACATTGGTAAGTACTCGTACCTGGCCACACCCACTTTGCCCACCACTCTACAAACGCGCTCCCTGGCATGCTCTTAGATGGGGATTGAAGTCCCCTTCACTGCTGGGAGTTCTTTAGGGGCCAACTAGCCTACCTTTTACCTCCAGTAAGCTCCACGCATTGGGATTGGTGACAGGTAGACAAAAGCCATGCCCCTTTCTCCAGCACTAGGCAAACACGCCCCCTGGCGTGTTGTAAGTTGGAGGATTAAGTCCCCTTGAATCCTGAGGGCCCCTGGGGTCCAACTAGCCCACCAGGTACCTCCAGTAAGAGCCACAGAGTTGCGTTGCAGAGAGGTGTAAAAAGGGGCATGGCCTGGACCACTTCTCTGCAACGCAGACCTGTGATGCTTACTGGAGTAACCTGGTGGGCTAGTTGGCCCCTAGGGGCCCTCAGGATTGAAGCCAAATTAATTCCCCAACTTAAAACGCTCCACAGGGTGTGTTTGCACACGTCACCTCAGGCCCCAACCCCTCCATTCACCACTGTGTAAACAAGCCCCGTGGCACATTTTAAGTTGGGGGATAAAAGTGCCTCTTTTATTTTTTTGATGGAGGGGGGCCGCGTCCTAGGCCACTTCTGGCCCCGGGATACGATCCCCCGGGCCTGGCCTCTTCGTTGGGGACCGTGGGGGGAGCCCCAATGACCCCACGGTTCCTGCCAGCTCCCCGCGTCCTGCGGGATCCCGCATTGCTTTTCCACATGGGGGGCCACTGACATGCAGCTCCCCGTGTGGGAAAGCAATGTGGTTTGACTTTTGAAAGCGAGAGCAGGTTTCCCTGCTCTCGCTTTCAAAACCGAAACCACAGTCTGCAATGCGGCTCCCGCCCAGTCATCGCAAACAGCAGTGTCCCGGGGTGGGCACCTGAGACACTGCAGGAGCCGGCCCTGTGTGGTGGCGGTCCCTATGGCCATCAAGGGCCCCCAGAGGGGGGCTGCGCGACCCCCCTCCAACGTTCCAATGTGTGCATAGCCCCGGGGAGGTGGTGGTCCCTGGGGCTCGAGGTTCCATTACGGACCCCAGCATTTAAATACTTAATGCCCCGGGGAGGTGGCGGTCCCCGGGGCATGTGGCGGGGCTCGAGCCCCCAAACACAGGTCTTAATATTTTTTTAAAAACAAGCTCCGGGGGTGACAGTCCCCGGGGCTGCGGGGGCCGTGAGCCCACGTAAAATATTTAATAAAAGCCCTGTGGGTGGTGATCGTCGGGGCTTGGGGGAAACTTGGAGGCCTCCTCAACCATTAAAAATGAAGCCCCGGGAGGTGGCAGTCCCCGGGGGCTGCGAGGGTGCTGCGTGCCCCCTGCAACTCTTTAAATAAGCCCCGGGGAGGTAGCGGTCCCCGGGGCAGTGTGGTGGGGATTGGGGGCCCCCCACACATTCTTTTCATTGCCCCGGGACCTGGCCCACTCGGGAGCTTCAATCCAACTAAGTGCGGGAGCCTGCGCTTCAGTTTTTTAAAATTTTCTGAGCCTGATTCACGCACCCAGCGCAAATTCAGCCGATTCTTTTAAAAAAAATGCTTTTGTGGGGCCTGTGGCTCCTTGTGGGACCCCCTGAGCAGGTCTATGGGGTCAGGGTGTTTCTACCCTGCCCCCTTTTTTTTATTTTTGAGTTTCTTTTTCTCTTTTCTTGTGACTCGGTTCTACCGAGTCACAAGATGGCTGCCAACACTTCCTGATTTGGAGTGTTGACAGCCAATTAGAATAAAGCTCGAGGTCGGGAGGGTGCGCGGGTCCATCGTGCCTCTATATATCAAAACTTTCATTATTTTATTTTCTCAGAAACTACTGAACGGATTTACACCATTAAAATAAAAGGTTTCTTTCTGAACCAAGTCCTACCTTTTTGCCAAATTTAGTGTAATTCCGTTTAACTGTTTGGGCTGAAGCTGTGTCTAAAGTTTCCAAAGGGAATTAACATGGAGAAAACACGTTTTGGGACCCCCTTTTTTCTCGGCCCCTGCTTGCCGAATCACCCCGAAACTTTCAAGATAGGAGCTGACCAGAGCGCCTCACGAGTTTTGAAATTTCGCGAAGATTCGTCACCCGGCGCCAAAGTTATTTGGAAAACAAAAAACTCTTTTCCTATCGAAACTAGGTCCTAACTATAACTACCTACTGGTGACCGCCAGTAGGTAATATATATACATATATTTATTTCATCATAACATCTTGCATGCAATGAAGATTTGCACAGATATCTCCTTAAGTTGCCATATAAATGTTCTCAAAACATTAATTAGTGCCACTTGGAAAACATCTATATCCTTTGACCAACCTACACGTGAAAACCAAATACATTCATGTTCCACCCTACATCAACAAAGCTCGTTAGACACATCTGCTGGTACCACCATGTGTATAGCAAGTAACCAAAAGCCATATATGCTGCCACTTTAAAAGCACTGCCATATTCTCTAACTGACCTTCATAAGAAAGCTGTTGAAGCCTTTTCCTCCCAAAACATTTTTCCAGCAGATATCCCCCCAAACCTGATATAAATATGTTAAGTCGCGCCTAGTGAAAGCATTAGCTGTCTTACCAGCTTCAGATTTGTTTTAAAAAAAAAAACGTAATTATGCATATATAAAGAGGCTTTCAGTCACCCTACTCCAGCCAACGGTCTGTTCCAATGTCATTCACATTTGCTCTCCCTGATCCCAGTATACAGTATGGGGCAACGTGTCTGCCCACCCGTTTCCTTGGCCTCTCTGTGAATTATGGCTTTTTGGCTGATCACATGTGCACAGCTGCATTAAAAGGTTTGCACTTCGTAAAAGTATTCCCTCCACCTTTAAATGGTGGCATTATTAGCATTAATACCTTTTTTATTTTCAAATGTTTGATTTATATTGCATATACTTGCAACAAGAACAAAAAGTCAGACCTATAGGCTTTTACAATGCCAGTCAATTTCCAGTCAAAACAGTGGAGATGCCATTATTAGGGTTTGTCCATTTCCCAAAGGGAGCTCAGCTTGACAGAATATTCAATCTCCCCAATTACCCATTCTGTCACTTTCCATACAACTATCCTCGCGACAAGCAAACATCAATCAGAACAGCATACACGCCTGATTTATGGAAAGATTAAGTTAAGAGCTTTTTGTTATCGCTGATCTACTATTGATTGGTGATGTGCTGTCATTTGGAAAATGGCTTGCAATATGAGGCTACAGTGGACTAACATTTCAGAGGCTGGCCTTTGACTTGTGTCTATTTCTGGACATGTTTGAATGACAGGTCATGTGGTAACCGTCTGTGAAAAGTTAATAATTTGGCTGTATTTTTATTATATTAGTCTTAAATACCATAGTTTCCATTGCGATCCATGGCTGATGACAATCAAGACAAATAGCAACAAAAAAAACTGGTGCTCATTCTACTCTCTGTAAACAGGAGAAGGGACGTCATCTGAGATTTCTTTGAGCTTCATGAGGTCGTCTGACATTTTGTTTGCCTAAAATAGGATCCAAAATATGGAAACACCCTAGTGGGGTAGTAATTACTGACGACTACTGGGTAGTTTTTTGTGCCAATGGGATTAGAGTAGAATTTCAACCAAGTTTGCCGAAATGTGTACGCTTTTGTGTAGCGTGGCAAAAGTGAACAAAGTAAATAACTCAACTAGAATATTATTTCTTGTGAATTTAAATGCATTATTTGAAATCCTATTGATGTTGAATGGTGGAAAAGACGTAATTAATTTGATTGTATACTTTGTAACGTGTTTTATGTATTTACACCGGAAATAAACCCTAAATTGAACTAACAAAGTTAAACAAATTACAAATGCAATCAATGTTGATAAAAGTTTTAGGTGCCTCTTCAAGGGAACCCCAACTGTGACTTCTGAAAAGTATCAGAAATGTAGGTAGTTGTTTTAGATGTCAGAGTGTAGGTGTGTTTGGTACATAATGCATTACAGTGTGTAAGTGAATAAAATATAAATAACTAAAGTAAACATGTTTATCAATAAAATGATGTTGGGAGTGTAAGGAGAACAGTGAGTGGGGGAATCAAGATGCGAAAGGGAGCTGGCAAATTCACTACACATAGACAAGGTGGGAGCGTGAAAGTAAGTAACTTATTACCGAGGGGCAGGTAGCTTACTGGAGCAATTGGCACAGGACGGCATTCCAGAAGGTTTGACTATTGCCTTCTGAAGCATAGTTGGCTGCCAGAGGCCACAGACCTGCCAACTTGAAGAACAATATGAAAGTGTGAGGAGGGGCGGGGCCTTGTGCTGAGAAGTAATTGTAATAATAATAATAATTCCTATTTGTAAAGTGTGAACATATCACCCTTACGGGTTTCAAGGTGCTGGGGTCATAAGGGAGATTTGGTGAGGTATTACCAAGAGCCACATGATGCTGAGCTGAGCTGCTGCAGGGGATTGAACCCTGAGCTCCACTCTCCATAGTCAGCCGCTCTGGCCACTGCATCACGCCTCTCCACCAGCGAGGTACTTTTGAAGCCCACCTCACTCCCAAGTCCCCTCCTCCCCAAAAAAAACGAAGTCTTACTGAGGCTGGTGCCGATGTCCTGGGGTGTTTTCACACCGCTTAATGGACGTTGGCAGTTCAAAGCCTCAGTAAATGAGCTGTAGTCCACTATTTACAGTCGTTTTCAGCCTGTTTTCTCTGTCACCGTGTGATATTGGCTCCTCACCGGGTGATCGTGTGATGAGAACCGGTATCGTGTGTCACACTGTGGCACCGTGAGTTGCCAGATATGAGGCCATGCTGCACCATGAGAACCATGTCACATAAGAGTGTATCATTGAAGTGGTCACGTTATATCATGCACATTACATCGATAAGAGAACAACTCCTCTCTATCGATTACTGGTGCAAATTTTGGCACAGATGCCTTCCATTTTCGAGGCAGTACATTCTAACTATATAGAACATGTGTCACTTAAAATTCTCAAACAACGTGAACCAAAATGCATGGCGATAAATGTGTTTCAGTGAAAAAAATATATCATAGATATATCCTAGCGCATGCACCAACGTTTTCTTCAACTGAAGAGCTTTCACTTTTGTCAATAGAATGCACCCAAGCAATGGCCAACTAAAAGGAATTAAACAAACTATTTCGAAAAGAGGCTCGAATTTACTTCCCACACTAATAAAGTTGCTATTCTACTGATAGTAATAAAAAGTATCTAACGTTAAAATATGAAGATTTTCTTCCTCGTCATCTATCTACTTTCCTAATTTTATTCCTCAAACAACATGCAGCCTTTCTGAGAATTGGTTAGCGATTCTCTACGTCTCCAAGCATCTGGCCCGTGTAATACACCACAGCACAGAGTGCATTTCTTTCTATGAATGCCCCCGCGGAGACAGCCAGCCTCAACACACACACTGACGGCATTCAGCGCCCGTGCGTCTAAACTCAACACTGTGGGTTGTATACCATCAGAACCCCGCATCTCCTAGGAGTCACATTTATACTGTAAACTGAATGAACAGTGTTGAGTGGAATGACAGGCTTGAGCTCTTATTAACCTAAGAAGATATCAACACTCCTGCAGCATACATTGGCGACCTTGCTAAAATGCACATTTCATGATCTTTTTCAAAAAGCCTCTCAAGGCGTCCAATGTATACATATTTTCTTTAAAGTATATTTACCTACCCGGAAATAATGAAAAGAAATACTACTTTGCTACACGCCAACACTTTGAGCAAACTGGAAGAGCCATTGAACTTGCCTAAGAAATACGTTAGTGGTTTTATGACTCTCCTGAAAGAAATTAGTTTTTTCATGGGAGCGTTCCTCTTTGATTGGTGAATAAATATATTAGTAAGAGAAGAGGGTTTGCAGTTTCTCAGACAAATAGGAAGGAGGAAGGCTGACAATGTGTTCAGTCAGTGCCACTGGAAAAGTGGAGGAGAGGAATTCCTCCTGTCGGAACCAGGGTCCTCACACACCCAGCTAGGTGTCATGCTTCATCATATTGACCTGCTCATCGTCGGGTCAGCTCTGCAATACCCGACGGGCACCTGTAAAGGGACTCTTTAGCAGAGACCTTTTGGTCCTTGCTGTTTGGTGCAGAGGGTGTGAGGGGCCTAGGCAGTGTAGAGGTGGTAAAAAGGTAATTAAGACAGGTCAGATAGTCCAAAAGACTTTTATTCAGGCTGGCTATCCACCTGATTAAAAACAGTAAAAGAGTGGCAGCTATCCGATGTGAAGGTTCAGTTTAGCTATGCTCAACTCTACAGGTCAACATGTTTCATGTCTATTGGTCAGAGAGATCCATGGCAATTCTTCAGGACCTAGTAGAAGAACTATCTACACAATGTGGTGGGTCCACTGACAATGTGTTCAGTCAGTGCTACTGGAAAAGTGGAGGAGAGGAATTCCTCCTGTTGGAACTAGGGTCCTCACACACCAGCCAGATAGGTGTCATGCTTCATCATATGGACCTGCTCCTCGTCGGGTTGGCTCTGCAATACCCGACAGGTACCCGTAAAGGGGCTCTTTAGCAGATATCTTTTGTTCCTTGCCATTTGGTGCAGTGGGTCCAGAATACATGCCCTGTCAACCAGTAAGAGAAGAGGGTATGCAGTTCCTCAAATAAATAAGAAGGAGGCGAGGGAAGTCTACTGACAATGTGTTCAGTCAATGCCACGGGAAAAGTGGATGAGAGGAATTCCTCCTGTCGAAACCAGGGTCCTCACACGGACCCTGGTTCCGACAGGAAGAATTCCTCTCCTCCACTTTTCCAGTGGCACTGACTGAAGACATTGTCAGTAGCCTTTAGACTTCCCTCGCCTCCTTCCTATATGTTTGAGTAACTGCATACCCTCTTCTCTTACTGGTTGACATGTATGCTAGACCTCTATAAAAAAGCCCTACGGTTCACTTCTTGTTGATTGAATAAATATATTGCAAATGTCTCTCGCTGAATATTCAGCAAGGTTTGCACAAAGGTGCTATACCTCAGATTTGACAAGGAAACTATCAGTTTATGCAATGGTAGCAGACACCAACAAAGCACATCGTTTCGGCGTTTGAACAGTAAAAAGATATTATGAAACTTTCCTAATACACAATACACAGTATGGCCACCAATAGTGCACACTTCTCTGATACAAAGAACAAGCACTGCCCAGAGGACAGACACCAAAACCGCACAATGTACCCATCCTCTTTGGTAGACAAATATTGGTATTAGTGCTCTAGAGACTAAAGGATTTCAATACATTCTTCATTAGGCAAACAAACTGGACACATCTATTAGAAGTAAGGGCCGTGGCGTGAAATGGGTAGAGGGGATAATGCACATATGAAAGCTAAGTAGCTCTGTGCTCTCAGGGAATCAGATTCACAACGCTCTTTCTGGTGGGTTTTTTCTGTGCGTTAGTGTGATTTTTCCCAGTATGTGGTAATTCGTACTCTTCGTCCATACGATTAACAAATTAATCTATACCTTCTTACATATATAAATAATTCAGGTCCTAAAGAATTGGTCTCACTGTCGAACCCTATACTGCTTGATGGGAAAGTAATTAGTTTGGATCTCATCAATTTTTAATCTCACTCTGGAGTATTAAGCTGGTCTTCAATGCCCATGACCACCCTAAATATTTTGCCATAGCTATTGCAATAGGCAGTGAGGTGTCGGTTCACAGAATGCGTTCTGCTTTGGATGCCCATCTAGTGCCCAGGAACGTACAAATTGGAAGCAAGCAGGCACAACGCGGGGCAGCATAGGCAGCACAGACAAAAAGGAGGTGAACCAAGGATTCATTACAGGACCTAGATTCCGGGCATATCGATACTGCTTGGGTGGTCCATTTAACAATAAATAATCTCACAGGCAGTGAGCCCACCCTAAACTGAAAATACAATTTACGGTTTAACGGTTTAGTGATTAATTCCCAGTAGGTTTCCAGCTTAGGAGTGGCTTTGTGTTCCAAGAAGCAACTTGAGAGAGTTGATGGCTCACTTTGCCTAATGGTATTATACTGGAACCATTCCCAATACTTGGCCTTCAACACCTCCTTCGTTGGGAAGTTTGAGTTTTCAGGGTCCACCCATATAGAATCCATACCTATATCGGACAGAATGTTAATGTTAATGTTAATGGGGTTGCTTATATAGCGCACAGCTACTCCGAGGAGTGTCCCGGCGCTTTCTAACCCGCAACTAAAAAAGGGGAAACAGAGCATAACATCTTACTGATTATAAAGCCAAGTCTTCAAAGCTTTTCTGAATGCAAAAAGATTGGAGGTGCGACGGAGATCAACAGGAAGAGAGTTCCAAAGTTTAGGGGCAAGATGTTTAAAGGAACGTCCTCCTATCCTGGCCCTCCTGATGGGGGGAACCCTTGCCAGGCCAAGACTTTCCGATCGGAGAGATCTGGTGGGTTTGTAAAAAACAAGCCGTTTTTGAATATACGAAGCCCCGACCGAATGGAGTGCCTTGTGAGTCAATGTGAGAGCCTTGAAAGTAATCCGCTTCTTGACAGGAAGCCAGTGAAGGGAAAAAAGCAGCTCTGATGCCCTGGCTTGCCGAGGTAGGCCAAAAATAGCCCTGGCCGCGGAGTTTTGAACTACCTGAAGTTTATGCAGGAGATAATCAGGTAGACACAGGTATAGAACATTCGAGTAGTCAATCCTCGAGCAAATCAGAGCCTGTACTGTCAGCTTCCTATGAACTAGAGGAAGCAGAGGAAGGAATTTTTGCAGCATTTTTAGCAGACCGAAGCAGGTGCTGGTGAGACCAATGATCTGTGCTTTCAGCGAAAGGGTGTTGTCGATTTTAATCCCCAAGTTTTTCGCGACCACAGAGGAGGAAGAGGGTGGAGACATGCTCACCGGCCACCATTCCTGCCAAGGCGGATCTGCCTGACAGCCGAAGAAGAGCACCTCAGATTTATCAGGGTTGCACTTGAGGCTGCTTCGCTGAAACCAGTCGAAGACAGCCCCAAGGCAACCACGGATGCTCTCCCCGTCAAACTCCATGCCCTTCTTGCAGGTGAAGAGAAGCTGGGTGTCGTCAGCGTATGATATGATCTGGGCACCCATGGATTCCGCAAGTACCGCCAATGGAGTCATGAAGATGTTAAAAAGGGTCGGGCTCAGCACCGACCCTTGAGGAACTCCGACATCCATAGGCGGCACTTCTGCGGAATAAGGAGGGGCCCAGACCACTTGTCGACGACCGGCTAGGTAAGATCTCAACCATCTAAGCACCGTCCCACGTAGACCAATCTCATGAAGTCTTCTCAAGAGGGCCTCATGTGGGACGGTGTCGAAGGCCGCCGACAGATCCAACATCACCAGCATTACTCTACCACCTGCGTCGAGAACTTCTTTAATGGCTTCGTTAACCTCCAATAGAGCGGTCTCAGTGCTCAGATTGGAGCGAAAACCAGATTGGGTAGAGTGGAGTAACCCATGATCTTCCAGAAAGGAAGAAAGCACAGAATGGACGTGCTTCTTGACGATCTTAGCTAAACTGGGCAGGAGAGATATGGGCCTATAGTTAGCATGAATCTCTGGGTCGAGACCTGGTTTTTTTAGGAGTGGGACAACCATTGCCTTCTTCCAGGCAGGGGGAACATTGCCGCTAGACAAGGATAAGTTCAAGACCGGGTGGATCAGGGAATTTAGAATCTTGGCATTACTAGCAAGAAAGCTCGCCGGGCAGGGGTCAAGTGGAGAACCTGATTTAATCCTAAGTAAAAGATCCAGAGAGGAGGATTCTGATAAAGATGGAAATTCCGATAGTGAGGGGTAAGTGTCAGATGGAAAAGACATCAGATTGGAGTCAGTCAGAGATACATAAGGAACAGCTGGAGGAAAAGATTCCTGGATCAGTTTAATTTTTGTATTAAAGAAGATGGCAAGCTCCTTTATCCAAGGTTCGGAAAACTTGTGCTGGGCCGAACAGGATTTGGGAGACACAAACTCTTTAACGATGGTAAAAATGTCTTTACAAGAGTTTGACGCAGATTCAATTCTGTTGGCGAAATAGTTCTTTTTAGCCTCAAGGATAGCTGCGTGATAAGATTTAATCAATAGTTTGTAGGCAGACTTAGCTTCCTGATCGTACTGTTTCCGCCATAGTCTTTCAGCTGACTTACAATTACGCCGGGTAAGAGCAAGTGACTTAGAAAACCAGGGAGCCGAACTGCGCTTGCTAGATGAACGAGGTGTAGAAAGAGGGGCAAGGTCATCAAGCCTTTCAGTCAACCATTTCTGAAAAGTTTCAAGGTCCCTCTCCAGATGGCCGGAAAAGGTACAGGGATGCTCTTGAAATGCATGAGCCAGATTCTCAGGGGTAATTTTGTGAAAGGGTCTACTAGGGTGCCTAAGTTGGTCCGAGTTAATACAGGAAGTTTTACTTCTACCTTGAATAAGAAAGCTGATCAAAAAATGGTCAGACCATAAAACAGGAGTGGGGCAAGACATGGTAAGGGGGAAGGTGGAAAATACCTGGTCAAGAGTGTGACCCTTGTCGTGAGTTGCACTAGTGATGAAGGGTGTTAGGCCGATAGGAGCAGTGATGTCCATGATTTTAATAGCCTCACTGTCCGACTCGACATCCATGTGGATGTTGAAATCCCCAAGCATTATACAATGTTCCACCTTTAGACAGAGAGCAGTAATGGCTGCTTGAAGCTCGTCAAAGAAAGAACCTCGCAGACCAGGAGGCCTATAGATTAGAAGCCCTGAGAATGATTGGTGCGGGGAAAGTGCAATGGAAAAAGCAAGGGATTCGCAGCCAGAGATGGGCGAAGATGGAATGATTGTACAAGCAAAAGATCTTTGGACTATAAGAGCCACACCTCCACCTTTACCCAGTGCCCTATCCTGTCTATAGACTATATAGTCAGGTGGAATGGCTGCCGTGATGTCGGGATTAGAGGATTCATTTAACCAAGTTTCTGTGAGCATAAGACAGAGTGGTGACTCAGCAGTCAATAAGTCAAAAATATCCAAAGCGTGCCTATGCAATGAGCGGGTGTTTAATAGTAAGCACTTGAAGTTATTTACGGGGAGTGCGTGGGGTGGCTCGGAGACCCTGTAAATGTTAGGGTACCAACCACATCCAGGACAGCGACATTTGCCTTTATACCGGCTTGGAAAAACAAATCGACAGGACGCAGTATATGAATTATAGGATAGGAGATCACCTGCAGAATAGGTAATCCTGTGGCCAGAGTTAGCCGCCGCACCGTCCGCTACCGTGTCGCGGACGGGCGCAGACGGGCAGGACTCTGGCGCGACTCCGGCGCAGATCCGGCGCGCCCGCTGATCGCGTCCGCTGCGCGGAGTCATCACTGTCCGTTTTTATGACGCTGAAATCGCGTCACGAACCACAACCCGACCCAAGATGGCCACCAAAACCGGTGCTCTGCTCTCTGCGTCAACACTCGGCCGAGAGCAGGTCCGGATCAAGAAGGGAGGGGGTGAGAAGGGGGTCTAGAGCGCTACTGAGCGCAGGGGGTCACAATACACCAATTTAGCTCTGGTGTAGCCCACAGTTACACAAAACACAATTCAATATTTAAAAGCAGTTAAAAAAAGGGGAAAGGCAAGAGACCTCCCGGCTTCCGCCTCAGGAGGGTGAAAGTGCGTGCAGAGTTAGAATTACCGGCACTCTCCCTTCGCGTCCCTTTTATGACGCTGAAATCGCGTCACGAACCACAACCCGACCCAAGATGGCCGCCAAAACCGGTGCTCTGCTCTCGGCGTCAACACTCGGCCGAGAGCAGGTCCGGATCAAGAAGGGAGGGGGTGAGAAGGGGGTCTGGAGCGCTACTGAGCGCAGGGGGTCACAATACACCAATTTAGCTCTGGTGTAGCCCACAGTTACACAAAACACAATTCAATATTTAAAAGCAGTTAAAAAAAGGGGAAAGGCAAGAGACCTCCCGGCTTCCGCCTCAGGAGGGTGAAAGTGCGTGCAGAGTTAGAATAGAAGACCTCTAACCGCCCATATACATTTAATACAACGTGAGACATCAGCCCTTATTATTTCTAAGAAACCTTTCACATAGCCTCCAAGCTCTGGTGTAGTTCAGAGTCTCCTCCAGTAAAAGGGGGCTCGAAGTTTGGCTACTGCTGCGATCGGTTTTCTTCCTATGTCAATTAATAGTGGACTTGTTGGGTTTCACTGTGGCAGTCTAGTGATTTTCCTTAAGAACCTATTTTCCGAAGAGGTAAGGGTTACAAGGTTCTCACACCCCCAGAGTTCCGAGACATGTAGGGCTGAGCTAACAGCTTTCAAATTGTAAATTTCAAGATCTGGGCTAATGAGCTTGGTATGCGATAAATTATATTCCAATTGCAAGACCCCTAATATCTGTCTGTGTTTAAAGGAAGCTAATTCAACATGATGGTCCTACTTCATACTGTCTTGGAAGTTCACCCCTAGATAGGTGAACTCTTTGACCAATTCTAATGGCCTATCGTTCATACAGATGCCCCCCTTGCAGGCCCTGTGAGCATTAAAAGCCATTAGATTTGTCTTTGACACATTGACCTCCAAGCCCCTCTGCGAGCAAAAACCCTCAAAAGTCTTGAGGGCTTTCTGGAGCCCGCTCGGGGTCTTGAACAGGATCAATGTGTCATTGGCAAACATCAATATAGGCACTTTATCATCAGCCAATACGGGTGTATCAGATGACGTTGCACTCATATGATCAACTATCCCGTTAATGTATAGTGAGAACAGCTTGGGGGCCATAATACATCCTGGTCTCACACCTCTTTCTACAGGCAATAATTCAGTAACTTCCCCTTGCCCACCCCATCTAATGTGTGCACTGTTATCCTCATGTAGTCTAATAATCAAAGTCAGGAGCTATGGTGGGAGCCCTAACTCGTGTAGGGTTAGCCATACCTTCGAGTTGGGAACGAGGTCGAATGCCGCCTTAAGGTCTACAAAGGCGGCATAGAGGCTTCCCTTTCCTAAGGTCACAATCTTCCAGTGTATCAAAACAAATCGAAACACCTGGTCGATGGTGTTAAGGAATGCTTGCAAGGGGGACAAAATCCCAAACTCCTCAATCCATTCCTGCACTCTATTAAGTACCATCCTCCCAATTATTTTCTGGAGACAATCAATTAGGCTGATAGGCCTGTAATTCCCTGGACTTGATTTGTCCCCTTTCATGTAAACAGGGATGATCTCCGCACTCTTCCAAGATTCGGGTATAGGGGCATCTTGGGCGATGGCATTCAATAACAGAAGAATATACCGGCACCGTCTGTCTTTATGATATAGAAAGATGTCACTGGGGATGCCATCTGGCCCTGGTGCCTTTCCGGCCAATGCAGATTTACGTGCGGTCTCTACCTCAGCCTTAGTAAATGTTTCCTACAAATATAGTGCAGTTATAATTTCACCCTCTCCTTTGGGTAGGGTTGAGGCATATTGGGGTTTGAAGTAGTTCACCCAGTCTGATTGTGATACATGATTTTGGGGACGCTCAGCTTGCCCCCCGGTGGACCATTTATAAACGTTCCAGAATTGTTTGGGGTTTTTCATGGCACAGGCGTCCCTTAATTCCTGCCATCTTTTATCATCCATAGTTTCTTGGCTTTTGACTGTGTAACCCTATAAATTGACCTCGCTTCATGGACCTTTATGGGGTCCCCCCTTTGATGGCTTCACCTAGGGCCTGGCGTGCCTTTCGACAATCTGTGTTATACCATTGCTCCTCTACTGGAATGGATGCCTTGGGATTCTTTCATTGCTTGAAAAAATGGGTACGTAGGAGTTAAAAAAATATATTATGTATACCTATTGCATTAGCTAGGTCTCTTTTTTCATCTACACAGGCCTCTAATTCCTTTGTAGCGTGGTCCATGCTCTGAAAAATATTATCTAGTAGGACAGGCGACTCTGTTAGCCTTACCCACTTTAGCCACCTTAGGTCATTAGTTAGAACAACCTCACCTAGGTGGTGCCTATTCATAGAGTGTGAACCCGTCATTTGACAGTTCAAATCCAAGGTTCCACACAGAGGATTATGGTCACTTTCTAGCCTGTCCATGACCTCCATGTCCACGACCAGATGCCATAGGCCCAGGCTCACCAGGACATAATCTATTCTGCTAGCACAATGGCCATTTTTAAAGGTGTTAGCTCCATGTCTGTCGGATTTGGTACGCCTGTTTAGGGCCTGTAAGCCCTGTTCCATGCAGATATTGTTTATTTGAATGACCACATCTGACCATTTCCTTATAGGATTTAGCTCTAGCGATGGAACACCCCATTTACTATCTTCTACTTCTGTCCAGTAGCAATCTTCCATGGTAAGAGGTTCAAACATTGTATTAAAGTCCCCTGCTATTAGTGTGTTTGAAACACCTATTTGTGTGTCAAGTAGATCTTCGAGAGCCGCTAAAACTCTCGACCTTTTCCCTCTTGTTCCCCTAACATAGATGTTATATATATCTATTGTTAGTTGATCACGCGTGGTCAATCTAATTGCCTGTATGTCTTTGCTCTGGGTTGGGAGATCCTGAATATTAGCCTCGAGCTCTTGCAACACCCAGATAGTCAGTCCTCCCGAGGGCCTTCCTTTTGCTCCCTTGTTTGCAGCTACAAAATAGTTCATATACCCAACACAGAACTGGGGTGATTCAGCCCAAGTTTCTTGAAAGAGGCATATGTCAAATGTTTCTATAAATGCAAGCAACTCAGGTGAACCCATCTTAGTGTTAAGCCCTGCAATATTCCAACTCATGAGTCTACTTTCAAATGAGGGAAGGCTTAGGGACTGGGGCATTGTACATATTTGAGCAGGTGGGATAACTGTTTCCAGTACACCTTCTACTTGTGAAGATGAAACCAGAGCCTTCTTAGGGAACAATACCTGCTCTAAGGGTGCCTCCCTGGTAGATGTAAATCTAGACCCTAGAAATACCCTAGATTTTTCTATTAACGCTAGGCAGTCATTATTCTCAAGTGTAGAACATCCTTGCAGTTTGGGGGGACTCAGGGTGGCCATAGTATCATACGTTCTACTAGGAGGGATTTTTGAGTTCTCCTGGGGGCTAGTACGGAACTCCAGCATGAAAAGGTTCTCAACAAGGTCTATATTTTCCATGCTAAGTTCAATACAATCAAAAATAAAGGACATGGGGATGATATCCTTTGTGCAGTTATTATATCATCCCTAATCACCAAACGGCAACCTCTAATGTGCCTTATCCAATTGATAGCTTTATTAGTTAGAGAATCCCTATGCTCAATGCCACCATTAGGATCGCATTTTAAGAGATTTACCATGTAGATTTTGGAGGAATTTGATGTGTTGGGTTTACACTCTCTACTGGGCCCCGTTCTAGAACCTGGGTTCATTAAGCCCCCATATACAGAGGCTTTACATCCAAGGGGCAGATGGTTCGTCATGCCTGATAGTTTATTGTATGTTGTGGTACTATTGTTGGCTATGATAGGGGAAGAGCGCCTCACCATTGAATGTATTGCCACATTGGAGCTCTTCGTGGCAGGGACTGTTTTTTGATTTAGATTTGCCCCTCTCACTGCTTTATTACCAGTTAAAGCCGAAGTGGTCGGAAGACCTAAGGAATCTTTATTTATAGGACCAGCAGGGGGTTCCAAGTTGCTAGTGCCCTGTAAACTACTTTTCCCTTTTGACGCTACCTCAGATACTAAAGATTTAACCGTAGTTAGTATCTCCTCTAGTGTACCCTTCATTGCCCGCACCTCAGCTCTCAGTGTAGTAACTTCTTGGGGCATATTTTGCCATTCTAAATGTAATTTTGGGGCAATAGCTTGTTCTTGCGGATCTAAATTCATTTGTGTTTGTGTAGGCCTCAAGCTATCCTCTCCTTCTCTATTCTGCCTTTGCATATCTGCAAGTGGTTGGAACCTATTTGTGCAGATAACTATTGGGTCTACATGGACTACGTGATCTACATCAGGGGAGACCCCACTATGCTCAGCTACAGTTGGCAAGGTGGCACTTGGATCCAGTACCCCATCATTTGTATTATTTGTTTGTTTCTTATTGGACTTACAAAACATACCCAGAATAACAGACTTCCCTAGCTTCGCGGATGGCTTCTCTTTTTTGGGCAGTTTTATTGCTGCTATTTACATGTTTCAAGGGAGTCGAGTCTAGAATAACCTCGCACTCATTTATAAGAGTGTCTATTCGGTCCATGACACAATTGTTTGCTGCTGATTTCTGTGATTTCTTTGCCTTTTTCCTAATCTTGCATCTTACCCCCCTCACTCCCCTCCCCACTCTCTTCCACTATCTTCCACTTAACCATTTGTCTTGAATACAGTTATACTTATAATGGAATTACTGAAATTGCTGGGGTGCCCTGTCAGCCCTGGGAACCACGCTTCTCTTAGACCCCAATAAGCCTTAGTAATACCGATACAATTGATAAATTACTTAGATTATGAAAGGTAGAATAGTGTATTATGCCTTTGGTAGAGTGCAATAGTCCACAAATCCCAGGTCAGACACAGTTAAAAGGACCAGGATGCGGTTATGTGATAGTACAGTACCTTAGGTTTCTCAACTTTGCTCGGGTCCACACCAAGGCGCGAGGTGAAAGGGGGGTGGCCCAGCCCTGCCACTTCTTGGCAGTGAAGGGCAAGGATGGGCCTGCCCGTGGCCCGGGTGCAGCCCGCGGGCGTCCCGCGCCGTGGGTGGTGTTACACGCTTTTGAGAGGAGCAGCGAGACCAGCTCCTCCCCAGTCAGCGGTGGTTTCTGGGACGTGAAGTCCCCTACAGCAGGCGGCAAAGTTCCTTTTGGACCGGCATCAAGGGTGGTGTTGCGCGCTTTTAAGTATGAGCAGCAAGACCAGCTCCTCCCCAGTCAGCCGTGTTTTCTCGGATGTGAAGTCCCCAACAGCAGGCGGCAAAGTTCCTTTTGGACCCGCGTCGCGAGTGTTGTTGCGCGCTTTTGAACGTGAGCAGCGAGACCAGCTCCTCCCCAGTCAGCGGTGGTTTCTGGCACGTGAAGTCCCCAACAGCAGGCAGCAAGGTTCCTTTTGGACCCCTATTCAAATACATGCATGTCCTGGCATGGAATCATAACACGTTGCTAATATTTAAACCTGTGGCTGATTAATAGTTGTCATAATGTTAGTTATTGATAGACATGCCGCCATGGCCTTCTAGTCATTTAGAGGTTGTAACTTTTGCCTTTTGTAATCCAGAATTATGGGCCATATGTACTTTTTGCTCATCACAATGTAATGGTGGCAGTTTAAGATCAATTTTTTGCAGCCAGTAAAGAATTTTAAGAGCCAACCTAAGTACTAATAGGTCAGCTCTTAAAATTCTGAATCAAAATGGGTTATAATCCATTCTACCTCATGCATATTAATGACATAGGTCACAAATTTGGACTCACTGAGATTGGAGGCGATCATATGGATCGTGGTCTGCTGGGTCAGTAGACGACCATGTCTGTTATTGCTTTTTAATAGAGCAAAATGTTTTTTGTTTTTTTAAATGAAGCCAGTTTCACTTAAGATAAAATGGACTGTGTTTCAAAAGAAAAGTTGATTTATTTTTATATTTTGCATATGATGAGGCAGTAGGTTCTCTGGACCATGTTATATTGCCAAAGTGGAAGGGTTCCCTATTTGACTCATTCCCTTTTGCAAATCGGTTACCACCTTCTTTGAGGTGTCAGTAAAAAAAGTAATGGTTTAGGCAGCTAGGTTTTCGTTATATCCGCAAATAAGATATGGCATTTTGCCAAATAATGGGTTTCGCTGTAGATGGAATAGTCACAATACTTCTTCTATTTGTCCATCTTACCTTGCTATCCCCAAAATGAAGAGCATTTTATTTTTTTGCGCACCAGGTACACTGTCCACAGGAGAAATTTGTTAATCCAGATCTGACAGATTTTGTCCGCAAAACAAATGAGGGCCACTATTAGAATTCTCAGAAGTGATACTACTGCATGACTGATTTTTTCCTGATCCAGGTATTTGTTATATGTGTGGCACCTTAGATGTAAGAATATGCCAACCCATGATAAAGAAGGAATTTGCTCACCTTTTGCAATCAATTCAGGGAGTCAAAGTACATACAGGACTTTTAGTTTCAGAAAGTTCGCGTTCACACTGCCACGGTCGGTTTGTCGGAACACAACTGGTAATACAGACAGCGTTAAACTCCTCTGTACCATCCTATGGCTGCTGATCTTCCCCAACCGTGACCCTGGCGTTCTGCAGTGTGCTGGCAGTGTCAGGAGTTTAACTGCAGTCTTTGTAATAATAATCCACCCAACTTATAATATGGCGATCGGACGGCCAAACTGTTGGCGGTTGGACCGCAGGTTCGCCAGTTCACGGACCACTAAACTTGTAATAAGGCCCTGAGTCACTATAATTTATTATCTATCAAAGCATTTGACTCAGCAATGTATTCAGACATTTTCTAATATGATATTTGGGAAAAAAATTGAAAGAAAATCAAAGGCATTAATAGACAAATACATATTTAAAATAATTTTTTTGTACTTTTATTACATTTTGTAAGTGCTCCAACAGTAAATGGATAACACATTTCACTATTTTCATAGTTTCTCCCCTTTACCTGGCCATTATACAAAACACCCCTTTAGCTAATGACAAAAGTGTTGAACATAAATATAAATAATACTTTTTTTCCAAGCTGACCATGATTCTTAGATTTAACAAGATTATACATAATAATATCTGCGACCGCCAAAGCTGTCCATGGTGATACCTTCCCGATTGATGCTTATACAGGTGATCAAACTCTTATTTATATGGGCACATCACTCATTTTGTTACGTGGGAAGTGACTTTCTTAGATGTCTTCAAACTATATAAGGCCAAATCTTCCTAGAGCATAATGTTTTCTAGTCTGGCCCACCTCAAATTTGATGGATGGGATTAATTGATGAGAATGGGAGAGGCTGTGGTCTGACGGCTAGACTGCCGACTTTGGAGCTGAGAAACCAAGGTTCGAGCCTCAGGGTCGCGTCCACATCCTGCGATTCTGGGCAAATCACTTAATCACCCCATACCTACCAATAAAATGAATATGTCCTTGTGTAACGTAACCAGTGCGGAGCATCCAGTATTGTGCGGGCTGGGACGGCAGTGGTTAACGGCAAGGTCTTGTTTTCGCTGCAGGAGATTTTACAACATCGCAACGATCGGCCGACTTAGCTGCTAGCAAGTTTCTCGGGCCCGGTGATCCACGGAGGTATTGTGCGGGCGGGGACAGGCGGGGCGGCTGTGCGGGCCGGGTGGCGCGGTGAGTGAGAGCCTGGCTCGAACGATAGAGAGGCAAAGGATTTTTAGAAATACCGTTTGGATTGTTCATTAGGACCTAGGATCGGCCCGACTCTGCACGCGACGTTTTATACGATAGAAACAGCACGTCCTTGATGAAGCTAAGCAGGGTCGGCCCGGGCAATAGCTGGATGGGAGACCAAAGCTAGTTTAAAGGGGTCTAAGCAGAGCAGTGTCTTGATTATTGCAAAAAGTTGTTTTCTCTATTGAATACTGTTTTGAGTTAAGGGGTTGATCGCCAGGCCTGTTATTGGGCGGGACACGCTGGAATATTCGGGGAAAGCGTAATTGACAAGGTTGTTGTATTTTGCATTAGGTTTTTCAGGTCTGCTGTGAACAGATAAGCTACCCGTATTTCGATATTATTAGGGGACGGGCTGCACAGTGTGAGGACCAGGTGGGGCAGTAAGGGGATGGTGTGTGTATGATAAGGGTGATTTGGGGCCCCTGCTGCAAAGGATTTTGTCTCTGTTGAGCCAAGTTTGGTTTTTAACATTTCTTTCATCGTAGGATAACAGGGAACACTGCGGACCGACTAGCAGAGGAGCTCACGGTGGACGGTGGAATCCGAGAACACAGGCAGGCCTGCATTTCACTGCTTCTTCCAGGCTAGCTGATGTGTGCAGTCACAGTTGCGTGGTGGTTATGGCCAGCCTGTGAGCCTCCAACTTGGATCAGGTACCAGGCACATTGTGCCCATAGATAACGTATTGTGTAACCCAGGCGCTAGAACCAAGAAATGGCTAGTAAACGGGGTGCAGGGAATTCACACATGGAGCTAATGTTTCAAACCATGATGCGCAAAAGGTCTGCGATGGACAAGAGATTGGGGAAGGTGGATACATTAGGTAAAACTGTGGCGGAACTGGGGAAGAGGGTGGATGCACAAAGATCAGAGAGAGGTATTTGCACAGCTGTAGGTGATCTGTGATTTCAACAGGTAACGATGTGTAGCGTGCAGCCAGGGAAAAACGCTGTCTGTACCGGTCAGCGTATATTCAAAGACTATTACAAAGCTACCCCTGATGAGAGGTAGACTCCCCAGTGCACAGCTTGAACATGACACGTGGTCTAAAGTTTTGAAACACGCTTCACATAAAGTTCAATCCACAAGATTCATTGATTCTTCATTCTTTAATAAATATACATTCTACTCCATGTATAATTCATCATGTTCCAAATATTGATAATATATATCATCCACAAAGGTAGTTCTCAATATTCAATGATCCCAATGCATTTCGGGCTAAACCGTAGCCCTTCCTCAGGGGATAGCTAGCAGAACGCGGTCAGCGTCAGACCGTGTTTGACATCGGTCTGACGCTGACCGCGTTCTGCTAGCTATCCCCTGAGGAAGGGCTACGGTTTAGCCCGAAATGCATTGGGATCATTGAATATTGAGAACTACCTTTGTGGATGATATATATTATCAATATTTGGAACATGATGAATTATACATGGAGTAGAATGTATATTTATTAAAGAATGAAGAATCAATGAATCTTGTGGATTGAACTTTATGTGAAGCGTGTTTCAAAACTTTAGACCACGTGTCATGTTCAAGCTGTGCACTGGGGAGTCTACCTCTCATCAGGGGTAGCTTTGTAATAGAAGAGGGTGGATGCACAGGCAGGGCCATCAGGGAGGTCCAAGCGGATAATAGTGCCACCTAGACCGAGGGGGAATTTGAGTCCCCACCTAAGCGTGCCAGGGCTAAGAAGGGTTGCAGTCGCCCCTCCAAACCCCGTTTGGGAGTGTCGTCCCCGGAGCCAGTCCCTATTGGAGCGCCGGCATCACCTGAGGTGCCCACGCCAGCCCCACCTATCCCGATAAGTGTACCGGTAGCACCGGCGCCTGCCACGCCACCTATAAATGTAGTCCCCACAGTGGTCCCACCAGAGATTCCAGCAAGCCCATCCCCTGGGGCGGGTCAGGTACCTCCAGAATTGGCAGCACAGATAGCAGCAGTGCTTCCTTGGCTGGGGATAGGGGGAATGTTACCTTCTGCAGCTGACCCCACGGCCAAGGGACAGAGAATGGTTGCAAAGATCATGGTGGATAGGGGTGAAGGTAGCGTGTCAAGCACACCAATTTCTCCCCAAACAGGTGCAGCGACCAATGTGGGCACAGTCAAGACAGTAGCACCAACACAACTCGCTGAAAGTGGTAAGGAGGTTGCCTTGCCGGTATTGGGCGAAGGCACGATACCGTCCAGGGGGGAGAATTTGGCACAACATGTCTCACAGAGTGTGAAGGAATTGATTTGGGCTGACAAATATGTAAATATTTTCTCATTACTCATTGACAACAGGGAGTGGGAGTATGCCAAGTCACAGAAAGATATGATGTTGCTTAGAGAATGGCGGTCTCAGTTGTATCAATTTAGGGTGGAAGAGACGCTCATCAATTGGATCAGGGCCTTTTCTGTGTTTACCGCAGTTACCGCTGAACGTTCCCCTGCAATGCAGGCGGAGATGGCTTGTTATCAGAGTAGGATTACAATGTACAGTGAGAATCATGGGGGGGATGCATGGAAAGAATATGACATAGCTTTCAGGAAAGCTAAGGAATTTAACAAATCTTTGGCCTGGGACAAAGTTGACTCAATTTCTTGGCATTCTCAGTTTGAAAGGGGACAATCTGCAGGTGCTAGTACTAACTGGAACAAGGGATATTCGCCCAAGCCCCAGCAGCCCTTTCAGCAGCCCTTTCGGTAAGCGCAAGGGGGGGAAGTGACCAATAAGACTAGAGGTTATATGGGCGGGAAGGGCGTGTGCTGGGATTTCAACAGGCGAACCGGGCACCGGGCACGTGCAAATTCAGACACGCGTGTTACATATGCGGCCACCCTTCCCACCCAGAAACGACATGCCGGTCAAAGGGCAGCACTTCAGGAAACAGGGGGAGAAGGAAACCAGAATAGGGGGGAACACCCCCAGGTCGTATGCTCCCCCATTGACGTGTCGGCAATGATTCCTTGGCTCAATAGATACCCAGATCACACCTCCGCAAGGATGCTGCAAGAGGGTTTCACACACGGTTTCCGGATTCCAGCTGGGGGTATACCGGGACACCGTAGTGTAGGAACCAGTTGTCAGTTAAACATAATCCTGGGGTGGTAGCAAAGAAAATTGAAAAAGAACTGCGCCTAGGTAGAGTAGCGGGTCCTTTCCTTGACATCCCAGTACCGAATTTTGTCTGTTCCCCGCTGGGAGTGGTGCCAAAGAAAGAGAAGGGCGAATTTAGACTCATACACAATCTTTCGGCACCTAGAGACTTATCATTGAATGATGCGATTGACGAGAGCATTTGTAGTGTGAAATATGCGTCATTTGACTAGGCAGTGGAGATGTTGAGAACACTGGGCCCCGGGGCATTGATGGCGAAATCTGATATTGAGTCAGCATTTAGACTACTACCAGTGCACCCATCTGACCAGCACCTGCTGGGTTTTTCCTTCGAAGGCAAATATTATATGGACAGGTGTATGCCCATGGGTTGCTCTATTTCTTGTGCTGACTTTGAGACATTCAGCTCTTTCCTGGAATGGGTCCTGAGACAGTCTACGAGCCACCGTCAGGTGATGCATTACCTGGATGACTTTCTTTTGCTGGGGGTGGCGGGCTCACAGGATTACGCGTGGGCATTGCATGAGTTCTGCGTGCTCATGCGTGCTTTTGGGGTCCCGCTGGCACCAGGAAAAACAGTGGGGCCATCTACATGCTTAGAATTTTTGGGCATTGAACTTGACTCCGTGGAGGGTTGTTTCAGGCTACCCAAAGAAAAAATTGCAAAGTTCAGGGCAGCCCTTCAACACTGTTTGAGGAAGGAGAAAGTCACATTACTGCAGTTACAGCAGTCAGTTGGCCAGCTGAATTTTGCATTGAGGGTCATCCCTATGGCACGCCCATTTTCCTGCTCTATTGCGCAAGCCATGAAGGGCCTGCGAGACAAACACCATCACACAAGACTTTCAGTCGAGGTTCACCAGGACATGCAGATATGGATTGCATTCCAGGAGGATTTCAATGGCAGAGTGCTGTGGGGTGCCCCCCCTGTGACCTCAGCAGAGTTAGGACTATGGATGGACGCTGCGGGCAGTGTGAGGTTTGGCACCATACTTGGCAACAAGTGGGTGGCACAAAGGTGGCCCAATTGGTGGGCGGAAAGTGGTTTGACAGTAAACATTGGTTTCTTGGAACTGTTCCCGATATGGGTGGCCCTAAGGGTCTGGCCTGATCAACTGTCTAATCAATCCGTCATTTTCTGGTCTGATAACATGACTGTGGTGGAATGTATCAATCAACAGACAGCACGGTGTAATCTGATACTCCGCCTGATAAAGGAGATTGTGCTAAGATGCATAAAGTTGAACGTGCAATTCAGGGCCAAACATGTGCCAGGGGTCTTGAATAACGCAGCTGATGCCCTTTCTCGCTTTAAGATGCAGGTATTTAGGGAACACCTACCAGATGCAGAGACCTCCCCAGCTCACTTCCCAACTACACTTTGGCAGATTGGTGCCCCCGACTACAGGACCTCGTGGCAGCCAGCCTAGCTCCCAGGACCAGGACAGCTTACAAAGGGGCGTTCAGGTCTTACTGTAATTTTCTGGGACAGGATTGGGAAGCCAAATGGGATCAGGAAGCAAATTTTACGGGGCACATGGATACATTGCACAGGGAGGGGTGCTCAGCTGCCACAGCTGGCAGACACAAGGCAGCTGTGTCCTTTTTTGCACAGACTAAGGGAGCCAGGGATCCTACAAAAAGCTTCTTAGTACAAAAAGTGATGAAGGGGTGGCGACGTCTACAGGCAAACACCGCCGATGGCAGAAGGCCAATAGGTCTAGACCGGCTGGCAGCGGTATTGCTCGTCCGGCCTGACACATGCAGCTCTGCGGGAGAGGTACTTCTCTTCGCCGCCTTTTCCCTGGCATTTTACGGGGCTTTGCGAGTGAGTGAATTAGTGGCTAGTAACAAACTCGACAGGTTAGGTGGCCTACAGCTGCTAGATACTACTATACGGGGCGACACAATGTGGGTTACTATTCGGAAATCCAAGACTGATCAGGAGGCCTTGGGGGAGAGTGTGGTGCTACACCGGGCACCAAACAACCTGTGCTGCCCAGTGTCGCATGTGGAGGAGTTCATCAGACAATGGGCGGGTGAGGCAATGGGAGCATTGTTAGTACATGCGGATGGTACCCCATTGACCAGGTTTCAATTCCAAAGAGTGTTATCAATGGCTATCGCCAGAGCAGGTCTGAACCCCAAGGAATTTGGAACACATTCTTTCCGGATAGGGGCGGCCACCGAGGCCACCGCGAGAGGATTGCATGCCAACAGTGTGAAGAGGATTGGGAGATGGTCTTCCAATGCCTATAAGCGTTATGTGCGGCTGCACATGTTGTAGGGGTTAGTTCATCCTCCCTGACGCCTGCCTTGTTTATGTTTATCTTTCAGTTTCTCGGGCCTGTGACGCAGGACGGAAACTACTAGAGGATCAGCAAATGCGACCAGCGACATCACGACAACGGCAAGAAGGAAAGAGGCGGACACATGTAGTATGGGTGATTGGTCATTCTTATGTGAAGCGTGCTAACCCAAATTTCCTTTCAGGAGGGGGTAGACAGAGGGCGGTGTGCGGGGGTTCAAGGTCTCCTTTCATGGTAGAGGGGGGCTCCGCCTTAGTCAGCTTAGGGGCTAGATCTCTGACTTACTCGAAAGGCATGCCCCACCGTCCTCAGTGGTCATCCTGCATCTGGGGGGGAAGATTTGGTACCACTAGGCAGAAGGGTCCTGTTGGAAGAGATTATCTCAGCGGCAGGTTGGCTGGCGAAGTTGTTACCAGGTTGCACCATAGTATGGTCGCATTTGATACCTAGACTTCGGTGGAGGGGGGGGTCTCTGTTAGGGTGTTGAACCACTCGGTAAAGAGGGTCAACAATAAGATGGAGAAACTCTTTTGAGCGCCTCACCTGCAGAGTATTCCACATGGGTGCATTTGGGGGGACCAGTTCTACTTACGAGATGGGGTCCACTTGACAGAAGCAGGGAATGGCCTACTAGTAAGGAACATAATGACATGGCTAGAAGGTTTTGCTAGGAAGATATGACCTTTCAGTGTAGGGATTTTGGGGGGGGGGCCAGATAGTCGGTCAACTATGCTGGCCTGTGGCGGTAAGGTCATAATCGGTGAGCAGCAATTTAAGGTCCTTAGGGGGCGGCACCATTATCTAATGGGGTTGCCCAGGGGGAGGGGCCACTGGTCTCTCCTAGAACTTCAGGGGCAGGATATCCGCTTGCTTGGAAGGGTGCGGGGGAGGGAGTCACTCTTTCCTTGGGCTGGTAGCCACCCCGCACATACACTGTGACGTCAGTAAATGGCACGAGTGTAAGGGCCCTCCTTTTTGGTTAAATGGAGTTCACGGAGCGTACGAGGGTAACCAGGAGAGGGAAAAACTCTCCCGGTAACCGGGCCCTTGTTGCGCATGCGCACTCAGGCATGAGGGCGTAGCTGGAAAAGGATCTGACACAGGTTAACGACCTTGCCGTAGGCCCAGTAATTATTAGAATGCAAAATTGATATGTAGGATGTTAGATTCGGTTAGGAAACACGCTGTAGTAGACATTTTTTTAAGGTTAGCCCTTCATACCTGTCTACCTTGCTGTAAATCTAATGTCTGAATTTTGCATTTTGTATAATTGTGTAAATAATGTTTATTTTACTCATTTTTAATTGTTTTCATATTTTAATAAATACGGCCGAGGGGTCATGAGACCCCCTGCCTTCCAAAGAATTCTCTCACATGACTGATTACTATGTGGATTGTTATTCCTTGACATGATGAGGGGGGGTGGTCGGTAGTCCCAGACTATGAGGAAAGGGGGGCCGCTCGGCCCCCACGCACGCATGGCTGGTCCCGGCCCCCCCTTCGCCCCGTCTACATTGGCTGGTCCCGCCCTTTGACCCGGAAGCGGTCTAAGCACTTCCGGGTCGGGACCAAAACGGGGGGGGGGGAGGTTAAGAGCCTGGGGAGCGCGGGTAGCATCCTCTTTGTGCCCCAGCTTCCCAGGCTCGCTCCTCGCCCCGCTGTGGGGCTGGTTAATTTTCCCCATCCACCATCCCTGTTAACAGAATTCTATGGGGACATAGGTAGGTATCAACGGTGATGCTTTAGAACATGCTAGTTATAGATGTGGTTTTCTTCCTTAGGCCTTTTTCCTGCGTACAGGCAATGGTAATTAAATCCGCTTGTTATTTTATGTGCGGATTCACTTGTTTTCTCCTTAGGCCTTTTTTGCTTCCCTTCATAGGTTTCTTAGTTGTCGTATTTATTGCATTGGTCAGGCGGTAAGGTCATAATCGGTGAGCAGCAATTTAAGGTCCTTAGGGGGCTGACCCATTATCGAATGGGGTTGCCCAGGGGGAGGGGCCACTGGTCTCTCCTAGAACTTCAGGGGCAGGATATCCGCTTGCTTGGAAGGGTGCGGGGGAGGGAGTCACGCTTTCCTTGGGCTGGTAGCCACCCCGCACATACACTGTGACATCAGTAAATGGCGCGAGTGTAAGGGCCCTCCTTTTTGGTTAAATGGAGTTCACGAAGAGTACGAGGGTAACCAGGAGAGGGACGAACTCTCCCGGTAACCGGGCCCTTGTTGCGCATGCGCACTCAGGCGTGAGGGCGTAGCTGGAAAAGGATCTGACACCAGTTAACGACCTTGCCGTAGGCCCAGTAATTATTAGAATGCAAAATTGATATGTAGGATGTTAGATTCGGTTAGGAAACACGCTGTATTAGACATTTTGTTAAGGTTAGCCCTTAATACCTGTCTACCTTGCTGTAAATCTAATGTCTGAATTTTGCATTTTGTATAATTGTGTAAATAATGTTTATTGTACTCATTTTTAATTGTTTTCATATTTTAATAAATACGGCCGGGGGGTCGTGAGACCCCCTGCCTTCCAAAGAATTCTCTCACATGACTGATTACTATGTGGATTGTTATTGCTAGACATGATGAGGGGGGGTGGTCGGTAGTCCCAGACCATCTGGCCAGCGTGTCGAAAAGTGGTGAAATTAGAAAGAAATCTCACCGGAAGATGGGGATCATAAGTGTGAATCCTCGAAATCTAATAGGCTTGTGTAGCTCGAAAAGGTCTCATGTCCGATGAGCAAGTTGTGGCTCATACCAGAAAACGCTGTAAAGATTATAAAATAAGGGGGGCGCATTAGGAAAGAAAATCGAGCAATATCTAAGGTGAAGTCATGGAGCATAAGGGACGACAAACATAATTACCAGACTATGATATCAAACAGAGATGCCATCAGTGAATGTATTAGTCCACCAAGTGACCAGATCCTGTTTGCTCGAATCTAACTTAAAAACACAGCACAAGACATTCTTCTGCTGTGGAACCTCTGCTCCCCTCGACATGCCGTCACGTCCCACTCAGGGGAAAGTAGTGGCCCACAACTGCATCCTTGAACCTGCATTCCACCCGGTCTACAAAGACCAACTGTTTCGTGGAAGAACCCTCCAGTCTCAAGGCTGAATCACCAGTGTATGTTCGAGAAAGACTCCTTGACATTCAGGCCGGAAGCAAACCTTTTCTTGTTTTCCTATGACCGTTGCACGCTACTTGCTAATCCCTTTTAAAGGGAAATTTGGAAACTAAATAAAGGTTTCATGATCAGTCCACCAGTTTCCAAATTCAAAAAAAATAGCAAATCAACGGCTGAAATTCGGGATGTACATTTGATAACTTGAAATGTATACCAATTTGTATGCTGTGTTTTTGCAGAACTAGTAATCGTTAACCCCCTATTATTACTTGAGGTGCTTAACTATGTTAATTTACAAAGCCCTCCACAATATTTAACATGACACGGTTGTATCAGGTGACACTCCTGGGTGCTAGAGTTGATTCGGGTACTGCTGAATGCTCCGGGAAGAAATGGGGCTTGCAAAAAAAATAAAATAATGAACTTAATCCCTATAAAGCTTATCATACACTGTCTACAAGAAACAGCATAGGTAAAACAGGAGTCATGGTAGGAGACTGGATACTAATCCAAAATGCACAGTGAAACATTAGATCCAATTGCATTAGTTTGATGAAGCATGAGAAACAGAGGTAATGGGAGTATAAACACCAAAAATGGATGAGCTGCTAGATTGGGGAACTGAGGGGGTCATTAGGATGGCTGGCGGACTTCCTTGCGTGGAACGGGACCACCCGACATTGGTGCGGGGTCCCATTGATGACATTAGAATGCACCCGCCACACTGGTGGGTGCATCCTGCATGCTTGACATTGCGGCGGGCGGTGCACTCAGCACCGCCCGCCGCAATGCCAAGAAGGCATGTCATGCACTTCCATACACAACGTGTCAGGCACCGTGCGATACCTGCCATGTTGTGCATGGAACTGCACGGAAGTACCATAGGTATGCCTCATGTGCATCCTCTACCCCCCAGAATCCCAGGGGGCCCGCTTCGGCCCCCAATGGCGAAAACCGCCTGCCTTTCCGTGGCGGTGTTGCAGCAACGGAAAGGCAACACCCTGCCTGCATACTGATATGGATGGCGGTGTCTACCAGACACCGCCACCATATAAACTGCTTTTCCACCCGGTAGGCAATCGGGCGGATTGCCTACCGGCGGAAAACCGGCAGATGGTCTTCCCGTCTGCAGGGGTCCCCCCGCCTTGGTAATGTGGCGGGGGAAATCTTATGGGGGCGGTGTTTTTTTGCAGGCGGATCACCACCGCCATACAGTAGGTGGCGATCCGCCCGATAACTTAATGAGCACCTGAGTATTCAATAAAATAAATCCCTCCACACATGTGATAGAGGAAAAATCCACGCTGATTGTTTATGCAGAAGATGGTGAAGGAGGACTTAATTGTAGTCAACCTTACATTGCGATCATGCCTTGTCTATGATGTTAGCAAAGTCCCTATTGGAAGAATATATGACAAGTATCAGATTTTCAGAGAGGTGTGCAAACATAGGAATGCTAACAAGTGAGCAATTAAGAAGTACAAAACAGTATGAGAATACCCAAGGATTAGCTCATATGGCTAAAGATAAGGGAAGGCACATGATTCCTTAACCTGCACAACTAAAGACCAGATTTACCAATGTCTCAGGTAGCGCAGTGCTGCAGCAGCAAATGCTGGGATGCACTGCGCGAGAAGAAGAGATCAGAGAGATTGCCAAATTTACAGAAATATGGCACTCTCTTCCCTTCTCTCTAGCGCCGGCACTGAAATGAACTGCAATGCGCCACGGAGACACCTTTCTGCCACAGTGCAAGGGTGTCTCTATGAGTCTAGTATAGGTTTTTTACTAGAAGGATACCCCTCCAATATAAAATACTATGTGTAGACTAATTTTAAAAAAAATCCCACTTTGTATGTGTGCTGTACAGTGCAGCACACATGCGAAAGCAGAAAATATAGGAGAAAAAAAGCGTTTGTCCTTCATAGCGCCTGGTTGAAGAGTGCTCTATTTTCTGATACTAAACCCTTTCTACTTTATTTAGTTAAATGGGTTTAGCGTAATTTTGTAAATTATATAATTAATTTACCTTTTAAGTTAAGATTTAAGTGTGTGTTGTTGCGGTTTGGAGGGTGACAGGGTGGGAAGTAAATTCATTGTAAATAATTAATAATCAATTTAAATTGATAATTAATTATGTAATTTGTGTAATTTATGTATTTTTTAAGTTTTGTTGTTTTCGGTGCAGGGCAGCTTGTGGCTTTTGTAGGGGTACAGGGTGGGAAGTAAATCAATTATAATTAATTACTATTTAATATTTAATTAATTATTTAATTGATATTTGCTTATGAAAATTGTGTAACTATGTAATTAATTAATTGGTTAAGTTATGTTGTTGGTGCAAGTTGTGTGGTTTGTAGGGGTACACGTTTGGAATTAAATTGATTATATTAAAGTCATAATTATTGTTGATTAATAATAATTATTTAATTGACAATTAGTTATATACATTGTATAATTAAGATATGTTTTAAGTTATATTTCTGGTTCAAGTTAATGTGTTTGTAGGGGTAAAGGGTGGGAAGTAAATTAATATAATTAATTCATTATTAGTTAATTATTATTAGTTGTTTAATTGATAACTATTTATGTAATTTGTATAATTATTCACTGTTCAGAAATATTTTAGGTGTGGGTTATGGTGTTTTGGGGGCACAGGGTGGAAGTTAATTAAGGAATAAACTTTGATAATTTATTATTATTCATTTGTTATTAATAATGAACAATATGGAATTATCATATTTGTTCAGTTATATTTTAGGTGTGTGTTGTTTAGTTAATAGAAAAATACGGTGGGAAGGCAATGCAATGCAAAATTACGAAAGTGACACTGGTGGATGTTGATAGACACTCAAAGATGGCTGCCATTTCTGGTCCCGAACTTACTTGTAAAGGATGGGTAGTCCTACTTTTATGTTTTCAAATCTTGAATCACTTTATAAAGCACAAATGAACAAACTGTTGTTACCCGTGACCAAGGTGCGGCTGCACCGAAACGCGTCGGGCGTTTTTTGACCATTTTGCCTAATTAAAATCATCACGCTTATGAATCTGAGGCTCGAGTTTCCTTCTTTGAAATACGAAAGTTGGTGTGAAGAATATATATATATATATATATATATATATATATATATATATATATATATATATATATATTACCTACTGGCGGTCGCCAGTAGGTATATATAGTTAGGATTTTTTCTCTATGGGATTTTTGAAAATTCTATGTCTAATAACTTTGGCGTTTGTGGACGGAATTGGCTGAAATTTTCAGGAAAATTGAACTTTTTGTTTCTGAGCAGCCACCGAAAATTTGGGGGGGTCAACAAGGGGGGGCCGAGAAAAAAGGGGGGTCCCAAAACGCGTTTTTCCCATGTTCATTTCCATAGGGCGGTTGGACTCACTTTTAGCTCGAACGGCTGAATGGATTTGCACGAAACTTGGCAAAATTGTAGGGACTGGTAGCCCGATGTGCCTTTGCTAGGTCTCAATATATGTGCTCCAGTGGATTTTGAGAAATTAACGTTCAAAAAAATATATATATCTGTAAGCACGCTCCGGGCAGCGCCCCGGTTCGCGTACCTGACGCGTAACGGAACTTCGCAAAGCGAAGCTGATTGGCTCTCCGGTGTCTGTCAACATTCTAAACAGTCCGGAGCGGCCGCCATCTTGTCTCTCGGTATGATCGAGAGACAAGAGGAGGCCAAAACAAAGGGGGAAATGACCATAAGGGGGCACAGTAGATCCTCCCTGACCCCCTAGGTTTGATGTGGAGGCTTTAAAAGGGCCCCGCGGGGCAAAAAAAAACAACATTTTTTTTGTTTTTTTTGCGTGGGGAGCGCCCGGTACGCGCACCGGGAAGCGGTCCGGGGAGCGTACTATAAGGAAAAAAGAATGATAGACTATGATATTTTGAAATATTGTATGTTTATTGATCGTTCTTTTTTTTTAAATTTTTTTATTTAAGTAGCAGTATTAAGGATTATTAAATATAAATGTATTTTTGGAATTGTGCACAGTATACTATAAGTATGAATTTACATTATAATCAATTTGGTACTAGGGGGCGTGGCCAAGTACGCGATGTGAGGAGACGTGCCCGAGCTGAGCTCCGAGCGCGGCTCCCCTTCCACGGGCTATTTCTCCTCCATTTCTAGTGCTACCGGGCCCAAACTCGAACCGAGTGCACCTGGGGACCTGGTCAGCCATCACCAAAATTTTCGGAAGGATCGGAGTACTTGACCCTCCGACCGCCGACTGCCACGGCGCCTGCCCGCCCAGGGCTCACTTCCGGTCGGCGGCCCCATCTACTCGAGACCGGGGAACCAACCCATCGAGGTAGGCCGCGACAAGTGTGCACTCCCCGGCGCGCTCAAGTGGGGGAAGGAGATCGCGCCGCAACGCCGGATGCCCACCGGCGCACCAGCTGCGCAGGAGCCCCAGCCACTACTGTAAGGCACACCACCCTGGCTTGCAACTGGCGGTGAAATCGGCCCGCCCTGCCCACCGGCTCTGGAGGCATCCTGCCAAGCCCTGTGAGCACCAGAGAAGGGTTGCACTCGGGTCTCTGGGGGCCCATTTGGACAGCATTGCCCCTGGCTCCCGACAGGCTACAGCGAGGACTGACCCGCTCTGCCCCCTGGGCCCTTGCACCCGCCCACCGCCTCGACGCTGGCCCAGCAAGAGGGAAGGGACCATACCACAACGCCCGGTGCCCCCCGGCAAACCCACAGCGCAGGGATCCCAGAAGCTACCAGCGGGCACGCCACTCTGGCCCGCGGCGCCCTGTGCCACTGACCCGCCTTGCCTGCCGGCACTGGGGACTTCCCGCCACAATTAGCGGATACCGGAGGTCGGTCGTGCCCCACTGTTTGGAGGCCCGCACTGGCGACATCCCCCCCTGGGCCTGAACAACCAGCGACGGAGACTGTGCGGCCCCACCTCCTAGACACCAGCACCCGCCCGCTGTTCAAGTATAGCCGCTGGTCGACGCAGGACCCATCCAGCGCCGAAGAGCCCGGCCCGCACGACACACGAACTGCGGCCACGCTGCAATGGCCCATCTCACAGACGGCCCTGTCCACAGTGGCCTACCCGGGCCCACGCGGGTGAGCTCCCAGGACAGCCCCGCATTCTCCACTCCGGCTGCCCCGGTGCTGACCTCAACGGTGCCCCACACATCGCTAGGTGGCGTCTAGAATCCTGCGCGCCACCCGGCAAGGGCGGAGCTGACGGCCTGACCGGGAGAGACCAGAGCACACGGACCCCGTCAGTGTTCACCGCAAGTGCCTGCCCACTCGGCTGCCTACCCGTGACGACCACCCTCATGTCAGGAGGGACCAGAGCAAAGTCCGGCACCGGTGGGACACTGAGCAAAGGGAAGATGGTGAAGAACACAGAGACTGACCAAACCACCTCCAAACTGGACACTATGCTGGCGGCCATGGAACGCCTGGAGGAATCCATGCAGCTGACCCGTACGTCGCTGGAGAACAGGATCGATAAGGTGGCTGTGGACCTGACGCTCCTTCGCGCGGACCACAAGAAACTGTCCGACCGCACCACGGCCTTGGAACAGACGATGGCGGAGACCACGCCCAAGCTGTCGCAGACGGAGAAGCACGTCCGTGACCTACTCAACCGGGTGGAGTTCCTCGAGGACAGGGCGGAGGATGCAGAAGGACGGGCCAGAAGGAACAATGTGCGCATAGTGGGCCTGCCGGAACGATGGGACGGAGGGAGACGGCGGAACATATGGAGACCTGGCTCAGAGAGCTCCTACCAGAAGGCACACTATCTCCACATTTTGTGGTGGAAAGGGCACACAGGGTACCATCCCGTCCACCCCCGGAGGGCTCCAACCCGAGGCCTATGCTTATGCGGGTGCTGAACTACCGTGACCGGGACGCCATTCTCCGCGAAACGCGGAAACTATCGGACATACAGGTAGACAACGCCAAGGTGATGTTCTTCCCTGATTACACCATCCAAGTCCAGCGTCGGCGTCAATCGTTCCTCGAGGTGAAACATCGGCTCAGGCGCCTGGCTCTCAAGTACTCCTTGCTGTTCCCAGCACGTCTCAGAGTGGTGGCGCAGGACAAAACCCACTTCTTCGATACTCCAGAGGCGGCGGCGGCCTGGCTGGATTCAGGAATAGATGCGAACCACGTACCCGCGCCGAAGGAGCAGCGCCGAAATCGAGGTACTCGTAGGCGGAGACAACGATACGCCTCGATGGCCGGGTCGCCAACCACGGACGCGGAAATCGGACCCACTCCGGAGCAAATACACGCTGAACAGCAGGGGGCCATTCGAATAGTAGCTGAGATCAGTGGATCACAATCACCCATCCTGATCTCCAACGCAAGCCCAAGATCACGCGGGAGCGAAGACGACGACTTCATGTACGGACTGCCAGATGACACGAACACGGAGGGCCTGCCGGATGTCACACCCCAAACATCGGATCAGATTGTATAAGCCACTCCCCTCAACCTAGTCCGGACTAGGCCGTTGCAACTGGCATCTTGGAACAGCTTGATCACCTCTAAGGCAGGCTCGGCCGGAGGTCCACGACGGCACTACTAGGAACCACGGCAGCTATGTTCAGCCCCTTCTCCGGGATCTGAGCTCCACTCCTGATCCCCCCCCTGCCGATCCATCACGGACCCCCGTGACAACGAGAGCGGAGCCGGAGCGGTCCCTATGGCACATCACCGGGTGCGAGTGTCTGAAGGGGTGGACGGACCCCCAGAGGTGAGTGTCCCCCCCGAGGGAATGGCAGATGGGATCCCCCTTCTGGGGTGGACTGTCTGAGACCAGTGACATTGGGAACTCTGATCTGTCTGCGGATGCTGCCACTGACTTTTGGTGACCCTTGACCCACTGCCCGTGGTGGAGAGCCGCCAAGGCTCTCTTGGCGACTTGAACTGACTTGTTCATCCAAGTGCTAAACTTCGTCATCCCCCCATTGAACTCACGGATTGATTGAGCTCGATTGAGCGTTTGGGCGGCGACTTGTTCTGTTGTCGCCCTTTTGGTATTATGTTTCTGTTAAAGTTCTTCCTTATGAGACTAGTGTGGACATTGATAAGTTACGACGTGCATCCCTGGGCCTGTGTGGGTGGGCGAGGGGAAACAATGGTCGCTGTTCACGGCTGCTGTGCGTGTGTGGGTGGGGCGGGCTGGGGGTTGGGGGGGGGGGCGGGCGCTTGGGCACGAGGCACACTGTGATGGCTACGGTTAAATTTTGTACCTGGAATGTCAGGGGCATGCACACACCCTCACGTAGATACCAGGTGTACTCATACCTTAGGCGACATCAGGTCCAGATTGCACTACTACAGGAGACGCACCTGGTCACCGCTGAGGTAGCCGCACTTCGCCGTAGGTGGAGGGGGCAGATATTCGCCACCACCTTTTCAGCGTTCGCACGGGGGACCCTGATCTGGGTCAGACCCGGGGTTCCATTCGCACTAACACACAGCAATATCGACACTGAGGGACGTTATGTCTTCATACAGGGCAGGCTAGACGGGCAACAGATTGTCATAGCCTCCATATATGCACCTAATGTAGAGCAGGGGAAATTCTTCACGCGCTTGTCAGCAGTAATTGTGCCCTGGCCAGACGTACCTTTGCTGGTGGGTGGGGATTACAACTGCGTACTGGATGTTTCCCTTGACCGCTCGTCCCCCCCAGCAGCGATCGCCCCAGCGCAAGCAACTTCCAAGGCCCTGCTTGATTGGGCAACGCAATGGAACTTACACGATGCCTGGCGAGTCAGAAATCCCACCGCCCGGGTGTATTCTTATTACTCGGGAGCCCATGCACTACATGTCCGGTTGGATCGATACATGCTGTCCCGCGCCCTGATTTCCTCCGTGACTGACGCAGATTATCTGGGACGGACGCACTCGGACCAATACCCGCACACACTGGTCTATGGATGGCGGCGCCCGCGTCCGCCCGTACCCACATGGCGCTTGCAACCGGACCTCCTGCTTGACACACCTTTCCGGGAGGAGATGTCCAGGAGAATCATACAATATTTCGAAGACAACGACGACTCCTCCTCCTCACCGAGAGTTGTGTGGGACGCCTTCAAGGCGGTCACCCGGGGAGGCTGCCTCAGTGTGCAGGCGGGCATACGAGGTCAGGTGGAGAGGGATCTGATAAGGGCGGAGGAGGCACTACTAGATAAGGAGCGGGAGGCGACGGGGGGCGACGATTCCCAACTGATTTCGGCCAGAGCGGCTCACGCTGTATTGCTAGAGCGCCTAAAGAACGTTAACTTCGCAGCCCACTCCGCGCGCACTCACAACGCGGGGGACAAACCTGGTAGGCTGCTGTCGTGGCTGATACGGCAGGACACGCAATCCGCGTCGGTGCTGTCGATCCGCACGACCCAGGGCGTCGAAGTCTATACCCAGACGCAGATCCACGAGGCGTTCACGTCACATTACAAGTCCCTGTATAGCTCACGGCTGCGGGCCACTGTGGTGGAGATTGTGGACTATCTAACGACTCTACGGCTCCCAACAGCTACTGCTGCCCACCAGACTGAATTGGGCGCTGCGCACACCGGTGAGGAATTACGGGAAGTGATTTTCTCCCTTTCCAATAGCAAAGCGCCGGGCCCTGACGGGCTCCCGGCAGAATTCTATAAAGCCTACTCACTGGTTTTGATACCGGAACTGCTGAAAATGTATAAGGCGGCATTGGAGGATGCTGAGCTCCCGGCGTCCCTAAACGAAGCTAATGTGGTCTCTCTACTGAAGCCGAGTAGGGATGCGTCCGAACTTGGCTCATATAGACCCTTGGCACTCCTCAACACCGATTATAAAATATTGGCCGCGACGCTGGCTCGGAGACTTGCACCGCTAGTCTCCACGCTGGTACACGCTGATCAAAATGGCTTCGTGCCCACCCGGAGCACGTCCTACAATCTACGCCGCTTTTTTAGGATCCAACGGTATGCAACCCCCACCTGGCCACGTTCAGGGTGTATCGTGCTCGATCTGGAAAAAGCATTTGATTCGGTGGAATGGCCGTATCTCCTCCGAGTCCTCGAGAAATACGAACTAGGCGAGGCCTATATCCAGATGGTGGGGCTCCTTTATCAGGCGCCCGAGGTGCGCGTCCGGACTGGACGGTTGTTCTCTGACAGGATCCGCATAGGGCGGGGTACCAGGCAGGGCTGCCCCCTCTCCCCTATGATATTCGCCCTGGCGATGGAGCCATTGGCGGGGCTGCTCCGCACCTCCGGTGCCACATGGGGCATCCCGCTAGCGGACGGCGTACACTCGGTGTCTCTGTATGCCGACAATCTACTACTGTATGTCAGGGACCTCACGCATGTACCCGAGGCAATCGCGGACATCTTCCGTACATTCGGGGATATGTCGGGCCTCCACGTTAACTGGGCCAAATCGGGAACTTATGCATTCAGTAGCGAGCTGCCGCAATGTGAGGTGCGCATGTTGGGGGAGACGCTCCGGTGGCACCCAACGGTATTCAGGTACCTAGGGATCTTGATATATCGAGACCCCGTGGATCTCCTGGAGGGTAACCTGGTGAGAGCTATATCCTCGCTCACGGCCCAGGTCACGTTCTGGAACTCCCTCCCACTGAATGTGCCGGCCAGAGTGGCGCTGACCAAAATGATAATGCTCCCCCGGCTCCTTTATTATTATGCTAACCTGCCAGTGTATGTGCCAACGCACATCTTCAGAGGACTGGAAACTCTTACCAGGCGCCTCATTTGGAACAAAGGGAGGCCCCGGGTAGCGTTAAGGACCTTATATGCTGCCACGGACGCTGGAGGCTTGGCAGTCCCCAATCAAGAGCTATATTACTTAGCGGCCCAGCTACAATGGGTCGCTTACTGGCTGAGCGGCAAGAACCTGATGGACACGGCCACGGCCGACACCATCCTGTCCCCCGTGCGGGTGCTAACACTCTTCCACCCCCTAACGCAGGGACGGCACCTCACACAAGTCCATGTGGCGCTTGCAAGGCGGTGCTTTGCGCGGGCCCTCAGACTCACCAAAGGTACCATACCCTATGCCCCGAACCTACCTCTACTAGGGACTCCCTTGGGCACGGGCATACTGTCCTCGACTGAGCTACGCAGCTGGACTGCGGCAGACCTAGACGACCTGAGCGGCCTGTATAGCGACGGAGAGCTGCTGCCCTTCGAGACCCTGGCCGCAGATACCGAGCTACCGGTGGGTCAATTCCTGACACATGCCAGACTCCTCCATGAGCTGACGAAGGCATGGGGTGACATGAGCCAAGAACCGCCCACTCATCTGCTCATCCAGTACCTACACGTGATGGGTCTCACATAGTGCACTGGCTGGCACAGGCTCTACACACCCATACCCAATTCTCCTCCCAAAGATTGAGGGAGAAGTGGACGGCCGACCGGGGCTCCGGCTGGACGGACAAACAATGGGTCGCGATACTAGCGGGCGCTAGAAATGTTCCCCGCAACGCGCGATTTCAAACCATCCAGTATTATATCGTTCACCGAGCGTATTTGTCTCCTGACAAACTGAATCGCTATTTTGGACTCACTTCGTCGGCGTGTCCCCGATGCGGCCTCCTGGACTCAGACTTCCTACACGCACTCTGTAATTGTGCCCACCTCGCCTCGTACTGGTCAGCGGTCACTGACACGCTGTCAGCGGCCACAGGCGAAACTCTCCCCAGGACGTGGGAAGTATGCCTATTGGGACTCTACAAGAGATCCAAGCAGACCAAGCTGCGGGCACGTTTTTGGGACTTAGGCCTCATCACGGCCAAGCGCCTCATAACGAAACGGTGGAAAAGCGCCACTCCACCGCGCCCTGCGGACTGGCGTCGCTCTTTTGGCAACTGGGCCTGTGCGGAGAGTGTGTCACTGCACAGGGAGGAGACCGCTGGCCTACGGAAATACCCGATCGCCCAAGACTGGGCGCTACCCTGATCGCGTACCATCGGGCGTGCGCCCAGGCCGGTATAGAATGCCGCCTCGACGCAGACTAGACAGGACCCAGTTCATTGCTGTCCATGTAGGGCACGGAATTTACCCCCCCCCCGCTGCCGCGCCCCCCCTCCCCCCCCTCCTCCCCCCCCGCCGCCTGCCCTGACTGCTGAGATTTTACACAGCGTGGGATGTCCCCTGCCGCTCCCCGCCGCTGCCCTTCCCCCCCCCGCCTGCCCCCCCTCCCTCCGCCCTGCAGCAGCAGCGACCCCACATCCTCATTTACGCCCGCCCCCGCGCAGCCCACATAGGGTGCACCACATACAGCTAGGGACCTAGATACACACTACCACACACACATATACTAGTCCAACAGTTGTTGAAATATTTTTCCCTTTCCCTCTTCTCTTATTTCCCAGTTATATCTTTTGGTTGACGCAGAGATTGTTGATAACCAGGGAACGCAACTTCATACAATGGCTGTTAGACTTCTTGGACACCCTGGCCTTTGCGCAGTGCTACGAGTCGCGAGCACTGCGACACGAGACATTTCCTAGCACTGCCACTTGTGAACTAATGCCTCTCCACTGGCTACTGTTTATTTTCACTTGTATATAACTGACATGTCATTTTGTGCTGATAGCCAAGTACCGTTTGTAGTAATGTTTCATTGGTATGACACTGTATGATTACTGCTTACCTCATCTGTGAAACTAAATAAAGTTTGGGACCGTTGGTCTTAAAAAAAAAAAAAAAATAATCAATTTGGTACTAGTTTATGAATTACATATAAAAATGATTAAAGACTCAAACAATTTTTTAATATTAAATATAATTTTATTTTTCGGATTGTTTTTCAAAATTTAATAGAACGTCTAACATTTGACGGTCCGATATGTCCTCTTGTTGAGTGAACATAACTTTTGACCGTCATCATAATGAAGTAAACAATCCACAGATTCTACACATTGTAGAAGTTCATGGTCTCGTGATTCATCCATGAATTCCAAGTCAATGGGTTCAATTATTTCCTCATTGTTCATGTCTAGGACAATTTCAAAGGAAACGTTCTGTTCTCCTTGCATTTTTGTGCTGAAATTTGAATAAAAAATAAATATATCAGTAGAGATAGGGCACTGTTGGGTTTAAGTTCAGACAGGTACTTTTGAGGCATGAAGTAGTACTATTAAAAAGTGCCTGTGAAAAAAGCCTATGTAAATTCATAATTATACCACAGAAACCTAAATCAATCCATAATTATATTAAACAAGCCTTTCTCAATGTCTAACTGTTACAGAGGGATAGTATATAACTATCTGAAAATGTTTTCAAATTTATAAAATAACATCTTACCTTTTAAAAACAAGTTTAAGTTGTGAGTGAAAATGATCTTGCAATGTAGTTCAGGAAGTAGTAGTCAAAATGGCTGTGTTTTTCTCTCTTTTTTTATATATATTCAGGTACATAACCAATCAAATGTCAGGTAAAAAAAGTAGAAAATGAAAGTAACATTTTAATTGGTTGTCAATTCCAACACTTCAGATGTGTTTTGTGAAGTAATTTACCTCAGGGTATTTAGAGAGGTCTACAGGCTAAATGGCTAAATAGAATTCCAACCAAATTTGTGAAAATGGTAGGGATTGGTATGTAGTATGAGTTAATCTATATTTGGTGACATTGTCTCCAGGGTTTCTTCTGTAAATTACTTTCCCACCTTTTTTAATGGAGTGCTTCCCGGTGCGCGCCCCGGTACGCGAACCGGCAGCGTTACGGGAGTCCACCATTTTGTGTTTCGGTAGAATTGAGATACAAGATGGAGGGCAAATAATGTTCAGAATGGTTAGAAGGGGGCATGGTAGACGTATCTTGACCCCCTACGTTTTCTGAGGGTGGCTGAGGAGGCCCATCTGTGCGAAAAAAAAACATTTTTTTAAAACATTTCGCACGGTTAGCGTCCGGTGCGCGTACCGGGTAGCGCTACGGGGAGCGTACTTTGGTGAAAATTAGTGAAAAAAGTTAGAGTAAAATAATAATTGTGAGTGATCAGATGTAGGGTAGCTCTGAAAAGAGCTTTTGGGTCCTGTGGCTGATGTAGGTACCTACAAGTAGGTACCAATGCACAGTCTTAAATTGAGGATGAAAATTCTGTTCCCCTCATCTGAGAAGTGAACTCCATCTCCTCTGTAGATATCTTGCATGTAGTAACGCAAGTTATTGTTGTAGATGGAGCCCATTCCATGGTCTCTCATGTAAGCTGAAACAGACTTATTTACATGCTTCCTCGATTTCTCAATTTGTGGACAAAATTGGTTCGACCACCTCCATTTCTGTCTTTGGCATATATTTGAATATACCAAGGCAGTTTGAGGAAAAAGTGCCATCAATTGCTCAAAGGTGTCCTTTAAAAGCATTTCCAGACCTACCCCAGTCAAAGTGCCCAAGTCATTACCTCCACAGTGCACAATTAACAGGTCAGGTTTTGGCAAATGCAAAAAGGTTTTCACCAATGGTGTCAATTGGTGACATTTTAATCCTCTGTGGGCAATCCACTTGATTTCCACATTTTGTAAATTGAGGTTAGGTAAATTTCTGTTATCAGCAAACCTTTGAGCCCAGTGGATATAACTATGTCCAACAATCCAGACAGAAAACATGGTGAGAGGAGGTTCTGCTGCAGTCAGATGAAGTGTGGCAATGAAATGGGAGTTGAAAAAATAAGAGTTTAAAATGAAAAAAACTGTGGAGTTTCTGTGTTAATGAAGCAGTAGCAGTGATTGGTGGATTTTGTTTGCTGAAAGCAGAAAGTTAGGGTGCATGGATGAGTTCTTTGAAAGATGTAAGTTGAATGGTCAAAAAAAAATCATTTTATGAAAGATTGCACTGGATATGCAGTTGTACTGAGAGTTCAGAGTTCAATTGAAACATTGTTGTGTGAACTTGCAAACATGAGAGGTCTTTCAGGAGGTGGTTGCTATGCAAAAAAGGCAGAAAGGGCAGAGGGGGGAAGGGTGTTGATTTGAAAAAAGTGAGGGAAGAGTTTTGATTGGGTGACATGAGAGATATGTGTGATGAATTACAGCTTTTCTGTGCTTTTTATAGCTGCAGACTCTGGAGTGCATTTAAGGGTCTCTACGCGCGTTTCGGCGAACCAGCGCCTTCTTCTGGAGTAGCCACACAAATTAAGTAAGGTAAGACGTTTGCAAAACAACTCGTCAGACGTGTAATTGATGTCCAAAATAATAGGTTCAAGGTAAACAGAGTATTCTGAATTCTTATTTGATATATCTTGTCGTGGTATATCCCGCCAACCGGATGTAAATCTTGAGTAAATCTAATTCAGTTTTAAGTTTCTCCGAATTCTCAGTGGTTTCATGAATCGTTGATATACGATGAATAATTTAAAAGATCTCCCTGCCCGAAATATTCGGCAGAGCTCTATGTAGAGGGATTAAAAGATACTCCCTTAGGAGCCCAGTCTGAACTTCCACAGCTGGGCTCTAAAGAATCCGGTGGCGGGAGGAAGGACGAAGGATGGCGGCCCGACAGCGACGAGTGGTGTGTTAAAGTCCAAGCAAACCCGCACTTTAACACACCACTCGTCGCTGTCGGGCCGCCATCCTTCGTCCTTCCTCCCGCCACCGGATTCTTTAGAGCCCAGCTGTGGAAGTTCAGACTGGGCTACTACTGATTTTTTATGCAAAGAGCTCTGCCGAACTATTCGGGCAGGGAGATCTTTTAAACAAATCACCAATACCTGGGACATCTCCTCAAAAAAATCCTAAGGGAGTATCTTTTAATCCCTCTACATAGAGCTCTGCCGAATATTTCGGGCAGGGAGATCTTTTAAATTATTCATCGTATATCAACGATTCATGAAACCACTGAGAATTCGGAGAAACTTAAAACTGAATTAGATTTACTCAAGATTTACATCCGGTTGGCGGGATATACCACGACAAGATATATCAAATAAGAATTCAGAATACTCTGTTTACCTTGAACCTATTATTTTGGACATCAATTACACGTCTGACGAGTTGTTTTGCAAACGTCTTACCTTACTTAATTTGTGTGGCTACTCCAGAAGAAGGCGCTGGTTCGCCGAAACGCGCGTAGAGACCCTTATTTGCCACTTTTAGTCTTTTAATTTGTTCAATATATGTTTATAATAATTGTTACAAATGTATGAATTCTTTAATTAATTTTATGTGATATATAATTGTATACATGTTCATTGTTTTCTTTTTAATTATGTTACATGTTGTGTCCCTATGGAACTTATAATAAAACATATATTTTCTTAATATTTTGTAGCCATTTGTCCAGATGTCTATTACATTGTTTTAGTATAGTTGCCTAGGTTATTTTTTGTCATAAACCTTTATTCCCTGGCCTTGGAACTATGGTATCCGCACCTTCAGGGGGTCCTTGTTAAATACACGCGACTCTGGAGTGCATACCTTTTGCTCTGCTAAAGACAATTTGGTGTGTTTCTGAGACTGTTTTGAAACTCATAAAGTATTTGCTAAGGTGAGAAAAGATTCATTTAATTTAGATAGAGAATAGTATGGTTTAGGGAGAAAATTATGAAGAAAGTTGTGTATTTAAAATGTTGCTTTGTGTCAAGTGTTTTACAAATAGATTTTGTTTCTTTGTGTTACATAGCCATGTTAAAAGTGACGCAAAAAAAGTGCAAGGGTCTTACAAAAATGCTTTCATGTGTCTTAGGGTATTTTAACTCACTTACCCATGAATGTATGAATATAATTGCTTTACAAGATGTGTTTAAAAACGTTTTTTGAAATCAATTAGGTTTCTTGATATGTACTGCTAGAGTTTCATAGGTTGCTTGGGGCATATTTTCAAGGCTTTTGAGTTCCTTTGATGTAATTTTTCCCAATTTAATTTAAGACCTTTCCCCGTGGTGCAAGGTCCTTGTAAATATGCCCCCATCTGTGCTTGGCAAATTTAGATTTTAATTCTTTGACTAACATAGCCATGTTAAAAGTGACCCAAAAATGTTGCAAGGGCCTTAAAAAAAACGCTTTCATGTGTCTTAGGCCATTTTAAGTCATTTCCCCTCGAATGTAGGTATATAATTGATTTAGATGATGTGTTTAAAAACGATTTTTGAAAACAATTAGGTTTCTTGATATGTACTGCTAGAGCTTCATAGGTTGCTTGGGGCATATTTATAAGGCCTTTGAGTCTCTCTGATGTTATTTTTCCCATTTTAATTTAAGACCTTTCCCTGTGGTGCAAGAACCTTGTAAATACGCCACCATCTGTGCTTGGCAAATTTAGATCTTGATTATTTGACTTACATAGCCATGTTAAAAGTGATCCAAAAATGGAGAAAGGGCTTAAAAAAACGCTTTCATGTGTCTTAGGGCATTTTAAGTCACTTCCCGATGAATGTAGGATATAATTGATTTAGATGATGTGTTTTAAAACGTTTTTTGACATCAATTAGGTTTCTGGATATGTAGTGCTAGAGTTTCATAGGCTGCTTGGGGCATATTTATAAGGCATTTGAGTCTCTCTGATGTTATTTTTCCCATTTTAATTTAAGACCTTTCCCCGTGGTGCAAGTTCCTTGTAAATATGCCCCCATCTATGCTTGGCAAATTTAGATTTTAATTCTTTGACTAACATAGCCATGTTAAAAGCGACCCAAAAATGGTGCAAGGGCCTTAAAAAAACACTTTCATGTGTCTTAGGCCATTTTAAGTCATTTCCCCTTGAATGTAGGTATATAATTGATTTAGATGATGTGTTTAAAAACGATTTTTGAAATCAATTAGGTTTCTTGATATGTAGTGCTAGAGTTTCATAGGTTGCTTGGGGTATATTCAAAAGGCATTTGAGTCCCTTTGATGTTATTTTTCCCATTTTAATTAAAGACATTTCCCCGTGGTGGAAGGTCCTTGTAAATACACCCCCATGTGTGCTTGGCAAATTTAGATTTTGATTATTTGACTTATATAGCCATGTTCCATACAGTTCTCACCTTCTGCGTAGTCTTTCATATGCTAGACTCCATCTACACTATGAGATACCTAAGCAAAGGAAACACAGGTGATGTGATTGTGAAATGAGGAAAAGAAACTCCACATTTTTCAATTACATCACCTGTGTTTCCTAAGTTTACGAATGACATTGTGCAGATGAGGTTTAGGCCTGTCCACGGACACAGAAGATGTCTGGCCTTTGTTCAAGAGTGAAGTGGACATTACTTACTTCATTGGTAGGCCTTCACATGTATTATCTCCTCTGTACTCTTCAACAAGCGTAAATTTCATCTGCAACCCTGAGTAGGCCTCACCTTAAACAAACCTCTGGATAGGCCACACCTTATCGTCATCCTGAATCAATCATTTAACCACTTGGATGCTAAGGGTATTTGCTCTTCTTCATGTAATTTCCATTGAAATCAATGGAAACTCCATGACGAGTTACCCTTGTCATTAGCACTGAAGGGGTTAAAATGTTAGGGACAGATTTATGATAGGTGTATGCATCTTTTGCGTCACTGTGCGTCACTTTTGTGACGCAGCGGCGGTGCAAAAGATTTGCTATGTGGCGACATATTTACAACTTGATGCATCTAGGCAGATGTGTCATGCTGTAAAGTTCCGTGCCACATGAAACCGGTGCAGCAGTGATGCAAAAGATGCACCATGTTGCAAGACAGGCCTCACTTCATCTCCAACAAGATAAGAAGCTGAATCTTCTGTAAATGTCAAAATTGTTGTATACACTGCTGAACTTCTGTGTACTCTTTGATATGCTAGACTCCATCTGCACTATGAGATACCTAAGCAAAGGAAACACAGGTGATGTGATTGTGAAATGAGGAAAAGAAACTCCACATTTTTCAATTACATCACCTGTGTTTCCTAAGTTTACGAATGACATTGTGCAGATGAGGTTTAGGCCTGTCCACGGACACAGAAGAGGTCTGGCCTTTGTTCAAGAGTGAAGTGGACATGACTTACTTCATTGGTAGGCCTTCACGTGTATTATCTCCTCTGTACTCTTCAACAAGCGTACATTTCATCTGCAACCCTGAGTAGGCCTCACCTTAAACAAACCTCTGGATAGGCCACACCTTATCGTCATCCTGAATCAATCATTTAAAATGTTAGGGACAGATTTATGATAGGTGTATGCCTCTTTTGCGTCACTGTGCGTCACTTTTGTGACGCAGCGGCGGTGCAAAAGATTTGCTATGTGGTGACATATTTACAACTTGATGCATCTAGGCAGATGTGTCATGCTGTAAAGTCCCGTGCCACATGAAACCGGTGCAGCAGTGATGCAAAAGATGCACCATGTTACAAGACAGGCCTCACTTCATCTCCAACAAGATAAGAAGCTGAATCTTCTGTAAATGTCAAAATTGTTGTATACACTGCTGAACTTCTGTCTACTCTTTGATATGCTAGACTCCATCTGCACTATGAGATACCTAAGCAAAGGAAACACAGGTGATGTGATTGTGAAATGAGGAAAAGAAACTCCACATTTTTCAATTACATCACGTGTGTTTCCTAAGTTTACGAATGACATTGTGCAGATGAGCTTTAGGCCTGTCCACGGACACCGAAGAGGTCTGGCCTTTGTTCAAGAGTGAAGTGGACATGACTTACTTCATTGGTAGGCCTTCACATGTATTATCTCCTCTGTACTCTTCAACGAGCGTAAATTTCATCTGCAACCCTGAGTAGGGCTCACCTTAAACAAACCTCTGTATAGGCCACACCTTATCGTCATCCTGAATCAATCATTTAAAATGTTAGGGACAGATTTATGATAGGTGTATGCCTCTTTTGCGTCACTGTGCGTCACTTTTGTGACGCAGCGGCGGTGCAAAAGATTTGCTATGTGGTGACATATTTACAACTTGATGCATCTAGGCAGATGTGTCATGCTGTAAAGTCCCGTGCCACATGAAACCGATGCAGAAGTGATGCAAAAGATGCACCATGTTGCAAGACAGGCCTCACTTCATCTCCAACAAGATAAGAAGCTGAATCTTCTGTAAATGTCAAAATTGTTGTATACACTGCTGAACTTCTGTGTACTCTTTCATATGCTAGACTCCATCTGCACTATGAGATACCTAACCAAAGGAAACACAGGTGATGTGATTGTGAAATGAGGAAAAGAAACTCCACATTTTTCAATTACATCACCTGTGTTTTCTAACTTTACGAATGACATTGTGCAGATGAGCTTTAGGCCTGTCCACGGACACAGAAGAGGTCTGGCCTTTGTTCAAGAGTGAAGTGGACATGACTTACTTCATTGGTAGGCCTTCACATGTATTATCTCCTCTGTACTCTTCAACAAGCGTAAATTTCATCTGCAACCCTGAGTAGGGCTCACCTTAAACAAACCTCTGGATAGGCCACACCTTATCGTCATCCTGAATTAATCATTTAAAATGTCAGGGACAGATTTATGATAGGTGTATGCCTCTTTTGCGTCACTGTGCGTCACTTTTGTGACGCAGCGGCGGTGCAAAAGATTTGCTATGTGGTGACATATTTACAACTTGATGCATCTAGGCAGATGTGTCATGCTGTAAAATCCCGTGCCACATGAAACCGATGCAGCAGTGATGCAAAAGATGCACCATGTTGCAAGACAGGCCTCACTTCATCTCCAACAAAATAAGAAGCTGAATCTTCTGTAAATGTCAAAATTGTTGTATACACTGCTGAACTTCTGTGTACTCTTTCATATGCTAGACTCCATCTGCGCTATGAGATACCTAACCAAAGGAAACACCTTTTGTGAAATGAGGAAAAGAAACTCCACATTTTTCAATTACATCACCTGTGTTTTCTAACTTTACGAATGACATTGTGCAGATGAGCTTTAGGCCTGTCCACGGACACAGAAGAGGTCTGGCCTTTGTTCAAGAGTGAAGTGGACATGACTTACTTCATTGGTAGGCCTTCACATGTATTATCTCCTCTGTACTCTTCAACAAGCGTAAATTTCATCTGCAACCCTGAGTAGGGCTCACCTTAAACAAACCTCTGGATAGGCCACACCTTATCGTCATCCTGAATTAATCATTTAAAATGTTAGGGACAGATTTATGATAGGTGTATGCCTCTTTTGCGTCACTGTGCGTCACTTTTATGAGGCAGCGGCGGTGCAAAAGATTTGCTATGTGGTGACATATTTACAACTTGATGCATCTAGGCAGATGTGTCATGCTGTAAAGTCCCGTGCCACATGAAACCGATGCAGCAGTGATGCAAAAGATGCACCATGTTGCAAGACAGGCCTCACTTCATCTCCAACAAGATAAGAAGCTGAATCTTCTGTAAATGTCAAAATTGTTGTTTACACTGCTGAACTTCTGTGTACTCTTTCATATGCTACACTCCATCTGCACTATGAGATACCTAAGCAAAGGAAACACAGGTGATGTGATTGTGAAATGAGGAAAAGAAACTCCACATTTTTCAATTACATCACCTGTGTTTTCTAACTTTACGAATGACATTGTGCAGATGAGCTTTAGGCCTGTCCACGGACACAGAAGAGGTCTGGCCTTTGTTCAAGAGTGAAGTGGACATGACTCACTTCATTGGTAGGCCTGGACATGTATTATCTCCTCTGTATTCTTCAACAAACCTAAATTTCATCTGCAACCCTGAGTAGGCCTCACCTCAAACAAACCTCTGGATAGGCGACACCTTATCGTCATCCTGAATCAATCATTTAAAATGTTAGGGACAGATTTATGATAGGTGTGTGCCTCTTTTCCGCTGCTGTGCGTCACTTTTGTGACGCAGCGGCTGTGCAAAAGATTTGCTATGTTGTGACATATTTACAACTTGATGCATCTAGGCAGATGTGTCATGCTGTAAAGTCCTGTGCCACATGAAACCTGCGTCAGATTTCATATAGGTGTTTTGTTGCAGGGTATGCATTTATTTGCATGAAAGCCCTGTAAAACTAACACAGTGAAATTTAGAAGATTTCACTGAGTCAGCTTTATAGCATTGCTGAATCAAATCTTTACGCCTGTTTGAAACAGGCATAAGGAGTGATGCACCATGCAATGTGAGACTTCCTCCTGTGCAGTAGACATGTCGCGCTTACCACGTGATTCCTGCAATGTGCTGCTTTTGCAGAGCAGCGGTGCACATTAACTGGTGCATCCGTGGGGATGCGCCAGTTAACATAAATCTGCCCCTTTACATTTATGTATGAGCAGGGGACACAGAGTCGGTGAGGCTTATCCAAGGTTAAGAAGAGATGAGTCCTGTTCACTGAAAACTTGGACATAGGCCTCACCTCCTCAGCATCGCTGGACATGGCTAAATAATAGCTGCAAAATGTTACTCTTGTTAAACAATTTTACTATTATAATCTCTGAGATTTGTCTCTTACTCTGCAACATCTCATTGTTGTTCTCTTTCTTTAAAGATAACGACAACATCAACCATGAGTGATAATGAGCAATCAGTTGATCTCGACCTTATCATTGAACTTGTAATTGAAACGTCAGTGGAAGTAGATCCCTTGGATAATTTAAATCCTGAGGATGATGAAGAACATGATGAGGATGCCGATTTGTCAGAATTGTATGACATAGGGTGGGAAGCTGACCTGCTTGAGCCTATGGAACTATAAACATTTATTTTTAAAATGTACTTGAAATGAAAAGTAAAAATGTAAACCGTTTCATTTAAAATTAAACACAACTTCAAAAACAGGTTATGTGTAGTGTCTTTAATGAAATAGTAAAATATGCTCATAAAATTAGATCAGATTCACATATAAAACAGCACAGGTAAAATGTAGAAGCATTCCATTTATTTGCTACTATTTGTGATTTCTAAATTTGCCAATGCACTAAAAATTATTCTATGTAAAAATAACAAGTAGTGTGTTAAATGTTTGATGACTGTTATTGATTTACTGTTTGCTAATAGTGGTTAATAACATTTTTTATTATATTTTACCACAGATTCAACTGCAGATCATTTCAAAATTAAAGAATGCCTTCGAAGGACAGAAGGCGAAAGGCTACCAAACATCAAAGACAGCAGCTCCAAAAATTATTGCAGCAGACCTCTACAATAAAAACTTGTCAAGTCACCAAGAAAGGTCCTAGTAAGATAAAGAAATCATTCATAAGAAACATTTGTAGAAAAAAAAGTAGTACTACAGAAAATGTTTTAGTCCAGAAAAAGAGAAGCAATTTAAACGGAAAGGGAAGGCCAATCAAAAATGTTACTGCTAGAGCAGGAGATAACTCTGTGTATGGTAGTAGAAGGAAAAATCAGTTTAGGGACATTCGTAGACGAATGTTCCGCAACAGGATAATTGGCAATTTGTTAAAAAATATTAAGAACGGTCAGCAGAAAGTGTTTTTTTATAAGAGAAAAAAAAAAATTAGAAAGTTATTGATCAGGCACTTGAAATTAAGCGAAAGTTATTTATTTTGATAATCAATAGAATTAGGAAGCTAAACAAGGCAATTTATGATTTCAAAAGAAATAGTAGATGGAAGAGAACAGTTAATCGTAGTAATTTTTGTGAAATTTTTTCAGGAGAATGGATGCATAGTTCAAGTTGTGAGGCATTTTTTAATGAGGAGAGTTATTTCCAGGATAATGATTTGGTGCATGCAGTTGACACCAGTGGTCGAGCTTATGAGGTGAAAGATGGTTGTCCAGTTGAAAAAGAAAAACTTATGACAACAGAGGCAGAAGAGGTGTTAGGTAATGAGGTTTTAGGAAGACGTCCTAAGGGACCTGTGTACACCTGGAAGTGTAGTAGTATTTGCAGTGTGCGACAGGATTCCATCAATTTGCTTTGTGATTTTGTACGGACATTTAATAAGAAAAGTTTGAAGCAGAAAATGAAGTTGTTGCAAGAATTAGATCCTTGCAGAGTGAGAGAAGTGACAGGTTTGCATGGTCATTCACTGGCTTGTCTTTCCAGGAGAGTATGCCAGAGTGTTTTTCATCATTTCAGGATGCTAGCAATGCATCATAATAAAGTGAGGAAATTAGTTAGAATGTTGTATTATGCTAAGAGTCCAGCAGTTATGAAATTGACCCAGAAGAAGAGGGTAATGTGGAAGATAGTGTACAGGTTTCCAGTACAGATAATTTTCAGAAGGAAATTGCCACGTTTCAGGTGAAATCAAGTGAGAGGCCTAATTTCACTTGTGTGTGTTGTCGACGCACTTATTATAAGAATCAGACTAAGTTAGTGACTAAGTTAGTGGATTTATATGCAAAAAGTGAAAGGGAAAATAATAGTGAATGGAAGGATTTTGCAACATACTTGATGGTAGAAAATTGTTTTGATTTGGGATTGGATCAACGTGTGTGTACTTATTGTTGTAACAAATTAAATCAAAACCAGATGCCTGCTAGAGCGGTTCATAATAATCTGGAATTGGTTGAGATTCCTTCTGAATTGAAGGATTTAAACACTTATGAATCTATTTTGATTCAAAGTATCCATCCCTTTCAGGCTATTGTAAGAATGGAGCCAAAGACAGGGAAATTGCCTCCATCAGATTTACAGAGAGGATTAAAGGGAAGAGTTGTTTATTTGCCTCTAGATTTGAAGAAAAACATTAATACAATTGGAGTAGAAAAAGTGGAAGAGGAACCTCTGGTTACCTTAGTTAATGGGGTTCCGACAAAGAGTAAGAAAATATGGCAAGATTTAGTGGATGTTAGGAAAGTCAAAAAGGCAACATTGTATTTGAAAAAAAACAATAAGTACTATAAGAATGTATATGTTGCAGAAGAGGAAGTAAGTGAAGAAGAGGATAGCGATTTGTGTGCTGGTCAAATTGAGAAAGTAGAACCCTCTAAAAGTGAAGAAATATATGAACATTATAGTGTTCATCCTTTGCATTCCAAGGAAGTCATGGGGAATGCTATTGAGTTGTTTCAAATGAAACAAGCCAAAGGGAGTCCCATTAGTGTTTGGGAGGAAAGTTTGGAAGCTCGGTATTTCCCACAGCTATTTCCAACAGGTCAAGGAGGAAGATATGATGAGCGACCTCATCAAATTCCTGCTTCTGAATACCGGACTTTACGATTGTATGCAGAAGATCCTAGGTTTCGACAATGCATTCCCTATTTGTTTCATCTCCTGTTTGAAAGCGATCTGTCTGGACTGTCATATGCAGTGAACCACATCTTGAAAAGTGGTATACAGATGCAAAACATCTCGGCAAGTGACTTTATGGATAAAGTCAATGTGCAAGACAGTATTTTGGATTCTCACCTGATTAATCTCATGGCGTGTCAGCGTGGTACTAATGAGTACTGGTACCGTCGTCATGGTGATTTAAAATGTATGCTGAGGAACTTAGGAACTCCCACATGGTTCCTTACTCTCAGCTGTGCCGAGTATGGCTGGGAAGACTTACTTGAATTTCTACGAGAGGCAAATGGAAACATTGAAAATATCGAATTCAAGACACCCGGAGAACTGTGCTCTTTGGAGCCAGTGAATGTATGCAGGTACTTCAATCATAGATTTGAAGCTATGATGTCTTTCATCATGAACAAGAGAAATCCACCTCTTGGAGAGGTGTTGGATTTCTTCTGGAGAAAGGAGTACCAAGCAAGAGGTGCTCCTCATATACATATGCTGCTGTGGATCAAGGATGTACCTAAATTTGGAACAGATCCAGAAGACTTAGTGATGAGTTTCATAGAACAGTATTCTACATGTGCTGTTCCAAACGCAAAGGAGGACAAAAGCCTAAGAGAACAAGTTCTACGCTTCCAAAGCCATCGTTGCGGAAAGTACTGTCGTCGTAAATTCAGAAACAAGGACAAGTTCTACACCAAATGTCGTTTCGCCTTTCCATGACCGGTGATTTCTAAAGGAAGAGTGAACAGTTTGATGTCTTCGCTGCGACATAATGTGATGAAGAAATCACCTAAAAACACATACAATTTGAAAAGGAACGAAGAGTCCAAGTATATCAACGACTACAACCCAGTGATTTTGTCCATGTGGAATGCTAACATGGATATACAGTTTGTGGCTGATAACTGTATGGCTGTGGCTCGGTATGTGACATCTTACATCACCAAAAAAGAAAAGACAGAATTGAAGGATATGTGGGAGGACATTTCCCATGAAAAGAGCCTCAGTAAGAAGTTGTACAGTTTCAGTCTGAAGATGTTGTCACATCGAGAAATCGGAGCTTACGAATGTTCTGACCGGTTGTCTTCAGCAAGTCTCTATGCCAAATCCAGGAGTATCGTTTGGGCGAGTCTTGGTCTTGCTGCAACGCGTAATCGAGTTCTGAAACCTGTGCGGGAAATTGAGTATTTGGCGGAAAAGGAGCCAAACAGTACTGATATTTTGAAGACCAACATGTTGGATACATATTATCCAAATAGAAGCAGACACCTCGAGAATGTTTGTCTGTATGAGGTTCTACAAAATTACATATTCAAGAGGAACATCAAAGAAGATATTGATAAAGGAGTGTATGCTGTAATTGGAAGTGAGGGATGTCTCGTCAAGCAAAGAAAATGCCACTTGGTAAACCATCGAAAATTGAGTGACGAATTTCCTGAAAAAAAAGAGTTTTTCTATTTAGCACTTTTGCAACTTTTCAAGCCTTGGCGTGCAGAAGAGGAACTGCTTGGAGATTTCCTCTGTTACGAAGACTCTTTCAATGCCGCCAAGGAGACCATAGAATGTCCTGTTTTTCTCAAATATCTAGAAATGTTGAATGCGGAAATCGAGCAGGAAGCAACGATTGCAGCCGAGATTGCTAGAGACAGTTCTCAGGACACTCAGAGTTTTGTTTCATTGAGTCAGGATCCACTAGGAGGACCAGTTATCAAACATGAAGCTTCCACTGCCATGATTGAAGTGGAAAGAGCCATGGCACATGCTCAGGAGGATGCGGTTAACTTAGAAGACTTGGAAAGACAACTCAACGTTGAGCAGAGGAAAATATATGACGAAGTTACCAACCAAATTGATCATGGATTAAGTCATGAGAAGAAGGAGTGCTCATGTACGTCGTTGAAACCTGTCCGACTGTACGTGAGTGGAGAAGCGGGAACTGAAAAAAGTTTCCTCATTAAAGCAATTTCATGTTATTTGCAGAAAAGGACTGAGTCATCTCTGTCTTGTGTTGTCACCGCTCCAACTGGACTGGCAGCTCATAACATTAAAGGTATTACTTTGCATCGTCTACTGATACTGCCAGTGGAGCATGATAACAAATTACAATACCACAAGTTATCTGGAGATGCTTGTTGTGAAGTTTCAAGAGTCTTGAAGAAAATGAAACTTCTTATCATTGACAAAGTAAGCATGGTTTCCAATGTCATGCTTGCCTTTGTGCATTTGAGAATGCAAGAAGTTCTCAAAACAGAGTATAATGTGTTATTTGGTGGCAAACACATCATTGTTTTCGGTGATCTTCTGCAGCTGACACCAGTGAAAGGACAACCTGTGTTCAAAATGCTCACGCATGAAGATACCAGGAAGTGCCTAGGGAGCATTGGCAACGTTAATATATGGTTAAACTTCAATTATGCTGAACTGCATGAAAATATGCGTCAGGCGAAGGATGAAGATTACAAGAATATTCTACAAGATGTTAGAATCGGAAAAGTGACCGAGCATGGGAAAGAAGCTTTACATGCACGATTACTGTCAAATTTGTATCCAGAACAAGACGTTGTGCCTGACAATATTTTTCAGAAAATTACTGAGAAGAAATCTGGAATATGTTTGATGCCAACTCTTGCAGAATGTGCCATCTTCAACAACAAAATGTTGTATTTAGAAAACCAAGATATTGTGAAACTGGAAGCTATTGACAGAGTAGAGCATATGGGATCAACAATTATTTTGTCTGAGAATTTGAAATCAAAATTGGATTCATTAGAAAAGAGTATATCTAAAACTGCGGGTTTTGAAAAGACTCTGAATGTGTGCTTAAATTGCCGTATAATTTTAAGAAGGAATTTACATGTTGAAAGAGGTCTGGTAAATGGATCAATGGGTAATGTTGTTGATTTTGTGAAATACAGAAATAGGGATGAAATTGAATTTTTAAAAATTAAATTTGATCGCATTGAGGAAGTACAGCTAATTGGTCGTTGCTCTGCTAGGTTTTTGCTTGTGAAAGACTTATATGTTCGCCCTAAGCAGTTTCCTGTTTGCTTGGCATATGCGGTGACAATCCATAAATCGCAAGGTTTAAGTGTAGACAGTGCATTGGTGAATATTGGCAGTTCTGTGTTCAAGGAGGGTATGGCATATGTGGCATTGTCACGAGTCAGAACTTTATCGGGATTGTACTTGATTGAGTGTGATGTCACAAACATTTGTGCGGATCTAGACTGTGTTAACGAATACAATAGGTTAAGAAGAGAGTATGCGCCACATTTGCCTCAATATCCTTTGTTTGAGAAACGTGTGGTAGGCCGGAAATGAAGAAATGTGACCAATAGTAGGGAGGTTGTAGCAAAAAGACGAAAAGTCGATGAACCAGAAATTATAAGCAGAAAGGAAAAGGATTTTGTTGAAGATGTTGTTGGTTTTCAATTTGAAAACAGTTCTGGTGTCAACTGCTATGCTAATGTAGTGGTTAATGTTTTGTTGTCTCTAGAAACTTTAAAACAAGAGATTGTGGTCAATTCGGATCAGAGATTTTGCAGTTTGTTGAATTCTGTGTTAGAGAAATGTAGCACTGATAGAACAAAAATAGAAAGTGTGTCTGAAATTCGAAATCTGTTAGACAGATGTTCAGGTCAAACACAATTCTCTCAAAATATTCAGCAAGATTGTCAGGAGTTTTTAATGTATATGCTTGATGTATTGCAAGATGAAGGTGTAGATGTAGATCACCTGTTTGGGCTTTCTTATCAATGGCAGCATGACTGCGAGAACTGTAGGGTATCAAGTACTACTAGTGTAGACTCAGAAAAATTTATATATTTAACTTTGCCAGACAGTAAATCAGTGTCCTTTAATAAGCTAGTAAAAGCAGCTGATCACAACATGGAGTGTAGCCAATGTAAGTCTGAAATGTTGTCAACATTATTTATACGAACATATGGCCAGTATGTTATTTTAATGTTCCAACGATGTAGGCCTGATGGAACAAAATTGACAACTTTGATTAAAAATGTTGTGGCTTCACAGTTGTCAATATCAGGAAGGACTTTTGTAACTGCAGCAATTATATATCATGACGGTCCTTCAATAACATCAGGACATTACACAGCTTATTTAAAGTCTAGAAATAGCTGGTCATTCTGCAATGATTCGGTTTTAACTTTTAAAAAAATAATTGCCTTTTGACCTTAAAAATTCTTACCTGGTGTTTTTAAAACCAAAATTTTAGGGAAAGAATCTCGGGATGTGCTCTGAGGAAATTCAAGAGGTTCTAATGGCTCCTACACAATTTGGCCTTGAGGATAAGTGTAGTACAGAGTCAAAAGTTATTTTTGAGTTTTAAATAGTTCCTGGAAAAAAAGAAGGTTTTCTTACAGAAAGTGGTGGGCACGGATTAGTTAAAGGACAACAGAGTATTTCCCAAAGCAAACGGTGTTCTTACCATAACACTTGACGTCATGGAAAAATAACTGCACTTTGAATGAGTTCAGAAAAACTGTTTCTTTTTATAAGCTAATTCAAGCAGCCAATCAAAACATGGAGTAGAGGTAATGTAAGTCTGCAATGCTGTCTAGATTATTTGACCAAACTTTTGGTTATAATGTCATTTTAAAATTCCAACTATATAAACCTGATGAAAGTAAGTCTTCAACTTTAATTACAAATGTTGTGGCTACATAGTCGTTTATTTTAGGAAGAACATTTTTAACTGCAGCTATTATATGACATGATGGTCCTTTGACAAGATCCGCTTATTACACAGCTTATTGAAAATGTAAAAAAAGCTGCTGTTTCGTAAATGATTCCTATTTGACTACGATACAATGTTGCCTTTTTACTTAAAAATATTCTTACTTTCTGTTTTCAGAAAAGAGAATTTAGGGTAGGTAACTGGCCTATAATGATTCTAGGGGTTGATATAATGTTATCTACTGTTTTAAATTGCTGTGTGATTAAAAGTGATGTAGAGAATTAAATAATTGTAGTAGTCATAGAGGTAGTGTAAGTCTGCTTCATAGTAAGCAGTATCAGTGTCATAGGAAATGTGGAACATGAGTGAGCAAGAAGGGTGAGATATTACTAGTACAGGATTGTGAAAGTGATCTTAATCATTTTCTTTATGAAAGTTGCGGAAATCCAAAATGACGGGATTTGCTTAGAAGAATTCCAAGAGTTATAAATGGCTCTTACACGATTTGGCCTTGTGGAAAAGTGCGGTAGAGAGCGAGAAGTCATTTATTGTATGTAACATATTTGTCAAAAAGATGGAGCTTTTCTTTCAGAAAGTGGCTGGCTGAAGATAATAGCAGCACAACAGAGTGTAAGCTGTTCATAGGATATCCTTCGACGTCATGGAAAGTAAGTTACTTTTCAGGAGTTCTGATTTCTGATTGGTTATGTTATATGGGTTTTTTAAACACAATCATTTTGATTGTGTTTTTTTTTTCCCACTGTTATATGATGAATACCTTCAAGTCACTATTTTTAGTGAAATTTAATAAATTCTGAGAACAGCAAAAATAAACCATTTAACATGTATAATTAATTCTGTACTTTTTGTATTTATGATATACATTTAGAACTGTGTAGTAGGCATGGAGAAGCTGAGGCTTCAAAGTTGTTGCATACAGTGCTCACATTCTACGTAGTCTTTCATATGATAGACTACATCTGCACAATGAGATACGTAAGCAAAGGAAACACAGGTGATGTGATTGTGGAATGAGCAAAAAAAATTGCACGTTTTTCAATTAAATTACCTGTGTTTCCTAACATTACACATCACATTGTGTAGATGAGGTTTAGGCCTGTTCCAGGAGACAGAGGAGGTCTCACATTTGTTCAAGAGTGGAGTGGACATGACTCACTTCGTTGGTAGGCCTGCACATGTATTATCTCCTCTATACTCTTCAACAAGCCTAAATTTCATCTGCAACCCTGAGTATGACTTACCTGAAACAAATCTCTGGATAGGCCACACCTTATCAGCATCTAGAAACAATCATTTAAAATGTTAAGTGCAGATTTATGATGGCCATACGCCTCTTTTGCGCCGCTGTTCCGTCACTTTTGTGACGCAGCAGCAGTGTAAAAGATGCACCATGTTGCAAGATAGGCCTCAGTTCATCTCCAGCAAGATACCGTCAGTTTAAAATGTATATAATTAGGACTGTGTAGGGGGCATGCAGAAGCTGTAGGCTTCAGTAAGTGTCAAAGTTGTTGCATGCAGTGCTGCACTTCTGGGTACTCTTTCATATGCTGGACTACATCTGCACAATGAGATACCTAAGCAAAGGAAACACAATTGATGTGATTGTGAAATGAGCAAAAGAAATTGCATGTTTTTCAATTACATCACCTGTGTTTCCTAACATTACACATCACATTGTGCAGATCAAGTTTAGGCCTGTCCAAGGAAACAGAGGAGGTCTGGCCTTTGTTCAAGAGTGAAGTGGACATGAATCACTTCATTGGTAGGCATGGACATGTATTATCTCCTCTGTACTCTTCAACAAGCCTAAATTTCATCTGCAACCCTGAGTAGGCCTCACCTGAAACAAACCTCTGGATAGGACACACCTTATTGCCATCCTGAAATAATCATTTCAAATGTTAGGAACAGTTTTATGATGATTGTGCACCTCTTTTGCGCTGCCATTGCGTCACTTTTGTGAGACAACAGCAGTGCAAAAGATGCACCATGTTCCACGATAGGCCTCACTTGATCTGCATCAAGATACTGTTAGTTTAAAATGTATATCTTTAGGACTGTGTAGGGGGCCTGGAGAAGCAGAGGCTTCTTTAAGTGTCAAAGTTGTTGAAAAACTGTTTGTCCTTCAATCTTTTCCCTTGTCTTTTCTAATTTTTAAATACATGTTTTAATATTTTTCAAATGTTTGTTCTCTCTTTCACAGATTGAAAGTATAAAAATAACAAGTGACTAAGTTAACGACAATTATAAGGTAAATGTTTTGTACTCTTTTCGTTACATTTCTATCAAATTTAACTTCTATTAGTTCCACTGCTTCATTTCTTTAATCCTCACTTTCCTGCCTTTGCTACTTCCCTCATTCCTTTCTCTATTACTTAATTACTCTACTCCTTCCACTCTTTTTCTTAGTCCCTCTCTTCTCATAGTTCCTCACTCCTGTTCACTCACTCCGTCTCTATTACTCTCACTATCTCTGACTCATCACTCTTTCACTACTTGTTCATTATGCTTTCTCCCTGTAGTTCAAACACACTAAGGGGCATATTATCAACACAGGTGATAAAATTATCGCTGCTTTTATCGGCAGAAAACTGCTGCAAAAGTGGCTTTAGCGGCAGTTTTCTGCCGCAAAAGCGGCTTTAGCGGCAGATTTCTGCCGATAAAAGCAGCAAAACGTTTATCGCCTATGTTGATAATATGCCCCTATGTTATTTACATTTCTTTGCTGTTTCAATCATTCCTTTTCTGTTACTTCTTCTTTTCTGCATTCTGTTTTTTCTCTCTGTTATTCCTCATGTTTTAACCTTAGTCACTATCATACATCTTGTTTTATTCCTATTTACTTTTGCTCACTGTTTTCTTAACACTTTCCCTCAGGATTGTTCTTTTACTCTGGTTCTATCCCTACCTCTCATTCCACATCCTTCACTATTTTTCTTCTTATTTTGCTCTCCTCTTGTTTTTTTTTGTTGTTTTTTTTTATTGCGCTAACGGGGCGCTCTCCGGTGCGCGCACCGGGAAGCGCACCAATGAGAAAAATGAAGTCAAGAGTGCTTAAAATTTTTGTAATTTTTTTAAAATGGGAGGTAGTTCTGAAAAGAACTTTTTTTTATGTTTTTGTTGTTTTATATATATTTTTTTTTTCTGAACATTTTTTGTTTTTTTTGTATTTTTTGAACAATTTTATGTTTTTTTTGGTTTTTTGGGGGGGAAACAACGAAAAACAGCCATTATAAAGGGCTCAACAAAAAACAAGAAACAAAAAACTGGGAATTAACAGTGGCTCAAGAGGAGAAAAAATAAAAATAAAAAACTACTGCTTTCTTCTCTTGCTGCAGTTGTGGTTGTCGATGGAAGCATTAATAAGGTGAATGCTTAGTTCCCCGTAGCAGAGGGTCTTTCCGCAAAAAATGCAGACCATTTTTATTACACCAAATTTATCTTGTATATTTGGTACTGTTTCGCGCCCTTCTGGTGCTGCAAATGAAGATTCACCTGATGAGGTGCTGGCCTGATGGTCTCTTTTTTTCTGAGCCAGATCCCGTACCTCAGCTTGTGCCAGATTGTTAGGGTGCCACCTCTGCATGTGGCGGATCATTGTGTAGTTCCCAAATGAATATTTTTTATTTGGGCTGCCCCTGGACAGGACATCTTTGCAAATTAAGCATGTTGCCTTCGGGGCATTCACTTTTTTTTGCCCAGCAGGAATGGAAAAATACTGCCATATGTAATGAACTTTGACATGGCTTTGTCTTGGTTCTTCAGGCAAGCATGTTATGGTTTGTTGGTCCTCATCATCTTCTTCCTCCTCTTCTTCAACTCCTGGAAGGATCTGTGGTGGTGGACCTTCCTTTCTGGGTGGTGGTGGTGGTGGTGGGGGTGCACTAGCTGCAGCTACTACTGAAGCCATGTCTCACAGATAGGTCTTGCTTTCTCAAAGAAAAAAGTAAGAATGAGAAAAAGAGGAGGGGGCTTTCATCATTTGTAGAAAAAAAAAGTTGAGAACCAATGAAAAGTGTTATTTTCAGGTCACATGTCCCGACGCGCTTACGCTGCGCACTCCGGCGTGCTTACGTTTCGCGCTCCGGGTCGCGCCACGGAGCGCTTCCGGGTACGTTTACGGAGCACGTCGAAGAAATGCATGACGCTGTTACGCGATGCGTCACGTTTACGCGGCGCATCACGCGACTACGCTAAACGTCATCATGTTGTTTTCGTTTGCGGGAGCAGCGCTCACGGAACGCTCCCCGGTACGTTCACCGGTACGTGCCCCGGGAGCGGGGCACATAATAAAAAAAAAAAAATATTTATACATTTTAAAATTTCTAATAAAAATTATTACTTTCATACATATAGATATTTGCTACTAAAAAACCTATGAAATTCACTGAAAAAACCATAGGTTATAGACCATATATAGTTAGGAATTAGCATTTACAAAACCATTGAAATTCACTGAAAAAACCATAGGTTATAGACCATATATAGTTAGGAATTAGCAATTACATCATCAGTGATGTCATTTGAGATGTCATCAGTGATGTCACTGACCATGTCATGAATGATGTAATATGTGACATGATCAGCAGTGGATTGCGGGTGCGCGATATCTAGTTAGTGCAACTAACTATATATGGAATTTCAATGGTTTTGTGTGAGTAAAATAAGGTTTTGTAAATGCTAATTCCTAACTATATATGGTCTATAACCTATGGTTTTTTCAGTGAATATATATATATATATATATATATATATATATATATATATATATATATATATATATATATATATATATATATATATACATTGAAAAAACTGACTCCCTTGTGTCCATGGAAATCACCATTTCTAAACAGTACTGTCAGTTTGCACACTTTGTACATATTTATGAAAGTTTTATAGATATATCTATATTACCTAATATGTTATTAACCCGTGGAAAAGTTTAATGAAATGAATTATACTTAGTGGGCGCGAAGACAAATGTGATTGAGTACTCAGTAAGCCTGCTGTTCTGTCAAAATCAGATGTTTGGTATTTATACCATAACTCAGTGACTGATCTGTGGATTGGGACAGTTATAAATGAAATACCAATGATATGTTAAACTGTTGAACAGAGTATAAGGTCTAAACTGTGTTTACACATAAGTATGACTGACACATTGTTTGTTTACATATGCACTGTCACTTTAAACACAGATGGGGAAAAAATGGTATAAAAAAGATCAGCTGACTATACAGCGCGTCATGTGATCAAGGCTCTTGGGAGCCGAAACGCGTAATGGCTGGCATGCTGATGGGAGAATAAAAACTATTATTCAGCACCTTATATGTGGTCCGTGCTCCATTGTCCCTGAGGGAAGCGCCAGTGGCAGTAGCAAGTGGAGTGCTTAAGATATTGAAAACTGGTTTCATTTTTTCCGGTTGAACATGGACCCCTCTCGACGTGGGCAGGCAGCTCGCAAAGAAAAAACAGTCTGGAAACAGACACCATTCTACAATTCAGGAGGGTTTACGGTGTCCTGCCCCCAAGCAGCACTAACGTTAATAACTAGAGGTTTCACGCCAGGACAGACTCGAGTCGGATGATGCGGGGTGAACTGACATCGGATCCAAGGTAGGACTATGAAAGGCAATACGCTGGGTAGAAAGGTGTGCTAACGATCTCCGGGGGTGGGATTTGACGAAGTAAATTTTATACGCCAAACCCCGAACGGGCTTTAATTATGAAATACAATCCCTTAAACATGTCGGCCGATGTGCTGAGAGACCGCGAGGCAGCTGTAGCAGAAATTTTCAATAATACGCATACACCCAGTATGAACTCAATGGCCCAGATTGCACCAGTAGGAGCACGAAACACTAGTCTCAGGGGCAAATATAAGACAATGGAAAAACTGATGAAGAATGAACAAAGCAAGTGGTGGGAGGGGAAGCCCCTCTAACGATCGCCCGATGGTGGGAGAATCGCAAGAGGATTAAGAATCCTGGTAGCCCCGAGCTATGAGACACCGGATCCCAGAATGATGAAGGAATGGGCCAAGACTAATTTAGAATCGTTCGAAAATTAGTATTGGTATTGGTGAAATATGCAGAATCGGACCAACTTAAATTACAAGAACAAATAGAAGACTTCAATGAGGAAATCAGTGAGATGGGACGCAGTGAGGAGGAAACCAAACTCAAGGAGGAGATGACAAAATGTCTCTTTTTACATTCGCAAAAAAATACGACTCGTATCAGATATCAAAATACAGTGGTCCCTCCAAAACACAACTTGGAAATAACATAGGCAAAAAAGTAGACTCCTCCACTTCAGAATTAAGTTCAGCAATTGAAAGTGAATCTGAAAGAGAAACAAGAAATCGGGGAGGTACAGAAGTCCCAGCAGTCATCTCACTGGAAGAAGTGCTGAATTTTTTAGTGGAGGAGAGAAAACAAACACTACGACCCCGGTGACAGCAAAATACACAAGGAAAAGCTGCACCATCAAACGCTGGGAAAGGAGACTTGCCAAACGAAGGAGAACTGCTGATATATTCTAACATAAAGTCGCAAAATATTAACAACATCACTGTAACAAATTTAGCTCAGATAGATCTAAACCGAGCAGAATCGCAGTTACTCTCCCTTAGACTCTCATTCTGTCCTGAAAGCACGTTTGAGTATGCTGCGACCAGGATGGATATCTTTAAAGGTATCCGGAAACTCAGACTTAAAAAATATAATCTCTTCAAAGATAGAACCAATGATGTACCCAAAAAGAAGGGGATACGGAGGTTGGACAAATCTCATCCCCATACAACCTAACTGCTGAAGACATGCCACTCCTAAGTTATCTTCGGGACTTGGCTCAAGAGAATATAACTTAAGGAAAATGTAGCCAAAATTCACAATTTCCTATGGCAACCTGATTGTCTGCGGATCACCATGGATATTACAGCACTTTATACGAGCATTAATCATAAAGATGGGCTGAGAGCTACACCACATTATCTCACAAAAAGACCGGCGACACAAGAAAAGCATAGTAAAATGCTCTTGGACATGATAGACTTTTGTCTAAATAACATTTTTTTTTTATTTCAGAGTATTCTTTATCAGCAGCTATGGGGTGTAGCCATGAAGGCCAGCTTCTCCCCCAGCTATGCCTGCCTCCACAGGGGTTGGTGGGAGGAGCTGGTCCTACACAGGAAATTTGAAAAGATCCTCAATATGAATGTAAAAACATGGCTGGGGTATATAGATGATTTGTTTTTAATATGGCACGGGTCAGAATCAGAAGCAAAGAATTTTATTGAGCAACTCAATGTAAATGAAATGAATCTGCATTTAACCACTAACATCAGCCCAGATATGGTTACGTTTCTAGACACAGTAGTATATATTTGTAATGGCAAATTAGAGACCATTGTACAAAGGAAACCGACAGCAGTAAATTCTGTTCTGCATGCAGCTAGCGCACACCCGAAACATCTCATCCAGAGTACTCCCTATGGGGAGATGATTCGATTAAAAAGAATCTGCAGTACTGAGATAGAACTACACACCGCTCAGGAAATCAGTCGCGCACGTTTCTTGGAAAGGGGATACACAAAAAATGTGTAGATGCAGCGATACTCAAAATCCAGAAGATAAACAGGGCTACCCTATTGAAACTTGAAGAACCACAATCAAATGTAGCCACAACACAAATGGCTGCCAATATAAATAATATACAAACAACTGGTGATACATTCAGAATGATAGTAGGGTACAGTAAACAAAACAAAATCATCAATCGAATTATTTGAAAAAACTTGTGAATCGTGTGTAATGACCCAGTGATTGCCCATCTACTACCAAATAGACTGTCTATCGCCCACAGAAGAGCACCCAATATGAAAGATCAGTTGGTGCAAAACAATCCCATTGACAGACAGAAGGGGAACTGGCTGAGCTAAAGGAAAGGGTTTTACTAATGTAAATCTTGTAAGGCCTGTCAACATGGCCCTAACAAAGTATCCTATATGACAGTGTTTAGCAGCCAAGAACAGTGCATAACCAAGGCTCTGACATGTAAGACAGAATTTGTTGTATATGTCCTGGAGTGTCCCTGTGAACTTCGGTACATGGAAAGTACCAAGCTACAGGGACACAAAAGGATTCTACAACAGATAAGAGCAATTAAAAACCATGATCCTGTGTACCCGGTAGCCCGTCATTTTGAGGCATACCATCACTCATACCCCAAAGATCTCAAATACTATCTTATAGACAGTGTACCAGCTACTAAAAAGGATGGTGATAGGGAAAGGGCACTAGGAAAGCTAGATACACAATACATTTTAGAATTCAACTCCAAAAATCCAGGAGGGTTAAATACCACTAAATACCTTTACACATATCTCTAAATAGTTCAAGGCTTTCAGTATGATTACAGACAAATAAAGAATAGAGTCACTTAGCTCATCAGGATGGATGCTGCAAAAAGCCAAATAGCAACAAAAGTCAGCAGAATAGAAATGATTTTAACATTTTATATTGTTATCTTTTTCATATATGCACTCTCAGTAACAAATGTGCACCAGCACTTTCAAATATATTTGCACACATTTCACTTTGATGGTCGTATGTCTACACAGGCTATATTACGTCAACCTTTTATAATCTGGCGGGTTATAACAAGGTGTCAAGGTTAGACTAGTACTGTATCTGATGTGTAATTTGCATAAGAAATAGGTATGTTCATGCAATTTAATCTTTGGTTTTATAACTTTTAGATCAAGGTTTTTATTGTAAAATTGCATCATAGTATTTCTATTTTAAATGTCAAATAATACCTTCAGGGAGAAAGGCAATGTCATAGTTGAAAATGGTATTTAAACCTGTATGACGAAAAAACTGACTCCCTTGTGTCCATGGAAATCACCATTTCTAAACAGCACTGCCAGTTTGCACACGTTGCACATATTTATGAAAGTTTTATAGATATGTCTATGTAGTGTATTTTGTAAAGCGCACAGCTGCCCCAACGGGGCGTCCCGGCGCTGTATAACGCTGTGGAACCCTTCCTGGCTCTCACTGTGAGAAGCCCCTCCTGGGCACCCCCAAGGTGAAGCTAGGCATCCCAGTGTTGTAGGGGCTGTTGTGGAGATTAAGCAAGCTATTGCACAGAGTTGCAGCGTGGGACCAATGATTAGAGTAGGCGTCGAGGCGAGAATTATCGAGTCCGCGGATATTGAGCTCAAGACCCTGCCACGTCGGGACTTGAACCCTGGTCCTGGGCCTGATCTCTGCTTCAGAGTCTGCCGCTCTAACCATTGAGCCACACTTCTCCACCTATATTCTCCATCTATATTACCTAATATGTTTTTAACCCGTTGAAAAGTTTAATGAAATGAATAATACTTTGCTGGCGAGAAATGAAATATGAAATATCACTCATATGTTAAACAGAGTATAAGGTCTAAACTGCGTTTACACATAAGTATGACTGACACGTTGTTTGTGTACATATGCACTGTCACTTTAAACACAGATGGGGAAAAATTGTTGTCATTCTATCTAGGACCCTAATTCGATATTCCTGATTTATGCCCTTATGTGGTTATAATAAATAATATCCTTATAAAGGCATAAGAATCATATCCATATTTAGTGACAACCCATGCAGTCCGAATACAGCATGGCTACTCCTCTAGACTCCTAGAAAGTACAACACGTTCTTTAAACAAACCAAGCCTCGAGCAGCCCGGGAAATCCCCCTGCTCTTGTTTTGATTTGCACAAGAACTCCTAGAGTCAGAAAGAACTGTTAGTTCTTGGTGACGTCTTATGTCCAATCTTACGTCAAACCCGGCACCTTTCAGGTATAAATATACCAACGTTGCCTTAAGCAAGCACACGGTGGTTTGGAGCAGAGCGGCTATCTACTTGCCCGAGAGCCAAGCTGATGCGAGAGCCCACGGACGCCGCCCCTCCCTTTTGACGCACTGAGAAAGACGCTGTCTTTTTCTCCAGCTGAGAAAATCCAGCTCCGATGTTTTCAGCCGCCCTTACGTGTTGCTGGGATATTGAGTCCTGAGAGAGAGATACCAGACCTCCTGCTTTCTATTACCCAGGTACGGAGCTGACTAAACCCTTAAAGAGAATTCTTGATTCAGATTCTTGGCAAAACCAACTTAACTTAAACTGCTACTTATTTACTCCTTCCCAAGTATTAGGCTTAAGTCAGGTACACCGGGGTAGGCGTATTTAGAAGCACCAGTTGAGTACGTTAGTCAATGTATATATGTATGTTTATATTTTATCCATTTTCAAAGTATCATATGGCTAAGAAACCATATCAATGCTTTTACAGTATTATTTTATAATACTCCTTTTACTTTACGCACTTTACTTTATAATAAGTATTGCAATTATGGCAATTCATTTCTCTTGCATGAGGAAGAAGACTGCTCAATAAATAACACCTTTTATTGAAAACACCCGTCTCTCTATTCTCTGCACTCTGGTAAAACTAAGTATGCAGGAATGACTGAGTAAAATAATTGTCTATTGTTTTCACACGGCTCTAGAGATACACTCTTATTCTGAGGGAGCAAAGTTGTCATGTTTTATGGTTGTCAGAAGCTAATCCCTTCTTGTCTATCCAGGAAAGTTAAACTCCTCCTTGTTTATTCGAGAAAGTTTCTAGTGACCTCTGAGCTAGCTGGCAAAACTAATTAAGTCTAATATAGTCAGTAGAGACCTAGTCGACCTCAGTCCTACGTCTACACTGCTGTTTATATTATTCCAATGCGCAGAGCCTATTGGGAATATAGGAACTACACTACATGGCGCCCAACGTTTGGTAAGGCGATAATCTAACGCAAGACATTAGAGTAACTCAGTCGTACTTTTTCACACAGACCCTTTTTCCCGTAAATACCCCAAAAGACGTCTGGAGTGGGTAAAAGGTTAAAATCCGCCGGAACTTAGTAGGATGAGAATCCTATGTATAGTTTTTGGTTTAGTCAACGTTGAAGGATACAGTGTTCCAAAATATTGTGCACCTAATCTTTGTATCCCTTGAAACTTGATCTGCAACAAAAAGCTTTCTGTTAGTAAAAATGACGGAAAGTGAAGACGAAAGGGAGACAGCTAGAATAGCAGCTCAACTCCTAGCGGATGACACAAGTCTCCAAGAAAATGACCCGAATGTTATAATCATTATAAACTATAACTATTAAACTTATAGAAAATGGACTGACATCACGAGGTGGTACAGTCATATTCGTGGTAGAGGCCCATGAATATCGGCAGACCGAGGTATTCTACTCATGAATAAACTTTCCAGCAGCAAACGCTGTAACACACGAATTCCACTATTATAAAATAGAGGAACCTCCGGATGAATACACTCCTTTCGAGGAGGTTGAAATCCCACTAAATTACCAAGAGCACCTGCTCTGGTTTAAAGGCGCCCTAAAACATAAAGATCACATCACCAGGCTCGGTCCACTAGGTAGACCAGGAGCCACGTGGCCGGTTCTAGCCAGCTACACACCACACCCCGACATTGAAACAATGACAGACCGGGAACTTTTAGCTCAGCTAAAACAGCTAATTAAAATACATAGACAACTAGTCCAATAAGTAATGCGGACTTCAACGGTCCAACCAGCAATCAACATTCCACAGCTGACCCCTCATCAGGGGAACACAAACAAAATTACACCACAGAACATACAATCATGTCTTGGTAAAGTACCTACAAAATGGGAACAAATTCCATTCTGGTTAGATCAGAAAATCACTCAAATAGAGGCAGTATTTCCTGATACTACGCCTACTGAAAAACACAGAATTCTGACTATCTGTCTTCCAATGGGGATCGCACCACATGTGGAGGACTGTGACACTTGGGGCACAGTCTTTGCCTCCATTTACACAAAAACACATGGTGTTCCGTCTATGGCGGTTATACCAGATGTGCTAAGACAGATTTAAAATTAATACGGTCCAGAACCTGCTTTAACTCTGGGTATGAAATTACTGAAAGACTTCAAGCAGGTCTCGGCTCTATTGTTAGCCAACATAAAAGGAGAAGCAGCATCTGTGGCGATCCGCCAGAAATTGAAAGAAACAGATATAGCAGAACAACCATTTGAACTTGCCAGAATCATAGAAAAATCCTATGAAGAACTAGGAAGAGATAGTTTGGGTGGCAAACCAGTAAAACCCCAACTACTTGAAAATCCTAAAAAAAAAAAATTATTAAAAATAATCTAAACACTCCAAAAAAGATTTGGGGTGGAAATAAACAATCCACTCCCAGAGAGAAACGATTCCAGTCCAGAGGAAGGTCTCCTCAACGAAGAGATAGATCTCCAGAACGAGGTGACAAGTCTCCCCAGAGGGAGCCCTCTGAGAAAAGATACAACCTTAGAGATAGGGATAAATTGAGAAAACCTGACAGATATCAAGATATTGATACACGTCCCTCTCGATCTTTTCAGGCTTCCTCACAGAAATCGGAAAGAAGAGGACGGTCAGAACACAAAGAGGAGCACGTCAAGTGCAAAGACAAGGAACCTGCTCATCAAAGTAAAAAAGTTACAATTTCCAAGAAAGAAGGTAGCCAGTATTAAAATAATAAAACATGCCAAGGATACTGAGGACACAACTGAAAAACGGAGAGTGGGCCCAGACAATGCTAGACAGCGCAGCAGAAGTGACCATAGCTCGCAAGATCTTGATGAATGTTCTGGAGACAGTGGACACGAATGAATACATTCAAGTGGAAACTATAGATACCAGAGTTAGCAAACCTCATAAAATATATGAAATAACATTACGTATAGAGGGGGACAAGACTAGGAAAGTAAGGGGTCTCTTTTGGGATAACCTTTTGAAAGGCTATGACATCCTTTTAGCTGAAAAAGACTGGCCACCAGAGTTTGTCAGGGTGTGCCCTCATGGCAAAGAAATGATTATGCCTGCCTTCTCAAATCATATTTCAATTCATAAAAAATATACATATGCAAGAAAATGGGCAGTTGCTCAAGCCCCTGCATTATATAAAAATCATGTAGGATGGGATGAGGACTCTCCTCCTCACAAAATCCAGTTAAAATGTCAACCTACTGCACAAAGGCAGTACCCAATTAAACAAGAAGCTATAAAGCAAGTCAAGGAGATCTTAGATCAACTTGAATACTTGAAACATGCACCTCACAAATGAACAATCCTTTGTTTCCTGTCTCCAAGCCAGACGATTCATATCGTCTAGTTTTAGACTACAGACACCTTAACTCATGTTGCAAAACTTTTGCAGTACAAAACTCACACAGTGCAGCACTAATGAATAACATCGTGCGCAAAAAATACAAAACGACATTAGACATCTCTAATGGATTCTTTTGTCAAAACATTGCACCTGAGAGCAGGTATTTGACCGCGTTCTCAATGATGGGTTCGCAAAAACACTTCTGTCGACTCCCACAGGTTTTCAAGGATAGCCCAGGATTATTCTCAGCAAGAGTAACGGAGTTACTACAAATATATGATGACGAGGCATTATCCTATGTCGACAACATCTATCTAACAGATGATGACCTGGATACTCACTTGAAAAGAGTTAACACCATAATACTTGGGTTCGCAGCTGAGGGTTACAATTTCATCTTTAAAAAGTCACGAATTGCCCATCTAACTGTCCTATTTTTAGGATATGAATCATCAAGTGAAGGCAAAAGCCTAGCAGACAACTTCTTAGAGAAGTGTGCTGTACTCCAAGCACCAAAAACGCTGAAGAACTTACAATCAATACTAGGTTTCCTGAATTTCGGAAGAACATACGTTCTAAATTATGCAGAGAGGGTTAAACCTCTCTATGAATTAATAAAACCTGATTTCAAACCAATAAATTGGACCCAGAAACACACAGAAATTTTAAGATCATTACAAACAGACATGTTAGCTAAAACAAAATTGCAAACACGCGAAAGAATACGCAACCTTGTAATCCGAGTCATCCCAGGAAGATGCGGATTCACGTACCTGACCTCTAATGAGGGAGAAACGGTACCAATAGCTTACAAATCACACTTGTACACACAAGCTGAAATGAAATTCAGTTGTACTGAAAAAATTCTAATAGCGGTTCAAACTGCTGTAGCAAAAGAAAGAGCCCCAGCCCAAGGCAGAAGAATAACTGTTTTAACAGCAGAATCAGCCCTTGAGGCATTAACAAGCCCACGCAATTTGACTACCGTGGCATTAGATCCAAAATGGATACAATGGGAAAATTCTCTTGCTGCAGAAGACGTGAAGTACTGTTTTGACCTGAAAATGAAAAAACTAAAAAATCTAAAATATGAAGAAGAATATCCTCTGCCAATCGAAATTCTGCCTCTAGAACAGTACGCCTGTATAATATATACAGACGGAACAGCACAACCCGCAGTTGGGGTTAAGCAAGCTTACAGTGCTGTGTGTGCGGTTGTTAAATGCCGGAGGCACGAAGGAAAATTGAGACCACTTGTCACTATAACTCAATCAGTAAAAGATTGTTCGGCTCAAAAAACTGAACTACTAGCATTCAAGATGGCGCTGGATAGTGCCGATCGCAAATTCCCCACACTAATAGTGTGCGATTCGCATTACTCCGTCAAATCTTACAATAATGACTTGCAGAACTGGGTTCAAAACGATTACAAAGATGACACAGGTGCCACAATAAAGCATAAAAAGCTTTGGGAACAGGTAGTTCTTTTGCAGAAAGAACTACAAAAGACTCACGTGATATATACACTGTGTCATCAACGTGATGGCGTTTACGTTGCAGGGAACTCATCGGCTCACAGAGCCACAGCGGAAGCGGCTCAACCGGCTTCCGTAGCCACAAAAAAGCATTCAGATAAATACATAGTCAGAGAAACTATGCTGGCGGTAAAAGCGTCTCTGAAAGAAGACCATGCAGCATTACCTCTGAACTATCCACTCACTTATACATACATAATTGATGCAAACTCCATTCCTTTTGCTCGAATCCCTGGAGTGGGGGATAGAGTAATTCCAAACAAGAACAGGAGAGTCTGTTTAATAGCAGACGCACATATGGGATTGGGTCTAAGGCACCAAGAGATCTTGAAATCTCTTAAAGAATTACAATCAGAATACTGGTGGCCGGGGATGAGCCTGCAATTTCACAAATTTGCAATGGGCTGTCCAAACTGCAACAGAGATCGCAGTCGCGAACTGACCGGAGTATTGCCAGGACCCTTCTTTTGGAAAGCATAAGGCTATCTATACGCAGAAATCCAATAGGAGAAATGCGTCCCATTTATGTTTAAGACTAGATTCACTTAAAATGTGGCCCCAGCGCTCGGCTGACGCCAGAACTGTTATAAAAGATTTGCGAGTCTTTATCGGCACGTGTGCAATTGGCATGCTACATTCTGACCAGGGTCCTGCGTTCAGCTCTAGGGCTTAGAAAGAGGCCATGACCAGCATGGGCATTGCATTGCGGTACTCTTGCCCATTCCATCCTGAGGGAAATGCGGTAGTGGAAAGAAAAAACCGGGACATAAAGCAATCTATAACGGCGCGGGTATTAGGTTCGGGTGATGGGTGGGTCCAACATTTAACAAGTGTCCAATGTAGTCTTAATAATCTGACAAGAAATTCTCTAAAAGGTCTCAGTCCGTACGAACTATTGTTCGGTACTAAGATGCATATCCAGGAACTTGATAGTCAAACATCAGTGGTAGAAGAAAAATGGTTTGATATCAAAGACCGTTTGGCTGTTTTACAGGACTTAAACGAAACAAGAAGAAACCTGAGCAACATAAAGTTAAAGCAACAGCCAACAGCCACTGAAAAAAAATCACCTGTCCCAGCAAGACCTCTCTGGATTCCAAAGATTGGGGATCTGGTCAGAGAGAAGATCGCGGTGAAGAAGGAATTTGGGCCTTCTTACAGAAAAGCAGTACCTGTCTTAGCTGTCAGCGGAACGAGATCAGTTGTACTACCGCCCCTTGCTGGTAAAAAGGAGAACCGAGTTGTATCCATCGACCTGGTAAAAACACAATCATGTGGCCAATAAAAACTAGTAGGCCCAGTGGACTCCCAAGAAATAACAGAACACCAAAATGTTCTACAATACAAGAGGTTCAAACTGAGAGACTAATCACTTTTGATAAACCTGCAGTTAATAAAAAAGGAATATGCAATAAAGCCATGGAACTTGTGCCTCTTGAAACCCAAATTGCAACAGTTCGTCAAGAAACACCAGTCTACAACGATGTAGCCTCAGACTATGCTAATGAAACAAAGAAAAATCCAAAAGCAAATGAAAATCCGGAAACAATTCCAACAATTGACAGAACTTCATCTGGCTACATCATCAATTTCGATGACTTTTCTGATGATCCAAGTGAACATGAAGAAACGCCGGCAACAAAAACTTTCAAAGATAAAGTAACTGAACTCTTTGATCAACTCAAAGAAACCTATCTGATTTCTCCATGGATTGAATTTTGGATTGTGTAAGGTGTACTTTTCCTCCTGCTTTGGCTCATCATGGTTATTTGTTTGGGAAAATTCATTGAAGGAAAATACAGTACAATGGCCACAGCAAGTCAGAACATCAACTTGGTCCTAAAGCCTCACAAATCATCTCATATCGAGAAAAGAGAACTATCATCAGTGAACGTCACAGCCAATCAAATACCTGGTGGGGTAGCATGGGACAGAACTGATTTTGACATTTTTGGCCCGATTGAGCTCTTAAAATATCCACATCAATTCTAGATTTCATTAAGTGACTTTGTAAAACCAAGTACTTTTTCTGATGATTGGGACTTTAAAAATGTAAATGATATGATGTCAGATTTAGTAATGTCAGCAAAATTCACAGAACATGAATATTTACAGGGTTCATCAAATTATGAAGAAATGTACTGCTATAATCACTTTGGTCATCACTATTTGCATAAATCTGCACAGCCTAGAAATGTTTTTAGTTATAATCAATGGGAACATTGTGCAACTCCACCTAAAAGCAGCTCGAAAACATTCTATGAGAAATTCCCATACTTCTCAGGGTTTAACACAAGTGATGCAGAAACTTTTTATTTTAAAATGTTAAATAAGACAGGAATGAAAACAATGTTGACAAATACTAAATTGATCTATTCTGAAACATTTTATGAAAAAATTATTACATTTGGTTTTGAATTTTGGAAAAACAACATTGAAACAAAAACCATCTGGGGTACAAAAGAATGGCACGTCCAAGGTTTAGAAGCATTGTTTAGAGCCTGCATGATCCCAGAACAATTAATATTCTTGAATGACACCATTCAACAGACATCCTGTCTTGGCCTAGCCAAGATTAAAGACTTAAACAAACCGTCTATTCCAAAGCCCATACCTGATAGTAATAGCACTACTGATATGGAGATAGACGTATCCCATATTTTACACCAAAACAGAACACATCCTAATTTGAAAAAATGGTTGATCTGGCCCACAGACACAAATAACTGTCAAGATAGATTCCTGAACAAAATACAGGGGATCAAAATGACCAGGCCAGACCCAAGATACTCCCAGAGACAACATCCAGGGATAGTTACAACATACAGTGTAGGGAAACTATGCCTCGAATGGCTACAAAAATCCACACTGGCAGAAATTAAGCAACACTTGACTTTACTTAAAGACGGTGCTGACTTGCGTGATTTCATTCTGGAACCACACAAACAGCGTCAAAAACGTTTCATAGCGGCCGGTATATACGCTGCGTACAACAAAGCTTGGAAAGTAATGCAAATTCAAACATCAGAAAAAATACGAGAAATTGATCGTATTAATTTGGAAAAATCACTTTCTGTTGTGGACAATGGGTTAATGACTCTGTCCTCCAGAATATATTCACTGGACAGTATCGTATTATCTGCTATTGATATCATAGAGCAGGACTTATTAATGTTACAACATGGTCAGTCCCAATTACGTTCTATTGTACAGCTTGGCTGGACGTTGCAAAATCTGCGTTCAGTATACGTACCATGGCGTTTAATCAACACAACGTCATTATTCTCTATCTTTAACCTTACTGATAAACAAATCAGTTTGGCACAAAAAGGAGCAGCCTATACGATTCTGAGCATTGAAAAACTTGAGAGATTACCATTGACAATGTCAGAAAGACCTGTCATTGAATGGATAATACACGAAATAATCACAATTCCGATAACAACTTTCCAGTTTAAATATTGCCAAGAATATATACCAGCGGGACAGTATAAAAGGTTGGGTAAAGGGTACATCAAGTCAACATGGAAATTACCTTATACACACAAATGTTACAGTGAAAAGAAAAAGGATGTATTTCTTAGTGGTAAAAATTGTAAAAGATCACTAAGCGGTACACTCCTGTGTCAAGGCATTAACCTGCATGGAGCCTGCGAAGGGTCTTCGAAAAACCTTTCATGTCACCTGCACGGCACTCCTGCAACACAGATAGAGCCATTCTTTAGACAACTTTCTAACGGGAGCTATATTCTAATAAATGACCACAGCTGTTGTGGCATGGTTCCAGGGAAAGCCTATCTCGTAAGCGTGAGTTCCATGGTCACTTGCTGTATGCAAATATTGTATCCAAACAGCACTCCAGACCTGGAGGCGGCAATTTGGCCTCATTTGAATATCTCTTCTATTCGAATTGATACTTTTAGCAGAATGAAGTCTATTCTTTTACAGACAACTGTGCCTTTGACCTCGTCCAAAGAAACGTATGATCTGCAAGTTGCAAGGACAACGGCAGAGATACATTCCCTTTTATCAACAAATTGCCCCACGCATTTCGTAGAAATGCTAAGCCAAATCCTAAACATGTCAGATACCAGTGGCATCGCACATGTATTTAAGACAATTTTTTCGGGACTGTTAACACCCTTTGAAACAGTTCTGGGCATCTTCCCCAATTTTGTCCATTCTGTCTTTGGCGGCCAACCTCTTCTTTTGGGACTAGTGGCAGGAATTTCATTTTTGATTCTTCTGCTCCGATATGGCAAGCCAAGTTGCAGACAAGACTCCAGCAACGATGGAAGAAACGATCCTAGCTATACGCTATTGGGACCGCATAACTAAAGTCCTTGGATTAGCCCGGCTAGGAGATCTGAATATGACCTGGTTTCTTTCATTCAGACCTATCTGGCAAAATTGCATCTTACCTGTGCTTCGATGTATGCTATGCGGAGAAGAATGCGTGTTGGACGTCAGTCTTACACTACCATCAGCAGTACCAATGGATACAGATACCTTGCTAAGTCCTGTAACGGCTCATGCATCGTGTTGTCCCCAGCGGCTACCTATTCTGATGACGGCATTCGTTGAGACTTCACAACTACGAGTATGTGGCAGTGGAGTACGAGATGAGAGCAGCATCACCCAGGTACAACCTTCAGTGAGCATTGCTGATCCTGACATCGATGATAGCAATCATTCTCACGACTGCACTGTTTCGGCATTTTCAAACTTGGTCGAACTTTCACCTGATGTCATAGACCAATTTTTTGCGAGTCTGTCTGAAATTATGTTCTCCCCTGAACAGAAAGAATAACTTTTTAAGCAACAAGCACACAGCGTTCCCTGAACTCTGAATTCGGCCTTCAGCTTTGATAAACAAAAGCTATTGAAAACAATAGGAACTATTTTTCCCCTTGAGAGCGAAATTATTTTTTTTCTCAATTCCAAAATATTTACCTTTTTCTGGCACATGTACTCTGCTTAAAGTAAAACTATTCTTAGAGAACAGAGCTTCAATTTTTAGGCACTCTAGAGACAATGTTTTACCTCAGCCTCTAGCACATGTACAGCATTTGTATTATTATGTGATGGAATGTTCTCGACCTTCTCTTCTGTATTAAGAGCCATTTCATGTGTAAATTTTAGCAAGTTCATTCAGCTAATATATATATGCATTTTTTAACTGAATGATACCACTGCTTGAAAAACGTACAGTACCAATACTCATTTTAGTGTATTTTACCATATACCATTTCAAATGCGAATTATGTATTTTGGGGTGGGTTGGAAAATACATGCACCATTATATGTTTACTATTGCTTAGTTTTAAGTAATGAGGGACATTAGATCGTGGAGTGGGTGGTGTAATTCTATCTAGGACCCTAATTCAATATTCCTGATTTATGCCCTCATGTGGTTAGAATAAATAATATCCTTATAAAGGCATACGAATCATATCCATATTTAGTAACAACCCATGCAGTCAGAATACAGCATGGCTACTCCTCTAGACTCCTAGAAAGTACAACGCATTCTTTAAACAAACCAAGCCTCCAGCAGCCCGGGAAATCCCCCTGCTCTTGTTTTGATTTGCACAAGAACTCCTAGAGTCAGAAAGAACTGTTAGTTCTTGGTGACGTCTTATGTCCAACCTTACGTCAAACCCGGTGCCTTTCATGTATAAATATACCAACGTTGCCTTAAGCAAGCACACGGTGGTTTGGAGCAGAGGGGCTATCTACTTGCCCGAGAGCCCAGCTGATGCGAGAGCCCACGGATGCCGCCCCTCCCTTTTGACGCACTGAGAAAGACGCTGTCTTTTTCTCCAGCCGAGAAAATCCAGCTCCGGTGTTTTCAGCCGCCCTTGCGGGTTGCTGGGATATCGAGTCCTGAGAGAGAGATACCAGACCTCCTGCTTTCTATTACCCAGGTACGGAGCTGACTAAACCCTTAAAGAGAATTCATGATTCAGATTCTTGGCAAAACCAACTTAACTTAAACTGCTACTTATTTACTCCTTCCCAAGTATTAGGCTTAGGTCAGGTACACCGGGGTAGGCGTATTTAGAAGCACCAGTTGAGTACGTTAGTCAATGTATATATGTATGTATATATTTCATCCATTTTTAAAGTATCATATGGCTAAGAAACCATATCAATGCTTTTACAGTATTATTTTATAATACTCCTTTTACTGTACGCACTTTACTTTATACTAAGTATTGCAATTGTGGCAATTCATTTCTCTTGCATGAGGAAGAAGACTGCTCAATAAATAACACCTTTTATTGAAAACGCCCGTCTCTCTATTCTCTGCACTCTGGTGAAACTAAGTATGCACGATTGACTGAGTAAAATAATTGTCTATTGTTTTCACACGACTCTAGAGATACACTCTTATTCTGAGGGAGCAAAGTTGTCATGTTTTATGGTTGTCAGAAGTTTCTATTGACCTCTGAGCTAGCTGGCAAAACTAATTAAGTCTAATATAGTCAGTAGAGACCTAGTCGACCTCAGTCCTACGTCTACGCTGCTGTTTATATTATTCCAATGCGCAGAGCCTATTGGGAATATAGGAACTACACTACAAAATGGTATAAAAAAGATCAGCTGACTATACAGCGTGTCATGTGAGCAAGGCTCTTGGGAGCCGAAACGCGTAATGGCTGGCATGCTAATGAAAGAATAATTCAGCACCTTATATGTGGTCCGTGCTCCATTCTTCCTGATTGAAGCGCCAGTGGCAGTGGCAAGTGAAGTGCTCCAGATATATATATATATATATATTACCTACTGGCGGTCGCCAGTAGGTATATATAGTTAGGATTTTTTCCCTATGGGTTTTTTGAAAATTCTATGTCTAATAACTTTGGCGTTTGTGGACGGAATTGGCTGAAATTTTCTGGAAAATGGAACATTTTGTTTCTGAGCAGCCCTTGAAAATTTGGGGGGTGTTCGTCAAGGGGGGGCCGAGAAAAAAGGGGGGTCCCAAAACGTGTTTTTAACATTGAGTTTTCCATAGGGCGGTTGGCCTCACTTTTAGCCCGAACGGCTGAATTCATTTGCATGAAACTTGGCAAAATTGTAGGGACTGGTAGCCCGATGTGCCTTTTGTAGGTCTCAATATATGTGCTCCAGTGGATTTTGAGAAATTAACGTTTAACCGACCGGGGCGCGTACCAGAACTTCGCGTAGCGAAGCTGATTGGCTCTCCGGTGTCTGTCAACATTCTAAACAGTCCGGAGCGGCCGCCATCTTGTCTCTCGGTAGGATTGAGAGACAAGAGGAGGCCAAAACAAAAGTGGAAATAACCATAAGGGGGCCTAGTAGATCCTCCCTGACCCCCTAGGTTTAATGTGGAGGCTTTAAAAGGGCCCCGCGGGGCAAAAAAAAAAATACTTTTTTTTTGTTTTTTTGCGTGGGTAGCACCCGTTCCGCGAACCGGGAAGCGTTCTGGGCAGCGTACTACAATGAAAAATGAATGAGAGACTTTTCAAATGCAGTATGTTAATTGATTGTTGGTTTTGTTGATTATTTTTTATTTTCTTTATTTTTTAAGCATTTTTTTTATTGTGATTGTGTTTCATAATTTATTAAACTTTCTAACATTTCATTGTCAGAAATTTCATAATTATCATGGAATATACATTGTAGTCTCTGAGGGTGTAAAATGTCCTCATTTGCAAGGAGGTTATCTACTGCTTGTACACATTGCAGTAGTTCATTGTCCCAAGTTTCATCGAAAAATTCAATGTCAATTTGATCAATTGTATCAATCAATTCTTGGCTGCTCTCTTGCAGGTCCATTTCAAAAGAAACTTGGTTTTCGCCTTCCATTTTGCCTGAAATTTGGATTAAAAAAATATATATTAGTAGAGATAGGGCAATGTTGGGAATAATTTTAGATAGGCATTTTTTATCAGTGAATTTATCTTTGGGCAGTGTATAGTATCAGAGTGGAAGTAGGAATATAAAAAAGTGTATGTGATTTAACGTAAGTAAATTCATAATTATACAAGAGAAGCCTAACTCCATCCATAACTATAACAGAGAAGTCTCTCTAAATCTATAACTACTACAGAGGGATAGTATATATCTATCAGAAAAAGTTTACCATATTAACTTATAGTGCACAATATACTTCAGTTTTAAAAATAAAAACTTACCTTTAGAAAGAAGTTGAAGGAATTAGTGAAAATACTATTGAAATGTACAGCAAGAAGTAGTAGTCAAAATGGCTGTGTTTTCTTCTCTTCCTTTATATATATTCAGGTATATAACCAATGAAATGTCAGGTAAAAAAAGTAGAAAATGAAAGTAACATTTTCATTGGTTGTCAATTCCAACACTTCAGATGTGCTTTGTGAAGTAATTTACCTCAGGGTATTTAGAGAGGTCTACAGGCTAAATGACTAAATGGAATTCCAATCAAATTTGTGAAAATGGTAGGGATTGGTATGTAGTATGAGCTAATCTATATTTGGTGAAATTGTCTCCAGTGGCTTTTCTGTGAACTACTTTCCCACCTTTTTTGATGGTGCGCTTCCCAGAGAGCGACCCGGTACGCGAACCGTTGAGCGCCCCGGTTCGCGAACCTTAAGCGTTCCGGGAGTCCACCATTTTGTGTTTCGGTCGAATTAAGATACAAGATGGAGGGCAAATAATGTTCAGAATGGGTAGAAGGGGGCACGGTAGAGTTATCTTGACCCCCTAGGTTTTCTGAGGGTGGCTGAGGAGGCTTATATGTGCGAAAAAAAAACATTTTAAAAAAAAATTTCGCGAGGTTAGCTCCCGGTTCGCGTACCGGGTAGCGCCCCAGGGAGCGTACTTTGTTGAAAATTAGTGAAAAATGTTAGAGTAAAATAATAATTGTGAGTGATTAGATGTAGGGTAGCTCTGAGAAGAGCTTTTGGGTTTATGGTACATTTAGGTACTTATAAGTAGGTACCAATGCACATTCTTAAATTCAGAGTGAAAATTCTGTTGCCCTCATCTGAGAAGTGAACTCCATCTCCTCTGTAGATATCTTGCATGTAGTAACGCAAGTTATTGTTGTACAGGGAGCCCATTCCATGGTCTCTCATGTAAGCTGAAACAGATTTGTTTACATGCTTCCTCGACTTCTCAATTTGTGGACAAAATTGGTTTGACCACCTCCATTTCTGTCTTTGGCATATATTTGAATATACCAAGGCAGTCTGAGGAAAAAGTGCCATTAATTGCTCAAAGGTGTCCTTTAAAAGCATTTCCAGACCTACACCAGTCAAAGTGCCCAAGTCATTACCTCCACAGTGCACAATTAACAGGTCAGGTTTGGGCAAATGCATAAAGGTTTTCACCAATGGTATCAATTGGTGACATTTTAATCCTCTGTGGCCAAACCACTTAATTTCCACATCTTGTAAATTGAGGTTAGGTAATTTCCTGTTTTCAACGTACCTTTGAGCCCAGTGAATATAACTATGTCCAACAATCCAGACAGAAAACATGGTGAGAGAAGGTTCTCCTGCAGTCAGATGAAGTGTGGCAATGAAATGGCAGTTGAAAAAATGAGAGTTTAAAATGAAAAAAACTGTGGAGTTTCTGTGTTCATGAAGCAGTAACAGTGATTGGTGGATTTTGATTGCTGAAAACAGAAAGTTAGGGTGCACGGATGTGTTCTTTGAAAGATGTATTTTGAATGGTCAATAAAAAATCATTAAATGAAAGAATGCACTGGATATGCAGGTGCACTGAGAGTTCAGAGTTCAATTGCAACATTGTTGTGTGAACTTGCAAACACCAGAAGTCTTCCAAGAGGTGGTTGCCATGCAGAAAAGGCAGAAAGGGCAGAGGGGGGAAGGGTTTTCATTTGAAAAAAAGTGAGGGAAGAGTTTTGATTGGGTGACATGAGAGATATGTGTGAAGAATTACAGCATTTCTGTGCTTTTGATAGCTGCAGACTCTGGAGTGCATACCTTTTGCTCTGCTGAAGACAAATTGGGGTGTTTCTGAGACTGTTTTCAAACTCAAAGTATTTGCTAAGGTGAGAAAATATTTCTTTAATTTAGATAGAGAATAGTGTGCTTTAAGGAGAAAATTATGAATTATGTGGCGCAAATTGCTTGTAAATATGCTCCCACATGTGCATGGAAAATTTAGATTTTGAATGTTTGTGTTACATAGCCATGTTAAAAGTGATACAAACATGCTGCAAAGGCAATCAAAAAACGCTTTTATGTGTCTTAAGGACATTTTAAGTAATTTTCCCATGTGCAGTGTTTTGAAATTATGATTTGAAAATCGTTTTTGGGGAAAAGGAATTGTTTTTAAATTTATGACAAGGACATAATGGTGTATGCTTCTTTATATGGCAATTGACTGTCCCTGATGTTATTTTTCCCATTTTAATGTAAGACCTTTCTCTGTGGCGCAAGTTGCTTGTAAATATGCTCCGACCTGTGCATGGGAAATTTAGATTTTAAATGTTTGTGTTACATAGCCATGTTAAAAGTGACCCAACCATGCTGGAAAGGCAATAAAAAAACACTTTCATGTGTCTTAAGGACATTTTAAGTAATTTCCCTGTGGGCAGTGTTTTCAAATTATGAATTGAAAATCGTTTTTGAGGTTAAAGGAATGTTGTTAAAATTTATGTGCGCCATATGCCCCCAAATTTCGTTTTCAGGGGTGCAGCAGGGTGTTCTTGAGACACCCCTGCACCTTTGGAAAAATTCCTAATTTGCGATGAGCTAATTGCTAATCGCAAATTGCACCTTCATTCCTATGGGCCTCCTGCTCCATGGAAATGAATGGGTAATTTGCAATTAGCAATTTGCTCATCGCAAATTAGGAATGGTAAAGAATCGCTATTTATTCCTTAAAATTCGCTATTTTGGAAATGCAAAATAGTTATATGATACATATGGCGGTTGATGTCTAACAAGATAAGAAGCTTAGGGATACATTTATGATGACTGGCGCAATGAAGTGGACATCACTTACTTCATTGGTAGAGCTTTACATGTATTATGTCCTCTGTATTCTTCATCAAGCGTAACTTTAATCTGCAATCCTGAGTAGGCCTCACCTTAAACAAACCTCTGGATAGGCCACACCTTATCGTCATCCTGAATTAATCATTTAAAATGCTAGGGACAGATTTATGATAGGTGTATGCCTCTTTTGCGCCACTTACAAAACACTGTCCACGGGGAAATGACTTAAAATGTCCTTAAGACACATGAATGTGTTTTTTTAAAGCGTTTGCAATTTTTTGGGGTGACTTTTAACATGGCTATGTGACTCAAACAGTCAAAATCTAAATTCACCATGCACAGGTGGGAGCATATTTACAAGGAATGTGCTCTATGGGGAAAGGTCTTATAATGTAATATGGGAAAAATGACATTAGAGACACTGAAATGCCTTATAGAGAAGCATACATCATTATGTCCTTGTCATAAATTTGCAAACCATTACTTTTCCCCAAAAACGATTTTCAAATCATAACTTGAAAACACTGCACATGTGGAAATTACTTAAAATGTCCTTAATTCAAAATTTGCTATTCCTTATTTTGCGATTGCACTGAAGGATTTGCAAATTTTGCGATTCCTTAAATGCAATGTATCAAACAAAAAATATGTAAAAAATTATATTAAGGATTTGGAAACTACCACCAACTTCTAGTTGGTGGTAATTTGTGAATTCTTTTCAAAAAGCATTTTTTTCCAAAAAACAAAAGGTGCCATATGACGCCTATACATGTCCTTAGGGCATGTATGTGTGCCATATGCCCCCAAATTTCTTTTTCAGGGGTGTAGCAGGGTGTTCTTGAGATACCCCTGCACGCTTGAAAAAAATCCTATTTTGTGATGAGCTAATTGCTAATCGCAAATTGCAACCTTCATTCCTATGAGCCTCCTAGCCCATGGAAATGAATGGGTAACTTGCAATTAGCAATTTGCTCATTGCAAATTAGGAATGGTAAAGAATTGCTATTTATTCCTTAAAATTTGCTATTTAGGAAATGCAAAATAGTTTGATGGTACATATGGTGGTTCATCTGTAACAAGATAAGAAGCTTAGGGATACATTTATGATGACTGGCGCAATAAAGTGGACATTACTTACTTCATTGGTAGGCCTTTACATGTATTATCTCCTCTGTATTCTTCATCAAGCGTAACTTTAATCTGCAATCCTGAGTAGGCCTCACCTTAAACAAACCTTTGGATAGGCCACACCTTATTGTCATCCTGGATTAATCATTTAAAATGCTAGGGACAGATTTATGATAGGTGTATGCCTCTTTTGTGCCACTGTGCGTCACTTTTATGATGCAGCGGCGGTGCTAATTTGCAATTAGCAATTTGCTCATTGCAAATTAGGAATGGTAAAGAATTGCTATTTATTCCTTAAAATTTGCTATTTAGGAAATGCAAAATAGTTTGATGGTACATATGGTGGTTCATCTGTAACAAGATAAGAAGCTTAGGGATACATTTATGATGACTGGCGCAATAAAGTGCACATTACTTACTTCATTGGTAGGCCTTTACATGTATTATCTCCTCTGTATTCTTCATCAAGCGTAACTTTAATCTGCAATCCTGAGTAGGCCTCACCTTAAACAAACCTCTGGATAGGCCACACCTTATCGTCATCCTGGATTAATCATTTAAAATGCTAGGGACAGATTTATGATAGGTGTATGCCTCTTTTGTGCCACTGTGCGTCACTTTTATGATGCAGCGGCGGTGCAAAAGATTTGCTATGAGGCGACAACATTACAAATTGATGCATTTAGGCAGATATGTCATGGTGTAAAAAAAACGTACCACATGAAACCGATGCAGCAGTGATGCAAAAGATGCACCATGTCGCAAGACAGCCCTCACTTGGGGCCATATGTATCAAGCTAATTAGCATTCGCAAAGATCAAAATTCTACGAATTTCGGCCTTTGCGAATGTTAATTAGACAAATGGTATGTATCAAACAAGTTTGATGCAAAATAAGGAGTAGCAAAATTTGCTATTCCTTATTTTGCAATTGCACTGAAGGATTTGCAAATTTTGTGACTACTTAAATGCAATGTATCAAACAAAAAATATGTAAAAAATGACATTAAGGATTTGGAAACTATTGTGGTAAATTGGTGGTAATTTGTGAATTCTTTTCAAAAAGCTTTTTTTCAAAAAAACAAAAGGTGCCATATGACGCCAACACATGCCCTTAGGGCATGTATGTGTGCCATATGCCCCCAAATTTCTTTTTCAGGGGTGCAGCAGGGTGTTCTTGAGACACCCCTGCACCCTTGGAAAAATTCCTAATTTGTGATGAGCAAATTGCTAATCGCAAATTAAACCTTCATTCCTATGAGCCTCCTAGCCCATGGAAATGAATGGGTAACTTGCAATTAGCAATTTGCTCATTGCAAATTAGGAATGGTAAAGAATTGCTATTTATTCCTTAAAATTCGCTATTTAGGAAATGCAAAATAGTTTGATGGTACATATGGTGGTTCATCTGTAACAAGATAAGAAGCTTAGGGATACATTTATGATGACTGGCGCAATAAAGTGCACATTACTTACTTCATTGGTAGGCCTTTACATGTATTATCTCCTCTGTATTCTTCATCAAGCGTAACTTTAATCTGCAATCCTGAGTAGGCCTCACCTTAAACAAACCTCTGGATAGGCCACACCTTATCGTCATCCTGGATTAATCATTTAAAATGCTAGGGACAGATTTATGATAGGTGTATGCCTCTTTTGTGCCACTGTGCGTCACTTTTATGATGCAGCGGCGGTGCAAAAGATTTGCTATGAGGCGACAACATTACAAATTGATGCATTTAGGCACATATGTCATGGTGTAACAAAAACGTACCACATGAAACCGATGCAGCAGTGATGCAAAAGATGCACCATGTCGCAAGACAGGCCTCACTTGGGGCCATATGTATCAAGCTAATTAGCATTCGCAAAGATCAAAATTCTACGAATTACGGCCTTTGCGAATGTTAATTAGACAAATGGTAGGTATCAAACAAGTTTGATGCAAAATAAGGAGTAGCAAAATTTGCTATTCCTTATTTTGCAATTGCACTGAAGGATTTGCAAATTTTGTGACTACTTAAATGCAATGTATCAAACAAAAAATATGTAAAAAATGACATTAAGGATTTGGAAACTATTGTGGTAAATTGGTGGTAATTTGTGAATTCTTTTCAAAAAGCTTTTTTTCAAAAAAACAAAAGGTGCCATATGACGCCAACACATGCCCTTAGGGCATGTATGTGTGCCATATGCCCCCAAATTTCTTTTTCAGGGGTGCAGCAGGGTGTTCTTGAGACACCCCTGCACCCTTGGAAAAATTCCTAATTTGTGATGAGCAAATTGCTAATCGCAAATTAAACCTTCATTCCTATGAGCCTCCTAGCCCATGGAAATGAATGGGTAACTTGCAATTAGCAATTTGCTCATTGCAAATTAGGAATGGTAAAGAATTGCTATTTATTCCTTAAAATTCGCTATTTAGGAAATGCAAAATAGTTTGATGGTACATATGGTGGTTCATCTGTAACAAGATAAGAAGCTTAGGGATACATTTATGATGACTGGCGCAATAAAGTGCACATTACTTACTTCATTGGTAGGCCTTTACATGTATTATCTCCTCTGTATTCTTCATCAAGCGTAACTTTAATCTGCAATCCTGAGTAGGCCTCACCTTAAACAAACCTCTGGATAGGCCACACCTTATCGTCATCCTGGATTAATCATTTAAAATGCTAGGGACAGATTTATGATAGGTGTATGCCTCTTTTGTGCCACTGTGCGTCACTTTTATGATGCAGCGGCGGTGCAAAAGATTTGCTATGAGGCGACAACATTACAAATTGATGCATTTAGGCAGATATGTCATGGTGTAAAAAAAACGTACCACATGAAACCGATGCAGCAGTGATGCAAAAGATGCACCATGTCGCAAGACAGGCCTCACTTGGGGCCATATGTATCAAGCTAATTAGCATTCGCAAAGATCAAAATTCTACGAATTTCGGCCTTTGCGAATGTTAATTAGACAAATGGTATGTATCAAACAAGTTTGATGCAAAATAAGGAGTAGCAAAATTTGCTATTCCTTATTTTGCAATTGCACTGAAGGATTTGCAAATTTTGTGACTACTTAAATGCAATGTATCAAACAAAAAATATGTAAAAAATGACATTAAGGATTTGGAAACTATTGTGGTAAATTGGTGGTAATTTGTGAATTCTTTTCAAAAAGCTTTTTTTCAAAAAAACAAAAGGTCCCATATGACGCCAACACATGCCCTTAGGGCATGTATGTGTGCCATATGCCCCCAAATTTCTTTTTCAGGGGTGCAGCAGGGTGTTCTTGAGACACCCCTGCACCCTTGGAAAAATTCCTAATTTGTGATGAGCAAATTGCTAATCGCAAATTAAACCTTCATTCCTATGAGCCTCCTAGCCCATGGAAATGAATGGGTAACTTGCAATTAGCAATTTGCTCATTGCAAATTAGGAATGGTAAAGAATTGCTATTTATTCCTTAAAATTCGCTATTTAGGAAATGCAAAATAGTTTCATGCTACATATGGCGGTTCATCTGTAACAAGATAAGAAGCTTAGGGATAGATTTATGATGACTGGTGCATCACCAGGGATGTGTCAGTCATCCTGCGCCGCTGTTCCGCCACCCATGGTGTGCTGCATTTAGAATGCGGGGCATCATGGGGCAAAAATGGCACAGATGCGTGACGTATCTGTGCTGTAAAGGTAGTGATTGCTGGAGTTGTATCGCAAGTGCGATGCAGCTCAAGCAAGGCTCAGGGGTGCCCCATCTCCACAATGTTGCGTCAAGACCTATGCCTGCTTAAAGCAGGCGCAGGGTTTTGACGAAGCTTTCTCATATCTGATTGTAAATACGGCACACCATGGGTGGCAGAGTAGTGGTGCACGTTAACTGGTGCATGCCTGGGGATGTGCCATTTAACATAAATCTGCCCCTTTACATTTAAGTATGTGCAGGACACACAGAGTCGGTGAGGCTTATCCAAGGTTAAGAAGAGATGAGTCCTGTTCACTGAAAATTTAGACATAGTCTTCACCTGCTCAGCATTGCTGGACATGGCTAAATAATAGCTGCAAAATATTACTCTTGTTAAACAATTTTACTATTATAATCTCTGAGATTTGTCTCTTACTCTGCAACATCTCATTGTTGTTATCTTTCTTTAAAGATAAAGACAACCTCAACATGAGCGACAATCTGCAATCAGTTGATTTTGACCTCATCATTGAACTTGTAATTGAAACATCAGTGGATGTTGATCCCTTGGATGATTTAAATCCTGAGGATGAAGAAGAGCGTGATGAGGATGCAGATTTGTCCGAATTATATGACATAGGATGGGAAGCTGACCTGCTTGAGCCTATGGAAATATAAACATTTATTTTTAAAATTTATAATTAATAAAAAGTAAAAAGGTAAACCGTTTAATTTAAAAATAAAGACACCTTCAAAAGCAGGTTATGTGTAGTGTCTTCAATAAAATATTAAAATATGCTCATAAAATTAGATCAGATTCACATATAAAATAGCACAGGTAACATAAATATAAATGTCATTTCTTTTCTGCTATTTCTGTATTGTAAATTTACAAGGACTAAAAAATTTTCTATTTAAAATGTCAAGTAGTGTGTTAAGTTTTTGATCACTGTTATTGTTTTACTGTTTGGTAATAATGGTTAATAACATTTTTTATTATATTTTACCACAGATTCAACTGCAGATCATTTCAAGATTTCACCATGCCAACAATAGAAAGACAGAGAAAGGCTGCAAAACGTCAAAGACAGCAGGTGAAAGAAAATAAGCAGCAGTCCTCTAACAAAAAGATTTGTCAAGTCACGAAGAAAGCACCGGGTAAGAGCACAAAATATTTCATAAGAAATATGTGTAGTAAAAAAAATATTACTACAGAAAATGTTTCAGTCCATAAAACGAGAAGGAATTCAAATGGAAAGGAAAGGCCAATCAAAAATGTTACTGCTAGAGCAAGAGATAACTCTGTGCATGATAGTAGAAGGAAACAACAGTTTAGGGAGATTCCTAAACGAATGTTCCGCAACAGGATAATTGGCAATTTGTTAAAAAATATTAAGAAAGGTCAACAGAAAATGGTTTTTTATAAGAGAAAAAAAAAAGTTGAGAAAGTTATTGATCAGGCATTTGAAATTAAACGTAAGTTATTTATTTTGATAATCAATAGAATTAGGAAGCTAAACAAGGCAATTTATGATTTCAAAAGAAATAGTAGATGGAAGAGAATAGTTAATCGTAGTAATTTTTGTGAAGTTTTTTCTGGAGAATGGATGCATAGTTCAAGCTGTGAGGCATTTTTTAATGAGGAGAGTTATTTCCAGGATAATGATTTGGTGCATGCAGTTGACACCAGTGGTCGTGCTTATGAAGTGAAAGATGGCTGTCCAGTTGAAAAAGAAAAACTTGTGACAACAGAGGCAGAAGAGGTGTTAGGTAATGAGGTTTTAGGAAGACGTGCTAAGGGTCCTGTGTACACCTGGAAGTGTAGTAGTATTTGCAGTGTGCGACAGGATTCCATCAATTTGCTTTGTGATTTTGTACGGTCATTTAATAAGAAAAGTTTGAAGCAGAAAATAAGGTTGTTGCAAGAATTAGATCCTTGCAGAGTAAGAGAAGTGACAGGTTTGCATGGTCATTCACTGGCTTGTCTTTCCAGGAGAGTATGCCAGAGTGTTTTTCATCATTTCAGGATGCTAGCAGTGCATCATAATAAAGTGAGGAAATTAGTTAGAATGTTGTATTATGCTAAGAGTCCAGCAATTATGCTTAAACAATTATGCGCTGCTCTTTTGCATGGTTCTGAAATAGATGTGAAGAATATATGTGAAGAAATTGAGTTTTGTTACTTTGGAAGTAAAGAGGAGAATGTTGAAATTGAGCAAGAAGAAGAGGGTCATGTGGAAGATAGTGTACAGGTTTCCAGTACAGATAATTTCCAGAGGGAAATTGCGACGTTTGAGGTGAAATCAAGTGAGAGGCCTAATTTCACTTGTGTGTGTTGTCGACGCACTTATTATAAGAATCAGACTAAGTTAGTGGATTTATATGCAAAAAGTGAAAGGGAAAATAATAGTGAATGGAAGGATTTCGCAACATACTTGATGGTAGAAAATTGTTTTGATTTGGGATTGGATCAACGTGTGTGTAGTTATTGTTGTTGCAAATTAAATCAAAACCAGATGCCTGCTAGAGCAGTTCATAATAATCTGGAATTGGTTGAGATTCCTTCTGAATTGAAGGATTTAAATACTTATGAATCTATTTTGATTCAAAGTATCCATCCCTTTCAGGCTATTGTAAGAATGGAGCCAAAGACAGGGAAATTGCCTCCATCAGATTTACAGAGAGGATTAAAGGGAAGAGTTGTTTATTTGCCTCTAGATTTGAAGAAAAACATTAACACAATTGGAGTAGAAAAAGTGGAAGAGGAACCTCTGGTTATCTTAGTTAATGGGGTTCCAACAAAGAATAAGAAAATATGGCAAGATTTAGTAGATGTTAGGAAAGTTAAAAAGGCAACATTGTATTTGAAAAAATATAATAAATACTATAAGAATGTATATGTTGCAGAAGAGGAAGTAAGTGAGGAAGAGGATAGCGATTTGTGTGCTGGTCAAATTGAGAAAGTAGAACCCTCTACTAGTGAAGAAATATATGAACATTATAGTGTTCATCCTTTGCATTCCAAGGAAGTCATGGGGAATGCTATTGAGTTGTTTCAAATGAAACAAGCCAAAGGGAGTCCCATTAGTGTTTGGGAGGAAAGTTTGGAAGCTCGGTGTTTCCCACAGCTTTTTCCAACAGGTCAGGGAGGAAGATATGATGAGCGACCTCATCAAATTCCTGCTTCTGAATACCGGACTTTGCGATTGTATGCAGGAGATGCTAGGTTTCGACAATGCATTCCTTATTTGTTTCATCTCCTGTTTGAAAGCGATCTGTCTGGACTGTCATATGCAGTGAACCACATCTTGAAAAGTGGTATACACATGCAAAACATCTCGGCAAGTGACTTTATGGATAAAGTCAATGTCCAAGACAGTATTTTGGATTCTCACCTGATTAATCTCATGGCGTGTCAGCGTGGTACTAATGAGTACTGGTACCGTCGTCATGGTGATTTAAAATGTATGCTGAGGAACTTAGGTACTCCCACATGGTTCCTCACTCTGAGCTGTGCCGAGTATGGCTGGGAAGACTTACTTGAATTTCTACGAGAGGCAAATGCTAACGTAGATAACATCGAATTCAAGACACCCGGAGAACTGTGCTCTTTGGATCCAGTCAATGTATGTAGGTACTTCAATCATAGATTTGAAGCTATGATGTCTTTCATCATGAATAAGAAGAATCCACCTCTTGGAGAGGTGTTGGATTTCTTCTGGAGAAAGGAGTACCAAGCAAGAGGTGCTCCTCATATACATATGTTGCTGTGGATCAAGGATGCACCTAAATTTGGAACGGATCCAGAAGACTCAGTGATGAGTTTCATCCAACAGTATTCTACGTGTGCTGTTCCAAACGCAAAGGAGAAGAAAAGCCTAAGAGAAAAAGTTCTGCGTTTCCAAAGCCATCGATGTGGAAAGTACTGCCGTCGTAAATTCCGAAACAAGGACAAGTTCTACACTAAATGTCGTTTCGGCTTTCCACGACCGGTGATTTCTAAAGGAAGAGGAAACAGTTTGATGTCTTCGCTGCGACACAATGTCATGAAGAAATCACCTAAAAACACTTACAATTTGAAGAGGAACGAAGAGTCCAAGTACATCAACGACTACAACCCGGTGATTTTGTCCATGTGGAATGCTAACATGGATATACAGTTTGTGGCTGATAACTGTATGGCTGTGGCTCGGTATGTGACGTCTTACATCACCAAAAAAGAGAAGACAGAATTGAAGGATATGTGGGAGGACATTTCCCATGAAAAGAGCCTCAGCAAGAAGTTGTACAGTTTCAGTCTGAAGATGTTGTCGCATCGAGAAATCGGAGCGTACTAATGTTCTGACCGGTTGTCTTCAGCAAGTCTCTATGCCAAGTCCAGGAGTATCGTTTGGGTGAGTCTTGGTCTTGCTGCAACGCGTAATCGAGTTCTCAAACCTGTGCGGGAAATTGAGTATTTGGCGGAAAAGGAGCCAAACAGTACCGACATTTTGAAGACCAACATGTTGGATACATATTATCCAAATCGAAGCATTCACCTCGAGAATGTTTGTCTGTATGAGGTTCTTCAAAATTACAAATTCAAGAGGAACATCAAAGAAGATACTGAGAAAGGAGTGTATGCTGTAATAGGAAGTGAGGGATGTCTGGTCAAGCAAAGAAAATGCCACTTGGTAAACCATCGAAAATTGAGTGGCGAATCTCCTGAAAAAAAGGAGTTTTTCTATTTAGCACTTTTGCAACTTTTCAAGCCTTGGCGTGCAGAAGAGGAACTGCTTGGAGATTTCCTCTGTTACGAAGACTCTTTCCATGCCGCCAAGGAGACCATAGAATGTCCTGCTTTTCCCAAATATGTAGAAATGTTGAATGCGGAAATTGAGCAGGAAGCAACGATTGCAGCCGAGATTGCCAGAGACAGTTCTCAGGACAGTCAGAGTTCTGCTTCATTGAGTCAGGATCCACTAGGAGGACCTGTTATTGAAAATGAAGCTGCCACTGCTATGAATGAAGTGGAAAGAGCCATGGCACATGCTCAAGAGGATGCGGTTAACTTAGAAGAGTTGGAAAGACAACTCAACGTTGAGCAGAGGAAAATATATGACGAAGTTACCATGCAAATTGATCATGGATTAAGTCATGATAAGAAAGAGTGCTCATGTACGTCGTTGAAGCCTGTCCGACTGTACGTGAGTGGAGAAGCGGGAACTGGAAAAAGTTTCCTCATTAAAGCAATTTCATGCTATTTGCAGGAAAGGACAGAGTCATCGCTGTCTTGTGTTGTCACTGCTCCAACTGGACTGGCAGCACATAATATTAAAGGGATTACTTTACATCGTTTACTGATGCTGCCAGTGGAGCATGACAACAAATTACAATATCACAAGCTATCTGGAGATGCTTGTTTTGAAGTTTCAAGAATCTTGAGGAAAATGAAACTTCTTATCATTGACGAAGTAAGCATGGTTTCCAATGTCATGCTTGCCTTTGTGCATTTGAGGATGCAAGAAGTTCTCAAAACAGAGTATGATGTGTTATTTGGTGGCAAACACATCATTGTTTTCGGAGATCTTCTGCAGCTGACACCAGTGAAAGGGCAACCTGTGTTCTAAATGCTCACGCATGAAGATACCAGGAAGTGCCTAGGCAGCATTGGCAACGTCAATATATGGTTAAACTTCAATTATGCTGAACTGCATGAAAATATGCGTCAGGCGAAGGATGAAGTTTACAAGACTATTCTACAAGATGTTAGAATTGGAAAAGTGACCGAGCATGGGAAAGAAGCTTTACATGCACGATTACTGTCAAATTTATATCCAGAACAAGATGTTGTGCCTGAGAATATTTTTCAGAAAATTACTGAGAAGAAATCTGGAATATGTTTGATGCCAACTCTTGCAGAATGTGCCAAATTTAACAACAAAATGTTGCATTTAGAAAAGCAAGAGATTGTGAAACTGGAAGCTATTGATAGAGTAGAGCATATGGGATCAACAATTATTTTGTCTGAGAATCTGAAAACAAAATTGGATTCATTAGAGAAGAGTATATCTAAAACTGCAGGTTTTGAAAAGACTCTGAATGTGTGCTTGAACTGCCGTATAATTTTAAGAAGGAATTTACATGTTGAAAGAGGTCTGGTAAATGGATCAATGGGTAATGTTGTTGATTTTGTGAAATACAGAAATAGAGATGGAATTGAATTTTTAAAAATTTAATTTGATGGCATTGAGGAAGTACAGCTAATTGGTCGTTGTTCTGCTAGATTTTTGCTTGTAAAAGACTTATATGTTCGCCGTAAGCAGTTTCCTGTTTGCTTGGCATATGCGGTGACAATTCATAAATCGCAAGGTTTAAGTGTAGACAGTGCATTGGTGAATATTGGCAGTTCTGTGTTCAAGGAGGGTATGGCATATGTGGCATTGTCATGAGTTAGAACTTTATCGGGATTGTACTTGATTGAGTGTGATGTCACAAACATTTGTGCGGATCTAGATTGTGTTAAGGAATACAATAGGTTAAGAAGAGAGTATGCGCCACATTTGCCTAAGTATCCTTTGTTTGAGAAACGTGTGGTAGGCCGGAAACGAAGAAATGTGACCAATACTGGGGAGGTTGTAGCAAAAAGACAAAAAGTCAATGAACCTAAAATTACAAGCAGAAACAAAAAGGATTCTGTTGAAGATGTTGTTGGTTTTCAGTTTGAAAACAGTTCTGGTGTCAACTGCTATGCTAATGTAGTGGTTAATGTTTTTTTTTCTCTAGAAAATGTAAAAGAAGAGATTGTTGTCAATTCTGATCAAAGATTTTGCAGTTTGTTAAATTCTGTGTTAGAGAAATGTAGCACTGATAGAAGAAACATAGAAAGTGTGTCTGAAATTCGAAATCTGTTAGACAGATGTTCAGGGCAAACACAATTCTCTCAAAATATTCAGCAAGATTGTCAGGAGTTTTTAATGTATATGCTTGATGTATTACATGCTGAAGGTGTAGATGTAGATCAGCTGTTTGGGCTTTCTTATCAATGGCAGCATGACTGCGAGAACTGTATGGTATCAAGTACTACTAGTGTAGACTCAGAAAGATTTATATATTTAACTTTGCCAGACAGTAAATCAGTCTCTTTTAATAAGCTAGTAAAAGCAGCTGATCACAACATGGAGTGTAGCCAATGTAAATCTGAAATGATGTCCACATTATTTATACAAACATATGGCCAGTATGTAATTTTAATGTTCCAACGATGTAGGCCTGATGGAACAAAATTGACAACTTTAATTAAAATTTTTGTAGCTTCGCAGTTGTCAATATCAGGAAGGACTTTTGTAACTGCAGCAATTATATATCATGACGGCCCTTCAATAACATCAGGACATTACACAGCTTATTTAAAGTCTAGAAATGGCTGGTCATTCTGCAATGATTCTGTTTTAATTTTCAAAAAAAAATTGCCGTATGACCTTAAAAACTCTTACCTGGTGTTTTTAAAACCAAAATTTTAGGGAAATAATCTCAGGATGTGCTCTGTGGAATTTCAAGAAGTTCTAATGGCTCCTACACAATTTGGCCTTGAGGATAAGTGTAGTTCAGAGACATAACTTCTAACCATAAGACTGGACGTCATGGAGAAATACGTGCACTTTGAATGAGTTCAGAAAAACTGTTTCTTTTTATAAGCTAATTGAAGCAGCCAATCAAAACATGGAGTAGAGGGAATGTAAGTCTGCAATGCTGTCTACTGTTTTACATTGCTTTGTGATTAAAAGTGATGTAGAGAATTAAATAATTGTAGTAGTCATAGAGGTAGTGTAAGTCTGCTTCATAGTAAGCAGTATCAGTGTCATAGGAAATGTAGAACATGACTGAGCAAGAAGGGGAAGATATTACTATTCCAGGATTGTGAAAATGATCTTCAACATTTTAATTCTGAAAGTTGCGGAAATGCCAAATGACGGGATTGGCTTACAAGAAATCCAAGAGTTATAAATGGCTCTGACAAGATTTGGCCTTGTGGAAACTTGTGGTAGAGAGCAAGAAGTCATTTATTGCATGTAACGTGTTTTTAAAAACGATGGAGATTTTCTTTCAGAAAGTGGCGGGCTGAAAGTAATAACAGCACAAAAGAGTGTAAGCTGTTCATAGGACATCCTTTGACGTCATGGAAAGTAAGTTAACTTTAAGGAGTTCTGAATTCTGATTTCTTATGTTGTATGGGTTTTTTAAACACAATCATTTTGATTGTGTTTTTTTTTCCCCGCTGTTACATGATGAATACCTTCAAGTCACTGATTTAAGTGAAATTTGATACATTCTGAGAACATCAGAAATAAACCATTTAACATGTATAATTAATGTTCTACTTTTTGTACTTATGATATACATTTAGAAATGTGAGGTAGATATGGAGAAACTGAGGCTTCTGTAAGTGTCAAAGTTAATGCTTACAGTGCTGCACTTCTGGGTACTGTTTTTTTTTTAAAACTGAATAGGCCTCACCTTAAAGAAACCTCTTGAAAGGACACATCTTATTTGTATCCTGAAAGAATCATTTAAAATGTTAGACACAATTTTATGATGGCTTTACATCTTTTTTGCGCTGCTATTGCATCACTATTGTGAGACATCAGCAGTGCAAAAGATGCACCATGTTCCAAAATAGGCCTCACTTCATCAGCATCAAGATACTGTTTGTTTAAAATATATATCTTTAGGATTGTGTAGGGGACGTATAGCAGCAGAGGCTTCTGTAAATCTCAAAGTTTTTGAAAAACTGTTTCTTCTTGAACCTTTTCCCTTGTCTTTTCAAATTTTTAAATACATGTTTTAATATTTTTGAAATGTTTCTTCTCTCTTTTACAGATTGAAAGTATGAAAAAATATTTGAAAAAGTTAACAAGAATTATAAGGTAAATGTTTTCTACTCTTTTAACCCGCAATCCACTGCTGATGATGTCACTGACTATGTCATGAATGATGTAATAAGTGGACATGACTTACTTCCTTGGTAGGCCTTCACATGTATTAATGCATACACTGCTGCACTTCTGCGTACTGTTTCATATGCTGAACTACATCTGCACTATGAGATACCTAAGCAAAGGCAACACAGGTGATGTGATTGTGAAATGAGCAAAAGAAACTCCACGTTTTTCAATTACATTACTTGTGTTTTCTAAGTTTACGGATGACATTGTGCAGATGAACTTTAGGTCTGTCTATGGACACAGAAGAGGTCTGGCCGTTGTTCAAGAGTGAAGTGGACATGTTTTACTTCAATGGTAGGCCTTCACATGTATTATCTCCTCTGTATTCTTCAACAAACATAAATTTGATATGCAACCCTGAGTAGGCCTCATCTTAAACAAACTTTTGGAGAGGACACACCTTATCGTCATCCTGAATCAATCATTTAATCTATCACATTTAACATCTATTAGTTCTACTGCTTCATTTCTTTAATCCTTACTTTCCTGCGTTTGCTACTTCTCTCATTCCTTTCTCTATTACTTAATTATTCTACTCCTTCCAGTATTTTTCTCAGTCCCTCTATTCTCATACTTCTTCATTATTATTCACTCATTCTGTCTCTATTAATGTTACTGCTTCTGAACGATCTCAAATTTTTTTTAAAACAAGAACAGTAAGTATAAGGATAGGAAACAGACATTTATGTTACAAGAAAGACAGCTATAGGAAGTAAACAAAAGATACTGTTACTCGCAATCCACTGCTGATGATGTCACTGACCATGTCAAGAATGATATAATATGTGACATGATCAGAAGTGGATTGCGGGTAACAGTATGTTTTCTTTACTCCCTGTAGCTGTCTTTCTTGTAACATAACTGTCTGTTTCCTTCCCTTATACTTACTGTTCTTTTTTAAAAAAAATGTTTTTGGTTCGCTCCTGGTTCGCGTACCGGAGTGCGAACTGGAAGCGAACTAAAAGAAATAGAGGTTGGCAGTGTTTCAAAAATTCTACCAATTTTTTTTATAATGGGGAGGTAGTTCTGAAAAGAACTTTTTTTTTGGTTTTTGTTGTTTTAAATTTGTTTTATTATTTTTCTGAACATTTTTTATATTTTTTTTGTTTTTTCTGAACATTTTGTAATTTTTTTGTTTTTTGGGGGGGAGGGGGGAAACAAAAATGATTCATTGAAAAGGGCTCAACAGGAGCAACGAAAAAAAGAAGAATTTATTTTTTGGGGCGTTTCGGGCAAACATGATTATTGATAGCTCTCATTATAAGAGTAATGCTACTTTCTCGGTAGCAAAGTATTTGGTTGCACCACACGCACACTTGCTTTACTTCCCCCATGTCCATTTGAATGTTCGGGATCACCTCCATCGCCTCTGGTCCCGATACTTCTTTGACAACAGATCTTCTCGCATTTGCCGGGGGATTGTGCTGTTCATCACGAAGCTGGGCAGCACTATAATTATTTGGGTGCCACCTACTCATATGCCTGTGCATCGTATAATTTCCGAAGCTGTATTTCTTGTCAGTGCCCCTTGAAAGTCGATCGTCGCAAATACGGCAAAACACATATCTGGCATTGACTTTTTTTTGCCCTGCTGGAAATTTAAAAAATTGCCAGATGTAGTTTTCTTTTCTATTGTATCTTCTGGGCTCCTCTCGCAAAAACTCAGGCTCTTCCTCCTCTTGCTCCTCTTCTTGATCTTCCTCTTCTTCTATGATTGCTTGAGCAGGTGGTCCTTTCTTCCCTTGAGGAGGTGGGGGTGGTGGTGGGGGAACACTAGCTGAAGCAACAATGGAAGCCATTTCTCTAGAATGTAAAAGGGTCTTTCTCTCACCAAGATGAAAGTCAGAGTGAGGAAAGAAGGAGGGGTTTTCATCATTTGCTCCAGTGGATTTTGAGAAATGAACGTTCAAAAAAAGATATATATCTGTAACAGCGGACCAGGCAGCGCTCCGGTTCGCGGACTTTACGCGTTACGGAGCTTTGTGAAGCGAAGCTGATTGGTTCTCTGGCGTCTGTAAACATTCCAAACAGTCCGTAGCGGCCGCCATCTTGTCTCTCGGTAGGATCGAGAGACAAGAGGAGGCCAAAGCGAAGGGGCAAATGACCATAAGGGGGCATAGTAGATCCTCCCTGACCCTCTAGGTTTGATGTGGAGGTTTTAAAAGGGCCCCGCGGGGCAAAAAAAAATAAAATAATAATAATCGAACGGCTGAATGGATTTGCACGAAACTTGGCAAAATTGTAGGGACTGGTAGCCCGATGTGCCTTTGCTAGGTCTCAATATATGTGCTCCAGTGGATTTTGAGAAATTAACGTTCAAAAAAAGATATATATCTGTAACAGCGCTCCGCTTCGCGTACTTTTCGCGTAACGGAGCTTTGCGAAGCTGATTGGTTCTCCGGCGTCTGTAAACATTCCAAACAGTCCGTAGCGGCCGCCATCTTGTCTCTCGGTAGGATCGAGAGACAAGAGGAGGCCAAAGCGAAGGGGCAAATGACCATAAGGGGGCATAGTAGATCCTCCCTGACCCCCTAGGTTTGATGTGGAGGTTTTAAAAGGGCCCCGCGGGGCAAAAAAAAAAATAATAATAATAATCGAACGGCTGAATGGATTTGCACGAAACTTGGCAAAATTGTAGGGACTGGTAGCTCGATGTGCCTTTGCTAGGTCTCAATATATGTGCTTCAGTGGATTTTGAGAAATTAACGTTCAAAAAAAGATATATATCTGTAACAGCGCTCCGCTTCGCGGAGATAAAATTATCTCTGTATTACCTAGCTGTTGCTAACACCAGTTAGCGACCGCTAGTAGGAGATAGTGACCATCTTGGGCCCCACTTTGCATGTCAGTGATATTTATCACTAATGACATGCAAAGTGGGCATGCCAAGATGTTAGCGACTGGAAACAGTCGCTAACATCGCTATCTCCTATTACCAACTTTTGGAGATATTCGCGCTAAGCGCGAATATCTCCAAAAGCTACCACCTGCCCTGAGCAGTTCTTAGCCATGTTATCCAAAACATGGCTAAGAGCATTAGCTCGGTAATGCATGAATATCGGTGAGTTTTCAGCGATATTAATGCATTGCGGTCGTTTTTTATGGCATTTGCGATAAACCTTGATAATAGCAAGGTTTATCTGCGATAATTTCTGACGATGCTTAGCGGTAAAAAATTCGTTGCTAAGCATCGTTAGGGATAAATATCGCTTAACTTTGGTAATATGCCCCAACGTCTGTTAACGTTCGATTCGAAGGAAATCAGGAAGTGTTGAAAAACATTGTCTGCGCCATCTTGCCTTTTTTCAAATGCCACACTTTTGTTGTGCACGGCAGCCATTTTAGATGACTTGACCAGACCCACTCTCTGCACGCTGTCGATGCTTAGCATGGCTCCCCACCCTCGCAAGCATCTCCCCCAGGCACTGGTCACCCTCGTTCTCTGTCTTATGCATGGGTAATAAACCTCCCCCCATCTGCGCTGCTCTTCCCTGAGAATCACACCCTGTGCCCGCCCGACACCTCCCTTTCGCCCTATTCACTACCGCACCCTCTGACACTCCTTTTCCTCTGTGTCCAATTGTCCAGGCCGGTTCTAGGCTATCAGCTAGCCCTGCAGATGTAGTTTATGGCCCCAGCTGTAAAGAATCACCCCTCTTCCAAGGAGTTATAGTAGATCAAGGCCCACACTCGATGAGATCCGTCACAGCACACGCGTTCCTACTATCTGAAAACCATCCTGTATTGTGATTGGGGAGGGGACCGAGCCTGAAGCGGAAGATTCCAGGGATGACTCTTTGTACATCAAAGTTTTTACAATTATGTGTCACATTAAAAATATATAGCACTCCGACAAAGTAGTAAGATTATAAAACTTTAATAATTTATAAATATATACAAGAAAACAAAAATAGTAATAACATATAAACATTTTTAGGGAAAAACAACGAAGTAGCGGTCGGCTGTGCGAATAGTCCCAATGCAGCACAACGTCCAGATTTCTGGACGGCACCCAGGTGATGTTGCCTGGGTGCCGCACTGATTTCGGCATCCGGCGTGGGGCGTCGCGGGGGGTGGGTCATCAGTAGCAAACTGTTGTGCGAATAGTTCCAAGGCAGCAGAACGATGGCACCAAGGTGATGTCCAGTAAGTTGCCGCACTGGTTTTGGTATCCTACAATGCTGCTCCGAAGAACGGCGTGGGGCGCCCCGGGGGGGGGGGGGGAGGCGGCGTGAACGGGCCTCTCCAGGTGGAGTCTCGTCTGTTGTAGTGGGGCGCCCCTTTACCGTTTCAGTTGGCATTCCGTCCGCTTTTGGTCCACTGTGTCAAAAGCCGCAATTCAGCTGAGTTGCGCCCACTCTTGCGGTGCAGCGATAGGCGGCTGCCACAGGACTCTCAAAATGGCGGCAGCCTCTTTTCTTTTTGGGCCTGGTCCACTGAAATGGCCCTGGGACACCTTGCAAATCGGACGCTTGTCTGCTAGGTCTTGGACCCCATTCTCGAAAGCGTCCCCTCCGCCTTGAGGATTCAACAAAAGTTTTGGGGGCCCCCGACTCCTGCAGTCTTCTGGTGGGGAGCGGCTGCCATGATTGCTCGCGGAATGACCACGACGGAGCCACGAGATGGTGGTGCTTTCATGGTGACGCCAGCTTCAGTGTGAAACATCCAGAAACAAGGTGGGGCTTTCATCGTTTGGGAAAAAAAAAAGTTTTCATCCAATGAAAAGTGTTATTTTTAGGTCATATGATCAAGCCTTCCATCATTAGGAAACCAAAAGTAAAATGAACCAATGAAAAGTTTTATAAACAGGTCACATGACCTGTTATGCGGCATAGGGTATAAAAAGCGTAGAAAATCCGTTGGCACGTGAGGCGGCGTCAGTAGCGGACCGATGTGCGAATAGGCCGAAGGCAACACAACGTGCCAAGATCCGGATGGCACCGAGGTGGTGTCCAGCAAGTTGCAGCACTGGTGTGGCCATCCTACAATGCTGAAAGTCGGCGTGGGGCGCCCCGTTGGCCTGTGAGTTCGCGTCAGTAGCGGACCGATGTGCGAATAGGCCGAAGGCAGCACAACGCGCCAAGATCCGGATGGCACCGAGGTGGTGTCTAATAAGTTGCCGCACTGGTGTGGCCATCCTACAATGTTGAAAGTCGGCGTGGGGCGCCCCGTTGGCCTGTGAGATGGCGTCAGTAGCGGACTGATGTGCGAATGGGGCCAAAGGCAGCGCAACAATATTTTAGGAATAGAAGACACCACAAGGCGCTGAGATGCGAAGATCCGGATGGCACCGAGGTGGTGTCTAGCAAGTTGTGGCACTGGTGTGGCCATCCTACAATGGTAAAAGTCGGCGTGGGGCGCCCTGTTGGCCTGTGAGATGGTGTCAGTAGCGGACCGATGTGCGAATGGGGCCAAAGGCAGCGCAACAATATTTTCTGACTAGAAGACACCACAAGGCGCTGAGATGCCAAGATCCGGATGGCACCGAGGTGATGTCTAGCAAGTTGCTGTACTGGTGTGGCCATCCTACAATGCTGAAACTCGGCGTGGGGCGCCCCATTAGCCTGTGAGATGGCGTCAGTAGCGGACCGATGTGCGAATGGGGCCAAAGGCAGCGCAACAATATTTTCTGAATAGAAGACACCACAAGGCGCTGAGATTCCAAGATCCGGATGGCACCGAGGTGGTGTCTAGTAAGGTGCACTGGTGTGGCCATCCTACAATGCTGAAAGTCGGCGTGGGGCGCCCCGTTGGCCTGTGAGATGGCGGCAGTAGCGGACCGATGTGCGAATGGGGCCAAAGGCAGCGCAACAATATTTTTGGAATAGAAGACACCACAAGGCGCTGAGATTCGGTTAGCACCGAGGTGGTGTCTAGCAAGCTATGCAGCTGAGTTGCGTGCGCACTTGCGGCGAATAGGTCGAAGGCAGCACAACAATGTTTTCTGAATAGAAGACACCACAAGGCGCTGAGATTCGGTTACCACCGAGGTGGTGTCTAGCAAGTTGCTGCACTGGTGTGGCCATCCTACAATACTGCTCCGAATAACGGCGTGGGGTGCCCGATCGGGGGGGGGGGAGGCGGCGTGAACGGGCCTTCCTAGGTGGAGGCTCGTCTGCTGTAGTGGGGCGCCCCTTTACCGTTTCAGTTGCCATTCAGCTGAGTTTTGGCCGCTCTTGATGCTACAGCGACAGGCGGCTGCAACAGGACTCTCAAAATGGTGGCCTGTTCTTTGGATTTGGGCCTGGTCCACTAAAATGGCCCTGGGACACCTTAGAACTCGGACGCTCGATTTTTTTTTCCTTTCCTCTACATGCAAAAAAAGGTAAATGCCCGGTACGTTATACGCTTCATCTGCCACGATGTACTCTCCAGAGGAACCGAAAAAAAATATAGTTATGGTAACTATACCATGCATCGTCATATGGAGAGGTGGCACCAATTAATTATAGTGCTGCATAAAAGAGAGATTTGGAGGAGAACCCCCGACCTGCCAGTACATTCATCAAAGAAGTGGCACTGACAGCATCAGAGGCAAGGGAAACGGTCCCAAATATTTAGAAGAACTTTGGAAAGATTAAAATGACATGTTTAGATTGTGGCAAATTAATTTCATGTGGACAGATGAGTGTTACTCTATAAATACAGCATATGAACATCATCATAGTCGATGGTTGGTACAGACATTTTGACTATATCCTGGACCTGCCAGTCCTCGCCCAAAATGGCGCCGGAATAAATGGGACTCGTAACTCCTTGTTGTGTACTGGTTGCAGAACCTTGAAATCACGAGATACGTATGCAGTTTTGAAGCACATGGCGGGCGGGGACGAGAATTGATTGAGTATTTCGACATCCCTATTGATATTAAGTTCTGATGTGCTATTGATTACTGTACTATTGAAAGTTCGAATTAACGTCGTGCATGGTACTTGCCCGCAAATGTATATCTAGATAATTTTATTGTAACTGGCTCTGTCGTATTTTAATTATAAAATGTACGTCCACCGAATCCGCAACTGTTAGACACCTTAGTTCTTGCAACCTAATGGCCCGCCCGTTACGTTCCTCTACAGTGTAAATGTCTACTCATCATATACGATTACAGTTTGCTCCGTGGCCGGCCCACGTGGTTATAGGCTCGTATTTGTATAATGAAATTTTCACAATAAAGGTTTTTAAAAGAAAACATGGTAGTAGTATATACATTGGTAAAGTTTTTAATAATAGTCACTGTTTTAGAATCATTAAAAGGCAAGTGAAATAAAGCAGACCAATTACATGAAGGGTAAAAGGTATAATACGCAGGAACGCAGTAAAGATAAATGGTCAAGGGCTGTTGTGTTTTCTACTCCTGCAACATAAAGTGATCGATAAGAATCTCATATTCAGGCGTATCGGCGACTAAGACAGCAGGTCGACCCTCTTTTGCTCAACGGCTCCGTCATGGGACGAAGAATCGCCCTTTTTCTCGAAAAAAGAATATATTTTACTTGCAGGACAGTTGTAAATTTTCCGGGAAAGTACATTAGCCTGGAACATTATAACATATATTTAAGAAAAAATAATGTTCGGAAGTAATAAAAAGGGTAATTTTTAGGTCATATGACCAAGCCTTTCATCAATAAAATAAGAAAAGTAAAATGAACCAATGAAAAGTTTTATTAACAAGTCACATGACCTGTTATGCTTACGTTACGCGCTGCGCGTCGCGCCCCGGATGACTTCCGGATGCGCTAACGCGGCGCGTCATATGACGCATTACGCGACAACGCAGGTCCAGAATATAGTCAAAATGTCTCCACCAACCAGCGGTCGGAACACAACCCCTTTCAGCAGGCTAAATAGTTCTGTTAAATGACAACAGAAGGGACAGGCAACAAGAACCATCAGTCAAAGAGGGGAGGGCTAGTTCTTCTCTACCGGGTTACATTGGGGCGCTACCGGAACTGATCGAATTGGTAGTCTACAGTGTTTCTGGATGTTTCAGACTGAAGCTGGCGTTAGCATGAGAGCACCACCATTTCGTAGCTCCGTCGTGGCCATTCCGCGAGCAATCATGGCAGCCGCTCTTTATCGTTATTTTGGGCGGGGTGGGTGGCGGAGCCGAGCTGTATTGCAGCCATCATGGTGTGGAGTTCAGTTCATCTCACTAGTTTCGTATTTGTCATGAGGGGTTGTTCTTAATGTTTCTATTTTAGCGAGGTCAAAAAGAGATCCCATTAGTGGCCTACTGATTTTGCTTGATTCCTTTTGTTTTTTTACACGATTTTTCGCTATCTGCAAAGACTAAACAGAGTATTGCGACTCTGTGCTTGTTTGTAAATAGAGAATGAACCAAAGAGAACAATCAATCAAATGGAGAGAGAAGCAGGCACGACGGATTACAACGGGGGCAAAGGCCTGCGTTAACTACCCTTCACTATCTGCAAAGAGAGAGTACTCCTAATAGAAATGAGGGGGGGGGCCAGCATTCAAAGCAGATCAGTGTGCATAAACACGAAAATGTTTTTACTTACCACGTACTTGACATTCGACAGCTTATGATATTTGCTATTAAAAAACCATTGAAATTCACTGAAAAAACCATAGGTTATAGACCATATATAGTTAGGAATTAGCATTTACAAAACCTTGAAAATTCACTGAAAAAACCATAGGTTATAGACCATATATCGTTAGGAATTAGCATTTAAAAAACCTTATTTTACTCACACAAAACCATTGAAATTCCATATATAGTTAGTTGCACTAACTATATATCGCGCACCCGCAATCCACTGCTGATGATGTCACATATTACATCATTCATGACATGGTCAGTGACATCACTGATGACATCACTGATGACATCTCAAATGACATCACTGATGACATCTCATTTGACATCAATGACCACATCACTGATGATATCATTCATGTGACAATACAATGCATCTCCTCACACTTTAATATAACCTCTGTTACACCCAGTGTTAAATACAGAGTATAATTTTTGAAACCATTGACACACCAATACTAGTTACTACATACGCACTCACTGATTCCTACGTCTAGACACACATTCACTCATTCACCCATACAATCATTCGTACATACAATCACTCATCTTTACAACACTATCATATGCACTCATACACCTATACAGACACTCACACTCTGCCACTCATCCATGGAGTTACTCACACACCTAGTCAGTCCTGTAAAGAATCAATCACACTTCCATTTTCTATTTTTTCCATTTTCCATTTAAACATAGAGTACCTTACATTTTCAAACATATACTAACACATACTTACTCTCTTATACAATCATTGATACAAGTACACATTGATCTGCACAGAGTCACACATCTCCCAGCCAGCCACACACACACTCAGTCTCCCATACAAATACTTGGACAATCAATCAATAACCCATATAGTTACTCATATAGCTACTGATCAACACATGCAGCAGTTTCCAGAACAACAGACATAATGATGCACAAATTAAGACAGTTTAGTCACTAACCCATGCACTCAGTGAGACACATTTAATCACTCACTCATACAGTCAGTCACGCACCTAAATCCTTCATCCAGACACTTATACATCTACTCATTCTTCAATATATCAAACATATTTAAACTTTACAGAAACACACAGTCAATGGATGATGTCATCAGTGATGTCATCAGTGATGTCATTTGAGATGTCATCAGTGATGTCATCAGTGATGTCACTGACCATGTCATGAATGATGTAATATGTGACATCATCAGCAGTGGATTGCGGGTGCGCGATATATAGTTAGTGCAACTAACTATATATGGAATTTCAATGGTTTTGTGTGAGTAAAATAAGGTTTTTTAAATGCTAATTCCTAACGATATATGGTCTATAACCTATGGTTTTTTCAGTGAATTTTCAAGGTTTTGTAAATGCTAATTCCTAACTATATATGGTCTATAACCTATGGTTTTTTCAGTGAATATATATATATATATATATATATATATATATATATATATATATATATATATATATATATACCCATCCATATGTTGGGTTCAAACTGGAACATATTAACACTTGTGCATATTAACACTTGTTTTCTTTTCTTTATTGTAACAATTACTGAATTTTCACATCGTGACCAGGTCAATATGGTCGCCAGCTGTTTGGATTAAAGTAATATGTAGTCCTTTGTTAATGTTGGCAACTGGAGGCATTTGTACATTTAAATAAGGATGCTACAATGACGTCTTGTATCGTTATCAAGGTTTGGACGAGCCGAAACTCGTGGATCATGTCCTTTGCAGATTAAATACTTCCAAACTACAACCTGAGTGCAAATTCCTTCCTTGTAAGAGTGAAAGGAAATTAAATACATATATATAAAATTCACTGAAAAAAACACAGGTTTCATAGACGTCATAGTTAGTTGGACAATTCACTCCTACAAAATAAGAGGAAATCGGCCGTTATAGTTGGTTGTGCTGATGACGTCACATATTACATCACTCAAGACATGGTCTTGAGTCAATGACATCACTGATGACATCTCAAATGACATCACTGATAACATCATCCACGTGATCATCTGATGCAGCTCCTCACACTCTAAAATACAGACTACCATTCTCGAAACCATAGACACACTAATACTAGTACAGCTACAATATTCTGTGCACTATGCATGCAGACCTCTAATCAGCTATATAGCATTGATACAGTCTTTTAAGTACTCACTTAGTACCTATGCAGTCTATGAATCCTTCTCTCTGTTCCATACACTTGTCCATTCACCCATTCGGCACTTTGTATGTACCCCATCACTCTGCCAATACCTAAGCACTTATAAATTTAGCATGCACCCTCTTTGCAGAACTGAAATTACTCCAGTTACTAGTCATTTACCTAAGGAATGGCCTAGCCAGAAAATCTAGTACAGCTACAATATTCTGTGCACTATCATGTAGACCTCTTATCAGCTACATAGCATTGATACAGACTTTTAAATACTCAGTTAGTACCTATACAGTCTAGGAATCCTTCTGTCTGTCCCATGCAGTTCTCCATTCATCTATCCGGCACTATCTACGTATCCTATCACTTCACCAATACCCAAGCACTTATAAATTGAGCATGCACTCTCTTTGCAGCACTGAAATTACTCGAGTTATTAGTCATATACCTAAAGAATGGCCGAGCCACTAATCCAAGTGCAGGTACAATATTTTGTACACTATGCATGCAGACCTTTAACCAGCTACAAACTATTGATACGCTCTTCTAAATACCCAGTTAGTACCTATGCAGTGTAGGAATCCTCCTAACTGTCCCTTGTATTTCTCCAATCACCCATCCAGCACTATCTACTTATCCTATTACTCCACCGATACCTAAGCACTTATAAATTCACTATACACTCTGTTTGTAATACTGTAATTACTCTAGTTACCAGTCATGAACTTATGGAATGGCCTAGCTACTAACACAAGTACAGCTATAATATTTTGTGCACTATCCAAGCAGACCTCTAACTAGCTACATACTATTGATACACTCTTCTAAATACCCTGTTAGTACTCATGCAGAGTAGGAATCGTCCAGTGTGTCCCATGCACTTCTTTAAACACCTATCACTCCACCAATACATACGCACTTATAAATTAAGTGTTCACTCTGTTTGCAGCACTGTCATCATTTCAGTTACTAGTGGTATTCTTATAAAATTACCTAGGCACCAACACAAGTACACATAAAATATTCTGTGCATAATCCCTACAAATCTCTAAGCAGATACATACTATTGGTCCACTCCATTAAATACTGAAGTAGTAGCCATACAGCGTAGGATACCTCCTGTCACTCTCATGCAATTCTTCAATCACCCATCCAGCACTATGTTCTCATTGTATCAGTCTGCCAATACCTAAGCACTTATGTGGCAGATTTACAAGAACCCTGCGCCACCAGTACGTCACTTTTTATAACGTAGTGATGGCTCCAGGCACTCCTTCATATTTACAAGAAAAGGAAAAGCCACCCTGCGTGGTTTTTCCTCTCCTTGTAAATACGACCCCTTCTTACACAGAACTTTGCGTTGAAGGGGGCTCCATAGGTGTTGCTGTGGGTGTTCCCAGCCAACACCCATAGAACAAGACACATCTCCAGATTTATGAGAAATCGTAAATCTGCAGATGTGTGTGAATGCTGTATCCTAGAGTTGGTGTAGCAAGGCGCAACAAGGAGAATTGTTTTCATTTCTCCTCATTTTTTCCTCTTTCAATGCATGCTGCATTCCACAGCATACATTGATAGAGGAAAATGCCTTTACTGATTGTTGTTGTGCAGTAAGGTGTCCCTTCCTGCAGAAAAACAATCTCCGCATGACACAGACATCCATGCACCATGATGCAATGGTGCCTGTGTCACCGCATGGCTGCAGTTTGTGCAGCAGTGCAGAGGGAAGCACAGAGTTGCAACACATTCATGTACATATATCACATCCCTGTGCTTCGGAAGTGCCACAGTGCAGTGTAGTTAAAGAGCTTGCAGTGTCAGGCTGCAGTACTTCCTCATAAATCACCTATAAATTCACCATACACTACTAATGCCGTCTTTCAGTCAATCATGCTGTATACATATATTCAACCAAACTTTCACACATTACCTTGCAATTATAGTTCTTTCTTTAACCAGATAAGGTATTTCTGATAAGAAATTTATTTTTCTTCTTTTTTCTTTTGTATTTTTTTTGGAACAATTTTGTATTTTTTGGGTGTTTTTTCAAAAAATGAACAAAAAAAAGAACAAATAAAACAGGAAACTTTTGAAATTATTTATCATTCCCAAAAAAATAATTAAATAAATTAACAATGATGGTTGTGTTGCGAAGCACAAACTGCATCCACCGAAGCATTTACGTTTTTTACACTTCACGCAGTGTTGCTCGAGAAGGCGGATTCTGGCCTAATGACCATTGCAGGTGTTTATGAGGATTCTCCAGACGTACTTGCCACAGCAGGTGAGGGGTTCAAAGCAGCTCATCTCATTTCCTCCTGAGCAAGATTGAGAGGATGTATGGTCCAGAGATGCCTGTACATAGAAGCTGTGCCACAAGAGTATTTTTTTTCACTGCATCTTGACCGGACTCGGCACAAATTTTGCACGTCACCTTTCTCGCATTTACTTTCTTCTCTCCAGGTGGGAAAGTGAAGAATTTTCACACAACAGATTCTGGCCTCTGTGGACGTGGTGTCTCCTGCAAGAGTTCCTCTTCAGAAGATACTTCCTCCTGCTGCTGGTGGTGTCCAGATGCCATTTTGTTTGATATTTGAAAAACACCCAAAAAACAAGCACAAAGGGTTCTTGTATGAAAAGAGATGTTTCTCTAAAGATGCTCCAACAAGAATTATTAAAATGGGTGAGGTCCTTCAATAGTTACAGGGGGAAATGTTATGAACCAATGAAATCTTTTTTTTGAGGTCACATGGAATCCGCGCACTCTGCGCTCATGAAGCACGAACCCGACGCGACTTCCCGAAAATATATTTAAAAATAATATACGTTTATTATAAGTACAAATATATTATTTCTATGAATATATTTGATAATCTCTTGCCCTAATATGTATATTAAAGACACATACATATCATTTTAGAACATACATTTTTTTTGTGGGAGTCGCGCATCCAGCGCGCGCCAGCACTGTATGACATCACGCGGGACCCGCCACCGTGCAAGCGCTGCGTCCTGTAAGCAGGAGTCGCGGACTGGTCGCATACCAATCTCGCACATCATGTAATATTAAATGTATATGATGTAACTGAAAAAGACGCAGCCGTCGCACACCGTACGCGGATCCTTCACAACTTTTCTAAAATGTCGGCTAGAAACCGCGCACCCACCGTGATGTGTACGCTTTAAAAAAATTCGGAAACATTTCTTCTTAAAGGAAAATATTATAAATATATTAAAAGAAAAAAATAAAACAAAAAAATTAAACAATATTTCAGTTTTTTTGGTTTTTTTTGCAATTTTCAGAAAAATATATCATGTTATTTAAGGAATAAAATATTTATAAATAAACAGTTAAAAAACTGTAGAAAATCAGTACAAAAAAATAGGTATAACTACTAATACACTTAAAAATTAGCATTTAAAGAATGTTTGAAATTCACTGAAAAAACCATAGGTTTCAGAGACGTTATAGTTAGAAATTAGCATTTAAAAAAGCTTTGAAATTCACTGAAATCCATAGGTTTCAGAGTTGATATAGTTAGAAATTAGCATTTAATAAACCTTGGAAATTCACAGAAAAAAACATAGGTTTCAGGGGTGTTATAGTTATCTGGACTTTTCACTCATACAAAACCATAGAAATTCCTCAGTTATAGTTACTTCTGCTAACTATAACTCACGTGCCCGCAATGCACTGCTGATGATGTCACATATTACATTATTCATGACATGGTCAGTGACATTACTAATGACATCACTGATGACATCTCAAATGGCATCACTGATGACATCATCCACATGACAATCTGATACACCTCATAATACACTAGTATAACCTTTCATCATTCACTGTAAAATGCAGAGTACCATATTTGAAACCATTGACACACCAATACCAGTTACTACATACCCACTCAATGATTCCTAAGTCTACACACACAACTACCCATTCAACAACAGAATCACTTATTCATGCAGTCACTAATTAATAGAACACTATCAAGTGCACTTATACACATATATAGACATTGACACATCAGCAGTCATCTTAGTCGGTTATGCAGTCATCCTGCTCACTCATGAAAAAAATGAATCACACTTACATTTATTCACTTACACAATTATACACACAACACCTCATTTATTCAAACACATAGTAACTCATAGTTAATATGTTAAAAAGTCACCATTACAATTATATACTCATTCATATAGTTACTCTCACAATCACTGACTCTTACATATACTTATTTATATACACCAACTCTCACATACAATGCCTTTTATTTTTTTACTTTGTTGAAGATGTACAACTAAAACATATATTCGCTCACCAACACACAAATAAATACACTCAGTCACCCAAACAACTGTTTCCACATTCACTCTTAAATCTATACACCTAGTCAATCAACCATTCACACATCTATGCATAGAGGTACACACACCCCATCCAACCACACACAAACTCAGTATCCCATACAAATACTCACCCAACTAATCAATAACTAATATACACACTCATGTAGTTAGTGACCAACTGATGCAGCATGTTATACAACAACAGAGACAGTGATGCACACATTCACATAGTTTAGTTACTAATCCATGCATTAAGTGAGACACTTTTAATTACTCACTTAAACAGACAATCAGACAGCTACTAAATCTTCCATCCAGACCATTATATATCCACTCAATCTTCAATACAGATTGGTATATATATATAATACATATTTAAATTTCAATCTAAACCACATTCACTGGATGATGTCATCAGGGATGTCATTAGTGATGTCATTTGAGATGTCATCAGTGATGTCATCAGTGAGGTCACTGACTATGTCATGAATGATGTAATATGTGACATCATCAGCAGTGCATTGCGGCGGCACGAGTTATAGTTAGCATAACTAACTATAACGGAGGAATTTCTATGGTTTTGTACGAGTGAAATGTCCAGCTAACTATAACACCCCTGAAACCTATGTATTTTTCTGTGAATATATATATATATATATATATATATATATATATATATATATATATATATATATATATATATATATATATATATATATATATATTCACTGAAAAAAACATAGGTTTCACACCAGTTATAGTTAGGTGGAAATTTTACTCGCATAAAACCATTGAAATTCCCACGTTATAGTTAGTTGGACTCACTATAACTTGCGCGTGCAATGCACTGCTGATGACGTCACATATTACATCACTCATGACATGGTCAGTGACATCACTCATGACATCACTGATGACATCTCAAATGACATCACTGATGACAACATCCTTGTGACTAAGTGGCAGACCTCCTATCAGCATAAAATAACCTTTGACACACACATTCAAAAATAGAAACTAACATTTTCTTAAAAAAGGAGAAACCAATACCAATTACAACAACTTATTAGGTAATTCCAACATCTACATACACATCCACTCATTCACCAACAGTTCTATATAGTCACTCATGCATGTACTTACTCATCATATGTACTCATACACCTATACATCCTGTTATACACTAATACCCATCCATATAGTTACTCACACACAAATTCACACATGCAAATAAACTATCAAAAAAACATTTACTTGATTATACTGCTATATACACACCACTACACATACTTCTACAGAAACGGAAACATATTTACTCTCTTAAACAATCAATTATAAAAACACATACTCACTAACCCACCCATACACACAATCATCCACCCATACAGTTTTGCACACATGCTGTCTTCAAAATACATACAAATAGTGAGTCACTCATTCATGCATCTGTGCTCTAAGTAATATCCCCCACCGAACCATACAGACACTGATACTGATACTCAAAAAAACAACTAATAACTCATATACACACTCATGTAGCTACTCACCAACCCATGCAGCCACTTATACACAAAGTGAGACACAGATAAAGATATTTAAATATTTAAACATTACTCGCTAATATATGTATTCACTAAGATACATTTAATAAGTCAGTTAACCAATCAATTTTACACAAAAAAACATCCATTTAGACATTTATTTACCCATTTATTCTTCCATCAACCTTTAGATATACATATATAAAAAATATTTATTTTTCAGAAAGATACACATTCACTGGATGATGTCATCAGTGATGTCATTTGAGATGTCATCAGTAATGTCATGAGTGATGTCACTGACCATGTCATGAGTGATGTAATATGTGACGTCATCAGCAGTGCATTGCACGCGCAAGTTATAGTGAGTCCACTAACTATAACGTGGGAATTTCAATGGTTTTATGCGAGTAAAATTTCCACCTAACTATAACTGGTGGGAAACCTATGTTTTTTTCAGTGAATTTAATAGGTTTTTTAAATGATAATTCCTAACTATAACTGGTGTGAAACCTATGGTTTTTTCAGTGAATATGTATATATATATATATATATATCCAAACGAAGCAGGAGTCCTTTTTGAATGAAGCCTCGGAGAGTGTTTGCTTTACTCGATAATTTAATGACAGCATGCCAGCAAAAGAAAACAGGACCCAGGGCTCACAGCTTTAAACGCCAGACGCGTTTCAGGACTAAAAAATCCCTTCTTCAGTGGCGTGTTGTTCTCCTTGAAAGTGAACAGCGCTATTGCAAGGCGCACTATAAATCACAACACCTGTCCCGATGGGCGTGGCCGGACCAAGGCCTTCTGGTTGTTGTAGTGCGCCAAATGTCATGTCCCAGTGGGCGCTGGATTCATTTTCGAAATGTACTTGTCTAAAATCCCAAGTGGGTGGAGGTAGGTATCTACTTGTCTTTGCCCCGCTTTAGTGCTGTCATTACGAGTGGGCTGGCACCACCCCGCAGTGGCGTCATACCCTCTCTCTTCCTTGTGTGCATGTGCCGGACTGACACCTGCAGGAATCACCAAACTAGGCGTCAGGCCTCATTCACGACCGGAAAGCCGTTACAAATCCAAACGAAGCAGGAGTCCTTTTTGAATGAAGCCTCGGAGAGTGTTTGCTTTACTCGATAATTTAATGACAGCATGCCAGCAAAAGAAAACAGGACCCAGGGCTCACAGCTTTAAACGCCAGACGCGTTTCAGGACTAAAAAATCCCTTCTTCAGTGGCGTGTTGTTCTCCTTGAAAGTGAACAGCGCTATTGCAAGGCGCACTATAAATCACAACACCTGTCCCGATGGGCGTGGCCGGACCAAGGCCTTCTGGTTGTTGTAGTGCGCCAAATGTCATGTCCCAGTGGGCGCTGGATTCATTTTCGAAATGTACTTGTCTAAAATCCCAAGTGGGTGGAGGTAGGTATCTGCTTGTCTTTGCCCCGCTTTAGTGCTGTCATTACGAGTGGGCTGGCACCACCCCGCAGTGGCGTCATACCCTCTCTCTTCCTTGTGTGCAAGTGCCGGACTGACACTTGCAGGAATCACCAAACTAGGCGTCAGGCCTCATTCACGACCGGAAAGCCGTTACAAATCCAAACGAAGCAGGAGTCCTTTTTGAATGAAGCCTCGGAGAGTGTTTGCTTTACTCGATAATTTAATGACAGCATGCCAGCAAAAGAAAACAGGACCCAGGGCTCACAGCTTTAAACGCTCTCCGAGTGATGTCATTTGAGATGTCATCAGTGATGTCATCAGTGATGTCATTTGAGATGTCGTCAGTGATGTCATCAGTGATGTCACTGACCATGTCATGAATGATGTAATATGTGACATGATCAGCAGTGGATTGCGGGTGCGTGATATATAGTTAGTACAACTAACTATATATGGAATTTCAATGGTTTTGTGTGAGTAAAAAAAAGGTTTCTTAAATGCTAATTCCTAACTATATATGGTCTATAACCTATGGTTTTTTCAGTGAATTTTCAAGGTTTTGTAAATGCTAATTCCTAACTATATATGGTCTATAACCTATGGTTTTTTCTGTGAATTTCAATGTTTTTTTAATAGCAAATATCAAAAGCTTTAAAATGTATTCTTCTTTAAATCAAAAATATATTTTATATGTTTATTAATAAAAAAAAATTGTATTATTATGTTTTGGTTCGCTCCCGGTCCGCGAACCGGGTAGCTTCCCGTTAGCTCAATTTGGTGCCGCGACTCGGTACGCGAACCGGTAAACGTTCCGTTAGCGCAACTGCCGCGTTAGAAATCAACATCATGACGCGTCGCGGAAACGCGACGTATCGCGTTGTCGCGTAATGCGTCTTATGACGCGCCGCGTTAGCGCACCCAGAAGTGCTCCGGTACGCGAACCGAGGCGCGAAGCGCAGCTCCCCGGAAGCGATCCGGGGCGCGGCTCGCAGCGCGTAACGTAAGCGTAACAGGTCATGTGACTTGTTAATAAAACTTTTCATTGGTTCATTTCACTTTTGGTTTCCTAATGATGTAAGGCTAGGTCATGTGACCTAAAAATAACACTTTTCATTGGTTTAGAACAATTTTTTTTCCAAAATGATGAAAGCCCCCACCTTTTTTCTCACTCTGACTTTCAACTTTGTGAAAGGAAGACCTATTTTGCTTAGTAGAAAATGGCTTCAGTAGTAGCTGCAGCTGGTGCACCCCCACCACCACCACCACCACCAAGGAAGAGAGGACCACCTCCACAGTTCCTTACCAACACAGAGGAGGAAGAGGATGAAGAAGAGGAAGAGGAAGTACAGCCAAGACAGTTTTTACGTGAGGAGCCCCGGATATCTCACCACAAAAATAGTTTTATTTGGCAGTTTTTTTCTTTTCCTCAAGGACAAAAAAAAGTGAATGCTCGCTATGTGACATGCCTCATATGCAAAGAAGATTTATCTAGAGGCACAGATAAAAAGTATAGTTTCGGCAACTATACTATGCACCGTCATATGCAGAAGTGGCATCCACTGAATTACAGCATGGCAGAGATGCGTGACCTCCAAGACAACCCAGCAACTCCTGTGGCCAGTAGATCGGCACAGGTAACTCTGTCGGGGCCAGAGGCACGGGAAGCAGTGCCAACATTTAAGAAAATTTTGTGCACATGAAGAAAGTGTGTCTTTATTGTGGTAACTTACTCTCATGTGCAAATATGAGTATGAATTTGATAAACAGAGCATATGAAAACCACAAGTGCTCAAAACGCCCCAAAAAATAAAAAAAAATTTGCTCCTGTTGAGCCCTTTTTAATACCTGTTTTTTGTTGTTTCCCCCCCAAAAAAACAAAAAAAACATAAAATTGTTCAAAAAATACAAAAAAAACAAAAAATGTTCAGAAAAATAAAAAAAATATATAAAAAACAAAAACATTAAAAAAAAGTTATTTTCAGAACTACCTCCCCTTTATAAAAACATTTCTAGAATGTTTAGCACTCTGGCAACCTCTATTTCTTTTGGTTCGCTTGCCGGTTCGCTCCCCGGTACGCGAACCGGGAGCGAACCAAAAAAATTAAAAAAAAAAAAGAAGAGTAAGTATAAGGGAAGTAAACAGAGAGTAATGTTAAAAGAAAGACAGCCATAGGGACTAAACCAGAGATACTGTTTAATAGATCTATTTACCGAAGAAAAGATGGAAGAGGGTATAATTGTGAAAAACAAAATAGATAAGGAAGTGAAAGAAAAAAAGGAGAGTAGAAGAATAACAAAGAAGAGTTTCTTAGAGAATGTGAGTGAATGTTCAAAATAAGATTAAAACATGTGGAATAACAGAGAGAAAAAACAGAAAGCAGAAAAGAAGAAGTAACAGAAAAGGAATAATTGAAACAGCAAAGAAATGTAAATAACATAGGGGCATATTATCAACATAGGCGATAAAAGTTTCGCAGCTTTTATCGGCAGAAATGTGTCGCTAAAGCCGCTTTTGCGGCAGAAAACTGCCGCTAAAGCCGCTTTTGCAGCAGTTTTCTTCCGATAAAAGCAGCAATAATTTTATTGGCTGTGTTCATAATATGCCCCTTAGTGTGTTTTAATTACAGAGAGAAAGCATAATGAGCAAGTAGTGAAAGAGTGATCAGTCAGAGACACTAAGAGTAATAGAGACGGAGTGAGTGAACAAAAGTGAGGAACTATGAGAAGAGAGGGACTGAGAAAAGGAGTGGAAGGAGTAGAGTAAGTAAGTTATAGAGAAAGGAATGAGGGAAGTAGCAAAGGCAGGAAACTGAGGGTTAAAGAAATGAAGCAGTGGAACTAATAGTAGTTAAATGTGATAGAAATGTAACGAAAAGAGTACAAAACATTTACCTTATAATTGTCGTTAACTTAGTCACTTGTTATTTTTATACTTTCAATCTGTGAAAGAGAGAACAAACATTTGAAAAATATTAAAACATGTATTTAAAAATTAGAAAAGACAAGGGAAAAGATTGAAGGACAAACAGTTTTTCAACAACTTTGACACTTACAGAAGCCTCTGCTTCTCCAGGCCCCCTACACAGTCCTAAAGATATACATTTTAAACTAACAGTATCTTGATGCAGATGTAGTGAGGCCTTTCCTGGAACATGGTGCATCTTTTGCACTGCTGTTGTCTCACAAAAGGCACGCAATGGCAGCGCAAAAGAGGTGCACAATCATCATGAAACTGTTCCTAACATTTTAAATGATTGTTTCAGGATGGCAATAAGGTGTGTCCTATCCAGACGTTTGTTTCAGGTGAGGCCTACTCAGGGTTGCAGATGAAATTTAGGCTTGTTGAAGAGTACAGAGGAGATAATACATGTGCAGGCCTACCAATAAAGTGAGTCATGTCCACTGCACTCTTGAACAAAGTTCAGACCTCCTCTGTGTCCCTGGACAGGCCTAAACTTCATCTGCACAATGTGATTCGTAATGTTAGGAAACACAGGTAATGTATTTGAAAAATGTGCAATTTCTTTTGCTCATTTCACAATCACATCACTTGTGTTTCCTTTGGTTAGGTATCTCATTGTGCAGATGTAGTCCAGCATATGAAAGAGTACGCAGAAGTGCAGCACTGCATGCAACAACTTTGACAATTACTGAAGCCTCAGCTTCTGCATGCCCCCTACACAGTCCTAATTATATACATTTTAAACTGACGGTATCTTGCTGGAAATGAACTGAGGCCTATCTTGCAACATGGTGCATCTTTTACACTGCTGCTGCGTCACAAAAGTGACGGAACAGCGGCGCAAAAGAGGCACACAGCCTTCATAAAACTGCCCTTAACATTTTAAATGATTGTTTCTAGATGCTGATAAGGTGTAGCCTATCCACAGATTTCTTTCAGGTGAGTCCTACTCAGTTTTGCAGATGAAATTTAGGCTTCTTGAAAAGTACAGAGGAGATAATACATGTGCAGGCCTACCAACGAAGTGACTCATGTGCACTGCACTCTTCAACAAATGTCAGACCTCCTCTATCTCCTGGAACAGGCCTAAACCTTATCTACACAATGCGATGTGTAATGTTAGGAAACACAGGTAATGTAATTGAAAAACGTGCAATTTTTTTTGCTCATTCCACAATCACATCATCTGTGTTTCCTTTGCTTAGGTATCTCATTGTGGAAATGTAGTCTATCATATGAAAGACTACGTAGAATGTGAGCACTGTATGCAACAACTTTGACACTTACAGAAGCCTCAGCTTCTCCATGTTCTAAATGTATATCATAAATACAAAAAGTACAGAATTAATTATACATGTTAAATGGTTTATTTTTGCTGTTCTCAGAATTTATCAAATTTCACTAAAAACAGTGACTTGAAGGTATTCATCATATAACAGCGGGGAAAAAAAAACACAATCAAAATGATTGTGTTTAAAAAACCCATACAACATGACAAATCAGAAATCAGAACTCCTTAAAATTAACTTACTTTCCATGACGTCGAATGATGTCCTATGAACAGCTTACACTCTGTTGTGCTGTTATTATTTTCAGCCCGCTACTTTCTGAAAGAAAACCTCCATTGTTTTGAAAAATATGTTACATACAATAAATGACTTCTCGCTCTCTACCACACGTTTCCACAAGGCCAAATCGTGTAAGAGCCATTTATAACTCTTGGAATTCTTCTAAGCAAATCCCGTCATTTTGTATTTCCGCAACTTTGAGAAAGAAAACGTTCAAGATCACTTTCACAATCTTGGACTAGTAATATCTTACCCTTCTTGCTCACTCATGTTCCAAATTTCCTATGACACTGATACTGCTTACTATGAAGCAGACTTACACTACCTCTATGACTACTACAATTATTTAATTCTCTACATCACTTTTAATCACAAAGCAATTTAAAACAGTAGATACAATTATATCAACCCCTAGAATCATTATAGGCCAGTTACCTACCCTAAATTCTCTTTTCTGAAAACAGAAAGTAAGAATATTTTTAAGTAAAAAGGCAACATTGTATCGTAGTCAAATAGGAATCATTTACGAAACAGCAGCTTTTTTTACATTTTCAATAAGCTGTGTAATAAGCGGATCTTGTCAAAGGACCATCATGTCATATAATAGCTGCAGTTAAAAATGTTCTTCCTAAAATAAACGACTGTGTAGCCACAACATTTGTAATTAAAGTTGAAGACTTACTTTCATCAGGTTTATATAGTTGGAATTTTAAAATGACACTATAACCAAAAGTTTGGTCAAATAATCTAGACAGCATTGCAGACTTACATTACCTCTACTCCATGTTTTTATTGGCTGCTTGAATTAGCTTATAAAAAGAAACAGTTTTTCTGAACTCATTCAAAGTGCAGTTATTTTTCCATGACGTCAAGTGTTATGGTAAGAACACCGTTTGCTTTGGGAAATACTTTGTTGTCCTTTAACTAATCCGTGCCCACCACTTTCTGTAAGAAAACCTTCTTTTTTTCCAGGAACTATTTAAAACTCAAAAATAACTTTTGACTCTGTACTACACTTATCCTCAAGGCCAAATTGTGTAGGAGCCATTAGAACCTCTTGAAATTCCTCAGAGCAAATCCTGAGATTCCTTCCCTAAAATGTTGGTTTTAAAAACACCAGGTAAGAATTTTTAAGGTCAAAAGGCAATTTAAAAAAAAAAGTTGAAACAGAATCATTGCAGAATGACCAGCCATTTCTAGACTTTAAATAAGCTGTGTAATGTCCTGATGTTATTGAAGGAGCGTCATGATATATAATTGCTGCAGTTACAAAAGTCCTTCCTGATATTGACAACTGTGAAGCCACAACATTTTTAATCAAAGTTGTCAATTTTGTTCCATCAGGCCTACATCGTTGGAACATTAAAATAACATACTGGCCATATGTTCGTATAAATAATGTTGACAACATTTCAGACTTACATTGGCTACACTCCATGTTGTGATCAGCTGCTTTTACTAGCTTATTAAAAGACACTGATTTACTGTCTGGCAAAGTTAAATATATAAATTTTTCTGAGTCTACACTAGTAGTACTTGATACCCTACAGTTCTCGCAGTCATGCTGCCATTGATAAGAAAGCCCAAACAGGTGATCTACATCTACACCTACATCATGCAATACATCAAGCATATACATTAAAAACTCCTGACAATCTTGCTGAATATTTTGAGAGAATTGTGTTTGACCTGAACATCTGTCTAACAGATTTCGAATTTCAGACACACTTTCTATTTTTGTTCTATCAGTGCTACATTTCTCTAACACAGAATTCAACAAACTGCAAAATCTCTGATCCGAATTGACCACAATCTCTTGTTTTAAAGTTTCTAGAGAAAACAAAACATTAACCACTACATTAGCATAGCAGTTGACACTAGAACTGTTTTCAAATTGAAAACCAACAACATCTTCAACAGAATCCATTTTCTTTCTGCTTATAATTTCGGGTTCATCGACTTTTCGTCTTTTTGCTACAACCTCCCGACTATTGGTCACATTTCTTCGTTTCCGGCCTACCACACGTTTCTCAAACAAAGGATATTGAGGCAAATGTGGCGCATACTCTCTTCTTAACCTATTGTATTCCTTAACACAGTCTAGATCCGCACAAATATTTGTGACATCACACTCAATCAAGTACAATCCTGATAAAGTTCTGACTCGTGACAATGCCACATATGCCATACCCTCCTTGAACACAGAACTGCCAATATTCACCAATGCACTGTCTACACTTAAACCTTGCGATTTATGGATTGTCACCGCATATGCCAAGCAAACAGGAAACTGCTTAGGGCGAACATATAAGTCTTTCACAAGCAAAAACCTAGCAGAGCAACGACCAATTAGCTGTACTTCCTCAATGCCATCAAATTTAATTTTTAAAAATTCAATTTCATCCCTATTTCTGTATTTCACAAAATCAACAACATTACCCATTGATCCATTTACCAGACCTCTTTCAACATGTAAATTCCTTCTTAAAATTATACGGCAATTTAAGCACACATTCAGAGTCTTTTCAAAACCCGCAGTTTTAGATATACTCTTTTCTAATGAATCCAATTTTGATTTCAAATTCTCAGACAAAATAATTGTTGATCCCATATGCTCTACTCTGTCAATACCTTCCAGTTTCACAATCTCTTGGTTTTCTAAATACAACATTTTGTTGTTGAAGATGGCACATTCTGCAAGAGTTGGCATCAAACATATTCCAGATTTCTTCTCAGTAATTTTCTGAAAAATATTCTCAGGCACAACGTCTTGTTCTGGATACAAATTTGACAGTAATCGTGCATGTAAAGCTTCTTTCCCATGCTCGGTCACTTTTCCGATTCTAACATCTTGTAGAATATTCTTGTAATCTTCATCCTTCGCCTGACGCATATTTTCATGTAGTTCAGCATAATTGAAGTTTAACCATATATTAACGTTGCCAATGCTCCCTAGGCACTTCCTGGTATCTTCATGCGTGAGCATTTTGAACACAGGTTGTCCTTTCACTGGTGTCAGCTGCAGAAGATCACCGAAAACAATGATGTGTTTGCCACCAAATAACACATCATACTCTGTTTTGAGAACTTCTTGCATTCTCAAATGCACAAAGGCAAGCATGACATTGGAAACCATGCTTACTTCGTCAATGATAAGAAGTTTCATTTTCTTCAAGACTCTTGAAACTTCACAACAAGCATCTCCAGATAACTTGTGGTATTGTAATTTGTTATCATGCTCCACTGGCAGCATCAGTAGACGATGCAAAGTAATACCTTTAATGTTATGTGCTGCCAGTCCAGTTGGAGCAGTGACAACACAAGACAGTGATGACTCAGTCCTTTTCTGCAAATAACATGAAATTGCTTTAATGAGGAAACTTTTTCCAGTTCCCGCTTCTCCACTCACGTACAGTCGGACAGGTTTCAACGATGTACATGAGCACTCTTTCTTCTCATGACTTAATCCATGATCAATTTGGTTGGTAACTTCGTCATATATTTTCCTCTGCTCAACGTTGAGTTTTCTTTCCAAGTCTTCTAAGTTAACCGCATCCTCCTGAGCATGTGCCATGGCTCTTTCCACTTCAATCATGGCAGTGGCAGCTTCATTTTCGATAACTGGTCCTCCTAGTGGATCCTGACTCAATGAAACAGAACTCTGACTGTCCTGAGAACTGTCTCTAGCAATCTCGGCTGCAATCGTTGCTTCCAGCTCGATTTCCGCATTCAACATTTCTACATATTTGAGAAAAATAGGACATTCTATGGTCTCCTTGGCGGCATTGAAAGAGTTTTCGTAACAGAGGAAATCTCCAAGCAGTTCCTCTTCTGCACGCCAAGGCTTGAAAAGTTGCAAAAGTGCTAAATAGAAAAACTCTTTTTTTTCAGGAGATTCGCCACTCAATTTTCGATGGTTTACCAAGTGGCATTTTCTTTGCTTGACGAGACATCCCTCACTTCCAATTACAGCATACACTCCTTTATCAATATCTTCTTTGATGTTCCTCTTGAATATGTAATTTTGTAGAACCTCATACAGACAAACATTCTCGAGGTGCTTCTATTTGGATAATATGTATCCAACATGTTGGTCTTCAAAATATCAGTACTGTTTGGCTCCTTTTCCGCCAAATACTCAATTTCCCGCACAGGTTTCAGAACTCGATTACGCGTTGCAGCAAGACCAAGACTCGCCCAAACGATACTCCTGGATTTGGCATAGAGACTTGCTGAAGACAACCGGTCAGAACATTCGTAAGCTCCGATTTCTCGATGTGACAACATCTTCAGACTGAAACTGTACAACTTCTTACTGAGGCTCTTTTCATGGGAAATGTCCTCCAACATATCCTTCAATTCTGTCTTTTCTTTTTTGGTGATGTAAGATGTCACATACCGAGCCACAGCCATACAGTTATCAGCCACGAACTGTATATCCATGTTAGCATTCCACATGGACAAAATCACTGGGTTGTAGTCGTTGATATACTTGGACTCTTCGTTCCTTTTCAAATTGTATGTGTTTTTAGGTGATTTCTTCGTCACATTATGTCGCAGCGAAGACATCAAACTGTTCACTCTTCCTTTAGAAATCACCGGTCGTGGAAAGGCGAAACGACATTTGGTGTAGAACTTGTCCTTGTTTCTGAATTTACGACGACAGTACTTTCCGCAACGATGGCTTTGGAAGCGTAGAACTTGTTCTCTTAGGCTTTTGTCCTCCTTTGCATTTGGAACAGCACATGTAGAATACTGTTCTATGAAACTCATCACTAAGTCTTCTGGATCTGTTCCAAATTTAGGTGCATCCTTGATCCACAGCAGCATATGTATATGAGGAGCACCTCTTGCTTGGTACTCCTTTCTCCAGAAGAAATCCAACACCTCTCCAAGAGGTGGATTTCTCTTGTTCATGATGAAAGACATCATAGCTTCAAATCTATGATTAAAGTACCTGCATACATTCACTGGATCCAAAGAGCACAGTTCTCCGCGTGTCTTGAATTCGATATTTTCAATGTTTCCATTTGCCTCTCGTAGAAATTCAAGTAAGTCTTCCCAGCCATACTCGGCACAGCTGAGAGTGAGGAACCATGTGGGAGTTCCTAAGTTCCTCAGCATACATTTTAAATCACCATGACGACGGTACCAGTACTCATTAGTACCACGCTGACACGCCATGAGATTAATCAGGTGAGAATCCAAAATACTGTCTTGCACATTGACTTTATCCATAAAGTCACTTGCCGAGATGTTTTGCAGCTGTATACCACTTTTCAAGATGTGGTTCACTGCATATGACAGTCCAGACAGATCGCTTTCAAACAGGAGATGAAACAAATAGGGAATGCATTGTCGAAACCTAGGATCTTCTGCATACAATCGTAAAGTCCGGTATTCAGAAGCAGGAATTTGATGAGTTCGCTCATCATATCTTCCTCCTTGACCTGTTGGAAATAGCTGTGGGAAACACCGACCTTCCAAACTTTCCTCCCAAACACTAATGGGACTCCCTTTGGCTTGTTTCATTTGAAACAACTCAATAGCATTCCCCATGACTTCCTTGGAATGCAAAGGATGAACACTATAATGTTCATATATTTCTTCACTTTTTGAGGGTTCTACTTTCTCAATTTGACCAGCACACAAATCGCTATCCTCTTCTTCACCTACTTCCTCTTCTGCAACATATACATTCTTATAGTACTTATTGTTTTTTTTCAAATGCAATGTTGCCTTTTTGACTTTCCTAACATCCACTAAATCTTGCCATATTTTCTTACTCTTTGTCGGAACCCCATTAACTAAGATAACCAGAGGTTCCTCTTCCACTTTTTCTACTCCAATTGTATTAATGTTTTTCTTCAAATCTAGAGGCAAATAAACAACTCTTCCCTTTAATCCTCTCTGTAAATCTGATGGAGGCAATTTCCTTGTCTTTGGCTCCATTCGTACAATAGCCTGAAAGGGATGGATACTTTGAATCAAAATAGATTCATAAGTATTTAAATCCTTCAATTCAGAAGGAATCTCAACCAATTCCAGATTATTATGAACCGCTCTAGCAGGCATCCGGTTTTGATTTAATTTGTTACAACAATAAGTACACACACGTTGATCCAATCCCAAATCAAAACAATTTTCTACCATCAAGTATGTTGCGAAATCCTTCCATTCACTATTATTTTCCCTTTAACTTTTTGCATATAAATCCACTAACTTAGTCTGATTCTTATAATAAGTGCGTCGACAACACACACAAGTGAAATTAGGCCTCTCACTTGATTTCACCTGAAATGTGGCAATTTCCTTCTGAAAATTATCTGTACTGGAAACCTGTACACTATCTTCCACATTACCCTCTTCTTCTGGGTCAATTTCAACATTCTCCTCTTTACTTCCAAAGTAACAAAACTCAATTTCTTCACAAATATTCTTCACATCTATTTCAGAACCATGCAAAAGAGCAGTGCATAATTGTTTAAGCATAACTGCTGGACTCTTAGCATAATACAACATTCTAACTAATTTCCTCACTTTATTATGATGCACTGCTAGCATCCTGAAATGATGAAAAACACTCTGGCATACTCTCCTGGAAAGACAAGCCAGTGAATGACCATGCAAACCTGTCACTTCTCTCACTCTGCAAGGATCTAATTCTTGCAACAACTTCATTTTCTGCTTCAAACTTTTCTTATTAAATGTCCGTACAAAATCACAAAGCAAATTGATGGAATCCTGTAGCACACTGCAAATACTACTACACTTCCAGGTGTACACAGGTCCCTTAGGACGTCTTCCTAAAACCTCATTACCTAACACCTCTTCTGCCTCTGTTGTCACAAGTTTTTCTTTTTCAACTGGACAACCATCTTTCACCTCATAAGCTCGACCACTGGTGTCAACTGCATGCACCAAATCATTATCCTGGAAATAACTCTCCTCATTAAAAAATGCCTCACAACTTGAACTATGCATCCATTCTCCTGTAAAAACTTCACAAAAATTACTATGATTAACTCTTCTCTTCCATCTACTATTTGTTTTGAAATCATAAATTGCCTTGTTTAGCTTCCTAATTCTATTGATTATCAAAATAAATAACTTTCGCTTAATTTCAAGTGCCTGATCAATAACTTTCTCAATTTTTTTTTTCTCTTATAAAAAACCACTTTCTGCTGACCTTTCTTAATATTTTTTAACAAATTGCCAATTATCCTGTTGCGGAACATTCGTCTACGAATGTCCCTAAACTGATTTTTCCTTCTACTACCATGCACAGAGTTATCTCCTGCTCTAGCAGTAACATTTATGATTGGCCTTCCCTTTCTGTTTAAATTGCTTCTCTTTTTCTGGACTAAAACATTTTCTGTAGTACTACTTTTTTTTCTACAAATGTTTCTTATGAATGATTTCTTTATCTTACCCGGACCTTTCTTGGTGACTTGACAAGTTTTTATTGTAGAGGTCTGCTGCAATAATTTTTTAACCTGCTGTCTTTGATGTTTGGTAGCCTTTCGCCTTCTGTCCTTCGAAGGCATTCTTTAATTTTGAAATGATCTGCAGTTGAATCTGTGGTAAAATATAATAAAAAATGTTATTAACCACTATTAGCAAACAGTAAATCAATAACAGTCATCAAAAATTTAACACACTACTTGTTATTTTTACATAGAATAATTTTTAGTGCATTGGCAAATTTAGAAATCACAAATAGTAGCAAAGAAATGGAATGCTTCTACATTTTACCTGTGCTGTTTTATATGTGAATCTGATCTAATTTTATGAGCATATTTTACTATTTCATTAAAGACACTACACATAACCTGTTTTTGAAGTTGTGTTTAATTTGAAATGAAACGGTTTACATTTTTACTTTTCACTTCAAGTAAATTTTAAAAATAAATGTTTATAGTTCCATAGGCTCAAGCAGGTCAGCTTCCCACCATATGTCATACAATTCTGACAAATCGGCATCCTCATCATGTTCTTCATCATCCTCAGGATTTAAATCATCCAAGGGATCTACTTCCACTGACGTTTCAATTACAAGTTCAATGATAAGGTCGAGATCAACTGATTGCTCATTATCACTCATGGTTGATGTTGTCGTTATCTTTAAAGAAAGAGAACAACACTGAGATGTTGCAGAGTAAGAGACAAATCTCAGAGATTATAATAGTAAAATTGTTTAACAAGAGTAACATTTTGCAGCTATTATTTAGCCATGTCCAGCGATGCTGAGGAGGTGAGGCCTATGTCCAAGTTTTCAGTGAACAGGACTCATCTCTTCTTAACCTTGGATAAGCCTCACCGACTCTGTGTCCCCTGCTCATACTTAAATGTAAAGGGGCATATTTATGTTAACTGGCGCATCCCCACGGATGCACCAGTTAATGTGCACCGCTGCTCTGCCACCCATGGTGTGCCGCATTTACAATGTGGAGCACCATTGAGCAAAAACAGCACAGATGCGTCACGCATCAGTGCTGCAAAAGCAGCACATTGCAGGAATCACGTCGTAAGCGCGACATGTCTACTGCAATGCACAGGAGGAAGCCTCACATTGCATGATGCATCACTCCTTATGCCTGTTTCAAACAGGCGTAAGGATTTGATTCAGCAATGCTATAAAGCTGACTCAGTGAAATCTTCTAAATTTCACTGTGTTAGTTTTACAGGGCTTTCATGCAAATAAATGCATACCCTGCAACAAAACACCTATATGAAAACTGACGCAGGTTTCATGTGGCACAGGACTTTACAGCATGACACATCTGCCTAGATGCATCAAGTTGTAAATATGTCACAACATAGCAAATCTTTTGCACCGCCGCTGCGTCACAAAAGTGACGCACAGCAGCGGAAAAGAGGCACACACCTATCATAAATCTGTCCCTAACATTTTAAATGATTAATTCAGGATGACGATAAGGTGTGGCCTATCCAGAGGTTTGTTTGAGGTGAGGCCTACTCAGGGTTGCAGATGAAATTTAGGCTTGTTGAAGAATACAGAGGAGATAATACATGTCCAGGCCTACCAATGAAGTGAGTCATGTCCACTTCACTCTTGAACAAAGGCCAGACCTCTTCTGTGTCCGTGGACAGGCCTAAAGCTCATCTGCACAATGTCATTCATAAAGTTAGGAAACACAGGTGATGTAATTGAAAAATGTGGAGTTTCTTTTCCTCATTTCACAATCACATCACCTGTGTTTCCTTTGCTTAGGTATCTCATAGTGCAGATGGAGTCTAGCATATGAAAGAGTACACAGAAGTTCAGCAGTGTATACAACAATTTTGACATTTACAGAAGATTCAGCTTCTTATCTTGTTGGAGATGAAGTGAGGCCTGTCTTGCAACATGGTGCATCTTTTGCATCACTGCTGCATCGGTTTCATGTGGCACAGGACTTTACAGCATGACACATCTGCCTAGATGCATCAAGTTGTAAATATGTCACCACATAGCAAATCTTTTGCACCGCCGCTGCGTCACAAAAGTGACGCACAGTGACGCAAAAGAGGCATACACCTATCATAAATCTGTCCCTAACATTTTAAATGATTAATTCAGGATGACGATAAGGTGTGGCCTATCCAGAGGTTTGTTTAAGGTGAGCCCTACTCAGGGTTGCAGATGAAATTTACGCTTGTTGAAGAGTACAGAGGAGATAATACATGTGAAGGCCAACCAATGAAGTAAGTCATGTCCACTTCACTCTTGAACAAAGGCCAGACCTCTTCTGTGTCCGTGGACAGGCCTAAACCTCATCTGCACAATGTCATTCGTAAACTTAGGAAACACAGGTGATGTAATTGAAAAATGTGGAGTTTCTTTTCCTCATTTCACAATCACATCACCTGTATTTCCTTTGCTAAGGTATCTCATAGTGCAGATGGAGTCTAGCATATCAAAGAGTACACAGAAGTTCAGCAGTGTATACAACAATTTTGACATTTACAGAAGATTTAGCTTCTTATCTTGTTGAAGATGAAGTGAGGCCTGTCTTGCAACATGGTGCATCTTTTGCATCACTGCTGCATCGGTTTCATGTGGCACGGGACTTTACAGCATGACACATCTGCCTAGATGCATCAAGTTGTAAATATGTCGCCACATAGCAAATCTTTTGCACATGCCGCTGCGTCACAAAAGTGCCGCACAGTGACGCAAAAGAGGCATACACCTATCATCAATCTGTCCCTAACATTTTAAATGATTGATTCAGGATGACGATAAGGTGTGGCCTATCCAGAGGTTTGTTTAAGGTGAGGCCTACTCAGGGTTGCAGATGAAATGTACGCTTGTTGAAGAGTACAGAGGAGATAATACATGTGAAGGCCTACCAATGAAGTAAGTCATGTCCACTTCACTCTTGAACAAAGGCCAGACCTCTTCTGTGTCCGTGGACAGGCCTAAACCTCATCTGCACAATGTCATTCGTAAACTTAGGAAACACAGGTGATGTAATTGAAAAATGTGGAGTTTCTTTTCCTCATTTCACAATCACATCACCTGTGTTTCCTTTGCTTAGGTATCTCATAGTGCAAATGGAGTCTAGCATATCAAAGAGTACACAGAAGTTCAGCAGTGTATACAACAATTTTGACATTTACAGAAGATTCAGCTTCTTATCTTGTTGGAGATGAAGTGAGGCCTGTCTTGCAACATGGTGCATCTTTTGCATCACTGCTGCATCGGTTTCATGTGGCACGGGACTTTACAGCATGACACATCTGCCTAGATGCATCAAGTTGTAAATATGTCGCGACATAGCAAATCTTTTGCACCACCGCTGCGTCACAAAAGTGACGCACAGTGACGCAAAAGAGGCATACACCTATCATAAATCTGTCCCTAACATTTTAAATGATTGATTCAGGATGACGATAAGGTGTGGCCTATCCAGAGGTTTGTTTAAGGTGAGGCCTACTCAGGGTTGCAGATGAAATTTACGCTTGTTGAAGAGTACAGAGGAGATAATACATGTGAAGGCCTACCAATCAAGTACGTAATGTCCACTTCACTCTTGTACAAAGGCCAGACATCTTCTGTGTCCGTGGACAGGCCTCAACCTCATCTGCACAATGTCATTCGTAAACTTAGGAAACACAGGTGATGTAATTGAAAAATGTGGAGTTTCTTTTCCTCATTTCACAATCACATCACCTGTGTTTCCTTTGCTTAGGTATCTCATAGTGCAGATGGAGTCTAGCATATCAAAGAGTACACAGAAGTTCAGCAGTGTATACAACAATTTTGACATTTACAGAAGATTCAGCTTCTTATCTTGTTGGAGATGAAGTGAGGCCTGTCTTGCAACATGGTGCATCTTTTGCATCACTGCTGCATCGGTTTCATGTGGCACGGGACTTTACAGCATGACACATCTGCCTAGATGCATCAAGTTGTAAATATGTCGCCACATAGCAAATCTTTTGCACCGCCGCTGCGTCACAAAAGTGACGCACAGTGACGCAAAAGAGGCATACACCTATCATAAATCTGTCCCTAACATTTTAAATGATTGATTCAGGATGACGATAAGGTGTGGCCTATCCAGAGGTTTGTTTAAGGTGAGGCCTACTCAGGGTTGCAGATGAAATTTACGCTTGTTGAAGAGTACAGAGGAGATAATACATGTGAAGGCCTACCAAATGAAGTAAGTCATGTCCACTTCACTCTTGAACAAAGGCCAGACCTCTTCTGTGTCCGTGGACAGGCCTAAACCTCATCTGCACAATGTCATTCGTAAACTTAGGAAACACAGGTGATGTAATTGAAAAATGTGGAGTTTCTTTTCCTCATTTCACAATCACATCACCTGTGTTTCCTTTGCTTAGGTATCTCATAGTGCAGATGGAGTCTAGCATATCAAAGAGTACACAGAAGTTCAGCAGTGTATACAACAATTTTGACATTTACAGAAGATTCAGCTTCTTATCTTGTTGGAGATGAAGTGAGGCCTGTCTTGCAACATGGTGCATCTTTTGCATCACTGCTGCATCGGTTTCATGTGGCACGGGACTTTACAGCATGACACATCTGCCTAGATGCATCAAGTTGTAATATGTCGCCACATAGCAAATCTTTTGCACCGCCGCTGCGTCACAAAAGTGACGCACAGTGACGCAAAAGAGGCATACACCTATCATAAATCTGTCCCTAACATTTTAAATGATTAATTCAGGATGACGATAAGGTGTGGCCTATCCAGAGGTTTGTTTAAGGTGAGCCCTACTCAGGGTTGCAGATGAAATTTACGCTTGTTGAAGAGTACAGAGGAGATAATACATGTGAAGGCCTACCAATGAAGTAAGTCATGTCCACTTCACTCTTGAACAAAGGCCAGACCTCTTCTGTGTCCGTGGACAGGCCTAAACCTCATCTGCACAATGTCATTCGTAAACTTAGGAAACACAGGTGATGTAATTGAAAAATGTGGAGTTTCTTTTCCTCATTTCACAATCACATCACCTGTGTTTCCTTTGCTTAGGTATCTCATAGTGCAGATGGAGTCTAGCATATCAAAGAGTACACAGAAGTTCAGCAGTGTATACAACAATTTTGACATTTACAGAAGATTCAGCTTCTTATCTTGTTGGAGATGAAGTGAGGCCTGTCTTGCAACATGGTGCATCTTTTGCATCACTGCTGCATCGGTTTCATGTGGCACGGGACTTTACAGCATGACACATCTGCCTAGATGCATCAAGTTGTAAATATGTCGCCACATAGCAAATCTTTTGCACCGCCGCTGCGTCACAAAAGTGACGCACAGTGACGCAAAAGAGGCATACACCTATCATAAATCTGTCCCTAACATTTTAAATGATTAATTCAGGATGACGATAAGGTGTGGCCTATCCAGAGGTTTGTTTAAGGTGAGCCCTACTCAGGGTTGCAGATGAAATTTACGCTTGTTGAAGAGTACAGAGGAGATAATACATGTGAAGGCCTACCAATGAAGTAAGTCATGTCCACTTCACTCTTGAACAAAGGCCAGACCTCTTCTGTGTCCGTGGACAGGCCTAAACCTCATCTGCACAATGTCATTCGTAAACTTAGGAAACACAGGTGATGTAATTGAAAAATGTGGAGTTTCTTTTCCTCATTTCACAATCACATCACCTGTGTTTCCTTTGCTTAGGTATCTCATAGTGCAGATGGAGTCTAGCATATCAAAGAGTACACAGAAGTTCAGCAGTGTATACAACAATTTTGACATTTACAGAAGATTCAGCTTCTTATCTTGTTGGAGATGAAGTGAGGCCTGTCTTGCAACATGGTGCATCTTTTGCATCACTGCTGCATCGGTTTCATGTGGCACGGGACTTTACAGCATGACACATCTGCCTAGATGCATCAAGTTGTAAATATGTCGCCACATAGCAAATCTTTTGCACCGCCGCTGCGTCACAAAAGTGACGCACAGTGACGCAAAAGAGGCATACACCTATCATAAATCTGTCCCTAACATTTTAAATGATTGATTCAGGATGACGATAAGGTGTGGCCTATCCAGAGGTTTGTTTAAGGTGAGGCCTACTCAGGGTTGCAGATGAAATTTACGCTTGTTGAAGAGTACAGAGGAGATAATACATGTGAAGGCCTACCAAATGAAGTAAGTCATGTCCACTTCACTCTTGAACAAAGGCCAGACCTCTTCTGTGTCCGTGGACAGGCCTAAACCTCATCTGCACAATGTCATTCGTAAACTTAGGAAACACAGGTGATGTAATTGAAAAATGTGGAGTTTCTTTTCCTCATTTCACAATCACATCACCTGTGTTTCCTTTGCTTAGGTATCTCATAGTGCAGATGGAGTCTAGCATATCAAAGTGTACACAGAAGTTCAGCAGTGTATACAACAATTTTGACATTTACAGAAGATTCAGCTTCTTATCTTGTTGGAGATGAAGTGAGGCCTGTCTTGCAACATGGTGCATCTTTTGCATCACTGCTGCATCGGTTTCATGTGGCACGGGACTTTACAGCATGACACATCTGCCTAGATGCATCAAGTTGTAAATATGTCGCCACATAGCAAATCTTTTGCACCGCCGCTGCGTCACAAAAGTGACGCACAGTGACGCAAAAGAGGCATACACCTATCATAAATCTGTCCCTAACATTTTAAATGATTAATTCAGGATGACGATAAGGTGTGGCCTATCCAGAGGTTTGTTTAAGGTGAGCCCTACTCAGGGTTGCAGATGAAATTTACGCTTGTTGAAGAGTACAGAGGAGATAATACATGTGAAGGCCTACCAATGAAGTAAGTCATGTCCACTTCACTCTTGAACAAAGGCCAGACCTCTTCTGTGTCCGTGGACAGGCCTAAACCTCATCTGCACAATGTCATTCGTAAACTTAGGAAACACAGGTGATGTAATTGAAAAATGTGGAGTTTCTTTTCCTCATTTCACAATCACATCACCTGTGTTTCCTTTGCTTAGGTATCTCATAGTGCAGATGGAGTCTAGCATATCAAAGAGTACACAGAAGTTCAGCAGTGTATACAACAATTTTGACATTTACAGAAGATTCAGCTTCTTATCTTGTTGGAGATGAAGTGAGGCCTGTCTTGCAACATGGTGCATCTTTTGCATCACTGCTGCATCGGTTTCATGTGGCACGGGACTTTACAGCATGACACATCTGCCTAGATGCATCAAGTTGTAAATATGTCGCCACATAGCAAATCTTTTGCACCGCCGCTGCGTCACAAAAGTGACGCACAGTGACGCAAAAGAGGCATACACCTATCATAAATCTGTCCCTAACATTTTAAATGATTAATTCAGGATGACGATAAGGTGTGGCCTATCCAGAGGTTTGTTTAAGGTGAGCCCTACTCAGGGTTGCAGATGAAATTTACGCTTGTTGAAGAGTACAGAGGAGATAATACATGTGAAGGCCTACCAATGAAGTAAGTCATGTCCACTTCACTCTTGAACAAAGGCCAGACCTCTTCTGTGTCCGTGGACAGGCCTAAACCTCATCTGCACAATGTCATTCGTAAACTTAGGAAACACAGGTGATGTAATTGAAAAATGTGGAGTTTCTTTTCCTCCTTTCACAATCACATCACCTGTGTTTCCTTTGCTTAGGTATCTCATAGTGCAGATGGAGTCTAGCATATCAAAGAGTACACAGAAGTTCAGCAGTGTATACAACAATTTTGACATTTACAGAAGATTCAGCTTCTTATCTTGTTGGAGATGAAGTGAGGCCTGTCTTGCAACATGGTGCATCTTTTGCATCACTGCTGCATCGGTTTCATGTGGCACGGGACTTTACAGCATGACACATCTGCCTAGATGCATCAAGTTGTAAATATGTCGCCACATAGCAAATCTTTTGCACCGCCGCTGCGTCACAAAAGTGACGCACAGTGACGCAAAAGAGGCATACACCTATCATAAATCTGTCCCTAACATTTTAAATGATTGATTCAGGATGACGATAAGGTGTGGCCTATCCAGAGGTTTGTTTAAGGTGAGGCCTACTCAGGGTTGCAGATGAAATTTACGCATGTTGAAGAGTACAGAGGAGATAATACATTTCAAAGGCCTACCAAAGAAGTAAGTAATGTCCACTTCACTCTTGAACAAAGGCCAGACCTCTTCTGTGTCCGTGGACAGGCCTAAACCTCATCTGCACAATGTCATTCGTAAACTTAGGAAACACAGGTGATGTAATTGAAAAATGTGGAGTTTCTTTTCCTCATTTCACAATCACATCACCTGTGTTTCCTTTGCTTAGGTATCTCATAGTGCAGATGGAGTCTAGCATATCAAAGAGTACACAGAAGTTCAGCAGTGTATACAACAATTTTGACATTTACAGAAGATTCAGCTTCTTATCTTGTTGGAGATGAAGTGAGGCCTGTCTTGCAACATGGTGCATCTTTTGCATCACTGCTGCATCGGTTTCATGTGGCACAGGACTTTACAGCATGACACATCTGCCTAGATGCATCAAGTTGTAAATATGTCGCCACATAGCAAATCTTTTGCACCGCCGCTGCGTCACAAAAGTGACACACAGTGACGCAAAAGAGGCATACACCTATTTAAAATTTTTCCCTAACATTTTAAATGATTGATTCAGGATGACGATAAGGTGTGGCCTATCCAGAGGTTTGTTTAAGGTGAGGCCTACTCAGGGTTGCAGATGAAATTTACGCTTGTTGAAGAGTACAGAGGAGATAATACATGTGAAGGCCTACCAATGAAGTAAGTCATGTCCACTTCACTCTTGAACAAAGGCCAGACCTCTTCTGTGTCCGTGGACAGGCCTAAACCTCATCTGCACAATGTCATTCGTAAACTTAGGAAACACAGGTGATGTAATCGAAAAATGTGGAGTTTCTTTTCCTCATTTCACAATCACATCACCTGTGTTTCCTTTGCTTAGGTATCTCATAGTGCAGATGGAGTCTAGCATATCAAAGACTACGCAGAAGGTGAGAACTGTATGGAACATGGCTATGTAAGTCAAATAATCAAAATCTAAATTTGCCAAGCACACATGGGGGTGTATTTACAAGGACCTTCCACCACGGGGAAATGTCTTTAATTAAAATGGGAAAAATAACATCAAAGGGACTCAAATGCCTTTTAAATATTCCCCAAGCAACCTATGAAACTCTAGCACTACATATCAAGAAACCTAATTGATTTCAAAAATCGTTTTTAAACACATCATCTAAATCAATTATATACCTACATTCAAGGGGAAATGACTTAAAATGGCCTAAGACACATGAAAGCGTTTTTTTAAGGCCCTGGCACCATTTTTGGGTCGCTTTTAACATGGCTATGTTAGTCAAAGAATTAAAATCTAAATTTGCCAAGCACAGATGGGGGCATATTTACAAGGAACTTGCACCACGGGGAAAGGTCTTAAATTAAAATGGGAAAAATAACATCAGAGAGACTCAAATGCCTTATAAATATGCCCCAAGCAACCTATGAAACTCTAGCACTACATATCCAGAAACCTAATTGATGTCAAAAAACGTTTTAAAACACATCATCTAAATCAAATATATACCTACATTCATCGGGAAGTGACTTAAAATGCCCTAAGACACATGAAAGCGGTTTTTTAAGCCCTTGCTCCATTTTTGGATCACTTTTAACATGGCTATGTAAGTCAAATATTCAAGATCTAAATTTGCCAAGCACAGATGGGGGCGTATTTACAAGGACCTTGCACCACAGGGAAAGGTCTTAAATTAAAATGGGAAAAATAACATCAGAGAGACTCAAAGGCCTTATAAATATGCCCCAAGCAACCTATGAAGCTCTAGCAGTACATATCAAGAAACCTAATTGTTTTCAAAAATCGTTTTTAAACACATCATCTAAATCAATTATATACCTACATTCAAGGGGAAATGACTTAAAATGGCCTAAGACACATGAAAGCGTTTTTTTTAAGGCCCTGGCAACATTTTTGGGTCACTTTTAACATGGCTATGTTAGTCAAAGAATTAAAATCTAAATTTGCCAAGCACAGATGGGGGCATATTTACAAGGACCTTGCACCACGGGGAAAGGTCTTAAATTAAAATGGGAAAAATTACATCAAAGGAACTCAAAAGCCTTGAAAATATTCCCCAAGCAACCTATGAAACTCTAGCAGTACATATCAAGAAACCTAATTGATTTCAAAAAACGTTTTTAAACACATCTTGTAAAGCAATTATATTCATACATTCATGGGGAAGTGAGTTAAAATACCCTAAGACACATGAAAGCATTTTTGTAAGACCCTTGCACTATTTTTGCGTCACTTTTAACATGGCTATGTACACACAAAGAAACAAAATCTATTTGTAAAACACTTGACACAAAGCAACATTTTAAATACACAACTTTCTTCATAATTTTCTCCCTAAACCATACTATTCTCTATCTAAATTAAATGAATCTTTTCTCACCTTAGCAAATACTTTATGAGTTTCAAAACAGTCTCAGAAACACACCAATTTGTCTTTAGCAGAGCAAAAGGTATGCACTCCAGAGTCTGCAGCCATAAAAAGCACAGAAAAGCTGTAATTCATCACACATATCTCTCATGTCACCCAATCAAAACTCTTCCCTCACTTTTTTCAAATCAACACCCTTCCCCCCTCTGCCCTTTCTGCCTTTTTTGCATAGCAACCACCTCCTGAAAGACCTCTGATGTTTGCAAGTTCACACAACAATGTTTCAATTGAACTCTGAACTCTCAGTACACCTGCATATCCAGTGCAATCTTTCATAAAATGATTTTTTTTTTGACCATTCAAATTACATCTTTCAAAGAACTCATCCATGCACCCTAACTTTCTGTTTTCAGCAATCAAAATCCACCAATCACTGCTACTGCTTCATTAACACAGAAACTCCACAGTTTTTTTCATTTTAAACTCTTATTTTTTCAACTGCCATTTCATTGCCACACTTCATCTGACTGCAGCAGAACCTCCTCTCACCATGTTTTCTGTCTGGATTGTTGGACATAGTTATATCCACTGGGCTCAAAGGTTTGCTGATAACGGAAATTTACCTAACCTCAATTTGCAAAATGTGGAAATCAAGTGGATTGCCCACAGAGGATTAAAATGTCACCAATTGATACCATTGGTGAAAACCTTTTTGCATTTATTTATTTTATTTATTTATTTATTTTTAGCAATTTTTAAAGCGCAAACAAATACCCGTGAGGGTGTCTCGGCGCTAAATTCATAGAACTCACTAAGAGATGTCGGGGGAGTTAAGGCGTAGGATAGTCATGTCTGAGCGGGAGGTTAGGAGGAGGAAAATAGCCATGTCTTGAGGCTTTTACGAAATTTTAGAAGCGTGGGAGCAGTTTTAATGTGGAGCGGTAAAGTATTCCACAGTTTGGCCGTGGCAATGGTGAAGCGTCTATCTCCCCAGTTGGCCCTTTTTGTTCGATGGACTTTCAACAGATAGGCTGAAGAGGACCGTAAAATCCTATGTTGTTCAACTGGACGGAGAGCTTCTTTTAAAAACTGTGGTCCTGTGTTGTTCAGGGTCTTATAAGCTATACACATAGCTTTAAATTTGATTCAGCTCCTGATAGGGAGCCAATGGAGTTTTCTGATGTACGGGGACACAGATGCGAACTTGGGGATAGTAGCGTTCTGGCTGCAGCATTTTGTACTGTTTGTAATTTATTGAGAACTCCTTCCTGCGCATTCAGGAGAAGTGAATTGCAGTAATCAGTTCTCGAGAACACTAATGTGCTGATGAGGGTTTTTCCTGCTGATTGTGGGAGGTAAGGAAGCAGTTTTTTTATTTTTTTGAGGGTATAGAAAGCAGATGAAACAATGGCGTTGGCATGATGGTGAAACGTCAGCTTGTTGTCAAAAATGACTCCCAAGTTGCGAACCTTTGCCACCGGCTGGGGAGGGGGCCCCAGCTGAGGTGGCCACCACTGAGGAGACCATGCTGGGCGCAAGCTCCCGAATGTCATCACCTCCGTTTTATCGGAGTTGAGCTTAAGGCACAAAAACCTGACCTGCTAATTGTGCACTGTGGAGGTAATGAATTGGGCACTTTGACTGGGGTAGGTCTGGAAATGCTTTTAAAGGACACCTTTGAGCAATTGATGGCACTTTTTCCTCAAACTGCCTTGGTATATTCAAATATATGCCAAAGACAGAAATGGAGGTGGTCGAACCAATTTTGTCCACACATTGAGAAATCGAGGAAGCATGTAAATAAGTATGTTTCAGCTTACATGAGAGACCATGGAATGGGCTCCATCTACAACAATAACTTGCGTTACTACATGCAAGATATCTACAGAGGAGATGGAGTTCACTTCTCAAATGAGGGGAACAGAATTGTCATCCTCAATTTAAGACTGTGCATTGCTACCTACTTGTAGGTACCTACATCAGCCACAGGACCCAAAAGCTCTTTTCAGATCTACCCTACATCTGATCACTCACAATTATTATTTTACTCTAATTTTTTTCACTAATTTTCAAAAAAGTACGCTCCCCGGAGCGCTACCCGGTACGCGCACCGGATGCTAACCGTGCGAAATTTTAAAAAAAAATGTTTTTTTTCGCACATATGGGCCTCCTCAGCCACCTTCAGAAAACCTAGGGGGTCAAGATACGTCTACCGTGCCCCCTTCAACCATTCTGAACATTATTTGCCCTCCATCTTGTATCTCAATTCTACCGAAACACAAAATGGTGGACTCCCCTAACGCTGCCGGTTCGCGTACCGGGGCGCGCACCGGGAAGCGCTCCATTAAAAAAGGTGGGAAAGTAATTTACAGAAAAAACCCTGGAGACAATGTCACCAAATATAGATTAACTCATACTACATACCAATCCCTACCATTTTCACAAATTTGGTTGGAATACCATTTAGCCATTTAGCCTGTAGACCTCTCTAAATACCCTGAGGTAAATTACTTCACAAAACACATCTGAAGTGTTGGAATTGACAACCAATTAAAATGTTACTTTCATTTTCTACTTTTTTTACCTGACATTTGATTGGTTATATACCTGAATATATATAAAAAAGAGAGAAAAACACAGCCATTTTGACTACTACTTCCTGAACTACATTGCAAGATAATTTTCACTCACAACTTAAACTTGTTTTTAAAAGGTAAGATATTATTTTATAAATTTGAAAACATTTTCAGATAGTTATATACTATCCCTCTGTAAGAGTTAGACATTGAGAAAGGCTTGTTTATTATAATTATGGATTGATTTAGGTTTCTGTGGTATAATTATGAATTTACATAGGCTTTTTCACAGGCACTTTTTAATAGTACTACTTCATGCCTCAAAAGTACCTGTCTGAACTTAAACCCAACAGTGCCCTATCTCTACTGATATATATATTTTTTTTCAAATTTCAGCACAAAAATGCAAGGAGAACAGAACGTTTCCTTTGAAATTGTCCTAGACATGAACAATGAGGAAATAATTTAACCCATTGACTTGGAATTCATGGATGAATCACGAGACCATGAACTTCTACAATGTGTAGAATCTGTGGATCATTTACTTCATTATGATGACGGTCAAATGTGGGAAGTTATGTTCACTCAACAGGAGGACATATCGGACAGTCAAATGTTAGACGTTCTATTAAATTTTGAAAAACAATCCGAAAAATAAAATTATATGTAATATTAAAAAATTGTTTGAGTCTTTAATCATTTTTATATGTAATTCATAAACTAGTACCAAATTGATTATAATGTAAAGTCAGACTTATAGTATACTGTGCACAATTCCAAAAATACATTTATATTTAATAATCATTAATACTGCTACTTAAATAAAAAAAATTAAAAAAAACAACAAAAAGAAAAATCAATAAACATACAATATTTCAAAATATCATAGTCTATCATTCTTTTTTCCTTATAGTACGCTCCCCGGACCGCTTCCCGGTGCGCGTACCGGGCGCTCCCCACGCAAAAAAAACAAAAAAAAATGTATGTTTTTTTTGCCCCGCGGGGCCCTTTTAAAGCCTCCACATCAAACCTAGGGGGTCAGGGAGGATCTACTATGCCCCCTTATGGTCATTTCCCCCTTTGTTTTGGCCTCCTCTTGTCTCTCGATCCTACCGAGAGACAAGATGGCGGCCGCTCCGGACTGTTTAGAATGTTGACAGACACCGGAGAGCCAATCAGCTTCGCTTCGCGAAGTTCCGTTACGCGTCAGGTACGCGAACCGGGGCGCTGCCCGGAGCGCGCTTACAGATATATATATTTTTTTGAACGTTAATTTCTCAAAATCCACTGGAGCACATATATTGAGACCTAGCAAAGGCACATCGGGCTACCAGTCCCTACAATTTTGCCAAGTTTCGTGCAAATCCATTCAGCCGTTCGGGCTAAAAGTGAGGCCAACCGCCCTATGGAAATTAACATGGGAAAAACGTGTTTTGGGACCCCCCTTTTTTCTCGGCCCCCCCTTGACGGCCCCCCCCAAATTTTCAGTGGCTGCTCAGAAACAAAATGTTCCATTTTCCTGAAAATTTCAGCCAATTCCGTCCACAAACGCCAAAGTTATTAGACATAGAATTTTCAAAAATCCCATAGAGAAAAAATCCTAACTATATATACCTACTGGCGATCGCCAGTAGGTAATATATATCTATATATATATATATATATATATAAAATTTCTATGGCAAAATGAAACCCCTCATATTGTTCCTTTTGAAATTAAATGTATTAAGTGTTACCACTTTATTCCAATCAAGATGGCTTCAGGTGTGCCATACTTTTGTCATAAGTAAGACTGTTAGCGTTCTAGTTGTTCTTTAGAACATTCTGGGACATTCTGTCATTGGGCTATAGTTGGGCTACATCTGGCTGATATTTGGGCTACATTAGTTTTTTTTTGTCTCTGGTGGCCATCTTTGGGCTACATTGGGCTAAATTGGGCTACATTGGGCTACATTTGGGCTCTAACATATATATAGCCCAATGTAGCCCAATATATATTTTTTCAAAGTTAATTTTCGTAAAAACCACTGGAGCATATATCTTGAGACATAGCAAAGGCACATCGGGGTACCAGTCCCTACAATTTTGCCAAGTTTGGTGGAAATCCATTCGGCCGTTCGGGCTAAAAGTGAGTCCAACCGCCCTATGGAAATTAACATGGGGAAAACACGTTTTGGGACCCCCCTTTTATCTCGGCCCCCGATTGACAGATCCCCCCGAAACTTTCAGAGAAGGAGCAGAGCGCAGCGAGGCAAAGTTAAGGTAAATTACAGGCAGATCCCTCATTCGGCGCCAAAGTTATTCCCAATAGAAGGTTGCGGATTTCCTATGGAAAACGATCCTAACTATAACTACCTACTGGCGACCGCCAGTAGGTAATATATATATATATATATATATAGAGTGGAGAAAAAAGTTATATATATATATATATATATATATATTACCTACTGGCGGTCGCCAGTAGGTAGTTATAGTTAGGACTTAGCTACCATAGGAAATCCGCAACATTCTATTGGGAATAACTCTGGCGCCGGTTGAGGAATTTGCGTGTAATTTTCTAAAATGTTGGCCAGCTCTGCTCCGCTCCTTACCTGAAAGTTTCGGGGGGATTCGTGAAGTGGGGACTGAGAAAAAGGGGGGTCCCTAAACGTGTTTTACCCATGTTAATTTCCATAGGACGTTCTGACACGGCTACAGCCCGAACCGCTGAACGGAATTACGCCAGACTTTGCAAAATTGTAGGGACTGGTACGCAGACGTGCCTTTGCTATATTTGGTGAAAATTGCTCCAGTGTTTTTTTTTTAATTAACTTCAAAAACACATATATATCTATAGGCGCGCTCCGAGCGCTCTCCGGTAAGCGCTACGGGAGTGCGCGAGCGGAAAGCTGATTGGCTGTCGACATTCTAAACAGTCCAGAGAGTCCGCCATCTTGTGTCTCGGTAGAATCGAGACACAAGAGGTGAAAAAAAAGGGGGAATTTATTAAAAGGGGGCAGGGTACACACCCCAGACCCCCTAGGTTTTCTAAGGGGGGCCTAGAAGGACCATGAAGGGCCCAAAAACTTTTTTTTAAAAAACTTTTCGCGGGGTGAGCGCTGGGTGCGTTCCCGTGTCCGCTCACCGGTACGCGCACCCTGAGCGCACCATGGGGAAAAACAGTGTAAAAAATTAGAGTAAAAAATAATTTAGAGGGCTTAGAGGTAGGGTAGCTCTGAAAAGTGCTGTTGTGTTATGTGGGTGTTTTTTGTACCTACAAGTAGGTACCAATGCAGAGTCTCAAATTCAAGAGGAAGACTCTATTCCCCTCATCTGTAAAATGTACACGATCTCTCCTATAGATGCCTTGCATGTTGTAATGCAAGTTGTTGTGGTAAATGAAACCCATACCATAGTCTCTGGGGAAAGCAGAAACAGATTTATTCACATGTTTCCTTGCTTTCTCAATATCTGGACAAAATTGGTTGGACCAGTTCCATTTTTGCCTTTGGCATATATTAGAAAATACCAAGGCAGTTTTTGGGAAAAGTGACATCAATTACCCAAAGATGTCCTTTAAAAGCATTTCCAGGGCTACCCCAGTCAAAGTGCCCAGGTCATTGCCACCACAGTGCACAATTATGAGGTCAGGGTGAGGTAGATGCATAAAGGATTTTATCAATGGTATCAATTGGTGACCTCTTAATCCTCCCTGTCCAATCCACACAATGTCCATATTTGGTAAATCAAGGTTGTAAATACCTCTGTTACTTGCTAATTTTTCACTCCAGAAGACATAGCTATGACCCACAAACCAGACTTTTGTCATCTTGAAGGTAGATGTGCTTGTATTCAGATGAGGTGTGGAAATGAAATGGCAGTTTCAAAGTTGGAATTATGAAAAAAAGTGGTTGAGATTCAGTGCACTTGAAAAACAAGAAATGATTGGTGTTTTCTTAAAATTCACCACTGAAAATTAGGGTGCATGTTTTTTTTTTTTAAAGAAGTCATTTTAATGGTTGAGAAAAAGTAATTTAAAGAAACATTGCATATGATTAGCTAGTACATTGAGAGGTCAAACACCCTTGCTGGATTCTTTTGAAACATAGTATGATGAACTTTTCAACTGTGTGCTGGGTTAGGAGGGAGTTACCATGGTAACAGGGTGAATGAGCACTGGGGGGATGGGTGAATATTATGTGGGTTTCAAAGTGTTGAAATGTACAACCAATTAAAATGTGCAGTTTGGTTTTGAATTTGTGTGGGAAGAATTTTGATTGGTTACGTACAAGAATATGGGTCTGAAATGAGAAAGAATCTGTGCCATTATTCTGAGGCTCCAGTGACAGAAGCATTATTCAGTGATTCTGCTAAAGAAAATCTGGTGTGTGTGACTGACACTGTTCTACATCTTTCAAAGCATTTTTAAAGGTGAGTAATGATTCTTTTAATAAAGATAGACTGCTGTATGCACTATGGGGAAGATTAAGACGCATATTGTGCTTCTTTATTCTTGCATTTTGTGTCATTTTTTTGTAATGCTGTTTAAAAATAGAATGGTGCATATTGGAAATGTATTTTGAAAATTAGTTAGGTTTCTGCTTTGTTTTTGTAGTGGTCATTTAAATGAGCTGTGCTTTGTGTCAAAAACGATTTACTATGGAAAATGTTTTCTGGTAAAAAGTCTGGCTTTTAAATTTTGGTCAAGGATCACACTGAGTGTCTGTTTGAAATAAGAGATTACATTTTCACATTTTTCAATAATGTCACCTGTGCCTTCTAACAGTTTGCCTCAATTAGCTTAAAGGGTATTCTTTGCTTGTGCCTCACATTACTCTATGCCTGTGTGTTATCTGATATATGATTCATTTAATGAAGATACACTACTGTATGCAGTATGGGGAAGATTAAGAAGCATATTGTGCTTCTTTATTGTTGCATTGTGTGTCATGTTTTTTTGTAATGATGTTTAAAAATTGTATGGTGCATATTGGAAATGTATTTTGGAAATGAGTTAGGTTTCTGCTTTGTTTTGTAGTGGTCATTGAAATGGGATGTGCTTTGTGTGAAAAACAATTTACTATAGAAAATGTTTTCTGCTAAAAAGGCTGGCTTTTAAATTTTGGCCAAGGATCACATTGAGTGTCTGTGTGAAATAAGGAATTATATTTTCACATTTTTCAATAATGTCACCAGTGCCTTTTAACAGTTTGCCTCTCTTAGGTTAAAAGGTACTCTGTGCCTGTTTCTCATGTCACTTTGCACGTGCATAATCTCTCTTTTTCTGTGTGTCATTTCTCTCCTTGTGTGTGTGTCATGACATGCGTCTCATGTGCCTAAGATCACACTGTGAGTCAAGCTTGATTTTAAATGGATCTGGGTGAATAATTTGCTTAGTTGATGAGTTTATAAATATGGAAATACATGTATTCTTAAAGTCAGTTAGGCTTTAGACATAACATTCATTTTTCATTTTAACGGCACACCCTGGATCTTCATTGCACAGCTTAGAGACTACTTGTAAAGTAAGAGGCTTAACAGACATGCTGCCTAAGATTTCCTAGTAGTACATATGCTAAAGTCTAACTGACTTTAAGAAAATATGTATTTCCATATTTTTAAACACATCAACTAAGGAAATTATTCACCCAGATCCATTTAAAATCGAGCCTGACTCACAGTGTGATCTTAGGCACATGACCAAGATGTTACATGTAAAGAGAAATGAATGTTATATCTTGCTTATATATAGGTGGCCTGTTTTTTGCCAGTAGAGACAGTGAAATAATATGAGCAGAGACACACATACTGCTTGCAGAGACAGACATGGTAGATTATATGTAACATTCTGGTCATGTGCCTAAGATCACACTGTGAGTGAAGCTTGATTTTAAATGGATCTGGGTGAATAATTTGCTTAGTTGATGAGTTTAAAAATATGGAAATACATGTTTTCTTAAAGTCAGTTAGGCCTTAGACATAACATTCATTTCTCATTTCAACGGCACACCCTGGATCTTCATTGCACAGCTTGGAGCCTACTTGTAAAGTAAGAGGCCTAACAGACATGCTGCCTAAGATTTCCTATTAGTACATATGCTAAAGACTAACTGACTTTAAGAAAATATGTATTTCCATATTTTTAAACACACCAACTAAGGAAATTATTCACCCAGATCCATTTAAAATCAAGCTTGACTCACAGTGTGATCTTAGGCACATGACCAGGATGTTACATGTAATGAGAAATGAATGTTATATCTTGCTTATATATAGGTGGCCTGTTTTTTGCCAGTAGAGACAGTGAAATAATATGAGCAGAGACACACATACTGCTTGCAGAGACAGACATGGTAGATTATATGTAACATTCTGGTCATGTGCCTAAGATCACACTGTGAGTGAAGCTTGATTTTAAATGATCTGGGTGAATAATTTGCTTAGTTGATGAGTTTAAAAATATGGAAATACATGTTTTCTTAAAGTCAGTTAGGCTTTAGACATAACATTCATTTCTCATTTCAACGGCACACCCTGGATCTTCATTGCACAGCTTGGAGCCTACTTGTAAAGTAAGAGGCCTAACAGACATGCTGCCTAAGATTTCCTATTAGTACATATGCTAAAGTCTAACTGACTTTAAGAAAATATGTATTTCCATATTTTTAAACACACCAACTAAGGAAATTATTCACCCAGATCCATTTAAAATCGAGCCTGACTCACAGTGTGATCTTAGGCACATGACCAGGATATTACATGTAATGAGAAATGAATGTTATGTCTTGCTTATATATAGGTGGGCTTTTTTTTGCCAGTAGAGACAGTGAAATAATATGAGCAGAGACACACATACTGCATGCAGAACAGACATGGTAGATTACATGTAACATCCTGGTCATGTGCCTAAGTTCACACTGTGAGTGAAGCTTGATTTTAAATGGATCTGGGTGAATAATTTGCTTAGTTGATGAGTTAAAAAATATGGAAATACATGTTTTTTTAAAGTCAGTTAGGCTTTAGACATAACATTCGTTTCTCATTTCAACGGCACACCCTTGTTCTTCATTGCACAGCTTAGAGCCTATTTGTAAAGTAAGAGGCCTAACAGACATGCTGCCTAAGATTTCTTACTAGTACATATGCTAAAGTCTAACTGACTTTAGGAAACATGTATTTCCATATTTTTAAACACATCAACTAAGCAAATTATTCAACCAGATCAATTTAAAATTGAGTCTGACTCACAATGTGATCTTAGGCACATGACCAGGATGATACATGTAATGAGAAATTAATGTTATGTCTTGCTTATATATAGGTGGCCTGTTTTGTGCCAGTAGGGACAGTGAAATAATATGAGCAGAGACACACATACTGCTTGCAGAGACAGACATGGTAGATTATATGTAACATTCTGGTCATGTGCCTAAGATCACACTCTGAGTGAAGCTTGATTTTAAATGGATCTGGGTGAATAATTTGCTTAGTTGATGAGTTTAAAAATATGGAAAAACATGTTTTCTTAAAGTCAGTTAGGCTTTAGACATAACATTAATTTCTCATTTCAACGGCACACCCTGGATCTTCATTGCACAGCTTGGAGCCTACTTGTAAAGTAAGAGGCCTAACAGACATGCTGCCTAAGATGTCCTATTAGTACATATGCTAAAGACTAACTGACTTTAAGAAAATATGTATTTCCATATTTTTAAACACACCAACTAAGGAAATTATTCACCCAGATCCATTTAAAATCAAGCTTGACTCACAGTGTGATCTTAGGCACATGACCAGGATGTTACATGTAATGAGAAATGAATGTTATATCTTGCTTATATATAGGTGGCCTGTATTTTGCCAGTAGAGACAGTGAAATAATATGAGCAGAGACACACATACTGCTTGCAGAGACAGACATGGTAGATTATATGTAACATTATGGTCATGTGCCTAAGATCACGCTGTGAATGATGCTTGATTTCAAATGGATCTGGGTGAATATTTTGCTTAGTTGATGAGTTTAAAAATATGGAACTACATGTTTTCTTAAAGTCAGTTAGGCTTTAGACATAACATTCATTTCTCATTTCAATGGCACACCCTGGATCTTCATTGCACAGCTTGGAGCCTACTTGTAAAGTAAGAGGCCTAACAGACATGCTGCCTAAGATTTCCTATTAGTACATATGCTAAAGTCTAACTGACTTTAAGAAAATATGTATTTCCATATTTTTAAACACACCAACTAAGGACATTTTTCACCCAGATCCATTTAAAATCGAGCCTGACTCACAGTGTGATCTTAGGCACATGACCAGGATATTACATGTAATGAGAAATGAATGTTATGTCTTGCTTATATATAGGTGGGCTTTTTTTGCCAGTAGAGACAGTGAAATAATATGAGCAGAGACACACATACTGCATGCAGAGACAGACATGGTAGATTACATGTAACATCCTGGTCATGTGCCTAAGTTCACACTGTGAGTGAAGCTTGATTTTAAATGGATCTGGGTGAATAATTTGCTTAGTTGATGAGTTAAAAAATATGGAAATACATGTTTTTTTAAAGTCAGTTAGGCTTTAGACATAACAATCATTTCTCATTTCAACGGCACACCCTGGATCTTCATTGCACAGCTTAGAGCCTATTTGTAAAGTAAGAGGCCTAACAGACATGCTGCCTAAGATTTCTTACTAGTACATATGCTAAATTCTAACTGACTTTAGGAAACATGTATTTCCATATTTTCAAACACATCAACTTAGCAAATTATTCACCCAGATCCATTTAAAATCGAGCCTGACTCACAGTGTGATCTTAGGCACATGACCAAGATGTTACATGTAAAGAGAAATGAATGTTATATCTTGCTTATATATAGGTGGCCTGTTTTTTGCCAGTAGAGACAGTGAAATAATATGAGCAGAGACACACATACTGCTTGCAGAGACAGACATGGTAGATTATATATAACATTCTGGTCATGTGCCTAAGATCACACTGTGAGTGAAGCTTGATTTTAAATGGATCTCGGTGAATAATTTGCTTAGTTTATGAGTTTAAAAATATGGAAATACATGTTTTCTTAAAGTCAGTTAGGCTTTAGACATAACATTCATTTCTCATTTCAACGGCACACCCTGGATCTTCATTGCACAGCTTACAGCCTACTTGTAAAGTAAGAGGCCTAACAGACATTCTGCCTAAGATTTCCTACTAGTACATGTGCTAAAGTCTAACTGACTTTAAGAAAATATGTATTTCCATATTTTTAAACACATCAACTAAGCAAATTATTCACCCAGATCCATTTAAAATCGAGCCTGACTCACAGTGTGATCTAAGGCAGATGACCAGGATGTTACATGTAATCTACCATGTCTGTCTCTGCATGCAATATGTGTGTTTGTGATAATACTATCTCACTGTCTCTACTAGCAAAAAACACACCACATATATATATATATATATAAGCAAGACATAACATTCCTTTTTCATTTCAAAGGCACACCCTGGATCTTGATTGCACAGCTTAGTAACTATTTCTGAAGTAAGAGGCGTAACACACATGCTGCCTAAGATTCCGTACTAGTACATATGCTAAAGCCTAACTGACTTTTAAAAAACATGTACGTCCATATTTTTAAACACATCAAGTAAGCAAATTATTCACCCAGATCCATTTAAAAAACAAGTTTAACTACATGTAATCTACCATGTCTGTCTCTGCATGCAATATGTGTGTTTGTGCTAATACTATCTCACTGTCTCTACTGGCAAAAAACAGACCACATATATATATATATATAAGCAAGACATAACATTCCTTTTTCATTTCAAAGGTACACCTTGGATCTTGATTGCACAGCTTAGTACCTATTTCTGAAGTAAGAGGCCTAACACACATGCTGCCTAAGATTCCCTACTAGTAGATATGCTAAAGCTTAACTGACTTTTAAAAAACATGTAGATCCATATTTTTTAAGACATCAACTAAGCAAATCATTCACCGAGATCCATTTAAAATCAAGCTTGACTCACAGTGTGATTTTATGCACATGACCAGGATGTTACATGTAATCTACCATGTCTGTCTCTGCATGCAATATGTGTGTCTCTGCTCATACTATTTCACTGTGTCTACTGACAAAAAATAGACCACATATATATAAGCAAGACATAACATTCCTTTTTCATTTCAAAGGCACACCCTGGATCTTGATTGCACAGCTTTGAGCCTATTTCTGAATTAAGAGGCCTAACAGACATGTTGCCTAAGATTCCCTATTAGTACATATGGTAAAGCCAAAATGACTTTCAAAATACATGTATTTCCATATTTTAAAACACATCAACTAACCAAATTATTCACCCAGATCCATTTAAAATCAAGCTTCACTCACAGTGTGAACTTAGGCACATGAGACACATGTCATGACACACATACAAAGAGAGAAATGACACACATAAAAAGAGAGATTATGCACGTGCAAAGTGATATGAGACACAGACACAGAGTACTTTTTAAGCTAAGAGAGGCAAACTGTTCGAAGTCACAGGTGACATTATTGAAAAATGTAAAAATGTAATTCCTTATTTCACACAGACACTCAGTGTGATCCATGACAAAAATTTGAAAGCCAGACATTTTACCAGAAAACATTTTACATAGTAAATCGTTTTTGACACAAAGCACAGCACATGTAATGTAAATCAGGCTTATGTTGTAAACTAGTGTTTATATTGTTTACTTATTGTAATTGCTATGTAATATGTTTGTAGTGGTCTATAATATGTTATTTTTTCTTTACCACAGATTATAATCATCTATAGAAAGATAAAAGAATATGCAATCAAAGGAAAGACGTCAAAAAAATATAAAAAAGATTTAAGGTCCAAAAAAAGTGAAATACAAGACTCATCCAAAAGAAAATCTTCAGTGAAAAAAATAATGCTAAAGGTAAGCAAACTAAGAATTTTCTCAGGAAGTTATTGAAATGTCAAAAAATAAAAGGTGTTGTTTCAAAGAAGAATAAGACACCTGTAATTAGAAAGAAGAAATTGTGTCCCTCCAAAAATGTTAGACATGTAGAAGGAGATGATATTGTCTATAGCAATAGAAAAAGAAATCAATTTATTGAAATTTGTAGACGAATGTTTTACAACAGAATAGTATTCAATTTATTAAAAAATTTAAAAAGGTATCAAAAAAAGACCGCTTTTTACAAGAAAAAGAAAAACATAGTTAAGATTGTGGATGAAGCATTTAAAGTGAAAAATAAATATATAGTTTATTAATTAATAGAATTCGTACACTAGATAAGGTAATCAATGTGTTCAAATCAAAATGTAAGTGGAAAAGAGTAATTAATCGGACTCATTTTTGTGATGGTTTTTCTGGAGAATGGAAGCATAGTTCAAGTTGTGAGCCATTTTTTAACGAAGACAGTTACTTTCAGGATAATGATTTGGTGCATGCAGTTGACACCAGTGGTCGAGCATATGAGGTGAAGGACGGTTGTCCGGTTGAAAAAGAAAAGATTGTGCCTAGAAATACAGAAGAGGTGTTAGCTGGTGAAGTTTTAGGGAGATGTCCTAAGGCTCCAATGTATACTTGGAATTATAGTAGTATTTGTAGTGTGTGACAGGATTCAATTGATTTGTTTAGTAGTTTCTTACGGACAAATACTAAGAAACGTCTTAAAAAAAAGAGGTTTGCAAGGGCATTCACTGGCTTGTCTTTCAAGAAAATTATGTCAGAGTGTTTTTCACCATTTTAGGATGTTAGCAGTGCATCATAATAAAGTGAGGAAATTAGTGAGAAGGTTGTATTATGCAAAAAGTCCAGCACTTAAACTAAAACAGTTAAACAGTGCTCTTTTGCATGGAACTGAATTAGATGTGAAAAAAATTTGTGAAGAAATTGAGTTTTGTTACTTTGGTGAAAAAGAGGACAGTGCAGAAAATGATACAGTAATAGAAGGTAATGTAGAAGAGAATGTAGAGATTTCAAGTACAGAAAAATTTGAACATGAAATTACAAAGTTTAAGGTCAATTCAAGTGAAAGGCCTAATTTTACTTGTGTGTGTTGTCGACGAACTCATTATAAGCATCAGACTAGATTAGTTGATTTATATGTAAAAAGCGAAAAGGTAAATAATAATGAGTGGAAGGATTTTGCAACTTATTTGTTGGTAGACAATTGTTTTTATTTGGGTTCTGATCAACGTATTTGTAAATATTGTTATAATAAATTAAATGAAAACAGAATTCCTGCTAGAGCTGTTCATAATAATCTGGAGTTGGTAGACATTCCTTGTAAATTGATGGATTTAAATACCTATGAGTCTATTCTGATTCAATGTGTGCATCCTTTTCAGGCTATTGTTCGCATGGAACCTAAGACAGGGAAATTGCCTCCTTCAGATTTACAGAGAGGATTAAAGGGAAGAGTTGTTTATTTGCCTTTAGATTTTAAGAAAAATATTGATACAATTGGTGTAGAAAAAGTAGTGGAGGAACCTCTGGTTATTCTAGTTAATGGTGTTCCGACAAAGAGTAAGTAAATCTGGCAAGAATTAGTGGATGTTAGGAAAGTCAAAAAGGCAACGTTGTATCTGGTAAAAAATAATCAGTACTATAAAAATGTGTATGTGGGAGAAGAGGAAACAACTGTAGAAGACAACACTGATTTCTCAGCTGGGCAAATTGGAAAAAGTTGATGTCTCTAAAGTGAAGAAATTTATGAACAATATAGTGTTCATCCATTGCATTTCAAAGAAGTAATGGGGAATGCTATTGACTTGTTTCAAATGAAAGAAGCCAAAGGAAGTCCCATTAGTGTATGGGAAGAAATTTTGGAAGCGCGTTGTTTTCCACAGTTATTTCCAACAGGTGAAGTTGGACGATATGACGACCGACCTGTTTAAATTCCTGCATCTGAATACCGGACTTCAAGATTATATGCAGAAGATCCAAGGTTTCATCAATGCATTCCATATTTGTTCCATCTACTGTTTGAAAGTGACTTGTCTGGACTTTCTTATGCAGTGAACCATATACTGAAAAGTGGAGCACATCTACAAAATGTTTCGGCAAGGGACTTTAAGGATAAAGTGAAACTGCAAGACAGTGTTTTGGAATCTCAGCTAATTAATCTCATGGCATGTCAGCGTGGTACTAACGAGTATTGGTACCATCGTCATGGGGAGTTGAAATGTAGCAACTCCTACATCGTTCCTCACTCTTAGCTGTGCTGAGTATGCTTGGGAAGACTTACTTGAATTTCTACGAGAGGCAAATAAAAACATTGAAAATATTGAATACAAGACACCTGGAGAACTGTGCTCATTGGATCCAGTTAATGTATGCAGGTATTTCAATCATAGGTTTGAAGCTATGATGTCTTTTACTACAAACAAAAAAAATCCTCCGCTTGGAGAGGTGTTGGATTTCTTTTGGAGAAAGGAGTATCAAGCAAGAGGTGCTCCTCACATACATATGCTGCTATGGATTAAAGATGCACCAAAATTTGGAACAGATTCAGATGAGAAAGTCATAAGTTTCATTGAGCAGTATTCTACATGTGCTGTTCCGAAAAGTACAGAAGAAAACAATTAAGGACATCAAGTTTTACGCTTTCAAAGCCATCGTTGTCGGAAATACTGTCGTCAAAAATACAAATCCAAGGACAAGTTCTACACGAAATGTCGTTTTGCATTTCCACGTCCAGTAACATCGAAAGGAAGAGTCAACAATTTTATGTCTTCTCTGCGACATACTGTGACAAGAAAATCACCAACAAATACATACAACCTAAGAAGAAATGAGGAGTCCAAATACATAAATGACTACAACCCAGTCATTTTGTCCATGTGGAATGCTAACATGGATATTCAATATGTTGCTGACAACTCTATTGCTGTGACTCGATATGTGACGTCTTACATCACAAAATCAGAAAAGATGGAACTGAAGGAAATGTGGGAGGAAATTTCACATGAAAAGAGTCTAAGCAAGAAATTATACAGTTACAGTCTGAAGATGTTTTCGCATCGATAAATTGGAGCACATGAATGTTCTGATCGGTTATCATCAGCAAGTCTATATGCCAAATCTAGAACCATCATTTGGGTGAGTCTAGGTCTTGCTGCAACACGAAACCGAGTTTTGAAATCTGTACAAGAAATTGAGTATTGGGGCGTGGCTGGCAGCCGAGCATGGCGGCAGCCTAGAGGACGAGCTCCGTGGTTAGAGCGGCCTCTCCGTAAATCCGCACACACATCCGATCTTCTGCAGACCTCTGACGGAGGGACCCGACGCCCGGGACCGGGCGGCGTCACTGGCAGTGATTCCGGTTTCATTTGCATACCGGGTGACCGAGTTACCGCCGAATGATCGGGCGGCCTACAGGGAAGGAAAAATACGGGGCTTGCAGCTCCAGATCAGCCCGGCCGGAAGTGCTAGCGCCTGGGGGAAGACCCGACCGGAAGTGCCCGAGCTCCGAAAGGCAGGACGCAGGGCTTGAGACAATGGCGCACGGAGTGGGCTGGGTCAACTGCCGAACACTACTATGCCGACGGAAGGGTCGTGAATGACAGCGGACGGCGGGACACCAACGCAGCCACCGCGACAGGCCCGAACCGCCGTCTTGGACGACAGCGCTCCGCGGGGGGCCCACGGCAGAGTTCCAGGGTGAGGAGGAATAGTATCGTGACACAGCGGCCAGACGTGTCTGCAACGGACGGGGGGCACACTTCTGTGGCTGGCTCAGCCCGAAAACGAGACACTGAGATCGTCCCGGCCCCCCGCACGGGAGAGACAGAGCGGGAGCCGCCTACGTCAGGCCGCACCACAGAGCGGACACTGGCCAGACCTGAAAGAGGGGCCGCGGCGTGCAGCGTACCGGTCCCTGTGACCTACCGGGGTGCCATCCCCGGTGCAACTTCTTCACCACATTGGCCCGGCTTGGACCCACGGTTGTACCATAATGGCCGCCGTATAAGGAGCCGATCGTTAGTACCTACGTGAGAGGCCTAGACGGCCGGACTGCTGGCACCAGGTCCAGGTCCTCGAACACTCAGAACGATCCGATACGGTGGCTGTTTGAGACCCAGCCCTTATCCGAGGAACCGAGAGGTCGAACATTGCGGTGCACCCCGCTGCGAGCCAGGATGGCGGGCCGAGGCCACAAAGGAGGCGCGGCACAGGCGCGCTTGGAAAAATTTGCTTATGAGAAAGGCACATCCTCCCCGCCAGGTAAATCCACGGACGGAGCGGGAGGGAAGAAGGCGACGCTGAAAGACGTTATGCGAGCACTGACTCAGGTACAAACTACGGTGGGCTCAATCTTCACCGAGATCACACTCCTGCGGGCCGATCTCCATAAGATGTCGGAGGAGGTGGGATCGCTTGAGGTAGTCACCAAATCCTTGGTGGAAGATGTCTCGGAGTTGCAAACGGTAATGGAACATGTGATGGCCGAGAATAGAACGCTGAAGGGAAAACTTGATGACCAAGAAGGACGCTCCAGGCGAAACAACATCAGGATCCTTGGAGTTCCGGAAGCGGAAGGCACAGGAGCGACGGATCTATTTGTGGAGGAATTGATTAAGACGAAACTGCAACCTAAAGGCCTCTCCGCCTTCTTTTCAGTTGAGAGGGCACATAGAGTGCCGGGCGGCCGGCCTAAACAAGGTGTCGCCCCGAGACCCATTATAGCGCGACTTTTCAACTTCCGTGACAGGGATGTCATCCTACAGGCTGCGAGAAAGTCTCCTCCGGTACAGCTGCAGAATGCGACGCTGGCATTCTTCCCAGACTACACGGCGGAAGTCGCCAGGCGCAGACGGACGTTCCTAGAGGTCGAAAAAGAGTTGAGAACACGAGAACTACCATACTCAATGCTCTTTCCGGCTAGACTGCGTGTAGTGGCAGAAAATAAGACTTGGTTTTTTGACACTCCTGAAATGGCCAGGGAATGGCTGGACAGTTGGCGTCCCGCCACGCAGCCGCGCCGATCGAACAGGAATCAGGGAGGTCGACGTGCAAGGAGTCGTGAAGGCTCAGTGACCTCGAGACATGGAGACAAGGAGCAGTCCTCGATAGGAGATGAACTGGAGAATGAGGATACCTCGGAACAATGATCACCCGGTGGAAGATGGACAATGATTCCTTCAATTAGCTGCCCGGGGGGCTGCCATTGGACACTGGACGGAGGGCCTCCGGAGAGCGTAACGAGAGGCCGCCGACTGTGGGGTGTTCCTCACCTCAACGAGCAAGTATTTTGTGTGTGGGAAGGGTTAAGCACTCTGCTAAGTTGGGGAGGCGGGCGGTTGTAGGTCCGTGTAGCAAGAGGGCAGGGAGGGGGGTTGGTTGGGAGGGGGTAGTTGCAAAAGTTTGCTCCTCTAGACAGGAGGTTTTGTTTGTTTACGATTTGACTCACTGTAGAAGGACATATGGTAGGGAAGCTGAAACTCTGCTGACAATGTTATTGAACTGGCAGCGCAGGCATTCCCACACGGTACTCGCAGGGACCCTACTACGTTCCACCCATGTCAAAAGACGCCCCGATTGATACCCCGCAGGGAGGACCTCAGGTGACACGTGTGGCACCACTATGCCTCATGTCATGGAATGTACGGGGCCTGGGCGACAAGATCAAAAGGGGGCTAGTCCTGCAGGGCATTAGGAGGGTGAACCCGACCATGGTTCTCCTTCAAGAGACACATTTAGTGGGCACCGCAAGTAAGGCTTTGAACAGGAGGGGATACCACATGATAGTGCACTCCGAGTTTACTTCTGGGTCACGTGGGACAGGTATATTGATGCGAAAGTCGTCCCCTTTTATACTCCTGACTACCAAAACGGACGACCAGGGCCGATTTGCGGCAGCACACGGGCAATGGGAGGGGAAACCTTTGACCGTGGTTTCAGCTTACATTCCACCGGCACTGCATGCCGTGGCATTTCCTGCTTTGGGGAAGTTCCTTTTGGACCTCCCAGAGGGTGACCTGATCATTGGGGGGGACTTCAATGCGGTTGTACATAACACACTGGATAGGTTCCCGGTTAGGACACACACCCCCGGTCCCTGGCGCTTCAGCGATTTTTTGGAAGCACAAGGGTTGATTGACGTATGGCGAAAATTACACCCCTCTGAGCAGCAATACACATACTACTCAGCAACGCACAACAGTCTGTCCCGCATTGATTACTTCCTCACCTTGGGCGGTGGTCTCCTTACCATAGACGAAGTGCAAATCAAACCCAGGGGCATATCAGACCACTCACCACTGACACTGACGCTGACGCTATCATGTACGGAAAAGGCCCGTAAACGGTTGTACCAGATACGCCCAGGATATCTTGCGGTGCCGTCTATAAGAAAGGAGTTGAAAAAGGCGACTCAGTACTACTTTGCGGAGTATCAGGCCTCGGTGGAGTCCCCCACGGTATTGTGGGAAGCGTACAAAACGGTTCTTAGGGGACAGGCTATCTCCACGATAGCAGGATACAAACGCGAGAGGGGGAGGGAACTCCTGCAGTTGGAACTCGACCTAGCAGAAGCAAACGCTGCACATGCGGCAGACCCTACGACATCCACGTTACACTCCCTTCAACTCTGCCAACAACTACATGGCGACCACTTGAAACAGCGCGCGATAGAGTACGTGGCGGCGACCGCGCATAACATATACGATGTCGGGGACAAAGCGACTAAACTTTTGGCCTGGTTGGCGAAGAAGGAGGGTGGTAATAGGAGTATACTACAGATTATGGATGACGAGGGGTGGGTGCACACGAACCCAGCGGCAATAGTTGAGACGTTGGCTGATCACTTTCAAAGTGTTATACCCCTGAATTTGAAGTCACGAGCGAGATAGCGGTGGCGGCGCTCACAGAGGTGCCGACGCCAACTCTGTCACAAGACGCTGTTGACGAACTCGATGCAGCCCTCACGGTGGAGGAGGTGCGGGCGGCCATCCATATGTTACATTCCGGGAAGGCACTGGGCCCTAACGGCATACCCATCGAATGATACAAGTCAATGGCGGACACTTTGAGCCCGCCGTTGCTTGCCATGTATGTGGATAGTCTGAGCCAAGAGATCATGCCCCTGGAGCAACGGCAGGCGACCATCGTGGCGATCCCAAAGCAGGGCAAACCGCCCACTGACTGCGGGTCGCACCGCCCCATCTCGCTCATTAATGCTGAGGCCAAAATCTTGGCGAACTGTTAGCCACGAGGCTGCAACCTCATCTGGCACAGCTGATTCATCCGGACCAGTCGGGCTTTATGCCTCACAGAAGCACGGCATTGAACCTCCGCAGGGTGCACGGAGCAATGGCGCGGGCACCCTTGCTTACGGAACCGGCGGCCGTACTCTCTCTCGATGCCAGAATGGCGTTTGATATGGTGGAGTGGAGGTATCTTTTAGCAGTGCTATCCCATATGGGATTTGGTCCCAAATTCATTGCCTGGATCAGACTTCTATATAGTGCCCCGGTGGCGCGGATAGCGGTGAACGGACATATCTCGCGTGAGTTCCCGTTGCACAGAGGGACGAGGCAGGGATGCCCGCTCTCGCCGTTATTATTTGCAATAGTCCTGGAGCCTCTAGCCGCGGTCCTTAGAACCACCCCACTCCTCAAGGAAATCAAGTGGAGTGACGACTGGGAGGACAGGGTGTCCCTCTACGCCGACGATATGTTGATCTATCTGACAGACCCGGAAAAGGGCATCCCAGAACTTCTCACGCTGTGTGAGACACACGGACGGGCGTCTGGCTATAAGATCAACTGGGCAAAATCAGTGGTATATGTGCTGCGGGGGCCCCCGCCGATCATCCCAAGCGAATGCCAACTGGAAATAGCAGACGTCTCATTTAAGTATCTGGCAATCCATATAACACGTACCGCTGCTGATTTCTACGATAGGAATCTGCTGCCGCCCCTAAACAGACTACGGAAGGATGTCGGTCATTGGATGACCCTCCCTCTGACATTGCTGGGGAGGGCAGCGTTATATAAAATGATGGCGCTGCCCCGACTCTTATATGTGCTTGAGAACACACCGACTCTGGTGCCTCCGCGCTATTTGCAGAAAATTGCGGCGGTGGTGAATAGCTTGCTGTGGGGGCAGCGACCGGCACGCATAGCACATCTGAAACTTACCAGGAGCTGGTACGATGGGGGGATAGCGCTGCCCAACATACAATTGTATTATTGGGCGTCACAACTTAAAGTGATTAACCAGTGGCTACATGCCCCGCAGGACGACCCGGCCTACCTAGCAGACAGAATACAGCTGGGCACACACAGCCTCCTGGCTCCACTATATCACAAGGGGCTAATGGGGAAACTCATAGGTCCGACCAAACATACAGTGACACTGTGGCATAGGGCACAGAAGAGGCTTCATTGGGAGGGAGTGATAACGAAAATGACACCTTTGTGGGATGCCAGGGCATTGGGCCATTTACGACGTACCAAGGGTTTCACCCAATGGGATACTATAGGTATATCCACGGTGGGAGACCTATGGTCGACAGATGGAGTGGTGCCGTTCGCGCAACTTCAGCAGACCTACAGCCTGAGTCCTAACGAAACGTACAGATATCTCCAGATTAGACATGCACTGCAAGCGGCGATACCAGCCACAACCCAGATCGCAGAGTCGTCTCCACTAGAAGATCGCCTGCTCACTGATTTTCTGCAAACACACGCCACCTCCCTAACGTATCGTAAACTCCTGAATAACTTGCCAGACCCCCTGGATAAATTGAGGGAGGCTTGGGTGGGCGAACTGGGGGACATGAGTGAATTGGAATGGAATATGGCCCAGGCGTCGCCGAGGGAGGCTGGCATTTCCTCAAGGTTTAGATTGGTGCAGCTTAAGGTCCTACACAGGGTATATTTTACTAGAACACTACTGCATAGACTGCACAGGGCAGCACACCCGTTCTGTCTGAGAGGCTGCGATGAGGAAGGCTCATTTAAACATACACTTTGGGACTGCTCGATTATTACCACATACTGGCGTCAGGTCTTTCACACCATATCCCAAGCATTGGAAAAGACACTACTGCCCGACCCCCGCACATGCCTTCTACATATCTGGGGCCCTACAGACCTGACACGGAGTGACCAACAATGGGTTGTTATAGGCCTAATGGTAGCAAAAAGAGACATAGCACAGAAATGGGGGGCGGTGGAGGCCCTGACGTTGGCCCTGTGGTGCAAAAATATGGACATGATCATGATAACTGAAAGAGCGGTATACAAATTGAGAGCTAACCCTCGCAAATGGAACAGGATCTGGACACCCAGGAACAAATACCGGGGCGACCTTTGTGAACCCCTGTCGGAGGACGAAGAAGACAGTTCAGACGAGGATGAAGGGTAGGGGGGGAAGCTAGTAACTAGGGACGTATTCCGCTATCCCGCCGACAGAATATTGACAGAGAGGGACACTGATAGGAGAGTAGAGGGGCCTGAGGTAGAGGGTAGGGAAGGTGGGATGCCAACGATGGCCTTTAACAGCAACCTACGTATTAACTATAACATTCAGTATATGCTTTCATTCTACAGAGTCAACAGTTCTGTTACGTTTTATTTAAAAACATAAAAGTAAGATACTATATAAATGTATGTTATAAATCATTGTCTCCGTATGTTCACTTGGGCTGATTTGCTGCCGGACCTCTGGTTGTCGGCTGAATAGCTGTGTCATATACGTATCGTACCTGTTTTTTGTGAAAAAGCAGCTAGCCTCAGGGTTGTGGGCGCACGACTTTGTACTATTGAAACTGTGAATAAAGATCTTACGAACCAAAAAAAAGAAATTGAGTATTTGGCGGAGAAAGAACCAGACAGTACAGATATTTTGAAGACAAGCATGTTGGATACATACTATCCAAATAGAAGTAGTCATCTTGAGAACGTTTGTCTCTATGAAGTTCTGCAAACCTATACTTTTAAGAGGAACATCACAGAAGACATCAATAAAGGTGTATATGCTGTAATTGGATGTGAAGGCTGTCTGGTGAAACAAAGAAAAGGCCATTTGATTAATCATCGAAAATTGAGTTTTGAATTTCCAGACAAAAGGGAATTTTATTACTTAGCTCTTTTGCAACTCTTTAAGCCTTGGCATACAGAAGAGGAACTACTTGGAGATTTTCTTACTTATGAAGATTCGTTCAATGCAACCAAGGATACCATAGAATGTCCTGTTTTTTCAAATTATCTGCAAATGTTGAACGAGGAAATACAGCAAGAAGCTACAATTGCAGCAGAGATTGCTAGAGACAGTTCTCAAGACAGTCAGAGTTCTGCTTCATTGAGTCAGGATCCACTAGGAGGACCAATTATACAAAATGAAGCTGCCACTGCCATGGATGAAGTTGAAAGAGCCATGGAACAAGCTCAGGAGGATGTAGTTAACTTAGAAGATTTGGAAAAAGAACTAAACGTTGAGCAGAGATAAATATATGACGAAGTCACAGAACACATTGAGCATGGTTTATCTCATGAGAAAAAAGAGTGCTCATGTACATCATTTATACCTGTCCGACTGTACGTGAGTGGAGAATCAGGAACTGGAAAAAGTTTTCTGATTAAAGCAATTGCAACGTATCTGCAGAAAAGAATGGAGTCATCGCTGTCTTGTGTTGTTACCGCTCCAACTGCCAGTGTTTAAAATGCTTACACATGAAGATACCAGGAAGTGCCTAGGAAGCATTGGAAATGTTAACATATGGTTAAATTTCAAATATGCAGAACTGCTTCAAAATATGCAACAGGCAAAGGATGAAGATTATAAAAATATTCGACAAGATGTAAGAATTGGAAAAATAACTGAGCATGGCAAAGAAGCTTTACATGGACGATTAATTTCAAATTTGTTTCCAAATGAAAATATTCTCCCAGAGAATATTTTTATGAAAATTCCTGAAAACAAATCTGTCATATGCTTGATGCCAACTCTGCAAGAATGTTCAATCTTCAACAACAAAATGTTAAAGTTGGAAAATCAAGAGATTGTGAAACTGGAAGCTATTGATAAAATAGTACATGAAGGAGCAACTATTATTTTGTCAGAAAAGTTGAAATCAAAATTGGATTCTTTAGAAAAGACAATATATAAAACTGCTGGTTTGGAAAAGACTCTGTATGCATCTTTAAATTGTCGTATAATTTTACGACGTAATTTACATGTGGAAAGAGGTTTAGTAAATGGAGCAATGGGTCATGTTGTTGATTTTGTGAATTACCGAAATAGAGATGGGATTGAATTTATAAAAATTAAATTTGATGGTATTGAAGAAGTACAACAAATCAGTCATTGTTCTGCCCGATTTCTGCTTGTGAAAGATGTATATGTCCGTAGAAAACAGTTTCCTGTTTCTTTGGCATATGCAGTGACTATTCATAAATCTCAAGGTTTAAGTGTAGATAGTGCTTTGGTGAATATTGGAAGTTCTGTGTTCAAGGAGGGTATGGCATATGTTGCTTTATCTCGAGTCAGAACTTTATCTGGATTGTACTTGATTGATTTTGATGAGACAAAGATTAATTCAGATCTAAATTGTGTAAAAGAATATAATAGGTTAAGAAGAGAGTATGCTCCAAATTTACCTCAATATCCTCTATTTGAAAAATGTGTGGCAGGCCGAAAAAGAAGAAATGAGAAAAATTGTAGTGAAGTTGTAGCAAAAAGGAAAAAAATAGATGAACCAGTAATTGTAGGCAGAAAGGAAAAGGATTCAGTTAAAGATGTTGTTGGATTTCAGTTTGAAAACAGTTCTGGTGTCAACTGCTATGCTAATGTAGAGGTTAATGTTATTTTTTTTCTCCAAACTGTACAAGAACAGATTGCTGAAAATCGAGATCAAAGATTTTGTTGTTTGTTGAATTCTGTGTTGGAGAAATGTAGCAGTGATAGAACAAAAATACAAAGTGTTTCTGAAATTCGAAATGTTTTAGACATATGTTCTGGTCTAAATCAATTTTCACAGAATATTCAGCAAGATTGTCAGGTATTTCTAATGTATATGCGTGTTGTATTGCAAGATGAAGGTGTAGATGTAGAAAATCTTTTGGGCCTTTCTTATAAATGGCAACATGACTGCGACAATTGCTCCTTTTCAAGTAGTACTACAATAGACACTGAAAGATTTATATATTTGACTTTACCAGACTGCAAATCAGTGTCTTTTAATAATCTAGTTAGACAAGCAAATAAAACATGGTCTATACTCGATGTAAATCTGCAATGCTATCAACATTATTTATACAAAGATATGGACAGTATGCAATTTTAGTGTTCCAACGATGTAGACCTGATGGAACTAAATTGACAACTTTAATTAAAAATGTTGTGGCTTCTCAATTATCAATTTCAGGAAGAACCTTTGCAACTGCAGCAATTATTTACCATAATGGTCCTTCAACAACATCAGGACATTACACAGCTTATTTAAAATGTCAAAAAGGCTGGAGTAACTGTAATGATACTCAATCGACTTTCAAACAACGTTTGCCTTCTGACTTACAAAATTCTTACCTAGTGTTCTTACAACCGAAATTTTAGGGAAGGTAATTGGCCTATGAAGATTGGAGCAGTTAATAAAATTTAGTTTGTTGTTTAAAATTACTTTCCGAGTGAGAGTGATGAAGATAATAAAAAACATGTAGTTGTCATAGAGGTAGTAGAAGTGTATCACGTAGTGTATGATGTGAGTATTGTAGGAAATATTAATGAAAAGTAAGCGAGGAGTTGAAAATAAAACTATTGTTTCATAATGTAAAAGATATTGGAGCTTTTCTTTCAGAAACTCGGGTAAATGGGAGATTAAGAATACTCTGGAGTAATTTCCAAAGAAAAGGACTTTCCATATACTATTTGGCCTCGTGGAAAAGTACGTGGATCAAAAGTGACTTAAGATAAGTATTTTCTAAATTTTACATTATTTATTGAAACGTTGTATGGGTTTTTTAAACACAATCATTTTGATTGTGTTTTTTTTTGCCCGCTGTCATATGATGAGTAGTATTGAAGTTACTGTTTTAAGTGAAATTCAATATATTCTGAGAACAGCAAAAATAAACCATATAACATGTTCTACAAATTATTTTGTATATTGTATTATCAAATATATATTATTCTCCCCTTGTCTTATGCTAACTCACTTTTTTCCATCCTTTATCACTCCTCTTAACTCACCCTCACTGGCCTTCTCTCACTCTCCCTCACCTCCCTTTACTTATTTCCCTTCCCTCACTTATCCTCATTCTCCATTTCTTCACTGCCCTTTCCCTCTCTCCCATCCACCACTTTCCAGCTCTCAGTCACTCTACTTCACTCCCCCTCCCCTTCTTTCCTTTCTTTGCTCCCTGAATAATTCCCGTTGTCTCACTAACCTTACTCCACTTCACTCACTCCTTCTTTCACTCCCTCTGTCCTCTCACATCCTCACTCCCCTTCCCTCACTCCCTCTCTCTTAGCCTCACTCTCTTGGTCCCCTCACTCTCTCACTCCTCTTCCATGACGCTCACTCCCTATAACTCACTCACACTCCCTCACTTACCTTTCTTTGCTCCCTTACTTAGTTCTTTTCTCTCACTCTTTCCTTCACTACCTCTATGTCCTCACTCCCTCAGTCCCCTTGTCTTATAATCACTCGCCTTTATCCACCCTCTATCACTCCTCTTTCCTGAACCTCACTGCCCTTCTTTCAGTCAACTTCACCCCCGTTCCCTTACTCCACGTCCCTCAGTTATTTTCATTCCTCATGTTTACTGCCCTTTCCCTAACTCCCCTCCCACACTCAACTTCTTTCAGTCTCCCTTCTTCACTTCCCTTCCCCTCTCTTTCTTTCCTTTACTCCCTCACTCATTCTTCTTCCTTTACTCACCTTACTCAAATTCTCTCACTCCTTAAGTGACTCCCTCTGTCCTCTCACTTCCTCAGTCCCCTTCCCTCAGTCCCTCTCTTTTAGCCTTACTTGCCTGACAAAGATTAATTCAGATCTAAATTGTGTAAAAGAATATAATAGGTTAAGAAGAGAGTATGCTCCAAATTTACCTCAATATCCTCTATTTGAAAAATGTGTGGCAGGCCGAAAAAGAAGAAATGAGAAAAATTTTAGTGAAGTTGTAGCAAAAAGGAAAAAAATAGATGAACCAGTAATTGTAGGCAGAAAGGAAAAGGATTCAGTTAAAGATGTTGTTGGATTTCAGTTTGAAAACAGTTCTGGTGTCAACTGCTATGCTAATGTAGAGGTTAATGTTGTTTTTTTTCTCCAAACTGTACAAGAACAGATTGCTGAAAATCGAGATCAAAGATTTTGTTGTTTGTTGAATTCTGTGTTGGAGAAATGTAGCAGTGATAGAACAAAAATACAAAGTGTTTCTGAAATTCGAAATGTTTTAGACATATGTTCTGGTCTAAATCAATTTTCACAGAATATTCAGCAAGATTGTCAGGTATTTCTAATGTATATGCGTGTTGTATTGCAAGATGAAGGTGTAGATGTAGAAAATCTTTTGGGCCTTTCTTATAAATGGCAACATGACTGCGACAATTGCTCCTTTTCAAGTAGTACTACAATAGACACTGAAAGATTTATATATTTGACTTTACCAGACTGCAAATCAGTGTCTTTTAATAATCTAGTTAGACAAGCAAATAAAACATGGTCTATACTCGATGTAAATCTGCAATGCTATCAACATTATTTATACAAAGATATGGACAGTATGCAATTTTAGTGTTCCAACGATGTAGACCTGATGGAACTAAATTGACAACTTTAATTAAAAATGTTGTGGCTTCTCAATTATCAATTTCAGGAAGAACCTTTGCAACTGCAGCAATTATTTACCATAATGGTCCTTCAACAACATCAGGACATTACACAGCTTATTTAAAATGTAAAAAAGGCTGGAGTAACTGTAATGATACTCAATCGACTTTCAAACAACGTTTGCCTTCTGACTTACAAAATTCTTACCTAGTGTTCTTACAACCGAAATTTTAGGGAAGGTAATTGGCCTATGAAGATTGGAGCAGTTAATAAAATTTAGTTTGTTGTTTAAAATTACTTTCCGAGTGAGAGTGATGAAGATAATAAAAAACATGTAGTTGTCATAGAGGTAGTAGAAGTGTATCACGTAGTGTATGATGTGAGTATTGTAGGAAATATTAATGAAAAGTAAGCGAGGAGTTGAAAATAAAACTATTGTTTCATAATGTAAAAGATATTGGAGCTTTTCTTTCAGAAACTCGGGTAAATGGGAGATTAAGAATACTCTGGAGTAATTTCCAAAGAAAAGGACTTTCCATATACTATTTGGCCTCGTGGAAAAGTACGTGGATCAAAAGTGACTTAAGATAAGTATTTTCAAAATTTTACATTATTTATTGAAACGTTGTATGGGTTTTTTAAACACAATCATTTTGATTGTGTTTTTTTTTGCCCGCTGTCATATGATGAGTAGTATTGAAGTTACTGTTTTAAGTGAAATTCAATATATTCTGAGAACAGCAAAAATAAACCATATAACATGTTCTACAAATTATTTTGTATATTGTATTATCAAATATATATTATTCTCCCCTTGTCTTATGCTAACTCACTTTTTTCCATCCTTTATCACTCCTCTTAACTCACCCTCACTGGCCTTCTCTCACTCTCCCTCACCTCCCTTTACTTATTTCCCTTCCCTCACTTATCCTCATTCTCCATTTCTTCACTGCCCTTTCCCTCTCTCCCATCCACCACTTTCCAGCTCTCAGTCACTCTACTTCACTCCCCCTCCCCTTCTTTCCTTTCTTTGCTCCCTGAATAATTCCCGTTGTCTCACTAACCTTACTCCACTTCACTCACTCCTTCTTTCACTCCCTCTGTCCTCTCACATCCTCACTCCCCTTCCCTCACTCCCTCTCTCTTAGCCTCACTCTCTTGGTCCCCTCACTCTCTCACTCCTCTTCCATGACGCTCACTCCCTATAACTCACTCACACTCCCTCACTTACCTTTCTTTGCTCCCTTACTTAGTTCTTTTCTCTCACTCTTTCCTTCACTACCTCTATGTCCTCACTCCCTCAGTCCCCTTGTCTTATAATCACTCGCCTTTATCCACCCTCTATCACTCCTCTTTCCTGAACCTCACTGCCCTTCTTTCAGTCAACTTCACCCCCGTTCCCTTACTCCACGTCCCTCAGTTATTTTCATTCCTCATGTTTACTGCCCTTTCCCTAACTCCCCTCCCACACTCAACTTCTTTCAGTCTCCCTTCTTCACTTCCCTTCCCCTCTCTTTCTTTCCTTTACTCCCTCACTCATTCTTCTTCCTTTACTCACCTTACTCAAATTCTCTCACTCCTTAAGTGACTCCCTCTGTCCTCTCACTTCCTCAGTCCCCTTCCCTCAGTCCCTCTCTTTTAGCCTTACTTTCTCCATCCCTTGAGTCTCTCACTTCTCTTTTGTCTCGCTCACTCCCTATAACTCACCCACACTCTCTCACTTACCTTTCTTTGCTCTCTCACTCAGTCTCTTTCTATCTCTCTTTCTTTCACTACCTCTTTGTCCTCACTCCTTCACTCCCCTTGTCTCATGCTCACTTGCCTTTATCCTCCCTCTATCTTCCCTCTTTCCTCAACCTCACTGCTCTTCACTCACCCTCCCTCACCCTTGTTCCCTTACTCCGGTTCCCTCAGTTATCCCCATTCATCATCCTTAACTCCCCTTCCTCTTTCTCTCCTCAAGCACTCAGCTTTTCCCAGTCCCTTTGCTTCATTTCTCTTCCCCTTCTTTCCTTCCTTGGCTCCCTCAGTCATTCCCCTTCCTCACTCACCTAACTCCCCTTTATTCTCTCTTTTTCTCACTCCCTCTATTCTCTCATATTCTCACTTGTCTTCCCTCACTCCCTCTCTGTTACCCTCATTCCCATTGTCCCCTCACTGTCTTACGACCCTACATTCACCCTCACTCACGTTCCATCCCTCAATGTCATGAATCCACCATCAATCACTCCTGCTTCCCTGTCACTCACTCCCCTCTCTTTACTCTCCTTTCTTTCTTTAGTTTTCCTAATGCACATTCCTTTAGTATCTTACTCACTTTCACTTCATTTCTCTCTCTTTCTCTCGTTCTCTGTCACTGAATGTATCCATGACATTTTCCTCTTAGTTATTTGCTCTCCCTCTATTTCTTTTTCACTCACTCTGACTTTCACCATTCCTTTGTTTTCCATTCTGAGTCCTTCACTCCTACTTTATCTCTTACTACCCTTTTATGACTTTTAATCTCCTGCTTTCTCTCTTGTGTTGTAAAATATATATTATAAATATTATAACTTACTTTTTTTTCTCTTCCACAGATATAAAATTTACTGAAAATATGTAAGTAAGTTTACATTACTTATAAGGTAAGTTTGACGTACAAAATTTAGTTTTTTAACACTCTTTTCCTTAACCTCACTACTCTTCTCTCACCCACCCACACCCCGTTCCCTTACTGTGCTTCCCTCACTTATTCTCAATCCCCATGTTTACACCCCTTTTCCTCACTCCCCTCCCACACTCACCTTCTTTCAGACCTTCTCCTTCATTTCTCTTCCTTTCTCTTCCCTTTCTTCGCTCCTTCACTCTTTTCCCTTCCCTTACTCTCCTTACTCCACTTCACTAACTGCTTCTCTTACTCCCTCTGTCCTCTTACTTCTACACTCCCCTTCTCTCATTCTCTCTCTGTTAGCGTCATTCTCTCCGTCCTCTTAGTTTCTCACTCCTCTTCTGTCACGCTCACTCTCTATAACTCAGCCAGACTCCCACACTAACTTTCTTTCAGATCTCCTGTTTCACTTCCCTTCCTGTCTCTTCCCTTCCTTTGCTCCTTCACTCATTTCCCTTCCGTTACTCTCCTTAGTCCACTTCACTAACTCCTTCTCTCACTCCCTCTGTCGTCTTACTTCCTCACTTCCCTTCCCTCACTCTCTCTCTCTCTTACCCCCATACGCTCTGTCCTCTTAGTCTCTCACTCCTCCTTTGTCACCCTCACTCCCTATAACTCAGCCGCACTCCCTCACTTATCTTTCTTTGCTCCCTCACTCAGTCCCTTACTGTCACTCTTTCCTTCAGTACCTCTATCCCCTCACTTCCTCACTCCCTTTGTCTTACCCTCACTCACTTTTATCCACCCTCTTTCATCCCTCTTTACTCATGCTCTCTGCCATTCTTTCACTCCCATTCTCTTAGTCTGGTTCCCTCACTACCCCTCATTCCCTATCTTTCTCTCCCTTTCCCTTTACTTTCATCCCCCACTCACCTTCTCTCAGTACCTATGCTTCAGTCCTCTTCTCCTCTACTCCCTTCATTCGCTTAGTCACTCATTCCCCTTACCTCACTCACCTTACTCCACTTCACTCACTCTTTCTCTCACTACCTCTGTCATGTCACATCCTCATTCTCCTTCCTTCAGTACCTCTCTCTTAGCTTCACTACCTCCATCCCCTCACTCTTTCACTCCTCTTCCGTTACGCTTACTCCCTATAACTCACCCACACTCCCTCAATTACCTTTCTTTGTTCTCTCACTCAGTCCCTTTCTGTCTCTCTTTCTTTAACTACCTCTGTGTCCTCACTCCTTCACTCCCCTTGTGTCATGCTCACTTGCCTTTATCCTCCCTCTATCTTCCCTCTTTCCTCAACCTCACTGCTCTTCACTCACCCTCTCTCATCCTTGTTCCCTAACTCCGGTTCCCTCAGTTATCTTCATTCATCATCCTTAACTCCCCTTCCTATTTCTCTCCTCAATCACTCACCTTTTCCCAGTCTCTTTGCTTCAGTTCTCTTCCCCTTCTTTCCTTCCTTTGCTCCCTCAGTCATTCCCCTTCCGTCACTCACCTAACTCCCCTTTACTCACTCTTTTTCTCACTCCCTCTATTCTCTCATATTCTCACTTGTCTTCCCTCACTCCTTCTCTGTTACCCTCATTCCCATTGTCCCCTCACTGTCTTACGACCCTACATTCACCCTCACTCACCTTCCATCCCTCAATGTCATGAATCCACCATCACTCACTCCTGCTTCCCTGTCACTCACTCTCCTTTCTTTACTCCCCTTTCTTTCTTTAGTTTTCCTAATGCACATTCCTTTAGTGTCTTACTCACTTTCACTTTATTTCTCTCTCCTTCTTTTGTTCTCTGTCATTGAATGTATCCATGTGATTATCCTCTTAGTAATTTGCTCTCCCTCTATTTCTTTTTCACTCTCTCTGACCTTCACCATTCCTTTGTTTTCCTTTCTGAGTTCTTCACTCCTACTTTATCTCTTACTACCCTTTTATGACTTTTAATCTCCTGCTTTCTCTCTTGTATTGTAAAATATATATTATAAATATTATAACTTACTTTTTTTTTCTCTTCCACAGATATTAAATTTACTGAAAATATGTAAGTAAGTTTACATTACTTATAAGGTAAGTTTGACGTACAAAATTTTGTTTCTTAACACTCTTTTCCTTAACCTCAGTACTCTTCTCTCACCCACCCACACCCCCGTTTCCTTACTGCGCTTCCCTCACTTATTCTCAATCCCCATGTTTACTCCCCTTTTCCTCACTCCCCTCCCACACTCACCTTCTTTCAGACCTTTTCCTTCATTTCTCTTCCTTTCTCTTCCTTTCCTTCGCTCCTTCACTCTTTTCCCTTCCTTACTCTCCTTACTCCACTTCACTAATTCCTTCTCTTACTCCCTTTGTCCTCTTACTTCTACACTCCCCTTCCCTAATTCTCTCTCTGTTAGCATCATTCTCTCCGTCCTCTTAGTCTCTCACTCCTCCTCTGTCACGCTCACTCCCTATATCTCAGACACACTCCCTCATTCACTTCCTTGCAGATCTCCTGTTTTACTTCCCTTCCTCTCTCTTCCCTTCCTTCGCTCCTTTACTCTTTTCTCTTCCCTTACTCTCCTTACTCCACTTCACTAACTCCTCTTATTCCCTCTGCCCTCTTACTTCTACACTCCCCTTCCCTCATTCTCTCTCTGTTAGCGTCATTCTCTGCATCCTCTTAGTCTCTCACTCCTCTTCTGTCACACTCACTCCCTAAAACTCAGCCACACTCCCACACTCACTTTCTTTCAGCTCTCCTGTTTTACTTCCCTTCCTGTATCTTCCCTTCCTGTATCTTCCCTTCCTTTGCTCCTTCACTCTTTTCCCCTCTGTTACTCTCCTTACTCCACTTCAAAAACTCCTTCTCTCAATCCCTCTGTCCTCTTACTTACTCACTCCCCTTCCGTCACTCTCTCTCTGTTACCCCCGTTCTCTCCGTCCTCTTAGTCTTTCACTCCTCTTCTGTTACACTCACTCCGTATAACTCAGCCACACTCCCTCACATATCTTTCTTTGCTACCTCACTCAGTCCTCTTCTCTCACCCTTTCCTTCACTTCCTCTGTCTCCTCACTCCCTCACTCCCCTTGTCTCACGCTCACTTGCCTTTATCCAATGTATATCACCCCTCTTTCCTCAACCTCACTGCTCTTCTCTTACCCTTCCTCACCCCCGTTCCCTTACTCCGTTTTCTTCACTTATCCTTATTCCCCATGTTCACTCCCCTTCCCCTCACTCACCTCCCACACTCACCTTCTTTCAATCCCCCTACTTCACTTCCCTTCCCCTCTCGTCCCTTTCTTTGCTCCCTCACTCATTTTCCTTTCCTCTCTCACTGCACTCCACTTCACTCACTCCTTTTGAATTTGTAAAGAATACAGCTCTTTTTGGAGAATTGGAGGTAGTTCTAAAAAGAACTGTTTTTTTCTTCTTTATTAGGTTTTTTTTTTTTACTTTTTCCGAACGTTTTGAATTTTTTTTTTTTTTCTGGACAAAAACAAAAATAGGGAATGCCAAACTGCTCAACAGGAGCAAAAAAAAGGGGAAAAATTAGGGCTGGGGAGGGCAGCGATGGTCTTCTCTTTTGCATACAATTAGCATGATACTCTGCTCTCCGTAGCAAAGCAGTTCGTCACACTGCTGCTTGGTGGTCTTGCAGCCATTCTTTCCACTGAATTAAAGAGCAGAAGAGAATAGGTCTTGCTCTCTCCAAAGTGAAAGAGGTAGTGAAGGAAATGGGTGGGGTTTTCATTAGTTGTAAAAAAAACTGTTAACAACCAATGAAAAGTGTTATTTTAAGGTCACATGACTTGACGCACTTACGCTGCGCGCACCGGAGCGCTTCCGGGGGCGCTTACGCGGTGCGCCTGAATGACATTTTGCTAGCTTTTGTAAATACGTTTAAAGTTAAAATACCGGTATTTAAAATCAAAAATACTACTTTTATAAGTATGCCTCTACATGTCTTGCATTATTTTTTACTTTAAATACAAACTTTTTTTTCCGCACGCGGGAATAGCGCTCTCGCTGAGCTTGAGTGAGCTTACCAGTGAGCACACGCTGAGCGCTCCGAGACAAAATGATAAAAAAAAAACTACATGAAAAATACATTGAAAAATTAATTTTAGGAAAAAAAAATAATAATAATTAATAGTTATAAAAAACAGCTGCTAAAAAAAATTAATAATTAACTTTAAAAATCGGAGGTTACCAACTCGATATAGCAAGGAAATAGCTTTTAAAAAACCTTTGAAATTCACTGAAAAAACCGTAGGTTTCACAATCGTTGTAGTTAGGAATTAGCATTTAAAAAACCTTTGAAATTCACTAAAAATAAACATAGGTTTCACAATCGTTATAGTTAGGAATTAGCATTTAAAAAACCTTTGAAATTCACTGAAAAAACCATAGGTTTCACACCAGTTATAGTTAGCTGAACATTTTACTCATACAAAACCATTGAAATTCCGACATTATAGTTAGTTGGACTCACTATAACTTGTGTGCCCGCAAACCATGTATATTGATATAATTGTTATACTGGTAAATTTTAAAACATTTATTAAAGAATAATATAAGTTTTAAAATTAATATTTTTTTAATAGTTGTACATTATATATGTGTTTATGAACATACACACTTTATTACATATGTGTGTGTTTGTTTAAACTAGTAATTATTTATATTTTATTTAAATATATTAATTTACATTCTATTAAAGTTATATGTCAAAATAATTAAGTTTTAGTTATTTAAACTACATGGTAAATATTTTTATATTAGTGCAAAAGTATATTTAAAAAAAATATATTTACAAGCCATTGTATGTATAGAAAAACTATATTTTGTGTTTGATATTTTTGACATGATATTTTTGTATCACAATATTTATGGTTCCGATATTGTGTCAGGGAACCATGCCAAAGAGCTGGAGCAACACTGAGGACCTTATTACAAGTTCTGTGGTCTTGTGGACCGCTGTATTGATGGTGGCGGTCTGAGCGCGGTGAGCTCAGTTGTCTGACCTCCATAATCAGAGTTGGGTGGATCGGCTTTGCAAAGACTGCTGCTGGACCGCCTAGACCGCCAGCAGAACACCGACTCTCGGGGTCGTGATTGGGGATAGGCAGCCACCATAGAGCAATAGAGGAGAGCTGAACTGCTCCCGTATTACGATCTTTCCTGTTCCATAAGAGGACCAAGCGATCCAACCACCTGCTTCAAGGTGGAAAATATTTAGGGTTCATACTCACCCCTTTCTTCATCTTCCAGGCAGATTCCAACATGGATCCCTTTCTCCGGGTCCCCCTTCATAGCTGGTTCTTCACACCGAGGATTACAACCCTATTTGTGGTGATCTACAGGTGAATCCTATACCATATACCCATTGTCAGGACTGCCCACATATAGTCTGAACCCAGGTAATGGATAGATAGTATTTTTCCACATATATCATGAATATGTGTGCATCCATCACATCTGCAGTTCAAAATGCACACACAGGCATCAATATATTTGTAAAAAAATACCACAGTTGGAAGAGCCCTGCCTCCAAACCCCCGCACCTCTGGTCAACTCGTAATATGGTTGTCATGGGATCGCCAACGCGGTGGCCTGCTGGGGGGGAGGGGGCGGACACAGTCCTATGGCAGTCAGATCGTAAAACTCGTAATATGGCCCTGAGTCTAAAGGGCCTGTAAAACGCTGCCAACTAGAGCCCTGGTGTGCTAGGAATCCAGTGTCCAGTCTAGATAGCTAGGAATCATAAAGGTATGTTGCCATCCTAGCATGCTGATGACATAAGTTAAATAGAAAAGTAGAAATTCATGAGCAGGTCCATGGAAGTGTTGCAGGCAGGCCCTACCATGGCTGTATGGTCACAAGCACAGACTATAGCATGCACAAGGAAAAACATCCATATCAAGTGGGGCTGTGGCACCGAGCAAGTTGACATGGAAGTAAAATCGAAATAAAATTCAAGAGGGAGCGTACAGGAAGATCTCATGCCATAGATCCCTAAATGAGCCATGACATTTGACAGGAGGAAACCTTGGAGTTCGACATTTTATAGACATCCATTCTAACATATTCGGTGCGCACTGACGTATCTACCAAGGAATCCAGTAGACACCAATATATCATGTTCTAAAAACAATATAAAAAGCATAAGCAAAGAGCAGTATCTGCTGAACGTGTTGATCACCACAGGGACGTGGTGAGCATACTGCAACGCTAACTTCTTTATTAAATATAAGTGTGTAGAGCAGAATTCCAGGGTCCAGCACCAGCGAATAATCGAAGACTTGTCCCCTGCCAAACCACCAGCCACCATTAACTAGGGACCACACTTTCACACAAAGAGCATAAGTAAGCAATTGCTGGCTCGCATAAACAAAAAACTTGTTTATTTATTAAATTACAGTTGTAAAGCTAAAATAAAGAACGAACAGTTTATAAATATTTGCATTTAGCTAGGCAATGTATGGCTGCTTTCAAGGAAAACCAGAAATGACCCGTTATAGAGAGAGCACCTTGTGTACACAACGGGCCTCTACGGCACGGTACTTTTTTAGCACTCATGTAAAGCACCTTTATCTCATACATTTATGCTGCTCTGTTGGCACTCTGAGCTGCTAGACATTTTACTCAAGGATAAACATAGGACTGGGACTAAATCACAGATAACACCTACACATCTATGGTCTCTATATTCAAATACAGATATGCTGCTTATTTCAAAACAGTTCATCACCAAAGTGAAGGTATTGATTTTCGATCATTCTGAGAGTGCTTTCTCATCTGAGATCAAGTTTTGGGTTTCGCGGTATTCGATGCTCCCAAAACATTGCTGTGTACGTTTTAGTCTCTATTTTTTCCACTTAAATTTCCTCATTGGAAAAATGATTCCTAAAACTTCTAGACATAAAAATATTTTTGGACCAAGTTTTCTTGACTGGTAATTTCAGTTTCCTCATCCCAAGAATGCAGTGCGTAAAATACCCTGAAAGGAGAATCAGTTGTCCAATTTAAGGCATCTACAATTCTCAAGTATTTTTCTCTGATGATGTAAAGTTGATCACATTGGTACACATTGTATCAGCTGGGCCTCGTTATGACCTAGGTGCATCTAAATCAATAAAGTACATTCAGGACGCCTATTTTTGAGTTAATCTAATCTCAAATCCCAAATTCCTAACTAAACAACTATAAAGAAGGGTATACTCAACTCATATTGTGAGTGGTTGCGGTGCATACCTTTGAGTCGATGTAGTTATATGTAAAACTGTTCACATAACCTATTAACATTATATTTAACTTTACAGCTATGATTTTTAGATGGAGAGTTTCCTGATGATTATAAGTACAAACAGAAACATTGCCTCCAAACTGTGTTAAAAAATTAGCCGAAAAATATGGCTTTAGAATTTACATGATTTTTGGAACTGGCATTATCAATCCCTATTACTAAAGCGTTTTCAATGGGGAACACAATTATAGTGTTAATTCAATAATAAACCATCAGAAGCCTTCTCAATTGAAAATTAAAAAAAACAAATATTTATCGGAGAGCATGACACATTTTGCATATTGGAAGGAAATATATGGGCACACCGATGGCAAAGTAATTCACATAAAAAAGACAGAATATGGTTTTTAATTATATCGCTGGCATGCATTTCCATCTTGGAAAGCCAACATATGTCTGCTATCAAAACATAAGAGCTGTTCTGTGAGTGGCACAGGAGAATCAGTGAAATGTGTAATACAGTGTGGCACAGTGCTTAGGACAATGGTACAAACAATTGGGCTCCCTGGGACTCCATTGAAACTCCTTATTCCTGTATCAACCCACAGCTTGGAGTGCTTGTGCTTGGGTGTGCGGAGATGGAAGGGGCCCATCCTCAGCGACGTTGAAAGAACATTCAACTTTAGAGTTTAATAAAAAATGTTCATTCAAAATGATCAAGAACATAAACATATGAGGTCATAAATACAGAGTCATCTGCGTGTCCCTTTGTGGGAAACAAAATAGAACCCCTTCTACTTGCAGGTTTTACCTTGTCACCTATTCTTAACATTCAGTTCCACAGCTCACAGTATCCCTTCTGTTTACCCACTGATCGGTTTTCAACAGACATTATCCAGACTCGACTTATGATGGCACATTGCCAATGCAATGGAAGAATTCATGGATATCACCACTCCTGAAACGACCATTACTTTCCCACTGTATTGAAGGAAGCCATATAGATACAATACAAATATCTAAATTCTAGGGAAATATGTTTAGTGTTAGAAAGAGGCTACTTTTGTAAATTTACAAAAATAGTTCAACAGTAATGTATATAATACAGTATTTGTGTAGCAAACAAAAGCCACATGTGTGGCACCGTGGCACTTAACCGTTTGGAGCAATTACAGGAAGCATTCACATTGTTTGGAGAGTTTTAAGTTAAAAATACTGATGTTTTACTATAGGAATCTCAAACCGCCATATTTCCTGCCCATGTTAACGTCTGCTCACTGGGTGTAATAATCTTTGAAGAAAGTGGAGACGCCTCTAGTGATAAATTAGGTTACTGCTTGACTGAGGTGTGAGCCCTTGTCAAGCAGCAACCATTATTCGCATCAGAGTAAGGCACAAGCCAACCCTAAATTCACTTGTGCTCAACCCTCTGGTAGCTGGGTGTAGAGTAATCAGGCTTAAGTATTTGTGCAACACGTCAAACAGTAATAAAGTGAAAATCTCCACACAAAAAGGAACCCAAAACAGGTTAGACTAAAGGAACACACTTTCATAAATTAAACAAGACCAGAATGACAAAAATCTAAACAGTAGAACTGGAGATATTCAATTTGAAAGATTTGGGTTAAAATAGCGCATAGAAGTACAGTGGTGATCAGTTCAGGCTGGACCATTACAAAGTCATAAGGTCTGGCCGACCACAATGCAGCACAGGCTAGCTGTGGGGACCCCCTATGTCTGCTAAAAACAGCACATTAAATCCTGGTGCACAGTGTGTTCGGCGCTGTTTTGCGAGACTTTGCACCATCGGGCATCAGTTCCAGGGTAGCTGTGCAATGAAGTTCGGCAGGTCCTAGCGCTGCTTTGCAACGGTTCTGAGGAAGCTGTGTGGTGAGCCTTTGTGAGGTTTGGCATTGCTTCATGTCAATTCCAGGGAGCAGTGCGGCAAAGCTTGGTAGGGCCTTGCTTTGCTTTTACGTCAGTTCAGTTGAGCTGGCATCTCTGAGGTGAGGCTTAGGGGGACTTGGAGTTACTCTGTGTAGATTCTGATGAGGCTCACATCTGTGCGGCAGGCTCTGCAGGGCCTTGCTTTGCTACATGTGTGTTCTGATGAGGACCACATCTGGGTTTGGCAGGAGCCCAACTGCAGATGCAAGGTTGTTGGAAGCCTGTTGTGTGCCCAAGACGTCAGATCAGGAAGCCAGATAACAAGCCCTGTGAGTCACTCTGGGATCTGGGTTCGAGAGACGCAGATCCAGTCCCTCTCACCCTTGCAAGATTGCAGCATGAAGGATGACAGCAAAGCATGGTGACAAATCCTTCAGACCATCAGTCCAGCAGAAGGGCAGTCCTTTCAGCAGCACTGCAGTCCTTCTTGGCAGAGTATCCACAGGTCCAAAAATATACTGAAGAGTTGATGTCTGAGGTCCAGTATGTATACAGAGGTGTGCCTTTGAAGTGGGGAGAAGCTTTTAGAGGCTTGCTTTTGAAGAGCACCGATGCCATGCCTTCCTGGCCCTAGCTTAAGACTAACTACAGGGGGTTATTAAGCCCTTTGTGTGGAGACAGGGCAGAGCCTTTTCAAGTATAAGTGGGGCTGGCCCCCGCTTACTCCCATCCTGCCAGTGATGGCTAATTCAGTCACACCTAAGCTCCCGATTGTGTGTGGTTGTATAGCAGGAGTACACAAAATCCAACTGCCAAGTACACCCAGCCATGTGACCGAGACACCAGCACCAAATGGCTAAGGCAAGAAAATTCCAACTTTCTAAAAGTGCCATTTTCAAAATTGAAATATAAAATCCGACTTCAACATTAGTTAGAATTTTAGATTTCAATTCCAGAGACTCAAAGCATGAAGGGGTCACATGTTCTCATTTAGAAATTACACTTATAAAATGTAATAAGGTAACTGCAATGTTATCCTATGGGGAGGTAGGCCTTGCAGTAGTAGGACATGCAAAAGTTAAAAGTGCATGTTCCACTTTATAAATATATTGCACCCTGCCCTCTGGGCTGTGCAAGGCTTAGCCTATGGGTGACGGATATATATATTAAAAATGAAGGTTTGGGCTTGGCAATGGGTTTACTCTGACAGGTCAAAATGGCATGTGAAAAGTGCACACACAAGATGCAATGGCATTTAAAGTGCTACTTAAGTGGGTGTCACAGACAGTGCTGCAGGACCAGTAGGAGCATTCATTTTAAAGGCCCTGGGCACAGGTAATGTCACTTTACTAGGGACTTACATGTAAATATGCCAATTGAGTATAATCCAAATAGATGAAGGTTTGAGATGACAAACATTGTAGCACTGGTTAGAAAGGTAAAGTTGCAGAGTCCTAAAAGCCAACAAAAAACATGTTCAGAATACAGGAGGGTGAAGGCAACCAATTTGGAACGACTGCATAAAGGGCCAGGTCCAACACCCCTTGGTACCCAAGACATAAGATTAGCAAAATATAGAGGTACAATAAAACTGTTTACATTGTTCCTGCTCATCTACTAGCTCTCTCATGAACTTAGCTAGGCACCAGTTTATGTTCTTTGAGAAGACTTCAGTGTCATATTTAGATGCTGGTGGGTATTACTCCACCATATTTAGAGATCTTCGCTTGTCCCAGAGATTACCATTTTGGTCAGTCATGACGGGTGTCTTTGACAGGGTGTGGGAGAGTGAAGTTCAGCTTGATACTAATGCTGCCCTCTCATATCCGAGTGCTCAGCTGCTCAAAGGCAATATTGCTTTTGTTCCTAAATAGTCATGTTAGGCTCTTAGCATGATAACAACACAAGCTGGGCCTAGGGCAGCCTGTGTAACTGTTTCCATGATAATCATGACCTCTAGTCAGCCCCAGGCACAGCTTTCTGACTGCTTGGGGCTCCGGTGTCCACAGCTGCTGCAGAGCTTGAGTTGTACTGGGCCTTGATTGATTGAACAATGTATCTATGTGTGCAGACCTGGGACCATTGGCTTGGGTTTCCCCAATATTTTTGCCTTTGCGTCCTGTGTTTTTTGCTGTGTGTTGGACTTTGTTTTTTTTGGTCTAGATGCTTTGGGCACTTTGTCACTGCTGATCAGTGCCAAAGTGCAAGTACTTCCTTTGTAAATTATTGTTATGGATTGGCGATTCCATGATTGGCATATTTGATTTACTAGCCAGCCCCTAGTACAGTGCACTGTGTGTGCCCAGGGCCTGTAAATCAAATGCTGCTAGTGGGCTTGCAGCACTGATTGTGCCACTCACATAAGCAGCCTGTAAATGAAACTCAAGCCTGCCATTGCAGAGTCTGTGTGAAGTCTACGGCTGCCATGTCAACTTGGCAAGTACTTGCCAGGCCCTAACCTTGCATTTTCTTACATGTTAGTCACCCTGTTAGATTTCAGGGTCTCTAGTTGGCACAGGTAGGTATTTGTGACAAATATGGACCCTGGTCTCTAGTCAGGGTAAGGGGGATACACTCTTTAGATAACCCCTGCTCCCCCCCTTGGTAGCTTGGCATGAGCAGACAGGCTTATCAAAGGCAATGTGAAAAGTATTTGTACCAACACTCATAGTAACACAGTGAAAACACCACAAAAGGACTCCACACCAGTTTAGAAAAATAAAGTTATTTAATCTCAACTGAACAAGAAAAAAAAGGCATGTGAAAAGTGCACACACAAGATGCAATGGCATTTAAAGTGCTACTTAAGTGGGTATCACAGACAGTGCCGCAGGACCAGTAGGAGCAGTCATATTAAAGGCCCTGGGCACAGGTATTGTCACTTTACTAGGGACGTACATGTAAATACATCAATTGAGTATAATCCAATTAGATGAAGGCTTGAGAGGACAAGCACTGTAGCACTGGTTAGAAAGGTAAAGTTGCAGAGTCCTAAAGCCAACAAAAACAGGTTCAGAATACAGGAGGGTGAAGGCAACCAATTTGGAATGACTGCAGAAAGGGCCAGGTCCAACACCCCTTGGTACCCAAGATATAAGATTAGCAAAATATAGAGGTCAAATAAAACTGTTTACATTGTTCCTACTCATCTATTAGCTCTCTCATGAACTTAGCTAGGCACCAGTTTATGTTCTTTGAGGAGACTTCAGTGTCATATTTAGATGCTGGTGGGTATTACTCCACCATATTTAGAGATCTTCGCTTGTCCCAGTGATTAACATTTTCTTCAATCAGGACTCTTTAGATAACCCCTGCTCACCCCCTTGGTAGCTTGGCACGAGCAGACGGGCTTATCAAAGGCAATGTGTAAAGTATTTGTACCAACACTCATAGTAACACAGTGAAAACACCACAAATGGACTCCACACCAGTTTAGAAAAATAAAGTTATTTAATCTCAACTAAACAAGACCAAAACAACAAAAATCCAACATACATAGTTCAAAAATATGGTTTCAAAAGAGTACTCAGGGTTGCGTTAAAATGATCCACAGTTGCGTCATGTTTTAGCCAAAAGTACCTTTAGATGCGACAAACATTCCAAGTGAAAGCTGCAGCGTTGAAAAACAAGCGATGCGTCACTCCTGAGACCCTGGGGAGGCGATGTGACAACCCCGCTGGAAGCAGAGGGCGTGTTGCGGTGACTCCAGTCTGTTTGGGGAGGGATGCGATACCTTGCATGGATTCCGGTGCGCAGGTTTCATAGGAAGTGTATCGCAAAGGTACGATGCAACGATCTTCGGGACAGCGACGATCTCAGGTGCGGCGGCGATGCGCAGCGTTGATCTTCTCCTCACGCGGCCCCTCGATGCGATGGCTCTACGACGGCTCTTGCAGCGACGTGATGTGGTCCACAAGCAACCAGTGTGACGATCTCACCCAGAAACGACAGGCTCTGCGACGATACTCGCAGCAATGGTAATGTTCCCACACTGGAGCGATGCGTTCCGCAAGCGAAGGATGCGTCGGTTCTTGCAGCGGCAACAGGCGCTGCGATGATCTCGATCTTCGTGGCAGCGGGATTTTTTGGGCACTGTTGGGAATGCGCTCCGCAAGCGAGAGATGAGTGAAATCTTGCAGGATGTCTTTAGGTTCTTCTTGTCCAGCTTCCCAACAACAGGTACAACTTCTAAAGGCACCACAACTGGCCCAAGCACTCTAGGAAGGGCAGACCTCTCTGAGTAGAGTTTAGGGGGGAAGCTGAGGGTGAAGTCCTTTTGTTCCTGGGACAGCTTAACAGGGAGCCAGCTCTACTAGGGTCCTTGGAGATCTCTTCATGCAAGGGTACACAGCACAAAGCAAAGTCCTTCCCCTCTCCTTAGCAGCAAAGCCACTGCACGTCAGCCCACAAACACACAGCAGGACAGTCCTTCCTCTTCAGTCTTCCAGCTTTCTCCTTGGCAGAGGTTCCTTCTTGATTCCAGGATGATCTAAGGTTCAGTGGTCTGGGGTCCTCTACTTATACCTCAAAACGTCTTTGTTCCCTTTGTGCAGGAGGGATCTGAGCCCAGTCCAAACCAGTTCTGAAGCACTCTGTTTACATGACTCCTTCGTTCCTTTTTAAGTACAGAGAAGACATCAGACGCCCCACATGAGGTGGAGCCAGCATTGTGGAGGGAAAGCACAGCCCTGGAGCACTTTGTTGACATGATTCCTTCTCTCCTTTCACACTGCAGGGCAGAGACATTAGACACACCACAGGGGGTGGAGCCAGCATTGTGGGGGGCAGACACAGCCCTATTAAGGTCCCAGATGCAACTCCTCCCTCCCATCTAGATGCAGATCACTCTATTCACCACTGGGCAGACTCATTCTGTCTCCTGGAATCCCCAGCCCTGTCACTCACAAACCAGACAGTCAATTCACAAACAGCCAAAGGCACACAGAAAGGTCAGACAAAAACAAGCCACGTTCTAAAAGTGCCGCTTTCAAACACAGGAGTTAAAAAACATCCTTCCTAAAAGATGTGTTATTAAATTCTGAGTTCAGGGATACCAGACTTCAATTTTATATCTTGCTCCTAAGGAAGATATGCAGGTAAACATTGTATACAGCATTCCCCGTTATATCTTATGGGCAAGATAGTCTTTCAATAGTAAAAAACGAAAATGGCTGTAATTCACTACCAGAGCATGTCACCCACACTAGTACATGCTCTACCTTTCACATACACTGCACCCTGCCCAGGGGGATACCTTGGGCCTTCCATAGGGCTGTCCAATGTGTACAGAAAAGGAAGGGTTAGGCCTGGCCAGTGTGGACACTGGTCAGGTCAGCATGGCAGTTAGCAACTGCACACAGGCACTGCGGTGGCAGGCCTGAGACACCATTTTAGGGCTACTCATGTGGGTGGCAAAATCAGTGCACCAGGCCCACTAGTAGCATTTGAATCACCAGCCCTGGCACACTCAGTGCACTTTACTAGGGACTTTCTGGTAAAACAAATATGCCAATCATGGATTACCAATCACAATAACAATTTATACAGAGATCATATGCTCTTTAGCACTGAACAGCAGTAGTAAAGTGCCCAGAGTCCTATTGCCAACAACCACAGGGCAGGAAAAACAAGGGAGGAAGAAGTAAAAAAATTGAGGATAACCCTGCAAAAAGGGCCATTTCCAACACACCCCTGAGGTAGGCCCAAGGTACCCCTGTGGGCAGGGTGCAGGACATGTGAAAGGTAGGACATGCCCAGATGTGTGTGGCATGTCCTGATAGTGAAATCCTGCCAATTACGTTTTTCACTATTGCAAGGCTATCTGTTCCCATAGGATAGAATGGGGAGTTTGCTTATAACATCTTATCAACATAACTACCCCTGGGAACCAGGTAGGAAGATAAAGTTTAATATGCCTGAACTCAGAATATTAAAATGCATCTTTTAGTGAAGGGTATTTTTACACACTGTGATTGAAAATACCACTTTTAGAAAGTAGGCATTTTCTTGCCTAGCCATCCAGTGTGCCTCTGCTAGGATGTGTATTGCCTGTCTGACTTTGGAGCGACAGGGGCTGGGGATGAGCAGTGGCCCCAGAGAGTCTGGATGAGTCAGGACTGGGTTGAATAGACCTAGCCTGCATTTAGAGTACCAGGTAGAAAGTTCCTCTCACCGGAATGGGCCCGGCCTGCCTGTCACAATGATGTCTCCACCTCCTGCCAGGAAATTGCACCAGAGACGGCAGAATTGGTTTTGACTGAGCACTGGGCTTCTCTGCCACCAGAGAACAAAGGATTTCACTGTATAAAAAGAGGGGTCCAGACCCCAGATTTTTAGATCACTTTTGCACTACAAAAGTAACCTCTGTCAAGGAGAAGAGCTGGAGAAACTGGAGGAGGAGTACTACCCCTTTGCTGTGTGCTGTCTGGGTTTGGACTGCAGTGGCTGTTTCTGCCCAGGAGAGGAACTGTGTGTATATGCCGCTTGCAAAGTGTCTCCGAGGGCTTGAAGTGAAGCTTTCCCCCTGTTCAAGAGGTCTCAGGAACAGCAACGATCTCACCAAGCTTCTGGGCATCATCTCTGAAACTACTGGTTTCAGTTGCCACAGAAGAAAAGAGTAACCAACTCTGTCACTGAGTTCGTTGCAGGATTCCATGTCTGAAGGTACTGTATAGAGCACCGCTTTGTTTCGCAACACAACCCTGGTCTCACCGACTCCGTCAATGAGCCGCTGCTTGCACCACGTTCTGAAGGCATCGCACTCCGCACCTCTTTGCTACACGCTACAATGATGTCATCAACTGCGTCGCTGCCTGAGTCGAACATCAACTGGCTCCTTCGCCGCATTGTGACCTGCCAGCACAGCATCGAGCACCGTCTCACCCTGCAATGCAAGCATTGCTCTCACCGCCTCTATCAACGAGCCAATGCTTGCAATTTGTGAGGACACCTCAAGCTGCAACGCTTCCATCTCACTTCACAACCTCGATGGTTGTCCCGGACAGGCCCGTACCATTGTGTCGGCCGCAACAACAAAAGGTAGTGTCTCTGAGTCTGTCAACGCTTTTGCTAACTTGTATCGACGCGGTTGGCAGGAATTGTTAGACTCTGTCATATTCAGTATCGCAGTAGCCTCAGACGGAGCTACAGAGTCGGAGGATAGGTATTCCCATGTTTTTCCTGCAATTTAAAGGTTATTTTGCACAGTTACTTTTTTCAAGAGTATTGTATGTTGGAGTTTGTCACTTTTGGTCTGGTTGGTTTAGATAAAGATTACTTATTTTTCCAAACCGGTGTGGTGTCCATTTGTAGTGTTTTCACTGTGTTACTGTATGCATGCACAAATACTTTACACACTGCCTCTGAGATAAGCCTGTCTGCTTGCATCCCCCTTACCCTGACTAGAAGCAAGGGTCCCTATTTTGACAAAGGTACCTACCTCTTCCAAATAGAGACCCCCATTTCTAACAGTCTGTAATTCTGATATTGGGAACACTGCTGAAACTGCACACTAGGCAGTGGTGGCTTCTGTTTAAGGTTTGTTACAGAAAGTACAAGAACAAACGAGAATGATAAGATTGAATTGACAAAGTAAGAATTTGCCTGAATGGTTTTAAGCGGCTAATCGTTGGGGGGCAGTTCAGATAATAAAATAGAACCTACCAAATCAAAATGGATGCCTTTGCAACCCTTTCAACAAACATTCAGATGGTCAGTAGAAGAGACCAAGGAGGCATAATGACTGTGAGTGGCCAGGGGTGGGATTGAGTAGGCTTTGCTCCACCTGGTAATACCTTCTGTTTAAATTCTGGTCAACTGGCAATTTGGAAACTTAACTTCTCAAATTAAACCTAGAGGGTCCATGATACATACAAACAGCCCCCTCCTTCAAAAATGTGTCAGAAATGTTAAGATAAGCTGTAGACAGTTTGATCCTTGCAGAAAATAATATGCCATTTGTATGTCATCTCATTAATGGAAAGCCCGCTTCATCACTTATTGATATTGGTGTTAACCAACCGGGTTTGAAAACCTCTTAGTTCCCCTCTCTTCATCTACTAGAGAAAAAAATTAATGTAAGTTGGCATTAAAAACACACATGGTCCTCATCCTGTTAACAGTTGTCTTATTCCTTGGGTTTGATTACAGAGTAACATAGCTGTATTCTGAGCCTCACCTATCGGGCAAACCTGTTGGATAGGTTTAGGAAAGTGGGTTTCGGTTGCAGTACTCCCCCACACTTTTTTCCTGGCTTAACTTTTACTGTAGAGTACAGGGTCCCTGTTAACCAGATTCCCAGTACCAGTGTTCTTTTCCTAAAACTGTACCACGAATGGCACAACTTCAGACTGCCCTGTAAGTCCCTAGTACATGGTATCTGTTGGACTTGGCCCATCTTGGTCAAAGTTCCCTAAACTTTTTGCCTTCCCCCTAGACCTTTTTTCTGATATAGTGTTGCCAACTTAGATTCTTTGGGCACTTTGCCACTGCTGATCAGTGTCAAAGTGCAAGTGCTCCCTATTTAAAGTGTAATGATAATTGGTTGTCCATGATTGGTATGTTTGCCTTACTAGTAAAGTCCCTAGTAAAGTGCACTATGTGTGCCAGGGCAGGTAATGCAAATGCTTGTAGTGGGCCTGCAGCACTAATTGTGCCTCCCACACAAGTAGCCTTAAAGAGAGTATTCAGGCCTGCCACTGCAGTGCCTGCACGCAGTTTGTTACACTGCCATGTTGTCCTGACAAGTGCACCCACTTGCCAGGCCTTACCCGTCCCTTTTTATTCACATCCGATACCCCTATGGTAGGACCGAGGTACCCCCTGGGCAGGGTGCAGTGCATGTGAAAAGTAGGACATGTACTGAGGTGTGTACTATGTCCTGGCAGTGAAATACTCTCCATTTCGTTTTTCACTGTTGAAAGTCCATCTTGCCCGTAGGACAGAATGGGGAGGCTGTGTAATATGTTTCTAGCCTATCTTCCTATAGCCGTAAGATAGAGAGGTGAAGTTTAGTATGTCTGAACTCACAATTTAATAACACATCTTTTTGTGAAGGTGGTTTTTGCATTGTGTGTTTAGGAACCGCGCTTTTAGAAGTGGCTGTTTTTTTGTGTTCTAACATTTCTGTGTGTCTCTGCCTGGTTGTGGATTGACTGTCTGGATATGAAAGTGATAGGATCTGGGGGATGTCTTGACCCAGGGAAGGAGGTGAGACAGCAACAGACTGACCTGCATCTGGAATGTAGGGGGAAGGAGTAGCCCCTGGAGGTGAAGAGGCCTGGGCTGCCGCCATAAAACCATGGTTCCATCTCCTGCTGGGTGATTGAAGATCCAGACGCCCACTAATCAAAGGAAGAAGGTGTCACTGGCAGGGAGACACCCAAAACTGGTTTGGACAGGGGTCAATGCCCCCTGAACACAAAGACTTCAAAGACATTTAGGGGTATAACTATGAGAGCTGAAGCCCCTGAACATTGGAATGTAATGGACTGTTCAAGGCTGTGTTCTGGGGCTGACCTGCAGTTTGCTACTTTAACCAAGGAGAGGCTTAAGGGGCATTGTTGTGTGCTGTGTCCCCCTGCTTGAAAGGACTTTGCTGTGTGCTGAGTCCTGTAGTAACTAATCCCCAAGGGACCAAGGAGAGCTGGATCACTGTTGTGGAAACTCAGGAACACAAATGTTTCCAGGTGTGTCTCAGCGACGCTGTGTGCTTTTTACAGCCTGAGACCCTCGTAAGAATTGCCCTGTGATCGTGGGCACCAGTAGTCCAAGTGAGTCTCAGCGATGCTGTGTGCGTGTGCTTTGTGCAGCCTGAGACCTTCGCGAGGATTGTCCTGTGATCGTGTGATCGTGTGAACCTGGAACTCATGTGTGTCTCAGTGACACTGTGAGCATGTGCTTTTTCCAGCCTGCGACCTTCGTAAAGAATTGCCCTGTGATCGTGGGCACCAGGATTCCAAATGAGTCTCAGCGATGCTGTGTGGGTGGGCTTTGTGCCGTCTGAGACCTTCATGAAGTTCGTCCTGTGATCGTGCGCACCCGGAGCTCAAGTGAGTCTCAGCGACTCTGTATGCGTGTGATTTCTGCAACCTGAGACCTTTGTGAGGATCGTCCTGTGATCGTGTGCACCTGGAATCCAAGTGAGTCTCAGGGACGCTGTGTGTGCGTGCTTTGTGCAGCCTGGGACCTTCGTGAGGACTGCGCTGTGATCGTGTGCACCTGGAACTAAAGGAAGTCTCAGCGGCGCTGGGTGTGTGTGCTTCGTGCAGCCTGAGACTTTTTGTGAGGATGGCCCTGTGACCCTGCACTCTCGGAGCTCAAGTGAGCCTCAGCGATGCTGTGTGCGTGTGATCTTCGTCATTGCCATCGGCCCAGACCGGCATCCCCAGAGCAGCTGTGCCGCCAGTCCAAACCTGCCTGTTGCCAAGAAGGGACCTTGAACCATCTACGTCGTTAGGGGATCCGACTTCCACTGCCCAAATCAATGAAGTTGCATCGGAGGCCCAGTCTCGAGGAGAGGAGCGCGAGGTCGCACCCCCTAGGTAACGCTAAGCGAGCGTTTATGTGTCTCCGCCTGGTGCGGGGTGGGGGCTCGGAGAGAAACGCTCTCAGCCTTTCCCATTCTCGCAGCGCAAGCCTCTGCTCATGCTCAGAAGTCCTCATCTTAGGTACCTCCCCCTCCGCATGGGACGACTCCTGGTGGCCAGAAGCCCTTGGAAAAGCACCCATCCCGACAGACTACGCTCGGAACCTGGGCGTCATCCTGGATTCCTCACTTTCAATGAACAGACAAGTCAACGCCGTCTCCTCATCCTGCTTCAACATTCTTCGCATGCTCAAAAAAACATTTCGTTGGATCCCCACCGAAACTAGGAAAACGGTCACCCACGCTCTGGTCACGAGCCGACTGGACTATGGAAACACCCTCTACGCCGGTACTACCGCTAAACTCCAGAAAAAACTCCAACGGATCCAAAACGCCTCAGCCAGGCTCATATTAGACATCCCACGTAAAGAACATATCTCTGGTCACCTGAAAAACCTCCACTGGCTTCCCGTCAATAAGAGGATCACTTTCCGGCTCCTAACCCACGCACACAAAGCACTCTACGAAATCGGACCAGAATGCCTCAACACACGACTTTCCTTCTACACCCCCTCCCGCCAGCTACGATCATCCACCCAAGCCCTTGCCACTGTACCTCGCATCAACAAAACCACCATGGGAGGTAGATCCTTCTCCTACCTGGCAGCTAAAACTTGGAACTCACTTCCCACTTACCTTCGCCTTACCCAGAACCACCTAGCATTCAGAAAGCAACTTAAAACGTGGATATTTGACAAGTAATTCCCCACCCCTCCTCAAGCGCCTTGAGACCCTATGGGTATGTAGTGCGCTATATAAATTCTCTGACTTGACTTGACTTGACTCATATCGCGGCCCGTACTTGCCAACGAGTGGCAGTACTGGGGCCGGAGAGTGGAGTTGCGCTTTTTGTTACACCATACACATATTGGGGGCAAATTTTGGCAGGAGCTTACTGCGAGTCAGCAGAGTGGCCTGGAGACTGTCCCGAGCACCGTGATTGGTGCCGGAGTATATTGTTTTGGGTATTACGAACTGCCTGAGGGTTGCATTACGCATTACATCAGTTTGGTATTACGAACTGCCTGATTTGTGCATCACGCATTGCATTTTTTCTGCATTATGAACTGCCTGACTGTTGCATTATGCATTGCATTATTTCTGCATAAGGAACTACCTGATTGTTGCATTACACATTGCATTCTTTTGCATAACTAACTACCTGATTGTTGCATTACGCATTGCATTTTTTTCATAATAAACTGCCTGACTGTTGCATTATATATTGCGTTACATTGCATAACAACCTACCCGATTGTTGCACTACGAACAGCATTATTTTGGCCTTATGAACTGCCTGGTTGTTGCATAACGAACTGCATTAGGTTTGCATTGCGAAGTGCCTGATACTTGCATTAGGAACTGCATAGCATTGCATTAGGACTGCATTGGACCATCTTGAATTGCTCATTAATACTGCAAGACCCTACAAGGGCTTGCTGGCCTAATAACCAGGCAGGTGAAATATTACTAATACGCATATGTTGGATTTTGATTGTGTGGTCTCATCGTATATCTTTTTATATAAACATATACTTGTTTTTTATGAAACTTGTGTGGAGTCCATTTGTGGTGCCATCAGTGGGTTACTGAAAGCATGGTTGCAAATACTTTACACATTTACCTTAGAGATAAGCCCAGCTGCTCGTGCCAAGCTACCGAGAGGGTGAGCAGGGACTATCTGAGAAGGTGTCCTTCCTTTCGCTGACTTAGAAGCAAGGGTCCCTATTTGGCATAAGGTACCTACCTCAGCCAACTAGAGACACCCAGTTCTAACAGTATCCCCGATACCTAGGGCATTGGCACTGAAGAGGGCCCCCAAGGGACCCCTCATCAAGGCTATGCAATCTGCCACTGCATCCTACATGCCTTGGTTTGTCCCTGCAGAGCTCAGAGGTCTGTTGGGACAATACCATTTCAAGGACTGTCTGAGGAACAGAGTACCTGTGTCATGTAAGCCTTATAGGTGATTCATGGGGCCTTAAATTTGATGCAGCTACTTACCAGAAGCCAGTGCAGTTTCTGAATTTCCTTTGCAACAAATTGGATTTTGGGAATGCCTCGGAGCTTCTGAAATGTCTGGCGCTTGTTAAGATGTTTTCCTGAAATTTTAAGTAAAGGACATTACATAAGTCTTACTTAGATAAAAATATGGGTTAATCACAGTCTTCTTGGTGTGGACAGGAATGTAGGGCAAGATGTTTTTTATTGATATGAGTAGATAAAAACTAAAGGAGGTGATAGCGTTGACCTGCTGCCCGAAGATCAATTTCTCATCAATTAATACCCCAATGTTTTCTGCCTTGGTCAGCTGGATGGGTACGAGGCCCAGTTCCTTCGGTCACCAGGTGGGGGTCCAGGCTGGAAAGATGTTTCTCAGCAGAACCACCTCGGTTTTACCTGAGTTTAATTTCAAGCAGTGCTTACTCATCCAAGTACTGACAGCTAGCATGGAGTGGTGGAATTGAGCCGGGATTTTGGTGCCATTATTGATGGCTAACAAAACAATTTGAGTGTCGTCGGTATAGGAAGTCAAAGACAGGTCAAATAATCTGATCGGATTAGCCAACTCAGTGACGTAGATATTAAATAGTGTAGGGCTGATTGATGAACCCTGAAGAACCCTACACGCAAGTGTGAAGGGAGAGGATTCATAATGGCCCAAAGCCACTGATTGTTGTCTTTCTGTAAGAAAGGAAGTGAGTAAGGTTAAATCTTTCTCTTTGATCCCCAAAGTACTCAAATGGCTCATCAGCAGCTTGAGGTTGACAGTGTTGAATGCTGATGACAAATCAAGGAGGAAAAGTGCTGCCACTCCATCGCTATCCATTGCAGCACTAATTTCCTCGGTGTCTTTGATCCAGGCCGTGTCAGTGCTGTGCCCTGACCTAAAGCCAAATTGAGTCTTATCAAGAAGTTGATTGTCATGTAGATAGTTGTCTAACTGAGTATTCATTAGCGGTGGGTGGAAGTTGCGTAATGGACGTTCGCGGAGAGGCACGGAAATTGAACCAATTTCCGTGCCTCTCCGCAAATTTCCGTATGCGCGGGAGCCTGCGCATGCGCATTCCTTGCCAGGAATGCGCATGCGCAGGCTCCTGCGCATGCGCAGTTTCAAAGAAGAAGGCGCGATAGACAGGAAGAGATGTCCCCACGATAAGGTAAGTGTTTTAACTCTTATTTCAGCTTTAATCTTTTTAATATTGCGGGTGGGAGGCGGGCGGGCGGTGGGCGGACATTTCCGTTCCACCTCCGAGTTTGCGGAAATTTGCCTGGTTTTCCGCCTTCTTTGCGGAAGGCCGAAAGGGCAAATTTCCGCACATTCCTTGGGCGGAACGGAAATGTCTGCCCAACCCTAGTATTCATAACCTTCTCAACTATTTTAGCAGGAAATAGGAGGCGTGAGATCGGGTGGTAGTTGTGAGGTTTTGCCAGGTTCAGATTGTGTTTCTTTAAAAGAGGTAGTACAGAGGCCTTTTTAGAAGGGAAGACTCAAGTACTAAATATGGAGTTAAAAATGAGTGATGCCTTTATGTTCAGGGGCCTGTTTAAGAACCGAAGAAGGGCAAGGGTCATGTGGAGAGCCGGACTTGGCCTGGTTAATCATATTGGCTATCTGATGCACGGTTACCAGAGAAAATCCTGTGAAAGAGGATATTATGGACTTGGTCTGAAACTCATTCGCTCTAGCAACAGATGAGGTAGATAGCTTGAATTTAGAATGTGGTCCTTTACAAGGTTTTTGCAATACTAATGTTACCATATGAAGAAAATGAGAAGGACCATTACCATCATTGCAAAAGCCTTGTGATTGTGGAAAGGTTACACTGCTGTTCTTCTGAATAACCAAACTCTGAATGTATCTATGTTCTCTGTAAATAGATGTCGTAAAGATTCTCTGATTGACAGTAATTCCTTGATTACAAGCTGTGCCTAATATACTGGGATATTTGTCACACCTGGTAAATACGAATACCCTGGTGAACTACTTCAACTTGGAACTCGACATAACATGCAGAACGGATTTTATCCTTGAATTTTTAAACAAGGACTAAAGTTTAAAGAGGATTATGAAGGATGTTCCTAGAGTACAAATAATCGATTATCTAAGGGCTGTTTTAAAAAATGTGTAAACATTTGCGATGGCAAGAGACTCCGTGATGTACGGCCGCCATTGCACCGTTCTTTGGTTCAGGGAAACATTTTGGTTCCTTTCAAATGCACCCGGTGAAACTTTCCCCGATGATCTGAGTTGAAATAGCAACAGTAAACAGTAACAGTATAAAGCAAGCCAACACCCACCTCCCCATCCTTGCCCTCACCATTTACATGTATTTATCTAGCGACTTTGGAGAACTTATGTTTCAAAAGGAACACACAGCTGAGCTGGAATATGGCAATATTGTCTACTGTTACATAGACTGCAGAGGGGATGCACACAAATGACAGGGCCTCTTGCTCTACTGATCTTGTATACCTATTTTGGACTGAATCAGAAGGCAAAGGAACGAAATACGAGGAACGAACTATTGTCAATAATTAAATATACCATGTTTTATTTCTTCAAGTCATATCGATTACAGCTCAACCGCATACAGGGGTGTAAGGCAGGCTCCTGCCGCCCTTTTGGTGCGGGTAGGGAGGAAGGGGAACTCTCCTGGGGGCCCCAATGCTTCATGTGGCCCTAATTTAGTTCAAGTTCAATCAACATCTGTGAGATATGGAAGACTCAGCGGCCCCATTTCACATTTCAAAGGAGGGCCCTATCATTTTTGCGTTATGCCACTATCTGCAGTGTACTGCTTTCCTCCCTTGTCCCAGTGAAGCTCATTTAATGAATGAATATGGAAAGAAATGTGCTCCTTCCCAGAATCCTTAGTGAGTGTCCACAGGACGTGAGAAACCGAGCAGGGGTTTGTCTGCTTACCCACTACGCGGCGAAATGAGTCTGGGGTGAAACCAACTGTTGTACCAGACCGTCTCTGGAAACAGTGTTCACAGGAGGTCAGACCTCGGGGATTTGGCTAGAAAAGGCGGATTATGTCATTTTTCAGGGACGTCAGCCCTGTACCTTGATCCAATAATCTGTTTAAATCGTTCACTTCTGCTTTCCCTTCTGTGTATTGTGAGGCCCTAAGCGGCGTGCACAGAATTCACCTCACGCCAATATTTCCTTCTTCAGGGGCCATGTCTTTCTCGATGGCATCAAGTGGAAAGAAGGGAGCTTTTGTTATACCTGTCACTGTGCAAGCAGTGAGCCTTCTGACTGCGAAGGGCAGGCCAAGTGAAATCGGAGTAGGGCCAAAAATCTGAAAACTTTTTTTACCCAACATCCGCACCTTTCAAGAACATGAATGTGCATTTGTTCCTCCAATGGAATATATTATATCCCATCTGCTCCCTTAAAGCGCATGATTTTATGAAGAGGACCATAAAATTCTAGTAGAGAGCCATTTAGTAAGGATATAATCTGACCCTTACACAGCTCCAGCTGTTCTTGTAAAAACTAAGAATAAGAAGCCTATACAAAGAGCGACATTTGCTTTCGGCAGGCAGGAAACTCCCAGGGAGGTGAGTTTGTGTGTTACTTATTGGAGGGAGAGGGGTGATTCGAGCTATCGCTGCCTCATTCATTGACGGATCTGTAAGAATTATAAAAGAATGCCAAGTGAACTCTGAGGGATTGATTGTGAGTGTTTCCTGTGGGACGTGATAGTAATCGCATCTGATACAATCTGACCCCGAGGTGTTCGAAATGCATCAATGATCATGGTAGTTGCAACCAGGGTCTAACTGGGAACCCAAAGCAGCACTGGTAACTTTCTTGGAGCAGCCCTTAGTGAAGCACGGCTTGGCCCGGGAGGCTGGAAATGCTTGCTGGCTGCTTTTATTACTGGGGTCCATAATGCATCACTGCTACAAAACTACTCCCCCCCCCCGAAACAAAACAGGCCCCCAGCACTGCAAAACAGGCCCCCACCCTTCCAGCCTCCCAGAGAAACACCCGATGCCCAGTAGAGCAAGTATGGCCCTGGTTGCAACCCCCACCCGGGCTTACCATGCTCCTGTCAAGTCAGGCAAGCCCCACTGCTGGAATGACAGATGGTGCAAGGTGCAAATTCAGGTAGCAGACAGGTTGCCAGGAGGGCAGGAAGTGGGGTAGAAGCAAGGAGAATGGAACAGTCACCTGAACACTTTTGGTCCTGGTGAGCAACAAAGTCTTATATACTGGAGAAAAGTATTGCAAATTTTTGAGGCAGAGACTTTAGTGCCTCATTTATTATAAGTGTTGCTTTGCTGCATGGAAGTAGCGATGCAACATTTCTCAGTGCGCCCTCCTTGCAACACCATTGATGCGTCATATTTACAGTATGACGTATCATGTCACAAGGAATGAGATATACGTTAGTAGTACTGACGTATCTGTCGGCGCAAAGGTCGTGCATTGCTGGAGTTGTGTCTGAAGCTTGACGCAACTCTAGCAATATTCCTTGCACATCGGGCAAGCCCCATGTGTAAGGGCCAGCGTCACCCTTATGCCTGCCATGAGGCAGGCATAAGATATTGGCCCAGTGGCATCTTAGAAGTGGCGCACTGAAGTCTGATAGATTTCACTGCACCACTTCTACGAGGCTTGGATGAGGAGGAACGCCCACATTGCATACATTATACCTGAGGCAGGTATAACGTAGCGCAGGGGTTTCCGAAGTGACGCATCTGCCTAGATGCGTCACTTCGTAAACACAGCGCAACATGAAGCATTATTTATGTGGATGCTGCGTCACTAATAGTGATGCAATGGTGTGTTATGACCCGATTTTTGCCAATAAACAGGTCATGCAGACACATCCCCCTTGGGATCCAAAAATACAACACTCTACAATACTTACCCAAGGCAGGAATAAAACTAAATCTCATACATGTCTTCGCTTTCCAGGAGAACTAACAACAATTTCTCTGACGACACGTGCAGCCTAGGAGTGAATTTCACCATCCTCTCTATAACAGAATACTCCTCCAGAGAAAACACCACATACGTACATACAATCTCCTGCCACAAGGAAGAGACCAATTGGTATATTCTGGGGTGGATTTATCAGTAATATACGATACACGGTAGGCCCCTCTATACCATTTCTAGCCAACAACCGACTAACAATTAGACGATTACTAAACGCAATCAGGAAAACATATGTAGAAATATATGTATATAAATGTATGGAACCTGAAAATAAAGTTATAGTAAGCAAGAATAGTAGGAGAACTGGAAATTAGTGGAACACCGCACCAACTGTCTGTCCATCCAGTTTCCACTTCGCCTAAGGGGAGTCTGGTTCTTTGGCCGAAACAGGAGACAGTAGTGACACTATATGCCCAACCGCCACAGCTGCACGTCTGCCCTGTGATTAACTTCCACTAGACACAACCCAGACACCTCCTTTAGTACCAGTGGAAACGTAATACGAAGCTCCTAGTGAGCCTTGCCCCCTTTTCCCATCGGAGTACCACTCCGCACCAAGGCCACAGCTTCAACTGGCCAGGCGTCTGTTATGACTTCAGAGCAGAGCGAGCACATACTTCAGACAAGATCCAGTTCTTTCTGGTCAGCAAAGTGTGAAAAACAAGTGAAAAGCAAAACATGTCCTTCTCACCTAGTGAAGCTCAGACAATTGAGACAGCTCAGAAAATGGAGTCACTCGAGTATAAGCCTCTATTCACGTAAAAGAGCAAAATTAGTATGCAAGATGACATGAGAGCATGCTGAAGCCACTAGCAAGCACTGCCGTTAAGCAAGATAAAGTCAGAAACAGAAAGGGAGATAATCAAACCCTACTTTGCAACTTATTCTTACTAGGCAGACCTACACATTACTATATTATGTTAAAATATGCTAAATAAGACTGAGATGGTGATGGGCGACAGTCATTATCAAACTATTTATCCACATAAATGGCACATTCATTACACGGTGGCACAAAAGTGATGCAGGGGCACATAAATAAGCCCCTTAATATCTCTGGGCAGCCACATAAAGGGGCGGACCTCTTTGGATAGGTTACGAAATTGTAGGACCCCTGAGCCGTCACTGGTAGCATGGACAAATATAGAACAGTCTTACTTGTTCAGTAGCCATTTCTGCATTGTTGCTCAGTCTGCGAGTGCGATGCAGAGAGCAATTGATACATTCAAGTTTCCCAGTGCTGAGGAGGTGGGTGTGCTTACAGTATGACATCATCAACAGGTAGTTTCTTTGAAAGACACCTCTGAGGTGATGCGGAGATCAGCAGTAGGTGCGGCCTAGCCATTCCATGCAGATACTTTGGAGATATAGATACTTTTAGAAATTCCATGAGGCTTTTCACTAGAAAGCGGCTTCTGATTAGTCTTCCTGGGAATTGCCATTTGGTGAATGGTAGGGGTGAGAGGTGGAAGCGCAGCTTCTAATGTGAGAGGTAAGAAAGCAGGATCTCAGCACAAGTCTTCACTCCAGGTACATAAACAAAAGAAAGAGGAAACTCTTAGCAATAGGGACCCCTTATACCTACCTTGCTCCAGAGAGGACTGCCAACCAGAAAACAACAGTCTCAAGGAAAGGTAGGCTATTTTAATCTAAGTGCAGTCGGAATACAACACATGAACTCTCACCCTCTTTACCAAAAACCTACAATGTGATCAGAAGATGGTTGGGTTCCAGGATTGTTTGACAATCTGTTCTAGTGGATGCTAAAAACCTGCCAGTATTGTCATGTTACATGATCCTGTCTAAACACTTTTCAAGCTTTTATATGCGGAAGACCCAACATTCCCCCAAAATGACTGATCTCATGATCAATTATTACCTCTGGATGATTTACTGAAAGGAAAAATAATGGCTATACGGAGCACCTTCAGGAGCCCTTCCAGTGACCTGGGAGCATACCAGCTCGGTCACCGCCGCTGTTGTCTTACTGGGGGAGAGCCACAAACATCACCTGCCTAGGGAGCGGGACTGCGAGGACCAGAAGTGCTTGCGCCGTCCACCGCGCGCACCTGGTTCCTCTTCCCGCCCCCTTCTCCCTCCGACCTTCCTGCAGGCTACATAGACTCCTCGCGGCCCCCACTGGCGCGGGTGCCGCTCGTGATTTGCATCAGAGCGTGGATTTTGTTCTGGCCGTACTTGGGACACTTTTGCACTACGGAGCACCTTCAGGAGCCCTTCCAGTGACCTGGGAGCATACCAGCTCGGTCACCGCCGCTGTTGTCTTACTGGGGGAGAGCCACAAACATCACCTGCCTAGGGAGCGGGACTGCGAGGACCAGAAGTGCTTGCGCCGTCCACCGCGCCCACCTGGTTCCTCTTCCCGCCCCCTTCTCCCTCCGACCTTCCTGCAGGCTACATAGACTCCTCGCGGCCCCCGCTGGTGCGGGTGCCGCTCGTGATTTGCATCAGAGCGTGGATTTTGTTCTGGCCGTACTTGGGACACTTTTGCACTACGGAGCACCTTCAGGAGCCCTTCCAGTGACCTGGGAGCATACCAGCTCGGTCACCGCCGCTGTTGTCTTACTGGGGGAGAGCCACAAACATCACCTGCCTAGGGAGCGGGACTGCGAGGACCAGAAGTGCTTGCGCCGTCCACCGCACGCACCTGGTTCCTCTTCCTGCCCCCTTCTCTCCTCCTCTATTTTAACTCCGCCCCTAACGCGAACGCGGGACGCGCGCGGACGAAGAAGCGGGCGAAGACTGGGCAAAGACTGGGCCGTTTCAGGCCGTTACAGACCGATTAAGACCGGACCGGGCCATTTCCCTTGGCTGTATCTGCCACGGTACCTTAAATTATTAGTGCTTGGTTAAATCTTTGCCTACTATTTTAAATTATGTCTGTTCGTGAAACACGAAGCAAGTCCACTAAAAATGGGAAAAAGCCCACAGGGACCCTGGACGACTTCATCACAAGGACTAGCTTATCTATTGACAATGAGATCACTAAACTCCAGCATAGAGTCTCCCTGGAGTTAGAGTCTGCAAGAAGGCTGTCAACAGAATTAGCACTAAGAAAGAAATCCTCATTAGGTAGTATTGCAACCGCCAAAACTCCAGAGCGCACCTCTGGCCCTGCACCAATTATCACCTTGGCCGAGGTGCATCCTATTCCTGAGGACTTAGCCTCCTCTGTTAATTACGAAGTAGACTGCCCAGGGTTATTCGTCAGTGTCGTGTCTGAAAATATTCCATCCTCAGATCCACTGATTGAGACCATTGAGGGGGAAAAAGTGTCAGGGGAAGCAGCTCTGAATAAGTCTCAGGGAGCTGCTAAGACAACACCCAAACAAAAGCGTAAACGTAAAAATCTATCTGTGTACGCCAGAAAAAAGGCTAAGGTAGCCTCAAGCCAATGTATCACAGGGGGGGTTCCTCAACAATCTATTGTCATTGCTACTAATGGGTCTGATCAGACGCCCCCTAATGCACAAAGTAGTAATGACATTACAGAGACACTCAATCCGGACTTAAGGGTAGACAATTCTGTAGAGGAGGGCGAGAAAACTTCTATCTCTATGGATACCTTACAAGGGGACAGGGAAGAGTTTCTGAAAATGGTATGGGAAACGCTTAAAACACTTCTCAGGCCATTAGAAGTCAGGCTAACTGGCATTGAAAATCAATTACTTGAGGTGGAAAATAGGGTCATAACGTTAGCAAGTCTAAGCCTTAATGGCAATGATATTTCCACACATGCTTCGATTATGGCCCCCGTGGTATTCTCGAACACAAATCCCCCTAGCGTACAGCATCAAAAAGAGGGAGTAGTAAAAAACACAAATACTAACCCAACAGTAAACACCCAAATAAAACCTATCATCACACCCTCGAACGTGCCATCGGATAACACAACTAATAAATCTTTACCGATGGGTTCTGTACAAAGTAAAAAATCTCAGCTAGCAAATGTTGCTGCCACTCACTCCTCTGCGCCCAAGACTCCTGTCCTGCAGAAGTTCTCAACATCTACTATACCTTCTAACAAACACGCTACCCAGGGCCTTAATAAACCCTTGGCTGATAGATCTTTTGCCAATAGAATAAATTCACATAATTCCCAACCAGTCCATGCTTATAACAACTTTAAGGGAGGATATATCGACCTGCCCCCTGATGCCAGCCCCTTTGTCATTGTCCTTACTGGGGTACCCGAATTAGAAAATCAATATGAAGAGAATTTCTCATCCCTAAAAAACAAGGTGATTTATTGGTTAAATTCAAACAAACCAATTCCGAACCATACGAAAAGTAAAATTCTCATGGTCCGTAGGGTACCATGGGTTGGTCCAACTATAAAGTCAACTCCAGGCAACTGTATAGTTGTTTCATTTGAAGAACCCCACAGTGCTGACCAGATTTGCGCATGGAAATCATATGGAGATACATCACCCATTATAGCTAGACCCCTATCGTTTTTCTATCCCCCACCAAGGCCCTTAAACTACGGGACTAGCAGGAACACTCTTAATCAACACTATGGCTATGCGTCAAATCTGGCAAGACAGACCGACCGAAATATGTGGCCTGGAATCCCCACTTTCAACAGGTTCAGCTGCCTAGATGCAGTTGACTGACTTGAGACCATGCCAAACTGTATCTCAAAGTTATATGACACCTATTGCACATCGGGTGTTGGGCGCATTTATTCTAGTCTAGGAAATAGTACTCAGAATACGAAAAGCTATCCAGTAGTAAACCTAGTATGCCACTATATGCACGAGGGTTGCCTTGGTGGAAAAACTAGTACTGCAGCAGGGGCTTTGGTTACCAATGTAGGGAATCAAATAGCCGATTCACAGCTAGACAGAGTAGCTCCTCCGTTGGTTCCAGTGTCGCCCATTGTTGACTGTGATTCTTCCGGTAGTGGCCCAACCCCAAGGTTGCACTTCCTGTCATGGAATATTGCTGGAGTAGGCAAAAATCTGAAAGACCCCGAATGGGCAGACTATGTCGACTCCAGTGATCTCTGCCTACTGCAAGAAACATGGGCCATGGATATTCCGCACAGGATGGGATATAAAACCTTTGGTAAAGAGGCAGTCCAGTCTGAAAGGGGAAGGCCATCCGGGGGTTTGATCATATGGCTCAAAATTACTTTAGCAATAAGGGTTGAACCCATAGATACAGGAAGCCCTGACATCTTGGCCTTAAAAATTGTCACTGCAAAGGGGTGCGAATATTATATTGTTAATGTGTACAACAGACCCATAGGTCGTTCCAGGGTTTCTCCTACTTTGGAAATCCTGGACTCCTTTTTGAAAAGGGTGGTCGGCGACGTTCCTGTAATCCTGGGAGGTGATTTGAATTGTAACTTCGAACCGATCCTTGGGATTTCTGATGTCTTTGAGGATGAAGACCAAGCCTACAATATTCCCCAGCTTGAAACTTCGAATTACGCTCAATGCACTACCTTGGCGGTCCAACTACTGAGTCTAACAGTTGACCACGGTCTCAGAGCATGCAATGGCCGCCTTCCATCCGATCTAACCAAACAGCCAACTTTTGTGAAATCAAAAAGTAGGCTAGACTTTATTCTTGTCTCATTAAGTATCTGGCACTTTATGATTGATTTTAAAGTAGCAATCAGGGAGGAGAGCGATCACTATCCTTTGGAACTTTATATTGATGCATACATGCTCTGTGACATCTCTGCCTCTATATCGAGTGAGATTGGATCTGGTGAAATATGTGAACATGTACACATTAACAATAACAGACGTGCTTAAAAATGGCCACATCTCTTAACTGAAGGAAAGACCCTAGCATCAGTCTACTCACTTTTTGGTACGACTTTCGCGCCTATAGTTGGACAACCCTTCTTACCTGATAACTATGATCATTTTGTTGAATTACACAAGGTCTTTTTTAATGAACTAAGAACCTACATGTCCAAAATGCCGAGGAAAAAGCAACAAAATGTACGAGTGGGATGCCACGGGAAACTTTGGTATGATCACTCATGTAGGATGGCCAAGAGGAAGCTCCTAAATGCTATTAAAAACAACTCAAAAGAAGATGTAAGACTTGCAAGGGAAGAGTACAAGTATGTCCAAAAAGTTTCAAAAAAATCATGGGAAGAGTCGATCTGGGCTGATATGTTAATTGCTGCAAAACTAAAAGATAATGTTGGCTTTTGGAGGTTGGTTGCAAATGGGGGGCATGCAGGAAGAGTTGTGAAGGACACGTTCCTAGATGAATTGACATGGGTGACACACTTTACATCTCTGTACAAACAATATGATAGTGGTGTTGAAGAGATTCCATGGTCACTTCCACCCCCTGAATGTCTAGACTTCACCCTGGATGAAACAAAAAGGGCAATTAATGAACTAAAAAACAGTAAAGCTCCCGGCCCTGACAAAATACCGGGTGACCTCTACAAGCATGAAACTGAAGTTTGGGCTCCTTACATAAATCGCTTGTTCAATGCCTTGTCCAAGAATTGTAAATTCCCTGATAGCTGGCGTGCTGCAGAAGTCGTCTTAATCTTCAAAAAGGGTAATAGATCTGTTCCCTCGAACTACAGACCTATTAGCCTAATGGACACCCTACAAAAACTCTATGCCAAGCATCTGTTATATCGGTTAAATGATTGGTTGGAGGAGTCAGCTCTAATTTCTAAATTTCAGGCAGGCTTTAGGTCCAAGACCAGTACCTTAGATCAGGTCTTCAGATTTTGCTGTATATATTGGAAGTATGTACATATCAGGAAAGGTCATTTGTATGTAGCGTTCGTAGATCTGAGAGCGGCTTTTGACCTTGTCCCACGCAATTTGCTCTGGAGATCCTTAAACAAAGCCGGCCTGCCAGGGAGTCTTCTGGTACAAATAATTGAGCTACACGCTAGAAATCATGCCAACATTAGATGGGGTCCAAATGGTGAATTGACGCGTGATATTCCAATCGAACGCGGTGTCCGGCAAGGATGCGTCTTGGCCCCCACCTTATTTTCTATTTTTGTCAATGATGTTCCTGATCACCTGAATGCTTGTAGCAATGATTCACCACAGCTTAACGGAGAGAGAGTGCCTGCGTTGCTCTTCGCGGATGATACCATCTTAATATCCCAAACTAAGAAGGGACTCCAGGCACTCTTAAACTCCTTTAGTAGCTACTGTGTGATCAAAGGGTTAGAAATAAATGTTGACAAAACCAAATGTATGGCATTGAACCCTAGTAAACCGGACAGAGGTAATTTGACTTTGAATGGCCAAACTTTAGGAACTGTCGACAATTTTTCTTATCTGGGGGTGGTACTCGATTCCAAGCTATCATGGAAGGCCCAAATCGAGAAAAGTAAGGTGTCATATGCTCAAAATGTCAAACCAATAATTAATAAGTTGAATGCTAGTACAAGCAAGAGTGTAACACCTGTACTTGAACTCTTTAAATTTAAAATCCAATCTGCCGCCCTATATGGGGCTGAGATATGGGGACCTTGGGCTAGGGAGAGCTTTCAAGGATTGGACAACAAATTCATGAGAACAATTGTAAGGGTTCCCACTAGCACACCACTAATTCCCCTCCAACTTGATCTGAATTTTAAACGAACTGATCATCTGACCATCATAAGACCGCTAATGTTCTGGATTAGGATCTGGTCCACCCCAGAATTGTTAGACTACAGGAATAGCCTTCGTGAGGTATTGAATCTTGACTCTTTTAACTCCATCTTATGGTTTGGGCATATCCAAAAATGGCTTTCATTGCTGGGCCTGTATTCATTGTGGGAAAACCCAGACAACTTACCACCCTTTGCCAATCCCATGGTAAAGAGAGCCTTCTGGTCTTATATGAATAATAGGGTTGTATATGGAAGTAAAATTGGGACCCTAACCCAAGATTTTTTATCTTTTAAAGATGAACCCTGTTTTGAATCCTGTTTGGACGAAATAGAGCCCCCCGTTGCTAAGACTCTCTACTTGAAGTTCAGGTATGGGAATCTTATGTTGAATTCTAATATAGAACGTTGGTCAAAGAAAAAACTGGAATGTTTGAATAACAAAAGTGGGATATGTCCTATGTGCTCAGTTTCTTGTATGGAGAACGAGGTCCACATGTTGTTTATATGCAAAGCGTATTTAAAAGCTCGGAAAAGATGGCTAAAATCCACGTGTGTACTCCTAGGAACTAGATCTTGCCTCACAGCATATAGGATCTTAAAAACTAATACTGCTCAGTTTATTGTATTCAGTATTAGTAGGTTCCTTCATTCAGTGTATATTGTTCGGAAGAAATCGGGTCAGATGCTTTGAGTAGGGCCATTCTAAAATCTACCTCCGCTGCTAAATGAATTATGCTCTAAAAAAATGGATGAAAAATTAATTTTGCTCGTGATTTTGAAATTGTTTTAAATGAATTGATGTATGTATATCGTTATGATTTTTTGTTTTATGTATGTATACATGTGTGTCTTTTATGGCCAACTGGCCGAAATAAATAAATAAATAAATAAATATTGTAAGCAATATTCCCAATGGAATTCAAGAATATTACGTGCTAAAGACAGAGTACAGATACATGCATTGCAAACAGTCCTTCTTCCCTGAGACCCAGTTTACCATACATCCAAATGTTCTGTCTTCTAGATTTGGAAGTGAACCCTCCCACACACTTCTCTTAGTTAATAGATTGTTAAACAAAAAATTATACTGTATTGCAAAATTGGGTGGTGCATATGTAGTTTCCTTGGGAATGACCACTTTTTGAGGCCTTTCTGCACTGGTCCGGTAGGTAAGCAGAAGTGTTGTAGAGCTCAACTAGCTTTCACCTTTTATTTGGGAAGGAGACTTTAAGAAGGCCTGTGGATTGTAAAAGAGAAACTGTATTTTTCAGTTGAGGAGAAGGACCGAAAGAAGGTAAGCTTCATGAGCGTGTATCAAGATAAGAAGTGTCAGAGGCAGAGCAAAAAAAAACAAGAGGGAGTCTCATAGTTTCACTTTTGCCACAAGTTCAACACACGCACACACACACAGAACAGCATTTCAAAAACACACCTCTCTCTATTACAAATAGCTGAGTAGTACTAGTCCTCAGACTCTTGGTTTACCTTTGAACTGAAGCAAATACTTGAGAACTTCTTGCCTCTTGTTGTGGATGAGGTAGTCCTGCAGCTCCCACCCCTGAGCTCTTCCATGATACTCCTCCTGTCCTGGGTGACTCCTACTAACTCCATACCAAACCAGTCATCATCATCATCATCATAAATTGCAAGGACCTAAGCAAGATAGACGTGGAGTGCAGTGCATTGCTGTTGAAGAACAAATAGAGAATTAAACAGAACTGCTGTATTTTGCATAGGCTTTTGTTTGATAACTAAAGTGAATCTTCTGGTGTGAGAAGACCGAGAAAAAAAGGAGAACACCCATGCAATTAATAAAATCTGGCTAAGTGTGAAGATTTTTATTTTTATCTTTATTTTCAATGCAGCATAATCCTTAAATTATCCTTCTTCATTAAAAAAATTCTCTTTATCTTTATGCATTTACATAAAGTGCATATATACTTCTGAATTCATAAAGACGGGAGATCTATAAACATGAAAAGTGCATACAAAGTTAATAATAATAATAATAATAGGTAGTAACGTGCTAAAACCATCTTATCTAATTCATACATCATAAATCATTTTAACCCACCACTGATGTAATTTAATTCCAATTCTTCCATATTATATTCAGCTTCACTACCGACCCCACCAATTTTGAATATAAAGTTTTCCGCCTGAAGATTTTCTGCATTTTAAGCAGCCATTAGGAGATTGTCAATATCGTCTCCGATTTCCTATTGGCAAGGATTAATGATCTTTCTACCAAGGCGGCGATGAAGACGAACTGTCGATGGCCAGTAGTGACATTGGGAAAGAGTTCATGTGACAGACTTCTTCCAATTTCTGCAAAGACATTCTGCCAAAAATTAGTTAGGTGGGTGCACCTTAAGACTATATGTGTCCAGTCCCCATTTGTTTGTCTGCACCTAAACACCTGGGATCTGCCACCGTATAGAGTTTATGGAGTCTGGCAGGGGTATAGTAACTCATCCATTTACTAACAAAAGCCATCCTTTTTTAAATTAGCTACTCTTACTGCTTTACAACTGATTCTGTTAAATCCCTGCATTGTTGGAACTTAAGGTGGCAGTCAGTAGATGTGATTTTTTTTCTTAGTGATCTAAAACTAGTTACTTTATCTCTACAGATTTAAATAGCTTATACCTGTTCCCAAGCCCTTTAGTTCTAAGTATTGAATGGGCTTTCCCAAGTTGAGAACCATTACAATTTTCTGAGGTTCTTAAGCCTGAGGAGAATTTCTTAACCTGAATACAATTGAAGAGGAAAAGCATGTTTGTATTAGTGTTCTGTTCTCTGATTTCCTGCCAAGATAAGATATAGTTTTTTTAAAAGTCTTGTAATTTATGGAACCCAAGTTTAGCCCACTGACCACAATTCTGAGTAGACCACTGTGGCCCTAAGGGGATGCACTCTACTAAAATCAATTGAGGATGCAGCCAGGGTATTCAGTGGCCTTCCCAAATCTTTGGAAATGAGATGTTATAACTCTGGGGATCTTATAACATTATTTTTTCAGTAATTTGGGAATTTGTAAAAAAGGAGCAAGGCCAATCTCATATTCCTTAAGCATTAGAGTCGGGGGAAAAACTGGCAGACAGCATGTCAAATAGGTTGTTATAATTCACCCAATTATTAAGTGAAGCTTGATTGTATAAACGGAAATTAGGTAAAGCGGGAGCACCATCTTCAACATCCAGATGAAAAATTTGTGGTGTCAATCTAGGTGTTTTTGCTTGCCATTTGAAATATCTTATTTCTGAATTTAATTGATCAAAAAAAGATTGAGGGACCTTAATCATAATATTGGAAAATAGGAATAGAAACAAAAGGGGAATATTAATTTTAATAAGAGCAACTTGTCCCTTAATTGTTAAGGGAAGATTCCAACACTTAAAAAGATTACGCATCTTATTAGGTTTAGAGATAAAATCTAGGGACAGTAAGTCCTCCAAGTGAGAGGTTATACATATCTCTAAATACCTTATGGGCTACGTCATTGAGTAATGGCACTAATTAGGAGGGGTAATATATCAGGAGAGCAGTTAAAAAGTAGAGCTTCTGACTTTGCATGTTTCATTTTATACCCCCAATTGCCGTAAATTCACTTATTTTAGAGCAAGTTCTCATTACGTTGTTTACATTGGCAGCCAAATACAGGGCCATATCATCTGCAAACAACTTAAGCTTTGTGGATCCAGGGACAGGAGCTGGGAACGTATGGGCTTGCCTAATGACACAAGCCCGTAGTTCAATAAACAGGTAAAGGAGCGTTGGAGATAGGGGACAGCCTTGTCACGTCCCTCGGCTAATAGAAATAGAGCCGGCCATATTCCCATTAACAATTACAGAGGCCTTTGCATCACACTACAGATTTTTCACTACTTAGCAGAATTTAAAGGAAATCACAAATGTAATCATTATAGTGAAAAGCACATTACACTGCATTCTGTCGAAAGCTTTTTTGGCATCTTGCATTATTATTGTTGCTTTGATTATATTAGTGCTGAAACAGTCAATTGATTGAAGTAAGTAATGAGTATTAAAAGCCAAGAGCCTACCTTGCACAAAGCCATTTTGCTGACAATGTATAAGAGAGGGAGTAACTTGTACTAATCGATTTGCAAGACATTTTTAAAAGATCCTGTAGTCGACAGTCAGTAAGCTTATTGGGTGATAAGAGTTTACTTCTTCCTCTGGTTTCCCCTTCTTAGCGAAGCTAATCACTGCAGCTTGAGTAAAAGTGTCAGACACAGCATCACTTTTTAGAATCCCATTAAATAATGATCTCAAAAGGGTATTCTGTTGGAAAGAGCATATCTTATAGACCTCAATTAGGATCCCATCAAGCCTGCATGCTTTGGCAGATGATGATGTATTCACTGCCTGCCTGACTTCTTCAGATGTAATATTCAGCAAGTAGGGATTCTCCCTGTTGAGTAGGTAATGTGGGGCAATTAATCCTATTTAACTAGCTTATAGCTTCCTCTGAACTCACACACACAACACACACATCACGCAAACATTACAAGTGTGAAAGAGTTTATCATCACCAACAGGCAAAAAGAAATCGGTGCCCATCACTCAAGCCCTAAACAGTGAAAATCAATAATCATCTTAAGAAATTTCTCATATTACGGTTCAACACACACCCTCCCTGAGTGTATGCCACCACATGAATCATCAATCAACTTAAATCATCACTCATGCAATCAGTCACTGACCGTTGCAATAATGGAAGTTACCTCATCCAATCCAAGGCAAGCATGGATAGTTCAAGTGTTGGGTATTCAATCATCATTGATGCAGGTAATGCATTGGAATATGGTATTGTCAAGCAGTCCTGTACGTAATAAATGATTTGATGGGGCAGCTGTTCTCGTACTAAATGATGCAAAAAGGGATAGGCATTAAGCAATAGGTATGCGAGGGGGCAGGCATTGTCCCCAATGTCATGAAAGAACTGGTACAACTGCAATCCTGCAATATATATGTGACTCACATACCTAACACAAAAATGATAATGTTCCTCTAGCATTTAAAGAAATTTTTTGAGTGGTAAAAAGAAAAAAAACAAGTTAAATGAGAAAATTGTAAAAGTTCTATGGGGGCACTGGCATACATAGTGCAGAAAGTAGAGTTAATCCTGAAACTCAGGTGGTTTACCCAGACGTTGGTCAGCTAACGCATTTTATTCCATTTCGGACCAATGACCCTCTTCCTCCTCCTGTGCTGCTGTTTCAGGAACAGTGTAATTGTTAGGCGAGGGAGTTGAACTCCGCTCGGTTCACGGTGTTTGCAGAGTTTTCTGCACTCCACGCTCCGCAAACCACGCGGAGTGCAGAAAACTCCACTTCGTGTAGTGCAGCTGAGTTTTTTCCCCTCTCGCGTTCACAAATGGTATGTTTGTGAGCACGAGCTGGCACTCGGGTAGAATTTCTACCCAAGCGGAGGAAGACCAGCGCGAACAGCACTTCACAGGCGAACTACACCCATGCTTAGTAATTGTGTGGTATAAAATATTGGTTCATTTTGATCATAGCCAATCTCTCAACATTTTGAGGCAAGAGACTAGTCCTTCTCACTGTGACAACCGCACCAGCTTCACTGAAAACATGTTCAGCAGATACACTGTTGACAAAAAAAGCCAGATACTTTATTGCCATCCTGCAGATCTCTGGCCATTGGTGCATCTTCCCATACCGATAAATCAATGGATTTTGATCCACAAAGACCTCTTTTGGATCATTCAGATACTTCTGGAACATCCTGTGGACGGTCATTGGTTCTACCACTTGCTCTACATGTTTTACCAACACCTCTGCACTGGAATTGAGCCCTGTCGATTGAAACCAATACAATACAATACAATCCTTCTTTTGCAGTTCTTGCCAGTGTTCTGGTTGATGGTGTTTTTGGCTGCTGTGAGATAAAACTGCCATCTCTGGAAGTTAAAGGCAGCACCCCAGAACGGCGAGGTGGGGCTCAAAGTTCTAGCCGTTCTTCTTCCAAGTCTCTGGCTTGATTTTCAATCCACCTCTTGCATTTTAAAACATCCTCTTCCGAAAAAGGGATGAACGCTGGGCAGAATGTTTTTGTACCATGGATCAAGCAGTGTGGCATATATGTACTCTTTGGACCGGATGATGTCATGTTTCAGCCTTTTATTAGAAGCTAAGCGCAGGACTAAGCTCTCAACCAAGGCATGCGCTTCTGTATTTTCATTCAAACCAGCAGGGGCGAACCTTTCAGACGTCTTCTTTACCTGGTCTTGTAGGAGATGCAGCAATGGAATAGCTTGGCCCTTCATACTGTCCTCCTTGCTAACTTCCCGGTTGAAAACCTCAAAAGGGAGTTGCATCTATTTCAGACATTTGAGTAGGCCCTATTTGTCCTAATCCATGGTCATAGCTTTCCCAACTGCATCTTTGAATGACATAGCCATTGATCTGTTTGTACTGCTCAAACGGATGTTGCAGCATGTAAAAGGTCGAGTTCTAACGTGTTAGCACCTCCTGTATCAGGGCTTTAACTGGTGCTGTATTATTATGCTGACTAATTCGCAGCTGCTTCTAGGTATTAAAAGAATGGCTGAAATGGGTGAAGATTCTTCTGCAGGTGGTCAGTATGTTGCTGACTATGTCTTCCTTTTGAGGACGTCATGCACCACCAAGTTGATGCGCTGGGCCAGGACCCTGAAACAGCCTCCGTTTGACATGGCATTGACTATGTTGCTGCCATTGTCAGTGAGAACAAATACAATTCTAATACCTCTGGGTCACAGCCATTCTTACACCTTGCTGTTAAATTCCTCAAATATGTTTACATCTGCATGTGATTTCTCCACGGCATACATGGCCACTGTTTCATGCCGCTAAAAGCTCTTAAAACCTACTTCAGGGACAATACATGAAGATATCTTTTGCTTTAACCTGCAAAAGAGATCCAATGTGCAGTGATGCACATGTAATCAGTTGTCTGACAACTGATCCACATGTCTGTCATCAGGTGGATGGTGTGAACAACACTTTTCTGATAAACTTGTCCAACCAACTGCAGCACATCGTGATGCAGCGCTGGAACAGCCACTCAAGCAAAATAGGTACTACTTGATTTTTGCCAGCTTCCCATTGTAAAACGTGCGTTTGGGTGGTTTCGCTCAAAGGGCTCCTCCTATCTAAACATGCCCATAATAGTAGCCTGGATTTTCTTCTTTTCTTGGGACACTGACCCAGGCTTCTTTTGAGAAGTAGCTGTTAGTGGTAGACTCAATGTGCGTCGTGGTGGTTGGCCAGACACAGTATGCCAAGGCGTCTCCATCATCTCACGCTGAGTCTTCTTGTGCCATTGTAAATTCACTGAGGTGGGTGATTCTGCTGGTGCACTGCTGGGGACCCTCTTCTTCCTCATCATCACCTTCCCCTATGATTGGACTTGTAGCTGATGTTCCCCAGCTCTCCCCACCACCACCAAGACTACGTTCATCAACTTTTTTTAAGGTGCTCCTCCCACTTGATTGTGTGGTGTTTTTTTATATGGGTCGCCTGGCCTCCAGTAGCATAATATGTATCAGGCTTACCTCGACGAACATTTGTGTGGCAAATGGTGCAAACTGAATGTGTGCTCGACCTCTTTGCTAACTGTAAAAAAGTCCCAAACTGGGTAGAGTACTTTTTTTACCGGGTCAATGCCTGAAAACCAACTGAAGGTAGGTGTGCATGCCATCAATTGCCTATCTGCTTCTCTGCTTCTCATGAGGCAAACAGGTTGGTGCAGGTCTCAGCTGGGGCTTTGCAAATATGGAAGCTGGTGGTGGCGCTACCTGTGCCACATCCCTTGGAGCTGATTGAACAGCAAAGTCAGATTCCTCTGTGTCACCTTCCACCATGACTACCTCGTCATCGTCATCCTCCTCTTCATCCCCTTCCGTAAGTCTCAGTCTTTCTAGAACTTTTCTCTTCCCTTGTCTCTCCCGTTCTGTGTCAGGATCCACTCCATGTCCCTATCATCATCATCAGAAGTGGTGCTTGGAAAAGAGGGTGCTGCAGTACCCTTCCTTTTCCTTTCTGGAGAAGTGGGAGACAATGATTCTAAAAGAGAAGGTCCAACTTCTTGCTCTGAAGGAAGCTCAGCATCCTGTTCTGCTCCAACATCAGACAAATCAATTGCTGGCTGCTGTCCACATTGCTGTTTTTTCTAAAAAGATTGTGTACTACTTTGCGAAAGGGACAAATCCAATTGCACATCGTTACTAACCCTGGGCATAAAATTCGCTCCGCGAGTTTTTGGCGACTCCACGTAGAATGGGGAGTTACGGAAAACTCTGCGCTCTACAGCAGAGCAGACTTTTTTTGGTGTTTGCACTCTCAAAATGTGCTTTCACGCCCGCGGGAGTGACTTACTGGGATGCCTGTGATCGCCGACGAGATTTCCCATCCGTTCGCGAGCGCCACACGATTTAGTAGCTGGCCGCACGTTCCCGCGAGAATGTGCAATCGCGAACACGTCATTTGGGCATGGCATCAGACTTCCGGCAGGAAGTTTTGTGAAGATTGAGATGCTGAATACTCAAAATTTGTAATCTGGAGAAGAATCTCTCTCGAGCAGCATCAGACCTTCTCGAAATGGGGATTTGGATTGAAAAAAAACTCCTCCGATTGATATTTGGCTGTACTTTTTGTGCAAGGAGTCCTTTTTCTTTTTTACTGTATTTTTTAAGTGGAAGGAAGTGCCCCAGAGTCTCCAACTTCCTGTTCCTGTCCAGTGCTTTGTCCATCTCCGGTTCACTTTTCATTTGGATTTGGAGCTGGAAGGATTACTCTTTGTGCCTGCTGCATCATATATCATTGGATCTGAGGACTTTTGAATCAGATTTCACAAGTAAGTTGGACAATTGGTGTTGTTTGTTTGATTGGGGCATTGCACCTACATTTGTTTGTACTTTTCATAGTTTAAAAAAATGTATTGTGGTGGGTGGCCTGTAGTTTTGTTAGAGCCTATTTATTTCTTTTTAAGTAATTTTTCATCTTTTATAAAGGAAATATGTTGCGCTGTTCACTGCATTTTTTCCAACTTTTGAAATGAATTATTTTGCAATATTTATTTAATTCACTAGCCCAGCAGTATGCAGATACTATCAGCCTTTCAGCCAGTAGGCCCCGAGCTACTCATGGGTTCATGACACAACTGTTTCTGTTGTGTCTGTTGAATTTAAACATCATTTAGGGCACTGGATTGAATTGCAAAAATGTACTTTTTGTGGTATTTCACTTTTTTTGTGTGTTTTAAATAAATGCCTTTGTTGGATGTGTGTGGTGTGGTTGTTGTGTAACTTGCAAACCTTTTTTAGCCCTGTGGAGTTTTATTTTTACATTGTTTCATTAAAGCTGTGTTTTTTGTATGCCTCCTTTGTCTGGCCACATAGCCTGCTTGGGTTAATTGTTTTCCAGGTCTCCTGCTTGTTGTGAGTGACCATGTGGCTGGTGGCCATTTTGTGGTGGTAATTAGTATGCTGCTTTTGCCATAGGCCTGCATATCTTTCCTTTGTTCCCCTTGGCTTACTTCTTGTTGTTGTTGTGGCCTGGCTATGTAGTTGGTGGCCAGTTTGTGAAGGCAGCCAGTGGGCTTTTGCCATAGGCCTGCATTGTCTGTCTTCCCTTTCTTGTTCTTGTGGCCTGGCTATGTGGCTGGCGGCCATTTTATGAAGGTAGCCAGTGTGCTTCTGCATTAGGCCTGCAAGCCTTCTTTGTGATGCCCATGCCTGGTTGTTGACTTGCATGCATTGCAGCACAGTTCACTACATTTTCTAATACTTTTGCAATATTATTGATTTGAATTGATTCACTATGTGACCTAATCTGCCAATGGGGTTTCCAACCAATAGGCCCAGAGCTACGCATGGGTGGATGAAACAAATGTTTCCGTGGTGTCTGTTGAATTTAAACATCTTTTAGGGCATAGGTGGCATTGGATTGAATTGTAAAATGTGTGTTATTTTTGGGTATTTCACTTTTTTCGTGTGTGTTAAATAAATGTCTTTGCTGAATGTGTGTGGTGTGGTTGTTGTATAACTTGCACACCTTTTTTAGCCCTGTGGAATTCTGGTTTTGCATTGTTGCATTAAAGTTGTGTTGTTTAGCATGCCTCCTTTGTCTGGCCGTATAAGCCTCCTTGAGTTCATTGTATTCCAGACCTTCTGCTTGTGGCTGGTGGCCATTATGTGATGGAAGTTAGAGTGCTGCTTTTGCCACAGGCCTGAATGTCTTTCCTTTGGTCCTTTTGGCTTACTTCTTGTTGTTGTGGCCTGGCCATGTGACTGGCAGCCATTTTGTGAAGGAAGCCAGTGTGCTTTTGCATTAGGCCTGAAGATTTCTCTGTGGTGGCCAAACCTTGTTGTTGTTTTGCATGGATTTTTTCTTCTTTTACTCAGAAATAAATGCAGCACAGTTCACTACATTTTCTAATACATTTTCAATAGTCTTGATTTGAATTGATTCACTATGTGGCCTAGTCTGCCAATGGGGTTTCCAACTCACAGGCCAAGAGCTACTCATTACCATACATGAAGCAACTGTTTTTGTGGTGTCTGTCAAATTTTAACATCCTTTAGGTCATGGATGGTATTGGATTAAATTGCAAAATGTTTTTGGGGGGTAATTCTCTTTTTTTGTGTGTGGTAAATAAATGCCTCTGTTGGATGTGTGTGGTGTGGTTGTTGTGTAACTTGCAAACCTGTTTTAGCTCTGTGGATTTTAGTTTGTGCATTGTTGTTGTTTAGCATGCCTCCTTCGTCTGTCCATATAGGCCTGCTTTAGTTCATTCTTTTCCAGGCCTCCTGCTTGTTGTGAGTGGCCACGTGGCTGTTGGCCATTTTGTGTTGCTTTTGCCAGCCGATAGGCCTGCATGTCTTTCCTTTGTTCCTCTTGGCTTACTGCTTCCATCCCCATTGCCAGCTGCAGCTTCCTGAATGCTGCATCCCACGTGATGCACAATGCCAAACAGGTTCCATCCATAACATTAGTATTTTTGTTTTTATTGTTCTTCTTTCCTATCCTTCCTGAGTGGACACAGTATACCATGAAAGCCCTCCTTGCCAAAGTCTCACACATAGCTCCACTGTTTTTATGTTTTTTTAATAACTGAGTTAATAAAATGTAATAATATTATTAATAGAACTAACAAGTGTGAATACACACCAAGTTATATATTATATTTGTTTGTTTGTACAGGTAGTAATTGACCACAACAATAAATGCCACGATTCACTGATGTTCTTTTTGCTTCTTTGCTTTGAGGTGCACAAAAGAGTAGGAGGCGTCATCACCCATTGTACTGCCAGACAGAGGTCCTGCTGCTCACAACGTCACGTGACGTGTGACCACAGACATCTCTTCAACTTTTGCCACTGCGTTCTGCTGACATCTGAAGAAGATGGCCCCAAAGAAAGTTACCAGGTCCTCCAGTACCAAGAAGGTTGCCACTTACCAAGACTGTGGTGCCGCCCAAGATCTTTTTTGGGAAACAAAAAATTGCACCTGCACCAGTGGTGACCAGGGACTAAGCTGGGAGCAGCACCCCCGCATCAGTGGACCCACTGCACCAACCTAGGCTTAAGCCCATGTCTTTGAAGAGGCAGCCAGTCTAATCATGATACCGTCACCGAGCAGTGATGTTGAAATTGACTTATCATTATCTCAAGTAGTGCCCAATCAACACAGGAAACTCAAATAAGTGGACAACAAAAGCTGCAACTATCGCCCACAATAGTAGAGGTTCCTCCCAAAGTAGGGGCAGTTCTGGAAATCAAGCTTCCTGCAGACGAAGAAGAAGAGCAAGCTACTCTTTCAGAAGATCCATTGTCTTCCACATCCCTAGCAAGGAAAAGGAGGGTTAGTCCATCGAGTTCTTCTACAAGTCCCCCTTCTGATGTTCTAGACACCACTTGGAAGCCACCTCCTCAGTCTGAGAGTGAGACACGACACGAGACAAGGCTAGGTAAAAGGAAGGTTCCAGAAAGTCTTAGAGTTATAGAGGTAGATGTAGAAGAGGGGGATGATGATGATGACGAGCCAGTCATCAGGGATATTAGTCCCGAACCAGTGGAGACCGACATCACCCCATCTCAAATTGCTGTGAGTGATTTGGCATGGATACCACCAACACTCATAACATCAACACCCCCTCCATATTCCACATTTGCATTTGCAAAGGCTGGGGGCGACCTACATCCAGCACAACCACCGCAGTAGAAGTAGAAACTGCAGAGAGTTAAACTCCACGCCCACCTACCAGTTCATCTGACATTAAAAGTGGCACCAGCAGCTCCAGAAAGTTCAGCTCCCCAGATAGGGACTTCTTTTTGGTTAGCAGGAAGGGGGTGATCATTGTGATATGCTCCATTTGTGTACAAGGTGTTAGTCGGTGTAAGCTTGGTACAAAATATAGTACCAGAGGCCAAAAAATGCATCTAAAAAACAGGACTTGATCCAGTGGGAGGCGCACCTTAGCAGCCAAAAACTGCACGCATTGTTGTTGGTGGGAATGAAGTAGTACAAGATCCGATCATGGTGGTAGGTGAACAAGAGGGAGACATTTTCTCTGGTACACAAAGTTGCCCTTTCCCCAGCAGTGCAGTGGTACTGGCCAGATCCACTTTCGCAACTTCGCAGTGGCATCTTGTCAGGCTGAGACACCAAGCAGTCCCAGGCAAGAGAGTGTCACAATGAAACGTTTGTTGAGCCTAACAACATCTGGTGTCAAGAGGATGTCACCTGCATCAGTGGCACCAGAAAAGAAAAAAATCCAGGCTATTATTGTCAGCATGTCGGAAGGACCGTATGAACGCAACCACCCAATGGCACTTTTGTACAATACGAAGCTGGCTAAAATGTTAGCGCTGGACCTTCTCCCGTTTTTTTTTGTGGAAGCGGTTGGTTTTCTTGAATTTTTGACAGCCATCTGCCCAAAATAGCTGTTTCCCAGCCAGGTCATATTTTTCCAGAGTTTCTGTTCCAGCACTCTATCATGCCGTGCTGGAATTGCTTGGACAGGCTTTTAAGCAGAGTGCCTTTCACACTATCCACCTTATTACAGACATGTGGACTATTTGCCAAGCCACTGATTACATGTACATCACTGCACACTGGATGTCTTTTGTGGGGGTTAGCGAAAAGAGATCTGCAGGTGTTGACACTGCTGAGATTGTTAATGCCACTCGGAAACATGCAACTGTAGCCATGTTCACCATGGAGAAATCTTATACTGCTGCAAAAATTTTGGAAGAGTTTAACAGCAAGGTCTTTGAATGGCTGCACCCAAGACAGCTTAACATTTGTTTTGCTGCCACGGACAATGGCAGTAATATAGTTGGGGCCATGTACGATGGTGGCTATTTCAGGGTCCTGTGTTTGGAGCACTGAATTGAAAGTATTCTTCTAGGGGAGGAGCTTTGCGCGCATCCGTGATGGCCGCGTGAGCACAGGGCTCCCAAGGACCCTTGCCGCCTCCCGCATTTATCCTGGATAATATCCTGATTTGATGGAGGATCATTGAAGACACTACCCGGCTGATGTACTAGCAGGTTTCTGGGTCGGGATCGGACGCAGGGTCACCGAGTTATGCGGTCCTGAAGTTTGTGGCATTTTCCATGGAACCGCCGTGACCTGGAGTTGTGGCTTTACCCAGGTCGTAATTCAACAACAACGGCTGGCGGGGATCAGTTCACAGCCTCACTTCACTTTCGGTTTCGTTTCTCCTGCACATCGTCTTCTATCTGCGGGGTGACGGCTGACCGTGCTGGTTCCTTTGCCAGTTCATTGGGCTTAGAGCTAGCGACGGGTTGGCTGTGAACTCAAATTGACTCAACTCTGCCTCTGGTATTCCTGTGGGTGAATTCTAAGGAGCCATTTGGACCAGATCCCAAGCCTCCCTTCGGGGCACCCGGCTCGCCATGACGGGTAGCCCGAGGGTGACAAACGGAAAGTCAAGACCATCTTCCGTGGAGGCTCAACCCAGACGAATGTCATGGATCGTTACACACTTTCTAAAGGATCCCCCGGTGGCACACCTAGGGCACGGGAGGAGGCTGTTGACGATCCCGCTGTATCGGCGGACTTAACGCTACAGGACGTGATGGGCACTATTGCTGGTATCAAGTCCTCTATTGGCCAACAATATGAAGCCCTGGCTCTGAAGCTGGACACGGTGGCCATTGATGTCAACCTCATTCGAACTGATTTGGCCAAGACAAACGAGAGGGTGAAGTCCCTTGACCTAAAGACATCTAGCCTTACAACGGATGTGTGCGACTTGCAAACAGAAGTGTGCAATCTTAGAACTGCCAATGACTTCTTTACTCGTCGCTTGGAGGATTTTGAAGGCCGTGCACGGCGCAATAACGTGCGTATTATTGGTGTTCCGGAATACTCTAGTTCACTCTCCACTGATCTTCGAGTGGAGGACCTTATCCTCAATCATCTTGCACCCAAGGGCCTGAGCAAATTCTTTGCCATTGAACGTGCACACAGGGTGCTGGGGGGACAGGCGAAGTCCGGCTTCCCCCCTGTCCGATTATTGCACGGATCTTCAACTTTAGAGATCGTGACGCCATCTTGCAGGCGGCACGGACAGGCGGTCCTATGCAGTTCGAGAACGCTGCTGTGCACTTTTACCCGGATTTTTCCCAGTCGGTCCAGAAACAACGAATGGGATTTCAAGGGGTGAAACGACGGCTTAGGGACATGGAGTTAAAATACGCGATGCTGTTCCCGGCCCGACTGCGTGTTGAACACGACAATCGAACATTCTTCTTTGTCAGGCCTGAGGAAGCGAGTGATTGGTTGGACGCTTTACCGGCTTGCCGTGCTGATCTGGACCATACTGGTGGCGCTGAGGGGGGTCTAATGGACCAAGAATAACTATGGCGTTTGTGTCCGGAACATTATTCACCGTTAACAGCTGAGGCTCAATGACTTCTTTGATCGTTCCCTTCATATCCTGGGAGGTAGCGGGGATGGCGGGACCCTTTCCTCCTCTGGGGTTTCTTTTTGTAGACTAGTTGTTTGTTTGTAATTGTTAGGGCGACAGGCACACTGCAAATTGGGGTGGCTTCTGAGTCTGTGCAGGGGTGCAGGGTGGGGGGGAGTTGTGCTGGGAACATTGGGGGGAGGGAGGGAACTGTTTTGGGATTGTTCGTTTTTTCTTTTTCAAGGCAAAGAACTTTCACTATTTCTGACATTGGTGTGATGCTCGCTTTGAGATGGGAGTTCATTGTAGATCTGGATGGGGGATAGGGGGTTGAGGGTATTGTGCTGGAATGTGAATGGGTTGGGTGATCGGATAAAGAAAGGGGTGGTTATGCAGCTTTTGCGGCGCCTCTCGCCCGACGTTGTTCTGCTACAAGAGACGCACTTGATTGGGAATACTTGTCACACTCTTAATAGACGGGGTTATCGTCTTGCTGCCCATTCTGGGTTTACATCTAGTTCTAGAGTGGTGGGTATATTGCTTAGGACTTCCCTCCCCTTAGAGGTTGATGATGTAGTCCTTGATGCCAGGGGTCAATATGTTGCACTTGTTGGGCGGTGGGAGGGAAAGACGGTTTCGTTAGTGTCGGTGTATGTTCCTCCTGGTCTACAATACACGACCTTTGCTGACCTGGGGCGGATGGTTTTAGGTCTCCCGGAGGGTGTTTTGATATTGGGTGGTGATTTTAACTCTGTCATTTCTGGAAGAGCGGATCGCTATCCGCCCAGAGACCTTCCTGCTGCGCAATCCTGGTTGGGTGACTTTCTGGAAACATTGGGGCTTGTAGATTGTTGGAGGCTAATGCATCCAGAGCAGACTCAGTTTACCTTCCATTCGGGAGCACATGGTAGTCTTTCTAGACTGGATTATATCCTGATACCGGCTGCCCTGTCCACTTCGATTAGAGAGATTAAACACCTAGCCCGGGGTATATCAGACCATTCCCCTATCTGGTTTCATTTTACTCTTAACACAGGCGCTGAAGGGAGGATGGCCCCGATTAACCCCTGGTATCTTCTTAACCCCAAAACTCGCACTGAACTGATTAAATCATTTGATCTGTATTTTTCTGAAAATGTGGGTTCTGTGTCCTCGCCTGTTTCGCTGTGGGAAGCCTTCAAGACTGTTATCAGGGGACAGGCATTGTCTTTGATTGGGTGTGCCAAGAAATGTAAGAATGAGGCAATTGTTCATCTCGAGACTGAAATTACAGAATTAGAGACTGCATTGGAGCGAGATATAACTCGAGAAGCATTGCATATTCTCCACCTTAAACAATTGGAATATAAAACGTTGGTTACTGATGCGGCCAAGCTGATGAGTAGGGAACAGCAGGGACGGTTTTATGACGTGGGCGATAAAGCAGGGAAATTGATTGCCTGGCTGGACAGACCGGAGAGAGAGGGTTGTGTGGTTCCGGTGATTGAGAAATGGATGGTATGCGTGTAACGGACCCTGTTGAAATTGTTGAATGCTTTGCTGACTATTTCCGAGAGGTGTATACCTCGGTGTCCAAGAGGCCCGAGGAGGATTCTCAGTTGTTGCTTAGAGATATAGCGCTGCCGTGTTTCTCAGAGTCAGATCGAGATAGTTTAGATGCAGCACCCTCGGTGGATGAGGTGGCTCTCGCGCTTTGCTCCATTCGTTCCGGCAAGGCTCTGGGTCCCAATGGCCTTCCTATAGAATTGTATGAATTACGCCCTGATATTCTAGCTCCCTATCTCCGAGATATGTTTTTGGCTGCGCGAGAAAATGGCTCCCTCCCTAGGGACCAGCTTCTTGCGACCATTGTGGTGATCCACAAGGAGGGCAAGCCACGGGATCGCTGCTCGTCTTATAGACCCATTTCGCTCTTAAATGCGGAGCCTAAGATCCTCGCCAAGCTGCTCGCTAATCGTCTGATTGCGGTGATCAGTGACCTGATCCATCCGGATCAGTCGGGTTTTATTCCTCATCGTAACACGGCCTTAAATTTGCGCCATTTGCATGGTGTTCTCGCGAGGGCCCCGAAGTTGCGTGAACCGGCCATCTTGGCGTCCTTAGATACCACGATGGCCTTTGACACAATCGAGTGGTTGTATCTCTGGGCCGCACTCGCCAAGTTTGGATTTGGCGCTGGCTTTATTGGTTGGGTCAAACTCCTGTATGAAACGCCACTGGCGCAGGTGGTGGTTAATGGTCGTGTTTCTATGCCTTTTGCTCTCGGGAGGGGCACGCGGCATGGTTGTCCGTTATCCCCACTTCTCTTTGCTCTTGCGATGGAGCCACTCGCTGCTTGGCTACGGTGGGAACCTTCGATGAGGGGCATACGTTGGACTCCGGAATTTGAAGATCGTATCTCCTTATATGCGGATGATATTTTATTGTACCTCACATCTCCCCAAAAATCGCTTAACGTATTGTTCGACGTGCTTAACTCCTTCGGGAGGAACTCGGGCCTTGTTATCAATTGGTCAAAATCCTATATCTACGTGCTTGCGGGTGCGGTCCCTCGTTTACCGCGGGGCTGTCCCATCCAGTTGTCGCAGTCTGGTTTTAAATACCTGGGTGTGTTTATTTCGCTGGATCCGGCGGTTTGCTACAAACGTAATTTACTCCCTCCACTCCATAGGTTGCGCTCGGTTGTAGCGCGCTGGCGCAGATTACCGTTGTCTCCCCTAGGGCGTGCAGTCCTCTTTAAAATGATGTCCTTACCGCGGTTTCTCTACGCACTTCAGAATAGTTTTGATGTAATCCCGTCGAAATATTTCCGGGAGATAGAATCGCTGCAGAGGCAATTGCTATGGGACGGACGTTCACGCATCGCTCTTTCTAAATTAACACTTCCCTGGTATGATGGCGGCATAGCACTTCCGGATATTCGTAGGTATTATTGGGCCTTCCAACTTGCTGCCATCAATCACAGGATGTATGGTCCGGCATTGAATCCGGCTTTTGAAATGGATAAGTGGCTGCTCCCGGGTGGTGACTACTACAGGGCACTTTACTCGAGATCCTCCCGTTCACAACTCTCGGGACCTACCGCTATAGCCGTGCGGGTCTAGCATAGCGCGACGGCGCCTATGGGCTGGAGTGATAAACTAACTGGCGCAACTCCGCTTTATGCCTCTGCAAAATTGGGTTGTCTATGGAAGACGAAGGGATTTGATAAATGGGACACGATCGGTATCAGTAAAGTGCGTGATCTCCGGGTTAAAGGAGGGGTGAAGTCCTTTTCGGACCTGCAAGCGGAATATCAGCTGAGTGATAGGGAAAAATGTTGCTATGTCCAGGTACGCCATGCTTTGAATTCTGTGTTTCCTGTGGGTAGTGATATTCCGGAATCCTCCTCCCTCGAAGATCGTATATTAGATGGTCATGTGCCAGACAGTACTATCTCCTTGTTTTATAAAAAGATGAATAATAACCGATCGAGTTTGCTTGATCGCCTTCGTGAAGCCTGGATTGCCGATGGCATTGAACTAGATGATGAGGACTGGCAGTCCGCGATCTCCTCTCCAAGGGAGGTTGCGATTCCGGCCCGTCTCCGTCTGGTCCAACTCAAGATCCTCCACAAAATCTATGTCACCGGCCCCCGTCTGATCCATATGGGCTATTCCATGGATGGCTTGTGTAGGCGTGGTTGTGGTCTCCTTGGCACCTATCTCCATATCATATGGGAATGCCCTGAGGTGGTGCGATTTTGGAACCGTATACATGATGTGATGAATGAAGTAACAGGTGTTGTGATGAGGCCAGAAGCCCGGCAATGTTTGTTGAATGTATGGGGTCCAAATGATTATGACATGTCGCAGCTGCGGTGGGTGACTCTTGCCAATATGGTTGCCAAACGGGATATTGCACAATTGTGGGGGTCCCCGAGGCCGCCTACAGTGACTGCTTGGAAAGAGAGTATGGACTGGTGCATGTTCAGAGAGAAGACGTATATATAGCAAGAGGCAGACCCAGAAAATGGGGAAGATTTGGGACCAGTGGAACTCGTACCGGGGAGATATCTGTACGCCCCCACTCGCAGAAATTCCTAGTCCTTCTCAATTGCCCTGACCTGCATTCCTTCTAAGCTGTGGTAAATTGTGTTGTTATATGCAATTTTGCCCTTGACCCCCCCTTGTCTATATTCGTCATGTATCTCCCTTCCTCCTTGAGCACAGACCTAATAGATGTACTATTGCTGTATTGCCTTGAATGTATGTTGATGTGTTTTTGTTTTTTCTGTTTTATATAGTAAAAAGTTACACACAAAAAAAAGTATTCTTCTAAACTTTCTGAAAAATTAAGACCTAGTCAGCAACTTACTGATCACATGCAGAATAATCTGCACACATTTCAGCCATTCTTTTAAAGCCCGGAAGCAGCTGAGGATCATTCAACGTGAGCATAGAGTGCCAGTTAAAGCACTCATCCAGGAGGTACCAACGCATTGGAACTCAACTTATTACATGCTTGAATGTCTGTTTGAGCAGTTCAGACCAATCAATGAATATGTAATGAAAGAGGGGATGCTACTGTGAAAGGCATGACCGCTGAGATGGACTAATGCGGCCTAGTTAAATGCTTTGCAGAGATGCTACTTTCTTTCGAGCTCTTCACACGTGAAGTCAGCAAGGAGGACTGTTCTCTGGGCCAAGCTATCCCATTATTGCACATGCTACAGGAACAGCTGAAGGGGGTGTCTGCAATGTACGCATGTGTGGAGGAAAAAAGGAAGCATATAAGTTGGTGGAAAGCTTAACCCTTCACTTATCTGAAAATACAAGGGTGCAAAGAGGCATTGTGTCATCCAGCCATTACATTTCTGCCACAATTCTGAATCCATGGTACAAAGCAGTACTGAGCACTATCACATTGATTCCTTTTTCAGAAGTGGATGTTGCCGAGTACAGAACTTGGATAGCTTCAGAGGCCAGTTGCTTATAAAAAGAATGCCTGGCAATTAGAGGCCCGCTACTCCAGCCCACAACATGTACTGCAGGGCAGCCGGTGTCAAGTTCAAGTCAGAGCCTGAGGGCAGTGTGGTTGGCTAATAGCAGTCAAAACCACCAACAACAGCAAGAATAACATCAGCAACAGCAAGAACAGGATCTTCAGCTCCAGTACAATCAGCACAAGAATGGTATGTACGGCAAGGGCTAGTTAAGTCCAGTGCTGAGGCAAAGGCAAAAGAGGCAGAGCAAAGCGGAGCACCCCTGACCCAACAGAGGTCTACATTGATCAAAACCCATTGGTGTATTGATTTGGGAAATGGGGCCAATGGCCTGTGCTCAGCAGGCTGGCAATAAACTATATGGCTTGCCCTGTTTTAAGTTATTCGCATTTTGCTTAAGGTTTCACACTAGAGCTTGTCTTTATTTGACACTCATAGGGTGGGCTGAACTTCGCAAAATTTGATAGAATTTTCATGCAACTCAATGGAATTCCGCGGAGTAAAACCATATGAATTCCGCCCAACCCTACGGTCGGGTCGGTTACCTATTGGAGTGTTTCCCAAAGAATTTCCCAAACTTTCCCAAATTTCTGGAGGTCCTTCTTGCAGGTTTCCTGGTGGGTTCCCAGTGTCAAAAATACAAATCCAAGGGTCTGAAATCTCCTACATGGTCCTTGGTGTGAGAAGTTGGCCTGGCATATGCTGTCCACTATTCTAGTGGGCACCTTGCACCAGTCCAAATGACCCTTATTGGTGGTAGGTTAAAGACAACCTTTAAAGAAAGCTATCCTAGTGGTAGCTGTGGAGAGTAGCCTTCAGGCTAAGTCTTGGAGGAATGTAAAGCAGCTTGTTTTACCAGTCTATAATCTCGTGAATACCCAAATGAAAGGAGAACCACACCAGGTATATATATAACATATATGTATTTATTTTAAACACATCCCTCTAGTCTCTTTATGAGGCTAGATGTAAAAGTACATACATTAAACTTAATATCACACAGTAAATTAGCACAATATACGTTGAGCCCTAGGGGCGTACCAAACCATATATTAAGAAAGTGGTATAAGATCCACGACTTGCATAGACACAAGGCCTAGAGCCTGTAGAACCACTGGTGCCACCAGGAACCACTCAAGATAGTGACACAGGGGACCCATGGGGGACGCATGCAGTGTGTGAACACAGCCGCGAATCACCATTAACTTCTATGAGGAAAGTCGTGGTTGGAAATTTAAAGATAAAGGACACCTAGGGGAGGACTTGGAGCAAACCTCTTTAGACTTAAGGAGTTCTAGAGCCAACACCCATGGAAGCACCGGAGTACTCAAGTTACCTCACCCATGGAAGCCGGGTGCATAGGTGTCTTTTGGTATCAGGTTTCATCGTCATTTTCAATGGCTATCCGCTGCAAAGGGCTTCTGCCGTCCAAGCGGAAAGTGTCTGATGTGATCCCAGCCTGGATCAAGGATGAGAAGAACTTGAAAGCAGAGGAGACAAAGCCAGGGTCACTTGCCAGTGACCAGGGGCACGATAATCGAATGCCACCGATGTTGGGTGATTTCAGGTGAAAGAGGTGTCGACTATGACCAGGTTCTGGAATCGAGCTGTCTCACAAAGGATGTCGAGTGCTGCGGTGTCGGTGCCCAGATTGGACCCAACAAGCCTTGACAACAGCAGCCCACACAGGAATCAAAGAAATGCTTCAGTGTGGACCAGCCAGGTTCAAGAGACTCACCACGTAGTGGAGAGTCAGGGCACATCTGGAGCAACCAGGGAAGCCCAAGGAAAATCAGAGTTGCCTTCATAGGGACCCACCAGTTGACAGACCAGGGATCGCGAAGGAGCCTCAAGCTGAAATGCAAGAAGCGGGCTCACGGAACACTCGTGGAGTGTAGTCCCACAATCTTCGGTGCTGATGGTGCTCCGGGCTTGGCTACAAATAACCTAACCATTATGAAAATGGGGTAACCCAAATACGGTCCTAGACCTCGGTACAACGTGGTATGAAAAACAATGGTCCTAGACCTAATTCAAAAATGATCCAAGCACAGACTTTCAATCATCATTTAGGAAAATTTTGAGCTTCAAAAATATGGCTCACAATATTACTACATTCATTGTTCTTTGTGTGCACAAACCAAGACGGTAGTTTGAATCAGGGTTTATTCCCCATTTAATCAGGTTCAAAAGAAAGACAATAGTTTGTACATTTTCAACGTACAGGGAGACAGTTACTCCTGGAAATGTGCAAAAATAGAATTAAGTACTCTGGTGTGGGGGAGTGTAAGAAATTCAAGATATAGTGATAAGGATAAATAGTTCAAGAGCGGACTGATCATATATTTTCAGTCCATCATAACACTGGCCACATAAGTTAACAAATATAATTCCAATGTCATTAGATTTACATCACACAATACAATTCTTATGTAGCACGTATGTAGTTGAAGGGAGCGTGGTCCAGGTAGGGTGTAGAAAGGCGTCGATGTTTCGACCCGACTTAGGGGCCACTGGGTCAGTAGCATATAGCCAGGTTCTGAGCTGGGATGGTGCAGTGAGCTAAAAAATGGTGATGGATTAAAACCATGATCTATTGACTTGGTAAGAGTATTCTGCATCATTCAGAAACTCTGTCCATCACCACCCCCCTTTTCCAAAATCAGTAGGGGCCTCAGCCTGCGGGTCTTCTTCAGGACGGGTGCGGGGGGGTGAGTAACCTGCATACCAGGGTGGTATTAGAGTCCCAACCCGTGTGTTAGTCAGGGTAAACGGGAAAATCCAAGGTGTTCCAGGTATGTTCTCATTGGACTACTAATCTAGGGGCTCCTTCAGAGCATGGGGAGCAGAAGTACGTCCTCATCCAAGTTTGACGGGTAAGGTGCCTCCTCTTTGGGTGAATTATTCATTAAGCTGCTGCTCAATCGGAGAAGTGTTAGAATCACAGCCGGCGTCTTGAATCCCCGCGGGGAATGGCTGCCATGGCATGCCATGGCCGCTTCATGTCTCACACATTTATGCACATGCTTCTGCTTAAGCTAAACTTCGTACGTCCTGCTTAACTATTAATGCAATAGTAAAATTAAAGTAATGGCGTTAGAGTAGAAATTAGTAGTATACAGTGCAATAATTTATTTTCGTATTCTAACATGTCTCTCTTAGACTTTTTTATTAGCTCGTATTTGGTCCGGAAAGGTGCCACAAACTCCATTTTGAAAATTCTTGGTCATGCGCAATCAAGCACAAAGAGCCTTGGAGTTCATGTAATTGAATAGCAGCCAAAACCCGCCTTACCCATGATATTCCTGGGAAACTGACCGTCTGACCCCACAAAAGGAAGAAATATGGACTGTTCGAATACATTGTATATGATATTGAAACAATTATTGCCGGGTGGTATAAAAGTGCATGGGAAAGGAAATTATGGGCGGGAACATTGATCAACTTTATTGAATGAAAATAATTTTATACTGGTATGGTGTGATGACCTTTCCTCGCCTTTCTGACCAATCAAATGAAGGGAATGCACAAATTTGCAACACTGGGGGGTGGTACATTGCCCTGGAAAATAGTATAACTAAGGTAGGCTTAGTCAGTTAAATTGTCAGACTTGTCACAGACCTGTCACTGGCCCAACGTATGCTGAAGCAGAATCGAGAGGAGAGGGCTGGTCAGGCACTCTGACAGAAGAATCTGGAGTTTACTGAGGGAGAAGAATCGATTGACCCAGTTGGGGCCTGAGTGTTAGCCGCAGAGAGGGGTGTGACTCTGGCCTTGCACTTAGGTGAGGCTACCTGTCCTGACCTGCACCTGTCCTGTCGTTCCCCGATTAGTCGGGACCCTATTTCTTGTCCCAGGCCGTGGCCAAGGTTGATCTTCACACCATTCTAGGTAAATATTATCTGTGTAATATGTCCTTGTACCGTTTCCCTTTCTCACCCTTCCCAGGTACCAATGTCTAAAAATATAACCTTATAGTCTTGCAGAATTATTGCTTTAATAATTATTTTCTTACTTGAAAAGTCTTTAGGTTCACTATTGTGGCTGTCGACTCACAAAATATTGCATAGATAAAGTGTTTAAAACTTACCTAAGTCTGTGGATATTTCATGAAGGTAAATGTTATTCTCTACCTATTATTCTAACTCCCTTGATCCTTAGGATTTAGGGTACAGGTGACAAGGATTTGGTAAGTCATGGTGTACAGGTATAAGTCCTAAAACGAATACAAATTCTGATAGGCAGGAATTAAAGCAGGATTACCGGTTCCAGGTGAGAATGTGTATGGGCCCAGGTGAGAATAGTAAACTAAGCTGGTAATCCCGCGCCATCATGACCCCTCCCCAACTGAGATTGACTATGGCCATGGGGTGATCTGTTCTGACACTATCAATGTTGGTCACCTGGTACTTAAACTCAAGTAAAAGCTGTTAAGGGGGAGACTAATTTCCCTGTCACCATGATAACACTAGCCCCTGTGCCCCTGAAGGCCACAGCTTTCTGACCATTGATTATGGGCTCCAGTCTGTACCTGCCCAAAGCATTGGGACCAATGGTAAAAGTGGCAAATCCTATGCCACCATCACAGACTAAGGAGGCTTGTGAGGGGGACCTGTCTAAACTAGGGCCCCCCTCTGTTCCCCATGAGAATGCACCTAACTTTTTTGGTGCAACTCCACCGCCTGGGGATTACTACTAGTAGTACCAGAAGGAGTGGTAGTGTTGGTTGGAGGAACATTTTCTTTAATGCCAATCCTTGGGCAACTGGGATCAGATTTCCAGTGGCCAGGCTTTTTACAAACATGGCAATAGGGTTTTTTTAGGAGAGGAAGGAGTTTGGGACCCACCCCCAGAAGTAGGTTTTTGGGGCCCTTTAGAGGACTTGTCTTTTGATTTATCCCCACCTTTCTCTAGGGACATGGTAGAATCTTTCTTTTGATCACCACCTTGATTCTTAGGCCTTACCCTGGTTCTGACCCATTTGTCTGCCTTCTTTCCCAATTCTTGGGTAGAGGTCAGATCAGAGTCCACCCGGTACTGGTATAAAAGCTGGTTTTGACAATTATTAAGGATCTGCTCCCTCATAATTAAGTTGTACAATCCTTTGAAATCATACACCTTACTGTCATGTATCCAACCCTCCAGAGCCTTGGTAGCACAATCTACAAAGTCCACCCAGTCTTGAGTCTGTGCCTTTTTGGTATCTCTGAACTTTAATCTATACTGCTCAGTGGTTAGGCCAAACCCTTCAGTCAGTGCACTCTTCAAGACATGATAATTATCAGCATCCTCATCTCTGACAGTGAGGATCTTATCTCTACCTTTGTCTGCAAAGGAGAGCCACACGATTGCTGCCCACTGCTCCTGGGGGACCCTCTGAACTTTACAGGCCCTTTCCAGTGCCGATATCCATTTGTGGATGTTATGCCCACTCTGATAGGGTGGGACAATCTTGTTTAAATTCCTATGGCCATGAGATTTTTCTCTACCACTTGGAAAGTTGTTGCCACCGTGGGACTCTAGTCCCATCTTTTTTCTAGCTCTTTCAAGCTCTAGGAACTCCCTTTCTAAGGCTACCTGCTGTCTTGTAATTCTCAGCTGGGCTTCCTCAAACTTGAGCTGCCTTACTCTCTTCTCCTGGGAGGATTCCCTCCTATGAGAAGAGACAGAGGTCCCTATAGATACATCAGAATGGTCAGACTCCATAGAAGGAGATCTGGGCATTCTAGGTATACCTCCAACCCTTCCTGGGGGAACAAATATAGGGCCTTCTTGGCCTCCATCTTCATTTCCAAGAGGAGCTGCATTGTCCAGGTCAAGGTCATTGTCACCTCCCTGGTCAGCATCAGAGTCTGAATCCTGGTGGTCTGTACCACTGGGCTCTTCCTCCTCTGCTGCTCCAACCCCACTGCCTACCCCTTCAGGCTCTGAAGACTTTCTATGATCATCTAGCAGTAGTACCTCCTTGAGGCATTGGGTGTTGGCACTTTTGCCTGTCTTCAATTTCCTCATAGTACACAAGGCCCTCAATTCTAGGAATGGGAATGTGTCATACTTGGATGCCTGTAACATACTGACATCTGGCAGGGAACCACTGGTTCCTGGCCTTGAAGACATTACTAGTGTGGTGTGGTGTATGCACCTACCTACTCTAGTGTGGCCTACTAAACTCCCTTGAGTTATAGAAAGAGTGTGCTAAGCTCTTGACACGCAACTCTAAGTTCAGTAGAACGTACTGTATTTAGGCTTGTATTATAAGTACCTTTGGTACCTTTAGTGGTTTTCAGTTAGTCAATCACTTGAGATTAACTGGTAAAACAATGGCAAGCTGGAATCCCACACGCTGCACACCAATGTGAGAAGTTGGCCTGGCATATGCTGTCCACTATTCTAATGGGCACCTTGCACCAGTCCAAACGACCCTTATTGATGGTAGGTTAAAGACAACCTTTAAAGAAAGCTATCCTAGTGGTAGCTGTGGGGAGCAGCCTTCAGGCTAAGTCTTGGAGGAACGTAAAGCAGCTTGTTTTATCAGTCTATAATCTTGTGAATGACCAAATTAAAGGAGAACCACACCAGGTATATATATAAAATATATGTATTTATTCAAAACACATCCCTCTAGTCCCGTTATGGGCTAGAGGCAAAAGTGCATACGGTAAACTTAATATCACAAAGTTTATGTTTATGTTTTAAGGTTTTGTAGAGCGCGTAGTAACCCGTAAGCATCCCAGCGCTAAGATCGGGCACAGAGGAGGATAGTGAGGGAGGGGATCAGGGGAAGAGGTGGGTTTTTAGAGATTTTCTGAATCGAAGGTAGTCTGGTTCCATCCTAAGTTTGAGGGGGAGGGCATTCCACAGGCGCGCCGCGTTCACCGCGAAACGCCGCCCGCCAGTACGTGCCCTCTTCACTCTGACAGTAGTTATGAGGTGTTTATGGTCAGAGCAAAGAGATCTTGCCGCTTTGTATGGCCTGATGAATATTTTGAGGATGGGGGGACCTTTGTCCTGCAGGAGCTTATGGGACAGGCAGAGAGCCTTGAATTCGACTCGCTGTCTCACTGGGAGCCAGTGGAGATGCTTCAGCGCTGGTCTGGCCGAGGATCTGGCCGGAGTGTTGGTAAGGATCCGTGCAGCAGCGTTCTGGATCCTTTGCAATTTATTGAAGGTGGCTTCGGGGGCCCCCAGATATATAGCATTGCTATAGTCCAGCCTTGAGAGAGGATGAGGCCATGGATGAGCAATTTCTGGGAGGCGGGAGGGAGCAGGGGCAAGATTTTCCTGATGGATTTAAGTAATCCGAAGCAAAGCCCAGTGGTTTTCTTAGCCTGGGTCCTGAAGGACAGATCTTTTTCTAACCAGATACCCAGGCTTTTGATCTCATCTTTGGGATGGGAGGTTCGCTCAGACAGGGGGGCCAGATGTTGGGGGGAAGGGAGGTGCCCTTTTGGCCGAGGATTAAGATGTCTGTTTTTGCTCCGTTGAGTTTTAGTGATGAACGATTCATCCATCCCTGGATTTCTGAAAGGCAGCTAAAAAGGTTAGATGGTTCCTGGTTGGGATGAGACAGAGACACCACTAATTGCGTGTCATCCGCGTAGTTGATAATTTTGACTCCGAATGGGGTAACCACCTCCTCCAGTGTGGACATGTAGACATTAAACAGTGTCGGGCTTAACGACGAGCCCTGGGGCACTCCACACTGGAGGGGGGTTGCGGGGGGCGGGAGTCGTTCTCCCAAACCTGGAAAGAGCGGTGGTCCAGAAATGATGCGAACCATGCCAGGGCAGTACCCTCTACTCCGATGTTTTTAAGTCGCTGGATTAAGACCCGGTGGTCAACAGTGTCGAAAGCCGCACTGAGGTCTAGGAGGATCACTGCCACTGACCCTGCTGCGTCCAGGATGATTCTGGCCTCCTCCACTGCTGCAAGCAGGGCGATGTCTGTGCCCTGACCTGGGCGGAATCCAGTTTGCAAGTTCCTGAGTAAAGTAAATTAGCACAATATACGTTGAGCCCTAGGGGCGTACCAAACCATATATCAAGAAAGTGGTATACCACGACTTGCATAGACACAAGGTCTAGAGCCTGTAGAACTGCTGGGGGCCACCAGGAACCACCCAAGGTAGTGACACAGGGGACCCACGGGGCGCGTGCAGTGTGTGAACACAGCCGCGAATCACCTTTACCTTCTATTGGGAAAGTCACGGTTGGAAATTTAAAGATAAAGGACACTTAGGAGAGGACTTGGAGCAAACCCCTTTAGACTTAAGGGGTTCTAGAGCCAACACCCATATGAGCACCGGAGTACTCGAATTACCTCACCCAGGGAAGCCGGGTACATAGGTGTCTTTTGGTGTTGGGTTTAGTTGTCGTTTTCAATGGCGATCTGCTGCAAAGTGCCGCTGCCGTCCAAGTGGAAAGTGTCTTGTGTGATCCAAGCCTGGATCAAGGATGAGAAGAACCTGAAAGCAGAGGGGACAGACAACCAGGTACTGGAATCGAGCAGTCCCACAAAGGATGCCGAGTGTTGCGGTGTTGGTGCCCGGATTAGACCCAACAAGCCTTGGAAACAGCAACCTAGGCAGGAGTGAAAGAAATGCTTCAATGTAGACTAGCAAGGTCTGAGGGACTCACCACGTGGTGGAGAGTCAGGACACATCTGGAGCAACCAGTGAAGCCCAAGGAAAATCAAAAATGCATTCATGGGGACCCACCAGTTGACGGACCAGGGATCACGAAGGAGCCTCAAGCTGAAATGCAAGAAGCGGGCTCACGGAACACTCGTGGAATGTAGGCCCACAATCTTCAGTGCAGATGGTGCTTGGGGCTTAAGCTACACGTAACCCAAAGCACAACTTCAAGGGTTGTCGAGAAGTCAATGCACATGCAAATGTGAACGTTGTCCAGGAGTTCCGGTTCCACTCGTGAGGGCTGCGGGTCTCAGCTTTTCTGGAAACTCGTGTTAGCCTTTGAGAAGTCTGGAAATCTTCTTCTTGTGATGTAAATACTTCGGAGTCCGGCGGGAGCTTCAGAAATGCAGACCAGCAAGATGCTTTGTAGGTGCCTGCCAAGCAGGGGAGTCACTCCTTGACCCCAAGGAAGATTCTTCCATCCTCTAGTCTTTAGTGGAGCATCAAAGTTCCAGGATTCAGTTTCAGAGTTTCATCCAGGTGTAATCTAAAATCCTGTTGCCAGAGGTTCCTTACTTGTACTCAAGAAAGGGGCTGGACATACTCTGGGGACCCACCTATGGGAGGGTTCTGAAAGAGGGGTGGCTACACCCATTTCCTCTGTCCAGTTTAGCACCAGAGCAGGGGCTGGTAGCCCCTGCAACCGGTATGAACTGGATTATGCACAGGGACACCAAATGTGCCCCCAGCGGAGGCTTCCAAGCACTCCTAGAGTGCACCCATCCAGCCCTAATCCACCATGGCTTGTCCTCCCTGTGACAGGAAACCTATTGCCCAGGCCTCCCCTGCCAGAGTTTCGGTCAGCAGCAGGAGGCCAGACTCGTTTCTGTGGCTGCAGCATCCATTATGTGATGCCAGGGTTCTTTTAAACAGTTACAGGGCAGACCAGTCGGGTGGAATTCTACCCCCACCACCAGGACTGGTGGGGGTATTCCAAAGTGTTTGACACCAAATACGACATGTTTCCATGCAGCCATTCCAAAGTTAGCATTTACCGCAAGGTTATAATGCACTTAAGAGTATATTGTGTGGATGCATCACCGAACAGCCCCAGAGAATAGATTCCGAAGGCTGCAGAGGGGTCCTGCTCATGCATGGGCACCCTCTCACACGAAACCAAGCACAATGCCTTCAGGATTGATAAGGTCTGCCATAGGGGTGACTGATAGGTTTCTATGTGCGGTGATTTAAGGTAGATATAGGTAACCTATATCTTAGTAAGTGGTGCATGCATCACCTTACCCAGGCTGCAGTAGCAGTGCTGTGGTGTCATTTCGAAAGGCTTGCAAGGGGTGGCAATATACATGCTGCAGCCCCTGGTAGGCCTCTGGGTACCTATGCCCGTAGTACCTAGTGTACCATATACTAGGGACTCACAAGAGTACCCCAGTAACCAAACTGGAGTGTACCTATAGTACATGCAATCAATTTAGAGAGCAGCTAGGCTGGGGACCGGAATAGCAGGTTCTGAGCCAAACTAAGTAAAAAACCATCAAAACAACAGGAAAAAAGTGGGGGCAACCATGTAGTCAGATTCCACCTTCCTACACTTGGCAGGCCTGGAATTCACTTCCTATAATGCTCTTGGTGAACCCCAGAAAACTCCACAGGCACACTCCAGTAGGCAGCCTCTAGCTGGAGACAGGTCAGTTAAGCTCTGTTCCCTGTAGCTGCAGGGAGTCCACTCCTTACTCCTTAATGAATCAAGGCAACGTCCTCAGAGCTGCAGTCCCAGATAGTGCAGCAGGCAAAGTCATCACCAGGCAGGCCCTTGGGTGCAGATCAGCATTCCAGCAGGACAATCCTCCTTCTTATTAAAGTTTCAGGCAGCAGAACTGAGAGGCTCTGCAGCTCTAACATATTTATCCAGCGTTGTCCGGTGACAATCAGAGGAGCACTCCTGTCTAATGAGGTGCAGAGCAACACCCTAAAGCATGCCAAATTCCTCCAAAGTGTGGCAGAGTCTTGTCACAGAAATCACTATTCTATCAAAATCCATCATGGCTGGAATGTCAGCAGGGCAGCAAGATCTAACTAGATCCAATTTAGAGTATGGCTTATTTCCATATACTCTCCCCACTCAGATCTGTGAATTCCTTCCTTAATCCTCCAGGGAAATGGGGTGGCTCTGGCTGACAGGCTTGCTCGACCTGTTCTTCCTATGAAGGTGATGCTTTATGGCCAAACACCCTGCTCTGGCATTCTTATGCCCCACAGAGCTCTCTCCATCAGATAGCCTCTGCCCGACCAGGCCACTTATCACCTAATCAAGGCAGCCTGGCTAATCCCCTCAGAACCTATCAATCGGTGAAGAGAGTACTAGAGGCTGGATTTTGGCCTACAGAAATGAAAGTCTTATAACTTCTTTTCTGTACAAGTTATGATAAATTCAACAATGCCAAGTTGCTGGATTTATCAATACCATTCTGTTCAGTCTTTGAATAATATTTTGCACACTCTCATAGCAATAGGTATGCATCCAAAACATACTGCCATGTTAGCCTATGAGGCCAATTCACTTGAAGGGGAAAAATGTAATGTGCAATTTCTTCCTCCCCAGGGCTTATACAACCTCATTTATAGAGCCCCTGTTCATAATTACAGGACCCCCCTTACCCATGGAACACCTAGGGAAAACCAGGGGGGTTACTAAGATGCACACATTATTTTGGTTATTATTTCACAGCACCAAAGTCGAATTTGAAGTGAATTTCCTACACTGGGTTAAAAATAAAACGGGCAGCTTTCAATCACCAGGGTTTATAAAACGTATTTTATCAAAACCCTGCTTACGTTTACAAACCCACTACCCCTGTAACACCTAGGGGAGACCTTGGGGGTACCCACAATGTATGAGTAAGGTAGATTATTACTTTTAAAGTGTTCATATCACTTCAATAAGTTGGAATTCTCCCTTATCTACATGAGCCACCCGAGAGGTCTGTTGTCAGTTGGAACATGAAAGTAAGCATCAAACAGTTATGAACTCAGCTTTTTCAGGGACCACACTACAGCAAAGGCTTCCCTCCCAATGGCACTCCATCTTTGTTCTCTGGGGAGAAGTCACCTGCTAATGAAGGGCACTGGCTGATAAAGGCCCTCTTCATGTATGTGTGCCAACACTGCCCCAATCCCTTGTTCTGAAGCATCTGTCTGAACGACAAGTTATTTGGTGTAGTCAGGGGCTAGCTGAACACATAGCCTCTTTCAGAGTGTTAAAAGCCGTCTGACACTTTGGGGTCCAGATAACTTTATTTTGCCTCTTCTTAGAAGTGATTTCTGTCAAGGGAGCCACAAAGGTCCCATAGTTCTGAACAAACCTTCTGTAGTACTCAGTCAGTCCAAGGAAGCCTTGACATGTGTCTGGGTATTGGGAGCTGCCAAATCCAAAATGGTTTGCCTTTTGGCCTGGAGAGGCTGTACACGGGGGGCAGGTACACAATAGTACTCGGTCCTATTTGGCACTTGCTGGTCTTAATTTTCAGGCCTGCCTGTTGCATGGTCTGCAGCACTTCCCTCAAGTGGTTTAGGTGATCCTCCCAGGTAGAACGGTATACAGCTAACTAATTCAGGTAAGCTACACTGAACTGCTCCTGCCCAGCCAGGACCCTGTTCACTAGCTTTTGGACGTTGGCAGGGGCATGCTTTAATTCAAAGGGCATTACTTTGAACTGGTAATGTCCCTCTGGTGTGGAGAAGGCTGACCTCCTTCAGTGAGGGCAATCTGCCATTAGCCTAAAGTTAAATAAAATGTACTCAGATATGTAGCAGCCTCTAACATATCAATGAGCTTATCAGTTCTAGGTATAGGATGAACATCAGTCTCTGTGACTGCTTTGAGTCCTCTGTAGTCCACACAGAACCATAACTGGCTTGAGCACCAGCACCACTGGGCTGATTCATGGTCTGTCAGAGGGCTCAGTTACTCTCGTCTCCAGCATCTTTGCTAACTCAGCCTTGATGTTGTTTCCGACAGACAACCTATACAGTTTATTTTTAACAGGTAGGCTCTCCCCAGTGTCAATGTGGTTCACACACCAATCAGTGACACCTTGGGTCAAAGAGAACAAGCCAGCAAACAACCCCACTACCACCCTGCATTCTCTTTGCTGCTGGTATGTCAGTTTGGAAGATAGAACAACTCCCTCCACTGACCCATCTTGCACATTGTTGGAAAGGAGGTTGGGCACTGGCTCAGTCTTCTCCTCTCCACCCTCATCGGTAGCCAACAACATGGTCATGTCTGCCCTGTCATGGTAGGGTTTTAATCTGTTGACATGCAGGACCCTGTGAACGTTCCCATGGTTGTTATGGTCTACCAAGTAGGTAACCTCACCCTTCTTTGCAAGCATTGGATAGGGCCCAGTCTACTTGGGGAGAGCCCCAGGAGCTACAGGCTCCCAACATCCATACCAACTGACCTGGAGTATACACAGGCCTTGCAGACTTGTGATTTGTTCCACAATGGTCGGGCCTGGTGGGGCCTTGACAGGGGAAGGTGGGAAGGGATATGTCCTCCCTGTCAATAACTAATTTAACAAAAAGATATCCTTCCTGGGACCTCGAAAAGTCCTGTGGTGGTGAAATAACAAAAGGTAAAGGAAGGGGAGAATAACTGTCAATGATGTAGTAGGGGGTGTTCTGAAGATGAACCGAACACCTATAAGAGTCTGCACCTTACTGATTCAGCAATTTCCTCGGGTTTTAAGGTGGGAAGGGAGGGAGACCCTTTTGTTATTAATGCCCTCACTCACTCTAATAGTGACATGCTTTATCATCGGGCTCACACTGACTCCTAAAGGTCAGGGTGGGCTCGACCATATTCCTGGGAGCACTTGTGGAGATTTTGGGTATGGGGTCATAACGTTAAAGATAAAATTCCTCTCCCACTCCTAAAGTATCCTTTATTCGTGTAGTAGGGGGAAGGTTAAAAAAGGCTATGGTAGGGTTGGAGGATGTGATGGTCCTATGACACTAACTGAACGCCAACATGTTTCAGCCCTATCACTGGCCTATTTATGGTCCCGGGCTTTCATCAGGGTGGGATGCGAAGATGTCACTTCCCCCAGAGATGTGAGTGATGTGTGATCATGCAATTAACACGTAACACATTTTATAAATAAGGGACAAGTCTAATACCTGTCACTGTTCTCTTCTAGGAATTTCCTGAAAGTCAAAGAGTGGGAAAAACAGACAAACGCTTAAAGGACGTGTAGTGACTTATGTGCGGTCAGTCTTGATGTTGCTCATCACAAAAGAAGATAGACCGTTGTTGTTCCCCTTTGTGATGTACCATGAGTGCGACTGCTATCATGTGTAAGGCACCAGAGGGTGATAGTGTCTGGTGTATACCATTCAGAGTTTAACCATATATTTATGGAGAAAAAGGCATGCAGTAATAGTATTTCATTAAAATATTTGTTGCTGCTTAGTGACATACACGCAGACATACATACACACTGTTACCTGTACCGTGAATATTATTGAGTGACTAATAATAGGGAGGTAGTCGATTACTGTAAGTTCAGGGCACTCACCCCAGTAGGACAAGGCATCAGCTCTCAATGAGGGGCTAGGAGGGGGAGGCCTTGTATGTATGTATGTATAGACGTTCTTATAGAGCGCTATCACTGTCACCCGACGGGCATCCTGGCGCTTAGACTATTATGACACAGAACAAGATTTTACCAGCTTCCGATCTATTTACATTGTTCTGGGGAACAGGTGGGTCTTTAACTCTTTTTTAAAGGTGGAGAAATCTTCCAGGCCCCTAAGACCTAGCGATAGAGAATTCCACAGCCGTGCTGCGGCAATCCTGAAGGATCGTCCGCCCATCCGGGACCTCCGGAACTTGGGTACTACGACCAAGTGAGCTGAGGCTGACCGGAGTGATCTTGAAGGAATATACCATGAAAAAAGATCCTGCAAAGGGACCGGACCTTGACTGTGTAAAGCTCTAAAAACAAAACATAGAGCCTTAAAGTTCACCCGTTGAAGAATTGGGAGCCAGTGAAGGTCCCTGAGTGCCTTAGCAGAAGAGTCCGAGCGACGTCGCGAAAGTGCCAGTTTGGCGGCAAAATTCTGTATTCGTTGGAGTTTTCCTAGCACAGTAGTTGGAGCCCCCAGTAGCAATGCGTTGCAATAGTCGAGATGACTTAAAATTGTGCTACGCACTACCTCTGGTCTTGCCTGTGCCGGAAGCAAGGGTAGGATCTTTCTCAAGGATCCAAGTAGAGCCATACACGTAGCCACCGTTTTATTTACTGATGTGTCCAGCTGTAGATCGGAACTGAACATTACCCCCAGATTCCGAACCGAATCAGCAGGCAAACTAGTGCCTTGGAAGTCGGGAGGCCAAAAACCCTGTGGTAGGGGTCTGGGGATCCGGTCCGTGGAGCAGTGTAGTACCTCGGTTTTCGAGCTGTTAAATTGGAGGGAATTATTCCCCAACCATTCTGCCGTAGTACCCATGCATCGATGAAAAACCTCCTGTGACACCCCGCCCTTACCTTCAAACGAGAAGATAAGTTGGGTGTCATCGGCATAGTTGGTAACTGTTATGCCAAACGACTTGGTCAGCATGATCAGGGGACGGAGGTACAGATTGAAAAGGATAGGGCTGATGGCTGAGCCCTGGGATACTCCCTGTCCAACCCTCTTGATGTTCGATTGAAAGGGTGGTAGTGCAACTACCTGGTGCCTTTGCTCGAGATATGACACCAGCCATTCAAGGGCCAAGCCAAACACCCCCGCCTCTGTCAATCTCCTGATCAGAATAGCATGGTTGACCGTACCGAACGCGGCCGACATGTCAAGCAGCACTAGAAAGGCTGCTTGACCTTGGTCGGCCCGCGTCCGAAGGTCATCAAGAACAGTCACCAGAGCCGACTCTGTCCCATGTGCCGATCGAAACCCAAACTGAGCCACATCCAAACAATCATTTGTCTCAAGAAAGTTGGAAAGATGTTTTGTGGCCAGTTTCTCTAAGATTTTGATAGGGAATGGCAAGAGGGAGATGGGCCTGAAGTTGGCTGGGCATGTGGGGTCCAGATTCTCCTTTTTAAGCAGTGGAGAGACCACCGCCAATTTCCAGCAGTCTGGCACCCGTGCCGAGGTGAGAGACTGGCAACAGATGGAGAACAATAGGGGAAACAGCTCTTCACGACAGAGTTTCCAGAATCTGGGTGGTAAAGGATCAGAGGGTGAGCCAGAAGACACCCCGTCAGCCAAAGAGCAAAAGTCCTCAAAGGATGGTAGAGGGAAATTGCTCAGCTCACCTGATTTAATACACTCCTTCCCATTTTCTGGCGAGATGGAATCGTATGCAGTACTGCCAGTTGAGGGGGAGAGAATATTTAAGATGTTGATAATCTTGTCCTCAAAGGCTTGTGCTAACGAGTCGCAGAGAGCTTATGAGGCCGGGATGGCATTTTTGGTGCAGCCAGGATGGGCCAAGTCCTTTACGAGCTTAAATAAGGCCTGAGATTTGTTAACGGCTGCCAGCAAAGATTCTTCTAAAAATCTGGCTTTGGCCCGCTTGATCTGGGTTTTATAGGATGCCAATGCTTGTCTAAAGAGGACTCTGTGTGATTCCAGGTACTGTTTCCTCCAGGTTCGCTCAGCCTGTTTGCATTGTAGCTTGAGCTGCCGAAGTTCTCCCGAGTAACATGGCATGGCGAGATTAGGCCTATCTTTGATTTTCCGCACCGGGGCCAAGGAATCCAGAGAAGTAGAGATGTGCTGTAGTCACACTCTGTAGGTAAATGAAAAAGAAAACCAGCAAGGTAGGTAAGTATAAGGAATAAGCCTTGGAGATCAAGGTCCGAAGGCTCCATGTAGTGTAATGGATTGCTGGGAGTAATCTGGGGAGAACCACTTACTTACATCCCCGTAAGAGACCTACTTGCTCCACTCCTCTGCTTGTCTGGAGAGGGAGTGGGAAGCCATAGTGAAATACCGAGGATTGGGGCATGTGCACCATTTCCACATTGCATTCATGTCACTAGGTGATTGGGTAGATAGCAGGGACTCGACGCAGCGTCATGTGTCTCGTGGTTGAACACATGTAGCTTGCAGTGGAGGTCCCAGTTGTTATGGGAGTGGCAGAGACGCTGCTCGTTTTCTCCCATGTGTGGACAAAAGTATGGCTTTCTGTGCTCTTGATAAAGTTAGGATTGAGAGGGGAAAAAACGTTATTTCTAAAGAGAAGCGGTAATAGTTGCTATGGGGAACATACCCTGTTTATATCGTATGATGTATCGAGTGAAAACGGTTGGAAACAGCTTTATTGCCAACCATAACCGAAAAACATTGCCATGAGGAACATACCATGCTAAATTGCATGCCTCATCTTGTAACCTTATTTCTGATTATGTATATATTTCACACGTCCTACCAGTGGGCACATTTTATGAGAAAAAGGTGTGTGAAGAGAATAGGCTGTATCTCATTGAAACACCTGGGTTAGCCTGTCCGCGATGTTAGGGACAGGGCGGCGCAGATAGGTAGCAGGGCCTGAATGTTGAATAAGCCACAAATGATGTGGTATGTAGTTCGTGAACCACCCATGAATTGGATAATGGTTGGCATCTGTATTGGCATTCAATTTGTGAAGAGTAAACATTCTGTTGGGGTGTGATAGAGACTGATCTCCATGGAGGATCATATTCAGGGGTGTCGATCTGTGTGTACACTAGGTCTCAGCATGTTAGCCATAGGTCTCGGCATGGAAGCCATTGGTTCATCTATTAAAGTTGTTGAGTTGGTTTTATGGGATGTCGTCGTTGAGACCAATTTTGTTTGTCTGTAAGCGATTCACCCATCTCTGTTCTTTGTGCAATAGTGTGTCTTGAACTCTGTTTTGTGCAAATATTTTTTCTATAATCATCCATTTCAGGACATTTTTAGTGTGATTGGATTCCAGGAAGTAGGTTATGAGCTTGGTCATATTTTCTTGCAGTGAATGGTGCTTCTGTGTTCGCTGATTCTTGCTTTGATTTTTCTCAAAGTCATGACTATATATCAGAGATTACATGGGCAAGTGATCATGTATATGACATTAGTGCTGTTGCAATTGGTGTAGGTTCTTTGTTCCCATGCTGTTTTTAGCCCTAGTTCAATGTTGGTTGTGTGTGTGGTAAAAGAGCATAGTGTGCCCCTCCCACCCACAGACCACACACGCAATCTGGGGTTCATCCTGGACTTATCCCTGTCAATGACCCAGCAAGTCAACCCCATCTCCTCCTCCTGCTTCAACTCCCTACTCATGCTTCGCTAGATCTACAGCTGGCTCCCCACTGGAACCAGAAGGACTGTCACCTAAACCCTCGTCACCAGCAGGCTGGACTACGGCAATGCCCTCTATGCAGGAATCACGGCTAAACTCCAGAAAAGACTTCGACGCATACAGAACACCTCCGCACGCCTCGACCTCGACATCCACAGCCACTTCACTGCCCACCTGAGATACCTGCACAGGCTGCCCGTCACTAAGAGGAACACCTTCAAGCTCCTCACCCATGCTCACAAAGCACTCCATGACACCGGACCTACATACCTCAACAAACAACTCACCTTCTACACTCCCATCCGCCAGCTTCGCTCTGCTGACCTCGCCACCGTTCCACGCATCCACCAAACAACCAGCAGCGGCAGATTTTTCCCCCACCTTCCCACCAAGACATAGAACACTCTCCCCATCCACTTGCGACAAACCCTGGACCTGCTGACCTTCAGGAGACTTCTCAAGACCTGGCTGTTCGAGCAATAGCAGCCACCTCCTATTAGTGCCTTGAGACCATCACGGGTGAGTAGTGTGCTCTACAAATGATTGATTGATTGATTATGCAGCTGCCACATGGGAAATGGCCCATAACTCGTGGAAGATCCAATAAAGTGGTTTGTCTGTTCTTTGTGGTCTCCCTGCAGTTGCTTTGCGGGTGTTTTTCTTAAATGAGAAAAGAGGTTTCCCAAATTCAGGTTTGTCAGATGTGAGTACCCGCCGGTGCTTGTTGATGTTTTTTTTTATTAGATTGGACCCAGAGTTATATGTAGTGACAATATGAGTTTTTGTGTTTCGGGTTTATTTGTTTTGTTCTGGGAGGCTTTCTCTGGGGATGTTTTGCACTCTTTTTTTTTGCTTTGTTTACTATTTGTGTTGGGTACATCCGGTCTTGGAGTTTTTGGGTGAGTTTTGCTGCCTATTTGTTGTAGTCTTCCTTTTTGGAGCAGTTGTGTTTGATGCGCATGAATTGTCTGACTGGTAGATTTTCCTTGAGGGCCCTGGGATGTGCACTTTTAAAATCGAGGAGGCTATTACGGTTGGTGGGTTTAGTGTACAGTAAGGTGCTGAGTTTTCCAGGAAGGACACCTGCTTGTTGTCGTGTATTATACTTTATTTGAGAAATGGGTTCCTGCTGTTGATTCATTCGTTAAAGTGATCTATATTGGTATTGTCACCTTGCCATTTTACTAGAATGCCGTCAATGTACCTGATCGATAGGCGTATATGGTTTGTGTAGGGGTTGTTTGTCCAGATGTTGTGGTCCTTGAACCAACCCATGTACAGACAGGCTACACTGGGGGCAAAAATGCTGCCCATTGATGTTCCATGGCATTGTAGGTAGATGTTGTCTTCGATGCTGAAGAAGTTTTCTGTAAGGGCCATTTTGGTCAGTTCCATTATCCAGTCTAATGGGGCTTTCCATAGCCACTGCTGGTTTTTAGTAGGTCCTGAATCACTCTGAGTCTCTCTTCCTGCTTGCCGCTTTATCAAGACATATGAGTGTTTCACTATGTGGATCAAAAGTCATATGTCCGAGGATCGTGAGGAGGTGGGTGGTGTCCTTGCCATAGGATTTGGCCCTGGTTACGAGTGGTTTCAAGTACCAGTCTACATATTGTGATAGTGGTTCAAGGACTGATCCGATTCCCGAGATGATTGGCTTTCCAGGAGGTGGAGTTTGTCCATTGTGGATTCTGGGGACTGTGTAGAACCTGGGGGTTCTGTGGTATGTGGTGTGGTGGAACTCTCTCTCCTTTTTCTTGATCCATCCTTTCTCATCTGCTTCCTCCAGCAGTAATTCTATGTCATGATGGATCCTAGTAGTAGGATCAGAGCGTAGAGGTTTGTAGTTTCAGCGGTCTTGCAAAAGTGAGAGGCATGACCTTCTGTTGTCCTCCTTGTTTTGAATTACAATTGCTCCGTCCTTATCCGTGGGTTTTATAACAATGTTTTCTGTCTTGCCGAGGGAATTGAGGGTGGTAATCTCGCTTTTGGAGAGGTTTACAAAGTTCAATGTCCTTCGTGACCACCTCCCCAAAGGCTAGAGTTTCTGAAGGTATAGATGTAGGGGGGGGCAAAAAAACAGAGTTTTCTTTTAGGGCTGTGTGTCGGTCCTCCATTTGGGGGGGCTGATTGTTTATGAAGAATACCTTTAGCCGGATTTTTCTGAAGAATTCCGCAAGTTCACATTGGGTTTTGAATTTTTCCATTTCTGTTGTGGGAACAAAGCCTATTCCTTTGTTGAGGTCCGTGAGTTCATCTTCTGAGATTGGTTCATTGGATAGGTTAACTACTATGTTCCCTGGTTGCTTGAGCCTGGTTGTGTCCGCTCCCTGGTTCTGATCTTGGTGTTGGCTCCTTCTATTTTGTCGTTGTTCCATTGTATATGTCGCCCTCCTCCACGGCCTCTTTTCCCCTGTCGGCCAGCAAACCCTGAAAATTGCTGGTTAGGTTAATGGGTAAGTAAAAAGGCATGGATTGTGGCATTGGTGGTCCTTGGTAGGGTGGAGGGGCAAAGCTGCCTGGCCAGAACATTATCTGTTGGTATTGGGGAATTGGTTTAAAGTAATTGCCTCTTTGTTGTCTGCGCTGTTTTCTCCATGATCTGCTTGTTAATGAGTTGTCGCTCGACCATTCGTCTGTGTCTCAGTTGATTGAGCCTTTGTCGCTCTTTCCTGATGTTTATACATCGGATTCGTCTTTCTTGGTGTAGTCATCACTAGTGTACGGATATGTATGTGCATGGGATTATCTTTTAAGGTCTTTCTGGAGTTTGTTGATCTTGCCTTGGAGTAGGAAGTCCTTGTGTTCTGGGATTTCCTTGTAAACTTCTTCCAGGTTTTTCTTGTATAGTGTGATCTTGATTTGGGTGCTGAGAGTGTCTTCGCTGGCTTTGATCTTGATAAGCATTGTCTCCGAGTTCCATTTTGCTGTGTTTATTATGAGGATAAGCCAGGTGCTGCTGCAACACCACGCAATCAGTAACGATTCTTTCCTGAATAGGGGTCCTGGAGAAAAATATGAGGTTTGTTTGTAACAATGAGTCCGGTGAATCCTGCATTGCCCAGTATGTACTCAGTCATGATGACTCCGTGTATCAGCATCTTCATCTTTTCCCTCTTTAGTTATTTCATCTCATCCCAGTTTTGGGCTTGTACTGGACTTTGGGTAATGTTGGTGTCTGGCAGCAGGGAGGGTGCTGCTAGGATGTGGTAAGCCATTTCATCTGTATATGTTTTTTCAGGCTTGTGAACATACCAGTGCATCATGGCCTCCTGGGTGCCCTCTAGCTTCCTGCTTACCTTTTACATGTGCTCTGTCATGCCAGATCTCAGGCCTTGTACATAGTCCAGCATATTGTCCTTAGTTTCCTTGAGATGCTTCTCCAAAGATTCTCTCAAAAGGCGTAATGGCCTCCTGGCAGGGTACCCAAACAACAACTAAACTGGACTGAAACTAGCCCCTTTTTGTGGGCAAACAGTAGGCATGGGAGGAGAGCATCCCATTTCTTCCTGAATTTGTCATACAACCTATTGATTGTGCCCTTCAGGGTCTTGTTGATCCTCTTCACCAAACCATTAGTCAGGGGGTGATATGGGGTTGTGTACATTCATCCTACATCCCTTTCAGATAGGTGGACAGGAAGTTTTTGCCCATAAATGAAACAACCTCTTTTGGGAACCCCACTCTGGTGAACACCCCCATTAGGGCCCCAGCCACTGCAGGAGCAGTGACTGTTCTGAAGGGTATTGCTTCAGGGTATCTTGTTACATGGTCCACTACCACCAAGATACACGTATTCCCTGATATAGTAGGTGGCTATAGGGGACCAAAAAGTCCACCCCCACCTTCTCAAAGGAGTCCCAACCGCTGGCAGTGGTATCAAGGGAGCCTTTGGCTTGTCCCCTGCCACTAGCCTTAAAGGTGACGCAGGAGCTACAGAACTTCTTTACCTCCTTAGAGATTCGGACCAGTAGAAATGATTCACTAACAGGTTAAAAGTCTTAGGGGTCGATCAGGATGGCGGACGGAAGAGCCACCGCGGCCCGTGAGTAGGCGGAAAAAGCCTTTTCCGTGTCCGCCTGCCGCGGATACTCCGTCCGCCATATCAGGATAGGAAAACGTGTCAAATTTCCGTCCGCGACGGAAAAGCACGCTCCGCCGGCCAACTACACACGACCACGCGGCGGACGGAACACATCCGGACGCTCCGCCGTACGCACTGACGTCTAAGACCGTCCCCCAAATCAAGATGGCGGAAAACACACATAAAACCGCAGCGGAAAAACAACCTGTCTTAACACGGCGGAATCCCCACAGCAAACATAGGTGACACAGCCGAGATACCCACCGCAAGCTGACCACCACCATGGACCCGGCGCTACACGCTTTCCCGATGCTCTTCGCGATCCACCACGTCCTAGTCATGGCCTACTATGGACGACGACGCAGGTAAGGTACAAACCATTGGCTGTCTGGAGGGGAATACCAGCAAGGGACGTGACGTAGGGAGGGGGAGTGTCATGTTACCGAAACCACTGATGAGAAGCATATACGAATACACATTTGCAGTACGCAAGCAGGAATGACAACGACAGACCACGAGACTTGATAGACTACCTTTATTGTCCAAAATAGGGGTCAAATCACAGTGTATGCGTGAGCATGGGCAAAGTGGGCACCAGAGCAGGTACAACATAGCAGGCAACGAGAGGGCAGCATGCAGCATCAGAGCATCAACAGGGCATTGTGCAGTACAGAGCAGGTACATCAGAGCAGGTAACGAGAGGGCAGCATGCAGTATCAGAGCATCAACAGGGCATTGTGCAGTACAGAGCAGGTACATCACAGCAGGTAACGAGAGGGCAGCATGCAGTATCAGAGCATCAACAGGGCATTGTGCAGTACAGAGCAGGTACATCAGAGGCAGCACGTGAGAGGGGCAAAGTGCATCAACAGTCCATTGCACAGAACAGGCCCATCAGAGGCAGCACGTGAGAGGGCCAAAGTGCATCAACAGTCCATTGCACAGAACAGGTCCATCAGAGGCAGCACGTGAGAGGGCCAAAGTGCATCAACAGTCCATTGCACAGAACAGGTCCATCAGAGGCAGCACGTGAGAGGGGCAAAGTGCATCAACAGTCCATTGCACAGAACAGGCCCATCAGAGGCAGCACGTGAGAGGGGCAGTATGCAGTATCAGAGCATCAACAGGGCATTGTGCAGTACAGAGCAGGTACATCAGAGCAGGTAACGAGAGGGCAGCATGCAGTATCAGAGCATCAACAGGGCATTGTGCAGTACAGAGCAGGTACATCACAGCAGGTAACGAGAGGGCAGCATGCAGTATCAGAGCATCAACAGGGCATTGTGCAGTACAGAGCAGGTACATCGGAGGCAGCACGTGAGAGGGGCAAAGTGCATCAACAGTCCATTGCACAGAACAGGCCCATCAGAGGCAGCACGTGAGAGGGCCAAAGTGCATCAACAGTCCATTGCACAGAACAGGTCCATCAGAGGCAGCACGTGAGAGGGCCAAAGTGCATCAACAGTCCATTGCACAGAACAGGTCCATCAGAGGCAGCACGTGAGAGGGGCAAAGTGCATCAACAGTCCATTGCACAGAACAGGCCCATCAGAGGCAGCACGTGAGAGGGGCAGTATGCAGTATCAGAGCATCAACAGGGCATTGTGCAGTACAGAGCAGGTACATCACAGCAGGTAACGAGAGGGCAGCATGCAGTATCAGAGCATCAACAGGGCATTGTGCAGTACAGAGCAGGTACATCACAGCAGGTAACGAGAGGGCAGCATGCAGTATCAGAGCATCAACAGGGCATTGGGCATTACAGAGCAGGTACATCAGAGGCAGCACAACTACGTGTCCCTACCAACCCGTCACAGGGACCACAAGAGTGCCACGCAGTTCTCAATGGACACACCATGTGAAGTAACATTTGAGTGAAGTGTACAGCACCTCACATCACAGATTCAGGGGGACTGCGTGAACTACCTGCCTCGGACACACTGGCAGCACCAGCAACAGGAGTGTGAGACACAGCCACAGCCCGAGTGACACACACATGGGCCACGGACCCAGACACACTGGCAGCACCAGCAACAGGAGTGTGAGACACAGCCACAGCCCGAGTGACACACACATGGGCCACGGACCCAGACACACTGGCAGCACCAGCAACAGGAGTGTGAGACACAGCCACAGCCCGAGTGACACACACATGGGCCACGGACCCAGACACACTGGCAGCACCAGCAACAGGAGTGTGAGACACAGCCACAGCCCGAGTGACACACACATGGGCCACGGACCCAGACACACTGGCAGCACCAGCAACAGGAGTGTGAGACACAGCCACAGATGTAGTCACTGACACGTGAGCCACTGACCCAGACAGACTGCCAGCACCAGAAACAGGAGTGTGCAACACAGCCACAGATCTTCTAACTGACACGTGAGCCATAGACCCAGATACACTGCCAGGACCTGCAACAGGAGAGGGCACAACTGACACTGTGCCACCATCTGATACATGAGAGTCAACTGCACCAGCGCCACTGGGACAACTGAAATGATGAGCCACAGGGCTGTATGGGCCAGGAGGCAGGGTGGGCCTGGGAGCTGGGGATAGCTCACCTAGAGCCAAATCGGGGTTGGCAGGTGTCAATGGTGTGTGTCTGCGTTTCTTAGGGAGGTGTGAGTGCACCCTGGACAGGACAGGACTGCCAAGTGGTGGGGACTCCAAAGAATCACCACCCAGCATAGGTGGAGCAACTGCTGCCGGGGATCTGGTTTCGGGGGAGGTGCTGGAGCCTGCTTGTCGTTTGCTCTGTGCCTGCCGCCTGGACTCGGAATGATGTGTAATGGGGGATGCAACAACAGGGGACACCCTCCTCTGCTTCTGACTGGCCTGGATGGGAGTGGAGGTATGGGGGGACTCCGCCGCGGAGACATCAGTTTGGCGTTTAGTAGAAAACATCAGCCTCAGTGCAGCCAGGGGTGAAGTATGCCTGTCCTTGATAGCGCCATTGTCCATGCTAGATGCCTTGTCCGTAGGATGTGCCTTATCCTTAGGTGGAGTGTTGTCTCTGGATGTAGCCTGTGCCCTGCTCGCTGCCCTGTTCCTGCCAGCAGACTTGTCGTCTGTGGTGCACCTGCCTCCAGCAGACACCTGCTCCCTGTGTGTGTCCCTGCCCTTGGGAGTGTTCCTATCCACTGCTGTGGGCCTGCTCTTGGGAGTCTCCCTGCTTAGTAGGTGCCTTAGTCTTCTCACTGTCCTTGGGAGTGTTCCTATCCACTGCTGTGGGCCTGCTCTTGGGAGTCTCCCTGCTCTCAGTAGGTGCCTTAGTCTTCTCACTGTCCTTGGGAGTGTCCCTTACCTCTGCTGTGGGCCTGCTCTTGGGAGTCTCCCTGCTCTTAGTAGGTGCCTTAGTCTTCTCACTATCCTTGGGAGTGTCCCTTACCTCTGCTGTGGGCCTGCTCTTGGGAGTCTCCCTGCTCTCAGTAGGTGCCTTAGTCTTCTCACTGTCCTTGGGAGTGTCCCTTACCTCTGCTGTGGGCCTGCTCTTGGGAGTCTCCCTGCTCTTAGTAGGTGCCTTTGTCTTCTGACTGGCCTTGTCCAAGGAACAGTCCATGGACATGTGAGTATCCCTTGCCTTGGGAGTACCTTTCGTGTTGAATGCCTGTGTAGCTCCGGAAGGCATGTCCCCCAACAACACTTGTGGATCCTGTGTGTGTACTCCAGTGCATCTGACGTCGTCTACGTGAACAGATTTAGCTGATCTAGGGGATGGGGTCTGTGCCCTGCGTGCCCTGACGTGCTGTCTGACGCTGCTTCTAGTGCAATAACCTGTATTTGAGTCCTGCTCTGAATAATCACTACCCCCTGAGACATCCAGCGGTGTAGATGGGGAAACAGAAGTAGCACCCTGTTCATTCGACTGTACTATTGCAGACGACACACTGCTTGCCAATGACTGCACTGTCCTGTGTAGACCTGCAAGATCGCCATGCATCCCTTCCATGAATGCCACCACCTGCCCCAACTTCCTATCATGGTCCTGGAAAGCATTTGTCATATTGGTCTGCCCCACACACAGCTGTCGCAGCAGATCAACGGCCTCAGCACACAGTGCATTTTGGCTCACCGTGGCAGGGACAGCGGTGCCTGCACCGAACGCCACTCTGCTCCCCCTACTCCTCCGGCCACGAACAATACATGGTGCAGTTGGCGGAAGTGTGGGCCCTGTGTGCTGTCTTCCGACAGAAGGTGATGAGTGCCCACTCCCAGTCTGTGACAACAGTGCAGGCTCACCAAGAGTGTCCGACGAGGAGGACGATGGTGTCTCCACATGCGAGTCCTCAGGGACGGTCCTGTCCCCCTCTCCGGCGCTGGCCTCCTCCGTGTCAGTCTGCATGTGTGCGAAGTCTGATCCGGACTCATTTCCTCGGCTACTCTCCACCGTCTGTGGCTGAGTGTCCTCTGGCAAAGCTGAAATGCACAGAAAAGATGTGTGAGTCATGGGCACACTCACGTACAGAAGGAACAGGATAGCCAAATCACATAGCAGACAAAGGTTCATGAGCCCTCATCCTGCACATGGCCCACCCCTACCAGTCATCCTCACATTTTCTGCCATGGGGCCATGGACCACTAGGGGATGTGCTTTAACACTCAACTACTAAGCAAGTGGCGTGTCAACATGGCGGACCTGGATGTCAAATGAGTACCACCCAATGGGACCAAAATGCCATCACAGGCATACATATGCAACACGGAACTCAATAGTGTGTCTGTGCACCAATACATGCATAGCACTCACAAGTTTCCTACACAGACAGTATGCTCACCGCTAGTTTGCTGTTGATCGGCACTCAGACGTTCGGCCAGTTCAGGATGCGTCACTGCAATGATACGGTGCATGAGAGGGGTCATGGAGCGTCGGGCCAGACGGGGCGTCCTTGGAATCAGGCCCAGTGTTACTTCCGCTACATTCTTGCTCAGCCTGGAAATGTCGTCCCAGCGTTTGTGGCAGTGTGTATGTCGTCTGTTGCACACCCCCAATGCCCGTACTTCCCGTGCTATGGTCCTCCACAGGTCCTTGCGAAGGTGCAGCTTGACCTACCATGATGGGAGTCAAAAGGGTTTAAGTCAGTGGACAGGTGGCCTGTCACACACATAGGGGCAAGACGTTACTGTCAGCAGCCATGCAGAATCAGGAACATATGTCTAGCCCACACTACACAGCTAAGATATAAATAGGCCTGATCATTTGGCCCCCTCATGCACACCAACATGTCCCACACTGCACTTACCACCCGTCCCGGTGCGCCGTAGAGGCGTCCATAGTTGCGGAGTACACCGTCCACGAGGACATCAAGCTCCGCGGCGGTGAAGGGTCGAGACCGGATCTCTTTGCCACTCGACATGGCAAGATCACGGAGTATGGCACTAGAGCAGCAGTCGGTGGTCAGCTCAGCAGCAGCAGCAGCAGGTCGAGGTGATGGTCACAGGCAGCAGTCGGTGGTCAGCTCAGCAGCAGCAGCAGCAGTTCGAGGTGATGGTCACAGGCAGCAGTCGGTGGTCAGCTCAGCAGCAGCAGCAGCAGGTCGAGGTGATGGTCACAGGCAGCAGTCGGTGGTCAGCTCAGCAGCAGCAGCAGCAGGTCGAGGTGATGGTCACAGGCAGCACTGGTCCCCAGGGTAGGAAGTTTCATTTTGGCCAAGACACATATATAGGGCCCTCAGCACGTGTCAGTGGCAAACGTCGCCAGCAATTGGTCAGCCCTGGAAGCGTGATCGTGAAATGGGCCAATGACTGGCCCTGTTGTTGCGGTGCACAGCTTCCGCTACTTGCGATTGGCCGTATGCGGCCAGCGTCCCTCTTCCCATTGGCTGCATGTGCAGGGACCGTCACGGGCACACATCGGCAACCGCACGTGCAAGCTTCAGGCACGGATGCTTCAGTTGCAACAATGTACTATCACTGGCGCCTCCATGGCGGTGCACGTACACAGCGGGGGAGGTGCAGGCCTATACACCCTGCAGATGTACTCAATGGACATGCCAGTTCATGACCCCCCTTACAGTCACCTTGCATCATCCACCGTACACCGGCCGGAGCGGCCGGCCCATGAACAACCGCCGGTCCCGGCCATGAACAACCGCCGTGCCCGGCCATGAACAACCGCCGGTCCCGGCCATGAACACAACCGCCATGGCCGGGCACGGCGGTTGTTCATGGCCGGGACCGGCGGTTGTTCATGGCCGGGACCGGCGGTTGTTCATGGCCGGGCACGGCGGTTGTTCATGGCCGGGCACGGCGGTTGTTCATGGCCGGGCACAGCGGTTGTTCATGGCCGGGCACGGCGGTTGTTCATGGCCGGGCACGGCGGTTGTTCATGGCCGGGCACGGCGGTTGTTCATGGCCGGGCACGGCGGTTGTTCATGGCCGGGCACGGCGGTTGTTCATGGCCGGGACCGGCGGTTGTTCATGGGCCGGCTGCTCCGGCCGGTGTACGGTGGATGATGCAAGGTGACTGTAAGGGGGGTCATGAACTGGCATGTCCATTGAGTACATCTGCAGGGTGTATAGGCCTGCACCTCCCCCGCTGTGTACGTGCACCGCCATGGAGGCGCCTGTGATAGTACATTGTTGCAACTGAAGCATCCGTGCCTGAAGCTTGCACGTGCGGTTGCCGATGTGTGCCCGTGACGGTCCCTGCACATGCAGCCAATGGGAAGAGGGACGCAGGCCGCATATGGCCTTTGGGAAGTAGCGGAAGTTGAGCACCGCCATGGCGGCGCCAAATATGTGATCTTGTCAGACGCTGCACCGTGATGTGTTGTGTGCAGTTGCGTCATGAGGGATGTGAGCGTGATTGTGAAAGGTCATATGTCATACAATATAGCATGTGTGTCCATACAATGGACATCGGTCGGCACACAATGGGCAACAGATGTGCATTTGTACGTGTTGACGTCGGGTTTGACCCTACAGACGTTGTTACATCTTCACAACTACACAGTACATCACGGCTGTGTGGCCAATTAATGCATCTGTTGTCAGTTTCTTGTTGTGTCGAGGTGACTACAGTGGTGGTGGTACACATGCATTCCGTGTATGTGATTTCTACGTTCTGTCACCATGCATGTCATTACCGTATGCACATCATCATTGGTGGTGGCATTTGTGCTTGATGACATGGCGTGTGTAAACTTATCGTTTGTGTGCATGCAGTTGCATGAGTGTCTGTGATGTGTCTACGATACATTAGGGTGACGACTGAAGTTTTGTCAGTAAGGTACACATGTGATGGAGTTGTACACGTATGCGTTGTTTGTAAGTTGACCTAAGTTACATCTCTCTCCCACACAGGAGGGCTCCAAATGTGCATCGCCCAAACACTCTGCTGGAGGATATGGTAGACGAGGAGGTGATTCGGAAATTCAGGCTGGATCGACGTCGGTTGCTGGAGCTTGTGGCTCAATTGTCTCCTCATCTGCAGCCACTTAGAACGTATCCTGGCTCGTTTACACCCACTGCAAAGGTCATGGCGGTACTACATTTCTTCGCTACTGGCACATTTCAGTATACAGTTGGAGGTGCCGGGGGTATGTCACAGGCCATGTTCAGCACGGTTCTTCGGGATGTGTTAACAGCTATGATGCTGTACAAGGATGAGTACATACATTTCCCACGTCCGGAAGAGTTGCCAGCTGTCAAAGCTGGTTTCTATGCACTGGGCCACATACCTCACGTTGTGGGCTCAATTGATGGCACGCACATCGCGCTCATTCCACCACGGGCACGCGAACAAGTGTTCAGGAATCGCAAACACTTTCATTCGCTGAACGTGCAGGTGGTGTGCCTGGCGAGCAACATCATCTCCCATGTGTGTGCAAGATTTCCTGGATCCGCACATGACGCCCACATCATGCGGACCAGCAATGTCCCACGACTCATGGCAAATCTGCCACCCGGTCAAGCGTGGCTTGTTGGTGAGTGTGCAGTGGGGACTCTTGTGATCTCTGTGTTGCATGGGGTACCCACCATATCTTGTTCTGATGTTTGTCTCTGTCATCCCCCTACATAGGCGACTCGGCTTACCCAAACCGGCCCTGGCTCCTCAGTCCCCTACGTAATCCGAGGACGGCGGGTGAAATGCGGTACAATGAGGCACATGGAAGGACACGGAGAGTCATCGAACGTACCTTTGGACTGCTCAAGTCTAGGTTTCGGTGCCTGGATAAGACCGGTGGGGCCCTGCCTTACTCACCAGGAAAAGTATGCAAGATCGTGATTGCCTGCTGCATGCTCCACAACCTGGCAGTACGCAATAACATTGAACTGCTGTTGGACCCTGAAGACGAAGGAGTTCCTCGGCCTCCCATCCCACCCATGTCGACTGATGAGGATAGTGGTGAGGAGGAAGGTGTGGACCAGAGGCGCCAGCTCATTGATCGCTACTTCCCTTGAATGTGAGTATCTACCTCTAGTGGCGGTTGACAATGCCTCATGTATGTTTTCTGGTGTTGTGTGGATATGGGGTTAATCAGCTGGGTGTGGTTTGTGATGGTTGCACATGTGTGTCTTCATGTCTTTGGACATAGGAGTGTCCATGATGTGTGTGCTCCCATCCCATGCTTGTGTGATGGTTGTCGTTTGTGTAATGTTGCTGTGCATTGTGTTGTGATGTGTGTGAATCTCTTTACTGACGTGTGTTTGCTGTCTCTGGTTTTCTCTAGGTCACTCCCGCAGCGCCATGATCATGTGCGACTATGATCCCTGTACCTGTTTACGTCTGTATCTGATGGCAATCATGTGAATAAACATGGAGGCAAAACATCATTGTGTGAGTAAATGCAATTTATTGACAGGTTGTGCTTTTGTGCTGGTGAATATTTACAAGTAAGTGGGGGGGAGGGAGTTGGAGTTGAAGGTAATGGCAGATGAAATGTCCGTGCTGACACCACATTGGGGGGTGTCAGGCTAGTCCAGCAGACCAGTGGCAATGATTGTCTATGTGGGACAGGATGGTTTGCAGGGTGAATGTCTGGCCCAGGCAGTGGCATTGTCAAGGTCGTCCCCTCTTGGAGCCTGTGCCTGGCGCTCCAACACTGCTCTCAGCCACTTCCTGCCTCGGCCGCCCCCTCCGTCTCGGAGGTGGTACAGAGTCAGCTGGGAGGGCAGGTTGGTGATGGGCCACATCCGTCGCCAGGGGCTCAGGTGGTGGTGGCGGCGGTGGAGGCGGAGGTGGAGGTGACGGGGGAGGCGGAGGTGACGGTGGCGGTGGCGCTGACACACTTGGTGGAGGGGGGGGGGGTTGTTCCGGCCAACCCATTCCCTCCACATCGTTGCCTGCTGGCCCATGATCACCAACATCTGGCCAAGGATGCCAGAGATCTCGCGCAGGATGTTGGTGTTGTCCACTGAGTCCTGGTGAACACGATCAGCGTTTGCCTGGGACCGGTCGTATGAGGCCTGGCACCTGGCAAGAGATTGTAGGGACTGTGCCACTGGCTCGGGTAGCTGTCCCTCCTCTGACCGGCGGTGTGTGGCTCGCCTGATTGGCAGTTGTCCCGTTGCCTGTGTTTGTGGCCCACTCACCCTGCTTGTGTGTGGGGCCGTTGGACCAGCGTTGCGCGCTGGGTCATGCTGGGTGGCACCGGCAGGAGTCGTGGTGCTGGTGGTAGTGGTGGTAGTGGTGGTACTGGTGGTACTGGTGGTACTGGTGGTGGTGGGGACTGATTTTGGAAAAGGGGGGTGGTGATGGACAGAGTTTCTGAATGATGCAGAATACTCTTACCAAGTCAAGAGATCATGGTTTTAATCCATCACCGTTTTTTAGCTCACTGCACCATCCCAGCTCAGAACCTGGCTATATGCAAATTAGTCTGTTCCTGTCCCAGTGCATGATGGGAACAGGGCAAACCAAACTACCAAGCCAATTCTTATACTGGGAAGGAAACAAGCTCCCGGGGACCGGTTTCTGGCATCACAGCCTTCTTCGGCCCGGTTTGCTTGAATCCTGATGGTACAATGAGCAAGGGACTCACGTCTGAGTATACCCTCCCACACATAGTGTGGATAAAACCGATTTTGGAAAAGGGGGGTGGTGATGGACAGAGTTTCTGAATGATGCAGAATACTCTTACCAAGTCAAGAGATCATGGTTTTAATCCATCACCGTTTTTTAGCTCACTGCACCATCCCAGCTCAGAACCTGGCTATATGCAAATTAGTCTGTTCCTGTCCCAGTGCATGATGGGAACAGGGCAAACCAAACTACCAAGCCAATTCTTATACTGGGAAGGAAACAAGCTCCCGGGGACCGGTTTCTGGCATCACAGCCTTCTTCGGCCCGGTTTGCTTGAATCCTGATGGTGCAATGAGCAAGGGACTCACGTCTGAGTATACCCTCCCACACATAGTGTGGATAAAACCGATTTTGGAAAAGGGGGGTGGTGATGGACAGAGTTTCTGAATGATGCAGAATACTCTTACCAAGTCAAGAGATCATGGTTTTAATCCATCACCGTTTTTTAGCTCACTGCACCATCCCAGCTCAGAACCTGGCTATATGCAAATTAGTCTGTTCCTGTCCCAGTGCATGATGGGAACAGGGCAAACCAAACTACCAAGCCAATTCTTATACTGGGAAGGAAACAAGCTCCCGGGGACCGGTTTCTGGCATCACAGCCTTCTTCGGCCCGGTTTGCTTGAATCCTGATGGTGCAATGAGCAAGGGACTCACGTCTGAGTATACCCTCCCACACATAGTGTGGATAAAACCGATTTTGGAAAAGGGGGGTGGTGATGGACAGAGTTTCTGAATGATGCAGAATACTCTTACCAAGTCAAGAGATCATGGTTTTAATCCATCACCGTTTTTTAGCTCACTGCACCATCCCAGCTCAGAACCTGGCTATATGCAAATTAGTCTGTTCCTGTCCCAGTGCATGATGGGAACAGGGCAAACCAAACTACCAAGCCAATTCTTATACTGGGAAGGAAACAAGCTCCCGGGGACCGGTTTCTGGCATCACAGCCTTCTTCGGCCCGGTTTGCTTGAATCCTGATGGTGCAATGAGCAAGGGACTCACGTCTGAGTATACCCTCCCACACATAGTGTGGATAAAACCGATTTTGGAAAAGGGGGGTGGTGATGGACAGAGTTTCTGAATGATGCAGAATACTCTTACCAAGTCAAGAGATCATGGTTTTAATCCATCACCGTTTTTTAGCTCACTGCACCATCCCAGCTCAGAACCTGGCTATATGCAAATTAGTCTGTTCCTGTCCCAGTGCATGATGGGAACAGGGCAAACCAAACTACCAAGCCAATTCTTATACTGGGAAGGAAACAAGCTCCCGGGGACCGGTTTCTGGCATCACAGCCTTCTTCGGCCCGGTTTGCTTGAATCCTGATGGTGCAATGAGCAAGGGACTCACGTCTGAGTATACCCTCCCACACATAGTGTGGATAAAACCGATTTTGGAAAAGGGGGGTGGTGATGGACAGAGTTTCTGAATGATGCAGAATACTCTTACCAAGTCAAGAGATCATGGTTTTAATCCATCACCGTTTTTTAGCTCACTGCACCATCCCAGCTCAGAACCTGGCTATATCCAAATTAGTCTGTTCCTGTCCCAGTGCATGATGGGAACAGGGCAAACCAAACTACCAAGCCAATTCTTATACTGGGAAGGAAACAAGCTCCCGGGGACCGGTTTCTGGCATCACAGCCTTCTTCGGCCCGGTTTGCTTGAATCCTGATGGTGCAATGAGCAAGGGACTCACGTCTGAGTATACCCTCCCACACATAGTGTGGATAAAACCGATTTTGGAAAAGGGGGGTGGTGATGGACAGAGTTTCTGAATGATGCAGAATACTCTTACCAAGTCAAGAGATCATGGTTTTAATCCATCACCGTTTTTTAGCTCACTGCACCATCCCAGCTCAGAACCTGGCTATATGCAAATTAGTCTGTTCCTGTCCCAGTGCATGATGGGAACAGGGCAAACCAAACTACCAAGCCAATTCTTATACTGGGAAGGAAACAAGCTCCCGGGGACCGGTTTCTGGCATCACAGCCTTCTTCGGCCCGGTTTGCTTGAATCCTGATGGTGCAATGAGCAAGGGACTCACGTCTGAGTATACCCTCCCACACATAGTGTGGATAAAACCGATTTTGGAAAAGGGGGGTGGTGATGGACAGAGTTTCTGAATGATGCAGAATACTCTTACCAAGTCAAGAGATCATGGTTTTAATCCATCACCGTTTTTTAGCTCACTGCACCATCCCAGCTCAGAACCTGGCTATATGCAAATTAGTCTGTTCTTGTCCCAGTGCATGATGGGAACAGGGCAAACCAAACTACCAAGCCAATTCTTATACTGGGAAGGAAACAAGCTCCCGGGGACCGGTTTCTGGCATCACAGCCTTCTTCGGCCCGGTTTGCTTGAATCCTGATGGTGCAATGAGCAAGGGACTCACGTCTGAGTATACCCTCCCACACATAGTGTGGATAAAACCGATTTTGGAAAAGGGGGGTGGTGATGGACAGAGTTTCTGAATGATGCAGAATACTCTTACCAAGTCAAGAGATCATGGTTTTAATCCATCACCGTTTTTTAGCTCACTGCACCATCCCAGCTCAGAACCTGGCTATATGCAAATTAGTCTGTTCCTGTCCCAGTGCATGATGGGAACAGGGCAAACCAAACTACCAAGCCAATTCTTATACTGGGAAGGAAACAAGCTCCCGGGGACCGGTTTCTGGCATCACAGCCTTCTTCGGCCCGGTTTGCTTGAATCCTGATGGTGCAATGAGCAAGGGACTCACGTCTGAGTATACCCTCCCACACATAGTGTGGATAAAACCGATTTTGGAAAAGGGGGGTGGTGATGGACAGAGTTTCTGAATGATGCAGAATACTCTTACCAAGTCAAGAGATCATGGTTTTAATCCATCACCGTTTTTTAGCTCACTGCACCATCCCAGCTCAGAACCTGGCTATATGCAAATTAGTCTGTTCCTGTCCCAGTGCATGATGGGAACAGGGCAAACCAAACTACCAAGCCAATTCTTATACTGGGAAGGAAACAAGCTCCCGGGGACTGGTTTCTGGCATCACAGCCTTCTTCGGCCCGGTTTGCTTGAATCCTGATGGTGCAATGAGCAAGGGACTCACGTCTGAGTATACCCTCCCACACATAGTGTGGATAAAACCGATTTTGGAAAAGGGGGGTGGTGATGGACAGAGTTTCTGAATGATGCAGAATACTCTTACCAAGTCAAGAGATCATGGTTTTAATCCATCACCGTTTTTTAGCTCACTGCACCATCCCAGCTCAGAACCTGGCTATATGCAAATTAGTCTGTTCCTGTCCCAGTGCATGATGGGAACAGGGCAAACCAAACTACCAAGCCAATTCTTATACTGGGAAGGAAACAAGCTCCCGGGGACCGGTTTCTGGCATCACAGCCTTCTTCGGCCCGGTTTGCTTGAATCCTGATGGTGCAATGAGCAAGGGACTGTGGGGACTGTGCAGATCACAGAGACAGGTGCCGCGGGAGTCACACATGCGACGTTGGTCGGTCCCAGGAGTCCCTGTGAGCCAGATGGCCCTGGCTGCGTGCTTGGTCCCGCTCCATCCTCCGCCCCGGAGCTGCCTGTGTCGTCGTCAGCAGAGAGTCCTGTAGGTGTGGGAGGCGAGGCTGGCGGCCGGGTACTGCTTTCCCCAGTCAGTTGACGATCACCTGAGGGACAAGATCGAGCTGGTCAGTAATGTGGACAGTACATGGTTACATTGATTTGTAGACATTTCTGTTTCCTGTCGCACACACCCCACCCTCCACCACCACCACCACCACCACCCTCCCCGTGAACATGGGGGCCTGTTGGGAGTTGTAGTTTGGGCCTCTCACACACCCCACCCTCCACCACCACCACCACCCTCCCCGTGAACATGGGGGCCTGTTGGGAGTTGTAGTTTGGGCCTCTCACACACCCCACCCTCCACCACCACCACCACCACCACCCTCCCCGTGAACATGGGGGCCTGTTGGGAGTTGTAGTTTGGGCCTCTCACACACCCCACCCTCCACCACCACCACCACCACCACCCTCCCCGTGAACATGGGGGCCTGTTGGGAGTTGTAGTTTGGGCCTCTCACACACCCCACCCTCCACCACCACCACCACCACCACCCTCCCCGTGAACATGGGGGCCTGTTGGGAGTTGTAGTTTGGGCCTCTCACACACCCCACCCTCCACCACCACCACCACCACCACCCTCCCCGTGAACATGGGGGCCTGTTGGGAGTTGTAGTTTGGGCCTCTCACACACCCCACCCTCCACCACCACCACCACCACCACCCTCCCCGTGAACATGGGGGCCTGTTGGGAGCCATGGACATGTTAGTGTGTTGGTGTCCGACGTGCATGGGTTGGGGCGTGGGGGATGTTTCTTCTCAGTTGTGTGAGCCTGACCATGTCGTGCTGCTCGTGGTGCTTGGTTTGTACTCACCAGTCTCTTCTCCTTCGTCAAGGCCGTCTAGGCTCTCTGGGTGTAGTATCACCAGCACCTTCTCCTCCCAATCGGTGTAGGGTATGGGCTCCGGGGGTGTGCCACCGCCAGTAAGATTGGCTCTGGCGTGGTTTTTCGCTCGGATGCCCTTGACCCTGGTCTTAAGGTCATGCCACCGCCTCTGAATGTCGTGCTTGGTCCTCGGCACAGTCCCCGACGCATTCACCCGAGTGACGATCCTGTCCCACATGTGGTTCTTTTGCGCCACGGTCGTCTGCTGGACTTGGGCCCCGAAGATGTTGGGCTCCACACGGATAATTTCATCTACCATTACCCGCAACTCTGTCTCCGTGAATTTGGGTTTTTTTTGGGTGCCATAGTGTGTGGTGCTCAGTGTGTGAGTTGAGTGAGTTGGGAGGTGCAGGTGTGTGGTGTGTGATGTGTAGGATTTGTGTGGTGGGTGTTTGTGTGGTGGGTGTGGTAGGGTGGTGGGTGGGTGTCTTCTATGTGATTTTATGTGAGTTAGCAGTGTCTCGAATGGCCCTCTTGCTGGCAGCAATGCTGTGGTGCAAGGGATTGTGGTTGTGTGGGGGTGTCTTTTTGTAGTCGTGTCTCAATGGTTGTTGCGAGTCAGGTGGTAGGTGGGCGTGTTGACTTGTGTGCATTATTGGATAATTGGGACGTGTCATGGTGGCTTGTGCTTGGGGGGGGGGGGCCTTGTCAATGTTCGTATGTTTGCTTAGGACTTGCGGTGCACTTTCATACATTTGTTAGGCGCTAGGGATGTTGTGCGTGTTGGCCTTCCGCAGTGATGCTGTGGTTCTCGTAGCATTGTTTCCGCCGCGGACGTGGATGGCTGTGAGTTCCGTGGTACGGGCGGATTTATCCTAATTGCGGCCACGGAGTATTCTCAGGTATGGCGGTACATGTTTTATTTTCCGCGGTCATTTCCGTCCGCGGCAGTGGTTGTTCATTGGACTCCGTCCGCCGCGGACGGACTTGGTTGTGTTCCGTCCACCGCGGACGGTGTTGGTTGTGATCCGTCCGCCGCGGTCGGAGTTTCGTGACATGAATATCCTAATCCCAACCGCGGTTTCTCCGCGGCGCAGCCGGGAGTAAAATTTCCCCCACCATGGCGGACAGTACCCATTTCCGTCCGCCATCCTAATCGGCCCCTTAGTCTGCCCCAAATGTTTTTCCAAGGGAATATCGAGACTTAAGGTCAGGATGAACTCTCTGTACTTTTGGGGCACCATAACTCACCTAGTGGCCCCTTCCTTGAGGTTTTTTGCCTCAGTATAGAGCAGTCCATCTTGCCAGTAGATTTTGTGAAATCCACTGTAATCCTCTCCCTCTTACTTCAAGGCAATCACCTCAAGCTCTCAAGAGTGGGACAGTCTTTCTGTCCCTGGCAAAATTCCTCTCTGGGGGTCCACCAGCTCCTGTCAGTTCTCCCAAAACTAATATCTCTGGCAGGGATGGAGTCCCTTCATCAGAGGCCAGATCAGCCCCTCAGGGTCAGATTTCCGCTGCACCATTGGAGGTTTCTGGGCTGGCTCACCAGACCCATTGCCCTTATGCCAGGAGGCTTGGCTCCTTGTTCTAGAGTCCAAGCATCCCCCATTTCCTTCAAGATACTCGGTGACCTGGTCGCAGTACTTACCCACTCAGGGGACTCTAATATTCTTATATGTAGCCCTCTCACCACCTCCCCATTTCAAATACACCCTAGCCAGGGGATGGAGCTTGGTCTTGATGTCTGCATAGTTCATCTGGTGAATCTCACCAGTTAGGGTCTGCACTTGAGACACCAGTGTGTCCATAATCATAGTCACTCTGGTCCCTGAGTCTCTAAGGGCTTCAAGCTTAGCTCCATTGATGTTAGGCCTCTGCCTGTACTTATCCATGCTTGGAGGTAAGGCAACCAGGGTTGCAATATTCACCCTGCACAGGGACATAAGGATGTCTCTGTCCCTTTCCTACCCATCTCTGGAGCAAACTCCATCCCATACTTACTCTAGCAACCCCTGTAGGCTGTCCAACAGTTGGGGGTTTCTTGGTACGGATAGCATCTCCCTTCTTGTGCCCTGACTAGTTATAGTCAAAGCACTTTACCACCTTTGAATGGTCAAAGAACCTACCATTCTTTACCTGGCACCCCCTCCTTCACAATTTCGGTTGGCTCCGGCCCCCCTCCTTGTTCAGGTTTTGTAGATCTTTGGAGGACTCCTTCTCTTTTTAAAATTATTTTCCAAGGCCTATCCCCTGAGGGCAAGGAAGCTGTCCTCCCTTCTTTTGATCAACCCCCTGGTGCTGACTGGATACTGGGTTCTTACCCACTCATTAGGTCTCCTGGCTAGTTCCCTAGGATTAGACAGCTCCGAGTCCACAAAACGGGTGTAACATCTCTTACACACAATTAATCAAAATATGTTCTTTCATAAACAAATTATACAACCCCTCATATGTGTCTACTTGGTTACCATCAATCTCAACCTTCTAGTGCATTTTTTGAGAGATGCAACTAGTCCACCCTGAATTTCACCCTGTACTGTTCTGGGGCCAAACAAAATTTCTCAACTAAGCATTGCCTTATATGAGAGTAGGATTTAGCTTCATCCCCCTGAAGGGTCAGGAGCCTATTCCCTCCCAGCTACTGGAATCCATTCCCACAAGAGGGAACCATAATGCTTGGGATGGCTCCTCTACATCTGAAGGGCCCTTCATAACGTTGCGTGCCATGTTGGTAGTGTGTTCCTGGATATTATTCCCTTGGGGAGCTTATGTTTGAACTCACCCCGGGATACCTCAACCTCTTCATCGCTATCACTGCCACCCTTTTTTCTGTCTCTCTCTTTCCTCTCCCACATCTTATGGGCTAGGATCAACTCCCTTTCTCTTAGGACTAGCCCCCTTTCTTTAAGTTCCCACACAGTTCCCTGCACAGGGGAGCCCGTCCTGCCTGAATCTATGGATGCTAGAAGAAAAGGAAAAGATATCATCATCCACCTCCTGGAGGTGCTTGGAGGGGTCACCTTCTCCATCAGGTTCTTGAGCTGGTCTTCCCCAGGCCTTAAGGGGCCTACTCAATGCTGCTTTCCCAATCTTGTTAGTAGCAGGCAGCCCCCTAGCCTTACAAAGAACCCTAAGCTCAGCCACATTGAGTTTAGCCAGTTTAGCCAGAACCAGATCCATGATAACTCTAGTTTTGGGTCACAACAACTACTAGTCAGACTTAGAACCAATCAATCAATCAAGCAAGCAATCAAGCAATCAAGCAATCAAGCAATCAGGGATTTGTGAAGCATGCTACTCACCCGAGAGGGTCTCAAGGTGCTTGGGGGAGGGGGGTTTTCATGCAGCTCTGTCTTGTCCAAAGAGCCAGGGATTGAGGCTCTTCCTGAATGCTTACAGAGTGGCGGATCGTCTGATGTTTAGGAAGAGTTTGATCCAGGTTTTGGCTGCGATGGAGGAGTAGGTTCTTCTTCCTGTTCTGGTGCTGCAGATGCATGGGGTTTTGGCCACGGCGAGGTCGGCAGAGCTGATGCTTCTCTTGGGTACGTAGAAGGAGACTCTTTTGTTAAGGAAATGGGGTCCGGTGTTGGGGAGAAACTTGTGCATGAGTGAGCAGCTTGAAGGTCACTCTCTTTTCGACAGCGAGCCAATGGAGGTCCCGTAGGTGCTGAGTGATGTGATCTTGTTGTGGGATGCAGAGGACGAGTCTGGCTGCAGTGTTCTGGATGGTCTGGAGTTTGCGGAGTAGAGATTTGTTGATCTTGGCGTAGAGGGCGTTTCTGTAGTCCAGTCTGCTGGTTATGAGTGCGTGGGTGACGGCCTTTCTAGATTCAGGGGGGGACAGCGTTAATTGTCAGTTCATGGTGAGGGAGGAGTCGAGTATGATGCCGAGGTTGCCGGAGTGGTCCAACGGTGTGAGGGGGTTGCAGAGGGTGATGGGCCACAAGGTATCGTCCCATATGGAGGAGGTAGATCCGAGGATGAGGAATTCTGTTTTCTTCGAGTTGAGTTTCAGGCAGGTGCTGCTCATTCAGGATGCAATGCCTTTCATTCATTCCTGGAAGATGTGTCTGGTGATGTCGGGTTCCTTGGTAAGGGAGAGACTGAGCTGGGTGTTGTTGGCATAGGATACAATGCTCAGTCCATGCTTTCTGAAGATAGCAGTGAGGGGGGCCATGTAGATGTTGAAGAGTGTGGTGCTGAGCAAAGATCCTTGCGGTACTCTGCAGCTGATCTCTATGGCTGAAGCGCTGGAGTCTAATTCTTTGGGTTCGGCCGGTGAGGATTGAGCGGATATGGTCAAGGGCAGTTCCCTGTATGCCAGCGTTGTGGAGTCTGGCGGTGAGTGTGCGGTGGGAGACGGTGTTGAAGGCTGCAGAGAGGTCTAGTAGAATGAGGGCCACCGCATGGCCTTGGTCGAGGAGAGTGCGGATGTCATCTGTGGTGGCTAGGAGGGTGGTCTCGGTGCTGTGGTTCCTGCAGAACCCGGATTGGGAGGAGTTGAGGATAGAGTTAGCATCAATGAAGTTCTTGGGCTGGATGTTGATGATCTTCTCAGTGACTTTAGCTGTGAAGAGGAAGGGAGGGATGAGTCTGTACTTCTTGAGGTCTATCGGTTCTGCGGAGGGTTTCTTGAGGAGGTGCTTGACTGCTGCGCATTTCCAGTTGTCGGGGAATGTACCGGTTTCTAAGTAACCCTTGGCGTAAACTCCGCTCAGCTCATGGAGTTTGTGGATTTTTGGCAACTCCGCATTCCACATAGAATGCAGAGTTAACGAATACTCCTCGCTCCACAGTGGAGCAGAGTTTTTTTTGTGTTTGCGCGCTCAAAATAAATTTTCACATGCGCAGGAGTGACTTACCAGGATGCCTGCGAACTCCGGCAACATTTCCCATCTGATCGCGAGCGCCATGAGATTTGGTAGCCTGCCGCATGGTCCCTCTAGAGTCTACGATTGTGAACACGTCATTTGGGCGTGCCATCGGATTTCCGTTGGAAGTTTTGTGAAGATCCCAATCCCAAACAAGCATAATTTGCAATCTGGAGAATAATCTCTCTTGAGCAGCATCAAAACCTTCTTGAAATGATGATTTGGATTAAAAAAAATCCTCATATTGATGTTTGGCTATACTTTTTTTGTGCAAGGAATCGTTTTTCTTTTTTTTACTTTTTCCTATAAGAGGAAGTAAGTGCCCAAGAGCCTCCAACTTCCTATTCCTGTCCAGCTGGCTCCTCCCAGTGTTTTGTCCATCTCCTGCTCACTTATCATTTGGATTTGGAGCTGGAAGGATCACTGTTTGTGGCTGCTGCATCATATATCTTTGGATTTGAGGAATTTTGAATCTGAGATTTCACAAGTAGGAAAATTGGTGTTGTTTTTTTGATTGGGGTATTGCACCTAGGTTTTTTTTTTACTTTTCATTGTTTAAAAAAAAAATTATTGTGGTGGCTGACCTGCAGTTCAGTAGGAGCCTAGGGCCAGATGTAGGTCACCAAATACCGGTCGGTAACGGCCGATTTTAGCCGTTACCGACTGGTATTTGGTGATTGAGATGTAGGGGCCTATATTTTACAGAATCGGTAAATTTACTGATTCGGTAAATTTACCGATTCGGTAAATTTACCGATTCTGTAAAATACCGATTCGGTAAATTTACCGAATCGGTAAATCTATATGTAGGTGGCAGTGGAAACAGTGCCACAGGCCCCTAAGAATTTGTTATTTACCATGTAATACTATTTCATGGTAAATAACGAATTCCTGTGTACATGCACATCTCACCTGTGCCATGTGGCACACATACATGTCCTGAGGGCATGAATGTGTGTCTCATGGAATACAAGCCTGAAACAGGGGTGCAACAGAGTGCCAAAGTGACACCCTGTCCCTCTTGTCAATTTGGTACTTTTACCGAATCTGTATTTACCGATTCGGTAATTGCCATAGGAATCAATGGCAATTACCGAATCGGTAAATACCGATTCGGTAATTACTGAATATTCCCGATTCAGTAATTGATTTGGTAAAAATACCTACATCCTGATTGCCAGTTCTTAAATACCGAATCGGTATGATTCGGTATTTAAGAATCGGTAATCTGAGATTACCTACATCTGGCCCCTAGTTGTTTCTTTGTAAGCAATTTTTCATCTTTTATAGAGGAAACATTTTGCACAGTTCACTCCAGTTTCTCCAACTTTTGAAATTAATTTGCAATATTTCTTTAATTCACTAGCCCAGTAGTCTGCCAATAAGGCCTTTCAGCCAGTAGGCCCAGAGCTACTCATGGGTGCAAGATTTTCAAGATTTTCAAGATTTATTTATTTAAGTGATCGGTATTTTAAAAACAAAAACCATTACACCAATGACATTTATAATAGTACTAGTGGATACTTATATAAACACGTAAAATCATTAGTAGAATTTTTCCACGGCTGATCTAAAACATACTACTATACATCAATTATTTAAAATTCCGTTTAAAATGGAGATTTGGGAGTTCTTGTCTTAATGACAGTCTATTGCGATCTCCACGGAGTTTCAGCCAATTTCCTTTAAATACACATTTAAAAGTTTCAACCCCCTGCTTACTAGGGGGATTGAGGACCTATCAAGCCAGGTGATTACGGCTTCCCTGCAAGTCTGAATGTTCATACTATTAAGTAGTGCTTTTATTAGTGACTTCTGTTCTTTTAGTAACTTTGGGCATACACAAAAAATATGTTGAATCAATTTGTATTTATATTCACAAACTCTGCAGTCTCGGTTATTACTTTTATCCTTCCATGCTGGGATTAAATCTTTTGTTTCCCACATGACAAGACGCAGCCTCATAAATTGATGTTTTAGGGTAGGCGAGAAATAGGCTGATAAATATTCCTGTGGCTTCCTTTTTCCATATGTGCTGATAACCGTCCAGGCATGCCATGCCGTCTTAGGAGTAAGGTGTTCTCATCCGTTGAGTGAGACAAGAGTTTTATTGTGGTGTTAAATAATTTGTTAAAAGCCTTTTTCCCTATGTTGAGATTCCAAATGTCTTGCACAGACAGATCCTCTATCACCTGGTTTAAATAACTACCCCAGGATCCGGGTATCCTCTTTTCTTTTTGTCTTCCTATTTCTTTCCAGCATAGTTGGTCTATGGACCCACTTTCAGAAGCATGTAACCTCCAACATAATTTAGTAAAGGCGTCTTTGCTTCGAAATTCCTGATTTTGTAAGCCAAACTCTAGTCGCACCTGGGCTGGCGATGCACATTGTTGAATATGAAAAACATTTTTGTAAACTTTTGTTTGTATTTTGTTCAAGGCAGGGATGTCACAACCTTTCATTATTTCAGTGCCATAGGTTACTGTTGGCATTAACTGTGCCTTCATGACGGTTAATAGGTTACCGTATGATGGACAACTTAATTTATTTTTTAGAACAGTAAAACCATATATCAGTTTTGAGATCTTGACCTCATTGATGTGAGCTGTGATTTATAGCTCAATTTTTGTTCTACCATGAACCCAAGATATTTATAGGAGGTGACCGCTTCAACTTTTGTACCCTCTATATGCCATATGAATCTCTTGTATTTGGCATCCACCAACCGCACAACCTTTGTTTTTAGTAAATTCATTTCTAGCCCTTGTGCTGACAAATATTAGGCTAAGGCGCTCATTCCACGTTGTAAGCCGATTGGAGTTTGGCTTAATAGTACTAGGTCGTCGGCGTACTGAAGGCACCGGATTTCCTCATTGGCTATCGATGGGGGATGACTATAGGTTTACAAGAGAGCGTCTTCAAGATCAGATATGTACAGATTGAAAAGAGTTGGAGCTAACACGCATCCCTGTTTCAGACCATTCTGGGTGTATATTTTCTTTGTTATCCACTAGTCATCCCCTAACTTTACACAACTCCATGTACACGAATATAGTTCTCTAATGGCATTAAATAACTTTGTTGGGATGCCCCATCTGTCCAGTTTTTCCCATAAACGTTTACAGGGCACACTGTCAAAAGCTTGCTTAAGGTCCACGAAACAGGCAAATAAGCGGGTGTTCTTAAATTTGGCTTTTTCAGCTTGCAATGTTAGAGCCGTTAGATTTGTTAGCGTGCCTGCTCTAGCCCCAAACCCTGTTTGAGATCTTGGGATGAGGTTGTCATTGTCTGACCATTTTTTCAATTGGGTTAACAAGCAGCTTGCATATAACTTTGCTTCAACGTCAATTAAAGCAATCAATCTGTAATTTGTCGGCTTTGTTGAGTTTCCCCCTTTGAAAATTGGCTGGATGATGCTTCCCCTCCATGATTCCGGAATTCCATTTGTAATGAACAACTCATTGAAGAATGGAGTAAAGTAATGGGCCTAATATGAGGCGTCTTCCCTAAAAAGGGCATTGGGGATTCCATTGGTGCCTGGCGCGCCCTCTAATTTTAATTTCTTTATAATTGTTATTAATTTGCTTACTTCCGTTAATTCATCCGAGTTTTTGTGTTGTAGGGCGATATGTTTGTTATTCAAGTTGATAACCCCCAGGGGAATTTCTTTTTTTCGTTCCTCGCTCCTCCTGCAATCCTTTTTTGCTGTTTGACTGACTGATGTTGATTTGGGCTTTGGTTCTTTGTACATACTCATTATGTGTGCTACCCAAGTATTTTCATGTATCCCTGCATTTTGATGTCTATTATTCCCAAGTGTCAGTGAATTTATCTGATACCAGAAGTGTTTTCTGTTCCGTTGTTTACTTGCCAGAAGAAGTTTATTCCATATTGCAACTTGGTATCTGGTTTTGGCTATTCGACAGTTTTTCTTATATAGCTTTCTTGATTTTTTTAAGCTCACTTCTGTCTGGTTTTTCCCCCATTTTTATCTGGTTTGTGAAAGCTCTTATTTTACGCACTATTTGGCTTTTCTGATTTCGTAATTCATGGCTGAACCAGGGATGGCGACTGCTTGTCCAAATGTGCTTCCTGTGACACTTAGAGAGATGAATCCTCTTGTTGTCCGCGAAGCTTTCCATTAGGGCTCTCACTAGATTTTCCCAAGCGCTTAATCTCTCACCCTTCCCTGTTTGCATGAAACAACTGTTTCTGTTGTGTCTGTTGAATTTAAACATCATTTAGTGCATGGATGGCATTGGATTGAAATGCAAAATGATTTTGGGGGGTATTTCACTTTTTTCACATGCCTTTGTTGGATGTGTGTGGTATGGTTGTTGTGTAACTTGCAATCCTTTTTTATCCCTGTGGATTTTTGTTTTTGCCATTGTTGCATTAAAGCTGTGTTGTTTAGCATACCTCCTTTGTCTGGCCAGTGTGTGAGTGTGTTTCTAATAGTGGGCCAGCATTTGCCTTGACTGAGCCACCCCGTGTGGCCAGGGGCCATTTAGTGAAGTCTGTGTCCAACCTTACAGTTTGCTTGAGTACATTGTTTTCCAGGCCTACTGCTTGTTGTAAGGAACCATGTGGCTCGTAGTCATTTTGTGGTGGTAGTTAGAATGCTACTTTTGCCATATGCCTGCATGTCTTTCCTTTGTTCCTCTTGGTTTTTTTCTTCTTGTTGTTGTGGCATGGGCATGTGGCTGGCGCCCATTTTGTAAAGGCATCCAGTGTGATTCTGCATTAGGCCTGCAAGACCTCATTGTTTTGCCCATGCCTTGTTGTTGATTTTAATGCAATCTTTTCTTCTTTTACCCAGCACAAAAATGCAGCACAGTTCAATACATTTTCTAATACATTTGCAATATTATTGATTTTAAATTATTCACTATGTGGGCTAGTCTGCCAATGGGTTTTCCAACCAATAGGCCCAGAGCTACTCATTATGGGTGCATGAAACAACTGTTTTTGTGGTGTCTGTCAAATTTAAACATCATTTAGGTCATGGATAGCATTGGCTTGAATTGCAAAATGTGCTTTTTGGGGTATTTCACCTTTTTTCGTGTGTGTTAAATCAATGCCTTTGTTGGATGTGTGTGGTTGTTGTGTAACATGCAAACCTTTTTAGCCCTGTGGATTTTTGTTTTTGGCAGTGTTGTATTAAAGCTGTGTTGTTTAGCAGGCATGCCTCCTTTGTCTGGCCAGTGTGTGAGTGTGTGTGTCTGGAATAGTGAGCCAGCATTTGCCTTGGTTGAGCCTCCCCTTGTGGCCAGGGGCCATTTTGTAAAGTCTGTGTCCATCCATATAGGCCCGCTTGAGTTCATTGTTTTCCAGGCCTCCTGCTTGTTGTGAGTGACCATTGACCATGTGGCTGGTGGCCATTTGGGGTGGTAGTTAGTGTGCTGCTTTTGCCATAGGCCTGCATGTCTTTCCATTGTTCCTCATGGCTTACTGCTTCCATCCCCATTGTCAGCTGCAGCTCCCTGAATGCTGCATCCCACGTGATTCACAATGCCAAACAGGTTCCATTACATTTGTATTTTTGTTTTTGTTCTTCTTCTTTCCTAGCCTTCCTGAGTGTACACAGTACACCATGAAAGCCTGTGTTGTCAAAGTCTCACAAATGACTACACTGTTGTTACATTTTTTTACTAACTGAGTTAACACAATTTAAAAAATATTAATAACACTAACAAGTGTGACCACACGCTAAGGTATATATTATATTTGTTTGTTTGTACTAGTAGTAATTGAACCACAACAATAAACACCAAGTTTCACTGATGTTCTTCTTGCTTCTTTACTTTTTAGGTGCACAAAAGAGGAGGAAGCGTCATCACCCATTGTACTGTCAGACAGACGTCCTGCTGCGCACTTAATCACATGACATGTGACCACAGACAACTCTTTAACTTGTGCCACTGAGTGCTGCTGACATCTGAAGAAGATGGTCCCAAAGAAAGGTACCAGGTTCTCCCGTACCAAGAAAGTTGCCAGTGAGAAGAAGGAACTGGCACTTACCAAGACTGGTCTGCCACCCAAGATCTTTTTAGGAAACAAACAATTGCACCTGCAGCAGCGGTGTCTGGGAAGAAAGCTGGGAGCAGCACCCCTGCATCAGTGGATCCATCCCATCAACCTAGGCCCAAGCCCATGTCCGTCGCAGAGCCAGTCAGTCCTATCACGACAATGCCAACGAGCAGTGATGTTGAAATTGACTTATCGTTATCGCAAAGTAGTACCCAATCAATGCAGGAAACTCATATAAGTTGGCAATAACAGCTGCAACCACCGCCCATAATAGTTCAGGAAATCGAGCTTCCTGCAGAGGAAGAAGAAGAGCAAGCCACTCTTACAGAAGATCCTTTGTCTTCCAGATCCCCAGCAAAGAAAAGCAGGGTTAGTTCATTGTGTACTTCTGCAAGTCCTCCTTCTGATGATCTAGAACCACTTGGAAGCTACCACCTCAGTCTGAGAGTGTGGCACATCACTAGACAAGGATAGGGAAAAGAAAGGTTCCAGAAAGCCTCAGAGTTATGGAGTTTGATGTAGAAGAGGAGGATGATGATGAGCCAGTCATCATGGACATTAGTCCCGCCCCAGTAGAGATCAACATTACCCCATCTCAAATTGCGGTGAGGGATGTGGCACGGATACTACCAACACAGATAACACCAACACAACCTCCAGCTTCCATATTTGCATTTGCAAAGGCCCGGCAGTGACCTACATCCTGCACAACCACCGCGGTAGCAGTAGGTACTGCAGAGAGTCAAACTTCATGCCCACCTACCAGTTCATCCGGAATTGAAAGTGGCACCAGCAGCTCCAGGAGGTTGACCTCCCCAGTTTTGGACTTCTTTTTGGTTAGCAGGAAGGAGGTGAACATTGCGATATGCTCCATTTGTGAACAAGGTGTTAGTCGGGGTAAGCTTGGTTCAAAGAACCGAGCTGAAAAAGCACCACTTGATCCAGTGCAAGGTGCACCTTAGCGGCCGAATAAATACACCGATTGTTGTTGGTGGGGATGAACGAATAGAAGATCTGATCATGGTGGAAGGTGAACAAGACGGAGACATGTTCTCTGGTACACAATGTAGCCCTGTCTCCAGCAGTGCCGTGGTACCAGCCAGATCCGCTTCAGCAACATCACAGTGGCACAAGAGTAAGAGTCAGGCTTTAGACACCAAGGGGTCCCAGGCAAGAGAGTACTGCAACCAAACGTGTGTTGAGCCTAACAACATCTCACCTCAAGAAGATGTCACCTGCATCAGTGGCACCAGAAAAGAAAAAAATCCAGGCTACCATTCTCAGCATGTTTAGGTAGGAGGGGCAGTACGAACGCAACCACCCAACGGTATGTTTGTTCAATGCGAAGCTGCTAAAATGTTAGCGCTGGACCTTCTCTCTTTTTCTTTTGTAGAAGGAGTAGGTTTTCTTGAACTTGTGTCAGCCATCTTCCCAAAATGGAAGGTTCCCAGCCGGTCCTATTTTGCCAGATTTTCTGTTCCAGCACTACATCATGAAGTGCTGGAATTGCTTGGACAAGCTGTGCAGCAGAGTGCTGTTAAAACTGTACACCTGCGAGCGGACATGTAGACCAGTTGCCAAGCCACTGATTACATGTGCATCACTGCACACTGGATCTCTTTTGTGGGGGTTAGAGAAAAGATATCAGCAGGTGTTGAGATTTCTAATACCACTCAGAAACATGCAACTGTAGCCATGGAGAAATCTCATACTGCTGCAAACATTTTGGAGACTTTTGACAGCTAGGTCTTTGAATGGTGATGTCCAAGAACGCTTAACATTGGTTTTGTTGCCACGGACAATGGCAGTGTCCGTGGCAACAAAAGTTCAACAAATGGAAAAAGTTCGATAGTGATCGCGTGACCACGGTCATGTGACCAGTTACGCGCTCTATTTAAAATATCACCCAGGGTGGACTAGTTGATACCCTATGTAACGGACGAGGGACGCTGAGCTTCTGATCCGCCGCGACCTCTGCGTGTTTGCATATTCGGCCACGCATCAGTCGCTGAGTTAGCTCCAACAAGAGACTATATCTTTTAGCGAGACATGTTTTTTGCCTATTTAATTTTTAAAGAAAACAATCTATGTCTCCATGGGACCTAAAACTAATTTTACTTTCTCGGTCTCTTGCTGTTCTTAATATCGTCCTTAGACCAAACATCGGCATCTTCTTGCCCATATATTTGGCCATCATGCTGTGACAGAAGCGTCGTAAATCAGCGATATACATTTTTATATATATAACTTTGATTAAAAACAACTCGTCCATATTCACAAAGGTGAGCGTAAATATTATAGTCTGATTTGGTCCATATCTATTTTAACATCCCCTTGTATAGAGCTAATATTTGCAATGTCTCATTCTCCTAGTTTTGTCACATCCTGCTTTTTAACTACGAATAGAAACTACAGACTTAAAGTACGTAGAAATCAACTACTTAGATCGCCACTCAACTTCCGGTAATTCAATTTTCCTTGGTCAGTATAAAGACCCATGAGTCAGTTATCAATTAGAACTATTAAAATAGATTGACACGAAGAATTTATACTATGCCGTATTTTCAATGAAATAGGAACTGGAAGCGTTATGAAAATTCACAAGCATATAACTGTGCGTCATAATTAGGAAGATAATAAATAGTAATACACATTTATTGTGTATCAAGAAAACATCACAATATATGGTGAGTTCTTCATTGTTATCTACCGATATAGAATAATTCCATATAGACGTCGTTAAAATATGTATAAGTGGCCAAAAGTTTGCGAATTATAAATATGGACAAAACACATTATCAACAATAAAATTTGTCGCTTTTTTAATATATATATATATATACAATATAATAGTTTAAAAGAATTCTTGAATAAGTATATATGAACAGCGTTATATGGAATGTGAACGTCAAATAAATTAAAAAGAATGAGATATAATGGCTGCTATTGATTTTGCCCTACACAGATCTTTTAAGAAATCGAATTTTATATCACAGAAATTGTCTACTTTACAATATCAACACTGCAAATTTCCTAGTAAGTGTTTCCTCTATTCTATTTGTGGCTATTCTAATTCATGTTTTCATCGTATAAAGGTTTCCTTAAATAATAATCTTAGTAATATACGACTAAAATGTATACGATATAGATGAACTTCTTTAAAATTTAGTAAGATGTTCTCCAACTGCCCTTCCATACTGTCCCTATAGTTGCCCATCTGAAGTAAGGTAACTATTTGTCAGAATGTAATTGAATACTCAGGTATTGATTTTATTGTATTGTAATTAATTGCTCAGAAAGTTTATAGGAACTCAACGTGAAGATACAATTGGAATATGTACAATACGGTTATGACTAGTTTGTATTAATTAGATATATGTTGTATTTTATTTTATTTTTTAAGATATAGATTTATTTGTCTTTTCTATAGATTTCTTTTCAGAATCGAATTAAATCTGTGGCTCCTGAAGAAGGCGTCTTCAATACGCCGAAACGCACGTCGACTAAATATATACAATGCCACCTATTGTTTGAATGTTTTTAATATACTTTTGTGGTTGCTTTTGCAACAACGGTTTTATTCTTGTACTTCATATGTATTGTATTTTCTTTCTTTCAAAAGAATGTATGGTAATTGATAAATAAATTAAAATGTTTATGTTTTTATAATTGCTTCTCTGGAAATTCTGATTGTTCTCCCCGAGTCCATTGTTATTGTGAATTATCTTTTATGAATGCCTAGGAAGATATACACATAACTGAATTCCCTGTCCTAGGATTTGTAATAATCCACACCCAGGGGGCCCTTGTTTTTCTCATATAGTAATATAGTTAAGGCCAAGCACGATGGTGGCTATTTCAGGGTCCTGTGTTTGGCGCACTGCATTAACATAATTGTTCAAGGCTTTATGAAAAAAGACCAAGTCAGCAACTTACTGATCACCTGCAGAAGAATCTGCACATATTTCAGCCAATCTTTAAAAGCCCTGGAGCAGCCGCGGATTATTCAACATGAGCATAGGGTGCCAGTTAAAGCACTCATCCAGGAGATGTCAACACGGAACTCAACTTATGACATGCTTCAACGTCTGTTTGAGCAGTACAGACCAATCAATGAATATGTCACCCTCCATGCACACAACACCGGACAAGCACACTCCTGCTTTCAGGCCGTCCCGAAGCACACCCAAGGACCCTTTTCCTACCTGAACTGCAGCTTCACCAGCAGCAGACCCACCAATCCACCCACCAGGACAGAACGCAACCACCTCAGATGCATACTCATAAACACCCACTCCGCACGCAAACACACCGTCGAACTCTGGGACCTGTTTGACACATCCTCCCCGGACATAGCCTTACTGACAGAGACCTGGATGAACGACTCGCCATAGCCATCCCGGACGACTACAAGATCACCCGCAGAGACTGCGTCAACGGTGTAGGAGGTGGAATCCACATCATCCACAAATCCACCCTCAAGGTCTCAACCAACTCCGACGGAACCCTCAACACCACCGAACACCTGCACCAGATCCACACTCATTCCAACACCACCCTCAGAGGAACTCTGATCTACAGGCCCCCCTGACCCTGGCCACAGTTCAGCGACTCCATCGCCGACTTCATCAGCACACACGTCCTTGTGTCCACGGACTACATCCTCCTTGGGGACCTGAACTTCAACCTAGAGTAAAAAAGCGACACCAACTCCACCACCCTAATCGCCAACCATGTCAACCTTGGACTCAATCAGCTCATCACGACTGCCACCGCCGGACAGACGCTTGATCTTATCTTTTCTGGAAGCTGCCACGTCTCCTTCAGGCACACCACCGAACTCCACTGGACTGACCATCGCTGCATCCACTTCACCTTTGAGAAGCCTACCATGCACCACCACACCCAACAGATCCCCTGCTGCTGCTGGAGCAAAATCACCGAAGACCAGCTACATACCGCCCTCTCCCAAAGCCCACCCACAGACCCCACCGACCCTGGCCCAGCCACCAGCAACCTCAGACGCTGGATTGAGGACTGTGCCAACACCCTTGCCCCGATCAAGAACCCCTTCAACAGTCAAAGTCAAGTCAAGAATTTGTATAGCGCACTACTCACCCAGAGGGTCTCAAGGCGCTTGAGGGAGAGGGGTTCATTACTGATCAAACAACCAAGTCTTGCATTGCTTTCTGAAGGAGAGGTGGTTCTGTGTAAGGCGGAGGTGGGTGTGGAGGGAGTTCCAAGTTTTGGCCGCTAAGTAGGAGAAGGATCTTCCTCCCATGGTGGCTCTCCGAGTGCTTGGAATCGCGGCGAGGGCTTGGTTGGACGATCGTAGTTGACGGGTAGGGGTGTAAAAGGTCAGGCGGGTGTTGAGGTAACTTGGTCCTAGGTCATGGAGGGTCTTGTGTGCATGGGTGAGGAGACGGAACGTGATTCTCTTGTTGACGGGGAGAGAGGGTAGATCTCTCAGGTGGCCGGATATGTGGTTGTGGCGGTGTACGTCTAGGATGAGTTGAGCGGAGGCGTTCTGAATGCGTTGAAGTCTTTTCTGCAGTTTGGCAGTGGTTCCGGCGTAGAGGGTGTTTCCGTAGTCCAGTCGACTTGTGACAAGTGCTTGGGTGACCGTCTTCCTTGTTTCGGTGGGGATCCATCGGAAGATTTTTCGGAGCATGCGTAGGATGTTAAAACATGATGATGAGACGGCGTTGACTTGTCTGGTCATCGAGAGGGAGGAGTCTAGGATGAATCCCAAGTTGCGAGCATGGTCCGTTGGTTTGGGTGCGCTGCCTAGGGCCGGGGGCCACCATGAGTCGTCCCAGGCAGAGGGAGATGACCCTAGGATGAGGACTTTCGTCTTGTCTGAATTCAGTTTTAGGCGGCTGTTTTTCATCCATTCGGCAACGTCTTTCATCCCTTCGTGTAGGTTGGTTTTGGCGGTGTTTGGGTCTTTGGTGAGGGAGAGGATCAGCTGTGTGTCGTCTGCGTAGGAGATGATGTTGAGGTTGTGCTGGCGTGCGATGGATGCAAGGGGATTCATGTAGACATTGAAGAGGGTGGGCCTGAGCGAGGATCCTTGTGGTACGCTGCAGATGACTTCGGTGGCCTTTGATGTGAAAGAGGGGAGGCAAACTCTCTGGGTTCTTCCGGCGAGGAACGAGATGATCCAATCCAATGCTTTATCTTGTATTCCAATGTTGCTGAGGCGTTGTACAAGGGTTCGGTGGCAGACCGTGTCGAACGCTGCGGAGAGGTCCAGGAGGATGAGGGCCGCTGTTTCCCCGTTGTCGAGCAGAGTCCGGATGTCGTCTGTGGCTGCCATGAGGGCGGTCTCGGTGCTGTGATTGGCTCGGAAGCCGGACTGTGAGGGGTCGAGGGAGCCGTTAGACTCAAGAAAGGCGGCGAGCTGACTGTTGACGGTCTTTTCTATGACTTTGGCGGGGAATGGGAGGAGCGAGATGGGGCGGTAGTTCTTAAGTTCGGTGGGGTTAGCTGTAGGTTTTTTCAGGAGGGCACTGAGTTCGGCATGTTTCCAGCTTTCTGGGAAGGTAGCGGTGTTGAGGGAGCAGTTGATGATGTCCCGGAGTTGGGGTGCGATGACGGAGTCGGCCTTGTTGAAGATGTGATGGGGGCATGGGTCAGTTGGAGATCCGGAGTGGATGGAGTTCATCAAGCGGATGGTGTCTTCAGTGCTGATCGGGGTCCAGGCACGAAGGGTGGTGGTGGTGGGCTTCAATTCAGTGGTGAGGGGAGTGGACTGGTCGCTGAAGCTGTTATGTATGTCAGCGATCTTGCTGTGGAAGAATGAGGCTAGAGAGTCGCAGAGGTCTTGAGAGGGAGTGATGTCGTTGTTGCCGGCGCTGGGATTGGTGAGTTCTTTGACAATGCTGAAGAGTTCCTTGTTGTTGTGGGCGTTGTTGTCTAGTCGATCCTTGAAGCTGATTTCTTGGTGGTGCGGATCAGCTGGTGGTGTTTGCGGGTGGCGTTCTTGAGGGTGGTCATGTTGTCTGTGGTTGGGTTTCTTCGCCAGGTTTTCTCGAGGGTGCGGCAGTTCTTTTTGGAGTTCTTGAGGTCGTCAGTGAACCAGGAGGCTTTTTTGCTTCCGGGCTTGTTGGGATGGTTTTTCATGGGTGCTAATTCGTCAGCGCAGTGGGTGATCCACTGTGCGAGATTGATGGCTGCTTGATTTGGGTCCGTTGATATGGCGGGAGGGTTTTGGTTCAGTGATGTGGTGAGCTGGTCGGTGGTAATTTTCTTCCAGCTTCTGCGGGGAGCTTGTTGCGGGTGGTGGTGGGTCGTGGTCTTTCTGAAGCTGAAGTTGACGCAGCTGTGGTCTGTCCAGTGGAGTCCCGTGGCGTGATTGAATGAGATGTGGTTGCTGGAGAAGATTAGGTCGAGCGTGTGTCCGGCATAGTGGGTGGGGGTATTCACCAGTTGTTTGAGTCCGAGATTGGCGAGGTTGTCCAGCAGGGTGGTGGTGTTGTTGTCGTTGTTATTCTCGAGATGGAAGTTGAGGTCCCCTAGGAGAATGTAGTCATTGGAGGGGAGGGCGTGTGGGCTGACAAATTCAACGATGTCTTCGCTGAATTGTGTGCGGGGTCCTGGAGGTCTGTAGATGAGGGTGCCTCTGAGTGTGGTCTTGGGATCGGTGTGTATCTGGAAGTGGAGGTGTTCGGTGGCTATGAGGGTGTCTTCGGAGCTGGTCGAGATGCGAATGGTGTTCCTGTGGATGATGGCGATGCCTCCTCCTGTTTGGTTGATGCGGTCCTTTCGGATAATCTTGTAGCCGTCCGGGATGGCTATGGCGATGTCGGGTGCTGATGAGGCGTTCATCCAGGTTTCCGTGATAAAGGCGACGTCCGGTGATGTGGTGTCGAGTAGGTCCCATAGTTCTACGGCGTGTCTGTGGACGGAGCGGGTGTTAAGCAGGATGCACTTCAGGTGGTTGTTGTCGGAGCTCTGTTTGGCATTTGTGGATGTAGTGTGGGTCCTGATGCAGCAGAACATGCATGATTGGCAGATGAAGGGACCGTGGGTGCGTCCTGGGGCGGCTTGTTGGCAGTTGGGGAGTCGGCCAGTGTTGAGTACAGTGAGGGTGTCGGCGTCGTAAGTTCGGCGCTTAGCGCGGTCCAGGCGCGGACGGGCGTAGACGGGCATACCTTTGGAGCGTCCGCTGCGCGTGACCGCTGCGCGTAAGTGTATCTGTCATAAGTGGAGAGTGGAGGGGGCGCAGCGAGGGAGGAGCAGCTGGGAGGCGGGAGCGGGGTGGCGAGTGGGGAGGGGATCGATTGTAGATGCTGTAGGGAGCGGGGGTTGGGCCGCGGGGGAGCAGCGGCAGGGAGCGGGGAGGAGAGACGGGCTGGGACAACAAAATGGCACCAAACAACAACAAGGCAATGCAGGGCGAGATCGGGGCACAGTCTGGCACAGATACTAATGAAGGCACCAAATACGATACCACGCGAAGCACAGTCTGGCACAGAAACTAATTACAGTAGCAAATACGATACCACACCAAGCAGGGCGAGATCGGGGGCACAGATACGATATATCCCAGGATGCAGGCGAGATCAGGGGCACAGTCTGGCACAGAGCGTTGATGAGGTACAAGGGCGGCCAGGAGCGGGTGGAGCGACCGTTTCTGACCAGGTCAGGACGGTCACAGCTCTTCACCGCTCCGGTCTATCCTTATGTTCCAGTGGGAGGGGGAGCAGCTGGGAGGCGGGAGCGGGGTGGCGAGTGCGGAGGGGATCGATTGTAGATGCTGTAGGGAGCGGGGGTAGGGCCGCGGGGGAGCAGCGGCAGGGAGCGGGGAGGAGAGACAGGGCTGTGACAACAAAATGGCACCAAACAACAACAAGGCAATGCAGGGCGAGATCGGGGCACAGTCTGGCACAGATATTAATGAAGGTAGCAAATACGATACCACGCGAAGCACAGTCTGGCACAGAAACAAATTACAGCAGCAAATACGATACCACACCAAGCAGGGCGAGATCGGGGGCACAGATACGATATATCCCAGGATGCAGGCGAGATCAGGGGCACAGTCTGGCACAGAGTGTTGATGAGGTACAAGGGCCGGCAGGAGCGGGTAGAGCGACCGTTTCTGACCAGGTCAGGACGGTCACAGCTCTTCACCGCTCCGGTCTATCCTTCTGTTCCAGTGGGAGGGAGGAGCAGCTGGGAGGCGGGAGCGGGGTGGCGAGTGCGGAGGGGATCGATTGTAGATGCTGTAGGGAGCGGGGGTAGGGCCGCGGGGAGCAGCGGCAGGGAGCGGGGAGGAGAGACGGGCTGGGACAACAAAATGGCACCAAACAACAACAAGGCAATGCAGGGCGAGATCGGGGCACAGTCTGGCACAGATATTAATGAAGGTAGCAAATACGATACCACGCGAAGCACAGTCTGGCAGAGAAACTAATTACAGCAGCAAATACGATACCACACCAAGCAGGGCGAGATCGGGGGCACAGATACAATATATCCCAGGATGCAGGCGAGATCAGGGGCACAGTCTGGCACAGAGTGTTGATGAGGTACAAGTGCCGCCAGGAGCGGGTGGAGCGACAGTTTCTGACCAGGTCAGGACGGTCACAGCTCTTCACCGCTCCGGTCTATCCTTATGTTCCAGTGGGAGGGAGGAGCAGCTGGGAGGCGGGAGCGGGGTGGCGAGTGCGGAGGGGATCGATTGTAGATGCTGTAGGGAGCGGGGGTAGGGCCGCGGGGGAGCATCGGCAGGGAGCGGGGAGGAGAGACAGGGCTGGGACAACAAAATGGCACCAAACAACAACAAGGCAATGCAGGGCGAGATCGGGGCACAGTCTGGCACAGATATTAATGAAGGTAGCAAATACGATACCACGCGAAGCACAGTCTGGCACAGAAACTAATTACAGCAGCAAATACGATACTACACCAAGCAGGGCGAGATCGGGGGCACAGATACGATATATCCCAGGATGCAGGCGATATCAGGAGCACAGTCTGGCACAGAGTGTTGTTGAGGTACAAGGGCCGCCAGGAGCGGGTGGAGCGACCGTTTCTGACCAGGTCAGGATGGTCACAGCTCTTCACCGCTCCGGTCTATCCTTATGTTCCAGTGGGAGGGAGGAGCAGCTGGGAGGCGGGAGCGGGGTGGCGAGTGCAGGGGGGATCGATTGTAGATGATGTAGGGAGCGGGGGTAGGGCCGCGGGGGAGCAGCGGCAGGGAGCGGGGAGGAGAGACGGGCTGGGACAACAAAATGGCACCAAACAACAACAAGGCAATGCAGGGCGAGATCGGGGCACAGTCTGGCATATATACTAATGAAGGCAGCAAATACGATACCACGCGAAGCACAGTCTGGCACAGAAACTAATTACAGCAGCAAATACGATACCACACCAAGCAGGGCGAGATCGGGGGCACAGATACGATATATCCCAGGATGCAGGCGAGATCAGGGGCACAGTCTGGCACAGAGTGTTGATGAGGTACAAGGGCGGCCAGGAGCGGGTGGAGCGACCGTTTCTGACCAGGTCACACCAAAAAGACTGCCAGCTGGTTCACCGTGGACCTCCAGACCTCCAAGCAAAACTGCCGAAAGCTGGAGAGGAAATGGCACCACAAACAGACACCGGAGAACCTAGCAGCCCACAAGAACGCTACGCGCCAACATGATCACCTCATCAGAACCGCCAAGAACACCTCCTTCAAGGACCGCCTCCACAACAATGCACACAACAGCAAAGAGCTCTTCAACATTGTGAAGGAATTCTCCAACCCCAGCTCAGCACCAGCGACATCCCACCTTCACAAGACCTGTGCAACTCCCTGGCCTCCTTCTTCCACCGCAAGATCGCAGACATCCACAACAGCTTCAACAACCAGGCCACCACTGCAGCAAATGACACCTCATACCCCGCAGCCACCACCCACGGCGACCCCCTTCACACCTGGACCAACATCAACGATGATGACACCATCAAAACCATGAGCCGCATCCACTCCGGCTCCCCATGAGATACGTGCCCTCACTGCATCTTCAACAAAGCCAGCGCCACCATCACACCCCATCTCCGCAAAACCATCAACATCTCCTTTGAGACCGCGACCGTCCCGGAAAGCTAGAAGCACGCCGAGATCAACGCCCTGCTCAAGAAACCCAAAGCAGACCCCAAAGACCTCAAGAACCTCCGGCCCATCTCCCTGCTCCTGTTCCTGGTGAAGGTCATCAAGAAATGGTCAACAAACAGCTGACCCACTACCTCGAGGAGAACAACATCATGGACCCATCCCAGTCCGGGTTCCGCAGCAACTACAGCACCAAAATGGGCCTCATCGCCACCACCGATGACATCAGGGCCCTGCTGGACAACTGCGAGACCGCGGCCCTCATGCTCCTGGACCTATCAGCCGCTTTCGACACAGTCTGCCACCGCACTCTACGCATTCACCTCCACAATGCAGGAATCCAATGCAAAGCACTGGACTGGACCACCTCCCTCCTCCCCGGCAGAACACAGAGCGTCCGCCTCCCTCCCTTCCGATCTGAAGCCACCAAGATCACCTGCGGCGTACCCCAAGGATCCTCCCTCAGCCTGACGTTGTTCAACATCTACATGGCCCCACTCGCCCACGTCGCCAGACTGCACGACCTCAACATTATCTCCTACGCCGATGACACACAACTGATCCTCTCACTCACCAAGGACTCTTTCACCGCCAAAACCAACCTTCACAAAGGAATGAAAACCGTCACTGAATGCATGAAGAACAGCCGCTTGAATCTGAACTCGGACAAGACAGAGGTCCTCATCCTCAGCTCCACCCCTTCTGCCTGGGACCGCCCTGAGAGCAGCACCAACACCCACCAACCACGCATGCAACCTGGTATTCATCCTTGATTCAACACTCTCCATCACCAAGCAAGTCAACGCCATTTCATCCTCCTGTTTCAACACCCTCTGCATGCTCCGAAGGATCTACAGGTGGATCCCCACCGACACTAAAAGAACGGTCACCCCGGCCCTTGTCAGCAGCAGACTGGACTACGGAAATGCCCTTTACGCAGGAGCCCCGGCAATATTGCTTAAACAACTGCAACGCATACATAAAACCTTTGCACGCCTGATCCTCGACATCCCTCACCACAGCCACATCACACCCCACCTGAGAGACCTACAGTAGCTTCCTGTCAACAAGAGGACCACCTTTAAGCTCCTCAACCACGCACACAAAGCACTGAAAAACACCGGACCAGCTACCTCAACAAACAGCTCAACTTCTACACCCTGAACCACTAGCTCCGCTCTGCCGACTTCGCCCTCGCCACCGTCCCCTGCATCAGGAGAGTGACCACCAGTGGTGCAGTGTAGTTCCTATATTCCCAGTAGGCTCTGCACATTGGAATATCATAAACGATAGTTTAGACGTAGGACTGGGGTCGATTAGGCCTCTATTGAATATGTTAGACTTAATTGTGAATGCCAGCTAGCTCAGAGGTCACTAGAAACTTTCTCGAGTAAACAAGAAGGTGTTAACTTCCCTGAATAGACAAGAAGGGATTAGTTTCTGACAACCGCATAAACATGACAACTTTGCTCCCCCCAGAATAAGGAGTATATCTCCAGAGTTGCGGAAACAATAGATAACTATTTCACTCAGTCAATCGTGCATGCTTAGTTTCACCAGAAGCGCAGAGAAATAGAGAGACGGGCGTTTTCAATAAAAGTGGTTATTTATTGAACAGTCTTCTTTCTCATGCAAGAGAAGTGAGTTGCCACAATTGCAATACTTGTCATAGAGTAAAGTGCGTACAGTAAAAGGAGTATTATGAAATAATACTGTAAAAGCATGGTACGGTTTCTAAGCCATACCGTGTTTCAAATAGATAAAATATATACATATATAAAATCATTGACTAAACGTACTCAACTGGTGCTTCTAAGATACGCCTACCCCGGTCTACCTAACCTAAGCCTAGTATGTGGTAAGGAGTAAGTGAGCTGCAGTTTAAGTTAAGATAGTTTTTGCCAAGAATCTGAATCAAGAATTCTCTAAGGGTCTAATCAGCTCCGTACCTTGTTTATAGAATGAAGGAGGTCTTGTATCTCGTTCTCAGGACTCGATCTCCCAGCAACCCGCAAGGGTGACTGGAAACACTGGAGCTGGATTTCTCAGCAGGAGAAAAGACAGCGTCTCTCTCGGTGCATCAATGGGAAGGTCGGCTTCCTTTGGCACTTGCCACAGCAGGGCGTCGGGCAAGTCGATAGGTGATCTGCTCCAAACCTCCGTGTGTTTGCTAGGGCAGCTGTTGGTATATTTATACCTGGAAGGTGCCGAGTTTGACGTAAGGTTGGACATAAGACGTCACTAAGAACTTACAGTTCTTTTAGGACTCCAGGAGTACTTGGACAAATCAAAACAGAAGCAGGGGGAATTCCGGGGCTGCTGGAGGCTTGGTTTGTTTAAAGAACGCGTTGTGCTTTCTAGGAGTCTTTGGGAGTAACCTTGCCGTATTTGGACTGCATTGGCTATGACTAAATATGGATATGATTCTTATGCCTTTATAAGGATATGATTTGTTATAACCACATAAGGGCATAAATCGGGAATATTTAAATAGGGTCCTAGATACGTTCACAACACCCACTCCACGTATAATGTCCATCATTACTAAATACTACGTTTCTTGTTTTTCAAAATTGAAGGCCGAATTCAGAGTTCAGGGAACGCTCAGTGCTCAACAGTTATTCTCGTTGTTAGGAGAGAACATTAACTCAGATAGGCTGGCAAAGAATTTGTCTACAACAGTAGGTGAAAGGTGGACCAAGTCCGAAAAAGTAGAAATAGTGCATATATGAGAAGCATTGCCATCATCGGTGTCTAGATCAGCAATGGTCACAGAAGGTTGTACCTGTGTGCCGTTTCATCTCGTACCTCACCGTCACCTAATCGTAATGGTGAGGTCTCAACGAATGCCGTCATCAGAATAAGTAGCCGCTGGGGACAACACGTTGCATGAGCCGTTACCGAACCAAGCAAAGTATCGATATCCATAGGTACTGCTGATGGTAGTGTGAGACAGACGTCCAACATGCATTCTTCTCCGCATAGCAGGCATCGTAGAACAGGTAGGATGCAATCTTGCCAGCTTGGTCTGAATGAAAGAAACCATGTGGTATTCAGATCTCTTAGCCGAGCTAAGCTGAGTACTTTAGTTATTCTTTCTCGGTATCTCATCGCTAGCATTGTTTCTTCCATGGTTGCTTGAGTTATGTTTGTCGCTGCATTTGCCATATCGGAGCAGAAGGAACAAAAATAAAATTCCTGCTACGAGTCCCAAGATGAGAGGCAGGCCGCCAAACACAGAGTGCACGAAATTCGGGAAGATGCTCAGGACTGCTTCAAAGGGTGCTAATAGTCCCGAAAAAATTGTCTTAAATACATGTGCAATGCCACTGGTATCAGACATGTTTAAAATTTGACCTAACAATTCTACGAAATGCACGGGGCAATTTGTCGATAATAATGCATGTATCTCTGCCGCTGTCCTTGCAACTTGCAGATTATACGTTTCTTTAGACGAGGTTAAAGGCACAGTTGTTTGTAAAAGAATAGACTTCATTCTGCTTAAAGTATCAATTCGAATAGAAGAGATATTCAGAGAAGGCCATATTTCTGCCTCCTTGTCTGGTTGCTGTTTGGATACAATACTTGCATACAGCAAATGAACCTGGAAGTAACGCTCACGAGATAGGCCGTTCCTGGCACCATGGCACAACAGCTGTGGTCACTTATTATACCGTAACTGCCGTTGGCAAGTTGTCTGAAAAAAGGCTCTATCTGTGTAGCCGGGGTGCCGTGCAGGTGGCATGAAAGGTTATTTGAAGAACTTTCGCAGGCTCCATGCAAGTTAATACCTTGACAAAGGAGTGTACCGCTTAGTGATTTTTTTTACAATTGTTGCCACTAAGAAATACCTCTTTTTTCCCTTCACTATAACATCTATGTTTATAAGGTAAATTCCAGGTTGACTTGATGTATCCTTTACCCAACCTTTCATACAGGCCTGCTGGTATATACTTTTGGCAATATTGAAACTGGAAAGTTGTTATCAGAATTGTAACTGTACCATGTATTATCCATTCAATGACAGGTCGTTCTGACATTGTTAATGGCAATCTTTCTAGTTTTTCAATGCTCAGCACCGTATAGTCTGCTCCTTTTTGTGCCAAAGAGATTTGTTTTTCTGTAAGGTTAAAGATAGAAAATAATGACGTTGTGTTGATTAGACGCCATGGCACGTAGCCTGAACGCAGATTTTATAACGTCCAGCCTCACTGTACAATAGAACGTAATTGGGACTGGCCATGTTGTAACATTAGCATATCCTGTTCTACTATATCAATAGAAGATGATACAATGCTGTCCAGTGAATAAATTCTGGAGGACAGAGTCGTTAACCCATTGTCCACTACAGACAGTGATTTTTCCAAATTAATAGATCAATTACTCGTATTTTTTCAGCAGTTTCAATTTGCATTACTTTCCAAGCTTCTTTGTAAGCAGCGTATATACCGGCGTATATGGAACGTTTTTGACGCTGTTTGCGAGGTCCCAATATGAAATCTCGCAAGTCAGCACCTTCTTTAAGTACAGTCAAGTGTTGCTTAATTTCAGGCAGTGTGGATTTCTGTAGCCATTCGAGGCATAGTTTTCCTACACTGTATGTTGTAACTATCCCTGGATGTTGTCTCTGGGAATTTCTTGTGTCTGGCCTGTTCTGTTTGAACCCTTGTCTTTTATTCAGGAATCTATCTTGACAGTTATTAGTGTCTGTGGGCCAGATCAACAATTTTCTTCAATCAGGATTAGTTGTAAAATATGGGATACGTCTATTTCCGCATCTGTAGAGCTATTACTATCAGGCATGGCCTTTGGTATAGACGGTTTGTTTAAGTCTTTTATCTTGGCTAGGCCAAGACAGGTTGTTTGTTGAATGGTGTCATTCAGGAATATTATCTGTTCTGGGATCATGCAGGTTCTAAATAATGATTCTAGACATTGTACCTGCCAATCTTTTGTACCCCAAATGGTTTTTGTTTCAATGTTGTTTTTCCAAAATTCAAAACCAAATGTAGACATTTTTTCATAAAATTTTGTGGAATATATCAATTTAGTGTTTGTCAACATGTTTTTCATTCCTGTCTTATTTAACATTTTAAAATAAAACGTTTCTGGATCTGTGATGTTAAACCCTGAGAAGTATGGGAATTTCTCATGAAATGTTTTCGAGCTGCCTTTTGGCGGTGTGGGACAATGTTCCCATTGATTATAAGTAAAAACATTTCTAGGATTAGCAGATTTATGCAAATAGTGATGCCCATAATGATTAAAGCAATACATTTCTTCATAATTTGATGAGCCTTCTAAATAATCATGTTCTGTACATTTTGCTGACATTTCTAAATCTGACATCATATTATTAATATTTTCAAAGTCCCAATCATCAGAGAAAGTACTAGGTGATACAAAGTCACTTAATGAAACCTTGAACTGATGTGGATATTTCAAGAGTTCAACCGGGTTATAGATTTCGTAATCAGTTGTGTCCCATGCTACACCACCTGGTATAGGAATGGCTGTGATGTTTACTGATGATAGTTCTCTTTTTTCGATGTGAGAAGATTTGTGAGGCTTTAGGACCAAGTTGATGTTCTGACTTGCTGTGTCCATTGTACTATATTTTCCATCAATGAATTTTCCCAAGCTTAAAACTAAAATGAGCTAAAGTAGGAGGAAAAGTACACCTAACACAATCCATAATTCAATCCATGGTGATATCAGATATGTTTCTTTGAGTTGATGAAAGAGTTCAGTCATTTTTTCTTGGAAAGTTTTAGTTGCTGGCGTTTCTTCATGTTCACTTGGATCATCAGAAAAGTCATCGAAATTGATGAAGTAGCCAGATGCAGTTCTGTCAATTGTTGGAATAGCTTCTGTATTTTCATTAATCTTTGCATTTGTGTAGTCAGAGGCTACATCATAGTAGATTGGTGTTTCTTGATGAACTGTTGCAATTTGGGTTTCAAGAGGCACAAGTTCCATGGATTTGTTGCATAGTCCTTTTTTATTCACTGCAGGTTTATCAAATGTGATTAGTCTCTCAGTTTTAACCTCTTGAATTGTAGCAAGGTTTGGTCGTCTGCTACTTCTTGGGAGTCCACTGGGCCTACTACTTATTATTGGCCACATGTTTGTGGTTTTACCAGGTTGATTGATACAACTCTGTTCTCCTTTTTACCAGCAAGGGGTGGTAGTACTACTGATCTTGTTCCGCTGACAGCTAAGACAGGTACTGCTTTTCTGTGAGAAGGCCCAAATTCCTTCTTCACCGCGATCTTTTCTCTGACCAGATCCCTAATCTTTGGAATCCAGACAGGTCTTGCTGGGACAGGTGGTTTTTCTTCAGTGGCCATTGGCCTTAGTTTTGTGTTACTTAGACTTCTTCTTGTTTCATTTAAGTCCTGTAAAACAGCCAAACTATCTTTTATATCAAAGGTTTTTTGTTCCACCACTGAAGTCTGACAATCGAGGTCACTGATGATCATTCTAGTACCAAACAAAAGTTCATACGGATTGATTCCCCCCAGAGAATTTCTTGGCAGATTATTAAGACTACGTTGGACACTTGTTAGATGTTTGACCCACCCGTCACCGGAACCTAATACCCTCACTGTTATAGATTGCTTTATGTCACGGTTTTTTCTCTCCACTACAGCATTTCCCTCGGGATGGAATGGACTGGAGTACCGCAATGCAATGCCCAAGCTGGCCATGGCCTCCTTGTAAGCTCGAGAGCTAAACGCAGGACCCTGGTCAGAATGTAGCTTGCCAATTGCGTATGAGCAAACGGAACGGAGTTCGCATCAATTATGTATGTATTTCCGCGTGGATAATTTAGAGGTAACGCCGCATAGTTGCCTTCCATTGAGGCTTTTACTGCTAGTAGCGTTTCTCCATCTATTTGTTTTTTAGAACGCCTTTTTGTAGCTATGGAAGCCGGTTTGACAGCTGCCGCTGTGGCTTTGTTAGCCAATGAATTCCCTGCAACATGAACGTCATCACGTTGATGACTCAGTGTATGTATCATGTGAGTCTTTTGTAGTTATTTCTGTAAAAGAACTACTTGTTCCCAAGGCATTTTATGCTTGAATGTGCCACCTTTTGCATCTTTGAAACCGTTTTGAACCCAGTTCTGCAAGTATTCATTGTAGGACTGGACTCAATAATATGAATCGCACACTATTAGTGTGGGGAATTCGCGATCGGTATTTTCAAGCACCATTTTAAAAGCCTGTAGTTCAGCTCGCTGAGCTGTACAATCTCCGAGTGATTGAGTTGTAGTGACCAGCGGTCTAAATTTTCCTTCGTGCCACTGACCTTTAACGATTGCGCACGCAGGACTATATGCTTGTTTACCCCCAACTGCGGGCTGTGCTGATCCGTCTGTATATATTATACAGCCGTAATGTTCGAGAGACAGAATTTCAGTCGGCAGAGGACATTCATATTCGTATTGGAGAAATTCTTACGTTTTTAAGTTAGGATCAAATTCGTATGCTACGTCTGATGCAGCAAGAGAATTAACCCATTATATCCATCTCGGATGTAAAGCTTTAGCATTCGGAATGCTGGCTTTTGTTACTGCCTCTAGGGCAGGTATCGGTGTAACGATTATTATACGTTTACCCTGTGCGAGAGCTCTTTCTTTTGCTACAGCAGTTTGGACCACAGTCAGATTTTTTTCAGTAGAACTGAATTTCATTTCAGCTTCTGTGTACAAATGTGATTTATAAGCTATTGGTACCGTTTCGCCCTCATTAGAGTTTAGGTACGTAAATCCGCATCTTCCCGGGATGACTCGGATTACAAGGTTGCGTTCATTTGCGCTTGTTTGCAGTTTTGTTTTAGTTAACATATCTGTTTGTATTGATCTTAATATTTTTGTGTGTTTCTGAGTCCAATTGATTGGTTTGAAATCAGGTTTTATTAATTCGTAGAGAGGTTTAACCCTCTCTGCATAATTTAGAATGTAAGTTCTTCCGAAATTCAGGAAACCTAGAATTGATTGTACGTTTTTCAGCGTCTTTGGAGCTTGGAGTACTGCACACTGCTCTAGGAAGTGGTCTGCTAGGCTTTTGCCTTCACTTGATAACTCATATCCCAAAAATAGGACAGTGAGGTGGGCAATTCGTGACTTCTTAAAGTTGAAATTGTACCCTTCAGCTGCGAACCCAAGTATTATGGTGTTCACTCTTTTCAAGTGTGTCTCCAGGTCATCGTCTGTAAGATAGATGTCATCGACATAAGATAATGCCTCATCATCATATATTTGTAGTAATTCTGTTACCCTGGCTGAAAATAATCCTGGGCTGTTCTTGAATCCCTGTGGGAGACAACAAAAATGCTTTTGAGCCCCCATACAGGAGAAAGCGGTCAAATACCTGCTTTCTGGTGCTTTGTTTTGACAGAAGAAACCATTTGAAATATCTGTCGTTTTATGTTTTTTGCGCACGATGTTATTCATTAGTGCTGCATTGTGTGAGTTTTGTACTGCAAATGTTTTGCAGCAGGAGTTTAGGTGTCTGTAGTCCAAAACTAGACAATATGAATCGTCTGGCTTGGAGACAGGAAACAAAGGATTGTTCATTTGTGAGGTGCATGTTTCAATCACCCCCTGATATTCAAGTTGATCTAAGATTTCCCTGACTTGTTTTTTAGCTTCTTGCTTAACAGGATACTGCCTCTGTGCAGTAGGTTGATTTTTTAACTGAATTTTATGGTGAGGAGAATCCTCATCCCATCCTACATGATTTTTATATAATGCAGGTGCTTGGGCCACTGCCCATTTTCTAGCATATGTGTATTTTTTATGAATTGGAATGTGATTTGAGAAGGCAGGCATAATCATTTCTTCGCCATGTGGGCACTCCCTGACAATCTCTGGTGGCCAGTCTTTCTCTGCTAGCAGGATATCATAGCCTTTGGATAGGTTCTCCCAAAAGAGACCTTTTATTTTTCTAGTTTTGTCCCCCTCTATACGTAATGTTATTTCATATAGTTTATGGGGTACACTAACTCTGGTGTCTGCAGTTTCCATCTGAATGTATTCATTTGTGTCCACTGTCTCCAGAAGATTCATCAGGATTTTGCAAGCTATGGTCACTTCTGCTGTGCTGTCTAGCATTGTCTGGGCCCATTCTCCGTTCTTCAGTTGTGTCCTCAGAATCCTCGGCATGTTTTATTTTAATACTGGCTACCTTCTTTTTGGGAAATTGTAATTTTTTACATTGATGAGCAGGTTCCTTGTCTTTGGACTTGACGTGCTCTTCTTTATGTTCTGACCGTCCTCTTATTTCCAATTTCTGTTAGGAAGTCTGAAAAGATTGAGAGGGACGTGTTTCATTATCTTGATATCTGTCAGGTTTTCTTAATGTATCCCTATCTCTAAGGTTGTATCTTTTCTCAGAGGGCTCCCGTTTGGAGACCTGCCCCCCCGTTATGGAGATCTATTTCTTCGTTGGGGAGACCTTCCTCTGGACTGGAACTGTTTTTCTGTGGGAGTGGTTTGTTTATTACCCTCCCACTTCTTTTTTGGAGTAATGAGATTATTCTTAATAAAGCTCTTTTCAGGATTTTCAGTTAGTTGTGGTTTTAGTGGTTTCCCACCCAAACTATCTCTACCTAATTCTTCATAGGATTTTTCCATTATTCTGGCAAGTTCAAAAGGTTGTTCTGCTATATCTGTTTCTTTCAATTTTTGGCTGATCGCCACAGATGCTGCTTCTCCTTTTATGTTGGCTAATAGTATAGCCGAGACTTGTTTAAAGTCTTTCAGTAATTTCATGCCTAGATTTAAGGCCGGCTCTGGACCGTATTCATTTTGAATCTGTCTTAGTATGTCTGGTATAACCGCCAAAGACGGAACACCAGGTGTTTTTGTGTATATCGAAGCAAAGACTGTGCCCCAAGTGTCACCGTCCTCCACATGTGGTGCGATCCCCATTGGAAGGCAGATAGTCAGAATTATGTGTTTCTCATTAGGTGTAGTATCAGGAAATACTGCCTCTATCTGAGTGATTTTTTTGAGCTATCCAGAATGGAATTTGTTCCCGTTTTGTGGGTAATTTGCCAATGACTGATTGTATAGTCTGTGGTGTAATTTTATTTGTGTTCCCCTGGTGAGGGGTGCGTTGTGGAATTTTTATTGCTGGTTGGACTGTTAAAGTCCGCATGACATATTGGACCAGTTGTCTATGTATTTTTTTTTTAATTTCAGAAAATTTTAATGAATATTTCAGTACAGCAGCTTGAATACATTGCATGTGCGGATGAGAGTACATCTGAACAGGGGTAGGATCAGAAGGACAATTATGGCAGACACATCTTAGAAGGATTGACCATGGTAGTTATTGTTACATTCAGATGTGACCATGGATCTTGCAGATAACATATTATATTCAAGAAGCTTTATTGAGTCGGAGATCAAAGAGGAAGAGAGGAGAGAAAGAATAGAGTTGTAGAAGATGATGAGAAGGAAGGAACAAGAGAAAGAGAAGAAGAAGAGCGCCACAATGGAGCACCACGGTTCTGGTCATTCCAGTATACCCAGAGGCGTGTATGTTCTGTGCGATTGTTATGGACTCCGTGGCGATCTGGAAGTCAGGAGTGGTGGCAGATCATGGGGGTTTATGGGTTTCAAAGTAGTTATCTAGTACGTCCCACATTCTCCTTCGCGCGGGTCGCCATGGTGTGGTTTGGAGAGTGATGTTGTCTGCTCCTCTGAGGTTAATCACCCAGTTTAACCAGCAAGCATAACTTGCCTTTTTGGTGTCCTTCCAATTATTTAGGACGACCTTAACAGCCGCCATGAGTAGGAGATCTAGTCGGGCTCTGTCTGGTTCATGGAGTTGGGGTTCCTTAACGAAGCCAAAAACAAGGTAGGGGAGTTCTTTGAGGGGTTTGATGTTGAACAGGTTGTGGATGAAGTTAAATACTCTGTCCCAATAGAATGAGACGCAGTCGCATTGAAGGACAAGATGGTCCAGATCTCCTTCAGCCCGTTTGCAATTCCAGCAGAATGCGTCGGGGCTGATTTTGTGGGCATATAGGCGAGTGGGCGTCCAGAAGACCTTGTGCATGAGCCAGAACTTGGTTTGTGACAACGTAGGGCTTATTTTATGGCTCATACAGGATTTCCACGTTGCTGACCACTCCGACTCAGAGATGGGGAAAGAGGCGAGGGAGGACCAAAATTGTGTAGATTTTTCATTTAATCTGGAGGACTGGGGGCTTAACAATTTGTATAGTCTGGAGACCTGGTGGCCTAGCTTATTTAGATTGGATAAGAACGGTGGAAGGGCTGGAGGCGTGGGGGATAATCCCGCTTTCGTAATGGCTGTTTTAATGTTTAGGAATGTATCAAATTCGGCAGCATCAATACCAAATTTTGCTTGGAGTGCTGTGAAGGGTAATGGGTAGGTGCCCTCGTAGAGTTGGTGGGGGAAGAAGATGCTACATTTAATCCAAGTGTGGTTGTACAGCTGTATGCCTTTATATGTGATGTTAAGGTTCTTCCAGATCGATTCCCATCTAGATCTTCTTATCGATGCGTCTAGTAATTTGTCAATTTTAAGTAGGGCTAGTTTAGTGTTAATGAATATGGTTTTTGAGCAAGGGATTTGATTTGTTCTCATTGACATGATCGAGATGGGGTGGATATCCCCTAGTAGGGCAGTTTCTATGTCCAACCACACAGGTGAATAATCTGCGGGAGGGGACAGCCAGTAGGTGCCTTGTTTAGCCAAGAAAGCAATTTGGTATCTCTTAAAGTCAGGAAGATTGACTCCACCTATGGATTTATCCAGTCTAAGTTTCTGAAGGCTGATGCGAGCTTTTTTTCCTTTCCAGAGAAAGTTGGTAAGGGCCTTGTCTAATTTGTTGAGGAATTCCTGGGACAGTAATAGAGGGAGCATGGTGACTAGGTAATTTACCAGTGGTGTAATCATCATTTTGATGGTCTCAATCCTGCCCCACCAAGTGATGAATCGGGGAGACCATCTTTCTAGCTGTTTGTTTATTTTTTCAAGTGTCCGGTTCTCATTGTGTTGGAGGGTCTCTATAGTGGAGCTGCAAAACTCTATACCCAAATATTTGATGTAATTATTTTGCCAAACTAATCCTGAGTCGCCTAATACCTCTTTGTTGGTGAAGATGTTAAGAGGTTTGACCTCCGATTTATCGCGATTTAATTTATAGCCCGAATGTGTTGAGTAGGATACGATTGATTCCATTAGGGCCGTTATTGATATTTCTGGCTGCTCAGTAACCACCAGGATGTCGTCAGCATAGGCAGCAAGCTTAACTCTCCTGTCCCCAAACGTAATCCCGCTAATTCTGTTGTTTTGCTGTATGTCGCGAAGGAGTGGTTCTAACGCTAGCAGGAAAAGGGCAGGTGACAAGGGGCACCCCTGCCTGGTCCCTTGTTCTAGTTGAAAAGGTTCTGAGAGTGAACTATTTATGGCAATTCTAGCGGAAGGGCAGGCATATAGCGCCATGACCATGTCGATGTACGTGTCTCCCAGGTTAAATGTATGCATACATTGGCGCAGGAATGGCCACGACAACCTATCGAATGCCTTCTCCGCGTCAAGAGTAATTGCAACTACGGGGGCGTCTGAGATTTTTGATTTCTCTAGCACGTGGCAAAGAAGCCTTGTGTTGTCATTGGATAGCCGGTGTTTTAGAAATCCCACTTGGGAGCTATTAATTATAGTTGGTAGGATGGAATTTAACCTGTTGGCCAATATTTTCGCGTAAATCTTACAATCTAAGTTTATGAGGGAGATCGGTCTGTAGTTCTTTGAAAGTAGTGGGTCCTTTCCGTCCTTTGGTATCACTATGATTGTGGCCTCGCTCATCGAGGGGGTGATTATATTGTTTTGTGAGAAGGATTGAAACAGGCTGAGCAGTGAGGGATTGAGTAGGTCTTCAAAGGTCTTATAGAACATAGCTGTAAAGCCGTCAGGTCCTGGAGCCTTGTTGTTCTTTAATGATCTGACCGCGTCCGAGATTTCTTTAATTGTGAGTGGGGCCCCTAATTTAGCTTTATTAGCCTCAGAAATACGGGGTAGGTGCATTGATTTTAAATAAGTACAACAATCCTCTAAGTTGAATTTATTCTTGTTTTTGTATATGTCCTCATAAAAAGATTGGAAGGTGTGTAGGATATCTTTCTGTTTGGTGAAGGTGGTGTTGGCCTGATCTTTAATACAGGTGACATGGAATTGTTTCCTTTTGTGTTTGAGATAGGATGCCAGGAGTTTCCCTGCTTTGTTACCCTCGCAGAGTTTTTGCGCCTTGAATTTGTTAATCCATACTCCTGCTCTTTTGCTTAGGATTGCATTATATTTATACTTCAGATTCGTCAAGCGGTCAATAGTTGTCTTATCATTTAAGTTTAAGGTATGATAAGCCTCCAGTAGTCTGATTTCTTTTTCTAGGGAGTCTAATTCAGAGTTGGTGACCTTGTTCATTCGAGCCCTAATTCCTATCAACGTGCCTCTTATTGTGGCTTTAAAGGCGTCCCATACCATTGCTGTATCCGAGTCTGAGCTAGAGTTTATATCAAAGTATTCTTGTATGGCGTGTTCTATAGTCCTCTTGTTTTCAGGGTCCAGCAAAATCTCTTCATTTAGGCGCCACCGCTTTGGGGGGATACGTGCGTGTGACCCTGCTAGTTTCATTTGTATGCAGGAATGATCTGACACCAAAATAGGGGCTATATCTGTTTCATCAATTAGGTGTGTGAATGGGTTGGAGATCAATAAATAATCTATTCTCGAGTAGGAGTTGTGTGGTGGGGAGTAGAAGGTGTAATCACGACCGTCTGGGTGCTGTAGTCGCCATGAGTCATGTAGGTGTAATTTAGAGCATAATCTTAACAATGCCTCATGAGATCGTGTGGGGTGATAAGAACTTTTAGATTGCCTGTCTCGTAGTGGATCAAGTGGTAGGTTGAGGTCCCCTCCCACCACTAGGAGCTCTTCTTGGGGGATGTTCTCTAGTTTTTTTGAAACATGTTCCCAAAATTCAGGGAGGTCTGTATTTGGACCATATATGTTCACCACGTGTATATGGTCCTCATCTCTTTGTAGATGAGCGATACTTAGTCTGCCTTCAGCATCGGTAGTGTGAGAGATCAAAGCTAGATTTGATTTTTTAGCGATAAGGGTGATCACCCCTCTTTTTTTATGCGTAGCCGGAGAGCATAACGTATGGAAAGTCCAGTGTTGTTTAAAGAATTCCGCATCTTCCAGGGATAATTTGGTCTCCTGTAAGAGAATTACATCGCCTTTGGTTTTAGCTAGATAGTCTAGTATTTTTTTACGTTTGACTGGGTGATTAAGCCCCTTAACGTTTAGGGAGACTACATTCAGAGAAGCCGCTAAGTTTTTATCTGGAGTCATGACAGTGAATAAAAAGATATATGTGAAGGGGCAAACATATGTGTAGGGGCAGGCATATCATAGGGTTAGGAACGGTTGATTGTTTTTTCAGGCTAAGTGGGTCAGTCCTAGACCTCTGAGTTACGCAATATACTTCTGTTCCCAGTGGTAGGACGTGTGTAATAGGAGCTACGTCAGGTAACGACATACGTCTGAAACGAGTCGTGTGTGGAGAGTGCCCATGGTGGCAGTAGAGAAAGGATAGTAAGAAAGGAAGAAAAGAGTAAGGAAAGAAGCGAATAGAACACAGCAAAAGCAATACTGAAACATCTGAGTTTAAACCCCCTTTATCCCCCACTCCCCCGACCCCACACCCTTCCCCCATCCCTCAACTCCCATCCCATCTGCCCTCCCTCCCCTCCCTCCCCCTCTGAAACTCGAACTTGAGAGCTGCGACAGCAGTACTGTCTGCGCTCACACAGGAGTATGCATAGATAACTGAAACAGTGAGGTTGTACCTAGACACTAACTTACATGTTTCGATATGCAACAAACCTTTATCAACAATTAAACTTTAAGATCACTAACCTTTCCCTTTTAAGGGCACTAACTGTCCCCCTGATATTTTGTGTAGGTGGTTTAGTCTAGCGACTCCATACAGTTGGTCAACAATTGTCAACCATGTAATCTACCAGATTGATCATACTAGGGCCACTACAATGACTTGGAAAAGAAGGTGGGAAGAAGCTTCCAGCTCCTTTTGGATTTCGAGCCTGTGATATAGAACTACTAGCTACGTGTTAGCTCCACTAAACAGGCGGTTACTTGTGCAGTTCGAACAAGTTATAGATTCTACTCATAGGAGAATGTAATTAGTGGGACAGTTGGTGGGTTGTTATTTAGATTGCAAATGTTCTGAACCAACCAGTTATCCGGAATAAGGCGGTATAAATGCTACAATCTTTTCCAACGGACTGTGCAAGGCGGACATCATTAGTGATGTGACACATAGGCATATTAGACACATTAGATTATTTGGCAAATTAGACAAAAGGCACATAAGGCATTTATGTATGCATTGAAATCAGAGCTCAAAATGAGTCTATAATGTGGACCATGAGTTTCTTCGTTAACAAGACAGCCAAGGAACCAGGCAGATTGGAAGTCTATGTCTTGGTATGATACTTATGGTGCTAGTGCGTAGAACGTAGGTAATCAAACATAGCTTCATTCTTGACTACCTTTATCGTGTATGTCTGTTTTCCTTTTATTGGATTGACCCCCTGGCAAGTCCATTTCCTGTTGGGGTGAGCTCTCTAGATAGCCTGACAAGTCGCGTGGGTTGGAGAAGAAACGTGGTCTCCCTTGGTCGACAATCTTGAATTTTGCCGGGCCAGCAAATGAAAATTGGATGTTTCTAGCATGTAGCTTCTCTCGTAAAGATAGGAAGCCTTTTCGTATTTCCACTGTTTCTTTGGAGTAGTCCTGAGTGAATATAATACGGTTTCCCTCCCAGGAGATATGCTGATTCTTCCTGGCGTATTGTAGAATAGCTTCCGTGTGCTGGTACCGGAGAGGCTTGCAAATAAGCGGTCGGGGGCCCTTCGCTGTACGTTGTGGAAAAGTTGGAACTCTGTGGGCTCTATCTAGCTCCAGACCATGATGGAATTTGATCCCAGTTACTGTTGGGATCCATGTCTCTAAGAATGTCACACATGAGTCTGCATCTTTTTCTGCGTTTTCAGGCACCCCAAAGATGCGCACGTTGCCCCTCCTGTTGCGATCCTCCAATTCCGCAGTTTGGCGTCTGAGGTCACTGGTAGTAGCTTGGAGATGTTGGATGGTTTTGGTACTGTTTGAGGTCTTATCTTCGACATCGCTGATCCTTTGTTCGGTCTCGTCTAGGCGAAGATTCATGGCGCTCATGTCAGCTCTAATTGCTGTGAGTTCAAGCTGCATTGAGTCTGTGTTGGCTTTTGTAGATTTGGAGAGGTCATATACGTCCGCCAGTTTTTTTAAGATCGTGTCTAGGGTGCCGGATATATCTCCTTTATATTTGATGGGTGAGTCCGAGATGGAGGACTCTGGGCGAACTTTCTTGTTTTTGGAATCCCTGTCCGCCATTGTTGATCCTTTGGTAGGTCGTTGGCCGAAATGGATTTCTCCGCACTAGCAGCGGTTGGTCACGTGGTATTTGTTTAGTGAGGAGAGCTTAAACAGTTGTGGTGTTAGATATGGTGAGTGGTTCGAGTTCATAAGCTAGAGAGTGGTGATCATGATATACTCTGACTCAGTGAACTGGGACTTCTTCTTACTGATCTGCTTGATGTAGTGGAGCCTGGTGGTGGTTGACAGATCAGTACAGATTCAACCTTTTGAACCGTGACACGGGACCCGTGAATAGCGTTATGTTTGGTAGACTTTAGCGTTTTGGGATATTTACTGGTAGCTGGCTGTGTATTTTAAATAGTTGTTTTAGATGAACTAAAAATTCTCCACTTGACATCTTTTCAATGTCAGGATGTGGTGTATAGCTGGCTAGAACCGGCCATGTGGCTCCTGGTCTACCTAGTGGACCGAGCCTGGTGAAGTGATTTTGATGTTTTAGGGAGCCATTAAACCAGAGCTGATGCTCTTGGTATGTTAGTGGAATTTCAATGTCTTCGAAAGGAACGTATTCCGTTGTAGATTTCCCTACTTTGTAGTAGAGAAAATCGCGTGTCACAGCATGTGCTGCTGGAAAGTGTATCCAGGAATAAAATACCTCTGCCTGCCGATATTCATGGGCCTCTACCACAAATATGACTGTACCACCTCTTGGTGATACTCCATTATTTATAAGTTTGTAAGTTACACTCTTCCTTACATTGACTGGGATGATTATAGCATCCGGGTCATCTCGCCGGAGACTTGTGTCTTCCGCAAAAATTTGAGCTGCTAACTCTTCTCTTTCTTTATCCTCTTCACCTTCCGACATTTTGTTGACAGAAAGTTTTGCAGAGCAAGTTTCAAGAGAACAAAGATTAGGTGCACAATATTTTGGAACACTGTATCCTTCAACATTGACTAAACCAAAAACTAATACATAGGATTCTCATCCTACTAAGTTTTGGCGGTTATTAACCTTTTACCCACTCCAGATGTCTATTGGAGTTTTTACAGGAAAAGGGGTCTGTGTTAAAAGCACGATTGAGTTACTCTAGTATCTAGCATTAAATTATCACCTTACCAAACGTAGGGCACCATGTTGTGTAGTTCCTATATTCCCAATAGGCTCTGCGCATTGGAATAACATAAACGATAGTTTAGACGTAGGACTGAGGTCAACTAGGTCTCTATTGAATATGTTAGACTTAATTGTGAATGCCAGCTAGCTCAGAGGTCACTAGAAACTTTCTTGAGTAAACAAGAAGGGATTAGTTTCTGACAACCTGAAAAAACAAGTATCCTTTTCCCGTACTTACCACAAAGAAAATATTTCTAATGGCCCACTATCCTTAAACAGAGTATTGCTCAATGGTGATGGCTCTAGTCTATGCGTGAGTTACCAAATTTACAAGCTTGTATATAACAATACAATTCAACATAAGTATATTCACAGACATAAGCGTAAAAGTTCATCCATTTATTGAAGTTATTGTTTAAAAAAACAGCAGACTGCTGAACATAAATTATACATCATATCATAAACAAATCAATACACAAATATTACTTAAAAACTTTTTTTTTTAAAAACAATGACTAGCACCTCTGCACACTATTGCAGAAATTGTCAATCTGAGTTAAATTTTAAAATAAAGAACAAACTGTCGACGCGGCGTTTCGGTGCCAAACACAATCTTGCACCTTCTTCAGGACTTTGTTCATTAAATTGATATCTAAAAGAAACATGTAACAGTAACATTCCATTAGGTCCAACTCGTGTTGGGTACTTTCACTTTATTTCTTAACATTTATACATTCTTATCTCTAATATTTGGTAACCCCGCCAGACTTATTCTAAAACTATATTTTAGGGCCTTCTAGGGATCCTATCCAAATGTAAACTGGGGTACTATCAGAGCCTGCAAAGTGAAGGGTCAATGACCAAGGCCCCCATACCTCATGGATCTTGATGACCCCACTACGTGTCTGTATCCTAGAAGGACTCAGTCGGTCATGTCTGGGATAAGCTACAATTAAAGAAAAGGAAAATAAAACTTGTGTCCTTTTCTAATCAACAAGGGCCTTGTTTGTATTTCTTTTAGAGCACGCACATAAAATAATAAATTATTTTAACTTGGAGATAAACTGCTCCCGAGACCGAAAGTCCTTGCCAGGAAGGAAATAAATCCTAGGTAAGAATATAGTTTTGGGATTGAAACTGAAACAACAGATTAGAAAAGAACACGGCAGCAGCAGAAGCACTTTTCACTGGTTCAATGATCCCTTTTTTTCTAGTAAGTCCAACTCTATCAGTACATCATCTCTAATACTCATAGGGATGTTTCTAGCTTTATGACATATGGGTTTGTTGTCTTCAAGATAATTTTGTGGGAAAATCCTTTGAGTTTCCCAACATCACCAGTAAATACTTTGGGAAATTCCTTTGTTATATTTCCAATAAATTCTTTATTCATGTCATCAATGAGGATGACCTGATCAGTTGCCTTGGCATTCAAAATAATCCCCAGCTCACCCTGGTCTATCCATCCAAGGACAGATGGACCTTTTTCAGCAACATAAAGTTTTCCCATGGTAGACCTGTCTTTGAACTTAAACATGTCTTCAACATACCCTACAATGGGAATTCCCTCTCCAGTGTACGTCACTGGATGAATATCTGAGGGTTTTAATTGTTTATTGATGACATGCGCAAACTCTTTCTCCCATACAGCTCTTTGTACAATAGTATAAGGGGATCCAAAGTCCGCAACTATTTGAATATTCACCCCACCCATGTTAATATCACACACAGGCTTCTTTTTACCAAACCTATTGACCTTTAAGACAACATCATCAATATAATCAAAATCTAAAATGCAAAGTATTTCTTCATCATTGGAACTCAATTCATTGTTACTGTCATTATCCTCTTTCTCATTGACATACGTGTTTCTTTTGATTTTTGTTAACACGTCTTCTACATACTTTTGAAAAATGACCAGGAACTTTGAATTAATGGCAGGACATCCTTTTTCAAAAGCATTGTGACCTGAATAACCACATCTATAACATACATTCTTATTATCTGTACTGTTCTTTACTTTATAACTCTCTTTCTTATTATTACGAAAGTTGTACTTTTTACTATCAAATTTCTTTTTCACATGGACATTAGCGACCACATTGTTGTCATCATCTTTTTTTCAAGCAACCTGTGTACATCTCTTGAACATTTCTGCTTTTTTGATAATGGCAATTAGCTCATTCAAAGGTGAATCCCCACAAACCCATAATTTCTCTTGAATGATGAATTATTGCAGTGCATCACAAGTTGATCTCTGATAAAGCTGTTGTGAAGATTTTCGAATTGACAATTAATTGAGAGTTTTTTTAAAGAAGACACATAATCTTCAACAGATTCAGATTTCTGTTGTTTCCTCTGGAAAAATTCATAACGACTTATTCCTACACATACAGAAGGTTGATAATACCTATCTAAACCAGCAAGAGTGTCTAAAAATACATTAGCATTGACATCAGAACTTGTTTTCTTTTCCATCTGTAAGTAAATCCTTATGCCTTCCGGTCCTAAATTATGCAATAGCTTCTTTTTCTTCCTAGATGGAGGAAACACCTCATTTTCTTCTTCCAGGGCAGCAACGTAATTTAGAAAATATTCCTTCCAGTCAATCCATTTAATAGCAGGTTCACCAGGTCGAGGAAGGAAAGGTACTGGTGCAACTAATCCTGTGGATTGTGATGCCATTTTTATATATACAAATGTTTGCCTTTAGTAACGTTTTTACAATAAAAACAATTACCAGATGAGATTGATGCGTTCTGAGCTCAATAATCCAAGTATGTTTCCTCTTAGTGTGAATTGAGTAGATCTGTAAATTAATCGGCACTTGTAGCATTTAACCGGCACTTGCAGCGTTAAATATAAAGCGTTTTGTTGGTTGCTAGGGAACGCTTCATAAAATGGCTGCCACGTTTGTCCTTAGCGCAATTACATCATCGCGCTCACGCTGTGTTCTATCGATCACGTGTGCTCCACAGCAGGGAATCAGAGACACGAGTCAGAACACGAACGGCGCAAAAATCCTGGAACGTCCACAAGAATCAAAGGATGCTCAATACAACAGCCGGTAAGAATTCTTTATGCCGATAAACCACCGAGAATAAACATGAACAAAGTCTACTCACAAAATTCACGAAGACTTTCCAACATCCACGAAGAGTTTTTGTTGAAGCACATGTAACAAACGTTATTCTCCTCCTTGTCTTCTGTTGCACAAAGTTATTTCTCTTGAATACCAAAAATAAATCATAGAACATTATGCTTGGTGAAACGAGCAGCGCGCTCTGCTTGTAGATTTACTGCTCATTAAGTTCAAACGCAAGATTAGTGAGAACGATAAGAAAAAAAAAATACTTGCTTAGTTGACACAACGTGAAAAAATCTGGAGTAGTCTGGGTTCGATGATTTCTAGGAGATGAATTGAATCCCATCCTCGTCGCCATTGTAATAATGACTGTTCCATTGTAGATTTGTCCATAAGTAATATTTATTACAAGCAGGTACAGAGAATAGGTATCTCTACAACCAGGTCCAACTGATTACTGACATCCTACTATTCTGGAATACATGACATATCAGGTGATGTAACATAGAACCCCTACCTGTAACTATGGTGACAATGATGCAGGAATGCCACAACCCCCGTAGTTGTGTAACTAGAGCTTAATTTATTGAACAAAATAAGACTAAAATGACAAAAGTCCAATAAGTTGAACCAGAGTTATGAATACATAAAGAATATCTTGACATGTAGCGCTTAATATCATAGATTGCCAGCCAGGGCAATCTGGTGCCCCGACCGGGTCAAATACAAAAGTTCTGGCCGATCGCAATGGAGCACGGGTCAGATACAGGGACCAGCCTTGGCTCACTGAAAACAGTTTCTTGGTTTGTGGTTGGGTTGACGTCGAGGATGGGATGCGAGGAGGAAAGGAGGCACTGCATCATTGTTGATCCTTGGGATCTAGGTGATACGTTGGCTCCGAGCTGCACAAAGTCGAAGATGCGTTGGCAATGGGGGCAATGCGTAGCACAGTCTGCAATGCAATGTACTCGATCCTTGCAGCAGTGCCAATGCATTGTCATCAATGGAGATCTGCTGGTTCCAAGCAACCAAACAGTGTGGATGCGTGGATTTCTGCTGGAGCAGCACTTTTTACCCACTTCCAAGGGCCCACAACTGGATTGGCACCACATGGCAGGGAGAGACTCACTGATGGCAGAGTCCAAGTGCTGTAACAGGGTTGTAGGAAGTCTTTGATGTCCCTGAGACTTCAGTACAGGAAACAAGCAGAGCACTCTAGTTTTAAGTGGGGTAGGTCCAGTCCTTCTCACCCAGACAAGGAGAACAGCAGGCAGGTCAGCACAGCAGAAAAGCATTTCTTCCAGAGCAGAGGCACAGCAGAGTGGTAATGCTTCAGTAGTACAGCAGTCCTTCCTGGCAAAGTAGCCATAGGTCCAGAAATGTACTGAGATGGTTGTGTCAGAGGTCTAGTACTAGAGGTACAGAGGTCTAGTTGTGCCTTTGAAGGGGGTTGCACAAAGTCCCTGCCCTTCCTGCCCTGGCTCTAGACTCACCATAGTGGTGTAGGCAGCACCTTGTGCGGGGACTGGATGCAACCTATTCAGATGTTGTTGGCAACACCTCCCTTCCATTCTGCCTAGGGCACCCTACCGTGGTTAAAGTAAGATAATGCCCACTTTCTAAAAAGTGTCATTTTCAGCGTTACAATTTAAAATCTAACACCACTATAAGTTGGGATTTTAAATTGTGATTCCCAAGACACCAAACTTGGGTGTTCCATCTCTTTTCAATTGAACATTACACTTACAAGATGTAATAGGGTGATCCCCAATGTTAACTCATGGGAGAGATAGGCCTTACATCGTTAAAAATGAATTTAAGAGTTTTTCACTACTAGAACATGTAAAACTTGAAAGTACATGACCTACTTTTTAAATACACTGCACCCTGTCCTTGGGCTGTCCAGGGCCTACTTTAGGGGTGACTGATATGCATTAAAAACGAAGAAAGATTTGGGCCTGGCATGGGGGTTTACTTGCCAAGTTGACACAGCAGTTTTAAACTGCACACACATGCTCTGCAGCAGAAGCTTGAGACATGTTTAAAGGGATACTTAACTGGGAGGCATAATCAGTGCTATATACTCGCTGGTAGCATTTAATGTAAAGGCTCTGGGCACATGTAGTGCACAATACTAGGGACTTACAAGTAAATTAAATATGCCAATTGTGGATAGACCAATGTTACAATGTTTTAAGTAGAAGGTACATGCACTTAAGCACCGGTTAGCAGTGGTAAAGTGCACAGAGTCCTAAGACCAACAAAAACAAATTCAGCAAAAAGGGGAGGAGTAAGGCAAAAAGTTTGGGGGTGACCCTGCAGGCAGGGCTATTTCCAACAGTGTTGAAAGGGTATGTGATGGCCTCTTTTATATATAAGATGGAGCCACAAGTGTATGGCATTTGGTGTGCGGTTTATGACCTAACGCTATACTCCCTGATAGTAGTTTCCACACTACAGTATTGTCCGTGTTCACTTTTGACACTTCTATAGTATATCTGGGACAGAGTTGCTTTCATTATTTAAGTTACCTGCAATATTAGAATTTATTTTAGCTAGCTTACTACTAGAGTAAAGTTGCAAAACAGTGAAGATGGTCAAATATATAACCCAGCCAGTTGTTTTAGTTTTAGCCATAATGTTCCTATATATGTATTTTTCAACAAATATTTTCATTTAATATAAAATTATGCAGTGTACAGTACAGTGATCATAGGAGACGGAAGATAAAAGCATTCGAAAATACAGGTTAGTTTCACAGATAGTTGGTACTTTAGTTAACAAACTTAAATGTCTAGCCGCCCTCATGAGGAACTCCTGCACAAACCGGTGTTAGGCCCCCCCCCCCCCACACTCTCCCTCATAATGTTCATATTTTAATAGGCTTCATGAACAAGTTCCAGGCCATGTTCATCTCCTCATACTGGGATGTACAGAAAACTCCCAACTACACAAGATTCTGGAGGATATTGGAACAGCAAACGTACATTTTCATGAATATTCATGAGTTCACAAGCTATTACCTCTGTGTCATTATCTAAGTAAGCAATGGACGTCAAAGAAAAAAATGTAGGTACTTTTAAAATATTTCCCAAGTAGCATTAAAGAGAGTCTTGGCCAGTATTTCAACACATTGTACACATTCTAAATATAGTGTGCATACATTTATGCTACCAGTACTTGAAGACACTTTCTTTAGCTCCATAGCATCACCCAACACCATCAAGTAGCAACCATCCAACAATAGCCTTATCTTGATTTTAACCATCAAAACCCTCCTTGTTGATTTGTCTTTGCCCAGCAACATTTAGTTTGCATCTTACTGAGTGTGAATGCCGCATTGTATCCTGTGGATTAGGTAAGCTGTCCATGCTGCTGCTGCAGTGATTAGACCTGTGGCTTGTGGGACTAACATCAATGTTCTTCATTCATTCCAAGCCTAAGGCCAGGTGAGGACAGTACTGTATTTGTTAAACTAAACTAAAGTATTGTACAGGCGCGGTTGCCTCTCACCTCTTCTCCTGCCTCCTTGGCTCAGCATCTATTTCACAGCCAAGAAATACAAATAATAGACCTGTTCTGTGTTGGCTTTGAGTACCGTTAGACCGTCCCTAATTCATATTCAAGGAACATTTGACCTGGACTTTTACATTATGCCAGTGCTTCAAGTCTCTTCCCCGAAAGATGAGAGTAAAGCGTGCAACAAGGCAGAAGTCTTGAGCAGAGTTTTATGTGCTGCATATTTTAGTAGAATTACAATATTTATGCCCGCATTACAAATTGGGTTAAAAAAAGTAGGGTATTGACCTTGTGTGGTAAATAACTTCCATTTCAAGTTTTCGATTTTAAACTGAAGCATAACATGCAGAATGGGGAATTTAACTGACTGAATTAGGCTTGTTTTGCCTTAGTAAAGGCCTGTACCAATAAATTATCACACAAATCGTAATTCTTAACCATGTGCAAACTTTCATTTTATTTTGCACAAGGATTGGAATTTAAACATTAACTTTTAAAGAGGAAAAATTAGCTAAGACATTCTGTTCTAGTCCTGGTGATGTCACCAGTATTAAACCCCTTCTGAAAGATTACACCAAGTACATTTTATGTCTCTCAGTATGAACTCAGTAACATTTGCTATGTCAATGGTTGTCCCACGTTTTCACCTTGTTGAAGTGAGAGGGAAGTTTTGAGTAGTGTTTATTGCTTTAGGTACTTTAGCCCTCATTACAAGTTCCGTGGAATAGGTAAGATATTTGTAATTTCCATTACCCCAGAATTAGGTATTTTCCAAATGTTTTAAATACCTCCTATTCCACATTTGTATCTTGCAAATGAAGCATAACATGCAGAATCAGTATTTAACCTACCAAATTCTGTGTGTTTTGTATTTTTCACAGCACTCCCCTCTCCCGATAAATTTTGACAGATTTACCATACCTTGAAATTCCGATCCCTCTGTAAACACGTGTTTGCGCAGGAATTGCAACTTAGCCCTGCATTTGTAATCAGGGCCTGAGGGTCATATTTACAAGGATTTAACGCCGCCGTGGCATCAATTTTTTTATGTCTCTTGGCTTCTTTTTCCCGCCACATTTTGCCGCAAAGTTCAGTTAGTGGCATTTTTCCAGTGTTAACATGAATTTTTCAGTGTCGCTTCTGTTAGCATGGCTTACCGAAAATGAGAATTAAGGTGGGTGTCCCCGCGTAAAAACTCCTGCAAAGCACACAAAGCTATATTTACAAGGATTTTCTAGTATGTCACTAAAAAAAAAACCTACTGCTAAGTCCCGGTAGCAGCAGTTTTTTAACACCAGAAATTACCTGGTCTTAATATTTATACAAACACACTTGGGGCCTAATTTAAGAGGTTTTGGTGCAGGACAGCGCCGCAAGGAATCTTGTTGCACTGCCCTGCAACAAAACAAAAGGGCAGGAGTGTGCCCTATCAATAAGATATTGCCCATTCCTATAATTTCCCACAACGTTGGCGTACAATGGCTGCCATGGGTTGAAGCAGGCCCCCTGCACCCTTGCGCCAGGTGCAAGGGTACAAGTGTTGTGGGGCAGATTGATTTTGTGTAGGAAAGGCCACCTTCCAGCAAAAACATAAGCTAAAGAGGGTAATTGCCTCATCCATGTGTGCTGCAGCAAACAGGAGGCATTTTTTGTTTTTTAAATTGCTTTATTGGTATTTTTGCAAAACATAGTTGCCATACAGTTACAAGCATCATTTCAGCTCAGGCACGGAGGTGCATACATCACAGGCAATAGGCAATAATAATTCCGTCAATAGTTCAGTGCATGGAGAGCACTAGAGGGCACATCGGGATCAGATGCTGCGTTATATGTCACTATTAGGAGCTGACGAGTATGGCATTTTGAAGGGAGTGGAGAGGAACCAAGGTCTAGGGCATGGGTACTCACAAACTTTCTCTCAGGGGCCAAATTTACAGTGTGGTTTGTGGCCGAGGGACGCACCGGTGAGGGCGGGGTCAGTGAGAGAGGGGGCGGGGCTAGAGCAAAAAAAACTGTGACCATGAGGTTGAACACAGGCCCCTGCAGCGGACGTCTTCGTCCACTGAGCCACCAGATCCAGCATACACACATATCTCTCTCTCTCTCTCTCTCTCTCTCTCCCTCCCTCTCTCTCTCTCTTCCTCTCCCTCCCTCCATATCTTTCTCTCCCTCTCTCTCTCTGTTTCCCTCTCTCTGTCTCCCTCCCTCTGTCTCCCTCCCTCCCTCTGTCTCCCTCCCTCTGTCTCCCTCCCTCTCTCTGTCTCCCTCCCTCTCTCTGTCTCCCTCCCGCTCTCCCTCCCTCTCTTGTCTCCCTCCCACTCTCTGTCTCCCTCCCGCTCTCTGTCTCCCTCCCTCTCTCTGTCTCCCTCCCGCTCTCTGTCTCCCTCCCGCTCTCTGTCTCCCTCCCGCTCTCTGTCTCCCTCCCTCTCTATCTCTGTCTCCCTCCCTCTCTCTGTCTCCCTCTCACTGTCTCCCTCCCTCTCGCTGTCTTCCTCCCTCCCTCTCTCTCCCTTCTTCCCTGTCTCCCTCCCTGCCTCCCTCCCTGCCTCCCTCCCCGGATCCCTCCCTGCCTCCCTCCCTGTCTCCCTCCCTGTCTCCCTCCCTCCCTGTCTCCCTACCTCTCTCTGTCTCTCTCTCTCCCTCCCTCTCTCTGTCTCTCTCTCTCCCTCCCTCTCTCTGTCTCTCTCCCTCCCTCTCTCTGTCTCCCTCCCGCTCTCCCTCCCTCTCTTGTCTCCCTCCCGCTCTCTGTCTCCCTCCTGCTCTCTGTCTCCCTCCCGCTCTCTGTCTCCCTCCCGCTCTCTGTCTCCCTCCCTCTCTCTGTCTCCCTCCCCCTCTCTCTCTCTCTCCCTCCCTCTCTCTCTCTCTCCCTCTCTCTCTCTCCCTCCCTCTCTCTGTCTCCCTCCCTCTCTCTGTCTCCCTCCCTCTCTCTCTGTCTCCCTCCCTCTGTCTCACTCCCTCCCTGTCTCCCTCCCTCCCTGTCTCCCTGCCTCCCTCCCTCCCTCTCTCCCTGTCTCCTTCCCTCCATGCCTCCCTCCGTCTCCCTCCCTCCCTCCCTCCTGCTCTGACTCCCTCCCTCCTGCTCTCTGTCTCCCTCCTGCTCTCTGTCTCCATCCCTCTCCCTGTCTCCCTCCCTCTCTCTGTCTTCCTCCCTCTCTCTCTGTCTCCCTCCCTCTCGCTGTCTCCCTCCCTCTCTCTCGCTGTCTCCCTCTCTCTCTCTTTCTGTCTCCCTCCATCTCTCTTTCTGTCTCCCTCCCTCTCTCTCCCTCGCTCCCTCCCTCTGTCTCCCTCCCGCTGTCTCCCTCCCTCTGTCTCCCTCCCTCTGTCTCCATCCCTACTTCCGCCTCCCTCCCTCCCCCTACTCTCCTGAAGTGTCAGTGTATGTAATACACAAGGCCAATTGAATTATATAAGTAATTTATTACAATGTAAAGACCCGCAAGTGCAGGACCGGTAAGGCGAACAGCAGGGGCTAGAATGACATCCAACAACAACGGAGCCTAATGAATAATCCGACGTGGCAACCGATGTCCAATGAGCAGGGAGTAGAGGGAGAACACAAGGAAAGCTGGAACGCCAACCTTCAAACATATAATGAACGTTACATGTTACAACATCTCCCTTTCTTCAAAAAAAAAGAGCAGAATGAAATTAATACATTATAAAATCTCTAAACTTACAAGGCATCTGTACCACTCTTCCTGAACTTGTACTAGCAGATTCGACAGTATTAGGATAAAATAATAACTCCTGCTCATTCTGCAAACTTACACCTTCATTGTACTTATTTGCGGCAGAACTTTGGGAATTCAACTCTTGGATGTTAGCAGAGGAATCTTCTAAACACAATTCTCTATTTGATCTTAGTGCAACATCAACAGTGTCTTTTGGCTGGCAAATTTCACCATTGAGATTAGAAGAGGAACACATTTCAGACTCCTTATCATTAACCATATTCTCATTACTAGATGTCACCTCATACCAAAAGCTATCTGAAAGTGACACAGTATTCTGATCTTTATAATCAGACATCAATTTCTTTTGAAAGTCCTTGATTTTGATTACATCACTTTTGTTCCTCCAACCCAATTCTGAAACACGAATTGCACCTCCTGATACCTCTACAACTTCGCTTGGATCAAAGAATTTAGAATCTCCTTTCTGTTTTACAAATGGTTTTTTCACTAACACCCAATCCCCTACAACAATGTCTTTGTGAACAGCTTTATGCGTGTCATCAAAGTATTTCTTGGATTTTAGTTGTTGCTTGCAGATAGAACTCTTGACTTTTAGGCTATCATCATCCACAACTGTAAAGTCATTCTTCCCCTTTTGATGCACAGAAAGCTTGGGTGATATACTTGTGACGGCTTGACTACCTCTCATAAGAAAGAAAGGGGAAAAATTGGTAACGTTATTGACTGTTCTGTTATACATATCCACTCTATCTTGAGTGAATTCTACAACTGATAAATTGTTTGCCAGGGCCATTTGAATTCCATCTTTAATAAACCTGTTGACACGCTCCACTTGCCCATTGGATCTGGGAGAGTACAATGGAGTCTTTTCTTGTGAAATTCGATTTTTCATTAAAAATGTCGTCATCATTTCCGATGTCAGCTGTTTACCATTATCTGACACTAAGATTTGAGGTAACCCTTCAATAGTAAAAAGTTGTTCTAAAAATTGAATAACACTCTTAGAATCTATATTAGGAACAAACTTGAAATAGACCCATTTGCTGTAATAGTCACAAACCACCATTAAAAACTTACATGAACTTTCTAAAGCATGAAAAGGGCCAGAGAAATCTATGGCAATTTTATTCCAAGAGGAAGATGGTATTTCCACTAATTGCAACTCCTGAACTCTGGACTTCCAACGTTTGTCAGAATTCAAACAGGTGGCACAAGATTCTACATATGAATTCACTTCTGAGTCCAAACCTGGCCACCAATAATATTGTTTAAGTGCTTTCTTGGTTAATGTAGATCCAAGGTGAGTTCTGTGAGCTTTTTGTAAAAGAATTCGTCTTACCTTAGGCGGGGGTACCAACAGTTCACCTCTCATTATGAACCTGTCCTCGATGCTTAAATCATCTGCCACTTGTGCATACGTTCTCAGATCTGTACTCAAATTTCTTACTGGGGGCCACCTACTGGAAATAAATAATTTGACTTTACTTAATACAGGGTCATCATTAAGCTGTGAAACCCAATCAGATTCCTCACAAATACTGGTAAATTGATTGCTACTGTTTACAAAAGAAACTACACATTCACTGTCATCATATTCCTTAAAATCATCACATTCAAGTGGAAGGCGTGATAGGCAATCAGCTCTCACATTGCATTTTCCAGAAATATGTTTGATAGTGAAGTTATACTCTTGTAATTTTGACAGAATCCTGATTAATCTAGACGAAATTTTTCCATTCCCTCTACCACAACCATCCATAAGAAAAGTGAGTGGCTTATGGTCTGTAACTAAGTCAAAACTTTTGCCCCATAAATACATTCTTAGTTTCTCAACCACCCAGACACAAGCCAATGCTTCTCTTTCTATGGTGCTGTAGTGTCTTTCAGATTCCTGTAACCTCCTAAAAATAAATGCAATAGTATGACTTTCATTGCCAACCCTTTGTGTGAATACTGCTCCAATACCCACTGAACTCGCATCCACAGTTACAACATTATACCGTTCAGGATTGTATGGCTTCAAAGTTGGAGCATTAAGTATTGCATTTTTAATCATTTTAAAAGACTTATCTTGTTCGTTAGCCCACAAAAATTTCTCTCCTTTGCGCAACAATACACGTAGGGGTTCGACTTTACAAGAGTAATTCTCAACGAACCGCGAATAATATTCGCTAAGCCCGAGAAATGATCTAAGAGCATCCTTATCACATGGCCTCGGGGCATCAGTTATGGCTTTAACTAAATCAAGTTTGGGCCTAATACCTTCACAGCTTAACACATGGCCTAAATATTCAACCTCATCTTTTAAAAATTTGCACTTGTTTTTTGATACAGTCATCCCTCTATTAAACAATTTATTCAGAACAGTATCCAATATTTCATTATGTTCTTCTACTGTTTTTGCATGTATAAGAATGTCATATTGGAATTTTTGTACTCCGTCAACTCCACTCAAAATAGCTTCCATCAATTTCTGGAATACGCTGGCTGAAGAAGCCAGCCCGAACGGAAGTCTTTTAAATCTGAAAGCCCCTAAAGGAGTGATGAATGTGGTCAACTCCTTTGACACTTCTGATAACTGCACTTGATGATATGCAGACTTGAGGTCAATAATTGAAAAATATTTTGATCCACTAGTGGCTGCCAAAATCTCCTGTATATTTGGCAGAGGGAAACAATCAACAACAATATTTTTATTTAACGACCTCAAATCTGCACATAAACGGATTTCGCCATTTCTCTTTTTAATTAAAACAATAGCCGAAATCCATTCTGAAGAATTTGTTGGCTCAATAACTTCTTCCTCTACAAGCTTGTTTAAGAGTTCATGCAATTCAGATTTAACTGATAAAGGAACTGCCCTTACCTTATGTTTAACTGGTATTGCACCTTTCTTCAGCTTAATTTCGTGTTCGAAACCTTTAACACAACCAATTCTATTGTCGAACAAAGACTCATACTTGTTAAGAATATTTTCCAAATCATCACTTACAATTGGACTTACCAAAGAAATAGAAGCTTGTACAAAATTTTCGTCCAAAACAATTGGGCCATCCGCACCAGGTTTAAGTATAATGCCCAGCTTAGCTAAATCCTTCCAACCTACAATGTCTTTTCCCTTTTCAGCCACATAGATTTTGGTGGAAATTATCCTACCTTTTATATTTAACAAGTCATAAAAATACCCATATGCATTAATGTCAGACTCTCCGAATGCTTTGGCATATATATCTGTAGCAAACAAGTCTGTATTAGGCCAACATTTCGCGTATTTCACATCTGAAATGATAGTGATCGGAGATCCTGAATCTGCCATAATCTTTACCTCTACATCTCCAATGTGTGCAATGCCTAATGGACCTTTAATAATTCCGGTTTGGTCATCAATAGACAGAACAATGTTGGCACACATATCTTCCTCGAAATCATTCACATAACTTACTTTCACTTTCTGGAATCTTTGTGATCTGGAATTATTACAACTCGTAGCGAAATGACCAATTTTCATACATTTTGTGCACTTCCTACCCTGTGCTGGGCATCCTTGAAAATCTGCTTTATGGTTCTTTGACCCACATCTATAACATATAATAACACTTGAATCTGTGCCCCTGCCATCTCTATTTCTTTTCTCATAAGAAGGGTACTTTTGTTTTAAATCATTAACAACATAAACATCAGCCCTTGAGTTTGAGGAAGCAGATAAAACTTTTGATGTCTGAAGAGATCTCTCGATCCCTTTGGCAATATCTATCGCCTTTTGTAAAGGAGGATTTTTACATGACAAAAGCCTCTCTTATATTTTCTTTTCATGGCAATGAAAAACAAACTGATCCCTAATATATACATCCACCATGTCATTATATTCGCACTTAGTTGCTAGAACACGCAAAGCACCAATATACTCCTCAACAGTTTCATTTTCCTGTTGTTTACGCATAGTGAAATGATGACGCCCAATCATTATATTAGGCTCCTCTCCAAACTGTCTTTCCAAACGTTTGAGTGCCTCTTGGTATTCATCTAATGGTATAAACTGTCCCGGGGGTGGCTCATACTCAGGCAAACTATCGAAAATTTCCTGACCATTTGCTCCCAATAATCCAAACAAAATTGCCACCTTTCTCTCAGGATCATAATTCTTCCCATCTATTGCGACTAAATAACTTTCAAAAGCCCTCAACCAGTTTTTCCACTTCATGCTTGGTTTCCCTGGATCATTCAAGAAAGGAGCTGGAGCACATATATTTGTATTTGTAGCCATTTCTGCAACTTTTTCTTGTACCTCTTTCTTAACAAGAAACGCTATTTTTAAAACTTATTATTAAACTTGAAAAAAGAAAAATTTTACCATTCAATAATTTCTCAAAACTAATGCTAAATATTCTAAATATCCAGTTTAGTTTTTTAAAAGAAATAGCTCATTGATATGAGAAAATATAAACATGGAAAACAGGTAAAATCCGTTTTACTTTTATCGTGTAACCTCACATTCCTCTCATGAATAACGCTGTTCTGAGAGAAAATACAATTTTCAGAACACAAAATGGAGTCACGCTCCGGCTCGTAGGCTACGCGATGACATCAGCAACCACACCAGCGATGTCAGTTTCAGCTGACAGGAATGCCTGGCCGCGAGACTCTGAACTGAAAATTCCAACGGCCGACGTTGAAATACACGTGACCGTTGACAGTTTACAGCTGAGGAGAATGCTACTTGCTTCCTCGAAAACGCTGTCGAATATGAGAAATTCAGCGCATCAGCACATGAAAGAAAATAGACGAAAGAATAAATTAGCGCTGGAAAACTCCTTAGGCAAAAATCGAAATATCGTAACTTGCCTGAAATTAAAGCATAGAAGATCGCCGAGTCTTGAGCCAAAGGAACACTCTTTCGCTTCCTAACTCGAACTCACATGGAAAAGTAAATATATCAATTAGCACTGAATAACTCGCCCCGAACAAAGAAAATCTGAATAACTTGCCTTGAAAAAAAATAATTTGAAGAGAAAAGACGATCCTCTGTCACACACCGGCGGGTCTTGAACCTCTTTCGTATCCCATCCTCGTCGCCATCTGAAGTGTCAGTGTATGTAATACACAAGGCCAATTGAATTATATAAGTAATTTATTACAATGTAAAGACCCGCAAGTGCAGGACCGGTAAGGCGAACAGCAGGGGCTAGAATGACATCCAACAACAACGGAGCCTAATGAATAATCTGACGTAGGCAACCGATGTCCAATGAGCAGGGAGTAGAGGGAGAACACAAGGAAAGCTGGAACGCCAACCTTCAAACATATAATGAACGTTACATGTTACAACATCTCCCTCTCTTTCCCTTCCCTGACTCTCCCTCTCTCCCTCCCCTGACTCGCCCTCTCCCTCCCTCCCCCTCCCCTGACTCTCCCCCTCTCTCCCTCCCTCACCCTCCCTCGCCCTACCCTGACACTCCCTCTCTCTCATTTCCCTGACTCTCTCCCTTCCCTGACTCTCTCCCTCCCTTGACTCTCTCCTTCCCTCTCTCTCCCTCCTTTGCCCTCCCCTGACTCTCTCCCTCTCTCGCCCTCCCCTCACTCTCCATCCCTCCCTCGCCCTGCCCTGGCTCTCCCTCTCTCTCCCTCCCTCGCCTTCGCTCTCCCTCACTCTCCCTCTCACTCGGTCTCCCTCCCCTGACTCTCTTCCTACCTCGCCCTCCACTGATTATCCCTCTCTCCACCTCCCTCATCCACCTCCCTCGCCCTCCCCTGACTCTCCCTCTCTCTCCCTCCATCGCCCTCCACTGATTCTCCCTCTCTCCCCCTCCCTCACTCTCCCCTGGCTCTCCCTCTCTCTCCCTCTATCGCCCTCCCCTGACACTCCCTCTCTCTCCCTCCATCGCCCTTCCCTGACTATCCCTCTCTCTCCCTCCCTGACTCTCCCTCTCTCTCCCTCCCCTGTCTCTCCCTCTCTCTCCCTCCCCTGACTTTCCCTCCCTCGCCCTCCCCTTTTCACACTGTTAAAAGTAGGTTGTGAAGGCAGCCCTGCCATCAGCCAGGGGCAAGCAAGCTTATGTATGTGACCACCAGAAACCTGCGTGCCAGGTCAAAGCCCTGAAGGAAATATATGTGTCACATACAGGCGTGCAACACCCATTGAGTTTAAAATCGCCCCCACCCCCTTGTCAGCCCGGGATGAGACAGCTTGCCTAGAGCGCGCACAGCCGTGCCGGAGCATTTCACAGGTCTTTAAAGACCATTAACTTTTTAATGAGGCTTTGTTCTGTTTCACCTCTTCTGAGGCCCCTGCAGCGCCACTCTATGGCTGGAATCTCTCGACCCCCAGAGAGCAGAGCCTCTCCGAGTCCAGGCTGCTGCAACCGGTGGTGTTTACTGACACTCGAGATTTTTTTTTTTTAACTGGTACATGTCTGTAAGGTCTGCGGGCCGCCAAGGAAGGCTTGCCGGGCCGCGGCCGGCCCGCGGGCCGTACTATGAGTACCCCTGGTCTAGGGAATGATAGTATTAACTGATGCCCACCTGAGGTCTCCGCTACTCCTCTTCCACACCACCTGCATGACCCACACAACCATAGGATCAATGGGTACATATCTAGTGGCATACCTGGAAGATGATGAGGTAGGTGGGGAATGTACGATGGGAAAGGGAGGAAGGGGACAAGACAGGGTGCCAGCACATCCATGGAGCATCTCTGACTTATGTACTACTGTGTCACCGCTACTGCCACTACATCCGTGCATGTATCAGAAGCCTGGGGCTCACCCTCTTACTACAAACTGCGTTGAACATCCTGCAATATAACATCCCAGTCAGCTGCCATTGCAACTTTACATAACCCCACTGTGTGTTTGCGGCACTAGACGATACTTTCAGCTTGCGTCCAGACTGTTGGTGAGCGGGACCACACCAGTGGGGGGGATTCAGAACATTTCCATCTCTTTGTGATTAAGCACTTCCCTGCAACTAGTCCCAGATCTATAAACCTGGACTCCACTCTGTCCCTAGTCGATCTATGGAAGAGCCCCATGAGACATACATCTCAGGTGAACGTCACTGTCCACTGAGTTCAGCTAGCTACGTTTGCTGTGACACTATGCCAGTACTCGTAGAGTGCAGGGCAGGCCCAGAGTATATGACTGTGATCCACATCAACCAGCTTACATCGGGGACAACAAGCATCCGAACACCGGAAGTACCTGCAGATCTTAGCTAGTGTCTAGGCTCTGTGCAATACTTGGCACTGAATGAGATGGAAGCAGGCAATTCTAGGAATATGGGTAGGTCCCTCAAGTATAGCCACCCATTCGTAGTCTGTGCACAGGTGAGTCAGGTGAGCGTCCCAGAGATGTCGAAGAGACTTTAACGGGTGTGTGTGCGCAGCGAGGTAGCAAACCACTTTGTGAGATGCCTTCCTGTGCCCATCACGTGCGTGTCAGGCTCCTGGGACACATCCCCCCATAGGGTCCATAGTGCTGTAAGTAACGAGTTATGAAGTAACTCCAGTGAAAGTCCAGTGTTCTCTACTAAAGCATCGAAGGGCACCAGCAACCCATCTTGGTATAGGTCTCTCCGAGTTCCGTAGGTCAACCGGCTTCCAGGCAGACAGTTCTGCCCAAGTTGAGGTGTGGCCACCCCTCGGCATGCTTTGCAGTAGTAATGCCTGTGCATAAGGGATGGTAGAGCGTGTGAGACTCAAGCAACGGTGAAAGTATTTATGCACCACCTTCAGCATTATCTGGACGGGCACCCCAACTCTTCTCCTGGTATAAAAGAATGCCAGGACTGCAAGTTTGCAAGTTTAATGTTTATTGCTTGATTAAATAAAATCATCACAATACCCCCCTTCATAGGATGAGTGAATTTCATCTACTCAACCAGATAGAAATGTCATGTATACTAATGTACATCTGTGCTCTATCGCCCACGCATTTCAAATGTGTAAAATTCTGTTATTATAAAATCATTCTAAATCTATGTTTAGATCAAGTTACAGAAGGGTTAAAATTAAGTACCCGCCAAATTAAAAGTATGGAATATGTTACATACGATTATGATTAATGATCGTCCGCTTGCAATAAGCAGCTGTTGACTAATCTCATGAACTTAACTCCTCAGCAAGACAAGATGCATGACGAACCCTCCAGCCAGCTTATCACTGCTTGTCTGCTAGAGCGGATGTTCAGGTTGATAAAAGTCGCCTTTAGGTATTGTCTCCTTTGGGTTAGCATGGCTGGACATGCGCACAGCAAGTGGGCCAAGGTTTCCTTTTGAAATCCGCATAGGCGACAACGTTCTGAGTTAAAAACTGTCAGCCAAGAAGGGGATAAATCCTTGGAGACGTGCACCCCCATCCTGAACTTTAGAAGGCACATCTTCAAATAAGAACTAAAATGGGCAGATAAGTAGACTTAAGGCTTTGAAGACCTGTATGAGTTCATGACTGTCCATGCATGTCGTCTCTTTGTGAGCGCAAGTTTATCTTCCAATAAAGATTTCTTTTTACTTGCGACATTCACTATTTTGTTAAAGGACGCTCGACCCATCTTGTTGTCCCATGCTGGGTGGAGCTCCAAAGTGGCCAGAGTTGTACTCAGGTAGCTCCCCCAAGAGTTTGGGGTTTCGTGCTCATTCTGTGACCTAACTTCTTCCCAGCAGAGTCTGTTTAAGGTGTCCACTTCGGATAACCGGAGTGAGTGGCAGAATTTAATGAAGTTGCTCATTGCCCTGTATTTGAGGTCCTGAAGCCCAAATTCCAGTCTTACCTGGGCGGGCGAGGCACATTTTGGCAAATCAAAAACTACTTTATAGATTTTTGACTGCAATTCATTCTGGAAATGCGAATCTTTGCCACACCAGGGAACAAGACCGTATGACAAACTTGGTTGGATTTGTGCAGCCATGACTTTTAACAAATGCAAATAGTTACTGCAGTCCAGTTTTCTGCGCAGGGATCTGTAGGCTTTGCTTTGAGGGACATTTTGTGTTCTTTGTGACTTGTGCCTTGCCCGATTATTACGCCCAAGTATTTGTATGAACTTTTTTCTTCCACATGGGCCCCCTTGACTCTCCATTTGAACTTTAATTTCCTGCTATCAACCAGACGAACGATTTTTGCTTTGTCTTTGTTTATCTCTAGCTGTTCTGAGTCCAGATAGGATGCCAGGTTATTTATTGATCTTTGTAGTCCCACTGGGGTTTGGCTTAACAAGACTATATCGTCTGCATATTGGAGGATTGCGACTGGCTTATTAGCCAGTTTCGGGGGGTGGCAGTCTGGATTTTCAAAGTATCGGGCAATGTCCGATAAATACAGATTAAAAAGGCTTGGGGCCAAGACACAGCCTTGCTTTAGACCACTTTGTGTGGAAATGCTTCCGGTGGTGCTCGACCCATTTCCCAGCTTGACTCTTGTCCAGGTGTCAGTGTGCAAGGTTACAATGGCGGTGAGGAGTGATTTTGGTATGCCCCATCTTTTAAGTTTGCTCCATAAATGATTCCTACTCACTCTGTCAAAAGCTGACTTGATGTCCACGAAACAGGCTAGGAGACGAAATTTCCTTCTTTGCGCCTGTTCCGTCAAGAGAGCTAGGGTTGCAAGGTACGATTGTGTGCCCATGCCTTGCCTGAATCCTGTTTGGAAGTTGGGGATGATGTTTTGTTCCTCCGTCCAACATTGCAGATGGTTCAATAGGCACGAGGCATATAGTTTGGCTTCCACGTCAATCAAGGAGATTAATCTGTAATTCCCTGGCTTGCTGTCATCTCCCTTTTTATAGATGGGGTGAATGACAGACCCCCTCCAGGAAGCTGGGATATTAGAGTTTACATACGTACATAAATCTCGTTGAAGGATTTCAGATCATAGCTCTGGGTTATTCCTGAAGATTGCGTTTGGAATGCCGTTTGGCCCAGCCGCTCCCTCGGGCTTTAATTTCTTTATGAGGATTTTTAGTTCTTTCTCATTTCGAAAGAAGAGTTTAAATGGGCTAAATTAACTGTTGGTGTTGCGTGGCTCGGTCCGGCTTGTGCCTCCTTTTGGTCATGGTGTTGCCCCTGGGGTTGTTGTTCTGGATCCCTCGTGGATTGGTTGAACAAAGTCTTTACGTGGTCTGTCCTGATTTCTGCCCCGATTCCTGCCTGTTGCTGAAGCGTTGGACCCGTTGTTATCATATTAATAATCCCCCAGAAATCGCTGCTGTTGGATTGTTTGCCAGCTATTAGTAGTTGCTGCCAGATTGATTCTTTGCACTCTGATTTTACTTTCCCCAACTGCTTTCTGTAGGCACTCCTTAGTGTCTGCAACTTAATTTTTTCTTGTGTTAGGTCCTTTTCTCCTCCTCGGGACAAACGTCGGACTTCTCTCGCGATCTCTCTTTTGCGCATTTTGAGATCGTGATTGAACCATGGGTCCCTTTTGGCAGTTTTTAAGGACCTCTGCGGCTTGGTAACCGGGAAGGTTTGAAGTAGAAACTCAACCATTTGCTCCCAATGGCTTACATATGCACGTTCTTGAACTGGGCCTTAGGTTTCGATGTAGGCCTTTACTTTGTTCTCAATAAGTTCAGGAGCCTCTCCTCGCCATTTTACTTTACGCAGGTTAAACGTTTCTGAGTGCTGCGTAATGGCGTTGTTCTTCTGAGCGGGGTTTTATTCTATTCTTCAGAATCAGTATTAACGGCAGATGATCACTTTCAGCTCGTGTAATTATTCTAAAGCTGTTTATTTCTGAGAGCTGCTTAATGCTCGTAATTATAAAATCTATTGCAGAAGCGACTTTTCCACTCAGGTAAGTTGCCACTGGGGGCGAGTCCCACGGGGATTTACTGTTCATGATTATTAAGTCGAGTGCTGCTAGTTTGCGGAGAAAGTCCAATGCACCATTCGATACTTTGCGGTTTCTTCCCTGATTGATTGCTAAAAGATTAGTGTTAAAATCGCCGGTGATCACCAGTTGGGCATCTGTGTTGCTTTTCTGCAATACTTTTAGCAGTTTTATAAGGATTATGTATTTACCATTTTGCTTCTTTCTCTCTGGGTGGATATAAACATTTATTAGGAGGAGATTTGTGGTTCGTTCCTTGCCGGTTACCTTAGTCACTTGGATCCATTTTTCCCCTGTATCTATTTCTTCTGTTCCCCAATTCTGTTTTTGAGTTATGAAGGTTGATAAGCCCCCTTTCGGATGGCCATAATTTGAGTGTTTTTCTGCCAGGCGATGATGTTCAATGAAACCTGGTATTGAGGTTGCCCCCATGTTTCATGAAGCATGATTATTTGTTGTTGATTTTAAAAAGTTACGGTATCTTGGTCTTGGCACATGTCCCTAAAGCCATGCACATTCCATGAACAGAGCGAGATGTTGGTTGGTTCCGATGTTTGTATTCCTTTGTTAGAAATACTTGTCATTCAAAGATTTTGCGATCCAAGCCCAGTCCTTAAGGTCCTGGGGGCATTCCCCAGTAGTACCCAAGCTGTCGCTTTTGGGGGGCCTATTGTTTCGCACGGATGTCATTGGGCGTTGCACTGCCTGGAGCCTGATGCCCCATGTCTCAAATCTTCTGCTCATAGCTACAATATTGTCCACCAGGTCCTTGGACGCCCATGTTGTCAGGGACTCCTCCACCCCCCTTTGGGATGTTTCCATGAATTCCACTGAAATTAAGTCACGTGAACAGATTCCTTTTAGTTCGGGGATTTCATGGAAAAGTCTCAAGAGGTTTCCCCTGTTGAGCGTATCCTGGGTGCCTTTTTATGAATATTCCGGGATAAACGACAGCTTCAATTCACACGGGTCTTTTGCTTCTTGCTTTTTAGAAGACTGTGGAACGCTACCATTTATTCCCCCTGGCCCTTTGATAGTTTGCAGGGGTTCTTTGCTGCCCCCCGTTCGTACTCTGCCGGATTTTTAATTTTTACCTCTAGCCTGGCTTTTGGAGGTCCCGAATGTTTTTGGGTTGACGTCTTTATTTGAGGGTCCGCTTGCTCCTGGACTGAGATCTTGCAGTGACGATCCTTCCCCCTTAGTGTTACAACGATTGGTTTCAGGGGGATTTGAGGCGTTGTTGACAAAGTTCCCTCTTGTCTATTTTGCTTAAGTTCTGCAAGGTTGAACCCCTCTTGCGTCTCTGGTTCTTGCCATGCTAATTGTTGACTGTTTTGTGCTTCGTCACCCCTCGGACTGCTTTGTCCCGGCAGTTGGTGGTTTTCCACATGTGCTACTTCTTCCAATTTGTTTTCACGCAATTTTGTTTTCTTCTCTTGCCACACCACCCGGATATCTTTGCCAATCGCTTTATCCTCGCGGAATGGGCTTCTGACTCCTTTTTTGTTTTGAGACTCAGAAAAAGATTTAGCCGTGTGCCTAAGATCTTGACTGTCTGCGAAGGAGGATTGTAAAGAGCGTGCTTGATTTCTTTTTACGCTTCCTACCGCAGGTAGGGATCGAGGTATTTTTGTTTCCGTATTTGGTTTTGCTGTGAAGAGTGGGAATAATTTAACCAGAGCAGGGTTTTGTTGTTTGTTGTATTTTAGCCTGGCCTTCCTTGCACGCTTTCTTTCCCGTTTTGTGATTTTAACTTCTGCCTTTGTTGTTGGCTGTGGTGACGCTGTTTGATCTTCATGTTGGATTAGATTTATCTCAAGGTCCAAATTTATTTTAGCGTCATTTTTATTTTTTGCTTCCTCATCGTTGACATTTGATAGGTGTGAGGTTTGCTCTTGCATAGTTGGTGTTTGAAATGTTCCTTGGCAGTGGTGTTTTAATGACTGTTTAGCTGCCCCTAAAACATCTTTGATTTCCGGTAGTGTAGCCAGTTTCTCTGTTATCGGGCTGCAATGGCAAGTGGCTTGTTGATTATTTGTGTCGCTCTGCCTGTCTAGAGTTTGTTTTTTTGTTAGTAAAGCTGTTAATGCGTCCAGTTTTTTATTTATTCCGGCGATGTGACTGGCCATCAAACTTATTAAGTCAATTTGGACGTCCATTTTATCAGATTGGAAATTCAAAACCTTTATGGATTGTTCCAGGGTTTGAATCAAATTGTCAGCCCATTTCGTGTTGTGGCGGTCATCGTTGTATTGTGTCAGAGCTGGCGAGCTGGGGCTTGACCCATTTCCGGAAGAGATTGTTATTGGTGAAGACATGTTTCTTTTTTATAGGGCTATGGCCATCCTCCTGTGGTTCTGTTATGTTGACATCCTGAATTCTTTGAGGATTCAGGGGTGTTGATGAGACCAAGGTGGCTCTTCTTTGCGTGATTGTAGTCTTTGGGCTCGGGGTGAGTTGCTCCCTGTCCAATCCCTTCCCTTCTAGAGACTCCAGGACTTCGATTAAGTTCGCCTCGCTTATATTGGAAATCGATTTGCTGATCCGCAGTTCCTTTGTTGCTAAACTTGCTGCTGATTTTATTAGGTTTATTTTTTCCTCCTATGACCATTTTGTGTTAACGCGGCACTGTTCCTTGTTTCCTTGGGGAATTTCGACGACGTTTCGATTTAACATTAGTGAGGGGTCATTCTGTTCCTGTATTTGACATTCAGAAAGGGAGTGGGATTTTTCACACTCTCTACTTGTCCCCATGAGAGCCTCTAGGACCTCTAGATCCGAGGATTCCGTGGTGCCTCCGGTATTAATTTTATTTGGTTTTGCTGTGGTTTCTTTTTGTACTTCAGTTGCGCCACCCGGTTTAGTTATCGGAGTTAGTCCTGTCCTTTCAATTTCTGCCTGGTGCACCTGGGCTTTTATTGGTACAATTTTTCTGTCGTCTGTATGTGCCAGCCGAATCTCTGGGAGTTGTTCTTGTGATGGTACACTGTCTAACGTAGCCGTAGTAGCTCTTGGAGGGGAAGGTTGTATTTTGGCCGGCTGCATTGGGGTTGGCAGTAGCGCAGATTCCCTCTGGGGGGCGTACATAGACGCCTAAGGGTCTTTTAGGAAGAAAAACTTTTGTATCACTGTTTGGTGAGTCGGTTTGGAAATTGACTTTGTTGGTGGGGTTGGGACTGAGACCAGCCTGTCCCTATAACCCACTCCGTTTTCCCCGATGTTAGTTTGTGAAACCTCCTCCTCTTGTTCTTTTAGTTTTTGTTTTTTGTTTTTATTTCCTTGTTTCCTTCGTGGTCTTGCTATAGCCTCCTGGCGGATTGTACCAGATCGCATTTGTGCAGAGTCCCGGCGCTGTGTTTCTTTGCACACCCCCGGGTGCTGACGGCCAAAGTGCACTTCCTTAACTTCCTCTAGCACTAACACCTGTCGATCTCTTTAGTGGCTATGCTTCGGTAAGTGCAGCCCTGCAATAACTAACCCCGTGGCTTAGGGCTTAGGGCTTAGGGGTGGCTGCTGATAAGGCTGCTGATAAGGCAGATCACCTGCCAGGGGCCCAATCCAGTCTTTCCCCCGCTAACCCCCGCTAACCCCCGCTTACCGCTCGCCGCTCACCGCTTGGTGCTCAGTGCTGGGTGCTGGGTGCTTGGCGCCGGACTCCGGGCTGAGGCTGCCAGGTCCCGCCTTCCGCCTGGTCGGAGCTGAACGCTGGTTTAGCCGGTTTCACCACCTACTTGCCTCCTCGTCTGCTCATGGGTCACCACTAGCTGGTCACTGGGTCTTGCTTGCTGCTACATTCAACAGGGATCCAACACTGCAAGTCCCACAATGCACAGCCCAGCACAGCACGACAAGGACCACGAGGGAACTTGTCTTTTAGGCGGCTCCTGCCGCGTTCGTTTTGCAAGTTTTACAAGGTTCGTCTTTGCAAGCGGCCGCTTTGATGTTTATCGCTGGCGGCTCCTGCCGCGTATGTTTTACAGGCGGCAACAGCCGCTTTGGTGTTTTATTGTTGGCGGCTCCTGACGCGTCCTGCCACATTTGAGTTTGTGCTTTCAGCGGATTTCCTGCCGCATTTCAATTCGGCCTGCTCCTGCCGCGTTTCAATTCTCAGCGGCTCCCACAGGCTGGCTTTAGGTTTTAGTTTTTAGTCGACGGCTCCTGCCTCCTGCCTCCTTCCTCCTGCCTCCTGCCTCTTGCCGCGTTGCCTGCACAGCTTGCACTGTGGTCAGTCGTCCTGTAACACGCCCACCAATCTCCTCCTTGCACCACTCGGGTCGAACGAGATCTGGGAAACAGGAGGCTCCCGCGTTGATCCTGGTGGAGCAGGCTTAGGCAGGCTGCGCCGCTGATGTGAGAAGCCTCTGTGGTTCCGCTCTGGCCTCGCTGGGTTTCGCAATTTCACAGGCTGCCAGCTATCCGGACTATCCACGAGCCCCGGGCGGGCTCAGCTCCTAGTGCAGCCTGCACTTCTTGGCTGCACTTCTCGGCTGCACTACTCGGCACGGCTCCTCCTTCAGGTGCCTCGAGTGGCGGTAATGGCGGCCAAAGGAACTTGGGCCAGGCAGCTCCTTGGAGTCGGGGTCGGGTCGGTACGGGGGTCAATATCGGGCTCAATGTCAATGTCTCCTAACTCCCCCGATGATTCCGACGCTCCGACATTCTGCCACCACAGCTAGGCGGTCTACAAACAGCTTGACTCGACACGGCACAGCTCTGGTCCGCTTCTAAAAACTATGGCCACAAGAGTTGAACTCTTCTAACCTCTCTATTGCAGTGCAAATGCACCATTGAGTAGGAATTCACCTAACGGTTACTAAAGCAATGCGTGTCTACATTCATCACTGCGTTGAATGCCAGGACTGATGAGTGCATCCACGTGTGAGAGCGCAGCCTTGTCCTCAAGATTTAGTCCACTGGCCCATCTGACCACCCACTGCAACTGTGCCATCAGTTAGTAGTGCTCCATATTAGGTACTGCAAGGTCTTCCTGGCCAACTGGTAAGTATTGCTTGAGCAATGCACCCCTGTACCACGATCCGTTCCATAGGAACGCACACATGATGCATTTGAAGGAGCGGAAGACAGGAGGCCAAATATACACTAGCAAGTTAGAAAAGAAATAGAGTATCCAGGGCAGCACCACCATTGTAAGTAGAGCTATCCGTCCCATGATGGTCAGGGGCAGACTCCACCAGAAGAGCATTTACGACATCTGTGAGGGGGAAGAGTTGCTCTTCTCGTCAATTAGTGTGCCATCTCTGCCGTACGACAATACAAGTTGCCTTTTTGGGAGGAACTATCTGGCAAAAAGCACCACGCGGTAGCTCATGAGCCACCCCTTTTTTGTTTTCTTTTTTTGTATGGTGCTGGGCACTACTTTTTTAATCCTCCCTAAATCCTTTCAATCCTTGTTTCACAAAACTTTATTTCTATCTTTACTTATTATCTTTCCCTCAGTGTTTTTAAGTCTATATTTTGCATTTTTGTCAACTTATTGTGTGTTTTTAGTGAGCTTTGTACTATTTTTCTCTCTTCATCCTTCCTAATTTGTTTTACTTCCTTTATTCTTCTCCCTGTTATTTTTGTATGCTTTCTAAATTTTATTTTCCGCCCCCCCTGCATCATGGCAGTGAAGCATGCCATGAAAAAGTCAGCAAAGAAGAGCCGCCTTCCTTTTGGAAGGCGGCGCCCAGAAAGGGTGCAGCCCTAGGCCTTGTTTTCAGAGGTGGGGGGGGCAGTGCTGGGTTTTTTATGCAGCGCCACCTCCTCTCCACCCTGGCAGCAGGCGGCAGGCCTGGGTCAGGGTATAGGCTCGGGGAGCACATACAGCACTGGGCAAGGTGCGCTGGGCAGCGTATCGCTGCTCCGGGGTCAGCACACCTACAATCAGCTGACGCACCGGTGGCCCAACATCCTGGACTGAGAGCAGGACATGCTGGACCTGCTAGTGTTTGAGGTCATGGGCTTGGTGAGTAGCTAATTACTTATATTATTATCAGTTTTGTGGTCTGTTATTGCAAATTTCTTTTTAACAAATAGCAAGTATGTTGCTCACATGCTAGTATGTTACATTTACAAATCTTATATTATGTAATCGTTATTCTACACAGGTGCTCGGTGCTACCTAATTATACTTGTTTATGACATTGTGCTTGCTTGGGCTGTGTATGTAAGCCCTTAAGTAATGCAGACTAGAGAGAGACTCCTTTCCTTTGTCCTGTCACCAAGATAGTAGTAATTAGCATTAGTATTTTAGCGCCGCGCATCCTGTCACTTCCGTTCTTAGAATCTTTTCTGTAGCTCTTACAGTGACAAGCAACCAACAATTTGGTGTATGCATGCGTCCATTAAACACAAAATGCAGACTTAGTGAATTGGCCCGTCAAAGGGGGTTGAGAATGTTTGCAAATGAGATTGGAATTTAGAAGCAAATATCATGTGTAGCAATTAATAAAAACATCTATGGAATGGGTGGGCTAGGTGGGTTTAGGAAATGTGGAATAAATAGATAGGACAGTCCATGATACTAGTCTACTAGTTGATCTGATTTAGGAAAGTTCAATATCATTGCAGTTTCCTGTAAAAAAATATTTTTAGAAAGATTATATATTTACTACCAATTATTTTTGTCTCTTTAATTATGTCTTACATCAGCATCCAGGGGCAAGAGGTCGGCCGAGGCTGGTGCGTGAGCTGGAGGCTCCGTAATTTGAACTATTTCTACCTGTTTCCTAATTTAATTTTTTCCCAAATACTCTTCGATCTATCCATTTCAAATATCTTGTTATGCTTGCATTATCCTACTAAGGTATTTTATATTTTTAGAGTCTGTATTTTACCTCAAACTGTCTCTGTCTGTACTAGTCTGTCTGTTGCTTCCTTTCTTCTAGTTTTTCAGTCAGCTTTCCCTCACACCTTATATATTTTGTGGACTGCCTAGTGGTGGTGCTGTAAGACTCAGAGAACCCATTAGTTGTGGTTACTTACTACTACGAGTACTAGTACTACTACTCTGCCGTGCAGGTTGCATACCCAAGTAATGTATTGTACCCATGTTTGTTGAGATGAGAAGGCTTTCTTTTACTTTCTCATGCTCAATCAGTAAAACGAGAGAGTGGCCATGGTCATGTTGGACATGCCAAAATTGTGTCTTCTTCTTATCTAGGCCTTATCTAGGTATTATTAGCAGCAGTGTATGGTGAACTGATTACTGTGCACCATGGCTGGAAGGAAGTATAAGCAGGATTAGGGTGGCACCATTACATTTGCCAACCAAGAAGACCTTATGTCCGTTTGTCCGCCAAGTTGGCCACTCCTACTTCTTTTCAAAAACTCAGATTCACCAATAGCTCTAGCCACTCAGTCCAGTCCTTTACAGGTTGTCTTCTTGAGATGCTTTAAAAACATTTTTTCTTGCTGCACCCACCACCAAGGCCGGGGCTAGTGGGGATGGGGCGCCAGCCAGGAAGCAGATGCAGCAGCTGCAGGGGGTGAGCCAGCAGCTGTGGCAAGCAATGGTAAGATATTTTGCTAGCTTATTGACATTAATTATATACTCACTGCAGTGGTGTAGGGTTGGGGTTTGCTGCATCACTGGATTTACAGGGGAGAAGATGTCCACAGCATCAGAGAGTGAGAAGAATCGCTGAAGAGGATCCGTCCTCTTCAACCAGTGGGTTGAAGAGGACTCCCTTGTGATTTGAGTATGGTATAAATAAAGTTTCAAAATCCTGCTGATCAGCCCAAATAACCAAATAGGCAAGTGCCTTTGAATCAGCCCAAATATCCCAGTAGTCACATGCCTGTGAGTCAGCCCAAATATCCTCGTAGTCATGGGCCTATGAGTCAGCCTGAAGGCCCTGGGGGTTGTTACCATTTGTACTTTGGTGTTTCATGATTAGGTGGCCTAGGTGGGGGATAATTACCATAACAAGAATGTCGTCAAGCCCATGGGCAATGAGTCCCATGAACAGCCATGGAGGCAGTGAAACGTGTGCTTGATACTGCAATCCCCCACACACAAGGTACAGGAGGAGTGAGAACACAAGGAGGTCAGGGTTATGACAACTAGCCCATGTCTCTGTCACAGAGGTAGGCAACCAATACATTCTACTAATGGAAAACCCTTTCTCCCAACAAAATGAAGAAAAAACTAAGCCCCCTAATGGATTATTTCAACACCAACACCAACCCAATTTCCAAATACAGTGTTGGAATGTCTATGACAGCACCTTAGCAGAGGAAGCCAAACCAAACAATGCACTGGAAGGATGGCACAATGACTTTCAATCCACACTCTGCGGAACCCAACCTACACTCTATAATTTTATAGAAGCATTACAAAAAGAGCAAAGCTATCAATAACTATGCATAGAGAAATCTATTAGCCAAATTGCCCCTGAACTTAGCAAACAAAAATGAAAATGGAAGATATGCTTTAATGTAAAATGAAAGGGCCATATTACGAGTTTGGCTGAGAGTGGACCACCTGGCTGTCCGATCTCCGTGAGCTCGGCAGTCCGACCACTGTATTACAAGTTGTGCTGATTGGCTTGGCGAAGACTGTTGCCGATCTGCTGACAATGCTAGCCAACTCCAACTGTGGTGGCCGCGGAATGGGCCTATGAGGCAGTGAGAGGCTCAGACCGCCACGGAAACCGCTGGTCTAATAACAAATCTCTTTACATCCGGTGTGACTATGGCGATCCAACCACCATGTCTGGGACTGCGGAAAGGCAGGGATGTAAGGCCTCTACTCACCTCTACTCAACTTCTACCATCATGAAGCCCATTTGACACGTCCTGCCGTTGTTCTACCTGCTTGACCACATTCAAAACCCGCTCTGTCATGGACAAAATCGGCAGTAAGTCATAGAACTACCTGTTGCCATAGACTTCTCTGCAAAACGACGCACCCACATGGACCATGCAAGTGAGTTAAGGTACCTAAGTAATTTACACGACTACAAGGACACTGTCTGGGATTATTTCCTAACAATAATCAAAAGTACATCTGTAGGCCAAAACACTGGTACTGCACAAATACACACTACACAAATGGACATGTGTTTGTAAATTATATACAGTGCTAGTGATGTGTGCACATGGCAAAATGAGACATTCACCAGAGGGACAGTCACCAGAGAAAGACTAGAGGATGACTAGAAGTCCACAAGAAGAAAAGAGTCAAACGAGAAAAAATTATAAGCAATGCTACAGTAAAATAAATAATCAGAATGGTGAGCTAGTAAAAGTAACAAAATGAAATTGACTCGAGGTATCAAGTGGACAAGCGTAACCTTTAGCGCTGGACGGATGATGATGCTGGCAATTATGCATTATGTTCCACTGAAAAACGTTTAGATATTGAATACCGTGAATGTGTGGCCAACAACATTGCCAGTGTGGGCTATACTTAGAGCAGAAGACAATCCTCGCCCTACCTTGAGTTGGTGTTGCTTTCACCAAATCAGCCCAACAAAATTGCGTGATCAATTAACAGTGTAAATTTAACTTAGTCACACCTCAATAAATCTCACATCCCGGGGGAAGAGGGTTAGGAGTTTTATGAATGGATATGAAGCTGGATTAAAGGAAAAGGTTTGACAAAGGCAAACACTACACAAGGGCAACATTCATCTTGGCAGCCGACCATCATAAATCTGTTATGGGAGGAAAAGGAAATGCATACATGATGATGAGTACTAGTACAGGTAAACCAAATCAAATTGTCTGTCTGCCCCCAGAGAGACCCAAGTTACATTATTTTCGGTTGTATCGAGCTGTTAGAGATACTTAGTAAATACAATTAAAATATCTGTAGGAGACAAGTAAACAAACATAAACAACACACACAGTTCTAATGATTAAAGCAATTTTTTTTACTGTATTTCCAAATTGGAAGTTGCATCTGCATTCCCCTTGGGCTGTCCATCAATCTTGGGATCTTGGGTGCCTGGCAGATAGGGTTCGGTTAAGGTAAGTGTGAGTATGTCATTTTGTTTTTCCGGTATGGCACAGGCTAAAGGGCCTATAAGACAAAAATTATATTGAAGAATTAAGGAGAAAAGATAAACTGCATGAGGAGTGCACCGAGAAGACTCAGAGGTAGCAAGGCTAAATATCTGTTTCCAGCAGTTACATTCAACAACAGGCCCCCCACCCAACCACCGCTTATCTTCAAATTTCAGTTAGACAGCACTGAGCACACACACACAGCCAGCAACATAGCCTTTTCCCAGTCAAGTAAAACAATCAACGTACTGTTGTCAGTCACACCACTCACCACCTCTACACAGAATTGTGAAGGTCTGGTGTTGTTTACCATTAGGCCACTTCAAAGTCACCATTATCCAAAGCGCTTTGTTTCAGTGAATTTGAAAACTTCCATCTTCTTCTTGTGGCCATTCTCAAAGTAGTCACACTCATGCCCTCTACCACGCCCTGAGTCATTCCATCATCTCTGATCCTCTGAAATCCTACTCAGAGTATGGTGTCCAACTCCGCACCAAATGTGTCCAGAGTCCCGACTCAAAATGCAATAGATCGACCTGTAGAAGTACAATTTTGCTGTTCAACAACAAGAAGGGAAAGATTGAGCCATTTTTTGTGTAGACTAGATTTGTGTTTGCAAACTTTGCATTATCTAAGGGCCTATTCTGGTCTGAGTCTTTGAAGAGTATAAAGCATAAAATAATAAAACAAAGCAGTATGGACTGTGGAGTGGACCTGGTGAGGGAATCTCGCTATCATATCTCTCAAAGGGGAAGGAAAAAAATAACCTTCAGGGGAAAATTATTGATCAGCATTCAGCAGGCCACCAACATTGTGAATCTCAATGATCACTAACACATTAAGCGTAACTAACAAACACCCAGTCTCACACTGCCTTCCACCACATGAATCATCTCTTCTCAACACACATGATGATGACACATCACAACAAGTTCACATCACAACAAACAATAACTCACCGTGCACTGCATGTCAGCATTTACCTGTTCTTCTGCTGTGCTCACCATGATGGATTTGTGGTACATTGCAGAATGCAGATCCTCCATTTGTTTGCAAAGCAGAGAATTGCCAGTGTAAATCAAATTATAATAATGTCACATGTGGGGCAGTCCCTCTAGGGTAGGAATGATTAGATAGTCATGGCCCAGGGTTTTAGGCAGGCACACATTTAATGTTATTCTCTCCATCCAATGCCTATGAGGGAAATGGGTGTGGGGGGAATGAGGGCATCTTCACTGGTCATAGCTGCAACTCTAATCCGGCAATAAAATGGGTTGAAGAGTAACACAGTGGAGATGAATTGGTCAAACAGACATACACAAATAATAAAGTAAATCATGTTACCTAGCTATATCTTTTTTGGGGGGTTGGTGTCAAAGACAGAAAGAGTGCCTAGTAGTCAGGGAAGTAGAGCTTGTCCTCAAATTCTGGTGGTTCACCCAGAAGTAGGTCATCTAACACACTACTACCATGACCTGAGTCTTCCTCAACTTCCTTCTGTGGTACTTCAGGAATGGTGTAATCCGGTGGTAAAAATTGCTGATTCATTTTTATCATGGTTATTCTGTCTACATTTTGGGGCAAGAGACTGGTCCTTTTCACTGTGACAATGGAACCAGCAGCACTGAAAACATGCTCAGCGGAAACACTGGCCACATGGCAACCCAGATAGTTTATTGTCAGACTGCTGAGCACTGGCCATTGGCGCCTCTTCCCATACCAATACACCAATGGGTTTTGTTCAGGAAAGGCCTCTGTTGCATCATCTATATAGGCTTTGACCATTTGCTCAATGTACATTGATGGTGCTCCTCTTTGCTTGACCTCTTTTGTTTTCGCCTCGGCACTGGACTTAAGCCCTGCCAGTAGAAACCACTCAATTGCAGATTTGGGGGCTGAGGCTTCTGGTCTTGTTGTTAGTTTTAGCTGCTGTGAGCCAACGGCACTACCCTCAGACTCTGAACCTGAAGGCTGTACCGCAGGACTTGTGCCATGGAGGAGAGGGCCTCTAATTCCCTCAGCTATCCATGTTTTGCATATTCTAACATTCATGTCTGAAAAAGGAATGAAAGTAGACAGTAATGGTTTGTACCGTGGATAAAGAATTGTGGCATAGATGTAAAGTTTGGAGAACATAATGTCTCTTTGCACCCTTGTATTCACAGACAAGCAAAGGATTAAGCTCTCCATGCGCATCTTATTTCCACCATACTTGTGTACATTGCAGAAACCTACTTTAGCTGTTCATGTAGCATGTGCAACAATGGGATAGATTGGCCTATGGTGCTGTCCTCTTTGGTCACTTCCTATGTAAACTCCTCCAAAGGAAGCAGCATCTCTGCCAGGCATTTTACTAGCCCTCATTGATCCATCTCAATAATGATGCCTTTCACAGTTGCATTCCCTCTTTGCATGACATATTCATTGATAGGTCTGTACTGCTCAAACAGGCATTCAAGCATCTAATAAATTGAATTTCAACATGTTGGCACCCCCTTTTTTGAGTGCTTAACTGGCATTCTGTTATTACGCTGAATGACTCTCAGCTGTTTCCAGGCTTTAAATGAATGGCTGAAATGAGTGTAGATTCTTCTGCAGGTGGAATGCTAAGTTGCTTCCTTGTTCTTCTTTTTTTAGAAAGCCCTGGGCAATGATGTTGATGCAGTGTGCCAAACACAGGACCCTGAAATAGCCACCATCAGCCATGGCCTTAAATATATATTTGCCATTGTCCGTGGCAACAAATCCAGTCTTAAGCCGTCTTGGTCATAGCCATTGAAAGACCTTGTTTTTAAAGTCTTCCAACATTTTTGCAGCTGTATGGGATTTCTCCATTGCTGACATGGCTACTGTTGCATGATTCCGAGCACTGTAACTATTGTTTTCACTAGCCACCACAAAAGAGATCCAGTGTGCAGTGATGCATATGTAATCAGTGGCTTGGCAACTGGTCCACATGTCTATTCTTAGGTGGATACTGTGAACAGCACTCTGCTGCAAAGGTTGTCCATGCAATTCCAGCAAATCGTGATGTGGCGCTGGAACAGCAATTTTGGCAAAATAAGGCCGGCTGCAAACCTTCCATTTTGGGCAGATGGCTGCCACAAATTCATGAAACGTCACCCCTTCCACAAAAGAAAAATGGAGGAGGTCCAGCGCTAACATTTTTGCCAGCTTCAACTCATACAAAGTGCAGTTGGGTGGTTGTATTCATGCTGCCCCTACGGCATAAACATGGCAGGAATAGTACCCTGAATTTTATTCTTTTCTGATGCCACTGATGCAGGTGACTTCTTGAGAGCAAGTGGTGGTAGACTCGAAGTGCTTTTTCAGAGTGGCAGCCACTGTCACTGTCCTCTGTTGTCTTGGTGTCTCAACCTGAGTCTTGTGCCATTGCGATGTTGCTGACGTGGGCGATACTACTGCACTGCTGGGGAGACGGCTGCTTTGCGTAACAAAGATGTTTTCCTATTCTTCATCTTCCACCATGATCAGATTGGATTTGGATTTCCTGCTCAGCAGGCTTTCGTCCCCTTCACCAACAACACTTGAAGTTTTTGGGCCACTAATGGGGCGCTACCCAATGGATCATATGGTGCTTTCTCAATTGAGTTGTTTGGCCCCGGTATCATAGTTTGTACCAAGCCTAACCTGACTAACACTTGTTCCGCAAATGAAACTTATGCCAATGTTCACCTCTTTCTGGCTAATCAAAAAGAAGTCCCAAACTGGGGAGCTCAACTCTCTGATGCTGGTGCCACTGTCAATGTCTGATGAACTGATGGAAGGTGGGCGTTTTGACATTTGACTCCCTGCTGTACCTACTTCTACTGAGGTGGTTGTGGATGTAGGTCGCTAATGGGACTTTGCAAATATGGCAGCTGGTGTGGTTGGATCTGTGGTGTCACAGCCACATACCCACATGGAAGTTGGGATAGGGTAACGTTGTTCCCCACTGGGGCTGGGCTAACATCCATAATGACTGGATTGTGGTTATCCTTCTCTTCTACATCTGCCACTATAACTCTTAGGCTTTCTGGAACCTTCCATTTCCCTAGCCTCATCTCATGGCATGTCTCACTCTCAGACTGAGGCAGAATCTAAGTGGTGTCTAGATCGGTGCACAGACATAATATCGATTCCAAAATATCGTTTGGACAGAATATCGAGTTTTAAATATCGTTTGGACAAAATATCGACAGGACAGAATATCGACAGTCAAAATATCGTTTTTAAGGTAAGTGAAGTAATATCGACTGTAAATAATATAGAAAGTGAAAATATCCAAGTATATAATCTAGATAGTAAAAAATATCGTTTTTTAAATAATATTTAATTATTTATAGTGTTTTTATGTTATAATATGTGTGAAAAGTGTCATTTTATGTTATAATTATTTTTAATTAATGATTTTTTTGTAATTATTGTGTAATTTTATTCTGTAGCGGGTTGTGGGTTTATAGGGGAATAGGGTGGGAAGTAATTTAATTATAATGAATTAAATATGTAAATTTATTAATTGGTAGTAATAATTAATTAATTGGTAATTAAATATTATTTGTTAATTATTTAAAATGTAATTGATAATTAATTTAATTTAATTGATTAATTGCTAATTATGTAAATAAAAACAATGTATTTCCTGTAGCGGGTTGTGGGTTTATAGGGGAATAGGGTGGGAAGTAATTTAATTATAATTAATTAAATATGTAAATGTATTAATTGGTAGTAATATTTAATTAATTGGTAATTAAATAATATTTGTTAATTATTTAAAATGTAATTGGTAATTAATTTAATTTAATTGATTAATTGCTAATTATGTTAAATTAAAGGGGTATTTTTAGGGTTCAGGGTCAGTTTTTGGTTTTTGGGTAAAGGGGTATTTTTAGGGTTCAGGGTCAGTTTTTAGTTTTTGGGTAAAGGGGTATTTTTTGGGTTCAGGGTCAGTTTTTAGTTTTTGGGTAAAGGGGTATTTTTAGGGTTCAGGGTCAGTTTTTAGTTTTTGGGTAAAGGGGTATTTTTAGGGTTCAGGGTCAGTTTTTAGTTTTTGGGTAAAGGGGTATTTTTAGGGTTCAGGGTCAGTTTTCAGTTTTTGGGTAAAGGGGTATTTTTAGGGTTCAGGGTCAGTTTTTAGTTTTTGGGTTAAGGGGTATTTTTAGGGTTCAGGGTCAGTTTGGGGTTTTTGGGTAAAGGGGTATTTTTAGGGTTCAGGGTCAGTTTTTAGTTTTTGGGTAAAGGGGTATTTTTAGGGTTCAGGGTCAGTTTTGGGGTTTTGGGTAAAGGGTTTTTTTAGGGTTCAGGGTCAGTTTTGGGTTTTTGGGGTACAGGGGTACAGTGTAAAAAGAAAGTAAAATTAAATTTACATTAATTTAATTTAATGAAATTAAATTAAATTAAATTATATTAAATTAATTTTAAATAATTTAAATTATAAAAATTATTATATACTTACCAATACTTACGTTGTAATGGTAGTGCGTTGTAAAAGTTGCGTTGTAACGTCATATATCCACTGTTGCACTCCTTGGAGTGGGAATAGTAATTTTAACCCCTACGCTATCCAACGCTTTCCCTACTGTTGCACCCACTGGAGTGGGAATAGTAATTTTTACTCTATTGTATTTGTACGTTAATAATATTGGCTATTATTTAATAAAATTGTGTTACTATATATATATATGTTTTAAGAAATATGATTAAAAAAATATTTTTTTTTTACTTTCATTAATTATTTAATTATTAAAAGTTATTTTAAGTATTGTTAAGTATATTTTAGTAATTAATGTTTTATATTAATGTAATTAAACATTGTTTTTATTAAAGTCGATATTTTTTACAACGATATTTTTGTAAACGATATTTTTAACTCGATATTTTTGTACTTACCTGTTTGTAGATAGAAACTCGATATTTTGTCTCTCGATATTTTCTCAACGATATTTTTGTTGGTCGATATTCTGTCCCTCGATATTATTTCAGTGATCCGTCTAGATCATCAAAAGGGGGCTTGAAGAAGAACACGATGCACCACTAACCCTCATTTTTCTAGCTTGAGATCTGGAAGACAATGAATCTTCTGAAAGAGCAGATTTCTCTACTTCCTCAGCATGAAGCTCGATCTCATGAACTACTCCTACTTCAGGAAAAACTACTATTGGTGGTTGTGGCTGTTGTTGTTGCCCACTTCTCTGAGTTTCCTGCAACGATTGGTTACTAATTTACGATAAGTCAATTTCAACATCACTGCTCTTCAGTGTTGCCGTGATTTTAATGGCTGCCTCTGTGACAGACATAGGCTTATGCCTAGATTGGGGTGTGTCCACTGATGTTGGGATGCTGCTCCCAGCTTCCTCCCCAGAGGCAGGTGTGGCAGGCACAGTTTGTTTTTCTCCAAAGAAGATCTGGGGCAACATACCAGTGGTGGTGGTGGTAAGCTCCTTTTTCTCTTCACTGGCCACTTTCTTGGTGGCACCTTTCCTTGGGGCCATCTTGAACTTGTCAGTTAGCAGTGGCACTTAGCTTCACAAGTTGAAGAGATATCTCTGATGTGTGAATCAACTACATATCATGCTATGCACTGGCCTTCTTTCTGGAAGTGCCGTTGTTGAGGTTATCAGTTGTGCTCCTAAACTAAAAAAAGTAAGAAGGACATCAGTGAAACATGGCATTGTTGCATTTCAATTAGTAGTACAAACAACCACAATATCATTCAGTGTGATCACTGAATTCCTTTAATATAAATAATTAACAAAACAGTGTATCTCTTCAATTTGTAAAACAGAAAACCACACCAAAATAAACTTTCAAGGTGAATGACTGTACAGTTAGGAAGGATAAGAGAGAGCAAAAAGAACATAAAGATTAAATTGTTTGCTTTATGTGTATCACGTGATGTCACTCATGTGTGATGTGGCACTCAGGGAGGTGCAGCTGACTAATGACAATGAAAGGAATAATCCCTAGACAATGAATGCTGTTGTTCATCTATAGTAGACATGGGGTTGATTGATGCCAGATACAGTGGAAAATGGTATGAACAAATACAAATAATTACCTTTAAAAAAAAAGAAATAACTGAATATAATTTACAAATTAATCAATCAAATGAAAAAAATTAAAACAAAATTAATTCAACATAAGTGAAATTCTCCTCAAAGTTATAATAATAGGTTATTCAACTGCTATCTCATTGCTCAACGATCCATGCAGCCTATGGCAAATGACCACACTTTCTGGATCCACAAGATGGCTGTCGGCCAGTGCCACATCAACAACAACACTGAGGAGGAAGGCATTTGGAACAAAGAGAAGACGTGCAGGCCTATGGGGAAAGTACACTGGCTGCCTACACAAAATGGCCACCGATCACATGGTCACAACAACAAGAGGCTGGAGGGTCGAGGCCTGGAAAACAAAGAACACCTGCAAGCCCATAGACACTGACTGTATAAAAAATGGCCCCTGTCCACATCACATGTGGAACAAAGGCAAATGGTGGCCTATGGCAAACACACACACTCACACACACACACACGTGCGCACACACACACACACACACACATACTGGCCAGGCAAAGGACACATGGTAAAACAGAAAAAACAGCATTAATGCAGTAATGCCAAAAACGAAAATTAGCAGGGCTAAAAGTGTTTACAACACACATCCTCCAAAGGCATTTCCTCACGTATACACTTTGTGCATGAAAAAAAAGGTGAAATGCCACAGAAAAATACACATTTAATATTTTAATCTATATTCATCCGTGGCCTAAAAAAGTTGTTTCATCCAACAGACAACACATAAACAGTTGTTTATGCACTATAACTAGTACTGGGGCTTCTGGAAGGCCCATTTGCAGAATACGCCACGTAGTGAATTAAACTAAAAGAACATTGTACATGTTATGCATTAGAAAACATACAGAACATGTACTAAACTGTGCAACATTATTACTGGGCAAATAAAAAAATGACAGCTATTTAACAACAACAACAACCAGCACAGAGGCATGGCAAGACCAAATACAGGGCTATGGCAAACGCACACTGTCTGCCTTCGCAAAATGGTCACCAGTCACATGGTCACAACAAGAAGCAGGAAGCCTAGAAAACAAGGAACGCATGCAGGCCTATGGCAAAAAGGAACACTGGCTGCCTACACAAAATTGCCGCCAGCCACATGGTCACAACAACAACAACCTGCTAGTAGGCATGGGCACAACAAAGAGTACAAGTAGGCCTATTGCAAATCCACACTGGCTGGATACACAAAATGGCCACCACCCACATGGTCACATAACGAGAAGCAGGAGGCCTTGTAAACAAAGAACGCATGCAGGTCTATTGCAAAAGCACACTTGCAGCAGATACAAAATGGCTGCCAGCCTCATGGTCACAACAAGAACAACCAGCAAGAAGGCATGGCCACAACAAAGAAGACATGCAGGCCTATGGGAAAAGCACACTGACTGGATACACAAAATGGCCACCAGCCACATGGTCACAACAAGAGGCAGGAGGCCTGTAAAATAAAGAGCACATGCAGGCCTATGGACAGTCCACTAACTATGCATTTCATTTCATAAAGCTTTATTCGGAACATTAAAAAACATGTCCATAAAAGCACATACAGTAGCAGAAACAAACATTTCATTTAAAAGAAAAACACATAATACATATATTATCCTGAGGGGGGTGGAATAAATATTTAAAATGGTTAAAACACATACTTTTCCTGGCGCTAATTGCTTTAAGCAAAAATGTAGCAGTAAAAAAGCAAATGTCCGGGTGGTGTAAATTAAAAAGCAGTTTCATAGAGTCCACAATTGTTCTCACTCCAAATCTTTTTAACATCGGCTTTAGGAAGAGTTTCCGTAGTTCACTATACAGTTCGCATGATAAAAGAAAGTGCTTCGTGCTCTGTTCCGTTTTATTATCACATGCACAGGGTCCATTAGCGCGCAATTTAATATTAGGACACGCAACAAGATAATGTACTGTACCCATCCTCATTCTGGTTAGTACAAAATGATGCGAAGTTCTAGTTACATGTGACAAGTACGGATGAAATCCAGTAAAATCATTCATGCTATTGTATAGTATACATGTGGATAGTTTAGAATCCTTCAAAATTAGCATTTCATTGCAATAGTTCAGAAAAGTTATTTTCATATTCAATTTGGAGATATCCAAGATACTGTATGGATCATTGATCACATTAAGCCTAAAAACCTTTTGGGAACATTCAATAATGTATTTAATCCAAGGGATCTTTAAATGCTGATCTAAGGAGAGGCAATCCTCAATAATAGCTCTGTTCAAAGAGGTGCCGTCGCTCAACCAAATAGAGCGCCATAATAATAGGGATCTTTACATGATCATATCACCTAGTGATTGAATCCCCAGTTCCTTATGGGCCAAGGTGTTGGAGGTAGATTTGGGTAAACATAGGAGCCTTTTCAGGAAATTGTTCTCCTCCACCTGGAGGCTCCCCGCTGGTGACACACCCCAAACACCAGCCCCATAAAGGGCTGCAGAAAGACATCTTGCTTGATAGATTTTTAGCATGTCTTTAATTCGTCTACTCCCCAACTTCTTGGCAAAAACAAAGACCCCATTAGCACTCCTAATCATCTTTGTTTTAACAACTTTGTGTTCAGTATCCCAGCTACCGTTTTTTGAAAAAGTAATTCCCAAATAACAGAAGTTTTTAACTGTTTGGACTGGATCACCATCAATAAAATAATGGGATTTGCTTTTCGTTTTAGCTCGTCCAGGCCCACACTCCATCACATATGTTTTTGATTTATTAATCACCAGCTTCCTATTTTTGATGAACTGCACAAAGCAGTCCATCGAACGTTGAAGACCCAGGGGGGTCCTGGACAGTAGCACGGCGTCATCCGCATAGAGTAACACAGGAATATTTAAATTGTTAACTCTAGGGGCATCCGCCGTGACTGTCTGCAGGACAGAATCTACCTCGTTTATGAAGAGGGTAAAAAGCAGGGGTGCTAAAACACACCCCTGTCTAATTCCCCTCCCGATCCTGAACTTAGTCGTACACTCCCCATTAGATCCATATCGAACACTGGTGCTGAGCTTTTCATACAGGCGGGCCAGGAAATATATTATACCTTCAGGAGCCCCCATTTCTAACAGTTTGGTCCATAATATAGCATGGTCTACCAAATCAAAAGCGCTGCTTAGATCAGCAAAACATAAATAAAGCGACCCTTTTTTGGCCTGTGTATATTTCCCTACCAGGAGCTCTAGATTCAGACACTGCTCAATGGTACCACGTCCTTTTCTGAATCCATACTGGCAGTTAGTTAAGATCTCATTAGTTTCTGCCCATTCCTCTAGTCTTACTAAAAGGACCCGACTCATAATTTTGACAGATGAGTCCAGTAAGGATATTGGTCGATAATTTTTGGCGTCGCCTCGGTCACCTTTCTTATAAATATGGACGATTATTGATTCTTCCCATGTAGACGGTATTTTACAGCAAATAGCTGCATTGAAGGTTTTAGCCAACAATGGGCCCCAAATCTCCGGAGAGGTCTTATACACGTCTATGGGCACGCCATCAGGTCCCTGGGCCTTCCCTCCCTTAGTGGCTCTTATGCTAACCATAACCTCATCTATAGAGATATTCAAGGCTATGATGGGCCACCCTTCTCCATTGGAAACCGGCCTATTACTCGAGTCAAAAATAGTGGAAAAATGTTGGATCCAAGATTCCATACTCACATTAGATGTGAGTTCTGGTACCCTTTCGTCTTTTAGGAATGGGCTATTTACCGTAGACCAAAACAGAGTACAGTTCTTCAATTCTGCTGCTTGTATAAGGTTATCCCACGCTTCCTGCTGTAATTCAGTTTTTCTGCGTTTAAGGATCAAATTATAATCCTGCCTAAGTTGGATCACCTGATCCTTATCTCTTGGTCTAACTGCTAAAGCCACTTTAAGATCCCTCCGGGCAATAGAGCAAGCATGATCAAACCATCCTCTTTTATATTTACTCTTATGCCCAACCTCTTTGGTAAACTTCTTACTGATGGTTGAGTTAATTCTATCGAAGTGGTCAATACTAGCGGCCGAGGTTTCATCCTGTTCTAAAATTGCCGTGATTTCCATCAGACAACTAGAAATAATGGAATCAGATATTATATCCGCTTTTTCTCCCTTCCACCTCAACCTATATCCATTCTGCCTATGGGGTTCGATATTAACGATACTACCCTGTTCGCGTATACAGACATCTTTCCATATTGTTACTTTGGCAGTTAAACAGTTATGATCACTTAACATAACATCAACCACATTGGGCACCGAACATAACGGGATAAGTGTTGAAGACATGCATATAAAATCAATAATAGTGTTAGCGCCCCTTCCTTTAAAAGTCGGTATATTTTCACCTGCATCGTTAGTAGCATTTTCCATAATTTCCATATCATAATCAATCAGAAAGTTATTCAGGGTCTCTCCATAAAGGTGATGGGGGAAGTGGACATCAGCATCCCCCAAGTGGTTGTACACACCGCATAACTTCTGAGATGATAATGGATATACTGAGACATTAAAATCCCCCACAAAAATAAATTCAAAAACTCCATTAAAATTTTTAACACAAATATTCAATGCCCTATCTAATTCATTAATTGCAACATGTCTAGTGCCATCAAATATATTGTTGTAGAAATTTATCAAGAGTATATTTCTACCTGCTTCTTGTGTTGGCCATAAAATTTGTGAATGAGCCCCCACTTTTATATACTTTTTCACCAGGATAGGTAATTTGACTGAGATCAACACCAACAACCCTCCTTTAGCTCTACCATGGGTTGAGGCCAATGCAGGAAGTTCGTAGGATACGAAACCATCAATGCCATTACATTTTTTACACCACGTTTCCTGAAGGCAAAGAATATCGAATAGGTTCACAAAATCTTTCCATCCTAACATATCTTCCTTGGCCACTAAGCCTGCAATATTCCAGCTGGCAATGTAACAAATTACACTATCACTCACATGGCTAACAATAGGCGGTTCATCTCTATGTATGGGCATGTTATTTTCTTTATTAAAAAGCTCTATGTTGTGCAATGATTTTGAGACTTCTTCCCCTATCAGCATACAGTCTACAATCACATTATTCTCCAATTCATTTACAGAAATAATTTCTTCTCCATGATTGGTACTATTTGCATCACCCCGAGAAAAATCAATCTCATGTCAATCATTTTGATCTAAAAAACTCAATGATTGAAACCTGTTCTGGATAGGGACTTGATAAATCATCTCACTAACAGGCAAAGAGGTACTACCATAGGTTATAAATGGGTTGGGGGTATGTGTTATGAATTTATTCCCGCCAGTCACAGAATTCACTGTATACATCGGCGGGGTAAATGTACCATCCTGAAAACCAGGACAAACATTAGGCAACACTGATCTATTTATAAAAGATGGATATTTAAAATTACTCGTAGCCCCCTCTCCACAGTTAACAGACTGCGGCCTACTAAGGTGGTTGTAGAAATAGCCCAGTGGTCTAGCAACTACGTCTGTCTCTGCTTGCGTGATTGAAGCTGCTCTAAGCAAAACAGTCGCAACGTGTTGCGGGTGCTTAAAATTAATAATCACACAATCACCCTCACATGTCTTTTTGGTGTTACCAATCCAGTTGACTCTTCTGATAGAGATAATTTGGTCAGAGTAGCCGACTGGATAACCACAGTGGTGGTTTAACCAGGAGATTGTTTTATTCCTTAGAGATTCCGCTGACTCCTGGGCAGTAGGGACCTGTGTTAAGATCGGGACATTAGTTAAGACCACGACATAGGGTACACAATCGGGTGGGAGATCTACTGGACGCCTACAAGTCCGCATGGGTACCCCGTTAGTTCCGCCTAAAACAGCAGGTAAAGTTAATACCGCTGGTACCGGGGCTTTCTTAGGAACTGATATAGGTCTAACATCGTTCTGTAAAGTACCCGGTGTTGTACTTATTGACCCAGCAATTTGTTGCCTTAAAGGTCTACCTGCCTCCCGGGCCATAATTGGTGTTGGTGCAGGTGCAGGAGCAGGTAACTCTCTAGGTAATTGTTCCCTAATGTTAGTGGGAGGGGCATTATTTATGGGTCGTGGTTGTGGTTGTGACTGCACCCTATCCTTTGTAGGGACAGAGGTTAAGCACGCTGGTATTTTAATATCTAGTATACATTTTTCCAGTTTATCAGCATGCTGGTCCACCGCAGCATTTAGTCTTACTATTTCCGCCCGCAGATCATCAATTTTGGTTAACAAGGGCTCTACCACCGTATTAAATTTACTGTTGATAATACTTACTAGTAAGTCAATTTGATCGGGCTTGATGGAAACAAAGTTATCATTTACTAATGACCCGATTTCCTCAGCACTTTCCTTGTGTATGGCATCTTTTTTATTCTTTCGAGTAGAGTTATGACCCCGCTTAGGTGCCGTTTTCCTACAGGCTCGCATAAATTTAGTAGCCCTGACGGAATGCTGGGGGGTACCCCCAGGGTTCTCGCATGGGTCATCTTCCACCCTTATTGAATTATCTAGTGCCATAGTTAAATCAACATTATCACCAATATTATTATGCTCCACCGCAATGTCTGTCTCATTGTCTGTCTCATTGGCGATGTTATCAGCATTATTAGGATCCGCAGATGAAATCAGTGGGAGGTCTGAAACAGTACTTTTCCCCAGCGATTTCCTTCTGTCGCTATTAATTCTGGAGACTACTTTCAGCAAATAGTTGTCCGGTAGAGTTGTTTGGACTGACATTATGGGGTTGATCAGAGGTCTCAAATAATTATTTGTATGTAAAACCAGTTATTTCCACAATTATTCACAGGTTGAACCAAAGGGGGGTTGCCCGGCCCGGCCTCTTCTGGCCCCTGACGGCCACAGACGGCCCGCCCTCTGCCCGGGCTCAGCCCGGCGATGCCCGCGCGCGTCCCGCGACGCGGAGGGAGCGACCAGTTTAAGTAGCGCCTCCGGGCGCGCAGCGGCAGGAAGTGGCCGGAAGTGGTCGCACTGCCCTCTGGGAGCTGTAGTCTCCAGCCGCCACCAGCCGCGAGGAGTGGAAACGCGGCAGCGGCGAGACCTACAGCGTCAGGGCCCCAGGAGCAGGAAGACGTCCGGCAGGTAAGCTCCCCGCAGCGTTGTGGCTTGGATTCCCCCGCTCCACCGAGGGAGCGACCAGTTTAAGTAGTGCCTCCGGGCACGCAGCGGCAGGAAGTGGCCGGAAGTGGTCGCACTGCCCTCTGGGATCTGTAGTCTCCAGCCGCCACCAGCCGCGAGGAGTGGAAACGCGGCAGCGGCGAGACCTACAGCGTCAGGGCCCCAGGAGCAGGAAGGCGTCCGGCAGGTAAGCTCCCCGCAGCGTTGTGGCTTGGATTCCCCCGCTCCACCGAGGGAGCGACCAGTTTAAGTAGCGCTTCCGGGCGCGCAGCGGCAGGAAGTGGCCGGAAGTGGTCGCACTGCCCTCTGGGAGCTGTAGTCTCCAGCCGCCACCAGCCGCGAGGAGTGGAAACGCGGCAGCGGCGAGACCTACAGCGTCAGGGCCCCAGGAGCAGGAAGGCGTCCGGCAGGTAAGCTCCCCGCAGCGTTGTGGCTTGGATTCCCCCGCTCCACCGAGGGAGCGACCAGTTTAAGTAGCGCCTCCGGGCGCGCAGCGGCAGGAAGTGGCCGGAAGTGGGCGCACTGCCCTCTGGGAGCTGTAGTCTCCAGCCGCCACCAGCCGCGAGGAGTGGAAACGCGGCAGCGGCGAGACCTACAGCGTCAGGGCCCCAGGAGCAGGAAGGCGTCCGGCAGGTAAGCTCCCCGCAGCGTTGTGGCTTGGATTCCTATGCAAAATGACCCCTGGCCAGTAGCCACATGGCATGTGGACAAAGGCAATTAGTGGCTTAAGGCAAACACACAGACACACACACACACGGGCCAGACAAAGAAAGCATGGTAAAAGAGAAACCTGGTCCAATACACTGTTTGCAGAAAATAAAATGTGAAATACCAAAAGAAAAACACATTTTGCATTTCAATCCATATCCTTCTGTGGCCTAAATGCTGTTTCAAAATCAACAGACACAACAGAAACAGTTGTTTTATGCACCCATGACTAGCACTGAGCCTACTCGCTGGAAGGCCAATTGGCAGACTAGGCCACATAGTGAATAAAATCAATTTTGCTAATGTATTCAAAAGAACATGGAGAAAATGTAGTAAACTGGGAGATATTTTTCCTTTACAGAAGAAGAAAAATGAAATGCAAAGAAATAGCTAGGTCCCTACTGAAACAACAGGCCACCCACCACAATAAAATGTAAAAATCCATAGAAAGTACAAATAAATCCAGGTGCATGGCCCCAGTCAAACAAAATACTAACCCTGGGCAGGTAACTCTGCTACACCAGTCGATTTTGGTGAGATTTGCCTACTCCGCGCTCCATTGGGAACGCAGAGGTAGGCAAAACTCCGACTCCGTGGCGGAGAGGAGTTAGCCAGCCCATCCACCCCCCCAAAATATTTGAAAATTAAAAAAGAAGGCACTTACCTGCATGGCTGCTGCCTCCCCTGCCTGGCCGCTCTCCTTCCTGCACTTGTGCAAGACCTAAAATTTAGGAGTATTTTCATTGTAGAAGGATGCAAGGAGCAGTAAGGAGAGTGGCCAGGCAGGGTAGGCACCAGCCACGCAGGTAAGTGCCTTCTTTTTTAAATTTAAAATAATTTTGGGGGGGAGGAAGCGGAGCAAAGCAGTGTGAAGCGGAGCTCCACTGAGTTTTTCTCAAACTCCTTGGATCTCCACATAGAGGCACTATGCCAGCTCCCGCCACCCTTACATAACACCAGTTTTTCAACTTACTAGTGAAATTTCAAATACAAAGTTCTTAAATCCAATGGAATATGTAGCAGACACAGTGGGGGGATTTTTTTTAAATCTGCGCAGCGCAGCCCCCGCAATGCTGCACTGCGTTGTGCAACAGGGAGGGAACTGGAGAGCACTATATCTTCTGATATATGGCTTTCTTCTCCACTTTCCATTGTGCAGTCGCTGATTTCAACTGCCATGCGCCAGTAATCCTTCCAGATCCAAAGCCACATGAAAAGTAAACAGGAGATGGACAAAGCACTAAGAGGAGGCTCCTGGGCTGGAAGAAGAAGTTGGAGACTCTTGGGCACTTCCTTCACACTGGAAAAAAGTAAAGGAAATAAAGGCTCCTCGCACAAAAAACTAACACCAAACGTCAATTCGAGGAGGTTTTTAACTCCAAATCATAATTTTGATGAGGTTTTTGATGCTTTAAGTGGAAAGAATCTTTCCTCAGATTGCAGCCACAGTGAGTCCTGCATGTTCAGGATCACGTACGGCAGAAAACATCCACCGAAAGTTGCTAGCGAACCCGAATGACATGTTGGCGACCGCAAAAACTCACAGGAGCATGCGGCTGGCTAGCAAATCTGGTGGTGCCTGCAAACAGCCATGAAATTCTCGTGGGTGAACACGAATGCCATCAAGTCACTCCCTTGCACGTAAAATGTGCTCTAACCCCCCAAAAAACTCCAATCCATTGCGTAGTGCGGAGTTTAATAGTAACTCCGTGTTCTCTGCGGGATTCGGAGCTGCTGAATTTCGCAAACTCCGCAAACAGAGCTGAGTTTTATGTCTGGGCTTAGTTGCAATTGATATAGATGAGTCCCATGTCAGCAGTAGTGTTGAAAGTGAGTAGACATTTGATGAAGTACCTTGGAGGACATGAATTGGTGCTTGCACTGACAATATCTTCTGCCTCTTGGTCACTTAAAAGATCCTTGACTTTAAAATGGAGTAGAATCATGTGTACACCTTTGTTTTTGGTGGTGTTAGACGTGGAATTGGAGACCGTTTGTTATTTTTTCTGCTGGCATGATATTGATAGATGCACCACTGTCTACAATAGAAATTGTCGGGAAGTCATTCACCTTTTGCGTTATCTTGTGGCACTGTCCAAATGAATTTGGTTGCTTCACGAGGCGATCTCTATTTGACTTCGTTTCTCCTTTGCAAGCAGCCAATCCAACATGTGTGCTTCGTTCTGCGGTCGAAATCACCATTGTACTTTCATCTTCACTGTTACTAGACAATGACATTAAAGAGCCATTGGAAGATGATTTTAATGACAATCAACTTTGTTTAGTCTTTACTTGCCATTAGACTTCTGGAGCTTTCTGGCATCCATTTTCTCCATTTATTGTGATGCTGTTAGTTTTGCAGACCATTATTAAAAGGTTTTCTTAACCATAGCCTTTACATATCTGTCCAATGGTGGGACATTTACCTTCATGTGGAAAAAGAATCCACATCAAAAATACAACTTCTTTTTCTTCTGAGACATAGCACCATGGGACTCCACTTTGTGTTTTTCTTACTTTTCATGATCAATGTTGATTAATTCTGGGCAGTTTCAGCTTCCATATCAGCATTCTGTTGACCTGCATGTTTCTCAGCTTTCACAGCCATGTGTACCTTTTCTAGACTGAGTGTCTCTCTCAGCATATGTCATCTAAAAATATTGGAGAGGCAACCATCAATGACTGAGACCCATGGCTTCTTCGTCACTGAATTCACAGAACTTGCAGTGCTTAATGAGGGTATCAAGTCTTTCGAAAAACAAATTCATTGTTTCACCGGCCTATCTATCTTGCCTGGTTGAAAATTTAATTTCATAGTCTATATTTCACATTGGATTGAATTTGGCTTCCAACGCTTCTCTGATTTAACAGTACAATACTGCATCAGCTTGTGACATTTTTTTAATCACTTCTTTCACTCCATCATCTGCAAGGTTCTTTAAGTTTATGATGTTCTTTTTGTTTTCTACTTCTTTTAGAGCATCTATGAAGTCACCAAATGTTTCAATCCATGCAGTCCATCTGGTGCCAATATTCCGCTTTTTGGTAGTATCTAAGGGAAGTGGTGGTTTCAAAAACACGGCAGCGTCATACCTTGTGTTGGGACTTACTAAAGTTGAGAGTTTATGCTGTCCCAAATATTGTTGCTGCTCACTTTGACCTGCACCTTCTGTAAGCATCAGCTTTGCTCTTAAGTATCGTCATGCCCAGGCTGATGTTGTACTTACCATCTTCTTTATTGATGGTGAGTAACAGTTTCGTCTCTTGCACTTGTTTGTCATTGCTCTCAACCTGTGCATCATACCTGGTTGCTGTTGCCTTTTGCATTTCTGCCTTGTATGGGTGATGGCTCTGTGCTACACTGTCAGCTGTACTACATTCTCTTTACTTTCGGCCTTCCAGTAGGCTTCTGGCGGGGTTTCTGACTGTGCTACTCTGTAGGGCTTGCACCTTCTTTGAGGGCCTAGAGCTGAGCTTTGACTGCACATACGCCAACCGTAGACTGCATCTTAGGGCAATCAGGGCATGCCCAAGCAGTTTGTTGGACCTCAGCAAACTGTCTGGGAGATCAGTCTTGTTCCTTAGGGGCACGTATCCTCTACTCGTCACCAGTTGTCACATTCTCTCTAGCTCTGGAGCACGCCAGTGACCATGCCTCAAATGCAGCTCTGTAACACATGTCTTTATTCTTTGGCATGCAACAGTTAACTGAAAGCACTAAAGGGCCTATTATGATCCAGGGTGGATCGCCACCGCTGGGCCGGCAGTGGCAATCTGCCGGCCAAATGTCCCTGTGACACGCCGCTTTTCCGCTGGTTGGATTGCCAGCCGGGCGAAAAAGGTAGATAATATGGTGGCAGTGCCTTGCAGGCACCGCCATCCATATTATCATGTGCCATTGAAAAGGCCTTTCGCCATGGAAAGGCCAGCGGAAAATGCTTTGGGGCCCGTTACGGGCCCTCTCTGGGGGGCTGCACTTAGGGGTACCTAGGGTTAGGATGGAAAGCATAAATGAAGCACACTTTTTAAATATTCTGGAGTGTGAGGGAAACAAAGATTTTAATAGGATCAAAACAAATGAAGAACTTTTACTTGATGATGCCAAATTCTTAAATAATTGCAGACACTCAATTTCCACACATTATAATTTGTGCGCTATATTTTATTATCAGTACAACTGTACATCTGTGCAAATTTTGCAGCCATTTCAATGGAAATTGCACTGTCTGCAGACGACAGTGTGCTACCAGTCCATGTTTTAATAATATATTTGAGACACTGTGCTCCGAAATGCACCACTAGCTACATTCTCTGCCAAGATTCATGTAACATTCACACAGAATTAAAGAGAGAGAGCAGAAAAGAGCCATATCTACTAAGATACAGTGCTGTTTTCCTCTATCCCTGCACTGTCACACTTTAAGCTGCCATGCACTAATGCACAAACCCTTGCAACAAAAGTCCAAGGGTATGTGTATTCTGTAACAAATAGTTTTTGTACTGGAAGGGGACCCTTCCAATAGAAAATCAATAATGTATCATTTTTGCTGTGTTATATGTGTGCTGTGCAATGAAGCCCTCAAGCAAAGTACAAAAAATTAGGAGAAATGAAAACAGTTCTCCTTGTTACACCTGCTTCAAGGAGGCATACAATTTGGAACAAATCTGTATCTGGAAATGTTGGTGGATAGGGATTTTCATCAAAACTCTGGGGTGGTTGCATGGGCACACCAATGAACCACCCATGGAATGCTCCATTTGGTGCAAAGTAATGCAAATAGTGCAACTTTACGTTAGTTTGCAAAACAAGCTAAAGCAAATACTGATTTGTGTTGGATAATAAATCTCAGTATAACACTTTAAACCAGAGTTGCATTACAAAAGTAACGCAAATCAGGCACTAAGGGGTCTATTAGTATGGCGCGCGGATCGCCACCACCCTACCGGCGGTGGTGATCCGCATGCCAAAACATCCCACCCTTCGGTCTTTTACCCCCGCCACATTAGCATGGCGGGGGTACCGCGGCAGACGGAAAGACCATCTGCTAATTTCCCGCCGGTGGGCAATCGTCATGATTGCCTACCGGACGGAAATGGGCCACGATATGGTGGCGGTTACATGCCTCTCCATGGCAGAGACTCCGCCATGGAAAGGCATGAGGAGTTCTCTTTGGAGGCCCGTTGCGGGCCCCATGGGGTGTGGGGATGTGGGGGGCTACACTAGGGGGGTACCCATGGTACCCCTCAACATTAGCATGCACAAGGTGGCAGCCCCTGCACAGTGCCAGTCACGTTGTGCATGCCAATGCACAACATGCATATATTACATTGTGGCGGGTGCTGCTCACAGCACCGCCCACCACAAACCAATATATGCGGGATGCCACCGCCACTGTAGTGGTGGCATCCTAATTGCCAGTGCGGGACCGCCGCATCACTGGCGGCCGGTCCCAGCACCGCTAGGGTGGCGGGTACACTGAAGTCCGCCCGCCATCCTAATAGACCCCAAAGTGTTACTAAACCTACCACTCTCTTCCTGAATACATTTGCAACACTTGTTCTTTGTGTGATGCTTAGATGTTCCACAGTCCTTACGACATCAGTGATGTAACACTGATCTCAGCACCCCCACGCTGAAAATAGTTTCAGCACCACTGGAGGTCAGAAGAACCCAGTTAGATCACCTAGTATCACCAGGTATCATGTGGGAAGACTGGCATCCAGAATAAAGAAATAGCTACCGAAAGTACATGAATCTGCAATGATGTTTCCCAGACGCACGCTCTAATATCTCATTACTGTTTAAGATAATGTGTGCTAGTGTTTTTGCCAAATACATGCCTTTTACCCCAGTGTAAAACAGAATAAAGCAAAACAAAACTAACACTTCTGAAAATCAGGCAAGCAAAACAAAAAAACTGCATTAAACGGATTAGTAAATTATATCTGACACAGTATCAAACATCTTCATGTGTGCTGTGCCTCCTACAACACCCTTTATTTGGCCTTTTGAGAGCAAGTGACTTCAATGAGTATTAGAGTCCTAGCAGACAACTGGTCAGTGTAGTCCAGCACAAAGGAAAAGACAAAATATTTATAACCCACTGAATAGCATTCTTCTCTTTAGTAATAATCAATCCGAAAATGTCTAATTTTTCCAAGATTCTAGATCTTGTTAAAATATAATAGGTGCAGAGACAGAATATTGAATCAAAAATATCTATTCACACAAATATTGAGTTAAAAATATTGCGGGTCAGAAATATCGACAGACATATTCTACTGCTCAAGAATATCGAATTTAGGTAAGTATTATCGATGTTAAAAATATCGAAGTGTAAAATATATTTTGCAAAAATATAGCTGTTAAAAATATCGATTTTTTATTAATGTTATGTATTTTTGTATATATTTTATATGTATGTGATGTGTGTTTTTTGTGTAAGATTTGTTTGTATTTTTAACATATGTTTTACATTTTTTGTCGTTATTTTTCTTTTAATAGATTTTTGCGTTTCTAGTCCCGTAGCGGGTTTTGGGTTCATAAGGGAATAAGGTGGGAAGTAATTTAATTATATAAAATGAATTGAATATTTTTAGTAGTTATTAATATATATATTTTTTTTTGCGTTTTTAGTTTCGTGGCAGGTTGTGCGTTTATAGGGGAATACGTTGGGAAGTAATTTAATTATATTACATTTATTGAATATTTTTAATGTATTATTATTTGTTTAATTGAGATGTTATAGTGTTAAGTGGGTAAAGTAATTTACTATTAATACATTTTAAAGAGTTAATTAGTAAATAAATATGGTAATTCTGTAATTAATTTTAGGTGTGTTGTGGTGTTTATAGGTGTGAAGCATGGGAAGAGTGGGAAGTAATTTATTTTTAATTGATGAATTAATAATTAGTTGTTTATTAATTGTAATTCATTAATTGGTAATTAATTAGGGTAATTGTGTAATTAGTTTTAGGTGTGTGTTGTACTATTTATAGGAGTAAAGGGTGGTAAATATTTTGTGATTATAATATAGTTGTTAATTAATTGTAATTATTTGATATTTATTTTGTGTAGTTGTTTATTTTTATGTGTGTTGTAAGTTGGGTATTAAATATATTTTTAAATATTTAATTATTCGTTGTTAATAGTAAGAGTTTTTCTTTTAAAAATAATATTTAATTGTGTTTTGTTATTTTATTGTTTCATTTATGTGTGTGTTGTGTATATTATAGTGTTTAAGCATGTGTAGTCAATAAATTGTTTTTTTATTAATACGATTTTTCTAATTGATAATTAATTATGTTAATTATGGAAATACATGTAATTAAAAATGTTCAAGTGTTTTGTTATTGGTGTGGTGTTGTATGGTAAGAAATAAAATAAATACATTTATGTTTAAAATACTTTTTTTTTTTGTTTTGTTTTTTAATATTTGCTACTTTTAAATAATGATTGTTTATAAATGTATATATTAATACTGTTATATATTTGTAGGTTTTTGTTACATGTAATTAATATGAGTTCTTTTTATAAGTTTAATATTGTTAATTTTATATTTTTAAATGTTTAGTTATTTTTATGATTTTTAAAATGTAATAATTTTTTATTTGTTTTCAATTGTTGAAGTGTTATTAGTAATTTTTGTTTCTCTACTATCCAACACTTTCACTAATGTGGCAATCACTAGAGTGGAAATAGTAATTTTTATCCCTCCGCTATCCAGCACATTCCCTACTGTTGCAGTCACTGGAGTGGGAATAGCAATTTTTACCCCTCCGCTATCCAACACTTTCTCTACTGTTGCACTCGCTCGAGTGGGAATAGTAATTTTTGCCCCTCCGCTATCCAACAGTTTCCCTACTGTTGCACTCAATGGAGTTGGAATAGTAAATTTAATTACTCTGCTAGTTCACCCACTGCTATTCAACACTTTCCCTACTGTTGCACTCTTTGGAGTGGGAATAATACATTTTGCCCCCACGCCATCCAACGTTTTCCCTACTGTTGCACTCACTGGAGTGGAAATAGTAATTTTGATCCCTCAGTTAGCCAACATTTTCCCTACTGTTGCACTCACAGGAGTTGGAATTGTAAATTTAATTACTCCGCTATCCAACACTTACCCTACTTTTGCACTCACTGGAGTGGTAATAGTAATTTTTACCCCTCCACTATCCAACACTTTCCCTACTGTTGCACCCTTTGGAGTGGGAATGGTAATTTTTACCCCTCCGCTATCCAACACTTTTCCTACTGTTGCACTCTTTGGAGAGGAAAAAGTAATTTGTGACCCTCCGCTATCCAACACTTTCCCTACTGTTGCACTCACTGGAGTGGGAATAGTAATTTTTACCCCTCCTCTGTCCAACATTTTCCCTACTGTTCCACTCACAGGAGTTGGAATAGTTTTCACTTTTAAAGGGCTAAAAGGGGGGCAAATACATTTTATTTAATTATTGGTTGTTAATTGTAAGAGTTTAAAACAAAATATTTAATTGTGTTTTATTATTTTATATTTAATTTATGTGTGTGTTGTGAATATTATAGTGTTAAAGCATGTGTACCCAATGATTGTTTATTTTTTTTATAATAATACGATTTTTTTAATTGATTATTAATTATGGAAATAAATGTAATTAAAAATGTTGACGTGTTTTGTTATTGGTGTGGTGTTATATGGAGGAAATACATTTAAGTTTAAAATGTTTTTTTTGTTTGTTAATATTTGCCTCTTTTAAATAATTATTGTTTATAGATGTTTATTAATTTATTTTGTATATTTGTAGGTTTTTGTTATATGTAATTAGTATTATAATATGTGTTATTTTTATATGTTTAATATATTTAATTATATATTTTCTAAATATTGTTTAGTTATATTCATGATTTAATAAAAAAAATATTTTTTGGGTTTTTTCAATTGTTTAAGTGATATTAGTAATTTTTGTTTCTCTGCTATCCAACACTTTCCCTAATGTTGCAATCACTGGAGTAGAAATAGTAATTTTTACCCTTCAGCTATCCAGCGCTTTCTCTACTGTTGCACTCACTGGAGTGGAAGTAGTAATTTTTACCCTCCGCTATCCAACACTTTACCTACTGTTGCATACTTTTGAGTGGGAAAAGTAAATTTTACCCCTCCGCTATCCAACACTTTCCCTACTGTTGCTATCACTAGAGTTGGAATAGTAAATGTATTTCCTCCAGTATTCAACACTTACCCTACTTCTGCACTTACTTAAGTGGGACTAGTAATTTCTCCCCCTTCCCCTGCTATCCAACACTTTCCCTACTAGTGTACTCTTTGGAGTGGGAATAGTAATTTTTTCCCCTCTGCTATACAACACTTTCCCTACTGTTGGTAACACTGGTTTGGGAATAGTATTTTTTTACCCCTCCACTATCCAACACTTTCCGTACTGTTGCACTCACTGGAGTTTGAATAGTAAATGTAATTCTTCCGCTATCCAACATTTTCCCTAATGTTGCACTTACTGTATTGGGAAATGTAAGTTAATTTCTTTCTTAATAGTTTAATGTTTTAATTTATTATAGACTTTTATTTTATTTTAAATTTTTATTATATATATCTTATTTTTATATAATTTTAAAGTTAAAGAAGAAATAAATGTAATAGTTAGTAAATGATTTTTAAGTAAATATATGTGTGTGTGTGTATACATTTTCTTGTTTGTGTGTTCATATTTTTTAAATTAAGTTTATATCCTATATTTAGATAAAATGTTTATTAAACTAACTTTATATTGTTAAAAATAATATTAATATTTAATATATTTACTATATATTTCTTTATGTTCTATATATTTTTAAACAATATTTTTTACATCTATATTTTTAACATCCATATTTTTATATTGATATTTTTGATCCAATATTTTCGTACTTACCTGCTAAGGTATTGTAGTCAAAATTGTTGTAGTCTATATTTTTATTTTGATATTTAGAACATTGATGTTTGTTACATCGATATTCTGTCAGTGAAACAATATATTAGACCCAATAGTACCATATGGTGTCTGGTGTACTGCCATCTATTCTAATAGGACAAGGTTTCCATTGTGAAACTAAAATCTTAGGGCCGATTACGATGGCTCTATTGCATAGTCAAAAGTGACCGCCCACCATAGGTGTGGTGGTCCCACAATACAAATTACGATGCGCCCACCACACTGGCAGGCGCATCCCCTATTTTTACATTGTGGCGGGCGGCAGCACCTGCCACAATGTAAAAAGACATGTTTTGCATATGTATGTACAACGTGAGAGGCACCATGCGCTGCCTGCCACCTTGTACATGCATATGTAGGGGGGTACCATAGATACCCCCACGTGCAGCATGCCACCCACCCCCCTGGGGCCCCAATGGGCCCCCAAGGCATTCACCGCCTGTCTTTTTACGGCGGCATCGCTGCCAAAAAAGACAGGCATCCTAATGCCCACGGCGATGCCTGCACGGCACCGCCGCCATAGCCCCATTATACCTTGTCCTGCAAGGCTGGCGGAAAAGGCTCGCCTTGCGGGACCACAGCAACGGTCTCTCCGTGCGCCGCGGTACCTTTCCCATTCCCACCAACATCCTAAGTTGACTGTGGGAATATTCAGGGTGATGGCGGGAAGTCCACCATCGTAATTGGCCCCTTACGCCTGCCATCGTAGCGGGATCGAGACCACCCGCCTGCAATGCAGCGGTCTCGCACCCCTAATTATGATGCGACCGCGGCAGTCGCATCCGGGAATTTAACATTGCGGCAGGTGCTGCTGGTGCAGCAGCAGCACCCGCCGCAATGGTAAATGGCCATGCTGTGCATTTCCCTGCACAACGTGACAGGCACTGCACAGTGCCTGCCACCTTGTGCATGGAACTGTAGGGGGGTCCCATGGGTACCTCCCAGTGCACAAGTGCCCCCCCACAGAGGGGGCCCGTAACGGGCCCCTCGAAGCCAGCCTCTGCCAACCTTTCCATGGCACCCTGGAAAGGCTGGCAGATGCCAGCATTGTGATCTGGCTGGCACTGCACCCATATCCCTGGCTTTCTCCACTCTGCCAGGCAAAAAGAACGCCCACCAAGCTTGTGGCACGATTCCCCCCAGTATCCTAATGTGGGGGGGGGAATGGGAGCCAGATGGCAGAGGGACTACCTCCGCCAGGCCAGCAGTGGCGGTCCCTCCGCCATCGTAATGAGCCCCTTGGTTAGTTACTAGTAATCTTCCTTACTTTGAGTCATGATCTTCCTCGCCACAGCCCTGACCTAGTGAGGAACTCTGTGGCTCCAGCACAATATTCACCCATATTGGTAAAGAAAAGAAACACACATGCCTTTAGCAATATGTCACCCACCCTAAGTGACATGTCTGTATTTATAAAGGTGGGCCCTCACCTTTGTGCGTCTTGAAAATACTACGCGATAAGACTCATCCAGTTTCTTTCTCCCTTCTTTTCCAATGAAGGAAGGGAGGGTACGTTGGACTGTGTTGAGGAAAACAGTAACTTGGAGTAATGAAGATTACCAAGTCATTACCTACCTTGTCTGTCTTCCACAACACAGCCCTGACCTAGTGAGGGTATATCAAAGTCCTCTTGTAAAAATAATTGACTAGCCAAATCCATCTGGCTCTAAAGGCAATCTATTGGGCAGCAGGGAGCTACAGTCAAGACATGCTTCAAATTAAGACAAGTAGAACCCAACACACTAAACACCATCTTGGGGTTAGCAATTAATAAAGAGGGCTGCAGCAGTAGCCTTAAAGAATTCTTCAAGCAGTTGTTAGATAATTTGCATCTCGAAAACCTCTGGGCGATGACACCATCAAATAACGTCTTCAAAAAATTAGTGAACTCCTCAATGGCTTCTTTTTTGAAGGGTAAAGAGGCCTTCGCTAAAAGAGGTCACATCTGGACGATCTTTAATAGCTACTCTAAACTATCATGAACATCTTATCGAGCCTCCACTTACCTGCTTCATCTGAAATTTAAACTACTGCAGTGCTACTTGGGCTACCCTCCATTTCTAGCAGAAAAAACAGCATATACTCCAGAAACACATGGTGCTGTTTCTGTCGGGCAAACAATGAGAATCTCCTGCACCTGACATGCATCTGCCCTGAAGCATACAAAGTTCTCCCCGAGCACTCAATATTGTACATTCATAATATCTGTTAATAATACAATCTGAATGGCACAGTCACAGTAATCCACAGTCCATGTATTGATCCAATATGCCAATTCCTCATGTTCCAAAAAAGGTTTATTTCTCCAAGTTCACATCCATAAAATGCAGCCTTTGTTTTTCCAAGTTCATATCCATAAACAGCAGCCAACACGTGTTTCGTCGTGCTGTGTAAAGCACATTGACTTCGTCAGGGCTGCAACCCAAATAAACAATAGATAAATTCCATACACATATACCAGTATATATGTCACCAAATAAATAAATTATCCACACATTGGAAAAGTCAAGGAATCCCGTGTAAAAGAAAAGAATGGAACCATTATCCAAGTACTGACATCACCAAATCATCTGATAGACACAGTGAAGGATCCACCACCATTGAGACACATAATAGAGGATTCACCTGTTCTCTACATTCTCAACAATAAGTCCACTGTTCATCCACCGGATATTTCCAACACAAGTCACCCAAAATAATAATTCACCATCATTGTAAAACTCCTAAAGATATTGCCCCAATATGAGTCACCAAGATAAATAATTCACCAATATGACGTTGCTAAAGGTGTTGCCCCAATTAATCCGACTAGAATATCTGTCTGATTCACCCCATACATTCCGTCATGTACCAGTAGGGTATCTCATAATTCATTCCAAAAACACCCCTATACATCATAAGTATTTATAGTTTCTACTATGAAACAGTATAACAATAGGATTACCGTATAATTCAAGTCCAACGACGTACTTTCAATATCCAAAAATTAATAATCCATAATTCAGTAATACCGGTAACTCCTAAAAACGTAATTCAAAATCGAGTATTATTTACCATAATAAATAATACATCTAGCACATTTACTGTACATTCATAGACTGCAAAATCAACCTACTCACCCAATATCTTCAAGTTGAAAGAGCCCAAATCTTTTTAGTCTCCCACCGTTTAAAGCATCGGTCAAAATTCACACCGATTTGCTGGTCCTGCAACAATATATAATTAGACGGTTCCTCTTTATAGCACATCCATCCACTAACTCCCATATATACAATACATTATAAAAGCAAAACCTCCGCAGGCAATATAGCTCACCATATATACATCTGGTCGTGTGTATCGACAACTTCCCCACGGTAGCCGGTGTTCTTCACCAGCACCATATTGGAATACCAGATAAATAATATAAATTCGTGGGGGCCATCTTGTAGTGTGTTTGAATCCATAAAAACCCCGCAAAACTCTTCCTGACATAAATCACTCGTACTGTCAAATCTCAGATATCAATTACCAATGTATCTCAAAGAATCCAATCTATTCGTTAAGTACGTACTATGCCTAGGTGTTCATTCCTGCACTCCAATAGCTAGAAATTACACGGGCGCCATCTCATCCTAAAAGCAAATGTCCATAAATCACCGGGACACCGTAGTTCGGTATAATGCGCTCATATCTTCATCATTCTAATAAAATAACATCTGAAACAAGTAACTTAAACTTCGTATAATAGATACCATATATATGTGCACCCAAACTCCCAAAATAAGGTAGATGTATCAAGAGATCTGGGCGCCATCTTTGAGTGCCAAACAGAATCCACACGGCACTAGTAATCCTCCAAAAATTCACCCAAGCCCATATCAGAGTCATCCCGTACCACGCTCTGCTATCATAGTCTATGGAAACATATGCTGGCCCTTCAAAGTAATATCTCATAACAGGTATTGTCACCTCGTATCCTATGTTACAAATGTTATCACAATTCATATTAAAGCATCCTCATGCTCCCCACCCGTGAAAATATAACATACCAATAATATGATTATCCAAATAACAATAAAAATATCCAAATGATAAATCACGCACTCCCCATCTCCCCACTCTACTCCTATGGGTTGAATGATGATCTCACAGTCAAATCACGCATAAACAAAATTAATCACTCTTTTCCTCTAAAAATAGACAATATCGGAAATAGCAGTGAAGTGTAAGGATAGGAGGAAAGTCAGAAAAGATGAGGCATACAAAATTTTTTTTTATAGGTTTTATTTACCCCACAGGCCACGCCTGGCCTATGGATGACGTGCGGCGCTCCTTAAAAAACAGGAGCGCTAACCATTACATCCCTTTCTAACTAAGTCTTTGAAAACAACAGTTCCAAGAGTCTTTGTAACGTGCACACAGCTTTGGGGTACCTGTACACGTTGTAGTGGCGTTGGTCCTTTCATCACCAGCAGGCGAAGTCTCGCAGATGTTGATTCCAGGTAGGTCGCTCCCCCTCCGCACAGCACCGCCTGTGCCCGTTCTCTCCCTCGCTGCCCCTGTGTCTCTCTGCCCGGTTTCCCTTCTGCTCCCCTCGCTGCCCCTGTGTCTCTCTGCCCAATTTTTCCTTCTGCTCCCCTCGCGGCCCCGTGTCTCTCTGCCTGTTTTTTCCTTCTGTTCCTTAGTTGCCCCAGCATTTCTGTGACCTCTCGGCCTTCTGTGCCACTCTTTTCCCCCGTTTTTTGTGACCTTTCTGCCCTTACGTGTGACCTCTTTGCCTTCTGTGCCTGTCATTTCCCCCTGTTTTTTGTGACCTTTCTGCCATTTCTTGTGACCTTTCTGCCCTCTGTGCCACTCGTTTCCCCCATTTTCTGTGACCTTTCTGCCCTTTCTTGTGACCTTTCTACCCTCTGTGCCACTCGTTTCTCCCCATTTTCTGTGACCTTTCTGCCCTTTCTTTTGACCTTTGTGTCTCTGTGCCACTCATTTCTTCTTATTTTTTGTGACCTTTTCTGCCCTTTCTTGTGACCTTTCTGCCTCTGTGCCACTCGTTTCCTCCCCGTTTTTTTGTGACCTTTCTGCCCTTTGTTGTGACATTTGTGCCTCTGTGCCACACGTTTCCCCCCATTTTTCTGACCTTTCTGTCCTTTTGTGGGACCTTTGTGGCTCTGTGCCACTCGTTTCCCCCCGTTTTTGTGACCTTTTGCCCTTTCTTGTGACCTTTCAGCCTCTTTGCCACTGGTTTCCCCCGTTTTTTGGTGACCTTATCTCCCCTTTCTTGTGATCTTTCAGCCTCTGTGCCACTCGTTTCCCCCCTTTTTTTTGGACCTTATCTCCCCTTTCCTGGGACCTTTCTGCCCTCTGTGCCACTCGTTTCCCCATGTTTTTTGTGACCTTTCTGCCCTTTCTTGTGACCTTTCAGCCTCTGTGCCACCCGTTTCCCCCATTTTTTTGTGACCTTTCTGCCCTTTTTTGTGACCTCTCTGCCTTCTGTGGCACTCGCTTCCCCCTGTTTTTTGTGACCTTTCTGCCCTTTCTTGTGACCTTTCTGCCCTCTGTGCCACTCTTTTCACCCCGTTTTCTGTGACTTTTCTGCTCTTTCTTGTGACCTTTGTGCCTCTGTGCCACTCGTTTCCCCACGTTTTTTGTGACCTTATCTGCCCTTTCCTGGGACCTTTCTGCCTCTGTGCCACTCGTTTCCCCCTCAATTGCTGTGCCCTTTTCCCTTCTGTTTACTTCGTGGCCCCCCGCCGCTGCGTACCCTGCGGCGCGGCCCCCTGACTGCCCATTCGCTGCCCCCAACTCCCGCATCCCAGCTGCTCCTCCCTCCCACCTCCCTATATAGGCCGGCCGCTGCGCGGTGAGGAGAGCGACCCTTGACCCTTCCAGGTAGGCCGCTCCCCCTCTGCACAGCACCACCTGTGCCCATTCTCTCCCTCGCTGCCCCCGTGTCTCTCTGCCCGGTTTCCCTTCTGCTCCCCTCGCTGCCCCCGTGTCTCTCTGCCCCGTTTTTCTTTCTGCTCCCCTCGCGGCCCCTGTGTCTCTCTGCCCATTTCGCCTTCTGTTGCTTAGCTGCCCCTGCATTTCTGTGACCTTTCTGCCTTCTCTGCCACTCGTTTCCCCCTGTTTTTTGTGACCATTCTGCCCTTACTTGTGACCTTTTGCCCTCTTTGCCACTCGTTTCCCACTCCATTTTTGTGCCCTATTGCCTTCTGTTTCCTTTGTTGCCCCTCACCGCCCTGCCGCTGCGTCCCCTGTGGCTCCACCGCCTAACTGCCCATTCGCTGCCCCCGCCTCCCACCTCTCAGCTGCTCCTCACTCCCACCTCCCCACACATGCCGGCCGCTGCGAGGTCGCACTGCTGGGGCGCTGCAAGCCCATTTGTGCACACCCGGGCCTGGACCACGCCCAGCGCCAGAAAACCTGACCCCCGCCATGACGACCGCCGCCACTACGATGCCAGCATTCTGCAAGTTCTCAGCCCCGGACGGACTCACAAATGCTTCAAGGCTGCCCCTAAATGCACACACGGTCCCTTCACCTGCCGGAACTGCAGCTACACCAGCCTCAGAGCCAACAAACCACCCACCAAGAAAGTCCTCAACCACCTCCGATGCATATTACTAAACACCAGCTCCGCACGCAAACACGCCGTCGAGCTCTGGGACCTGCTCAACACAACCTCTCCAGATGTCGCCTTCCTGACAGAGACCTAGTTGAACAACTCCTCCGCACCCGACATCGCCATAGCCATCCCAGACGGCTACAAGATCACCTGCAGAGACCGCACCAACGGAGTCGGAGGAGGAATCGCATCGTCCACAAGAACAGCATCAGGGTCTCGACTAGCACCGACGACGCGCTCAGCACCACCGAACACATGCATTTCCAGATCCAGAAAGACCCCAACTCCACATTCAGAGGCACCCTCGTCTACCGACCCCCCGGACACCAGTTCAGCGACTCCATCGTCGACTTCATCAGCACGAACGCCCTGACCTCCACCGACTACATCCTCCTCGGAGACCTAAACTTTCACCTTGAGAACAACAATGACAAAAACTCCACAACCCTGATCGATAACCCCACCAACCTCGGACTAAGACAACTTGTCACAACGCCCACCCACTCCGCCAGCCACACGCTCAACCCCGTCTTCTCCTCAAGCCCGCATGTCTCCGTCAGCCACACCACCAAACTCCTCTAGACCAACCACCTCTGCATCCACTTCACCTTCCAGAAACCCACCAAACACCACCGCACCCAACAGATCCCCGCCGCCGCTGGAGCAAAATCACTGAAGACCAACTACACGCAAACCTCGCTCTCAGCCCATCGACCGAACCCTCCAACACCGACGACGCTGCCCACAACCTCAGATGCTGGATCGAGGACTGTGCCAACACCCTCGCCCCGCTTAAGAAACCCCCCCACAGAGACACCAGCAAGAGGGCCAGCTAGTTAACCCCAGACCTCCTAGATTCCAAGCAAGCCTGCCAGAAACTAGAGAAGAAACGGCACAGTGAACAAACTGCGGACAGCCATGCAGCACACAAGGAGCCCGTCTGCAACCACCACCACCTCATCAGGGCTGCCAAGAAGCGCTCCTTCAAAGACCGCCTTGACAATAACGCACAGGACAGCAAGGAGCTCTTCAACATCGTGAAGGAACTCTCCAACCTCAGCTCCAACACCAACGACATCCCGCCGTCGCAAGCCCTGTGCGACTCCCTCGCCACCTTCTTCCACGGCAAGATAGCAGACATCCACGACAGCTTCAACACCCAGACAGCCCCAACAGACAGCAACACAACAGACCATCCGCACACCATCGACCACGTCCCCTTGCTAGCCTGGACCAGCGTGAGCGTCGATGACACCTTCAAGACCATGAGCACAATCCACTCCGGCTCACCTTCAGACCCATTCCTGTACCACGTCTTCAACAAAGCAAGCAGCTCTATCGCACCCCACCTACGCAATGTCATCAATCTCTCCCTTGGGACCGCGACCTTCCCAGAGAGCTGGAAACATGCAGAGATCAACGCCCTACTCAAAAAACCCATGGCAGACCCAAGAGATCTCAAGAACTTCCGACCCATCTCTCTGCTCCCGTTCCCGGCCAAGGTCATCGAGAAAATCAGAAAGCAAACCCGATACCTCGAAGAGAACAGAATCTTGGACCCTTCCCAGTCAGGACCCTGCTAGACAACGGGGAGACTGCAGCACTCATTCTCCTAAACCTCTCTGCCGCCTTTGACACCGTCTGCCACCGCACACTACGCGCACGCCTCCATGCCGCAGGGATCCGAGACAAGGCACTGGAATGGACCACCTCCTTCCTCTCCGGCAGAGCCTCTGAGATCACCTGCGGGATACCCCAAGGATCCTCCCTCAGCCCGACACTGTTTAACATTTACATGGGCCGCTCGCACACGTCCCTCGACAGCACAACCTCAACATAATCTCCTACACGACACTCAACTGATCCTCTCCCTCACCAAGGACCCCATCACCGCCAAAGCCAACCTCCATGAAGGAATGAAGGCCGTCGCCGATTGGATAAAGATCAGCCGTCTGAAGCTGAACTCGGACAAGACGGAGGTCCTCATCCTCGGCTCCAACCCGTCAACCTGGGACGACTCTTGGTGGCCAACAGCACTGGGGGCAGCCCCAACCCCCACTGACCATGCACGCAACCTGGGAATCAATCTCGACTCAACGCTCTCAATGACCAAGCAAGTCAACTCCGTCTCCTCCTCCTGCTTCAACACCCTCCACAGGCTCCGCAAGATCTACAGATGGATCCCGACAGATACAAGAAAGACAGTCACCCAGGCCCTTGTCAGCAGCAGGCTCGACTACGGAAACACCCTCTACACGGGAGCCCCGACCAAGCTCATCAATCGACTACAACGCATCCAAAACGCCTCGGCATGACTGATCCTCGATGTACCATGACACGGCCACATCCCCCCCCACCTGAGAAACCTGCACTGGCTCCCCGTCAACAAGAGGATATCCTTCAAGCTCCTCATCCATACACACAAGGCACTCCACAAGACCGGCCCAGCCTACCTCAACAGACGGCTCTCCTTCTACACCCCCAACTGCCAGCTACGCTCCGCCAACCTCTCACTCGCCACTGTCCCACACATCTGAAGAACAACCACCGGCGGGAGATCCTTCTCCCACCTCGCAAGCAAGACATGGAACACCCTCCCACTGAGCCTACGACAGACCCAAGACCTGCTGACCTTCAGGAGGATACTAAAGATCTGGCTGTTCGATCAGTAGCGGCTCGCACCTCCCCCTCTAGCACCTTGAGACCCTCGCAGGTATGTAGTGCGCTTAACAAATGACTGATTGATTGATTGATTGATTGATTGATTGATTCGGGCAAGAATTGGGCCGCAGGTTGTATCCCAGAGGACAGCTTCGTTGACGTGTACTGTCGGGCGATACTCTGCTTGGACGAAGGCAGGTGGGTAGCGAGATGTTGACTTCCGGTTCCCTTGCGCCGCCATGGCTCCCTGACCCTCCACTTGAATCTTCCTGAGCTGTGATAGTTAGACCAATTGGTCGAACCTCGATAGGTTCTGTTGGATGTTCAGCCGGGACTTCCTTGAACCATGAGAGGTTTCGGGACACCGCTTCATTGCCTTTCTGCGCAGTTACCATGGTTCCGTTGCTGGCAATGGCCTTCCAGGTGCCAGGTTCATAGTTTGGTCTGAACTTCCCTCCTTGTCGGCGTTCTTTAAGAAGGACAGTTGCCCCTGTTCGGAGTGTTCGTGGTCCTGCAGAGCGTTGAGTGCTTGCTCGCTTGTTTTGATGGGTTCTTTGGTTTTGTGTTTCCTTGGCTTCTAGAGGCAGTGACGTCCACCCTGGACAAGTGGGAAGGAGGTCTCTCCTTGGACCGTGTAGCATTAGTGACCAGGGGCTCCTATGCGTGGTGCAGTGCTCCTGTATTCTCTCAGAAATTCATGGAGTCGCTTTTCTGGGTTGGCCTGTTCTACCACAGCGATGCAGAACATCTTGTTTAAGGTACGCATAAACCTTTCGATATCGCGGTTGGCTTGTGGCCATTGAGGCGTAACCCGGCGGTGGTGTATTCCTCGTTGCTTTCGCAACGTAGCAAATTCTGCCCCTTAAAATGGCGGCCCGTTGTCACTGCGGATCTCATGTGGAAATCCAAACATGGTAAACACCCTTTCCAGGACAAGGCCTACGTGGCTGAATGCAGTTGATGTTATCGGCTCTACTAGGGTGTATTTTGAGAATGCAGCTATGAGCACTAGTGTGTGTTTCCCTCCGGGGAAGCTCCCGAAGTCTATACTCACTTTGGACCAATGGGGCGGAGCATGCTTCTTCGGTAATCACTGGGGTTGGCTTTTCTGGGGCGCTTGTCAGTTGGCGCGGTGGGCAACAGCGGACAAGGTCTTCGACCATTTTCTCTAGCACCGGGAACCAAACCTTTTCTCTCATTCGTACTTTCATCTTCGTTGCTCCTTGATGGCCTCCATGAGCTAGTTGAGTTGCTTGGTGCTTCAGTGTTTGAGGTATTACTAGCCTCGATCCTCTTAGCAGGACTCCGTCTTCTGTGACACTGAGTTCATTCCTTTTTCGCCATATCTTTGTGAGATTTTCTCTGTCTTCCGGGCCCAAGAGTTGGTTTGTCGTAGGTAATCTGTCCACGACCCTTCCTGGACAGCTCGGAGAGTTTGCAAATACACTGCATCCATAGCGGCTAGTTCCTTGATGTTGTCAAGAGCCATGGTTTGTGGGCACACAGCCGCTGATACCATGTGGACATGCTGTTTATTCCCTTCTGTGTCTTCTTGTATCTCCTGCGGTATAGGGTGCCTTGACAGAAAGGCAGCAGGGTGTTTGGCTCCTGGCCGGTATACCACCTCCATCTCATATGACTGTAGCTGAACTGCCCATCGCTCAATTCGGGGAGGGCGTTGAGGCGCAGTCCCTTTGAAGAGAGGAACAAGGGGCTGATGGTCGGTAACCATGGTGAAAGGCTGTCCTGTTAGGTATAGATGAAAGTGGCAACAGGCCCACTTTATGGCTAGCGCCTCCTGCTCGATCTGAGCATAGCTCGTCTCAGTGGGAGTGAGTGACTTGCTGGTGTACGCTAGGGCTGCCCATCAGCCGGGTTCATGTTCTTGAGCCAGCACTGCCCTGAGTCCTATGTGGCTAGCATCAACGAGTACCTCAGTTTTCTTGGCCGGATCGAAATACGGCGGTGTGGCTTCTTCCAGGAGGGCGTCCTTTATCCCTTGGAATGCTTCTTCCTCGTTCTGACCCCATTGCCATTTGGTGTCTGTCTGGGTGAGGGCTCTGAGCGGCTCTGCTCGGGTTGCTAGCCCTGGGATGAACCTCCTGCAGTAGGTCGCCATCCCTTGGAAATTCCTCACTTCGGTGAGTGTCGTCGGAGCGGGGGCATTCTTGATGACGTGGGTCCGCCCCCTGGGGTTTGGTGAGCGCTTGTCCATTTCATTCGCTCTGGCAGCGGACAGGTCATGGGACCTCGCCAGTATTAGGATGTCTTTGAGTGCAATCGTCAGTTGGCGTAGAATGAGGCCTCTCAGGGTCTTGTCTCGACATCCCTCCATGAGCTGCGCCCTGATTTCCTTCGGTTGATCATCTTTGGTGCATGTGCTGGCGAGTTCACATAAACGGGTGTAGAATGTATCCAATGACTCCCCTTCCCTCTGGCGGGCTTGACGCAGCTTAAACCGTTTAAAGTCTGGTTGAGTTGGGGGTTGAAATGAGTGTTCACTGCTGAGTTGTAGTGTGTGGCTGCCCTCATGTTAGGTAAGTGCTTAAAGAGTTTGAAGATTTCTTCACCAGCATAATGCAGCAGCAGAGACCTCTTTACCGCTTCGTCAGTTTCCCGGGTGGCAACGAAGTAATTATTTAGGCGTTCAATCCAAATTTTCCATCTAGGGAATGCTGTCGCCAGAACTTCTAATTCGCTGAAGGGCGGTAATACCCCCGAGGCTGCATGCTGGAAGGGGGATCAGCAGGTGCTGCGGCTTCTTCATTGTCCCCCATGACGGTCCCAGGCGGGTGGAATGGTCAGGTGATGAGCCTGCGGTGCACTTTAAGCTGGTTGATGTGATCGAGCAGTGGCATCAATGTGAAAGAGCAAATGCAGAGGCCTAAACGCATGGCCAGAGTTTGGGAAGGAAATCTACTGCTAGGCTGTGCTGGTTGTGTGGTTCCAGGCGGGGCATGGCTTACACGCATTGGTTGCACGGCAGGGTATGAAGCAGGGAAGCGTGTGGCAGCACGATGTGTCTTCACCTTGGTCTGCGAGTAGCGAGACGGCAGGGTGCACTCACCTGGTAATAGTGGCACGCACGTGTGTGCGGTGTTCTGCTGTTCGCGTAGTCGCGGCTCCAGCCGATGAGCTGTGTGCTCGGCTGCGGCGGGCAAAGCGGCTTGGAGAAGGAGCGAGGGTCAAGGTCCCCCTCGTTGTCAGAGTGACGGCGCGCCAAGAAGCAGTGGTTGGGCCCGATACGGCCTGCAGGCATAAGCACTGGTGCGATGAATTACTCAGACACTCCAATTAGTGGTGCCGGAAGTACCACCCCTGAGTGAGCACTTCCATTTATTTACCCCGCAGGCCACGCCTGGCCTGTGGATGACGTGCGGTGCTCCTTAAACAACAGGAATGCTAACCATTATTATTTTTCTGTGTATGTACTTTTAATACCTTTTTGCCATATGCACCTTAATCTGGTTCCCAGGGAGGTCGCTAGTGAAGTCACGTGCTTGACATTCACTGGATAGCACCCTAGAATGTTAATAGCAGCTGCACACTCACACTTTAACTTGCCTTTTCCCCTATGGATACCTTTGAGCAAACATCCCAAGTGGGTAACGATGATGTCAGCCGGGTAACATCTTTTAGGCATTAGCCTCTACCCTATTTGGTTCTTTCACATTATGGTTTGCTTTTTATGAATTTTATGATTGATTCCTCTTTGTAAGATTTTAATAATCCAAATACAAATAAAGATTGATTTTATTTTATTTGCATAACCGCCACTAAAGTAGGATACCTGCATCAATGTAAAATTACAATAAATAAATTCAATAAAAAACAAACAAATACATGTACTCATAGTCATGACATACACTTCAAATGTGCTCTGTGGATACTGTGAGAAGTTAGCCTGGCATATGATGTCCACTATTCTAGTGGGCACCTTGCACCAGTCTAAATGACCCTTATTAATGGTGGTTGTAAAGTCAACCTTATAGACAAGCTATCCTAGTGGTAGCATGGACCAGCAGTTATAGGCTAAGACTTCAGAGAGCATGTGAAGCAAGCTGTTTTACCAATTAAAATCCCTTGAATACCAAATGAAAGGACACCACACAAGGTATATATTAAATATATATGTATTTATTTCTAACACAACCCCTCTGCCCTCTTTATGAGGTCAGAGGTAAAAGTACATCACAAGTTACTCAATTAGCATACGATAAGTTGCACAAATACAGTTATGCCCTAGGGGCCTCACAAACCATGTACTAAGGAAGTGGTATAAGAACAACAACAGAAACAGTGAGCAGGCCTATGGCCTAGGGAATCGCTGGGGCTACACTAAACAACCAAAGGTTAGGAAGTAGGAGGCCCACAAGAGACGCTTGCAGTGTCTAAACACAGTTGCGAGTTACCATTGACTTATAATGGAGAACGTAAAAGTTACAAAGTTACTGTTTAAGGGCACTTCCGGATGGACTACGACAAAACCCCTTTAGACTAGGACATTTCGAGAGTCAAGACCCACGGGAGCACCGGAGTACTCGTGTTACCTCACCCAGGAAAGCCGGTGCATAGGTGCCTTTTGGTGTCGAGTTTGGTCGATGCTTTCAATGGAGATCTGCAAGGAAGAGCTGCAGGCGACCAGAGGAAGAGTGTCCGGGTGGTTCCAAGGGTGGATCGAAGATGTGAAGAACCTGAAAGCAGAGGGGACAGAGTCTGGGTCACTAGCCAGTGACCAGGAAGGTACCAGGAAAGAACCGGGCGATGTCGCGATGATCTCAGGTGAAGAGGTGAAGCTTGTCTCTGCAGCCACGAAGACCAGGAGCTGGATTCGAGCTGCCCCACAAAGGATCTAGTTGACTGCAGTGTCGGTATCCGAATTGGACCCAACAAACCTTGGCAAACGCAATCCACGCAGGAAGTGAAGATGAGCTTCGGGTCAGACCAGCAAAGTTTGAGGAGCCTTTCCTTTGCAGGGAAGCTGGAGCAATCCTGGAGCAACCAGAAAAGCAGATTGGTTTCATAGGATTGTCTTCACGGGGCTCACTAGCCAATGGGCTAGCAACTGAGAAGATGCGTCAAGCCAAAATGCAAGAGCGGGCCCCACACGGCACTCGTGGAGTGTGGAGGGCTGAGCTTCGGTGCAAATGGTGCTCGGGTATGGGGCTTCTTGTACCCCAATGTACAACTTCGAGTTATCTCAGAAGTTGATGCAGTTAGCAAAATTCAGGATGTCCAGGGTATCCGGTCCCACATCTCTCTTGTCTGCCACGGGTCTCAGCTTAGCTGTGGATGTGGGTCGGAGTGAGAGAAGTATGAAAGTCCAGTTTCTGTGTCGCTGAGTCTTCGGGTTCCAGCGGGAGCTTCGACATAGTAGACCGGAAAATTACTGATGGTGCCTGTTTGCACAGGGTGGTCACTCCTTGACCACAAGGGAGATGTCTTCAGTATTCTAGTCGAAAAAGAACGTCGAAGGTCCAAGAGTTCTGTATCAAAGTTTCTTTCCAGGATAATCTAAAGTCCTGGGACACAGCTCCTATACTTATACTAAGGTAAGGGGCTGGATTACTTGCCTAGGTCCCTCCTATGGGTGGACCTGGGAAGGGGGTGGTTATATCCCTTTCCCTTTGTCCAGTTTCGTGCCAGAGCAGGGCTGGAGTGTCCCAGCAACTAGTTTGAACCGGGCTATGCATGGAGCACCTTGTGTGCCCCAGGCAGTGTCTCAAAAAGTATCTGCTGATGCAGCCCTCCCTGTCCCAATACACATCTGCCTGTCTGGGGAGGTGCTGACACCTCCCTGGACAGGAAACCTATTGTCCAGACCTCCCCTGCTGGAGTTTTGTCCAGCTGCAGGAGGTCAGACTTGTGTCTGTGGCAGCAGCATCCAGTTTGTGATGCTGGGGCTCTGTTTAACTTTAACTGGGTAAAGCAGTAACATACATGTCGTTTCCCTCTAGAAGGGTGGAATGCTACCCCCACCGTCAGAATTGGCGAGGGGGTAGTATTCCAAAGTGTTTGGCACCTTACACGACATGTTTTGATAAAGCCAAACCAAAGTTAGCATTAACCGCGAGGATTATAATGCACTTATGAGTATATGGTATGGCTATATCATAGAACGACTATAAGATGATGGTTTCGAAAGCTGCAGAGGGGTTCAGCTCAAGCTAGGGGACCCTCTCACATAAAACCAACACTCTGCCTCCAGGATTGTCGAGGCCTACCATAGGAGTGACTTATAGGTGCATATGTGTCTATATATATGGGTAGATATAGGTATACTATATCTAAGTAAGGGGTGATTACACCACCTTACCCAAGCTGAGTGATCAGCCTGGGGTGTCAGTTTGGATGGCCAGCCAGGGGTGGCATAATACAAGCTGCAGCCCCTGGTAGGCCTTGGATGCACCTATGCCCTGGGTACCTATGGTACCCAGGGCATAGGTGCAGGGGCTCACAAAGGTGACCCAATACCCAATCAGGTATGTACCTAAAGTACATGGTATACATTTAGAGAGAGAACAGCTAGGCTATGGGTCTGATTAGGAGGCCCAAAGCCACACTAAAGTCGAAAAACCAGAAAATCACAGCAGAAAAGTGGGGGTGACCATAGGAAGCAGACCCTACTCTCCTACACAACACTCCCCCCCCCAACGTAGGGACATTAAACTAACCTTGACCAGTTGAGTCTTAATGTTCTAAGTGGAAATATCTAGAGAGTCCATCTGCATTGGCATGGTCAGTCCCAGGTCAATGTTTTACTGTAAAGTCCATCCCCTGTAGGGAAATGGACCACGTAAGCAGTTTGGGATTTTCACCCTTCATCTGATTTAGTCACAAGAGGGGCTTATGGTCTGTCTGAATCTTGAATTGAGGGCCAAACAAGTATGGCCTCAGCTTCTTCAGGGCCCAAACCACAGCAAAGGCCTCCTTCTCTATAGCTGAACAACGTTTCTCTCTAGGGGTCAGCCTTCTACTAAAAGTTATTGGCTGGTCTTGACCATCTTTATTCAGTTGTGAAAGAATAGCACCCACATCCAATTCAGAAGCATCTGTTTGAACAATAAATTCTTTGGAGTAGTCTGGACTTTGCAGAATAGGTGCAGTGCACATGGCCTGCTTCAGGTCCTCAAATGCCTTTTGACCGCTTACTGTCCACTGAACTTTCTTTGGCATTTTCTTTGAAGTTGAGTCATTGAGAAGTGTCACAATGGACCCATAACTTTCGACAAACTTCCTGTAGTACCCAGTCAGGCCCAAGAAAGCTCTGACCTGTGTCTGGGTGGTGGGAGCAGTCCAGTCCTTTATGGTCTGGATCTTGCTCTCCAATGGTTGAACCGGACCGCCACCTAATAGGTGACCCAGGTATACAACCCCGCTCTGCACTATCTGGCACTTGGTAGCCTTGAAAGTTAGGCCTGCCTTTTGCAAGGCCTCCAAAACATTCTTCAGGTGGATCAGGTGATCATCCCAAGTGGAGCGAAAGACAGCAATATCATCAAGATAAGCTGCACAGTACTCACCCAGACCCGAGAGGACTTGGTTCACCAACCTTTGGAATGTGTCAGGTGCATTTTTCAGACCAAATGGTATTATCACAAATTGATAATGTCCTCCTGGGGTTGAAAATGCTGTTTTGGCTTTTGCATTATCAGCTAGCCTGATCTGCCAGTAGCCAGCTGTCAAATCAAATGTACTCAAAAGCTTGGCAGAAGCCAATCTGTCAATGAGCTCATCTGCTCTTGGTATTGGGTGGACATCCGTCCTAGTGACAGCATTGAGGCCTCTGTAATCCACACAAAACCTCATCTCTCTCTTACCATCTTGGGTGTGAGGTTTAGGCACTAGGACTACAAGACTGGCCAAAGGGCTCTCTGGGGGCTCAATTACTCCCAACTCCAACATCGTTTGGACCTCTGTACTGATACAGTCCCTGACATGATCAGGTTGCCTGTAAATCTTACTTTTAACAGGCAGACTGCCCCCAGTGTCCACTTTATGAGTGCATCATTTAGTCTGACTTGGAGTCAGAGAAAACATATGTCTGTAGGACTATAGAACGTGTCTGCAGTCCTGTTGCTGTTGGTCAGTGAGGCTGCCTGCCAAGGCTACAACATCAACTGAACCATCATCAGGGTTCTGAGAAAACAGGTCTGGGAGAGGGTCACTCTCCTCCTCCTGCCCCTCTACTGTAGCCATGAGCAAGGCCATGTCTGCCCTGTAAACATATGGTTTCAATCTGTTGACATGAAGCACCCTGTGGGGGCTCCTGGGAGTTCCAAGATCAACCAAATAGGCTACCTCTCCCTTCTGCTCAACAGTAGTGTTGGGTCCAGACCATTTGTCTTGGAGAGCTGCTGGGGCCACTGGCTCCAACACCCACACTTTCTGCCCCGGCCGGTAAACTGTCAGCACAGCCTTTTGGTCATGCCAGGCTTTTTGGAGTTCCTGGCTAGCCTCAAGGTTTTTGGATGCCTTTTTCATATACTCTACTACCATCCTGGAGCGGAGACCAAGTACATATTCCACAATGTCTTGCTTTGGAGATTTGAGAGGTAACTCTCATCCTTCCTTCACCAGACAAAGGGGTCCTCTTACAGGGTGCCGAAACAGAAGTTCAAAAGGGGTGTAGCCAACCCCCTTCTGTGGGACCTCTCTATAAGCAAACAAAAGGCAGGGCAGTAGGATGTCCCATTTCCGCCTAATCTTTTCAGGTAGACCCTTAATCATGCCCTTTAAGGTCTTGTTGTTGAATCTCTCAACTAGACCATTGCAATGTGGATGGTAGGGCGTGGTGAAATTGTAGTTTACTCCACACTCTTTCCACATAGCAGTCAAATATCCAGACATAAAGTTTGCACCTCTGTCTGAGACAACCTCCTTTGGATAATCCACCCTTGAGAAAACTCCCAGGAGGGCTCTTGCCACAACAGGTGCTGTTGTGGCCCTTAGGGGACTAGGTTCTGGGTATCTGGTGGTATGATCCACTACCACCAGAATAAACCTGTGCCCAGAGGCTTTTTGGGGATCCATTGGTCCAACAATGTCAATCCCTACTCTTTCAAAGGGAACCCCCACCACAGGTAGTGGTATTAGGGGGGCCATTGTGGTGCCATCTGATCTGCCACTGGCTTGGCAGGTGACACAGGAGCGACAAAACTCCTTGGTGTCTTCTGACATGTGAGGCCAGTGAAAGTCTTGTTCTGGCCAAGAAGGTGTCCTGCAAGGGGAATATCATGGGCTAATATAAGAAGGAAGCCCCTGAATCCCAAAGGTATGACCAACCTCCTGGAAGCACCAGGCTTGGGGTCTCTAGCCTCTGAATACAGGAGCCCTTCATCCCAATACACTCTATGGGTTCCATTAGCATTCCCAGCAGCCTCAGCAGCAGCTTGTTGTCTGAGGGGTTCAAGAGAAGGGCAGTCCAACTGCGCCTGCCTCAGATCTGCCCTTGAAGGTCCCCCTGTCCCAAGAAACTCAACCTGATCAGGCTGAAGCTCTTGTAGGACAGTTCCTTCTTGGGTCTCACAATCAGCTTCCTTGGAAGGCTGATCCTCATTCTGAGGCAAGGGGGAAGGCACTGCCTTAACCCTACTGATTATCCTCCTGGTAGGCAACTGGTCCATTATTTCAGGATCCAGGGCCTGTTCAGTGTTGCAATTTTTGAGCTGTGACCCGGTCACAGCAAGGACATGTGCTGATATACCTAACATCTCTGCATGAGTCATATACTCCAATTCAGACCAGACTGAAGAATCTAGGTCATTGCCAAGAAAACATTCTACAGGGAGGTCTGAACTAACAACAACTCTTTTGAGGCCAGTTACCCCTCCCCAGGAGAAATTAACAATTGCCATACTATGGGTGGTAGTGACATTGCTTGCATTGGTCACAAGGTAATTGTCACCTAGTATTATCTGTCCAGGGTCCACAAAGCTGGGTGTCACCATTGTGACACTAGCACATGTGTCCCTGTAGGCCTGAGCCACTTTGTTATTAATTAAAGGAGTCTGTCTGTAATTGCCCAAGTTACTGGGGCTCACAGTAGAGGACATAGCCATGTCCACATCACTGACAAGAACAGCTTGAGTTGGTATTCTGACTAGGCCAGAATCCACCTGAGGTCCCAGGGTTAACCCTACTAAAACCTTTGGTTGGGAACCACCACTATTAACTGCACTAGGGGGAACAGTTGCCTTAGGGGCAAGGGTGGCTGGAGCTGCCTCCTTTTTGGTGCAATCACTGGTCCAGTGAGTATTAACCTTACAAAAGTTGCACCATGGTTTCTTTGGACCTTCTTTCTTTTTGGATTTCTTAGAACCCCTCTCATTAGAAGCTTTTTGGGGACCTGGTGAAGACTTCTGGTCTTTTGCTTTCTCCCCACCCTTTTGTTCTTGCTTCTTCTGATCACCACCTTGGTTCTGTACCTTCTGCTTCACATTGGTTCTGACCCATTTGTCTTCCTTCTTTCCCAATTCTTGGGGAGAGGTCAGATCAGAGTCAATCAGGTGTTGATGCAAAATTTAAGAATCTGTTCTCTCATAATCAAATTATACAATCCTGTATAGTCATTGACCTTACTTCCCAGTAACCAGCCTTCCAGAACCTTAGTAGCTCAATCTACAAAGTCAGTCCAGTCCTGTGTCTGTATATTTTGGGTATCTCTGAACAGCAACCTATACTGCTCAGTGGTTAAGCCAAACCCATCTATCAGATCACTCTTCATGACAAAGTAGTTGTCAGCATCCTGTTCATCAACTGTCAGGAGCTTGTCTCTCCCTTTATCTGAAAAGGAGAGCCATAAGATTGCTGCCCACTGACTCTGGGGTACCGGCTGTACTCTGCAGGCCCTCTCCAAAGCAGTTATCCATTTGTGGATGTCATCCCCACTCTTGTAGGGAGGGACAATCTTACTTAGGTTTTTATGGTCATAAGACCTTTCCCCATCTCTAGGTACTGTGCTGCCACCAGTGGGCCCTAGCCCACACAATTTTCTCTCTTGCTCTCAAGAGCCAGGGTCTGTTTTGCAAGGGCAACTTCTTGCCTCTTGATTCTAAGCTTGGATTCCCTCATCCTAGCCTTATGCTCTCCTCTCTGGGGTGAAGACATTCTTGCCAGAGCTGAGGCATGGGACCCTACTGAGTCATCAGAGAGGTTGGACTCACTGGAGAGTGACCTTCCTCTTCTGTGCTCAGGGTTAGGCCTACTTGGGGGTCTGGATTTGATTCTTCCTCCTCCAGTCCCAAATAGTCCTAGGTTAACCTGGTTCAGTTCCATGACTTCTACCTGGTTAGAATCCACATCATCACCTGAATCCCCTTTGTTTTCACCAGTGGGATCTTCTGTTGAGGGATGGCCCCCCTCTGTACTACCTCTTTGATCTGGGGTAGGTGCCTTTTCTACATCATACTCCACTAAAATATCTACCAGGTGGTTAAAGGTTGGACTCTGTCTTTGTCTCAGCCTTCTGGCTGTACACAGGCTTCTCAGCTCATGAAAAGTGAATGTGTCATTTAGAAGGGGTTCCTGGGAGGGTCCACTTTTTGCAGAGGCACACTAGACCCTGCTTCCAAGGACATTTTCTAGTGAGGTGTGGTGTGTGCACATACCTATACTAAATGTTTTCTACTGGAACCTCTCTAGGAGCTGTAGTCAGGGTGTGCTAAGCCCTTATCACCTACAACTGCTAAGTTCAGTAGAACTTAAAGTATTATAAGAACTTGATTTATATGTACCCACAGGTACCTTAATGTGATCTTTCAAATGATATCTTAAGATTATATGGTAAAACAACAGCAAGCTCTTATCCCATCCGCTGCACACCAATGTGAGAAGTTAGCCTTGCATATGATGTCCACTATTCTAGTGGGCACCTTGCACCAGTCTAAACAACCCTTATTGATGGTGGTTGTAAAGTCAACCTTATAGACAAACTATCCTAGTGGTAGCATGGACCAGCAGTCATAGGCTAAGACTTCAGAGAGCATGTGAAGCAAGCTGTTTTACCAATTATAATCCCTTGAATACCAACTGAAAGGACACCACACAAGGTGTATATCAAATATATATGTATTTATTTCTAACACAACCCCTCTGAACTCTTGCGGTCAGAGGTAAAAGTACATCACAAGTTACTCAATTAGTATACGATAAGTTGCACAAATACAGTTACAGTTATGACCTAGGGGCCTCACAAACCATATACTAAGTAAGTGGTATAAAAGCCACGACAGAAACAGTGATTAGGCCTAGGGAATCGCTGTGGCTACACTAAACAACCAAAGGTTAGGAAGTAGGAGGCCCACGGGAGACGCGTGCAGTGTCTAAACACAGTCGCGAGTTACCATTGACTTATAATCGAGAACGTAAAAGTTACAAAGTTACTGTTTAAGGGCACTTCCGGAGGGAGTACGACAAAACCCCTTTAGACTAGGACACTTCGAGAGTCAAGACCCACAGGAGCACCGTAGTACTCGTGTTACCTCACCCAGGGAAGCCGGGTGCATAGGTGCCTTTTGGTGTCGGGTTTCATCGATGCTTTCAATGGAGATCTGCAAAGAAGTGCTGCAGGCGACCAGAGGAAGAGTGTCCAGGTGGTTCCAAGGGTGGATCGAAGATGTGAAGAACCTGAAAGCAGAGGGGATAGAGTCTGGATCACTATCCAGTGACCAGGAAGGTACCAGGAAGGAACCAGGTGATGTCGTGATGATCTCAGGTAAAGAGGTGAAGCTTGTCTCTACAGCCACGAGGACCAGGAGGTGTCGACGACAACCAGGAGCTGGATTCATGCTGTCCCACAAAGGATCTAGTTGACTGCGGTGTCGGTATCTGGATTGGACCCAACAAGCCTTGGCAAACGCAATCCATGCAGGAAGTGAAGATGGGCTTCGGGTCAGACCAGCAAAGTTTGAGGAGCTTCCCATTTGCAGAGAAGCTGGAGCAAGCCTGGAGCAACCAGGATGCAGTTTGGTTTCAAAGGATTGTCTTCAGAGGCTCACTGTAGCCAGAGGCTCACTAGCCAACTGGCTACAACTGGGAATACACATCAAGCCAAAATGCAAGAGCGGTCCCCACACGGCACTAGTGGAGTGTGGAGGGCTGAGCTTCAGGGCAAATGGTGCTCAGGTCTGGGGATTCTCGTACCCCAATGCACAACTTTGAGTTACCTCAGGAGTTGAGGCAGTTATCAAAATGCAGGATGTCCAGGGTATCCGGTCCTACATCTCTCGTGTCAGCCACGGGTCTCATCGTTGCTGTAGTTGTGGGTCGGTGTCAGAGAAGTCTGGAAGTCCAGTAGCTGTGTCGCTGAGTCTTTGGGTTCCAGCAGGAGCATCGACAAAGTAGACTGGCAAATTACCGATGGTGCCTGTTTGCACAGGGTGGTCACTCCTTGACCACAAGGGAGATGTCTTCAGTCTTTTAGTCGAAATAGAACGTCGAAGGTCCAAGAGTTCTGTATCAAAGTTTCTTTCCAGGATAATCTAAAGTCCTGGGGACACAGCTCCTATACTTATACTAAGCTAAGGGGCTGAATTACCTGCGTAGGTCTCTCCTATGGGTGGACCTGGGAAGGGGGTGGTTACACCCCTTTCCCTTTGTCCAGTTTTCTCGCCAGAGTGGGGCTGGAGGGCCCCAGCAACTGGTTTGAACCGTGCTATGCATGGAGCACCTGTGTGCCCCAGGCCGTGTCTCAATAAGCATCTGCTGATGCAGCCCTCCCTGTCCCAATACACATCTGCCTGTCTGAGGAGGTGTTGACACCTCCCTGGACAGGAAACCTATTGTCCAGGCCTCCCCTGCCGGAGTATCGTCCAGCAGCAGGAGGTCAGACTTGTGTCTGTGGCAGCAGCATCCATTTTGTGATGCTGGGGCTCTGTTTAACTTTAACCGGGTAAAGCAGTAACATACATGTCTTTAACACTATAGAAGGGTGGAATGCCACCCCCACTGCCAGAATTGGCGGGGTAGTATTCCAAAGTGTTTGACACCTTACACGACATGGTTTGATAAAGCCAAACCAAAGTTAGCATTAACCGCAAGGATTATAGTGCACTTAAGAGTATATGGTATGGCTATATCATAGAACAGCTGTAAGGAGATGGTTCTGAAAGCTGCAATGGGGCTCAGCTCATGCTAGGGCACCCTCTCACATAAAACCAAGCACTCTGTCGAGGCCTACCATAGGAGTGACTTATAGGTGCATATGTGTCTATATATACGGGTAGATATAGGTATACTATATCTAAGTAAGGGGTGATTACACCACCTTACCCAAGCTGAGTGATCAGCCTGTGGTGTCAGTTTGGATGGCCAGACAGGGGTGGCATAATACATGCTGCAACTTTTTGCATGCTCCCCTCGTGTTGGGAGCAGCCTAAACCAAGTTGTATCATCTGTAATTTGATTTTATTTACCTTTGCACTATCATGACTTGCTGCTATTGACCTGCTGTTTCTATTTTAACATTTGTAATTATTTATTAACGGCTGGTTGGCCTACAAGTTCAACACGGTAAATCACTGTATAACAACCTCCGTATCTTTTTTCTTCTTTTTTAAAAAAATTTCATTTTTAATCGTCACTTGGATTGTTTAATAGGGAACTGCACAATGCAATGTGGGAACTTTTATCCACTTAAAGTTGATCATTGATGTTATTTTTGCTCTTACAATGTGTATTGCTGTTGGCACTTCTTTTAAGGATGTTATTTTATATCCAAATAAAGATTATTATTATTATTATTATTACATGCTGCAGCTCCTGGTAGGCCTTGGATGCACCTATGCCCTGGGTACCTATGGTACACTATACAGGGGCTCACAAAGGTGACCCAATACCCAATCAGGTATGTACCTGAGGTACATGGTATCAATGTAGAGAGAGAACAGCTGGGCTGTTGGTCTGATTAGCAGGCCCACAGCCACACTAAAGTCGAAAAACCAGAAAATCACAGCAGAAAGTGGGGGTGACCATAGGAAGCAGACCCTACTCTCCTACAGATACATAGAGTAAAAAGCAGGAAGCAACAGGTGGGGTCCCGCAGTTATGAATGCACATTGGTCACTTCTTGTGGGGGGGCATATCGGTAAAGGAATGTGTGTTTCTTTTCTTTACTTCTGTGGATTAATACTGTGCAGGAGCAACAAAGTTATTCACTAGGGGCAAGATGCATGAAAAAAGCAATTTGTGATTCTCAAATAGCGATTTTTACAGAATCGCTATTTGCTAATCACAAAATGCTAAGTATGTAGGAATCGCAAAATATTTTTCAATTCCTTAATATTACCTAATAATAAACAGCTATTAGGTAATATTACTCCATTTGTTCCTATGGGCCAAAAGGCCCATAGGTGCAAATGATTTTGCATTAGCTAATTTGCGATTACCTAATTGCTTTTGGCAAATTAGCGAATGCAAAGCCAGGGTTCCCATTGGCCTAAGGCCCCCCTGAAGCACCCAAAAAAATAAAATATGCTCATGTAAAGTGCACACGTGCCCTAGGGAAATGTGTGCGTTACATGGCACATTGAAAATGCTTCTGTGCATTTTTCAAAATTTGCAAAAGTACACCATGAACTTGAAGTTGATGGTAACAGCGTTTCTCTAAATGCACATTTTGCATTTAGAAAAGGCTTCTTGCATGTGCATTAGAGATTTGCAAATTGCGATTCTGTCTTTGTATTCGCAATTTAGTTAATTGCTAAAAATTGCGATTACCTAAATTGCGAATCCAAAATCCATTCATTCATAGGAAAAAGCCATTTTGCATTCCCAAACAGCCGAATTTTGCCATTCGCACCGTTTGCGAATGCTAAATGCTTTTATAGATCCTGCCCTAGGTCAGAACCTGTTGCGTGGTAGTCGGACGAGGAGCGTAAGTTATTGTAGCAAACTGACTCTTTAAACTCATTTCACTTGCCCAAGAAGCAAGAGGCCCTTCTAGAGGTGAGCAGACTTGAGGAAGCAATTGAACTCATACAATTCCACTTTCATGAATATTTGTTCATATTCATCTATACATATTCTATATTCAAGCGATTCTACTTCCGCACGTCCTTACAGTCTCATGTCCTTCAACCCTTAACTACAGAAAGACCCCCCTTTCTACTAGCTTTTCCCATCTGCCCTTTCTTCATCACAGGCCCTTGTTCTTGTGGTTAATAGGCACAAAACAACATCCATCCCACTTTCTTTATCACCCCAGTCCACATACACCATGCCTGCCTCCAGAGTCCCCCACTTTCCTATGTCCCATCTCCTTAAACCTCTTGGCCGAAGCTCCTTCTACATATCCTACCCCCAAACCTCTCACTCACCGCCTCAAAAATACTCAAACACAAGCCGATCAATCAAATCAAACAATATCATGAAACACTCATTACAGATCTCTATCACAACCCCTCCAAAGGACAGATAAAATCTGACCTCATCTTCTACACCACTTAACCCCTGAAACGGAATTCTACCTTCACCAACTACCTACGCATAAGCAAAACTTCGACCATCCTTCACGGCCATATAATGATGCTATCTCACTCCCCCATGTTCAAAGACAAAGCCATCCTCACTATCTACAAAAACGGTATTGTACTTATCCAAGCCACTACGCCAACCTATGCTCTTTTGAATCTATATCCCCCACTCTCTGCAAGGCTCTCTCACCCACACGCAACCCCTCCCTAAACAAGACCTCCCATAGAGATGCCATCCAGAAAAAGGCTATCCACCTCAGCCTCCCCCAAGCCTCTGCCCCTACCCTTATCATGACCACAACTTCCACACACACCCCTCCAACACGAAGCTGGACACAAATCTTCCCCCCACCCAGATTAGGAACCCTCACCCCCAGAACACCAACCACACGACGAGAACCATCACTATCATCACAGACCGAATGCCCACATCAATCCTCCCTCTCAACCCATCTCCTCTCCCTCTACCCCACCCCCTAACCGCACACCCCTTCATTCATCCACCCACACCATTAGGGAAACAGCACCTACTCTGAATAGGCACAATACCCCCTTCCAAACTACAGACTGACCCATTGCCACACCCTCTTACTTAAAGCACCCTCAGAAACCACCCCGAACAGATAAACTACCAACACTCAACCTCCTCTTTCACTCGCTAACCTGTTCCCCGCATACTCTGAACACTTCACACCCAACAAGTTGCAGCCACTAACCTCCCCCCTAGCCAAATCCCCACACCAGACCTAAAGAAAAAACTCAATCTCATGGAAACTCAGCTCAATAAAGTGATACAAGGTATCAACAAAATCCTATTGACCCTAAAAACCATCCCAACCATGCCCACTGCTCACCCCTCTACCCCTCGGACAACACCAGCCCTCCACCCTAACCCCCAAAAACTCAGCCTGACAGCTGACTCACCACTCCTTCAAAAAAACATGCCCACAGATTGATTCGAACTTCTCCTAAGATGTCACCTAGCGAAGCAATAGAGCTGGCAAAAACATACAAATTGATACCAACCGGAAACAGAGAACCCACCTCCAAGATCCAGGTGATCACTGGTATGGGGAGAAACCCTGTCCCACCCAGGTCAATGGCCAGACCACCAGCACACCTCTCGGATATCCACAGGGCACTCTCCTCTCTTAAACACAACGGCTACTAGAACAATACCAACTATCTACTTATAAACTGTAGATCTGCCTCCAAACATGCTACAGAACTGGCGGAAACAATCCTTAACTATGACATTGACATTGAATTCATCACAGAGACATGGCTAAATGAATCATCCTACCCGATCCTCTACTTACTAGTTTCTCTTGGATTCTCAGTCATCAAAAAAGACAGAATAAACCAAATAGGCACAAAAATACCATCACAATGGTGGCATCTGTATCCTCCTCTTACAGCACCTTTGAATATCTCAACACTTCTATACGGATGAAAAACAATAAGTCAACAAACTGCCACCTTATATATCACCCCCCAGACAACACTAGCCCCATCCTCAAACACCTATCAGACCTGGTAACTCACTGCTCATTCTCATGTGCCAAGAACATAATCCTAAGCTATTTCAACCTCGACTGAAATGATGAATCAAACACCCAAAACAAATCCTTAAAAGAACTCCTAATCAAGCACAACCTCAACCAACACTACAAAGAACAAACCCACAAAAGAAGTGCAACCCTTGATGCCATCATAGCTCAAGTGAAGACGATAACCATCAACAACATCCTCCCAGTTGATTGGTCTGACCACCGCATCATTCTATTCCACCTACACCTGGAAGAATCATTCTCCATCCATACAAAGAAAACCCTTCAATGGTCCAGAAACCTAGGCCAAGCTCCCCTAGCTGAGCTGGAAAAATAATGATCTCTAGCCTTCCACCTAAATTAGGCAACCTCTCAACGATCAAACTCACAACCCACTTTAACTCTACGATGACAGCCATCCTAGACTAAGGAGCACCTCTGAAACTAAAAAATATTAGAGACACCCCTTCAAGATCCTGGTTCACCAAGGATCTCAACTCAGAAAGACGTCCACTCAGAGCCGCAGAAAGACTCCGGCGAGTCAACCCTTCCGCAACTCACCTCCACTGACTCAGAGCAGAATGCAGAACATACAAAAACCATATCACCAAAGAAAAAGCAGCCTTTCCCTGCAGTGCCCTTGACAATGCGATAAATTGTCCAAAAATCCTTTTCAACATCATAAAAAAACAGAATTCGAAACCTTCCACTCAGGGCTCCAAAGAACGATGCAATAAATTCACCAAATTCTTAGATGAAAGGATCACGTTGATCCGGTCCTCCCTCGATAGCCACATACAAATTCCTGACTCCGAAACAGGAATCCCCCTCCCTTAGGCAATTGAGGGAATTCAAACCTCAGGATCACCATCTACCCTTAATTGCTGGAAATCATTCAAGCCACTCCAAATTTATTGCAAACTCAAAACCCTCCTCCCACTTGGCAGACCACTCCCGGCCTCCATGGCAAAAAACCTCAGTCACGCCATTTCACCCCTCTGGACGATGATAATAAACAGCTTGTTAAACACGGGGGTCATGCCAGACTGCCTAAAACTTGGCCAAGTCTCTCCACTACTAAAAAAACAAGCTTAGTCCGAGGGGACCTTAACAACTTCAGGCCAATCTCAAACCTGCCCTTCCTGTCCAAAATCGTCCCAAAATATGTCCTACTCCAACTCAACCAGCACATCAACACAAACAATCTCTTGGACTCTCACCAATCGGGCTTTTAGAAAGGGCTGCAACACAGAGACAGCCCCGCTAACTATACCAGACGACATCCACAAATGTATGGATGCCGGTCGCTGCTGCCTGCTCATCCTCCTAGACCTATCCGTGGCCTTCGACTCGGTGGACCATAAACTTCTTCTCAACACACTAAAGCAATGGATCAGAGCAGATGGCATGGTGCTGAAATGGTTCACCTCTTTCTTCAAAAACCGCTTGCAACACATCAAAATAAATAACGCAATCTCCGATACCTCCACTATAACCAGAGGTGTCCCTCAGGGCTCAGTCCTCTCACCCACTCTCTTCAATATCTACATGGAACCCCTCACTACCATAATCAATCAACCCAACATCACCTACCACCTATAAGCAGATGACTTCCAACTCTACCTGGAAATCTCCTCCCCAGAAGACATTCGCTGTGTCAACGATACCCTAAAAAAAATTCAAAACTGGCTATCACACAACCACCTAAAACTTAATCAAGATAAGACAGAAATCCTTCTCATCTCTAACGAGAGTCAAACGCACCAGGTCCAGGAATGGATTAAGCGGATGTATGACGTTACAACGCATGCTTTTACCACACATGCTTTTACAACGCAGTTTTTACAACGCATACCATTACAACGCATAGCGCTTTGGGGTGCTGGATAGTGAATAGTTTAATTTACTATTCCAACTCCAGTCCCCGTGGACACTAGGGAAGGTGTTGGATAGTAAATTAAATCTATTCCCTATCCTAGAGCACCCCCCACGCAATGCGTTGTAATGGTTTTCGTTGTAAAACCTGCATTGTAATAGCACTGCGTGGTAAAAGTTGCATTGTAAAGGATGTTTCCCGATTAAGCTGATGGACTCCCTAAACCTCGATCGTACCCTGACCGACCCCGCCAAGTCGCTGGGCATCTCACTGGACCCAAACCTGAACATGAACGTGCACATAAAGCCTACCGTTAGGATTGCCCACTACAAAATAAAACTACTCCACATGTAGTTCTCCGACGGTGGACTGAGGAGGGAGAGACTCTTGGGGTTAGAGGAGGAAGATGACGAGATTGTAGCATATATCCTGGGGGCAATCAGGAATAGATATGGACTGGTGAAGTTTCCTGACCCAGAGACAAAAAGTGACCCGCCTACTGACTGTTCCCCTGGGCTCCTACTGGATCATCAATTAAAATGGTAAAGCTGTATCTAGGAACATTTTTGATTAATACGTCAATGTAATGTCTTTATTGCCGCATATTGTTTCTGTTTCTAATAAAAATTGTTAATAAAAAAAAATAACTCCGACACAAAATCAAGCCCTTCCTCCCGCCTAATGATCTCAAGACCACAACGCAAGCCCTTGTTCTATCCAGACTAGACTACGGAAACGCCACCCTGGCAGGTTGAGCAAAATCCCTCCTTGCCCCCATGACAACAACTCTAAACGCAGCAGCAAGGATGGTCACTGGAGCAAATAGAAACAATCATATCTTACCCTCCCTGAAAAACCTCAAATGGCTCCCCATTGAAGCACGCTGCCAGTTCAAAACTGCCTTTCTCACCCAAAAGTCCTTCACACTGGCAAACCAGTCTACCTTGCAGCCAAGCTCACCAAGACAGGCCAGGCAAGAAACCTGAGGAGCGCCATCAACCTACTTCCCATTCCCCCAAAGAGACACAAACAAAAAGCCCTGGTGTGCTCCTTTTTGGGAAACAACCTCAAAATCTGGAACTGCCTACCAGCAGATCTCAGAACCAACCCCTCCTTGGTGACCTTAAAAAATAACTAACCTTCGGACCAATACACTGTAGTACCTTCCCTAAGACTCTCCTTTTTGCCCTATCTGTCTGCTCGCTCTTCTTTACGTGTACATGGTGTAAAGCGCTCTGATATCCTCGGGACTTGTCAGTGCTATATAACACTCTCTAAATAAATAAATGAAATAAAATAAACTGTCAGTCTGGCCATTGTTCCCAGGAATCATATCTGAAGCACTGTTATTTCCTAAATCAATAAAATAATGTGTCTAATCAAATCATGTACGCAGAAAAGGTTTTTCTGATCAGTGTCAGGTAAACAGTGACAATATTTGTTCTTTGAAATTTATATTTCAATAAAGCCAATCTCAATTAGCACTTGAGATTGTTTGGTATGTGACATGTTTACTAACTTTTGAACTAGCTGTTGCTAAGATGTCCTCTAAAGGTTGCACACATTCAGATTTTTTTTGATGTTTTGGGTGCATTTTGCACTGTGCACAGAATGAGAAGAATAAACCATATAATCACGTTGTCGTTCTTTGTATGTCAGTACATGGCTCTTTGTATGCCATGCAATGGTAGGCTTTTAATTCTTTTATGGCCCAGCGTGAGTTCAGAGTGGCAACAGATAAACACTAATGCACATAATGTATTATTTATGCTTTCATATGCCCCTGCTTTCCTTCTCCAACTGCTCTTTAAAAAATCCCTATTCAAGTGAACAAACATGCAGCAAAAATGAATAGTAACCTTCCTTGACGAGGCCTTTACCTGCACTTGAAAAGAAATGGCCTACTGACATTTCAGGCAGAAGAAAATGTTCCTTTACTTTTTGCCCTGTTCATGTTTACAAGAAATACATAATGGCTCTCATTATGAATTCAGGGCTGAATTCCGATCCCTGTACCAACACGTGTTTAGCATATGTTATAGCACATCATTAGAATGATTCCTGTCTATATTTGCAGAAGTAATGAAAGCTTTGGGGAAAAAAGCACTCATGTAAGACTATGCATTTTCTAAAAGCTATTCACCCTGTTAGAAGCCATTGCATTGTTTGGCATTCCGAATTCCACTTTTCAATGCTGTGAAGGAAGCAAAGTTTGGTGTTTGCCAAGTCAGAATCATGTTATTTGGAAGATGTTAAATTACTCTCCAGGGTCCAGTATCCAGTCTGGCAAGTCCCTCAAATGGTGTGGCTGTGAGAACTATGCATTTTGTACTTCACTATATCTCGAGATCCAATCACATTACTGAACATTAAATAGCACAAGAATACCGTTACAAACACACATAACATATTATACTTATCATTCAATAATGAACCTTTACCCTGGTCAGGGCCACTGGACGTATGCGATTCTGTAGCTGCAGTACTTCCAGCATAATAATGATGTGCTCAATCAGTTAAACAGCATTTGTAAAGCGCAACACTGTCACCCCTAAGGTTACCCGGGCACTGTGCCTCCGTCGAAGAGCCAACTCTTGAGTATCTTTCTGAAGTCTTACCCAGATATTCCGGACTGCTTTTAACTAGTGCCATGCCCGTGGTAGCAGTTTTTCTAAAAGTGATAGCTGGATTGGAGGGCAAAATCTTGTCAATTACCGGGTCATCCTCAACAATGGGCCAATTACTCTGACTATTGACCTCAATTGCTTTTCCTGTTTAGAGAATGTGAGAATGAGCCTAGTAGGTTCAAGAGCCTCATCGTTCCCACTTGCCAAACCTTTAGTTTTGGTGTTATATTGCAGAAGGTCACCTCTCGCTCTTTCCTTGGATTTGGCTATCGCTGCATCAACTATCTCTGTTTTATACCATCTAGCCAAGAAACGAGCACAGCATTCAGCGTTTGGTGTTTGCATCTTCCTTGTTGCTGCATATACGTCTGATGTGCAACATTTCCCCATAAGGGATGCTATTAAGAAGATAGGGTGTGTGCACGCTTGACGCATGCAGCACCATGTTACCTGCTGTAGGATTTCTAAACAGGGATGTGGACGAGCAGTTATTATCAACTTTGACCTGCACATCTAAAAATGTCACTTCCTCTTTGCTTATTGTTGAGGTGAATTTAAGATTCACATCATTAATATTGATTTGTTGTATAAAATCAGAAGCACTTTGTTCATTACCACACCATATTATAAACAGATTGTCTATGAATCTGAGCCATGAGATGACCTTGGATGTATAGAACTGTTCAAATTTCGTCACGGGGACCAGCTCCTCCCACCAGCCCATGAATAAACAGGCATAACTAGGAGAGAAGCTAGCCCCCATTGCTACCCCTTGGATCTGTTGATACATTTGGTTATTAAACATAAATAGGTTGTTTTCTAAACAAAAAAGCTACATATTAAGTAGTATTTTGTTGTGCTCAATGTATCTCATTGGTCTATTGGCTAGGAAATAATCTACAGCCCTGATGCCATCCCTGTTCCTAATACAAGTATATATTGATGAAACGTCCAGGGCTATTAACAAATACTCCGATTCCACTGCATGTCCTTGATCTTTCTTAGAAAATCACATGTATCCTGTACATAGGACCTTAAGTTCTTAACGTGTTCTTGCAAGAAGAAATCAATATATCTGGACATGTTTCTAAAGGCCCATCACATGCCGCAATGATGGGTCCGCCCGGTGGTCTATGTATATTTTTATGCACTTTGGGAATAAAGTAAATAACGGGAACAGTTGGGTGTTCTTTCTTCAAATATTTATATTCCACCCAGCTAAGTAGACCCATACTCTTCCATGCAAGTAGTTGTGAAAAGAAAGATCCTGTGTACTTCTAAATTTCTGTGGGTAGATTTTTCTATAACATTCTTGGTCGTTAAGCTGGCTGTATGCTTCTTGCAGATGTTCCTCCAAGGGCCATAAGACAATATTGCCGCCCTGCTCAGCATTTCTAATTACCACTTTGTTTTCTTTTCTTAATTTGTCTATAAGTTGATGGTATTTCGTTTCATGATTCGTAATTTTCATTTTGGATCTGTTTAGAGTAATTATCAATGTCTTAACCTGTACAACAATCTGTTTATTAAATACATCAAGTGCATCCCGAGGCATAACTGGTATAAACTTTGATTTGACTTTGAAGGGAGTAGTTGATTTGGCACAAATTGCCGGTAAGACATGCTCTATCTCATTGTGATCACTTTGAGACATTGGAGCTCCTCTAGTGCTTGTCATTGCATCAATCCCTGATTCTAGGTCTTGTAAATCTCATAATAGACCAAAATCTGACACAGTTCGACCAGATGTATCAGTGGTATTAATTGACTGTCCGGTACTTTCGGTTGAACTGGAAGTAATCCTTTGTTGATGGTATTTTTTGAGCTTTAGCTTTCTAATGAACTTATAAATGTCAGACCTGGTTTGTGTATAGTCCAAATTTGACTCTGGGCAATAGGATAATCCCAATGACAAAAGCTGTTGCTCTGCTATGGTTAGATTGATGTTGGCCAAATCTATGATCATTTTTGCATTTTCTGGACTTTCGGAGTTGGGGAATTAGGTAACGTGCTGTCTAGTTGCGGTTCCCCCGCCCTCAGCCTCGTTTCTTGATCTCTCCTGCTTCAGCAGGCTTGCCTTCTCTCCCTTCTCCTCTGGGTGGCCCTGTTTTGGCAAGTCCCTTGTTGCGAGGTCGAAATGTTTCCCTTCGGCTCCTTTTTAATATGTCCAATTCTTCCCCCAACGTTAGCCTTATAGTACTCTGGTCCAGTCTTCTTCCCATGGTCTCTGTCTCTGACTTGCTATTTATCGCTGAGCTTAAGTCTGACACTGATGTAGATTCTATCTGTTGTTGACCATTATCCATTTGATTTGGGACCCGCAGGCGTTTGTTGGCCGTTGCTGTTCTTAAAAGATCATATCTTTGTGCAAAAGTAAAGATTTGCTCATTGGCATAATCATCTCTGTTCCGTTTGAACTTGTACGTTTTCCTAGTCTTCATTTTCTCTTCTTCCTTATGAAGTCAAACTGTCATTTGCTCATGTAGTTTCTGTCTTCTTTGGGGGTCCCCTAGCTGTTTAATTTCATTATCTAGAGCGTCAATTTTGGCTTGTATGTCAGCCCTGTCAATCTCTGCATATTTGACTAGTATTTGTACTAGCCTGCGGGATGATTCGAGATTCCATTCAGCCCACTCAGCCATCATGAGTGGGTTGGACACTTCGTAACTGAGGGCGATCATAATCCTGAGGCCCCTAGGGATTCTCCCTACATCTAGGTACCTCTGGAGTGACCGCTCCTCCCACCATTTTGATTGTTCTTGGCATATCAACTTTTCAAGTATGCGATAATTATCTTTCAGTCCTTTGGCTTTGCCACTAATTTCCTCATTTGCACCACCAATTGCACCTTGCAATTCCGATGGAGATTCAGAGAACATTTCCTCTGCCGCAGATTCGCAGTTTCTTAGCGTGTCGGCAGTTTCAATGGTGTCATTAACTGCTATTGCAACTTCCATTGCGATGAATGAATATTAAGATACCGCCGGGGTCTGTTTGACATTAGATATGAATGTATTTGCATTGTATATGTGAATTCAAGATCGCTAGGCATTTGCCATTAATTGGCTTGTTAAGTACATGACTTCTGTACATATTTTCCTGTTCTTTGATATTAGAGGACAGCTCTACAAATTTTTGAAATATTTTGAATGAATGAAGTTTAATTTCAACTGCCATTTTGAAATTGTTCTGTTTAATCAACAGCATAGTTTTAAGAAATATTGAATCATATGAATTATTACTTAAACAACAGCACATTCCACTATGGCGCTGAAAGAGACTTTCAATAATGTGCAGTTATACTGTCCTCTTTTACTTCCACTGATCTCATGTGTAAGAACGGCATGAGGGAGGTCTTTACCGCACCGTGAAAAAGCTGAGAAGCGAAATGCATCGGTGAGGCGTTATTTTTTCCCAGAATAAACTTTTGAAGCATCCCTGGGTGTCCTGGATACTCTTTTTTTCTGAATGAGAGAGAGTCGTCTTGAATTTATGGTTTACCAGAAGCCTTCAGGGACCACCATGCAAGAAGGACCGTACTTTTGGATCTGTAAGGATAAAGTCGAATTTCAAGTCCAGAGCTACCCGCAAATGTTTCCTGAGGCGGATCGATTACGTATTCGTGTGGCCATCCGAATAAAGCAAATAGCGCTGGGTGACATTGCTAAGAACTGCATTAGTGCCGCGGAGATTATACAAAGCTGCCGTAACAGATACTTGGAGGAGGCACGGACAGGCAATTGAAAGCAGTGGGGAAGGTCACAGAGGTGACCCTCGCCATCTGGGGACGCGCAGGCACGTTGGCAAGGTCGGATCTGAAGCGGTGAGGAAAACATGGAGCAGAGTCAGATGACCGCAAGCTAACCAACTTGTTGTGTGGCATGGGGAAGTGCTGCTACATTGTTACTCTGGAGCCAGACCCCTTGCCGATTTTTCTGGAATATTGACATACAGTGCTAAACAACTTCTGGCCCTAAAACAGGGAGTTGGGGAGAAATTCAGCCATAGTATAACGCTGGTCTCCAAACAAGATCGGTGTAACTATTGTCCTTTCACTCTGGTTCAGCAGCAGCGCAGTAGGGCGAATGCTGGGGAGAGAATTAAATTGTCCCTCATTAATTGTCGCTCCCTATGGAAGCACAGAATGGAGGTCCATGACCTACTAATAGATGGACAGTTGGATGCCCTGTTCTTACCAGAAACATGGCTCAACGAAGATTCTGCACCTGATATAATAGATGCACTACCACCAGGGTATGACATCAGGATTGATAGACCCACGGGGCGGGGAGGTGGACTAGCTATAATCTCAAAATCTGAAATATGCTGAACCTTGGAGCCAGTGGATATTAAAGAGGGCGAAGCAGGATTCTTCTCCATTACAGGCCAAAATAGTCAAGTCCTGAAAGGGTTACTGATCTATAGGCCCCCAGGTCCAGGGACCAGATTCACGGAAAGCCTGACAGATTATCTGATACAGCCTGCCCTAAAATATGAGAGGCTGTTACTTCTAGGGGATTTACATATTCATTTCGCTGATCCCACTAACACAGAAGCCCTGGAGATTTGTAATGAGTTAGCAGCAATGCAATTGACGCTTAAATCGGAACTCCCCACCCATAATCACGGACATTTATTGGATCCTATTTTTTCCAATTGGGAATTGCTGAATATAGATACCCCTGTGCCTGTGGTATGGTCGAACCATTACTAGATCCCCTTTCAGATTGTGGTACGGAGGGGGAAAGTACATAAGGTTGATGAGTTAACTAGACGCAGGAAATGGGTAGGTTTTTCCAGAGCTAAATTTGAGGAGCTCCTGGAACAAGGTGGACCCTCAGTAGGTCAAGAGATAGAGGCAGCCTGCGAAATGCTGGACAATCGCATCTTGCAAGCTCTCGATCATACAGCCCCCTGGACCAAAAATAGACCATGGAGGCAATCTAAATCGGCACCTTGGTTTGGGTCCGAGCTTGTCAAGGAAAAGGCGGCCTGTAAACACCTCGAAAGACGCTGGAGGAAAGGTTATTCGGTAGCAGACAAGATGACCTATAAAACTAAGCTCAAGGGCTATCATGCTCTGATTAGGAAGTATTGGACGGCGTACTATAAGGATAGGATAGAGGGTGCGGATAACTCAGCTAAAGAACTGTTTGCTGTGTTTAAGGAAGTTGGCTCCCTTCCCGGCGCTGCCGCCTCTCTGGAAGGCTCAGTGGAATCTTGCAACCGAGTGGCCCAATTCTTCACTGATAAAGTGGGGAAAATGTATTCCTCATTTCCAGTGGAAGCTAGAACAAAGGGCATGACAGAAAATGTTACTGTAAATTCCGAAGGAACTGAGTTACTAGTATCCTTCAGTACCCCCCAAGAGGACATCTTAATCGACATAGCCTCCAAAATTAAAACAGGTTCCCCCAAGGATCCGGCACCTGCAAAAATACTTAGGGAAAGTATAAACATACTGGAGCCTCACATACGCCATCTGCTGGATCTATCTTTTGGTTCAGGAAGTGTCCCGTCAGCATGGAAAGAGGCAGTGGTACTCCCACTGAAGAAAAAATCCAATATCAGTGCGGAGCAGCTAGATTTCCTACGACCAGTCTCCCTTCTTCCCTATTTCTCAAAAATTGCAGAGAAAGTTGTCAACAAGCAATTGACAGAGCACATCGAAACCTGTAAACTTTACACCCAACCCAATCAGGTTTTCGGGCGGCATATTCGACCGAATCTGCCTAACTCCTGTCAACAGAAACCATACGTAAGTTGGTGGATGAAGGCCATACCACAGCTCTGATCCTTCTGGATCTGAGCGCGGCTTTCGACACTGTAGCACATCAAATCTTGCTGCAGTGTCTGAAATTGACTGTAACTCTCGCGCCCGCAATCCACTGGTGATAATGTCATATATTACATCATTCATGACATGGTCAGTGACATCACTGATGACATCTCAAATGACATCTCTGCTGACAGCATCCAGTGAATGTGGTTTGGTTTATTATTTGAATATGTATTAAATATATAGCAATCTGCATTGAAGAATGAGTGGATATAAAAAAATCTGGATAAAGGATTTAGTAGCAGTGTGATTAATTGTAACTTGAGTAATTTATACTGTCTCACTAAATATATTGGATAGTGACTAAACTGTGTGAATATCTGTATCACTTTGTCAGTTGTTCTGTTAACTGCTGCACCAGTTGGTTACTGGCTACGTGAAAGTCTATATTACTTATTGATTAGTTAATTGAGTATTTGTATGGGAGAGTGAATGTGTGTGTGATTCAATGGGGGTTGTCTGACTGCCCAAAAATGTGTTAATAGTTCATTCAGTAGGTATATGACGTTAAGACTACATATTATAACAATTGTTTGGGTGAGTTAATATCTTTATGGGTGTGGTGATGATCAAATATATCTCTCAATGGTACATGTGCAACAAACTACAAAATTAAAAGCAGTGTATGTGACATTTGTTGTATATAAAGAAGTATACATATGACTCAGTGATTGCATGAGTAACTGTATGGATAACTGTATACTTGTAATAGTGATTTAATAGCACTAACTATGAGTTACTATCTATATGAATAAATGAAGTGCTGTTTGTATAAATGTTGGGGGTAGTGCTTTAGGGTTTAGGCTAGTGTAGTGATGTTTGTGAAATATAGGGGTTGTGCTTGGTGTATGTATTAACATTACACTATGACCACCCTAAGCACAATTATCAGTAGTAACCACCAAAAAATTCCAGATGAAGATATCGGAAGAATGCTAGGAAAATGTTTATCAATATTAAATGCTTCTAATCAAGGAAAATTCAAATCATCACATGCTGTGTGCCACAAATGGTATTACCACAGCAGTAAGTCTCCCCAACTTAGATTTAAAATGGATAAACATGTTTCATGTGACAGACCCGTAGGCCAACGCTGCAGCTTCCACATGTTTCAACACCCTCCACATACTCAGGAAGACCTTCAAATAGACCCACCCCCGAATCAAGGAAGATCATCACCCAAGCACTCATCACCAGCAGACTGGACTAAGGGAACGCCCTCTATGCCAGAATCAACAATCTCTACTCCACAAACTTCAGACTGTCCAGACAAGACCACATTAGCCAGCATAAACGAGCACTCCACTTGCTCCCCGTAGAAAAAAAAGTTACTCTCAAGCTGCTCACACACACCTATAAAGCCCTCCACAACACCGGAGTCCAATACCTCAATCTCCTTCTACACCCCCAAAAGAAACCTCCACTCCGCTGACCAGGCCTTGGCCGAAATCCTCTGTATCCACAGAACCAGACAGGAGGCACACCCTTCTCCTACATCATGGCCAAAACCTGGAATGAACTCCCCCTCAGCATCAGATGAAGCCCCACACTGAAAGTGTTGTGAACTTATCTAGGACCCTATTTAAATATTCCCGATTTATGCCCTTATGTGGTTATAACAAATCATATCCTTATAAAGGCATAGGAATCATATCCATATTTAGTCATAGCCAATGCAGTCCAAAAGCAGCAAGGGTACTCCCATAGACTTCTAGAAAGTACAACGCGTTCTCAAAACAAACCAAGCCTCCAGCAGCCCGGGAATTCCCCCTGCTTCTGTTTTGATTTGTCCAAGAACTCCTGGAGTCCTGGAAGAACTGCGAGTTCTTAGTGACGTCTTATGTCCAACCTTACGTCAAACTCGGCACCTTTCAGATATAAATATACCAGCATCTGCCTTAGCAAAACACACGGTGGTTTGGAGCAGATCAGCTATCTACTTACCCGACGCCCTGCTGAAATGAGTGCCGAAGGAAGCCGACCCTCCCATTGACGCACTGAGAGAGATGCTGTCTTTTCTCCTGCCGAGAAATCCAGCTCCAGTGTTTCCCTGTCACCCTCGCGGGTTGCTGGGAGATCGAGTCCTGAGAGAGAGATACAAGACCTCCTTCATTCTATAACCAAGGTACGGAGCTGATTAGACCCTTAGAGAATTCTTGATTCAGATTCTTGGCAAAAACTATCTTAACTAAAAGTACAACTCAATTACTCCTTCCCACGTACTAGGCTTAGGTTAGGTACACCGGGGAAGGCGTATTTTAGAAGCACCAGTTGAGTACGTTTAGTCAACTTTTATCATTGTATGTATTTCATCCGTTTTAAGTATCTTATGGCTTAGAAACCATATAAATGCTTTTAAAGTATTATTTCATAATACTCCTTTTACTGTACGCACTTTACTTTATGACAAGTATTGCAATTGTGGCAATTCACTTCTCTTGCATGAGAAAGAAGACTGCTCAATAAATAACCACTTTTATTGAAAATGCCCGTCTCTCTGTTTCTCTGCACTCCTGGTGAAACTAAGCATGCACGATTGACTGAGTGAAATAGCTGTCTATTGTTTCCACGACACTGGAGATATACTCTTTATTCTTGGGGGAGCAAAGTTGTCATGTTTATGTGATTGTCAGAAACGAATCCCTTCTTGTCTATTCAGGAAAGTTAACTCCTTCCTGTTAACTCGAGAAAGTTTCTAGTGACCTCTGAGCTAGCTGGCATTCATAATTAAGTCTAACATATTCAAAAGAGACCTAGTCGACCTCAGTCCTACGTCTAAACTATCGTTTATGTTATTCCAATGCGCAGAGCCTATTGGGAATATAGGAACTACACTACATGGCGCCCAACGTTTGGTAAGGCGATAATTTAACGCTAGATACTAAAGTGACTCAGTCGTGCTTTTCACACAGACCCCTTTTCTCGTAAAAACTCCAATAGACGTCTGGAGTAGGTAAAAGGCTAATATCCGCCAAAACTTAGTTGGAAGAGATTCCTATGTATTAGTTTTCGTTTTAGTCAACGTTGAAGGATACAGTGTTCCAAAATATTGTGCACCTAATCTTTGTTTCCTTGAAACTTGCTCTGCAAACTTTCTGTCAGCAAAATGCAAGAAAGTGAAAAAGAAAGAGAAGCGTTAGCAACTCAACTTTTAGCGGAAGACACAAGTCTCCAACAAAATAACCCGGATGCTATACTCATCCCGGTAAACATAAGAAAAACTATAACTATGAAACTTATAGAAAATGGAGTATCATCAAGAGGTGGTACAGTAATATTTGTTGTTGAGGCACATGAATATCGGCAGACAGAGGTGTTCTATTCATGGATACATTTTCCAACAGCAAATGCTGTGACACACGAGTTCCACTACTACAAAATAGAGGAATCTCCAGAGGAATATGCCCCTTTCGAGGACGTTGAAATTCCACTAACTTACCAAGAGCATGAGCTCTGGTTTATTGGCACCCTAAAACATCAAAATCACATTACCAGGCTCGGTCCACTAGGTAGACCAGGAGCCACATGGCCGGTTCTAGCCAGCTATACACCACATCCCGACATAGAAAAAATTTCAAGCGAAGAACTTTATGTTCAGCTACAAGAATTAACAAAAACATATAGACAATTAGTTCAATTAACAATTGACGGTACGGCGATCCGCCGAAAATGAAAAGAAACAGATATAGCAGAACAACCTTTTGAACTTGCCAGAATAATTGAAAAATCCTATGAAGAACTAGGTAGAGCTAGTTTGGGTGGGAAACCACTAAAACCACAACTAACTAAAAATCCTGAAAAAAACTTTTATCAAGAATAATCTCAATACTCCAAAAAAGAGGTGGGAGGGTAATAAACAAACCACTCACAGAGAAAAACAGTTTCAGTCCAGAGTAAGGTCTCCTCAACGAAGAGATAGATCTCCAGAACGGGGGGGCAGGTCTCCACAAAGGGAACCCTCTGAAAAAAAGATACAACCTTAGAAATAGGGACGATTTGAGAAAACCTGACAGATATCAAGATACTAATACACGTCCCTCTCGATCTTTTCAGAATTCCTCACAGAAATTGGAAAGAAGAGGACGGTCAGAACATAGAGAAGAGCGCGTCAAGTCCAAAGACAAGGAACCCGCTCATCAAAGTAAAAAAATACAATTTCCCAAAAAGAAGGTAGCTAGTATTAAAATAAAACATGCCGAGGATTCTGAGGACAGAACTCAAAAACGGAGAATGGGCCCAGACAATGCTAGACAGTGCAGCAGAAGTGACCATAGCTCGCAAGATCCTGATGAATCTTCTGGAGACAGTGGACACGAATGAATACATTCAAGTGGAAACTGCAGACACCAGAGTTAGTGTGCCCCATAAATTATATGAAATAACATTACGTATAGAGGGGGACAAAACTAGAAAAATAAGGGGTCTCTTTTGGGATAACGTATCTAAAGGCTATGATATCCTTCTAGCAGAAAAATACTGGCTACCAGAGTTTGTCAGGGAGTGCCCACATGGCGAAGAAATTATTTTGCCTGCCTTCTCAAATCACATTCCAATTCATAAAAAAAACACATATGCTAGAAAATGGGCAGTGGCCCAAGCCCCTGCATTATATAAAAATCATGTAGGATGGGATTCATATCGTCTAGTTTTGGATTACAGACACCTATACTCTTGTTGCAAAACATTTGCAGTACAAAACTCACACAGTGCAGCACTAATGAATAACATTGTGCGCAAAAAATATAAAACAACATTAGATATTTCAAATGGTTTCTTCTGTCAAAACATTGCACCAGAAAGCAGGTATTTGACCACTTTCTCCAGTATGGGGGCCTAAATACAATTTTGTCGTCTCCCACAGGGATTCAAGAATAGCCCAGGAATATTCTCAGCCAGGGTAACAGAATTACTGCAAATGTATGATGATGAGGCATTATCTTATGTCGATGATATCTACCTTACAGACGATGACCTGGAGACACACTTGAAAAGAGTGAACACCATCCTACTTGGGTTTGCATCTGAAGGGTACGAATTCAACTTTAAAAAGTCACAAATTGCCCAGCTCACTGTCCTATTTTTAGGATATGAGTTATCAAGTGAAGGCAAAAGCCTAGCAGACAACTTCTTAGAGAAGTGTGCAGTACTCCAAGCTCCGAAAACGCTGAAGAACTTACAATCAATTCTAGGTTTCCTAAATTTCAGAAGAACTTACATTCTAAATTATGCAGAAAGGGTTAAACCGCTCTATGAATTAATAAAAACTGATTTCAAACCAATTAACGATCATTACAAACAGACATGTTAACTAAAACAAAACTGCAAACACGCGCAAACGAATGCAACCTAGTAATCCGAGTCATCCCAGGAAGATGCAGATTCACATACCTGACCTCTAATGAGGGAGAAACGGTACCAATAGCTTATAAATCACACTTATACACACAAGCTGAAATAAAATTCAGTTCTACTGAAAAATTCTGACTGCGGTTCAAACTGCTGTAGCAAAAGAAAGAGCCCTAGCCCAAGGGAAGAGCATATCTGTATTAACAGCAATATCAGCCCTTGAGGCAGTAACAAGACAGAGCATTCCAAATGCTACGGCATTAGATCCAAAATGGATACAATGGGAAAATTATCTTGCTGCAACAGACGTGAAAGACGCTTTTGATCCCAAAATGAAAAAGCTAGAAAATCTTGAATACGAACATGAATATCCTCTGCCGATCGGAATTCTGCCTCTAGAACAATACGCCTGTGTAATCTACACAGATAGATTTGCACAACACTACGTTGTGGATAAAAAATCTTACAATGCAGCATGCGCGATTGTTAAAGGTCGCTGGCGCATTGGTAAATTCACACCAATGGTCACTAAAACCGAATCACTAAAAAACTGTACAGCTCAGCGAGCTGAACTACGAGCGTTTAAGATGGCGCTTGAAAATTCTGATCGCGAATTCCCCACACTAATAGTGTGCGATTTGCATTACTGCATTCAGTCTTACAATAATTCCATGCACAACTGGATTAAAAATGGTTACAAAGATGAGACAGGTGTCACAATGTAAATGTAAATGTTTTTGTACTTGTATAGCGCACAGCTACCCGCAGTGGGTTTGCCGGCGCTTGTACGAATACCGCAAGGGAACCCTTCCTGGCTTTCCCTGTGAAGTGTCCACTCCTGGGCACCCCCATGGTGCAAAACAGGCATCCCTCGCGTTGTGGGGGCCGTTGTGGAGACTAAGCAAGCTATTGCCCAGAGTTGCAGCGCAAGACCCATGATCAGAATAGGCACTGAGGCGAGAATATCCGGTCAGGGAATTAATGACCCCGAGACCCGCCGAGGCGGGAATCGAACCCTGGTCCCTGGCCAGAGCTCTGCATCGAGGTCTGCCTGCTCTAACCATTGAGCCACACTTCTCCATAATAAAGCATAAAAAACTATGGGAACAGGTAGTTCTTTTACAAAAAGAACTACGAAATACTGACGTGATACATACGCAGAGTCTTCGACGTGATGGCATTCACGTTGCAGGGAATTCATTGGCTAACAGAGCCTCAGCTGTAGCTGTTCAACTGACTTCCGTAGCTACAAAAAAGCGTTCTAAAAAACAAATAGATGGAGAAACCATGCTGGCAGTAAAAGCCTCATTAAAAGGCGACCATGCGGCATTACCTCTAAATTACCCACTCAATTGATGCGAACTCCGTTTGTTTTGCTCGAATCCCTGGAGCGGGGGATAGAATAATTCCAAACACGAACCGGAGGGCTTAAATAATTCAAGAAACACACATGGGAATGGGTCTGAGGCACCAAGAGATCTTGAAATCTCTAATAGAATTGCAATCACAATACTGGTGGCCGGGGATGAGCGTGCAAATTTATAACTTTGCAATAAACTGTCAGGACTGCAACAGAGATCGCAGTTGTGAACCAGGCCAGACACGAGCCCACACACCTCTATTAGAAAGCATTAGGCTATCTACACGCAGACGTCCACAAGGAAGAATGCGATCACACAAATATTAAGACGAGATTCATTTAGATGTGGCACCAGCGCTCGGCTGACGCCAGAACTGTTATAAAAGATTTGCGAGTCTTTATCGGCACATACGCAATTGACATGCTACATTCTGACCAGGGTCCTGCGTTTAGCTCTCGAGCTTACAAGGAGGCCATGACCAGCATGGGCATTGCATTGCGCGACTCTAATCCATACCATCCTGAGGTAAATGCGGTAGTGGAGAGAAAAAAACGGGACATAAAGCAATCTATAACAGCGAGGGTATTAGGTTCGGGTGATGGGTGGGTCAAACATCTAATAAGTGTCTAACGTAGTCTTAATAATCTGCCAAGAAATTCTCTGGGTGGAATCACTCCGTATGAACTTTTGTTTGGTACAAGAATGATAATTGAAGACCTTGATTGTCAGACTTCAGTGGTGAAAAAAAAAAGCTTTGATATCAAAGATCGTTTGGCTGTTTTGCAGGACTTAAATGAAACACGAAGAAGTCTAAGTAACACAAAGCAAAAGCCAACAGCCACTGAAGAAAAACTACCTGTCCCAGCAAGACCTGTCTGGATTCCAAAGATTGGGGATCTGGTCAGAGAAAAGATCACGGTGAAGAAGGAATTTGGGCCTTCTTACAGAAAAGCAGTACCTGTCTTAGCTATCAGCAGAACAAGATCAGTAGTACTACCGCCCCTTGCTGGTAAAAAGGAGAACAGAGTTGTGTCAATCGACCTGGTAAAACCACAATCATGTGGCGAATAATAAGTAGTAGGCCCAGAGGACTCCCAATAAGTAGCAGAAGACCAAACCTAGCTACAATTCAAGAGTTTCAAACTGAGAGACTAATCACATTTGACAAACCAGCAGTAGATAAAAAAGGACTATGCAACAAAGCCATAGCACTTGTGCCTCTTGAAACCCAAATTGCAACAGTTCGTCAAGAAACACCTGTCTACAATGATGTAGCCTCTGACCATACAAATCCAAAGATTAATGAAAATCCGGAAGCTATTCCAACTATTGACAGAACTGCATCTGGCTATTTTATCAATTTCGATGACTTTTCTGAAGATCCAAGTGAACATGAAGAAAAGCCAGCAAATACAACTTTAAATAACAGAACTCTTTCATCAAATTAGAGAAACATATCTGATTTCACCATGGATTGAATTGCGGATTGTGTTAGGTGTACTTTTCCTCCTGCTCTGGCTCATTTTGGTTTTAAGCTTGGGAAGATTTATTGATGGTAAATATAGTACAATAGACACAGCAAGTCTGAACATCAACTTGGTTCTAAAACCTCACAGATTTTCTCACATCGAAAAAAGAGAACTGTCATCAGTGAACATCACAGCCATTCCTATACCTGGTGGTATAGCATGGGACACAACTGATTATGAAATCAATGGCCCGGTTGAACTCTTGAAATATCCACACCAGTTAAAGGTTTCTTTAAGTGACTTTGTATCACCTAGTACTTTCTCTGATGATTGGGACTTTGAAAATATTAATAATATGTTGTCAGATTTAGAAATGTCAGCAAAATTTACAGAACATGATTATTTACAAGGTTCATCAAATTATGAAGAAATGTATTGCTTTAATCATTATGGGCATCACTATTTGCATACATCTGCTAAACCTAGAAATGTTTTTACTTATAATCAATGGGAACATTGTCCAACACAGCCAAAAGGCAGTTCGAAAACATTTTATGAGAAATTTCCATACTTCTCAGGGTTTATTAACTCAGATCCAGAAACATTTTATTTTAAAGTTATGAATAAGACTGGAATGAATTTTTTTTTTACTAATACTAAACTGATTTATTCTGAAAAATGTTATGAAAAAATGTCTACATTTGGTTTTGAATTCTGGAAAAACAACATTGAGACAAAAACTGTCTGGGGTACAAAAGACTGGCAGGTACAAGCTTTAGAATCATTATTAAGAGCCTGCATGATCCCAGAACAAATAATATTCCTGAATGACACCATTCAACAAACAACCTGTCTTGGCCTAGCCAAGATAAAAGACTTGAACAAACCGTCTATTCCAAAACCCATACCTGACAGTAATAACACTACAGATGTGGAGGTAGACGTATCCCATATTTGACACCAAAACAGAACTAATCCTGATTGGAAAAAATGGTTGATCTGGCCCACAGACACTAATAACTGTCAAGATAGATTCCTGAACAAAACACAGGGGTTCAAACAGACCAGGCCAGACCCAAGATGTTCTCAGAGACAACATCCAGGGATAATAACAACATACAGTGTAGGAAAACTATGCCTGGAGTGGCTACAGAAATCCACACTACCTGAAATTAAGCAAAACTTGACTTTACATAAAGAAGGTGCTGACTTGCGAGACTTCATAATAGGACCTTGCAAACAGCATCAAAAACGTTTCATATACGCCGTTATATACGCTGCTTACAACGAAGCTTGGAAAGTAACGCAAATTGAAACTGCTGACAAAATACGAGAAACTTATCATATTAATTTGGAAAAATCACTGTCTGTAGTGGACAATGGGTTAACGACTCTGTCCTCCAGAATTTATTCACTGGACAGCATTGTATCATCTGCTATTGTTGTAATAGAACAGGATATGCTAATGTTACAACATGGGCAGTCCCAATTACGTTCTATTGTACAGTTAGGCTGTACGTTACAAAATCTGCATTCAGGCTACGTGCCATGGCGTCTAATCAACACAACGTCATTATTTTCTATCTTTAACCTTACAGATAAACAAATCTCTTTGGCACAAAAAGGAGCAGACTATACGGTGCTGAGCATTGAAAAACTATAAAAAATTACCATTGACAATGTCAGAACAACCTGTCATTGAATGGATAATACATGGTACAATTACAATTCCGATAACGACTTTTCAGTTTCAATATTGCCAAAAGCATATACCAGCAGGCCTGCATGAAAGGTTGGGTAAAGGATACTGTAACCACAAAAAAACGGGCACTGGAGAAATCCAGATACCCTGAGGGTAAGAGAGGTAACCGGAGTATATCCTCCCAGAGAAGTACAACACGAAAAAAATACTCCAGTGGACCACAAGACGGTCAACTGAGTAAAGTTTACAAAACTTAGCCCGCGGTCTATAGGGAAGAGAGGAAGGAGCTATTAGGTGGTATACCTGTATGGTTGTGTCTAATGCAACCGTGTTCATTTAGGGAAATACACTAAACTTGTTTATATTACCCTCACACACCCTAGTGGTGTCATGCTTCATCATCGGGTCACCCCGACCCCTACAAGTCGGGGTGGGCTCAACTACAGTGTTGGGAAGCTCTTCTGATATATTCAAGGAGGGGGCTTTACGTAAAATAAAATCACCTAGATAGATCCCCAGTTTCCCTTTATTTTGGGGTCTATCCGGGAAGTTAAAATACTGTATAAAATGTATTTATACAATTGGGTCTGATCAGGATGTTATGGTCCTATGACCTTAGTGCCAAATTGGCACTAGGGTCATAGGACAATAACATCCTGATCACGGTTGCATTAGACACAACCATACAGGTATACCACCTAATAGCTCCTTCCTCTCTTCCCTATAGACCGCGGGCTAAGTTTTGTAAACTTTACTCAATTGACCGTCTTGTGGTCCACTGGAGTATTTTTTTCGTGTTGGGTAAAGGATACATCAAGTCAACCTGTAATTTACCTTATACACATAGATGTTATAGTGAAGGGAAAAAAGTAGTATTTCTCAGTGGTAACAACTGTAAAAATTTACTAAGCGGTACACTTCTGTGTCAAGGTTTTAACTTGCATGGAGCCTGCGAAGGTTCATCAAATAACCTTTCATGTCACCTGCACGGCACCCCTGCTACACAGATAGAGCCTTTTTTCAGACAGCTTTCCAATGGCAGCTGCGTTATAATAAGTAACCACAGCTGTTGTGGCATGGTGCCAGGAACGGCCTATCTCGTGAGCGTTACTTCCAGAGTCATTTCCTGTATGCAAGCATTGTATCCAAACAGCAAACCAGACAAGGAGGCAGCAATATGGCCTTCTCTGAATATCTCTTCTATTCAAACTGATACTTTAAGCAGAATGAAGTCTATTCTTTTACAGACAACTGTGCCTTTAACCTCGTCTAGAGAAACGTATGATCTGCAAGTTGCAAGAACAGCGGCAGAGATACATACACTATTATCGACAAATTGCCCCGTGCATTTCGTAGAAATGTTAGGTCAAATCTTAAACATGTCAGATACTAGTGGCATCGCAAATGTGTTTAAGACAATTTTTTCGGGACTATTAACACCCTTTGAAGCAGTCCTGAGCATCTTCCCGAATTTCGTGCACTCAATGTTCGGCGGCCTGCCTCTCATCTTGGACTGGTAGCAAGAATTTTATTTTTGTTCCTTCTGCTCTGGTATGGCAAGTCAAGTCACAGACAAAACTCAGGCAACAATGGAAGACACGATCCTAGCAATGAGATACCGACAGCGGATTACTAAAGTCCTCAACTTGGCTCGGCTGAGAGATCTGAATACTACCTGGTTTCTTTCATTCAGACCAATCTGACAAGATTGCATCTTATCTGTTCTACGATGCCTGCTTTGCGGAGAAGAATGCGCGTTGGACATCTGTCTCACACTCCCATCAGCAGCACCTATGGATATCGATACTTTGCTTTTTTCGGTAACGGCTCATGCAACGTGTTGCTCCCAGCGGCTACCTATTCTGATGACGGCATTCGTTGAGACCTCACCATTACGATTAGGTGACGGTGAGGTACGAGATGAAAGCGGCACACAGGTACAACCTTCTGTGACCATTGCTGATCTAGACATCGATGATGGCAATGAAACTCACATTTGCACTATTTCTACTTTTTCGGACTAGGTGCAACTTTCACCTACTGTTGTAGACAAATTCTTTGCCAGCCTATCTGAGTTAAAGTTCTCCCCTAACAACGAGAATAACTCTTAAAAGAAAACATAAGCACACAGCGTTCCCTGAACTCTGAATTCGGCCTTCAGTTTTGATAAACAGAATTTCTGAAAACATTGGAACTATTTTCCTTCCCTGAAATATTTACTTTTTGGCACATGATACTCTGCTTAAAGTAGAACTATTCTTAGAGAACAGAATTTCTATTTTTAGAATCTCTTTATCCGTTTTAAGTATCTTATGGTTTAGAAACAATATAAATGCTTTTATAGTATTATTTCATAATACTCCTTTAACTGTACGCACTTTACTTTATGACAAGTATTGCAATTGTGGCAATTCACTTCTCTTGCATGAGAAAGAAGACTGCTCAATAAATAACCACTTTTATTGAAAACGCCTGTCTCTCTGTTTCTCCGCACTCCTGGTGAAACTAAGCATGCACGGTTGACTGAGTGAAATAGCTGTCTATTGTTTCCACGACTCTGGAGATATACTCTTTATTCTTGGGGGAGCAAAGTTGTCATGTTTATGCGGTTGTGAGAAACTAATCCCTTCGTGCTATTCAGGAAACTTAACTCCTTCCTGTTCACTCGAGAACGTTTCTAGTGACCTCTGAGCTAGCTGGCATTCATAATTAAGTCTAACATATTCAATAGAGACCTAGTCAAACCCAGTCCTACGTCTAAACTATCGTTTATGTTATTCCAATGCGCAGAGCCTATTGGGAATATAGGAACTACACTACAAAAGCATTCAGGAAGAGCCATGGCTTTTCGAATGACCAAAGCTGCACAAATCCCCCCACATACTCCCCCAGCGCCTGGAAACCCTCACAGGTGAGTAGTGTGCTCTATAGATCCCTAATTGATTAATTGATACGCTATCACAGTGTGTGTTTGAGTGTTATCAACAGGCCCTTCTATTGGTTTAGCTGTCTGTAACTCTTAAGGGAAGTGAAATGAGCATTGCTACCTTCTTTAATATACACAGAATCTCTGAGATTGGCTTGGTTTGGCTTCCCCTCTGAGAGCAACTTTCAGGGTGCTGGTGACCTACCAGTAGCTCCCGAGCTACTGGTTGGACACCCCTGGTATGTATAGTGAGTGGGGAATTGTAGTTTAGAAGCACAAATGTGAAGGTTATTACTCCACTACATGCATAATACATAGCACTTTGAATCACTCCATTCCCTAAAGCCTGACTCACTGCATGAGTACATGCTTACTGACTAAATGATTACATTAATATAAGTAAAGACACTGGGTGAATTCTTAATTGTTTGACTTTTACTTTAGTGAATGAATTACTACATGGTACTGAAAGAGTCATTATGAAATTGCAACAGCAGTCACACTGTGTTTGCTGGAGTATATGGATAGTGACTGGGGAATTGTAGGCCTGAAGCACAAATGTGAAGGAGGTTACACCGCTACATGCATAATGCATAGGAGTTTGAAGCACTGCATACCCTAAAGTCTGGCTTACTGCAAGAGTATATGTACTTATGTAACTGCAAACACATCAACCAACCAAATCATTCTCTCTCAATTTTGCCAAATGGACACTGATTCAAAGTGTGATTCTAGACAAATAACAGTATCCCTTGCAGTGTGTAAAGAAAGATAAAAAATATTAGATAAATAAATGTATTAAAACTCGGAGTAATGGAATGAATACTCGGATATAAATTAGAATACTCTACGTATGTCATGAGCAAGGAAAGAGTGATATTCCTGGATACCGAAATCAATATTAAGGATAATCAAATCCACACAATGCTACATAGAAAATCAACAGCAACCAATGCTACCCTAGAAACAACCAGCTTTCATCAAAATTCCTTAATTTCTAACATCCCATACGGATAATTCCTAAGGATCGGTCGGATCTGCAGTGAAGAAGAGGAATGGAAAACACAGAGCAAAAAAACAGCAGAACGTTTCATGAGAAGAAAATACAAATCAAATGTGGTTACAAAATGCTGGGAAAGAGCAAACCAAAAAACACTTGAAGAATGTCTGGCGACAAAAACTACCCAAGAGAAAAAACAAATAGAACAAATATGGATGATAACAGACTTTCTCAAGAAAGCAAACAAATAGAGAAAATCCTGAGGAAGAATTGGAAAATTCTCCAACTTGGTATGACTGTGAAGGAGGAAATAATTGGGAATCATTGGAAACATTGTTTACAATGTGGTGTTTACACCGCACTACCTTTACAACGATGCCATTACAACGCAAGTCGTTACTACGACTTGCGCTGGATGACGCTGTTGGATAAGGAATATTGTCATTTTATATTCCAACACCTTCCCTACTGTTACGTGGGCTGGTGTTGGAATATAAAATTATAATAATCCTCAATCCGAGCACACCAACGCAAGTCGTTGTAACAACTTGCATTGTAATGGCAGCGTTGTAAAGTACCGCAATCTAAAAGATCGCGTTGTACTGACGTACATCCGAGAATCATCACACTGTAACCTATGGAATGGCAAAAAAACTTAAGGATCACATGATTCACAGTCATTTCAAAGGGAAGAAGAAAGAGGATACATGGCTGAAAACCAGAGGATTTATAAAATGCCATGCTTGCAAAATGTGCCAAATTGCAAAACAAACCAAAGAAATAACATTGGCAACCACAAAGTATGGGAAATACGCCAATTAATCACTGGTAAAACATCATATACAGTGTATGTAGTAGAATGTCCATGCCCACAAAGGTACGCGGGAAGTACCATTTGTGAATAAAAAAAAAGGATAATGGAGCATGTGAGAGCTACAATACATAAAGACCGTACAAATGCAATATCGAAACATAAGGAATAATATCACCAGGGAGACTGGAACCAACTGAAATTCTACTGAATAGAGACAATTCCGAAGAGAGATCGTGGCGGGGATCGAGAAAAAATTCTATGACAAAAGGAATCACGCTACATTTTAAATTTAAGAACTTCACATCCACACGGCCAGAATCAGTTGGAGGAAATGTATATCCATCTGTAAATGAAATCCACTCTGACCTTGAGCTGAAAATTATTAAATAAAAGGAACAATGAGCAGCCGTACTGGAGGGGGGAAAACAAACAATGTGAGAACAAAACAATAAGGGTTTTGTTGAAAATAAAAATAAAATGGGATAAAAGAAACTGATAACTGTTCACAAAGAAAGGAGAATTCAAAAACTCTGCAATTCTATGAAGATTAATTTGAATTCAACCTAAAGAGACGTTTCCTCTGCAAACGAAAAAATTAACAACAACTACAACTACCATAATGCAAAAGGCACACAAAGAGAAGACAGGAAATGATGTCATTAACTTTTGAATGTTTTTAAGGATGTACAACAAAGGGGCTAATTGATCGTGAACAAGGTGTTGTGTAACATCGAAATGCGTCGATCAGCCCTTTCTATAATAAAATTCATGTAAAAAATAAAAAAGTGTAAAACTCCACTTCGGGAGTGGGGCCCGTTTTTTCTTTCCATGAAGGAGAAGTGTATGAATACAAAACGGCGTGGTTCAGTCGCAGGAAATCACACCCACAACGAGCGCTGCATGAGCCGGGAAGAGGGTACCAAGTGTGCAGCAATATATATATATATACATATACATATATATGTGTTACAAAAGTCCCTGTTAGATGAAGGCTGTCAGACTGGGGCGGTCCAAGCACGGGTTACCTGCAACCCCTCATTTGCAAAAAATCTTCTCTGCTGACCACAGAAAAAGGCTCGGGCACACTGGCACGATGTAAATTAAATGTAATGGCTCCAAACAAAGCGTTTCAGCTTTCGCCATGTTCACGCTCTTAACAAGTAGCAATTTTTACAGCCATTTTAAACATTACTATACACATTGAGAGAGGACAAATCCTAACGACGGTATATGCACCAATTGATTACTATGGCATCCATCTTAACATAGTACAATGATCAACATACTTTAACGGATATCAGGAAAAGAATATATATATAAAGGGCAACATTTATTTCAACTCAAACCAGCAATTCAAGAGAATTAAGACGTTTCTCGTACCAAAACGACAAATGTGCTCGTCAGACAAGTACCTCTATATATGATACAGCCTCAAAACAGTTAAAATTACTGCACAATGAAACTGCATTAATTGACAGAAGATTACATGTTGCCCCAGTGGGTATTCATTACATTATTGTCTAATCAAATCATAATGCAGGCATGGCGTCAATAGATTAACTATCCAGGAAAAAGAGACATTTGTCCTGCCCCAGTGGGCAAAAGCTCCTTAACGAATCTGGTAATAGACAATCATAGTGTCAATCAGGTGGCTGCCAAAAAATATATAAGGAAACAGTGCTCTCTGCTTCAAAAAACGAAAAAATTTAAATTTAAAAATCCTATGACAAGGGATAGCAGCAGACTGTACAGCATTAATGTAACACACAATATACCTAATTCTACAGATGGACAGCCAATTCTTCACTTGGGTTCAAGCCAATTGATGTCTTGGTTTCTAAGTCCATGATATACCTTGACTTAATTTTGCGTAGTGCGAGTTCTCGATTTCCACCCCTCACACTGTTGAAAACTGCATCAAAAACCAACATTCTAAGTAGTTTTTCCTCCTGAAAATGGTGGTCATAAAAGTGGCGTACTACCGAGTACTGTCTATTGTTATGCAGTATAGCACATATGTGTTCAAGCACTCTTTTTTTGGCATGATGGATAGTGCTGCCAATATACAACTTAATGCAAGGGTATTACAGCTTAGTGATTTTTTTATCACAAAATCTCTGTTGGAAGTAGCAATTTCAAGTTTAGTGCAGTTAGTGCAGTTAGTGCTATTGCTGCAAGCTTTAAATTTTTTGCAGCAACGAAAACCCGGCAGCATGCATCTATCACCCTGGTACTGCTGATGACTAAGTTACAACTGAGTTCATCTCGTAAAGAGTGACTTTTATTGAAAGTTAACTGCGGATAGTTTTTAACACTTTTCTTCAAACTATCATCAGTTAGAAGAATATGCCAATGTTTTCTCAATAAGTTTGGGAATGCCCAAAATGTAAATGATGTTTGCTTTTCCTTATTTCAGAGCTTCGTATAACCTCTATTTCACTGCATATTCATTATGATTCAAGGCTTAAGAGATACACACACACACACACACACTTGCATATTTCTAGCTTATGTTATATATTAGTCACGGGTGACATTTACAAAAGAGGCACAGTGATTTTACATGATTGTGCATGATGATTCACATGTTTTCATTAATAATGCATAACAGATCACAAGTTTAATTTTTCTCATTGTATTGAAAATACTATAAAGTGCCTGTGCTTGAGCATCTAAGGGAAGACAAGCTTTAGACATTCCTGAAATCACTTCTTCAAACAGTCTGGGCCAAGGCCATACCAGCTATCTGCTATCAGATTCTTTGTAGAACATTGATAAAATAGGGGCAAGCCATGACCTTGCCTATGGACAAGCACCAGACTGGAATCTGCAAACACAATTAGCAGGTATGCATGTGCACTATTTAGCAGACTCCTCATTTTGATAATATCTTGTTGCTAATGTAGACACCAGCAAGAACTGGGGGGAAGGGAACTGAATAAGCAGTCTCCAACTCAGATTGCATCAAAAATTGTCATCAATCGTTGCCAAATTTAATATTATTAACATGTATTACCTTCATTTTACTCTCCATAATCCATATATGAATGCTTTATTTGTATACTGCACCAAAAGAAGACATTGATATATAAATTTTGGTTGGGCTGCTTGCATATGTGCATCCTTCAGGGGAAGGTGTAAATATATTCTGTAAATATATTCTCGACTGTTTTTGGCAGGATTTGTTGGTTACCCGAAATGCATTACCTCCAAGTAAGCTGTGGGAGAAGTGGGAGCCACAACCCATCCTGGTTCTCCTACCTAAGTGGGTAAGATGGTTCAAACCTAGGCTTACGTAAGAGCTAGGGAGAATCTACAGGCTTGTAAAAGCATATCATGCTTTTGAGTGAACAAAAACTTCCAAGGCATACTGCGCTTTGTAATCCACTCTATGAGTGTAATTTATGAATGCAGATTCACCACACTAAGGCAATTAAAATCTGCACTTGCATTACTATTTATGCCTGCCTGGAATCCTTTTATAAATTCCTAGCAGGTATTAAAAAGATAAAAATAAGTCATAAACTACAATTTACTATTGCTACAATTTACTACTGCACTTGCCTTGGTGAATGACCACATATATAGTTATTTGCCTACAATGTACTGCATTGTACATTATATAAATATATACCTTAAATGAATCCTACATACATACTTCTACATCCATAACTACCTACGGACGATTGTCAGTAGATAGTTATAGTTAGCACATAGTTTCCATAGGAAAAGCATTGTTTGACTTGGCTATAACTTTGGCATCATTTGACCAATCTTCATGAATTTCCAGAAAAAGTGTCAAGGTAGGTTGTCATTGTTGTGGAAAGCTTGGGGGTGATCTGTGCAGTGGTGAGGGAGAATCTGGGGCACAACATAAGGGTGCATTTGTAATGTTAATCTTCAAACTGAGTCTAAAAATAAAGTAAAGGGGGCCCTGACCACCAAGCCATGGTCTTTGGGTCCCCCTAGGACAGCATAAAAGCATTTTTGTAAAAAAAAAATCCACAAGTTTGCGATATTTGCAAGCACTGATGGTGTCATGAGTGATGTCAATATGAGATGCCACTGACCATTTCATGAGTAAAGTAATATGTAAGGTCATAAGCAGTGCATTGCACCAGCGTAAGTTATAGTGAGCTCAGGTAACTATAACTGCCAAATTTCACTGATTTTGTACGAGTGAACTTTTAGCCCCTCTCTACCGATGTTTATATATATATATCACTGAAAAAAACATAGGTTTCACACATGTTATAGTTAGCTGGACATTTCACTCATACAAAACCATTGAAATTCCCCTGTTATAGTTAGTTCAGCTAACTATAACTCGCGCGCCCGCAATGCACTGCTGATGACGTCATATATTACATCACTCATGACATGGTCAGTGACATCACTCATGACATCACTAATGACATCTCTAATGACATCACTGATGACATCACTGATGACATCATCCTTGTGAAAGAGTGGCAGACCTCCTCTCAGCGTAATATAACCTTTGATACACACATTCAAAAATAGAAACTAACAATTCAAAACAATGGAGATACCAATATCAGTTACAACAACCTATTTAGAAATTCCAAAATCTACATACACATCCACTCACTCACCAACAGTTCTATATAGTCACTCATATATATACTCACTCATCATATGTACTCATACACCTATACATCCTGCTACACACCGACACTAATCAATAGAGTTACTCACACACATACTCACACATGCAAATAAATTATCAAACATCCATTTACTTACATATACAGCTATACACACACCACTACACTTACTTCTACAGAAACGTACACATACTTACTCTCTTAAACAATCACTTATAGAAACACATATTTATTTATACAGGAACTCCTCCAATCTCTCACGCTCACATATACTCACTTATATACATCAATACTCACATATACTAGTTTAAAACATATGTACTTACTAATAAATACACTATTGAGACAGTCATTCACTCATTAACACACCCATACACACACTCGTCCACCCATACAGTCCTGCACACATGCTGTCTTCAAAAAACATACAGTGAGTCACTCATTCATGCATCTATACGCTAAGTAATATCCCCCACCAAAACATACAGACACTCATATTGATATTCAAAAACAAACTAATATCCCATATAGACACTCATGTAGCTACTCACCAACCCATGCAGCCACTTATACACAAAGTGAGACACTGAAACAGATATTTAAATATTTAAACATTACTCGTTAATACATGTATTCACTAAGATACAATTAATAAGTCAGTTATACAATCAATTTTACAAAAAACCCATCTATTTAGACACTTATGTACCCATTTATTCTTTCGTTGACCTTTAGATATACATATATAAAAAATATTTATTTTTCAGAAAGACACACATTCACTGGATGAAGTGAAACCAGTCAATGTTAGCCTATGGAAGGAAATTCAAGTTACTGTAAGTACAGATAGAAATATTTTTCAGGATCAATAGTGGGCGGAAAGATGCAGCACTCAGGTCTCTCCTGATAACAGGTAAGTAAATCGGAATTCGTAGTTTGGTTGATTTTAGAGGAATATTTCACGCAATAGTGAAGGAAGGGGGTGGGGCCTGAGGTGACATGTGTGCAAACACGCCCTGTGGCGCGTTTTAGTTTGGGGAATTAGTTCTTCTTCAATTCTGAAGTCCCCTGCGAGCCAACTAGCCCACCAGGTATCTCCAGTATGCCCCAGGGAGCTGCGTTGCAGAGAGGTGTTCAAAGGGCATGTCCCCTTTTTACAACACTCTGCAACACAGCTCCGTGGTGCTTACTGGAGGTACCTGTTGGACTAGTTGGCCCTTAGGGGACCTCTGGATTGAAGAGGAATTAATTCCCCAACTTAAAACGCGCCACAGGGCATGTTTGCACACATATCACCTCAAGCCCCCCCCTTTCCTTCACCACTGTGCAAACACGACCCGTAGCGTGTTCTAAATTGGGGGATTAAGTCCCCTTGCATACTGGGGGTCCATGGGGGCCAATTAGCCCATCAGGATCCTCCAGTATGCGCCAGGGGGCTGCATTTCAGAGAGGTGTAAAAAGGGGCGTAGCCTCATTACACCTCTCTGCAACGCAGCCCCCTGGCGTGTTTGCAGAGGGGAAACAAGTTCCCACCAGGAACCTCCAGCAGGCACCAGTGGGCTGCGTTGCAGAGAGGTGTCATGAGGCCACGTCCCTTTTTACACTTCTCTGCAACGCAGCCCCCTGGCACTTTTGCAGAGGAGGAACTAACTCCCCTTGCATACTAGGGGTCCCTGGGGGCAAACTAGCCTTCCAGGAACCTCTAGTATGCCCCAGAGGGCTGCATTGCAGAGAGGTGTAATGAGGCCACGCCCCCTTTTACACTTCTCTGCAACGCAGCCCCCTGGCACGTATGCACAGGGGAAACTAATTCCCCTTGCATACTGGAGGTCCCTGGGGGCCAACTAGCCCACCAGGAACCTCCAGTATGCGCTCTGGAAGGTACAGAGTACTGTACTTCAAACCCCGAGATTTAAAAAACATAAATACATTGGGGGTCCTTGGGGGTCCTTGTGGGACCCCCTCAGCAGGCCTAGGGGGTCAGGGTGTGTCTACCCTGCCCCCTTTGCATGTTTTGCGCGTTTGTTTTCTGCTTTCTTGTGCCTCGGTTCTACCGAAGCACAAGATGGCTGCCAACACTACCTGGTTTGGAGTGTTGACAGACAGTTGACATCCAAGCAGCATGCAGCTCGTGCTCGGGAAGGTAAGCATACTGTACAGAGTACGGTAAGCTCCTATAGATATACTTATGATTTTACTTATGATTTTCTCAGGAACTACTGAACGGTTTTACACCATTCAACACAAAGCGTGATCTGCGAACAGAACTCTACCTTTTTGCCAAATTTGGTGTAATTCCATCCAGCCGTTCGGGTTGTAGCCCTGGCTAAAGGTCCTATGGAAAATTGCATGGGGAGCCCCCTTTTTTCTCGGCCCCTGCTTCATGAATCACCCCCAAACTTTCAGGGAAGGAGCGGACCGGAGCAGGCCATTTTCTTGGAGAAATTCGCAAAGATTGGTCCACCGGCGTCAAAGTTATTCCAAATAGAATGTTGCGGATTTCCTATGGAAAGTAGGTCCTAACTATAACTACCTACTGGGTAAAATATATATATAATGAACCAAACATCCAGCTCCCACAAAGAAGAACTCCATGGAAGAAGACACAGGCACGAAGTGGTTTCAGGATTCGGCATCAATTTATTAGATCATGTTGCCCTCAATCCCGGGTACAAGAGACGCGTTTCAGCCTACACAGAGGCCTTTCTCAATCTAGTTTGGCGCCATTAATTAAGCTCATTATGTAGCCCTTCCCACTGGACCACGCAATGGACATAGAAGACACATTCTGGTGTAACCAATCGTTTATTAGCCCAAAAAAAATATATATCTATATACATACCTCAGGCTATATATATATATATATATATATATATATATATATATATATATATATATATATATATATATATATATATTCACTTAAAAAACCCATAGGTTTCAGGTCATATATAGTTAGGTATTAGCATTTAAAAAAAACTTTGAAATTGCACCTATATAGTTAGTTGGACTAACTATATTTTGCGCACCCGCAATCCACTGCTGATGATGTCACATATTACATCATTCATGACATGGTCAGTGACATCACTGATGACATCACTGATGAGATCTCAAATGACATCACAGATGGCATCACTGATGACATCATCCAGTGACTGTGTGTTTCTGTAAAGTTTAAATATGTTTTACATATTGAAGAATGAGTAGATGTATAAGTGTCTGGATGAAGGATTTAGTAGGCGTGTGACTGACTGTATGAGTGAGTGATTAAATGTGTCTTACTGAATGCAAGGGTTAGTGACTAAACTGTCTGAATGTGTGCATCAGTATGTCTGTTGTTGTGTAAGATGCTGTATCTGTTGATCAGTAGCTATATGAGTGGCTATATGGGTCATTGATTGGTTGCCCAAGTATTTGTATGTGAGACTGAGTGTGTGTGTGGGTGACTGGGAGGTGTGTGCATAGATGTGTGAGCAGTTGATTCACTAGGTGTATGAGTTCAAGAGTGCATATGGAAACAGCTGTATGGGCGGTTTACTGTGTGCATTGGTGTGTTGGTGAGTGAATGTATATCTCAGTGCTACATGTCCAAGTAAGTACATATGTAAAACAGTGCATGTGAGAGTTGGTATATATAAATGACTATACATGAGAGCCAGTGATTATGCAAGTGGCTGTATGGATCAATGTGTACTTGTATCAGTGATTGTTTAAGAGAGTAAGTATGTGTTAGTATATGTTTGAATAAGTAAGGTGTTGTGTGTATAACTGTATAGCTTCCTGTGACATGTTGTGCCCTGGGGTGTCTCCTTTTTTTCAGCTGTAGGTAATCTGGAGGGAGCTCTGGCAATGCTGCTTCCACTTCAGGCTCACAATGCTGAATGAGGGTGGAACCTGGCTACTTCCTGGTTGTGATGTCATCACGGTGCTCAGAATGCGACTTCCCGTTTTTGCGATCTCGCAATTAGCGAGATCGCAATTTGCGATTTCGGTAATTGCGAGTTCGCTATTTCAACAAGGGTATCGGCCGATTCTGCGATTTTTATGCGATTTTCGGTTTCTCGCAATCGGCGATTGCGGCCGATTGCGAATCGCATTTTTTAATCGCTTTTTTTCATGAATGCCATTCTGAGATTTCTAAATTGCGATTCGCTTTTTCTCGCAATTTAGGAATCGCAGTGGTCCTGATGTGACTATGTGCTTGCCCGAGGCCACCCGGTGGCCATAAGGAGGGCGGGCCCCTAGTCACAGAGGGCTGCCCCCGCCCACTCAGGTGGCCAGCCACTCCTCACCAGGGCAGGTCGCCCGGTAGGAAGTAGGCGGGTCGCTGACGCACGTCCGGGGCGGCTAGGAGGAGCTTTGGGCGTACTTTACTCCCCAGCGCCATTGCGGAGGCCTCTTTGCCGCTCCGGACGTCGCGCTGCAGCTTCGGGACACTCTTAAAGTGATGATAGACAGCCTCGGGGACCTTTAAATACATTAACATTACCGGCTATTTTCACACTTATCAAGTTGTCTCGTTTTGGATCGACCCTAATTAACGCTGCTAAAGTTTGTCAACAAATTTCCCACAATTGTTTGGCAGTGATTTCAAGCCAAATGCCAATCCTTAAACTAGCTTTAAGCAGTCAGCATTCCTATGTTCAGCATATCTTAGTCACTGGTGTATTTTTTACATAGGTTATGTGGTTGGCTAAATTGAGAAAATAACTTCTAAAGACGATGGGCACGTTTTTTGAAGTGAAAAATGTGCAGAAGAAGCAAGGATTTGTACATAATAAAAACAAGTAGCTGTAAAAATCCTACAAAATGTAGGCTTGGAGGACGGAAAAACAGCAACATCTTGATAAAATATTAAAGATGCCAACTTGGGGGAATGGCAAAATCATGGAGTTTGATGGCCGCGTTGTGAGGGAGTTCCGCTAAAACCTTGCTTTTCCCTGTAAATCCACCAAACTCATCTTGTTCCCATGTGCTGGGGGGGCATTAGAAGTCTTCTGCAGGCCAGCGGTGGCAAGATCCGGTGTCGGGGACCCCCTGAAGAGTGGTGCAGACTGCATCGCCACTGGGCCTGGGGGGCATCTTGAGCCGGGACATGCCGTGATGCAGGGGGTGGAGCTGCGGTGCCTTGCCCGCCATTTCTGAAGCTCGCAAGGCCGTGGCTGGTGGCCTGCGGACTGACTCGGAATCAGCCTCGGCGAAGGGGGCGTAGCGCTGCCCCCGCTGTGCAGATTACCAGCGGTTTTGACCAGGAATCAAAAATCGGCTCTCCATGAGAAGGTGAGAGGAGGTGCCCCAGGGAGCTCAAGGCCCCAACGTCAATAGTCCAGAGGGGGCCTGCCAACCGCGCTGAGGTGCGGCGCCTGACACTGAAGTGCTGCAGTGGCACAACCCTCTCCAGAGCCCAACAACGACAGTGGATGCTGAGGCGGATGTAGGGTAATTACCACCCAAGGCTGAAAAAAGCATCATGCTCACACTGAGACCAACTGGACCAGGCAGTCGCCGCATGAAGCCGTTCGTGGAAAACTGGGGCCTGCCCTGGGACTGTCCTGGAGGTCACCCCCTGCTACAGTCGTAAATAAGGCCGTGGGGGCTGTGCCTGACCTTCACTTCTGGGGCCTGCTTGTTCAGCGCAGTTCTGGCAGAACGATGTGGCGCTCGGGTTTGGAGCCTGGCCACCTGCTGGGGTTCGAGGAAAGGGACAACTATTGGAGTGTAAGCAGGGTAGGCAACCACATGGTCACACCTGGCCGCTCCTTCCCCCAATGTTGCATGCCCATCTAAGATTGTAGGCCGCCACACTGACTCCTGTTTTGCCCGCTATAGCCTGGTACCCTACGTGGATGCCCTGCCCGCATGGTTGCGCTGATTGGTGGCTGGTGGCATTGACGAACTGAAGATCTGCTGTGCCTCCGATTGGAGGTAACACTGAGCTCCTGGCAGAGCAGTAGGGAGTGCCTGGGATTTGCTGGGTCGTGCCCTCTGGCCTTAGGGAGGTGCCCTGATCCTGTGGCTCCACTGCCAGCGACAGCTGACTTGGGGTGGGGACCAACCAGAGATGACGAACTGTGGCCATGTTAGGCCCCAGAGGCTCAAAGGTGACCCAACAGACCTGACTGGATACATTTACCCTGCCTTAACCTGTGGTCACTTAACTCCACCCGAGGGGCGGTGCGGTGGCCGGTCCTGATACTGAACATATCGAACTAACCCTACAGGATGTAATGGAGGCGATATCAAGTGAACGTACATCTCTTGAACAGCGAATGGACACAATCTCCACGGATATAACTCTTATCACGGCGGACATGGCAAAAATTTGCGAAAAGGTAAAACAAATGGAGATTGACACTTCTAGCCTTCAGGGTGACACTGGTCAATTGCAGCAGGACGTCAAGGAACTCCAGGAGTTTTGGAAGTATGCCGAGGATAAGCTTTACAACTATGAATGTCGCTCCAAAAGAAATAATATCTGCATATTTGGAGTACCCGAGAAGGCGGAGGGGCCAACGGTGGAACTCTTTGTAGAGGACCTCATTCTCAACCGCTTGCTGCCCAAGGTCCTTTCAAAGATCTTTGTGGTGGAAAGGGCACATAGAGTGCCGGGAGGTCAGCCACGTCTGGGTCCCATCCTGGTCAGTTAGCTTAACGTTAGAGTCAGAGACATCATACTTCAAACTGCCTGGGTGGCTTCACCTCTCCGCTATCAGAATGCAGAAATGTCCCTCTTTCCTGACTTTACCCTGCGAGTGCAAAAACAACAGAGGTCGTTCCGCGTGGTGACAAGAAAGCTACGCGACAGAGGGGTGAAGTACATTATGCTTTTCCCTGCCAGGTTGAGCGTGGAGGCGCAGGGTAAGGCGTGGTTTTTTGAACATCCTGAGGAGGCGGCGGACTGGCTGGAGGGCTGGAGAGGTGCAAAGGAACACAATGTCAGATGAACAGTGTCCAGAACTATGTTTCTCACTCGTCTATTTCTGGGAGGTGGGGGTCTCTTGTTGGGCTTATCCAATCCAACTGTATGTGTATCATGGGTGGGGGGGATGTATGGAGGAGTTCTTCCCGCAAGGGCACTTAGCCACACCACAGGTTATCCGTTAGTGTCCCTTTTTGAGTGTGTCTCCCCTCTCTGGGCGGCTACGAATAACTGATCACCATTGGAGCGAGGTGGCAGAACTTTTACCCCCACAGTTTACTTCTTTTACTTAATGCATGGGCAACAGGTACTCTGCATTGTTTGTTTGAGGTCCAGAGTGCAGAGAAGCAGGGAGGGGGGCTTTTGGGTTAGGGGGGTGTTATTTGTTGTTCAACATTCAGAGATGATGGCATTGACTCTTAATAGACAGGGTAGGAACTCCTAGTCCACAGATATGCAACATCCTACACACTGGGAAAAGGGCCTTATGCTTCTGAGCAGGAACGTTAATGGTCTTAAGGGATAAATTGAAACATTGTATTGTCTTACAGCGCATCAAAAGGCATTGCCCAGACATAGTTTACTTTGGGTTCCAAAGGGGTGGGAATCATGCTCAAAAAATCATTCCACCTTTCAATACAGCACATATGGATGTACGACTCGGGTAGATATGCGGCTATCTCCAGGAAGTGGGAGGGCAGGACACTATCGGTGATGACTATATATGTCCCACCAGGCCTACAAAGTCGTACCTACAAAGACTTAGGGGAATATTTTTGGCAATCCTGTATGGTCTTCTCATAGCGGGGGTACTTCAGATCGGTGGTATCAGGCACGGCAGACCGCTATCCTTCACCTAACATCGGCCCCTCGCAACAATGGCTCCCAGATTTTCTTGAAGCAATGGGCCTGTCGGATGTATGGTGAGCGTTTCACCCCACTACATGCCAATATACTTTCCACTCCAGAGCTCACAACAGTCTCTCCTGTATCGACTATCTTCTTGTGCCAGCTCCCCAGATCAGCAGTGTTCAATCAATCAATCAATCAGGCATTTGTTAAGCGCGACTACTCACCCGTAAGGGTCTCAATGCGCTGGGGGGGTTAGTAGGCTCCAGGCCATCAAGGGGAGGTCCATCGAAGAGCCAGGTTTTGAGGTTTCTTGCAAAGATGGGGAACGATGTTGTCTGTCGGAGGAGGATCGGCCTTCTGATCTGGTCTTTCTGGTGCGGGGGACCACAGCATAGGAGAGCTGGGCAGATCGTCGGTCCTCTGGGGTGCATGGAATTTGAGTCGCTGTACAGGTATGCTGGTCTGGTGTCGTGGAGGGCCTTGTAGGTAAGCATGGGCGTAAAATCCGTTCCGCTCACGGATTTTGCGGATTTTCGGTAAATTCGCAATCCGCGAACTCTCGCGAACTTACCGAAAATTCGTAAATCCGTGCGAAGCGGATTTTTTTGCTTGGTCGCACTTGCCAACTAGCATACTATACAATTTCGCGGGAGTAAACACTTGCGAAAACGTAGATGCGGCGGGCAGCGACAATCTCGCAATTGCGAGATTGCAAAATTTGCAATTTCGCACAAGAAATCCACCAGCAGGCAGCATAAACCTTGAAAATTATGATTTTTATCAGAATAACTCCTCAGGTTGACATTTGCCTGCACTTTTTTTTTGCAAGGAGTCCATTTTGGGGGGGGGGGGTGGGAGGAAGGAAGTGCCCCACAGTCTCCAACTTCCTGTTCCTGTACAGCAGGCTCCTCTCTGCTTTCTTCATGTGCTGGTCACTTTGATTTGGATCTTGACCTGGAAGCACTCAGCAGGTGCAAAAGTTCAATCTTATCATTAGTAACCATTCCCTGTAGTGCCTGGAAGGATTACTTTTTGTGGATGCTGCTGGATATTTGGATTTTTGCAAAACTGAAAGCACTCAGCAGGTTCAAAAGTTCAATCTTATCATTAGTAACCATTCCCTGTAGTGCTTCCTGAGGGGCCCCTTCAGAGTTCAGTTGCCTACTTGCAACTATTCTATGACCCTGCTCTGACCCTCACAGCAGGCTCAGAAAAAGCAATTACAGATAAGGAAGCAGGTTCCAGCCAGGAAGTTCAAATCCAGAAACACATTAATCAGCCCCTAATTCATTTATGTCAGTTGAGGCAGGGCAGGTGTGCTTTTCCACCCATAATCTACAGTGATGAACTAGAGGGTGGCATGGGTGAGCCAGAGGGTGGCATGGGTGAGCCAGAGGGTGGCAGTGGTGAAACAGAGGGTGGCAGTGGTGAAACAGAGGGTGCTGTGATGAACCAGATGTAGAAACAACATGTTCGCGACCGTTGCTACCCGAAAAGTTAGTTCGCGTTTGCGAACTGGTACAAAATCCTTGCGAACTGGCAGAAATCCTTGCGAACACAAAAAAAAATAAAAAATCCGCAAATTCGCGAGAGTTCGCGGATTTTGCGGATTGCGAATCCGTAAATACGCAATTTCGTGGATTGCCAATTCGCAAAATCCGCCCATGCTTACTTGTAGGCACGGGTGAGCATCTTGAAGGTGACTCTAGCTTCGATGGGGAGCCAGTGGAGTGTGCGTAGGTGCTGGGAGATGTGGCAGTGTCTTGGCAGGTCGAGTACCAGTCTTGCGGCGCTGTTCTGGATGTTCTGTAGCTTGCAGGTGAGGTTTTTGTGTATTTTGGCATAGAGTGCGTTGCTGTAGTCAAGTCTGCTGGTAACCAGGGCATGAGTGACGGTCTCTCTGTGTTCAAGGGGGATCCATTTGAAGAGAGGTGCAACAGTTAGTGAGGGGTATATCAGATCACTCCCCCATCTGGGTTGAATTAGTCTTCAATTAAAAAACGGGTGGGCAATATCACGCACATTAACTCTTGGTATCCGCGAAATCCGAAGGTTGAAGGGACTCTCCTTTGGTTCACAGATCACTACTATTTGGAAAATACACGATGGGTCGCGTCGCATCCGACTCTCTGGGAGGCCTTTAAGACAGGACTAAGGGGTCAGGTCCTCTCACTAGTAGTGGGTGCTCGAAAGAAAAAGGTGGAAGATCTGGTCCAAGTGAAAACAGATATGCTACGGTTGGAAGAAGAGTGAGACAAAGAGGCCACAGATGATAAACAGCTCAAACTCAAACTCAAGAGGAGGGCAGGATCTACGATTTGGGTGATAAAGCTGGCAAGCTACTTGTCTGGCTTGATAGAAGAGACCTGGCTAGCCTCCTGGTTCCAAAGGTAGCAGACCAACAGGGGGAGTCATAACAGATCCCCAGGCGATTGCAAATGAGTTCCCCGACAATTACCATCAAGTGTACCGCTGAAGCACTGATTTGCCGGAAGAGGACTCAGAGGCACTGCTCACGGACATACAGCTTCCGACCCTGTCGGCTGTAGAACGGGAGTCTTTAGACGTGCTTTCATGAACGATGAGATCACACAGGCGATAAGAAACCTTCCATCCAGTAAGGCGTTAGGCCCAAATGGTTTGCTGATGAAACTCTACAAGATAAAGCCTGATTCGATTGCTCCACACCTGCGAGCAATGTTTGAGGAGAGTAGGGAGAGGGGGATACTTCCTCATGATCAATGGGTAGCCACCCTAGTGACCATCTATAAGGAAGGCAAGCCTAGGGACGGCTGCTCATCATATAGACCTATCTCTCTGCTAAATGCAGAACCCAAGATCTTGGCTAAACTGTTGGTGACCCAACTAACCCCAGTTCTTAGTATATTAGTGCACCCTGATCAGTCGGGCTTCATGCCTCATCGAAACACAGCCCTGAACCTACGGCAGCTCCATGGAGTGATGGGCAGGATCGACACGATCCAAGAAGCTGCGGTGGTGGTGTTTCTGGATACCACTATGGCATTTGACACAGTCGAATTGGTTTATCTCTTTGCGGTCTTGAAAAAGCTAGGTTTCTGACCCAAATTCATTGGGTGGGTGCAGCTGTTGTAGAGCGAGCCCTTGGCTCAGGTTATAGTCAACAACACAAAGTCTGAAGTGTTTGAGTTGAGCCGTGGAACACATATGGGGTGTCGTGGTTCCCACTACTATTTGTGCTCTCCCTTGAGCCGCTAGCGGCATTGATCCGGTGAGATCCGACATTCCGGAGCCTCCAGTGGGCAGACGCATGGGAGGACCGTATCTCTCTGTATGCTGACGACATTCTCCTTCATCTCGGCTCCCCAAAATCATCGCTTCTTAACGTTATTTACATATTTACAAACTTCGGGAAGAACTCTGGTTACAGGATCAACTGGGCCAAGTCGGAAATCTATGTCATCAACGGTGAGCCCCCAAACCCCTAAAGGTCTTTCCAAATCAGGTTGCCCGAGACGGCTTCCGATACCTGGGTGTTTTTTATCCGAGACGACCCAAAGACAATGCATGAACGAAATCTGCTCCCCCTATCCAACACTTGAAACAGGATGTAGCTCTTTGGAGGGCACTACCACTATCTCTGCTGGGACGAGCAGCACTTTTTAAAATGATGGCTTTGTCTCATTTCCTGTACGCCTTGTAGAACTACCCGGACCAAGTCCCAGCTCGTTATTTTAAAGACATTGAGAGCCTTCAGATAGAGCTACTCTGGGAAGGCAGGTCCCGCATTGCTTTACAAAAACTGTTACTATCATGGGATGATGGGGGATCGCTTTCTCTGAAATAAAAAGATATTACTTGGCTGCCCACCTAGCAGCAATTCACCAATGCACGTGTTGGTGCTGGGATGACCCCGGGTATAGGATGAACAAATGGCAACTTACTGGGGGTAACTTTAACGGAGCTATCAACTCTTATGCTAAAAAAGATCCCACTCACTGGGCCTACCCAACACGCAGTACACGTCTGGAGAGCAGCGAATAAAAGTTTGGGGTGGGACTGGAGGTTCACACAAGCCACGCCATTGTGGGATGCTGAGCAACTGGTAACTCTGCGGACCTCGAACGGGTTTGCAAACTGGGATCTGATTGGGATCTCCAGGATTGGAGACCTATGGCCGAAGGGGGCAGTGCTATCCTTTGCCGCCCTGTAAACAGTATGAATTAGCCAATTCAGAATATTTCCACTATTTGCAGGTGCGGAATGCACTAATGTCAAAATTGCCCAAAGGGGAATCTCCCCCGGAATCGTTGCCGTTGGAAGACAGGTTGTTGGATGGCACATACCCACAAAAGTGATCTCCCTCGCATATAAAAAACCAATAAACATCACCTCCGACCCACCCTTCCAAACCAAGGGGCGGTGGGAGAGAGACGGGTTAGAACTTAACAATGAAGAATGGCAGGAGGCCTTGTTGTCCCCGAGAGAAGTCACAATCTCTTCCAGACTCCGCCTAGTTCAAATGAAGATCCTACATAGGATTTATGTGTCGGGGGCCAGACACGTTAGCATGGGGAGAGCGTCTGAAGGGATGTGCAGAAGGCAATCTGGTCAAAAGGGTACTTTCTTACACATGAAATGGGATTGTGTCATTAACCAGCATTATTGGAAGGGTATACATACGTGTATAAACGAGGTGCTCGAGGTGAGATCCAGCATACAGCCAAACGATGTCTGTTAAACGTCTGGGCGCCTACTGATGTGAATAACAGGGGGAAAACATGGGTCACATTGGCTCTGATGGTAGTTAGGAGGAATATTGCTCAACTGTGGGGGTTTGGAGTGTTGCCTACAATGGCCTCTTGGAAGGCAGACATGGACTGGCACATGCTAAAGGAAAAAACAGTGTATGTTGCACGGGGTTGCCCCAAAAAGTGGATGGCAATTTGGGACAAATGGAATGTATATAGAGGACATATTTGTGTCCCATCCACTGCTCCTCCTCTGGACAAAACCTTTTACACCCTGAGTTCCTGCCTCCCTGACCTATTGTTTCGATTAATCACAGTAATGCTGTCTAGTTATGTCCTATTATTTAACACAACAGTGGTCCCTAGTGGAGAATAGGAATGAACAGAGAGCAATGCATACAGACCTAATCACTGCTGTATTAGTTAAACTTGTCCAGACGGACAGAGGTTCAATGTTTAATTTATCGAAAATTCTTTTGGAAAATGCACAAACACGAATACTGAAAGTGGGACACAGGCCTGGGTCCTACTACAGAGACATAAATACATACAGTTCAGGAAACATTTAGGGGGGTTCAGGCAATGCTGACGGTTTGTTTTCAAAACAAGTCATCAATTAGACAAACAAATCACAAGGGACGACTCTACATAGTAAATAGTAACATCACAGCGTATGTTTGCGAAGTCTTGGGGTGTCGATGACGTTTCGATCCAAGAGAACAATGAAAGGATCCTCTTCAGTACATTAAATAAGCTTGCCTGATAATACGTGCTTGATGGGAGTAACGCTCCTTGATGGGGAGGGAGGGGGATAAACCACCGCGGGAGGGGCGAATATGTGTCCAACAGCAACAGCGAAGGTTTAGTGCTACAGTCAATTGGGCAATGGCTTAGTGTTCCTCCTTGCCGGCGGCGTGGGAGCTCGAAGCGTGTTCCAAGTGTTAGCGCCTCGGTGTGTGAGGTCGTGGGGTTCAAATGACGACATGCCAGGGGAAGAGCCACAGGCGTGTGCTCTGGAAGGCGTAATAGCCTACAGCCGATGTTTGTGGTGTTCTGTACAGGGGTTCTGAGGCCGGGAATGCAGAGAGGGAAGTGAGCCTATTTATGTCTGACACAATATCCGTCCTGCAACAAAATGCCACTCTCTTTGTGTTCAATAAAAAGAATTATAAATAAAATAAAAGGATGCCAGCTTCCCAAATCTTTATAATTGAAAATTCATTTTTGTTAGCCTTTTCTGCAAGGTCATCCCCAGACCTTTTTGCTTTTGCCCTCCACTTTTTACTGAATTTGTTTTTGTTGGCTTTAGGACTGCTATCCAGTTGCTAAAGTGCTTGTGCTCTCTCCTTAAAACATGGTGGAATTTTTTTATACCAAATTGGTATATTTAATGTATTTGTAAGTCCCTAGTAAAGTGGCACGACATGTGCCCAGGACCTGCAAGTTAAATGCTACTAGTGGCCCTGCAGCACTGATTTTGCCACCCACTTACGTAACCCTTGGAACATGTCTCAGACCTGTGATTGCAGCCTGTGTATAAAGTTTTCAAACCGCCATTTTGACCTGGCAAGGTAAACCTTTTACCACACCTAAACCTTCCTTTTTAATACATATTAGTCACTCCTAGGGTAGGCCCTGGACAGCCCAGAGGGTAGAGTGCAAGGTATTTAAAAGCTTGTACATGTACTCTTACGTTTTACATGTCCTGGTAGTGAAAAACTCTTAAGTTTGTTTTTCACTACCGCAAGGCCCAGCTCTTCCATAGGATTTCATTGAAATTTCCATATTACATTTTATATGTGTAATTTCCAAATAGGAGCATGGAACGCCTTCATGTGTGGTGTCTCTGGAATCACAATTTAAAACCCTAACTTATGGTGAAGTTGGATTTTAAATTGCAATTTTAAAAATGTCACTTTTAGAAAGTTAGCATTTTTTTGCCTGACCCATTTGGTGCCTGCAGCCTATCTCTAGGTCACATGACTGGGTGTAGTTGACAGTTGAACTTTGTGTATTCCTCTTAGACAGCCACACACAATGGGGAGCTTAGGTGTGCCTGGATGGGACATCACTGGCAGGATGGGTGGGGGGAGGTGAGCCCAGCCCGACTTGCACTTGAATAAGCTGTGCTCTGTCTCCACACAAAGATCTACATTCCCCTGTAGTTAATCTGGAGCCTGGGCTAGGAAAGCAGGGTGTCTGTGCACTTCAAAGATGTGCCTCTAGAACCTTCTCCCCACTTCAAAGGCACAACTATGGATACATACTGGACCTCAGACACCAACTCTTTCATACACTTCTGGACCTGTAGATACTCTGCCAGGACGAAGGACTGCTGTGCTGCTACAAGGACTGCCACTCTGCTAGACTGCTGCTCTAAAGGAACTGCTGCCCTGCTGTTCTAATCTGCTGCCTGATGCCCTCTTGCTTGCAGAAGGAGAACTGGACCTGCAACTTCATCTTGTATCCAGGACACTAGAGTGACTCCTAGGACTAGTCTGCTGACCTCCAGATCTGTGCCCCATGGACATGAAAGGTGCTCAACATTTTGCACCAGCACCTGGACCCAAATGCAGCGAGTTTCTGATCCCCAGTTGGTGTCTCTGGGGGTCCCTTCAGTGTGCTGAAATCAGGCTTCTGGGCTCTTTACAGCCGCAAACAGGACCATTCTTCATTGCCTGCATTGCAAATCAGAATGATGCTCCGTCAGCCCGAATCTTTGCACTGCAGCATCATCTTCTTACTGGGACTGCCACAGCGAAGCTCCTGCAATGCTCACCCACGATGCTGGCCAGTTCCATGCACTTTCGCCGACAGCATCCCGCAACACTTTCACATTTGCTATGACAGCAGCATCTAACACCAAATTTACATGAACCAGAGATCTGAAATTTGAAGTAGAAATAGTGCTAAGAAGTATAAAATGCCAAAGATAGTTAATGGTTCCAGTGAAACAGGACAAAGCTCAGTAGCGGTCGGCAGTAGGTGTTTCTGTAGGGCGGTGATGTGGGCAGGGGGAGGGGCAGCATGGGGGATAGTAATGTATGGATTATGGAGTTTTAGAGGTAAGTAAACATTTCAATAAATAAAACGAATTCCGTTGCGCTCACTGCATTACATTTGATGATGCAGTGCGCGCAACGGAATTTGTTTTATTTATTTAAATGTTTACTTACCTGTAAAACTCCGTAATCCATATATTACTACCCCCCACCCCTACCCTCCCCCTGCCCACGTCACCGACTTACAAAAACACCTACAGCCGACCGCTACTGACATAGGTGCAATTTGAATATGACCACAATGGAGCATGGGTCAGATACACTAACCAGGTTCCTCCTCATCAAAGATTTTACCTTTTGGCCTTAGTCCATTAGGACCAAATAAACCACAGGAGTACACTTCTAGCGCTACCCAGGGACTAAGGGGAGACACTTAGGGACTCACAGGGTGGCAGGCAGAGGACAACAGGAGAGTCTAGTCTAAATCCAGTTGCCACTGGTCAGCTGGCCAATTGAAGGAAAATATCTCTTATAGCTTGTTGGGTTCCTGTAGGTTTAACAGGAGGACAGCTTTATGACCCTTGTATCCCACATGTGTGTCCTAGGTACAAGACGGATACAATTTCCAATCTTCTAGGCTCATTTTTGTCAATTTGGTCTTGTTTTATTTATTAAATGCAGCTCTATATTTCTAACCTCAGAAGCTGATGAGTTCTCTTCTGATCTTCCACAGGAAGAGAAGTGTTCTGAAGTTGGTTTCTGGAGATGCCACCAGCTAGTGGGGGAGGGGGCGACCTGTGGGGATGGCCTGACCAATTAGTTTAAGGTTCTTTGGGCTTACCTGACCCACTTTGGGCATTTTCTAGATGTCTGAAGTCTTTTGCCACACTAAACATGGGCACTCAAGGGTTAGTATCTGTGGGTATGGGGAGTGTACTAAGGCAATCCTAGTGTCACCTGAAACCTAACACTAACATTCAGTTTCAGTCAGTGCCTGTACCACTAAAAAATTCAGAGGCAGAAGGCTAGAAAACGAAAGCTGTGCTTTCAGCAACCAGACAGTGAGTACACACAAATTGCTTTGGCATTCTCTTTTCCTTCTTTGAGGTGCCCCCCAAATGTTACATTAAAAACCTCAATAGACCTGTCAAGCAGGTCTTAACACTCAAGCAGGATTTCACATTGTGAAATCAACAAGATGCCCACTGTGATAGAGGTTGATCTGGGTGGGGAAGCAAAATAAGGGTGCAGAAATGGGTGTTAGCTACATCTGAGTGTGACAGGGTAGGCATCTTTGAAGTTAATAAAGTCCGTGCGCACAGCCCACCGGCCATCCTGTCAAGGGCACAACACCTCTCCACACCCAGCACCTTTTATTCCTATGCTGGGAGCAAGTTCACTCTCATTCACAACTACTGAAATGCTATTTAATGGCTGGCAGAAGTGAGAGAACAAAATTCAGATTTTGCTTCCCAGAACTTAAGGCAGGGCCAAAGTAACATTTTTAAAGTAATCTTCCAAAATATTTTTAGCGAATCCGACTTTACCAGTGAACTGGGCTTGTAATAAATATTTCAAAATTTCCAAAAGCTACATTTGTAGGTGTTTCTTATGTGGAGATAATAATTATTAAAGTTATTAATGTATCCCAATACTTTCCCATGAAACAGCCAACATGGCTTCAGCGAAATAACTTTTCGGGCTTTTTCACTGTAGGAACATGTTTTACATTATATTTTTATATATCCTTCTTTTTAATACCATGCACCTTGACTTATAGATAATAAACATACTAGGGGGTCACTAACTAATATTTAAAAGGAAGGTTTAGGCCTGTTAAAACGGGTCATTTTTCTACTGGTGGCAGGCCTGCAATCGTGTTGACATTGTCACTGTAGTGGATGACACAATGGGTGCTGCAGTCCACTTATAACATTTAACTTATAAGCCCTGGGTGCAAAGGTGTAGCATATACTAGGGAATTATTGGAAAGTTTAATGTGCCCACCAGGTGTATACCTATTTTACCATGTTGGGAAGAGTATCACAAGCACTATACCAATAATTAGCAGTGGTAAAGTGCAAAGAGTTTTTTAAGACAGAAAAAATAAAGTGTTCAACAACAGGGCATACAAATCTGGCGTGACCCTGCAGAAAGGGCAAATTTCAAACAGGTACTCTCAAGGATTCTGGATTTCTGTTATCATTAGCCCAAAATGTTTTTTTATTTCTCACCTTGCTGTTGATCTATATTTTTTTCACATCTGGAAGATATGGTTTGAGGGATATACCCCAGAGTTCGGGATCATGGATCCTTGCTGTCTTGTGCGTTTAACAGTTTGTTAGAGGTTGTGGTACCTAGAAAGTGGCTCTTGCCAATTGTCAATTGGTCAGTTGCAAGACTCTGGACCTGGTGGAAGGCTTGGAAGTGCAATGGCCTGTTGAGAACTTCACTATAATGAATATTCAGTGACAGGTTTTCGGAGATAATGATGGTAGTAGATAAATGTGACCAACATCGGGGTAGGACCTGTTTCTTTCAAAGTAGTGGATGGATACTGAATATAGATGCTAGATGTGACCAAAACGGAGCTTGGACCAATTTTTACCGGACATTAGATGATTGAGAAAAGTCCCTTTTCCCCACTGTTGTAAGTTACCATCTTTTCACTGTTAAGTGGTAATTCATCAGCCACCTTGGATAGCATAGGCCTGAGTTTTAAAAATAACGACACCTGGAGAGTTGATACTGTATATCTTTCCGTTACAAATACTCCCAATACTACAGGAGATAGTCCAACATAATTCTACATTAGTTTAGTTATTTAAATTGAATCACATCTCATTCTGACGCCTGGAAGGGGCTCAGTGTGTAAATCATAAAAAAAGGCCTTTGCGATAAGTGCTGAATGGGAATTAGACCGTGTCTTATGAACAGTGTAGTGCATTGTGTATGCTAGTTAAAGGCATGAGTAGTGTGACAGACAGCTACAGTAAGAAAGAAAACCCAGACATAACTAATGCTGGTCTGTGACAGCTGAATACCAATTTTCAATCCCCGACTCACTAGGGAAATAACAGGAGGTTGGAAAATTCGAGCAGGGGTCAGAGGTCAGCTAGGAGACGTGCATGTTGAAATCTAAGGCAACTTGTGGAAACTCATTTTTTGTACATGTCATTTATTTCCTTCAAATGTCTCTAGCTTTACAGTTTATCTGTCAACACATTTGGCCATCTATGTTGAACTGCTCCTTCAACTACAGTTACACTAAAAGCAATGGTACTTACAATATCCCTCTTCATTAATCTGACATCTTTAGTGAACAGGCACACACCGGGTGGGATTTTATGAGTCCTAATAAAAGTTTTACATACCACGAATCGAGGCACAATATCAAAAAGCAGCCATGATTTTCAATCATCCACTGAGAGACTCTCAAATGTTTCCAAAAAGACTTTTGAGATTTCCAATAATGCCAAAACAGTACCACTTTCTAAACAGATTGTCAGAGAACTACTTCGGCAGGCGAGAACCTTTAATAGATTAATTAAAAAGTAGTAGGAATTGAAGTGAGTAAAGAAAATGTATATACATTGAGATTCTATTAGCGGTGTAGTGTAAAGTGGGAAGGAAATATTTCACATAATCACTCATTTAGCTTGCTCGCAAGCTACTGATGCCATCAAAAATCACCCTTCCAAAGCCACCCTTGTTGAGACCTAACATCCTTATTAGGGGTTGCAAATAATTTGTATGTCATCGTTGCCTTTAAATATTAGCGGTGGTTACCTTGGCTACTTGCTGTTAGCCCTAATTTTTTCAGCAGCTAAGTTTTAGTTCCAAATTGCGCCTCATACTAATGATATTGCGGCGCTTGAGATTTCCATATTAAATACCACTAATATCTGAATTAATGTTTTCATTGGTATTTCACAATAACAGCAATCAGTGTAACAGAATGAGAATTCAGAAGGATTGTGAGATGATGGCTCTTCAGTGACTAAATGCCACACATGAAGCGAACACACTCCTCTGTCTCTGCAAATATAAACTTTTCATTTACAACTACGGAGACAAGTGGTCTTAGTGGTACCATTCTGAACGCAAAATATCCAATAAGGGCTTCTCCATCACATTAAAATAAAAGTGCCCTATTGTTTAAGATTGTAAGTGATAACAAGTTTGATGGACCATACTTTATCCTCTGTTGGACCAGGCTCTTTTTGTAGATTTATTCACAAAGTTTTGCCTTCTTTTTTTCTGACTTGCTTTTGTTGGCTTTAGGACGCTGGGAAATATACCCTAAAGTGCTAAAGTGCATATGCTCTCTGTGTAAATTGTGATTCTTATTGGTTATCCATGATTGAAATACTGATTTACAGGTAAGTCCCTAGTAAAGTGCACTATGTGTGCCCATGGCCTGTACATCAAATCCTACTATTCGGCATGCAACTGGTTTTGCCACCCACAGAAATAGCCCAGTAAAAATATCTCAAGCATGCCATTGTAGTGACTGCAAGTGCAGTTTTAAACTGAAATGATGACCTGGCAAGTGCACCCACTTGCAAGGCCCAAACCATACCTTTTATTTCATGAAAGGCAGCCTCCTGGGAAAGGTGTAATGTATGTGAAAGGTAGCACATGTATTGGTGTGTTTTACACGTCCTGATAGTGAACCTCTGCTAATTTAGTTTTTCACTATCGCAAGGACTAGCCTTCCCATAGGTTATAATTGGAGCTGCGTTGTAACTTTCAATTTGGAAGAGCTAGAGATTTGGAGTTTGGACTCTCTGAGCTCAGAATTTAATAACAGATCTTTTAGTAAAGGTAGATTTTGAAAATGCCACTTTTAGAAAGTGGGAATTTTCTTGTTTAACCATCTTGTGCATCTGACTGCCTGTGGAATCAACCTCTGGTTTAGACTGACAGGCGCCTGTTTGTGCATTCACTCTAGACACTCACAGTTAAGATGTGCCCTGCATAGCCTGATGGCCCATCACCAGGCGGCTGATGGGCCTTCCTGAGCAAGAGAGGAGGGAGGAGCTGTCACCTGCACCTCAATAGGCCTGTGCCTGGCCCTTCACAATGCTGTCTCGCCCCCTCACTGGTGTATGTCTGGGGCCAAGACCATGCAGAACAAGAACTTGTGTACTGCAAGAACAATCTTTTGAAGAATACCTACTTCAAAGGCCAAAAGGTGTATAAGTATTAGACCTAAAACCCCAGACTTAAGGATCAAAAGGAGACCCTGCCAAGAGGAAGAGCCGGAGTGCTGTCAGGAGTAGTATTGCCCCCTTGCTTTTTTGCTTTGCTGGGTTAGCCTGCAGTGGCTTCTTCTGTCTTGGAGAGGACAATGACTAAATTTTACTTTGGTATCCTGCTTAGCGGATACTCCAAGGGCCTGTGTGTGCTTGCCTTCTGTTAAGAAGTCTCAGGGAAACCAAATACTTCATCAGCAGCATCCCTAAACTCCACTGCTGGGAGTTCTGACCTGCCAAGTGCTGCCTATTCCAGTTCTTGGCCCTTGGATTTGGTTCTGCTTCTTCTGGACTTTAAAATCCATGCATTGTCTTTCCAGTGACTGTTTTTCAGATGCAGCTGGAGAACTTTCCACATTCCACAAACATGTGGCCGAAGAAATCGACACATCGCCTGCTCGTGGCCGAAGAAACCGCCACTGCCCGAGATCAGCGCACTGTGTCTTCGAAGTACAAGATCACCCACTGACTCCTAACCAGGCCCGGCCGTGCAGCTGAGAAGATTGACCTCCCTGGAAGCAATGAACTGACACATCTCCTTCCCGGCAAGTAAGGAACAGACGCACCGCTTTGCTTTCCGGCACCTCACCTCCGCTGCACCTGTTTTCGTCTTGTGCTTTTGACACATCTCAGGTACTTTGTACAAAAAGTGATGGATCCATAGTTATATATGGACTGAACTGTATTGAACCATTTTAAAGTGATATCTTGATGTATGTATGGTGGATTTATGTCGTTTTGGTCTTGTTTGGTGTATATAAAGATGGTTATTTTTCTAAACTGGTGTTGTGTCCATTTCTAGTGTTTTCACTGTGTTACTCTGTGTTTATGTGCAAATACTTTGCACATTGTCTCTGAGTTAGGCCTGACTGCTCGTGCCAAGCTACCAAGAGGATGAGCGGGGGCTGTCTTGGCTGTGTAACTCTCTTACCCTGACTAGAAGGAAGGTTCCCTTCTTGGACAGGTACAGTAGATGGGCTGTTTACAAACTGTACACCACAATCTTTAAATAAGATTTGACTGGTAAAATGGATAAGGTGAAGGTTGTTTAAATTGTTTTTTCTCTATACAGTTAAACACTTCCAACAGTATGTTATAGATTGTGAATACAGGTGTATTGGCACAGGTCTGGTCAAGGGCATAAGTTAGACAAACAAGCATTCTCTGATGTGGCTGTTACAGGGTGTGCAACTGCGAACCTGATCTTCTGGTGCACCTGCACACAATGACAACCTTACCTATAGCTTGGTGAGACTGTGCTTCTGTTCAAGTTTTCAAGGGAGTGCCTTAGTCTGGGAGTCCCCAACATAGAGGGTAAAGTTGTTGAGTGCCTCCATCCTACTTGTGATTCAACCCCCAAACACTTTCTTGATGGGTATAGTTTCTGCATGTCCCTGGTCTAGAAAGGATTAGGATGTGCCATGTGCCATCAAGGCTGGCAGTGCCTGGGGCCAGAATGCTTCCAAGGTGCTGCCGCTGATAACAGCCATTTTTGTTGGGGTAGGAGAATCCAAGGATCTCCTGGCACTCCTGGAATATAATTAAAGTTCCCAAAATGTGTTCCCACTTGGGCTAAGGAACAACTGTGGGGAACGGAGTTTGAGCAATGATTTCCACATTGCCCTGAGCAAATTCTACCTTTATTAAATAGATGAAATGTGACCTGGTTATCTCACAAAGGTTTGATTTACCACACATTGAGTAATGTTGATTCGTGCAAAATTCTGGCTTCTTTCCGATGAGGATAATATGGTATCTTCGAAAAAGGGGGGCTTTGTTTTTCATACTAATCACGAGCCCTTCCATCAACAATGGCAAATCATAGAAAGCTTAATATGCTTGCCCTCCAAATATGATTTGAAAGTGTTAGGTTCCTATACTGGGTTTCCCCTTTATTAAAGAATAAGGAAAGATTTTGCCTACAAAACCTATTTTATCTGTCTCCAGGCAAGTGCCGTTAAGATGGCTACTTCAAGAAAGCTTTTTTGGATTAGTGATTACTTTTATTTGTGTTGTGAATTGTTTTATAGTCCTATTGGTTCTGCTGTTGTAACCACTTTAATGTGCTTTATTACTAATTGTCTGTAAACGTGTTTTTTGATTGGAGGTCTAGGACTCAGTCAAGTTCTATGGATTGAGTTTTCTAACAGGCCATTTAATATATAGCCACTCCTTTCTATATACTCCTCTTCTCTCTCCCTGCATCTATGATTTGCAGCTTGCTTCTTCTTTTCTCATAGTTCTGTTCCACTGTTCCACTGAACAGACATCTGAGATTGGCACTATATTCCAATGGGCAGTGCTTCCGTGTCAATTGGTGAGATAGGAGCACTTTGGCCAAGGACTTTCTATTCATTTTTTACATGATCCTTCCATTCATCTCCTTCACCTTTTGGTAGCACTCTTCAGTGGCCACTGGGGATCTCGTAACTAGAGCCAAATATCAAGGTTAATATAAAATGTCAAGGTAAGTATAGAAAGATAAGCAGAGATTTGCTCAAATTACCTTCAAATATATATACCTCGAAGAGAAGCATATGAGGAATTAAGTTGAACAAATCTGCACTTGCTGATATAAACTTAGCTTTACGATCTTTTTATAGTCAACCTATTTATATTGGTAAGGTATGAATTTGTGGAGTCAAGACAATGTCTTTGTTTTATTAGTTAAACAAGAAGAGAATGAGTTGCAATTGTGTCGTTGTGCATCATACCAGAGAAGGCCTGGTAGAACACCACTGTCCATGAAAAACTACCCATTCTAAGGTCGAGTCTACCTAGCACACCCGAAGGGGTCGAAACGTCTACTACATTTTCTACACAAGCCAGGATAACTGTAATAATTGTGACGGTGTTCAGATAGATCTATGTGTTTTTATGGAACTATTGACCTTTTTTCATAAAGGCCGGATCAATACCATTATGGGATGGTGTATACATGTCACACTACCCTGTCCTTGTCCACCCCCACTAGCTCACGCTAATCACTTTCACATTCCTTTCCCTTCTCCACCAACCTGAGCACCTAACTTTGCCAATATATAGCCACTCCTTTCTATATACTCCTCTTCTCTCTATGTTTTTTTACTTCAATTGCAACAAAACAGCTATTGTGTTACCACATTTTTGAATAATTTTGAATAATTCTGATATTTCCAATAAATTGCACTTAAATGTGAATGTGCTATTCAAAGAAATCTGGCCCTGTGAATGCGTTTGATTGGACTCAATCGGTATAACATTTCTTTTTGAAATAACGTGCTACTTGACCATTTCTTACTGTACTACTTGATATACTAAAGGCAGAGAGCGCATTGACATTCGAAAGGGGATAATCAGCCTCAGTCAGAATGACAATGGGCCTGTCCAAAACCTGTGCGGGCTCAGAGAGGGGCTGCTGCAGCCTCTGAAGTTCAAAGAGAAGTGCGAGCTGGCCCCTGAGACCTTTTAATCTCTTGGGGCTTCTTGCAAAGGAACAACAGAGCTTGCTGTAATTACTCTCCAAAATTATGGACCAAAGGCGTTCAGTTAAAAGGAATGATTACGGACATCACACTAAAATGATCGACGGTTGGTCACCTTGTATCTGGAATTAAGACTAGTCAATATATACTTGCTAATTTTTTTTTACACATAGTTTTATATAGTGCAAACTTGACCCCGGGCATCAGAGCGCTTTACACAAGCACTAGTTGCGTTACATGAGGATACATTCATTTTTGTTAGGCAACAGAGAGATTAAGTGATTTGCCCAGAATCACAGGATGTTCAGCCTCATTGCTGAGTCTCGAACACGGTTCTCCAGGTTCGAGGTCCACCGCCCCTAGCCGTTAGGCCAACTCCTCTCCCCTTATATATACCTAACTTCAAAATATTTTGGTAGTGGTATTCTAGCTAGAAATGTTTTGTAGGGCAATACTAGTATGCTTGATATTCTCACATAAAACTGCCTCAGGGATGAACTAATCAAACAAAGCATGACATGACGTGATAAGGATAGACGCAAAGTGACATGACGTCGCATGGCATAACAGGTCATGACGTAAAATACCATACACAAGACACAAGATCACATAATATTAAGAGTTATGTTTAAGATCAACTTGGACTAGTGAAACCAATGATGTAGGCCAAAGTGTGGCATTGAAGTGCCTAGGTGCCAGTGATCACTATTGATAGTATATAAGCAGACATAAAAATAGATGTGTTGCTAAAGTTGCAAAACTAGTCATATTCATTTGAAAATCTAAACATCCAGTTGATTCTACAGCTAACTGCTAGTGGGTCCATGCTAGCATCAGTTATCTGTTCTTCCCTGGGTAATTTGTTGCATTTGGCCCACACAGGCATCACGAGAATGCCATTTCATGCCATGCATCAATGCACGGGGAAAAACACAGAACCTGTTTTAAAAGGCCACTTCATTTCACTTACAAATACATTACACATTTATATCCTGAAAGAGATTGGGTGTGTGGGCTGGGAAGGTGTTTTTGGGAGGAATTACAGCGATAAAGAACATGGCTGGCTGGTTCTGTCAGATTTGTGAAAGAGATCCCCAGTCTAGGAGATATTCAAGTCCATGTGAACAGAAGCGCACTGTGTGTTGTGTCCTGTAGGACTTGCAGTTCTCCTTAAAATCAGTGTGCTGGAGTCACCTGGGCATGCCAGATTCCTGTGGTCGTGATCTTGGCACACTCAGTCGAGACGAAATGTCCGCTGCTGTCTTTTCCAGTATTCCTCTAGAAGCTGCTGATTCACAGAGCTACGTACATTTTACATCGGTTTAGTAAACTGATTTAATGTGAGTACAAATGTGTTTTTCATGTGAACATTCAAGCAAGTTTTGGTTGAGTATGAAAATACAAACATGTTTTATGGCAGAGTGAAATGTAAAGTTTCTTTCAGCGAATCGTTTTATTCATAATATAAATCCAATGTTCACCCCATATACTTTTTTCAAAATGTTCTCTGAAGTTTTTATATATTACTAAAATGCGTGTTTCAAACATGCAGAAAACAAGCATCCATCGAGTGTGTCGTTTCGTCAGTTTGCGTGTTGGCCAGGATGGGTTGGGCATGGTTTCTCTGGAAAGGCACTTTCATATTTTTACTTGTTAAAACCTCAAGCATATTTTTAAACTGCTTTACTGTGGTCTGCCGTTGTCGGGATTATATCGTTTTTCTAAATTTTATATTTAGTGTGTTTTGTACGTTGGTTTAATTTTATAATTTTAGTGTGTATGAATAAAAAGTATCTAAAGCAGAGTACCTATTTCACTATCATGTTTAATCACCCCTTCAATTAAAGAAACGCAAGATGCAGGACAGAACACCACGTCAACTAAAGGAAAACATGATTCAGGACAGAACATCTTTTACAAATGAATCATCAATCAGCTGAGGGCTAGAACTAAGAAATTCAAAAACTTCAATAATAAAATCGATCGATTGTTGTCAATATTTGCTTGAGTTGATTTCATAGCTCCCATATTTCACCCACATGAAGAGAAAAGAGACACATGTAAGTGAGAGAGGACCTTAGGGCACATTGAAAGAGTGAATATGGAGGAAAGTGTATCCATGTCAAACATGACAAACATGTCCGTCTCCCTGAAAACCCTACTTCTAGACCAGCCTTCATCTACACATTTTCCAGACAAGACCTTAGTTCTGTCCATTCCAGAGGGTTGTACCTCATGGCTTAACCACGCGTGCCTCTAAAACGCTACCCCAAAAACGAATGCGTCTTTACAAAGCAGTCCTTTACCACGCATGCCTTTACCACACAATTTCGTGGTGCAGGCTTGATTGGTAATGTGATATGCGTGGGGAAGTTGACACCCCAGTCCCCCCACCTTGAGCCATGAAACCCGGCCCCACATACTAAAAGCGACCTCCACCCCAGACCTGCACCTAAGCCCTAAAACTGAGCCCCACCTCCTAATAACTACCCCAACCTAGCCCCCCTGCCCTTAGCCCTAAAAACTGACCCCCACCCCTGAAAACTACACCGACCCTTGCTTTGAGCTCTAAAACCTGGCCCTATAGACAACCCGACCCGGAGCCCTAAAACTACCCCACCACTAAAAACTACCCAGCCCCACTTACCAGACCACTTCCTCTTCTGATCCTATTTCTTCCTGTGCCCGCCCATCCGCGCAACTAGACCGCACACTGCCATATCCATGCGTGGTTTAGGCATGTGTGTGGTTAAGGCAAACGTGTTTGCGCTTGTGGGCAAACAGCACGCATGGCTCAGCCTACACTGTAAAAGTTGTGTCCCCTTCTGGAGTGTCTGGAGTATTCAGAGCCCTTACTCACTCTGATACTCACTGTGATATTTTTATTTGAGGTAGTTCACTATGGGAAACATGTGATATTTTTATTTGAGGAAGTCCACTATCGGAAACATGTGACATTTTTATTTGAGGAAGTCCACCACGGGAAACATCGCATGAGATACAATCCATGCCATTACAACGCAGTCGTTACTACGACTCGTTGTTACATCGCAAACCATTACAGCACAAGTCATTACAATGACTTGCTGTAGGGGGCAGAAGGTGTTGGATTTAAAATCTGAAACCTTCTCTACTGTTGCACAGACTGGAGTGGAATAGTAAATTATACTATTCCAATTTACAGCGCCCCCACAAGTCGTTGTAAAGACTTGCGATGTAATGGTATGCGATGTAACAACACAGTCTTTGTAACGACCACGTTGTAATGGCATGCGATGTATCGCATGCGTTATAACGTGGCCTACTTGTCCACTAAATGCATGTGGATGCCATTCAAAGAATTTTGCAACCTATTTTGACCATATCTCTTTGATCACACCTGATCACTTAACTTCCATGTGGAGCTTGTGTGATGTTCAACTGTGTTGTTTGTTTCAATATTCTGTAAGCACTAAAAGGCTGACATATTTGGGTCCTTGAAGTTAGAGCTGATATATACTATTTTATTCCTCCAGAGAAATAGAAACAGGTTGGTATCGCTTACCACTCCCATTGGGCTATGCACATTGGTAAAAAGATCTTTGGAGAAACACATGCCAGCCAGAGAACTTGTCACCTACTTAGTTTCAAACTCCCCAAATCAGTACACAGACAGTAGTTTCAGTTTCATCAACTTTTATTCGATTATAGAATTTGAATAATCATAAAAAGTACATTTAAAACAGTATTACACACAGAAGAAATTTAAATAAGTAAAGTCAAAAAGAATGGAATCACTGTACAAAGGAACTTTTTGAGACAGTGAAGTCAATTTGCTTTTAACAAAAAATATTTGTTTAACTAAGGATATTACGGCGTGCAATAATAACTGCCTTAAGAAAAGTCACTGTAAGTTTGGCTTCATGAGGAGATTTCAGAGATTGTAGATAGGAAAGAGCTGGGTAGGATTGTCTGAGACCACTGGACCTGAGAGTAGGAATGATCCACGTTTTCCTTGCTGATTTATAATATTTACAGAATAGGATAACGTGAATCGTAGATTGTGAGGAAACTCCGTCACAGGGGCATCTCATCAGGTTACAGGACCAGTTCTTTGTTTCCGGAAATGTTACCAAACGAAAGAAAACGTCAAAACGTAGTCTCGTGAGTAAAAACTTTTCATAGTTCGATAAAAAATATGTCAAGTAAGGCTGGATTACTTTTCCTGCCTGTAGTAAGCAGATCTTTTCATTTTTTGGTTTAATAATCTCTGCCTGGTTTCGAAGGTCTCTCAAATGGGCCATAGCCATTTGCTTTAGTTGCTTTCTTGAGATATCTTCGACTGAAGGTGGTTCGAGGAAGTATTGCTCACAATCCAGATCTTTCAAGAAGTTGTGTATGTACTTTAGCCACGGGATCTTCTGCCAATTTGTTAAGCCTAAACAGTCAGTAATAAGGGAGCGGGTTAGGTGACTATTAGGGTTACACCATATTCGATGCCACAGTAAGATGGGCTGGCATCGGATGGTATCGATGATGTATTCCATACCAAGCTCCCGGTGTGAGGCTAGTATCGGAGAACTTTGGGGAAGTGCAAGAATGTACTTGATAAAAGCGTTTTCGGTGGTCTGGAGCTGGTCAATGCGACCATGCCCCCAAATTCCAGCTCCATAAGTGGCCACACTGTGACATTTAGCGTAATATATGGCTAACAGTTCAGATGGAGCAGGTTTGCCCAGTTTCCTCGAAAAAGATGTTAGTGCTGAGGTTGCTCGGCGGAAGTGGAGGTTTCTGGCTTCCACTGCCTTATGCCAGTTCATTTTGTCATCCACTAGGATGCCCAGATATGGATACACCGCAGTTTTATCTAGTCTGTTTTTGTTAATCAGAATGGGTTTAGAAACTTTTGTCCTAGGGCCAATATTCATTGTGAATGTTTTTTTGATATTGATTTTTAGGCCAAGAGAGTCCATGAATGTTACATATTTATTAAGCTGCAGCTGAAGTTCGTTTAAGGTCCGTGCTAGGATAACTGAGTCATCAGCATATAAGAGGGTTGGTATCGATCGATGGTTAATCTGTGGTAGGTCCTGGCTCCCTCCCAGCAATGCCTGTTCAAGCCCATTTGTGTAGAGGTTGAACAGGAAGGGAGCCAGTACACAACCTTGTCTGACTCCTCTCGTTATCTGGAAAGGGCGCGACAGTTCGCCACTAGTGCCAAATCGTATGCGGCCTTCTGCGTTGGTGTAGAGTTCTCTTAAGAAGGTTAATAATGGGGGGTCCACGCCAAGATCCCCTAGGATTTGCCAAAGCTTCGCATGCTGGACACAGTCAAACGCCGCGCTTAAGTCTACGTAGACTAGGAAGATGTTACCTCCTTTTGCACGGACATATTTGTCAACCAAGAGGACAAGATTGAGGGCCTGTTCCACGGTCCCAAGCCCCTTCTGGAAACCATATTGCGGGTCAGTTATGATGTTGTTCACCTGGGCCCAAGATTGTAGTCGGTCCAGGAGTAGGCGGCCTGCAATTTTTCCCGTGGAGTCCAGAAGGGAAATAGGTCTATAACAGGTGGGATCGTTGCGGTCACCTTTTTTGACAATAGGTAGTAATGTTGAGGTTGACCATGAGTGGAAAAGGCCTGAGGATGCTGCAGCTGACATGACCCGTGTAATTATTTTTGACCAGAAGTCTACGTCATGTAAGAACAGATCCATTGGAATTCCGTCTGGGCCGGGGGCCTTGCCGATTTTTGAGGCCTTAATTGCCTGTGAGGTTTCATTAAGGGAGAAATGTATATTAATAGGATAGATAGTGTTTTCCTCCAGTTCAGCTTTTTGGATGTGATTGTTTGGTGTGGCATCTGCTGGTGTTCCAAAGATTTTTGAAAAATGGGAAACCCAGTCCTCCTCAGTTATTGCCACATCAAGATGGTCTGGATCATTGTTATTGGCCAAGAAAGGTGATCTTATTGTCTGCCAAAAAGCGGTGCTATCTTTCCTTTGGGCACTATCATGAAGGCGTAGCCAGAGGTCTCGTTTGATCTGTTTCTTGCGGTCTTGTCGGACGGTGTTGTAATATTTCCTCAGCTGGGAAACTTCCTGGGGATCTCTCGGCTGCTTGCGTAAGGCTTCTTTAAGAGATGTGAGAGCCTTCCGGCAGGAGGTATCAAACCATCTCTCAGCGGGGAGCTTGGACTTGTTTTTTAATTTGACAAATAGCTCATCCCTGACGGCTTTTTGTATGCTTTGGAAGGAGGTAACAATTATTTCGGGTGGTGTCTCCGGAGACATACATTTCGATAGCCAGTGGTGTGTTTTCTCGAGAATCCTTTCTGTCAACTCTTCTGGGTCTATTTTTGCCCATTTAATTGAATACCCATTCAGTTTGTTCATAGAGATCAAGTGTTGATCAAGGGATGCGGACTTGGCAGGTTGTGGCCCCGCTTGTTTCATGTTAATTACCACACTGAGCGGATAGTGATCGCTTATTGGGTTTGTCCCAATCTCATAGTTGGTTAGTTGCCCTTTGTAAGAGTTCGAGGCCATTATATAGTCAATGATTGTGGAACAGCCTCGCCCGTGAAAAGTGGGTGAATAATCCTGCTGCGGATCAACTAATTCGTTGACGAAGTCCAAGTCTAGGGAAAACAGAATTTCGTTTAGTTTATTGCCACATGGCGAATGTGCAAAATGTGGTATTGGATTCCCTAGATCATTTAGAAGCCCGCAGATCCCATTATTATGTTTTGAGCACAGTGTAAGATTGAAGTCGCCACCCCAGATAAAGTAAGATGGAGTTTTATAATTGACACATTCTGGCGCAGTCAGGAATGCGACTATTTCTTCTAGGTAACGACAGCATTCCAGGGTGCCTGAGTTATTGTAGTAATTGATAATTATGTGGTTGTTCCCCTTGGATGCTATTAGTTGCGTAATTTGAATGATTTGGAAAGTGGGTGACTCTTTTAATAGTTTCGCTCGCTCAGACAGTAGAGATTGTGATCACGTACATGTATTAAAGTTTAACCTATTTAAGCATATCAGGATTAGAAGAATCGTGATATTTATCCAAATACTAGAAAGGCTGCTGACATTTGAGTAATTAGAGGATAATAAAAATACAAAACATAATAGAGCCTAATTTAATGATAATCCTATCCTACTTTGATCTCAAATTAGCTGAGCTTTGTAAAAGCTTTTCGCATATTTTGTGATTACACACATGAATGAGCTGCTGGTATATCGCAGTAATGTTCTTGGTACTGGCAGAGCTCCCAGGTATAGGCATGGTCCTTCCCTCTCTCACTGGCAGCGACATTGTTACACAGTCTTTGTGCCTGTCTGCACAAGTTGTTTGGTGAGTATGGCATGGCAACCGGTTGCTGGGCAAGAGTGCGTTGCTTCACATGGCTGGGTTAGAGCAGTAATATGACCAATTAGTATCTTTGTCGCTTGGTGACCTGTTGCTGAGCGAGGTGCCATGGTAACCAATGCATCGTACTGTAATCCAGCATAACACATATTAGTAAATAATTCACACTGTTATAGGCAGAGTGCTTGTTGCATAGATAGGTATTTGCAAAGAGAACTCTCCATTAGAAATAGCTTTGCTTATGACAATATGTGCACAACTAAATACCGTTAGGACATACAGCCTTATACTATAAGGTGTGCGAGATGTGTCGTCAGTGATAATGGGTGAAAAATAGAAGTGAAATTATTCCTGTGGGTGAAACCAGAGCACATACCTAAAAAAGATTCAGGTCCTGTTGATCTCTATGAGAAAACCTTTAACATTCAAAAATATTTACAATACTTAAAAGAGTAAAAAATGGACCCTTAAGAGTAATTTACAAGCTAATGAAGTATTACTTTATAAGGCTGCATGGATATCTCTAATAAACACCTCATTAAAACTTGTACCTGTGCTCAAGAGCTCTAGATGAGCGAAGATGCCATGTGACCTGTACTAGGCATGACCATACCTTCTATCGCACGTTCTGAATCTCCTCTGTAATATGGTTCTAGTGCTTTTTTTTAGATGTATCCTTGGCGATCCGAGTATGTCAGTCAGTCAAAAGATATCTTGTACCTGGATGAAGCTCCTCACATCCTAAGCTCCAAACTGAAGCATACATAGAAATATTGTATATCAACCAAACCCCAACATTGTCAGAAGGTCGCTGGGGACCAGAATCTTTCGTTTTAAATGCCGTGCTACAGGAATCATCGTTGCAAATATATCGCCAACCAAAATATTAGAAAGGTAAATATATAACGGTATGAATAGATGTACCATACTTAACATCATACATAAGTACCATGACTACATATAGAGTGCAAGGAATAATGATCCATATCGTAGGTATAAAAGGAACAAAACAGAGGACACATTGGGGAACATTACTGCATGGACATTTAATCAAAAAGGCTACAATAGCTGGATTGTCATCACACACCCTTTGACTCCTGATGGGATCACAGGCATGCCTTGACCACTTGACCAACGCTTAACTTGACGCCACACTCCTATTTGCTTCATGAGAACTAGGGCGGGGGTTGGGGGGGGCAGAGAGTGAAAACATTATGGGCCAGATGTAGGTGGCCAATTACCGGTCGGTAACGGCCGAATTCGGCCGTTACCGACCGGTAATTGGAATTTGAGATGTAGGGCACTCTATTTTACAGAATCGGTAAATTTACCGATCAGTAAATTTACCGATTCTGTAAAATACCGATTTTTGATATGTAGGTGGGACTCTTCTGAGTCCCACAAGCCTTACCGAATCGGTATTTTACCATCAAATCCATTTGATGGTAAAATACCGATTCCGGTGTGCATGCACATGTGTGCATGCACACCTATGCCATATGACAGGCAGACCTGCCCTTAGGGCATGTATGCCTGCCACATGGCACCCGAGCCTCTTTTGGGGGTGCCAGAGGGTGTCAAAGTGACACCCCCTGCACCCTTGTGAAAGTCGGTATTTACCGATTCGGTAAATACCGAATCGGTAATGCCCATTCATTCCTATGGGCTTCAAAGCCCATAGGAATGAATGGGCATTACCGGTCTTTATTTACCGAATTTTACCGATTCGGAAAAAAAACATCTGGATTGTCCTACATGTGCCCCCTTCATATTTACCGACTCTTAAATACCGAATCGGTAAAATTCGGTATTTAAGAGTCGGTAAATATGATTTACCTACATCTGGGCCCAGAAGGCATACCGCTTCCTCTCCCTTTTACATTCAGGTCCTGCTGCTGCCTTCATGACCTCTGAGACGAAGGATAGTAAAGGTGTTGTTAAGGCAAGCGAGGATTAGCAGATGCTATAACTGGCAACCCCATGCATAATTCTGTGACAAGTATTCATAACTGCACCAGCGTGAGGTACCACAATTGGCAGTCTTGTGGCAAGCTGTAACTGTGAGAGGAATATATGATTTTACAACGCTTACCTGTACCACGCATGGCTTTACCACGCGAATTTTACTTCGCATGTGTCTTTACCACGCAGCAATTCATAACGCAGGATTCTACTCCGCAAATTTTGGTATACACCTGTTACAACGCAATTTTTACTCCGCACTACCACTACAACGCGACCATTACTCCACATACCATTACAACGCATTGCGCTGGGGGGCGCTCTAGGATAGGGAATAAGTTTAATTTTCTATCCAACACCTTCCCTAGTGTCCACGGGGACTGGAGTTGGAATAGAAAATTATACTTACCACTATCCAGCACCTCTAAGCGCTATGCGTTGTAACGGTATTCGTTGTAAATACCGCGTTGTAATGGTATGCGGAGTAAAAGTATGCGTTGTAACGTCATACATCCGCAAATTTTACGTTAACTAACCTCTTACGTCCCTTCTAAATTTACATAATGATACTGATAGGCTACTAAAAATTATTTCAAAACTGCCTAACAAAGCAAAATATCGATGTTTATTACATACCAATAATACAGATTACCTTTTTCTAAAAACATTTTTAATTTACAATGCGCTTTAATTATTTAATTATATTTTTATATGTATAAACATTGGATCCTTATCTCACCTCTCCACTGCCCTTCACGGAAACGAGCGTCAAAACACGTTTTGAAAAATAGAGATAGGACTACTATTATGACGTACACGTCACGTCGCTGGGGAGGCTCTTTTCTTGATCGTCAGAGGCACTTAATATCTTTTTTTTGTCAGTTTTCTTCTTTTTTTTTCAAACCACTTGTTATTTTTTAACCCCCCCCAACCCCCCCAAACCCCCTGAGCCCCCCTTGTTTTTTATAGTTCCTTTTTTCTTAATTATGAACGAGCAGGACGAGAGAATGAAGACTGGAAGGAAAGAACGTTGCGTGGTGAAGACGGTCGTGGAATGCACCCGCGTTGTAAAGACGTTTGCGTGGTAAGTGAATCGTACTAAACGTCATGCGTGGTAAAGACTTCGTAGTAAATGATGTTTCACCTGTGAGAGGTATTCTGATCGCTCACAAATACTGATCATTTTCTCATCATTACAGGTATTAATACATCCGTGCTCATTCATGTCCACCTTGGTTTTCTCCAAATTGGATTACTGTAACTCTCTCCTGCTTAACGCTCAAGAACAGGTTCTAAATAAATTACAGTCCATCCAAAATGCTTCAGCCAGGGTCTTACTTTCCACTCCCAAGTGTCATTCAATTGCTGCGGGAATCCGGCAATTGCACTGGCTGCGCGTCAGATGGCGCATTAAATTTAAGGCGCTTTGCATCGCCTATAAGGCAATGCACAATTCAGGACCACATTACTTAAGGAAAGCTTTTGCAATTTACAGCCCCATATACCCCTTCGCTCATCCCTGACCTGTCTTCTACCAGTTTCTCGCACCAGGACAGCTTCCTGGGGAGATAGACGCTTTCAAGTGGCCACGGCGAGACTTTGGAATACTCTCCCTTTCTCCATCAAGACCAGTCCCACACTTATTATCTTTCGAAAACAATTGAAGACCTGGCTTTTCGACCAATGACCTCCTTCCGTGCACTATGTCCTTTGTTAAATCTTAGGCGCCGAGACACCTTCAGGTATTTGTGCGCCATACAAATCTAAAAAACATAAACATAAACATAAACATTCAAAGGTTCACTGAAATATGATTTGAACACATTGACTCTACAAGTCTACAGGGGAAAAACGCTTACTTCAACATTTATCAAGGTTGTTACAACAGTGAGAATAATTACCATCGTTCAGCATCCCAGGTACATTTCAGATTAAAATTCATTACTGCACTTTTTATTAAAGCATAGTTTTTTTTTGTTTTTTTTAAAGACGTTTACGTTGCAGACTTTACTGTCCAATGTATTAGACAGGACCTATCTGAAAGTGAAACTTTTTTTAGCAAGTCACCATGTGCAGTATTTTACCAGTAGCTCTCTATTTTAGGATTTAGAAAATAACTATGGAACGACTAGTAATTATCTGATAATGATGCCTTACACCACAAAAAATTGTTCTAATAATCTGTAGCTGAAAAGCTATCTTCCGAAAATGAAATAAAAGGCAAAATGGGTTTTGGTAAGATGTCAGGAGACTCCTGAATAGCATTTACTCTGTCTGAAAATGTCAGGAGGGCTCCTGAAGAGGATTTACTCTGCCACTGGGGCATCAACTGTACACAAAATAAAAAGAAAATGCCTCAATTTGTCTGTAGCACAAATGTGATGTAGCGAAAATCACATTTTATTTGTAGAGCTGTATTCTAACCATATGTGTAGGGCGCACCTGCATATAATCATTTGTCATAGTAACATGAAGTGTTAGAATTTTGAAATGTACTAATATGAAACGTGATGCTCTTAGGCCTTTGGAAAGTAACATGGAGAAGTAACATTAAAAGTGAATACAATTAGCAGAAAACATATAGGGCCAGATGTAGGAGAGCAAATACCGGTCAGTAACGGCCGAATTCGGCCGTTACCGACCGGTATTTAGGATTCGGCATGTAGGGGCCATCATTTTACAGAATCGGTAAATTTACCGCTTCCGTAAATTTACAGATTCTGTAAAATACCGAATCGGTAATTTTACGGATTCGGTAAACCCACATGTAGGTGTCACTCCTAAGAGTGCCACAGGCCCTTAAGAGTCGGTATTTTACCACCCAATCCTATTGGGTGGTAAAATACCGAATTCAGGTGTGCATGCACATGGGACCATCCATACCTGCACAAGGATACGACGTGTTCCGTTCGATACAGGTTTATTACGACGCAACTAGAACACAAGGACAAGGAAGAGACTGAACTTCCTGGGTACCGACAGTCGACAGACTATGGGAATGTGAAGCACCTGTGGGGAAGACTATACCACCCCGCTTGACAGACCCATATGAGAGTCAGTAGACGGCCAGAGAAAACAGAAAAAAGAGAAAAATTGACACCATATGAGAACAACAATCAAACTATACGCAATTTTGAGAAATACCCAATTGCCCTGAAGAAACTCCATGGAAAAGGAGTGAAACGCGTTGGCTGATCAGTGTTGTAAAAATTGCTTGGTGATTTGTATTTAAAAGGACGGATAAAAACAAATAAAGAACTTTTTCTACATATATCAGTAACACTTTTTCGTTTTTGGACTTCTTATTGGTGCGCCCCCACAAAAGATTGAACTAAGCACATCTGTGCATGCACACCTGTGCCATGTGACACACAGACATGCCCTTAGGGCATGCATGTGTGCCACATGTTTCACGTGCCTGTATTCGGGGTGCTAGAGGGTGTCAAAGTGACACCCCCTGCACCCTTGCAGGATTCGGTATTTACCGATTCGGTAAATACCGAATCGGTATTGCCCATTGATTCCTATGGGCTTCAAAGCCCATAGGAATCAATGGGCAATACCGATTCGGTATTTACCGAATCGGTAAATACCGATTGTTACCGATTCGGTAATTGTAAAATAAAATGTTCCTACATCTCCCAACTTCTAATTTACCGATTCATAAATACCGAATCGGTAAAATTCGGTATTTATGAATCGGTAATTTAGAATTACCTACATCTGGCCCATAGGGCCTTATTTTTCTATGCAATGTTGTCAAGTTCATATGATGTCTTCTTATGTTAAGTGAATTTTGTAGGCCTGAAATGCAATTCCCTAGAAACTCTTGCGTTAGAATTAACTAGTTGAATTTGATGTGTGCTGTGAAATTTGCTCTTTCACATTTTTGTGTTGCAGGTGAAAGAAGCACACTTTTTAGCTAGAATAATGTCTTTGTTTTATTAGTTAAGCAAGAAGAGAAGAAGTTGCAATCATGTCATTGTGCTTCATACCGGAAAAGGCCTGGGAACCAAGAACAAAATGTAACAATGATAGACCACCACTGTCCATGGAAAAAGACCTTTTGGATTGTACCCAGAACAGATGGCGTGTTTTGCAATGAATCTTGGGAAGTTACCTACGAATAATGTGAGGATGGGATTAGGGAGAGAAGCCACTTCTTCTTTGCGTTCGAGGAGAGAGCATCTCAGTTCAAGCTCTGTCTTGTTGGCTTCAAGCTACATGATCCATTGATGGTGGAGAGACTTCTTAGGAAGACTCCACACGCTGACACCTTTTATTCTTCTTCCTGAGGATGCTTAAGTAGGGATGTTACTTTAGTGCTAGTGTAGGGAAAGATTAATACTTTTTCTTCATCAAACCGCGATGCAGGGACATTTGGACTCATGCTTTCTGATAATCTGCATCTTGCTTCTTGAATTAATTGTTTTGCTTATGCTAAATTGTCTCAATTGGATACGCAGATTTTCTTTATGCTAATCCCGATGTGTTTCTACACCTTCGTATTAAGATATTCAATTATGTTTGGCTTTGTAATAAATTATACTAACCTTACTTAGTTGTCTATAGTTAATTTGTGTCCTCAGGGATTATTGTTTATTTGATTGGCTGTAATTAGTAAGTTTCTCCCCTCTACGCTTTCATGCTGTGAAAAAAGAACTACCAAATTGTTTCAATAGAATTGGTTCGGAACCTATGGGCCAGGCCCTTTCAGTTGGTAGCAGTGTAGGATGGTATACACATGAGGCAACGGGAGAATCCAGATTGAATCTTGAAAAGGGGAAACCTAGAACCCCATAGCTCCAAACTAGAGACCAATGACTGATAACGGAAGGAGACGGAATCTAGCAGAGACCGACGGAGTTTGTATGTGTGATCCTCTACAAATTGCTTCTTGAATTACTTGTTTTACTTATGCTACATCGTCTCAATTGGATACGCAGTTGTTTTTATTGTATGCAAATACCAATGTGTTTCTACACCTTTGTATTGAGGTGTCTATATGTTCAATTATATTTGGCTTTGTAATAAATTAAATTAACCTTACGTAGTTGTCTGTAGTTACTATATATCCATGGGGTCTATTGTTTATTTGATTGGCTGTAACAAATGTTCTCCCTTCTATGCTTTCATGCTGTGAAAAAGAACCACTGGATTGTGTCTCTATAACAGGTCCAGAACCTATACGCCTGGCCCTTTGAGTTGGTAGTAGTGTAGGATGGTTCGCACAGGGTCCTGAAGTGGCCTAAAATCCCAGGATATATTAAAGGTGTAGAAGACACCGAGATTGAGATTGGGATTATCTGACCAAAGAATTGAGGAATCATTGTGAGATATCATTGGCAGTTCCACCTCAGACAGGGAACTTTTTGTGAATGAGACGCATGGGAATCATTTAGTGGACCTTGTGTAAAGAGGTGAGCTCTACGGAATCAGGTGACCAGCGCAGGTCGAGGGTCACTGTATGCAAATGTTCTTGGATGATTGAAATCTATTGATCCTTTAGATGGCACACAATTATGGATTTAAAGACCATTGTGTGAGTGAATGCATGCAATAAAATTGTGTAGTAGGGTGAGCTGCTTGAGCAGTGAAGTTGACATCAGAGAGTGTCACGCTACAATAGGCCAGCTGGTGTAATGCCGCGATGGGTTTGGTTGGGAGTCAACAAAATGTTGTGGTTGAAGAGATTGTTCCATCGTAATATTTTGACCATCAAATTGTAATTGAAATCATGCAATGAATTAGGGTGTTGCGAGATCTGTTTAGGGGTGATGAAGGGGTTGTGGGTCGAGTGGGCGAAGAGGCGCCACCCGAGGATATTCTAGCACATTACATGGCTACAAAAGTCGGGCTCCATTCTATAATTTGGTTTCACATTTGGCATTAGATCACTGAAAAAGAGGGTGATTTCTCAATGCCATGCTCTAGTTCATTTCTGCTAGATGTATTGCATCAGAAAAGAGGAGCAATATTTGCGCTGCAACCTTTGCCTAGACCTGCAGAGTAGAGGGAGAAATATCAAGGGAGAATGAAGAAAACTGTGATGTCAGATCAGAATGCACAGTGGGATACACAGTTTAAGAGATGGAGAATGTGTACCATAGAAGCAAAAATGTTATTCCTGGGGCTGGCTGAGGTCACCAGGACAGGAATAAAAAGGCAAATCGAAATGAGTGTATTGACAATGAAGACAACTTTCTGGATGAGTTGTTATCTGAGCGTCCTCTAACTTACAGTCCACAATCAGAGAATGAGGGGCCAGACTTGGAAAATGTAGAAAATGAAGAAAGCGCACCAGCTCAGGTGGGTCCCGGTACACGACTTGTGGGAAGGATATCCGCAGGAGTAGAAGGGACAGGAGTGCCCACATTGGGAGGCATAGAACAGAATGGAGTTACGTTGTTCACGGTTGACGGAAGCTCTTACAGTTCTGGTTACTATTGGTCATCATCATCATCATCATCTTTATTCAATCATATTAGAAATGACCATAACAGCACACATAATAAATACATTAATAAAACTGTTTTAAAAAAAATATTATCATTAAGATTCCAACATTTTTCTTCACGATCCTAGAATAAGATGAGAATGCATAAGAAAAAACATAATAAAAGAGACAACTGATTTTTCGAAATTAATTAATACAAATTTACAATCAGCTTAATGGGCTAAATGTCAAACCCTTCCTTCTCTTCATACAGGCCCATAAGAATGTTGCTACAGAGTAGCAAACCAAGGGTTCGGGTAGTGATTTTAGATAGAATAATGCTCCCCAGCACTGCTTGTGTCCAATTTTCATTAGAATTGGCTTTAGGTATGCCTTCCTTTCGCTCTCAAAAAGCCCACAAATTAGGACTATATGCAATTCGGATTGTGGTGATAAATTATCACACGGGCATATGATTAAGTTGGAATGGTTATACATTTTTTCTGTATAACCAAGCATTAAGGGAATTAACTTAGTGCAATATCTTAGCCGTATAAATCTATGGCGTGCACTGTTTATGTTGGCTAAATAGGAAAAGTCTCCCACCATGGGCGGTGGGTTACGGTTATAAACCTGTACTGTGAATTTCTCCTGATAAATTTCCCTGTGCTTGTGTTCAGCCTTTAACATAAACATGCTGATTACTTTCTGCTTAGACACCTTCTTGCATGCCAGGGGTTCTTTAAAAAGTTTGTGGAACCCTATATCTTTTAAGACTGACTCCACGTAACTTAGCCACTTTGACCTTTTCCAGTTATCCATCGCTATTCAGTTCCTTATTACTATATGGGTCAAGGGTACTGGATCTCTCCTACATATAGAGTGCCATTGGAGGAGCAGGGCTAGATGTATATATTCTGATATATAGGGGAGGGCCAATTCCGTATGTAAAATACCATTTGCAAAAGAAGAGGGGAGACCCACTACTGATTTAAAAAATGTATTTTCTATAGTTTGTAGTGGTGTGGATGTAACCGTGCCCCATACCCCAGCACTGTAAGCCACTGCCGCTTTTACTCTGGCCTGATATATGGTTTTTAATGGCAATAAGGGTTTGGCACCCAATTTCTTTGCAAAGTTTTTTATGGCCATGATACCCCTCTCCATCACCAGCCTCCTTCCTTCCATCAATTTTGCCCAAGACAAATCTTTGTCGAAAAGAATACCCAGGTAGGGAAAATAGTCTACAACCTTAATTTTCCCTATACCTGCGCTAAAATATGGGACTTTGTCTCTTTTAGCTGCCAGCTATGATTATAAAGGACTTTGCTTGATTTACTTTTGGGCTCATGAGTCCATAAAAGAGACATACGCTGTTATAAGCTTTTGTAGTCCAACCCCTGTTCTTGCAATTAAAACAGCATTGTCTGCATAAGACAGTATTGGTAACATTGGGTTTTCGAAGATGGGAACATCCCTAGTGGCCGCTGTAAGTGCCTTCTCAACCCTGTTTGTGTATAAGGAGAAGAGGAAAGGGGCCAAAACGCAGCCCTGTCTTACTCCTTTTGAAATTTTGAAATGGCGTGTACAGTCACCAGTTTTAGTATAGCGCACTGGCTCTGTAACATTTACATAAGATTGCCTTATATAATTTTAAAAAGCTGGGTCAAACCCCATCGACTCCATTATGTCCCATATTTTATCATGGACCACGCAGTCGAACGCCGCGCTGAGGTCCATGAATGCCATGTATAGTTTGCCATCTTTCATATTTGTATATTTTTGGATAGTCAATGCTAAATTCAGGCAATGGTCTACAGTACCCCTTCCCTGCTGAAAGCCATACTGGGCCTGGATCAAGATTTTATTATCTCTAGCCCAACTCTCTAACCTAGAGAGGAGGAGGCGGCCCATAGCTTTGATGTTGTGTCCAGCAGGGATATTGGTCTATAGTTTTTTGGGGCATCTCTATCCCCTTTTTTTATAGATGGGCACTATAACCACTAAAACCCACGAGACTATGGGGAAGGGGGGCAGTTTGGATTATGCTATTTAAGGTATTGGTTAGGAGTGGGATCCACAGGTCGGGATTAGTTTGAAAGAAATCGATTGGGACTCCGTCTGGACCTGGGGCCTTGCCGGCGCTACATGAACTCAGCGCCACCTGAACTTCATTAATTGAAAAGGAGATAGGTGTGTAATGCGTTTCCAATGTTGTCGCTTTATGATTAATGTTGTCGGGATTTGAGGCAAAGATGTTCTCATAATGAGTTACCCATGACTCCTCATCGACATTGACATCCGTTGTGGGGTCGATTGGGTTTTTAAAATATGGTGCGTTGACTAACTTCCAAAATTCGCAGCTGTTCCCAGAACAAGCTGCCTTTTCCAGGTCGGCCCATAGGGCCGCTCCGAGTTCTTTATCTCTTGCTTTCCTTGCAGAGTTATATGAAGCCCGAGCATTCTTATTTGAGCAGGGTTCCTGGGGTTAACTTTTAAGGCTAGCATCAGGGCCTTTCTAGTTTTTGTGCCTGGTGAGTTAAACCATCCCTTGCCATCTCCACTCTTTATGGTTTTTGTTTTTGTTAGGGCCAGTTTTATTTTTGTTAGGATATTACAAAAGGCAGGCACGACTGTCCCTGCCTCAGTTCTGGATCTAGGCATTGTTGGATATCTTCTTGTGCGTTTGATATGAGTTCTGGCCTATTTGACCTGAATCCTGTTTTTCCTAGAAACTTTTGGCGTTCCAATATTTTTGCAAGGTTGACCCCCGAATATGGGTACCTTCAACTCCATTGATTTCATAGCATGGTCACTAAAAATCGTAAAAGAATTACAAATCTTTTCTACTCTCTCCACGAGAGGAGCACTCATTAGTATATAGTCTATCATAGACTCCACCCCATTTCCACGGCAAGGGATCTGTTGTGAGGGCTGGGTCTGAAATTTTTTCTAGGTTTAAGGAGCCCATTAACGTATTTAATCCGTTTCCATATTCACTATGTGTAAAGTGATGAATGGGGTTAACCCTCATATCCTCTAAGCCGCACACTGGCAGATTTTTATACTTGCAAGGGTGTATATTGAAAACACATAACCATATGATGTCAATGTTAGGGTTCTTATTTAAAGTTACAAATTCTGAAATAATTTTTTCAACTTCCCCCACAATTGTCTGCATAGTTGGGCCGAATCTATTATTATTGACATTTATCAGGACACATACCCCTTCCTGATATATCTCCAGAATCAAAACGTTTAAATTTAAGTTGGGCTGTAGAATTGTTTTTACCTTTATTGGTACATCATTCCTAATCAGAGTCAAAATGCCCCCCTTTGCCCTTCCTGATATAGAGGTGGTTGCCTGAGCCTGAAAGGATCGATAACCATTTATGAAAACTGGCTCCGTAGCCCATGTTTCCTGGAAACAAACTATTTCTTGATCCTGCCATATTTTTAACAAGTTGGTATCAGTCATCTTGTGTAAGATACCAGCCACGTTCCATGAGGCTATATTGATAAAATGTATTTTAGTCTCCTGTTGTGTAGGGTGCAATACTAATAGGCTCGCGCTTTTGTCCTGGTTGGGGGGGTATCGCCTTTCATTACACAGCTGTGGGCAGTTATGTGGTGTGCTTAGTCAATCGCAAGCATCAAGATCAGAAAGGGGAGCATATCTGTTTGTGTACCTCCAATCCCCGGTCTCTTTTCTAATTAAGGGGGTACCTCCCCAATGTCCTTCCCTGGGCAGTGAGTGGGCCATTGGTCTGAATAGAGTGGGAGGTTTGTAAAAAAAAGCCTAGCGGTTGGGCAACGATACAGGAATTTTTAATGTGGTCATTACCCAATTTCTCATGGAGAAAACCATCAACAGATTTGCTTCTAAAATTTAAGACCACACAATCACCCGATAATTCTTTCTTTGATGGGCCCACCCAAGGTACTCTTCTCGCTATAATCATCTGGTTTGCAATATTCCTGCCTTAAACCCCTCCTCGTTCCAGATTTTGGGTTACCCAGTGAAGAGCTTTGGACATTAGTTGGTATGTAGATTCCGAGGATGTACCATGTTACTCCGCATACTTTTACTCCGCATACCGTTACAACGCGACTTTTACAACGCATACCATTACAACGCATAGCGCTTTGGGGTGCTGGATAGTGGTAAGTATAATTTACTATTCTAACTCCAGTCCCCGTGGACCCTAGGGAAGGTGTTGGATAGTAAATTATACTAATTCCCTATCCTAGAGCGCCCCCCAGCGCAATGCGTTGTAATGGTATGCGGAGTAAAAGTCGCGTTGTAATGGTAGTGCGGAGTAAAAGATGCGTTGTAACGGGTGTATACCAGATTCCGACTGCCCCTTCTGCAACAATGGCACGTTCCTCAGAATTAAGACCAGGGGCGCAGCTGCTGGGGGTAAGTGTAGGATCTGTGCGTCATTTGGCCCACTAGTCAAACCGCAACTCCTTTTTTTATGACTGCCCAGGCCCTGGCCTATCGGTATGCTATTTCCCCCCCCTCGTCCTGCGTTAGCATACCCCAGATCCTGGGTTCTGTTATCAGCTGTCTCAATCGGTTTATTAGGCACTGAAAACTTGGAGTTACTGCAAACCTTAGGGGTAGTTGGACCAAGTGCTGTATTTGGATTTGGTATTAAGCCCTCCTGACTATCTCTTAGGCGTAGGTCCCTATTTGTCATATTGGGGTAGGATTTTTTTAGCATTACACTAGAATGGGGTCCGAACCTCTCCTGGATTATTAGGGTCTGTCTGTCCATTGTTTGTCCAACCCTCATTACTACAGCCTCCAGACCACGACTATTTTATGTGGCCTGATGTTCTAGTACAGCTAGTTTCTCTTCTATAAGAGATAGTTTTAATAAGAGCCCACTGCGTGTCATGTTGTATAGATCTAGGACTTTCGGTATCTTCTGTAACCCTGTCTGGAAGCGGGGGCTCACATGGAATCTTGATTAGCCCTGACCCTCCCCCTGATAATGTATTGTAATTAGGAGGTTCCATCAAAAGTTGTCGTTTGGTTAGTTCGAGTTCATGTACCAGAACTGATGTCGTCCGGGTCAGTAAAGAGTCCAGGGTCCCATCTATGCTTTTATCCCCTTGTTTGCTCATCTCTGCTCACTGATAGATACCCCCAATGCCCGATATCCACGGTCAAATAGCAAAGTCAATAGCAATTTAATGTCAATTGCCTAGTCAGTGTTCCAATGTTCCATACTCAAAATGCCTGGAGCAAATGTCACCGCACCGCGCTGCATCACACCGCAAACGCATATGCAGCTGCCACTGCCACTGGGGTACCCCGCTGGCCGCTAATGAAAGTGGGGGGTCTATCTGTAGCAGGCCTGTGGCAAGACCAAACAATATAGCTGCTAGATGGGAGCAAGAGCCTGAGCAGGGGGTTCAATGTCTTCCTTGTCTTTTCGGCTGCTGCTACTGCAGGTCACTGCTAAGTCACTGCTAAGCCGCAGGCTGAGGCTTAAGCACGGTCAGGGAGCCCCCCACCCGCTGTGCCCACTGATGCCACGGATACCTATGTGGGGCCAATGTGGGGGTGCTCCCGCTTATCCGGTCAGCTCCGCTCCTTTGCCTCCACCCACTTGCTGCTCTCACCTGCTTCACGGCTTGGACGCCTCGGAAAAGCTGCAGCAAGAGCGCCAGGGATTTTTTTTTTCCTGGATCAGCTCCCTCACCGCGGTCCACGGGCTGTGCAGGCTGCTCCGAAGCTGAGGTTGAGGCTAAGGTGCCGGGCCGAGATGAATGGAAGACCAGGGGCAGGATGGTGTGACTGAGCTCTCTCCCCCTGCAGCAGCCCCACATCGCACACCGCGCACTTCCCGCCTGCTCGCCTCCCGCTTGCCTGGTTCAGCATCTTCGACTGATGCAAAAACATGGACTGGGTCCAGAGCCAGCCCATGTAAAACCTTGCATTCATGAACCATTGGTCCTGTTGTTCCTGTGTATGACCCGAGCTCAGTGGGAAACCTTAGTCAGCGACAGTCCATACAGGAAGGAGTAGTGTTGGGAAGAACAGGGAGCATGAGTGGGAATTTTCCAACCTTATTGCCTAGGGAATCAAATACTCCTTTAGCAGCTACTGCAGAAGTGTGCTTGGGTTACAGTACTATACGGTCTATACCTATGGCAAGCACTAGTTCAGACCTACGCATGTGGGAAACTCCAGTGAGAGGACCAATTGGCGCGGCCTCAGAAGTAAGTACAAGTCAGGGGCAGCTGGAAATCAGCACGTCTTGGATATTTCAGATTTGGAATCCTCATAGAGAGATCACAACAATAGCATGGGGAGTCAGAATAATACATCAAGTCAGGGTACCATTAAGTCTGCAGTGAAGACAAACGTATTGGATGTGGAGAGGCTGATGGCTGAAGAAGACAAGATCATCAGTGGGAATTCACCATTGGATAGTATAAAGATCTATGAGCCAGATGACTTGTTGTTTGTAGAAAAGGATGTCACCCACAGGGCGAGGCGAGCACATGAGAAGTTATCACAGTTAAGTCAGAGGTACAGAGTGGACTTGTCTCAATAGAAGATGTTACAGGGAAATCGTAGGCTTAACTACAGTGACCAGGAGCTGAAGGAAAAAAGAGTGACGGGATTGAAGACACATATCTGAGAGTTGGTCGTAGGATTAAGGGCTTGGAGTATGCTGGATAAGTGGGAGAAAAGATGGTCAAAGAAGAAGAGTGTGATAAAGGTGACAGGAAAAACACCACCTCCAGGAGGAGGGGTCACAGGGTGTTGAGGAATATCCATTACGGTAGGTGCCTAGTTGAAGGTATGTGCATGTCCCTTGAAGTAGGTGTGAGTTATCTGCATTCATAAATGATTTTCCCAGGTTGAGGGAGAAGCCTACTGAATAGCATAAGCAAGTTGATAGCTTTGTTAAGATCTCAAAAGTGTTGTGGATTGACTTCAATATCCTATTTGAAATTGTGGTACCTAGCGATCTATGTCTGCTTGTAAAGTTTCTATTGAGTGGCCTGCTGCTGAGCCAGAGAGGGATCCTGTGCCTAATGGTACTTCACCAGTTGTTCTGAAGAAATATGAGCAGGTGACAACATGGTTGCAGTCCAATATAGCCTCCATACATCGATTGGGTTAAGATAGATAGAATCACCCAGGAACCTAAGGAGTCGGTGCATGCCTATTACCAAAGGCTGTTGCACGCTTTTAAGCAATACAGTGGGTTAGACAAACTCGATCCTAAAGATATAGGCTAATTTGTCTCAAAGTTTGTGACACGACTGAGGCTGTAGGTTAGCCTCATGATCCAGGAACACTTAATCTGCTGGCAAAATAAATCCGTAGATGAGATCTTACAGTGTGCCATGTGCTGTAGTGATGAGGTGGACTCCAAGCATAGGAGGTAAAGGAGAAGTTGATGCTGGTACAAATGTGAAATGCACAGAAGGGAGAGCAGTTACAGGCAAAAAGAGGACTAGTAGTCCGCATTCAAGGGAATGTTCCAGGAGGTATCACATTACATCAGCGGTAGGATCATCAGGACAGGGAAGAGAAATAGGTGTCCCTGTAGATCCTAAGACAGTGATAGATGTTGCGTCCCTGCAAAAGACTACTGCCTGTCATTTTTTACACAAGATCGGGCACTGGAAAAGTGAGTTTTGCCTTAACCCTGCGAATCAGGTGCAGGAAGAGAACCTATGCCGGTGACAGATGGAGTAAATTAGTTACTGACAGTGACTAGGCCAAGATCTCCTAATGTGGGAGGGAATCAGAACCAATTGGTGCAAGAGCCCTAAACTCCAAGCAGGGCAATTGAACATACCATCAAATGCCACTAAAGGAAGCGCTGGATGAATTTGATCTGGACCCATCCTTATGACGGTGCTCAAGAGGGGAGGATACTGTACACTTGGTGAAGTCTTAGAGGTAGACCAGAGTGTACCATATGTAGAAGCAGACATAGGTGGCCATCCCATTACATTCTTGATTTATACTGGTGCTACCCATTCTACTATGAGATATGCAGTATTTCCAAACCTCCCCCTCTCAGGAAAATCAATCCAAGTTGTAGGAGTCGCTAACAAAAGAATGACAAACCCTTTGACAGAAGAGGTACCAGTCAACATCGGAACCTTTTGAGTTTGTGGAGCGTGATTTGAGCCCAGTCTGTTTGCTAGTGCGTGACCGCATGTGCAAACTGAATTGTACTATCTTGTGTACGCCGAAGGGAATTGAACTGCAGACTAATGATGAAGAAATCGCTTTCAAGTTGGCAAATAGGAACTATTGTACAGCCATGCTTCCCTTGCTGACAGTAGAAGACATTCTGCTGGATTTGAGTGCCGCTGCCTCTCCAGTGTTATGGGATTACTCTGTGGATGAATTCAGACTGATTCAAGGAGTCAGCCAGTTCTGCCCTTAATAGAGTCCCCCAAGACTGAAATCCAATGAAACTCACTGCCTCTATTAGTGGTGAACCTAACAGAGATGGCATTGGAAACAAAAGTGTGTGTCTACTCTCCTCCCTTCAAGAGGTGAACTTGATGGAGTGTAGTTGAGCAACAATGTCAAAGTAAATTTGGGTCTATCCAGTGTAGAGAAAAAAACAGTTTATTTTACAGAGTCATGCATCACTAGCAATAGGCAGTCCACATTGTTCCTTTATTTCATGATATTTGCTTGGGTTTTGAGACCTATTTTGACATCTTTCACTGGGTGGCTCTTAAATACTTACCATCCTGCTGCTCTGCTGGATTTTGGCATGACCTGGGGAGCTATGTAGTACCTATTTAGTCAGAACTGTTAAATACTGTCAAAAAAGCAAAATAGTACTATTAAAAACATTTCGAAAATGTTTCATTGAGTAAAAAAGAGGTTTGCAGCCTGATATTCCCATAACTCTAGACTTCATTAACAGGGTGTGGTAAAGCAATGATCAGTTCATCTGTTAGCATAGTGACTTCACAAGGAGCAACAGAAACCCCTTGTGAAATGATACCAAATGATGAACATCATAAATTGCTTGCTGTTTTCAGTGCAGAAATATATTAATTGTGCATTCTTTTCCTTCTCAGTGTATCGGCCTGTAGCCAAATTCTAAACCACTCACTGGTACCTTCAACCAAATCTCAAGTAATGGCCAAACCAAAGACATCATGGTATATTTTCAAAAACATATTGGCGCGCGGAGCTGCGCCAAATTCAGCAGCGCCACGCTCTGACATTTTTAAATCGCAAGGATGTGTTTTATTCTAAATCTAAATCCTCACAAGAATATGGTGCACCCCTGTGTGGTACACAGACATAATATCGACTCCAAAATATCGTTTGGACATAATATCGACTCCAAAATATCGTTTGGAGAAAATATCGACAGGACAGAATATCGACAGCCAAAATATCGTGTTTAAGGTAAGTGAAGTAATATCGTTTTTAAGGTAAGTGAAGTAATATCGTTTTTATTTTTAGGGTTCAGGGTCAGTTTTGGGTTTTTGGGTAAAGGGGTATTTTTAGGGTTCAGGGTCAGTTTTGGGTTTTTGGGTAAAGGGGTATTTTTAGGGTTCAGGGTCAGTTTTGGGTTTTTGGGTAAAGGGGTATTTTTAGGGTTCAGGGTCAGTTTTCAGTTTTTGGGCAAAGGGGTATTTTTAGGGTTCAGGGTCAGTTTTCAGTTTTTGGGTAAAGGGGTATTTTTAGGGTTCAGGGTCAGTTTTCAGTTTTTGGGTAAAGGGGTATTTTTAGGGTTCAGGGTCAGTTTTCAGTTTTTGGGTATTATTTTATTATATTTTATAACTATATATATATGTTTAATAAATATGAAATAAAAAAATATTTATTTAACTTTCATTAATTATTTAATTATTATAAGTAAATTTAAGTAATTTTAAGTATATTTTAGTAATTAATTATTAATATTAATTTAATTTAACACTGTTTTTAGTAAATACGATATTTTTTACAACTATATTTTTGTAAACGATATTTTGTACTCGATATTTTTGTACTTACCTGTTTGTACATACAAACTCGATATTTTTGCTGTAGATATTTTTTCCTCGATATTTTGGGTAGTCGATATTTTGGTAGTCGATATTCTTTCAGTGATCCGCCCTGTGTATCACCTAGTGCTGGTGCAAAAAAAGCTGCCTAGCGCCAGTGCAGTCACCCTTCTGCCATGTTGCAAGGGTGTCTGCACTGCAGGGGCAATTCTTTATGTGCAGTAAGGGACTCTTTCCTGCACATAAACAATCATTCATGGTGACTTGCTCTTTACATGTAGAGAGCAAACACGAGAAGAAATTAATAATTTCTCCTCATATTGCCATTCCTATGCCTGGTAACCCATGGCGTTAGAATGGCACTGTTTTTAGAACTGCCTCAGCCTTGTAAATGTGGGGCAGCATCCAAAATTAAGGGGTTTTGCTATGGAATGCCCACAGCAACACCCATTGCATGCCCCTTTGCCACAGAGGACTGCGGAAAGAGGAATATTTACATGGTTACGTTAAGCCATGTTAAGTGGTGTAGTGTCACTGTGTAAATATGGAAAATGGCTATAGGCCACTGGAGTGTCAAAAAAAGTGACACTCTGGTGGCAATAGGGGCTTGTACATATCCCCCATTGTATTTGTGTGAGATACATGCTTTTGGTGTCTAAAGCAATTTATTGTTCCAGATCTAGTAGGACAGAAGTTCTATGAAGCTATATCTATAAATTCCACATTCGACAGACTCCACCTTTAAGTTATAACTGTCCTACTAGCCAGTCATTATCCTCTCAGATCAACAATCATCATTGCTGGGAGGGCTAGTCCTATCTGATCTATTAATGTCTACTATGTACAGAACACATATTCTTGTTAGCACTCCACCTATCCAGAGGGGTGTAGCCTAGCCAAAAATGTTAAGGGGTGTGAGGCTGAGATATTCCAACATACACCTAGCAACCCAGGGGCCTGGATAGAATAGGGATTAAAGGGTCAAATGGTCCCCACGTGGGGAAGTGTAACCCTTGACTTCCACTGCATTAGTTTCTTAAAGAACCTTTCTTACAAGTAAGGATTATATATACACATTTAATGGATTTTTTATTTCATTTCACCAAAATCTTATTTTAAAGTGAAGTAATATGAAGTATTGAATCAGGGTGCTGTATTATGGTGATAAATGCACACCTTACCCTTGGATTCAAGCTAGCCTGATTGATGAGGGCTGTTAGCCTGAAACCGGTGCCAGGATGCTTGTTTCCGGTCCAGGGAAGACATGGCTTGGCAGTTCGGGCTGGACTGTTCCCATGAGGCACAGGGTCAAGACTGATTTGCATATTGCTGCGGTTGAACTGGGGTGGCGAAGTGAGCTAAAGAATGATGATGTATTCAACCCAGATCTGTGATTGGGGGTGAGTGTCTGCAAAGTTTCAGCGCTCCGTCCATCATCTCCTTGTGTTTACTGTATTATGGTGATGGCACCATGAAAAGTGATGAATTTAATAAATAGCAGGCCTGGGCATAGTTTGCAGAGCTTTGATAAGCAAAACTCCGCGAAGTTACAAAAAAAACTCCGCGAAGTTCCGTGATTGGCGAAGTGCAGTGCGAACTGCAATTTGTGCTGGAATTCCTGCCGGTCGGGTAGAAATTCTACCCGAGTGTAATGAATGTGCTTTTTGCTGAAAGAACACACCCTAACTCAACACCCCCAAAAGGCAAGACAAAATCCAGCACTTCCTTAAGGTGAGATAAGAAAACACACCCAAATGTAGGTAAAATAACACATACAAGTTTATTAATGCAACATTTTAAAAAGGCAGGCGGAATATATCAGTCATAGCAGACTCAAAAAGAACTGTTGATTAATGCAATGTTCAGAAAGTTAAGACAAATATATCAGTAAATGCAGATTCCCAAATGTCAAATGAATGATTAAATGAACAATTGAAATACAATGCAATATATATACACATATAGCAAAGAGCAGAAAATATATATAAGAGAGAGAAAGAGAGAGAATGACTAGGAACACCTTACCAACTGATTCTGCAACATCCTTGCCAACTATAGCTCTGGTAAGTCCTTTTCAACAGCCCAGGAAGGAGTTTGGTCGGGACCCAAATTCCAGCACCAATCAGCAGCAATATGTCTATTCTGTGGTGAACTTCCACCTGTCCCATGAAAGCTTCCAGCTTAAATATCATTATTCAACATGGGACAAAGCTTCTAGAAAACCCTGCCCCTTTCTCATTGGAAAAAACTGAGCTGGCTGGCACCAGTCTACAACAAGGCCAAGACAGTGGCTGGCCAATCCTCTGTATTGTGACTCTGAGACAGAGTTGTACATTCCAAAAATATTATCCTGTTCATTCTGGTCATTGAGGTGCAAAAAACAAGTGAGGAGCAGAAAGACGTTGAATATGAATCACAAGCACTGCTGTGTAGGCAGGAGCAAGGCAAAGTCAGACATAGGGCCATTCAAAGCCAATAGTATGAACTCATAATTCTGTGCACACAGAGGCAAGGCAAAGTCAGAAAGCAAGATGATATGAGACCATGTCAAAGCCAATAGTCGTAGTCAGAAAACAAGATGACATGAGGCCATGTCAAAGCAAATAGTCAGAACTCAGAAAATCAGATGACATGAGACCATGTCAAAGCCAATAGTCAGCACTCATAACTAACAAGCAAGACAAAATCAGTTCAAAGCCAATAGTAAGCACTTATAATATAAATGTACTGTTCTACTCCGTGACAGCTCTCACTAAAAGACAACAAGATTACTAGACAGAAGAGAAGCCGGCATATGCAGGACATTCTCATATATCCAGACCTAGGTAAAATCACGCACTAAAGTCAGTTAAAATGGTTGTAGTTGAGGGTCATCATAGGGTGCATAATCATTTTTATTACAAGGAGCAGGAGATCGCACTCGCAAACTTACCGTTCACGATCGCGATTGGGAAAAAACTCAGCTGCACATCAAGAAGTGGAGTTTTCTGCACTGCGTAAACTCAGTGGATTGCGAAGTGCAGAAAACTATGTAAACTCTGCAAACGGAGCGAAGTTCACCGCCCAGGCCTAATAAATAGTGTGCTTGTGCTATATTGAATACTATATACATGTAACTGAGAAGGATATTGTGATGTTAATAAAGACACTTGTCTTGCGAGTGTCTTGAAGTATAGTTCAAATTTGAAAATCGTTGACTTTTCGACCCACAATGCCAAATAAATGAGAAAAGGGTCATCATCAGAATAGAATATTGAATTTCTGTGAAAGGCTGTGAAGGTGAGTGATGTGATGTATGGATAGCTGTATAGGTGAGTGAGTGGGTGCATATGTGGTCTTTGGGTAAGTGAGTAGGTGTGTGAGTGACTATGAGAGAATATGTGAATGTGAGAGTGGCTGTATGAGTGTGTGCTTGTTTCAGTGACTATAGGTGAGTGAGTATATGTGTTAGCTTCTGTATGAGTAAGAGAGTGAGTGAGTTAGTGACTGACTGTATGAGTGACTGTATAGGTGAGTGAGTAAGTATGTGAATAGCTGTATGGGTGACTGACTCAGTGTGTGAGTGGCTATATGGGTATATGAATGAGAATGTTAGTTTCTGTTTGTCTGTATGACTGGATGTGTGAATGGCTGTATTGGTCAGTGAGTGGGTGCATGAGTGGCTGCATGGGCGAGTTAGAGGTTGTGTGAGAGAGAGGATGTGAGAGTAACTCTATTAATCCATGAGTGGGTATGTGATTACTTATATGGGCCTGTGAATGGGTATATTAATGGTTGTATGTGAATGAAGAGGGTGTATGAGAGGCTGAATAGGAGTGTGAGTTGATGTGTGAGTGGTTCTGTGGATGAGGTCACCAGTAATGTCATTCGAGAAGCCACCAGTGATGGCATCAGTGATGTCATTGACCATGTCATAAGTGATTATAGGAAGCTGGCTCTCTATATAGTGTACTAAAAGGAAGTACAATGTGCAGAGAATCCAGTGAGGCCCAAATTCGTATACAGAGGCAAAAGTAGATGACACTACTGCTCTTTTTATGGTAGTGTGGGTGAGCAGTTAGGCTTATCGGAGGTTAGTGTTAAGCATTTGTTGTATTCACAGAGGCAATAAATGAGACACACTCAAGAATAGATCCAAGACCAATTTGCAAAAATAACAGAGATTTGTATATCATTTTAAGACCAAGAACAACATTCACAGGTAAGTACTTTTTTAGTTGTACCAATTGTGGTACTGTTTTAGGAAAGACCTCTGACACTGGGAACCAAGTTAACAAGGACCCAGTGCTCTTTCAGTCAATCACATCATGTTCCTGGAAGAAAGTGGGGGATGACCATGTCAAAAGAGGCCCTTAATGACATTGATGTAATATGTGAGGTCATAAGCTCTGCATTACGGATACATAAGTTATAGATAGCTCAGGCAACTATAACTGCTGAATTTCTATGGTTTTGTTTGAGTGTAATCTAAGCAGAAATTTGGGTGCAGCCATTCAGGTGAAATATTAACAACTACATGTCCCAGAAGGCACAGTGACATTTGGACAACCTATTTAGGGCGTGCCATAACGTATGCTGCACTTTGGGAACTGCTGAACCTGAACCCTTTTACCTTGCCTCTGAGGAAGAAACTGAACAGAACTGACCCTCGGAAGCTGGTGTACATCTTCTGGTTTGGTTTCTTCATCAGTAGCAAAGGGGGGCAGCAAGTCAGTAAGTCAGACTCTAACAATTATGCAAGGGCAGGAAGTGCTCCAGTGTTCTTGGAAGCTTCACAGCAGCAGGACGAGTCAGCATACCATGATGGTGGAGGTCGTTGAGGCAACAGGCAGAGGTTTGCACCATAATTCTACAGCAAGTAGTCTATTCTCAGGTCAGCTGTCTGTTTTCTTCTTAGGTCTGTCGAGTCTGAAATTGAGGACCTAGGGGTGCCACCTAAATACTAAATTTAGGGGATTTAAAGGGGTGACAAGTTGTAGCCTAATTTTACTTTTAGGGTATCAACAGCATCAATGGATGAGCACTCTGCTTGGAATGTGGAGTTCTGCAAAAACTCAATAAACCCAACAGCTGAGCAGAGATTACTGGTGAGCTCATCCCTAGTTTCAGCAATCCCGCTGTGGGGGACTTACTTGTGGCAACAATAGTGATTCTCACCCCCCACTGACCCTCAGCAGCCAAGGCAACTACAGCCTCCAACCAGAGGAGCGCCAGGAGGCCCCTTTGTAGAGTGGTGGAGGAAGGGACGTTCATTAGAGGTAGCCGAGCAATACTCCACCTGCTCACGGAACACCGCTTAATTTGGAGTCGTTTTTTTGCAAACTCTGCAGAATTCCACTGATAGAAACTCAGTGAGCTGCACCCAGGCCCACTATGTGACCACTTCCTGTGTGTGGGAAGGAGCACAACCCTGACAGGCTACCTCCCTTCATCCTAAGATGGAGAACTTGGAAAAATGGGGTCCTCATAACCTGCACCACCTTAAGGGTGGTGCTAACTGAATGTGGGCACAGTTCCTAATCTAACTCATTTTCCTGTCTGTCCTCCCACTAAAAGTCGAGGGGGACAGGGGGGTTGACATCCTCCTCTAACTAGAGTTGCCTGGGTTTCATCGCCTTCAAAGCTTTTTGCATTGGAATGCTATTCTGGCCTGGGGGAGGTGTAAAGCACCTCGACCCACAGCAGACATTGTTCCCATCCTCTGAGAGCATAAGCTCCCACTCCATGAGGTCAGAAACATACAAGGGCAGTTTGCATGGTCTAAGCAAGGGCGGCATAGGGTGGCAAAACTGCTGCTGTGGCCCTAGGAGCCCCTCTTCAGTCCCAATGCCCCAGGTATCAGGGGGACCATTTACTGGAGACTTACAAGGGTTGCTGAAGTTGTGCCAATTGTGGTACTGTTTTAGGAAAAAGCTCTGACACTGGGAACCAAGTTGACAGGGACCCAGTGCTCTTTCAGTCGCAATCAAATCATGTTCCTGGAAGAAAGTGGGGGCTAACCATGTCAAAAGAGGCCCTTAACGACATTGATATAATATGTGAGGTCATAAGCTCTGCATTGCCGAGACGTACGTTAAGTGCTCAGGCAACTATAACTGCTGAAGTTCCACGGTTTTGTTTGGTGTAATCTAAGCCTAACTATAATGTCCCTGTTACCTTCGTTTTTTCAGTTATTTTTTACAGTTTTTTTATTTCTATTTCCTAGCTAACGTCTCTGTAACCTTTAGTTTTGTAGGTGAAATAATTAGGTTTTTAATTGTATTTACTGACTGTAACCTATAACCTTTGAGAGTGAGTGTGTGAGCTAGTACACGAGTCTCTCAGTGGGTGTGTGAGAGAGTGTGGGAGTGTCTCAATGGTGTGTGCGTAGGTTTGTGAGTGTCTGTATGGGTCTGGGAGTGGCTGCATAAGTGTCTCACTGGGTCTGTGAGTGTGTGCTTGAGTGTCTGAGTGGGTGTCTGAGTGGGTTCATGAGTGTCTGGGTGAGTATCTCAGTGGGTCTGTGAATAAGTGTGAGAGTCTCTGAGTCAGTTTGCAAGTGCCTCCATAACTGTGTGAGTCAGTCTATGACTGAGTGCATATGCGTCTCAGTGGGTCTGGGAGTCGGTGAGTTAGTCTCTTAGTGGTTCTGTGAGGGAGTGTAAGAGACTCTGAGTAGGTCCGTGAGTAGCTGAATGAGTGGATGTATGGGTCTGTAAGTTGGTGCATGAGTGTCTGAGTGGGTCTGTGAGTAGGTTTATGTGCCTAAGTAGGTGTGTGAGTGGGTGCATGAATGCGTGGATGGGTCTATGAGTAGATGTGTGAGTGGCTGTATGGATCTGTGAGTGGGTGCACAAGTTTCTAGGTGAGTGTCTGAGTGAATCTGTGAGTGTGCGTGTGAGTGTCTGAGTGAGCCTGTCAGTGGGGGTATGAGTACCTGAGTGTGTGAGTGTGTGTCTAAGTGTTTCTGTAGGTGTGTCAGTAGCTGTGTGAAAGCCCGAGCCACAAAGAATGTACCTACCCTTTTATCCCACTAGAATCCACAGTTTTGCACACATTATCTACCCAACTAGAGTTCTTTCTACTGGTTTCTACTTTCTACTGGTTAATTAGTAAGTGCTACCTCCGTGGTTAAATGCCCAGTGCATATTCGACACTACAGCTGCATAATGGAGCACAAAGAAATGTCACCAGTGACCTTGTGTGTGTTTTCGCAATGTGATTTTCCCCTTCATCCAGAAATATGGGATAACATGATTTCTCCTATAACGAAGACAATGAGACGACAAAGAGGTAAATCTCCACCAAAGAAGGATTCTTTCTCTGAACTATATGATGTAAGCACTTCTTTGCTTAGTGGAGATGTCCTCATAAATCTCGGCATCAAGAACTCCTCACCATAATCAGCAGGAAACACGCTGGGGAGGGCTCTTGTTCAGCTATCCCTCATTCTGGCAAACGGCAGGAAGACCATTGGATGAAACTCAGGTGGGTGGGGCCAAACGGAAAGCATCCAAATGATTTCTATATTTGCATACTTCTAGCAATTTAAAGGGAGAACCATGAACTATACTCTCGCCAGGAGAGGACAACAAAGAACCCACTTGTTGCAGTCTCATACAGATTGTGCTCTAATAGATCAATCATGCAGTCACCTCCTCAAAGGATTTCCGACAGTTTTTCAATATGTAATTGCTGAGAAAACACACTTGTTTGTCTTTGCCAAACCCAGTAGTTAGGATCATATATCTTTTACAGTAGCAGAATTTCAACGTGGGCACCTGCTATGTTTATATTTGTAAGAGCATACCGTTGAGGTTTAACTTTTGGGAAATGAGCATTAGGGCCAGAAGGCCCCGGGAACCCGATCCCCGGGCCTCGCCATAATTTAATGGGGAGGGGGTTGTTCTTACACTCAGGGAGCTGCTAAACATCTCTTGAAGCTTTATACCAAAACTTTCCATGCACAACAAGAATCACTGGCACACATTTTTGGGAAAAGTTCGTGAACATTTGTTAAATGGCAGCAAACATAAAGGCAAGTCCCCCCAAAAATGTTCATATGGAAACTAGATCCTAACCATTACTACCTATATTACCTACTGGCAGTAACCATTAAGTGTAGTTATAGTCAAATCAAATAGACAAATCAAAAAATGCACTTCCTATGGAAACTAGTTCCTAACTTTAACTACCTACTGGCGACCACCAGTAGGTTATATAAACTTGAGAACTACCCAGAGTTCTCTCCTTCTTTTTTCTTCTCCTTCTCTCCTTCACTCCATGCCTGAAAGGGTTTTGTTTTGACTTATACTGGGTGCTCTCTATTGTCTGGACAAAGCTATACCTCTCTGAAGAGCTCTAATTAGAGTGAAACACTGTGTCAGGGGTTGCTTTTACTCATTTCAGGTTGGCTTGAGTTGGTATTTTACCAATTCAAAGCTGTAATACTGTGCCTGGAGTGATAAATGGCTTTTGTCATTTTACAGCTCGGCAAGGACAGCACTGTCCTAATCCTATGCTTATAGACTTTGATAGAAAGACATTTGAGGTGAGCAGATCTAGAGTGTCGCTGGTGTTAAGAGTGCTCTAACAGGAGCTGCTTTCCACCTAAACTTGTAAACTACCAAGAGTTCTCTCCTTCTTTTTTTTGCATATATATATATATATATATATATATATATATATATTCACTGAAAAAACCATAGGTTTCATACCTGTTATAGTTAGCTGGAAGTTTTACTCACATAAAACCATTGAAATTCCCATGTTATAGTTAGTTGGACTCACTATAACTTGCGCGTGCAATGCACTGCTGATGACATCACATATTACATCACTCATGACATGGTCAGTGACATCACTCATGACATCACTGATGACACCATCCACTGAATGTGTGTATGTTTAAAAAAAAATGTGTTATATATATGTATATGTAAAAGTTGATGGAAGAATAAATGTTTAAATAAGGGTTTACATGGATGTTTTTTTTTTAATTGATTGATTCACTGGCTTATTAAGTGTATCTTAGCGTATACATATATTAGTGAGTAATGTTTAAATATTTAAATATATGGATTAGTGTTTCACTTTGTGTATAAGTGGCTGCATGGGTTGCTGAGTAGCTACATGTGTATGTATATGGGTTATTAGATTTTTTTAATATCAATATGAGTGTCTATATGTTTGGTGGGGGTATTACTTAGAACATAGATGCATGAGTGACTGACTCTCTGTTTGTATATGTTTTGAAGACAGCATATGTGCAGGACTGTATGGGTGGATGGCTGTGCATATGTGTGTGTTACTGACTGAATGACTGTCTCACTATTGTCTTTATCAGTAACTACATATGTTTTAATGTAGTATATGTGAATATTGATGTATATAAGTGACTATATGTGAGAGTAAGGGATTGTAAGAGTTCCTGTTTAAATAAGTATGTGTTTCTATAAGTGATTGTTTAAGAGAGTAAGTATGTGTAAGGTTCCTTAGAAGTAAGGTGGTAGTGTGTGTATAGCTGTATATGCAAATAAATGGATGTTCAATAGTTTATTTGCATGTGTGACTATGTGTGAGAGTATCTTTTGGATGACTGTCGGTGTGTAACAGGATGTATAGGTGTATCACTACATATGATGAGTGAGTATACGTATGAGTGATTATATAGAACTCTTGGTGAATGAGTGGATGTGTATATAGATGGTGGAATTATTGAATTGGTTGTTGTAACTGGTATGGGTATCTCCATTTTTTTGAACATTTTTGAATATGTGTTTCAAGGGTTACATTACAGTGAAAGGAGGTCTGTCACTCTGTCACAAGGATGGTGTCATCAGTGATGTCATAAGTGATGTCACTGACCATGTCATGAGTGATGTAATATGTGATGTCATCAGCAGTGCATTGCACGCGCAAGTTATAGTGAGTCCAACTAACTATAACGTGGGAATTTCAATGGTTTTATGCGAGTAAAACTTCCAGCTAACTATAACAGGTATGAAATCTATGGTTTTTTCTGTGAATTTAATAGGTTTTTTAAATGCTAATTCCTAACTATAACTGGTGTGAAACCTATGGTTTTTTCAGTGAATTTCAATGGTTTTTTAATAGCAAATCTCTATAGGTATAAAAAGTAACAAATTTTATAACGAATTTTATATTGTATAATTATGTAATAGTTATTTATTTTTTTATTTGTATTTTTTTTTGCCCCGAAGCGCTCCTGGGGCGCGTACCGGTGAACGCACGGGTAAGCCCAATGTTACGGCGCACCCTGGGGCGCGTACCGGTGAGCGTCCCGTTAGCGCTATTTTCACGAACGAGAACAACATCGTGACGTTTTGCGTAACCGCGTGATGCATCATATGACGCACTGCGTAAGCGCACCCGGAAGCACGCGAGCGAATACGATCGCGCAACATCCTGACGCGCTTACGCTATGCGCCCCCGGGCACGCCCCGGGGCGCGTAGCATAAGCGTGTCGGGTCATGTGATCTGAAAATAACACTTTTCATTGGTGCAGATCAGTTTTGGTTTCCAAATGATGAAAACTCGGATCATGTGACTTGAAAATAACACTTTTCATTGGTCCAGAACAGTTTTGTTTTCCAAATGATGAAAGCCCCCACCTTTTTTCCTTATTCTGACTTGGTCCTTTGACTGAGGAAGACCTGTTTGGAGATCTGTCTCTAATCTTTTCTACTTTAAAATGGCTACAGTAGCAGCAGCAGCTGGAGCATCTGCACCACCACCACCACCAAGAGGACCACCACAACATCACTTTGGTGGTCAGGAAGAAGAAGAGGAGGAGGAGGATGAGGAGGGGAGAAGGACATTCCTCCAAGAAGACAATACCCCATGTAGGCCAAAGGAGCACATAGTATGGCAGTTTTTTCTATTCCAGAGGGCAAAAAGAAAGTCAATGCACCAAAGGTGACTTGCCTAATCTGTGGCATGGAACTTTCAAGGGGGAACCCTAATAGGAAATATTCATTTGGTAATTACACCATGATTAGGCATATGCAGCGCAAGCATCCCAGGAACTATGCTGCTGCAGAGATGAGAGAAATGGCCAGTAACCTTCCCCAATCTTCACCCAGCACCTCCAAAAGAAAGCAACCCACTCCATCGGGACCAGACACAAGGGAGACGATGCCAATCATCCAACCACGGTTTGGTGAATTCAGGGTTACTTGTATTTTTTGTGGTAAGACCATCAGCTATGGTGAGCAGAGCGTAAAGCTCATCGTTCTTGCTGGTGACAACCACAATTGCCCCAAAAAACCCTAATTTTTTCCTGATTTTTTTTTTGCTCCAGTTGAGCCGTTTACAATTCCCTGTTTTTTGTTTCTCCCCATAAAAAATACCATTTTTTTTAAAAAGTGTTCAGAAAAGCCAAAAAAAGTAAAAAATGTTCAAAAAAACAATAAAAAAAATATAAAACAACAAAAAGAATAAAAAAAACAGTTCTTTTTAGAACTACCTTTAATTTATAAAAATAAACCTATATTTTTAAAGAATCTCTGTCATTCTTTTTTCCTTAGGGTACGCGCACCGGGGCGCGAACCCAAAAAAAAGAAAAAAAAATTAATGAAGGAGTGAGCATGAGGGAAGAACACAGAGAGAGTAATGTTAAGAGGAAGAGAGCTAGAGAGAGCAACACAGAGGGATTGTTTATTACATAGTAAAAAACAGAGAAGGTATAATAGGATGTTATTGAGAAAAGGAAAATGAATAAGGGAGCGAAATTAGGGAAGAGAGACGAAGAAGAGTAAAGTAGAGGTACTGGGAGAATGTGAGTGGGTGTTGAAAGAAAAAGGAAGGACAGTAAAGAATGGGGAAAGAAGGGTAGTGACGGAACCGGGATAAATGAACAACGGTGAGGGAGGGTGAGAAAGGAGCAGTGAGTGTAAGTAAAGAGGGGTGAAAGAGGGTGAAAAAACTGAATTAGGGTAAGACATGGGGAGTGACAGACAGAAAAGCGAGAGAGTAAAGGAAACAGTACTGAAAGGGTCTGAGTGAAACAGGAAAGAAAGGTAAGTAAGGCAGTGTGGGTGACTTATAGGGAGTCAGTGGGTGTAGGTGGGGGTGTGGGTGTGTAACATGTGTGTGTCTGGGTGTGAGTGTGTGGGGTGTTTGGGTATGGGTGGAGGTGTGGGTGTGTAAGATATGTGTGGGGGGGTGTGAGTGTGGGGGGTATGTGTGTGGAGTGTGTGTGTGTGTGTGTGGGATGTGTGGGTGTGTGTGTGTGAAGAGTGTGTGTGTGGCTGTGTGTGTGTGAGGTGTGTGTGTGGTGTGTGTGAGGGGTGTTTGGGTATGGGTGGAGGTGTGGGTGTGTAAGATATGTATGGGGCGTGTGTGAGTGTGGGGGGTATGTGTGTGGAGTGTGTGTGTGTGTGTGGGATGTGTGGGTGTGTGTGTGTGAAGAGTGTGTGTGTGGCTGTGTGTGTGTGTGTGTGAGGTGTGTGTGTGGTGTGTGTGTGGGGTGTATGTCAGAGGTGTGTGTGTGTGTTGGGGGGGTGTGTGTGTAGGAGTGAAGAAATGATTAAGGTAAAGAGAATGAGTGAGGGAGCAAAGGAAGGGAACAGAGGGTAAGGGAAATAAAGAATGGGGACTGAAAGAAGTTGAATGTGGGAGGGAAAATAGGGAAAGGGTATTAAACATGGAGAATATGAATAAGTGAGAGAAGCAGAGTAAAGAAACAGGAGTGAGGTAGGTACTGAAAATAGTAGTGAGGTGAAAGCAAAGGCTCATGACAAAATACATTTATGTAGTCACACTTACCATATAATAAATGTAACTTTAATTAAATGTTTTTACTACATTTTGTATCTGTAAAGAGAGAAGAAAAAATAAGTTATAATTAGTAAAATATGTATTTAAAATTAAAGATACAAATGAAGAGGTTAAAAATCATAACAGTGTATTTAGAAATAAAGTAAGGTAGAAGGACAAAAAGAGGGAAAAAAAATAGAAGGAGAGCAAGTTACTAAGAGTAAGGCATATAGATTCACTGACAGAAAGGAAGAGAAGAAGAGAAAAATGAACTGAAGGTAAGAAAGATACTAAAAGAATATGAGTTAGCAAAACTAAATCAGGAAACAGGATAAGTAAAAAGATAATGACTGAGAGGGAAAGGAGTCTAATAAAGGGTGCATTTAGAAGAATGAGGAATGGAAGATAACTGAGAGTAAGTGAAGGAGAGTCATAGAGTGAAGGGATGAAGGGAGAGAGGATAATATAGAAGGATTGAGGGAAAATGAGTGAGGAATTAGTGGACGGAGAGACTAAGGGAAGGACTGAGTGAAGTGGAGTACAATGAGTGAGGAAAGAAAAATGAGTAAGGGAGCAATAGAAGGAAAGAGAGGCGAAGAGGACTAAAACAGTGGTACTGAGAGAACGTGATTCGGTGATGAAAGTAAAGAGAAGGACACTGAAAGATAGGAAATGAGGGGTAGTAATGGAACCGGACTAAAAGAAATAGGTTGAAGAACGATGAGAGAGGAGCAGTGAAGTTGTTGTAAGAGAAATGATAGAAGGTAGATAAACACAAGTGAACATAACACAAGGAGAGTGAGGGACCGAGGACATAGAGGTAGTGAACGGAAAATAGAGAGAAGAGGTCAAAAGAAAGGAGGTAACAAAGATAAGCGAGGGAGAGTGGATGATTTATAGTGATAGAGTGCGACAATACTGGTGAGTGATTAAAGAGGAATTACTAAAAGAGCAAAGGAGGAAAACACGGAAAAGGAAAGTAAAGCAGACAGACTGAAAGCTGAATAGTTATGCAAGGGAGAGAGGGGATGCAGACAGTTGAAATGAGAATGAGGCGTTGTGAAAGAAGTGGAGTAAAAGAACGGGGTTGAAAGAGAGTGAAAGAAAGACATTATAAGTGAGTAAAAAGAGCTGAAAGAGGGTGGAAAAAGGAAAGTGAGTGTGAGACAATGGGAATGTAATTTAAATTACAGAATACAAACTATAGATTAACTTGTACAACATGTTACATAGTTTATTTTTGCTGTTCTCAGAATATATTGAATTTCACTTAAAATAGTGAGTTCAAACTACTCATCATATGACAGCGGGGAAAAAAAACACAATCAAAAAGATTGTGTTTTAAAAAAAACAACTAAACTTAAAAATAACAAATGTACACTAATCTTTGATTCACTTACTTTTCCTTTAGGCCAAATAGTATATCATGAAGGTCCTTTTCGTTGGAAAGTACTCTGCTGTTCTCTAAAAATTCCATTTCATCGACTTTCTAGAAGAAAACCTCAAAGAACATCTGAAATATTTTCATTATTTTCATATACTCCTTCTGTTCAGTCATAACTCTTTGCTCATTCCTTCACCATTCCTTAAGGACAAAAAGTGTCAGATGTATCAGTATATTTTCAAATTAATTAAAACAAACTCTAAAATTACCGTTTTTCAGACGTTCTGAAAGAAAGGCTCAAACAACATTTTCACAATATTTAAATTTTCGTAATTCCATCTCTGACTCACTCATTGTCATCATTTCCTATAATACTGATATCACTTACTATGAGATCCACTTACAGTACCTATATGACAACTCAATTTTTTATATTATCTTGATCACTTTTACTCAGAATATAATTTTAAACAGCAAACTAACCTTTATTAACTGCTCCCGTCTTCATAGGCAAATTACCTTTACTTAAATGTTGGTTCTAAAAACACTAGGTATGAATTTTTTAAGTCAAAAGGCAAACGTTGTTTGAAAGTCAAATGATTGTCATTACAGTGGGTCCAACCTTTACGACTTTTTAAATAGCATGTGTAATGCCCTGATGTTGTTGAAGGACCGTCATGATAAATAATAGCTACAGTTGCAAAGGTTCTTCCTGAAATTGATAACTGAAAAGCCACAAAATTTTTAATAGAAGTTGACAATTTACTTCCATCAGGTCTACATCGTTGGAACATTAAAATCACATATTTACCATAAGTTTGTAAAAATAATGTAGACAGCATTGCAGACTTACATTGGGTACACACCATATTGTGATCAGCTGCTTTAACTAGATTATTAAAAGACACTGATTTGCAGTCTGGTAAAGTCAAATATATCAAACTTTCAGTGTCTATTGTAGTACTACTTGATAAACTACAGTTGTCGCAGTCATGCTGCCATTGATACGAAAGGCTAAAAAGATTTTATATATCTACACCTTCATCTTCCCAAACATCAAACATATACATTAAAAATTCCTGACAATCCTGCTGAATATTCTGTGAAAATTGATTTTGACCAGAACATATGTCTAGAAGATTTCGAATTTCTGAAACACTTTCTATTTTTGCTCTATCACTGCTACATTTCTCAAACACAGAATTCAATAAACAGCAGAATGTTTGATCCCGATTTTCAACAATCTGTTCTTGTAAATTTTGAAGAAAAAAAACAACATTAACCACTACATTAGCATAGCAGTTGACACCAGAACTGTTTTCAAACTCAAATCCAACAACATTTTCAACAGAATCCTTTTTCTTTCTACTTACAATTACAGTTTCATCTACTTTTTGTCTTTTTCCTACTACGTCACTGCAATTATTCTCATTTCTTCTTTTTAGGCCTACCACACGTTTTTCAAACAGAGGATATTGAGGCGAATGTGGAACATACTCTCTTCTTAACCTATTGTATTCTTTAACACAATCTAGATCAGCACAAATCTTTGTTTCATCACACTCAATCAAGTACAATCCTGACCTGATAAAGTTCTGATTCGTGATAATGCCACATATGCCACACCCTCTTTAAACACAGAACTTCCAATGTTCACCAAAGCACTATCTACACTTAAACCTTGAGATTTATGAATTGTCACCGCATATGCTAAACAAACAGGAAACTGTTTTCGGCGAACATATAAGTCTTTCACAAGCAAAAATCTAGCTGAACAACGACAAATTTGTTCTATTTCGTCAATGCCATCAAATGTAATTTTTAAAATTTCAATTCCATCTATATTTTTGTAATTCACAAAACCAACAACATGATCCATTGCTCCATTTACCAGACCTCTTTCAACATTTAAATTCCTTCTCAAAATGATACGACAATTTAAACACACATTCAGAGTCTTTTCAAAACCAGCAGTTTTAGATATAGTCTTCTCTAATGAATCCAATTTTGATTTCAAATTTTCTGACAAAATAATTGTTGCTCCCATATGCTCTATTTTATCTATAGCTTCCAGTTTCACTATCTCTTCATTTTCTAACTTTAACATTTTGTTGTTGAACATGGAACATTCTTTCAGAGTAGGCATCAAACATATGCCAAATTTCTTCTCGTTAATTTTCTTAAAAATATTCTCTGGAAGAATGTTTTCATTTGGGTACAAATTTGAAATTAATCGTCCATGTAAAGCCTCTTTCCCATGCTGACTTACTTTTCCGATTCTTACATCTTGTAGAATATTTTTATAATCTTCATACTTTGCCTGCCGCATATTTTGGAGTAGTTCTGCATATTTGAAATTTAACCATATATTAACGTTTCCAATGCTTTCTAGGCACTTCCTGGTATCTTCATGCGTGACCATTTTAAACACTGGTTGTCCTTTCACTGGAGTCAACTGCAGTAGATCTCCAAAAACAATAATGTGTTTTCCTCCGAATAACACATCACACTCTGTTCTAAGAATTTCTTGCATTCTCAAATGCACAAAAGCAAGCATTAGATTTGAGACCATGCTTACTTCATCAATAATAAGAAGTTTAAATTTCTTCAGGACTCTGGAAACTTCAGAACACGCATCTCCAGATAGCTTGTGGTATTGCAATTTGTTATCATGCTCCACTGGCAGCATCAGTAAACGATGATGTAAAGTAATCCCTTTAATATTATGTGCTGCCAGCCCAGTTGGAGCGGTAACAACACAAGACAGAGGTGATTCAGTCCTTTTCTGCAGATAAGTTGCAATTCCTTTAATCAGAAAACTTTTTCCAGTTCCCGCTTCTCCACTCACGTACAGTTGGACAGGCTTAAATGATGTACATGAGCACTCTTTTTTCTCATGACTGAATCCATGTTCAAGCTGTTCTGTGACTTCGTCATATATCTTGTTTGCTCAAGGTTTAGTTGTTTCACCAAATCTTCTAAGTTAACTACCCATTTTACACACTTACAGAGCACGAACGACATTGAGAATAATTAGCGCTGCTATTTGTCCTAATGTAGATATTTTAGACTGCCATTGGAGCGTTTTAAGAAAAATTTTATATTTTTGAAATAAGCATTGTTTAATTTTGTGGGCGCTTTGTAACATCCTTTGCACCCCACCCTGTGTTTACTAGTTGTAATCGGCACCTACCCGACTCATTAGAGCGGGGGGAACAGGGCACTCGATCTCGGCCACAAGTACCAGCCGCCATCTTAGGGCTGGCTCGGGACGCGTTGTAGCTCTTCTCCACTTCCGGGAGAGAGCTATATAGAGCGAGCGAGCCCGCCGCTCTGAGATACCCATTTTACACACTTACAGAGCACGAACGACATTGAGAATAATTAGCGCTGCTATTTGTCCTAATGTAGATATTTTAGACTGCCATTGGAGCGTTTTAAGAAAATTTTAATATTTTTGAAATAAGCATTGTTTAATTTTGTGGGCGCTTTGTAACATCCTTTGCACACCACCCTGTGTTTACTAGTTGTAATCGGCACCTACCCGACTCATTAGAGCGGGGGGAACAGGGCACTCGATCTCGGCCACAAGTACCAGCCGCCATCTTAGGGCTGGCTCGGGACGCGTTGTAGCTCTTCTCCACTTCCGGGAGAGAGCTATATAGGCCTCGCTCACCCAGGATGCGCAGCGGACGTGCGCAGCGGGCGCGCGCCGAAGACGCGCCTAAGACAAGCCCGTCTGTGCCCGTCCGAGCCAGATCCGGGCCCAGGGCCACCCCCCCTGGTCCTGCTGCTATTCACAATCCTCCATCTATTCTATGCTACACCTCCGCAGAATTGAAACAGTGGAACACAGGTGTTGGTAGGTCTTGCAATTTACCATTGTTTTGTAAACACCTGCATACCTCATCTATATCTTGTGTAGGTTGTCCCTTTTCCTTGCCACCCCCACAGCACGCGAAAAATACTATATCCAACTTCCAGGAAACCCCTAGCGCTTCTTTATTAACTAAGCAATATGCTACAGCTGCATTAATTAATGTACGCTCCCTCCCCCAACATAGCCTGGAAATAAGGGAGATTATTACTAATCAAGAACTGGATATACTTTTTATTACCGAGTCATGGGGAAATGAAGCATCTGGCCCTGATTTTGTACTAGCTACCCCAGAAGGCTATTGTGTAGCTAGACAAGATAGGATTTCGGGCCGAGGTGGAGGTTTAGCCTTTATTTATAGGGACATTTACCGATTAAAATGTGATCTTAGCCACAGCAATAATTGCGAAGCTGTTATATTCACTATTAATCTTACCCACAATCAAGCTTTTAAAGGGACACTTGTGTATAGACCTCCAGGAACACGCACTAAATTCATAGCTGCTCTCACTGATATTACGGAATCAGTAATAGGTTCACCAAACTATACCATTCTTGGGGACTTCAATTTTCCGCTTGAAAACATGGAAAATCACGATACAGCCCAACTTATCGCTGACATGCAAGCAATAGGACTGCAGCAGCTAGTGAGAGGTCCAACGCACAACGCTGGGCACACACTGGATGGATTATTTACCAACGATCCCAACATTGAGACACCAGTAGTACTTCCTTTGATATGGTCTGACCATCAAGCCGTAATTTTCAGGATTACACTGTTACCTCCTAATCCTTCCCAGACTAAAGTTTGCCCGCTGGTGGGAGCACGGATGTGGAATAAGGCAGATATGCCACATTTTATTAATCTCTTGACATCATCTATTCCGGAAAACATAGGTGATACTGAAACTATGTCCACAACTTTTCAGGAATGGATTTTAAAGGCAGTCAACCAAGTTGCACCTGAAAAATGTCATCGCCCCAATAGAGCTACTCCATCTGCTCAATGGTACACAGAGGAACTGCGCCTCCAGCGCCAGCACTGTAGGAATCTTGAAAGACGATGGCGGAAACACTACAGTTCCTCTGCTAAGCAAGAGTATAAGAGCGCTCTAGCAATTTACAAAAAAGCGATTAACATGCAAAAGAATCTTTTTTACACTGCCCAAATTGAGCAAGCACATAACTCAGCTAGGATGCTCTTTCAAGTGGTCAATTCTCTTTCTAATCCAAGTGGACCGGTGATCGAGAACTCGCAGGAATTATGTGACTCATTAGCCACTTTCTTTAAAACTAAGGTGGTGGACATCTACTCTACTTTTTCTAGTGAACAGCCAGGAAAAACTGATGCCCTACCCATCATTTATCCAGTACTTAATCATCCCTCCTTTGATCAGTTTCAACCAGCCACTGAAGATCAGATTAGTACACTGATATGTAAGATCAAATCAGGTTCTCCTCTTGATTCCTGCCCCCCCACTATAATGAATAAATTACAAAATGTCATCTCACAACCGCTAATGGAAATATGTAATTCCATATTTAAATCAGGTGTCTACCCAGTAAGCTGGAAGAAGGCCATCGTTAAACCTTTAATTAAAAAGCCTTCTTTAGACCCCACCATTCCGTCCAATTACAGGCCTATTGCCTGTCTTCCCTTCACGTCCAAAGTCATAGAGGCAATCATGAATAAACAGCTCGCAGAGTTTATTGAACATCATAAACTCTTAGATGACACTCAGTTCGGGTTCCGGAGGGAACACGGAACTGAGACAGCATTAATAAAAGCATCGGACGAAATTAGAGAGATTATGGACTCAGGAGGAGCTGCAGTTCTTATATTACTGGACCTGTCGGCGGCCTTTGACACGGTCGACCACACCATCTTGGTCGACCGTGTCGCGACCCTTGGAATCAATCATCGGGCCAAAGACCTTATAGCCTCTTTTTTAGCCAACCGTAGACAGGCAGTAAAGCTGGGCAATTACTACTCGCCCACCACAGAATTGCCTTGTGGGGTTCCTCAAGGATCCTCGCTAAGTCCTACATTTTTTAACATTTATGTTTCGGACTTGGCGAGGGTCATTAAATCTCATGGGATGCGTGTAACTACCTACGCCGATGATACCCAGCTTGTGTTGGCAGTGCACAAGAATGGCCCTGTGGTAGCAGCTAAGTTTCAGGAGGGACTACTGGATGTACAATCATGGATGCACAGTAATTGCCTGAAATTTAACGCGGAGAAGACCGAGGTTATGACTTTTGGCACAATTTCCCCAGAATGGTCAAATACATGGTGGCCCAGTCAGATGGGCCCTCCTCCGGTGCCAGTCACTAAGGTCAGAAATCTTGGAGTGACTTTTGATAACAGGTTATCTTTTGGCCATGTTAACAAGGTGGTTTCAGCTGCTTTCTTTGTACTGAAGAAAATAAAAAAACTCCTGCCGTATCTACCAGCATCTGCAGGAAAAACGCTAGTTACCACTCTAGTATTTTCAAAATTAGATTATGGAAATGCTCTCTTTCTTGGCACACACAAATATATCATAAACAAACTTCAGTCCATCCAAAATATGGCAGCACGGATCCTGCTTAACATCCCCAGGCGACAGTCCACTTCTGCAGCTATTCGCCATCTCCATTGGTTAAGGGTTGAAAGCAGGATCAAATTTAAAGCTCTTTGTATAGCCTATAAGGCCATTCACCGGATTGGACCGAAGTTTTTAAAAGAAGCTTTCCAGATGTACATCCCCAAAAAGAATCTAAGATCAGCGGCCAGCCATCTTTTGACTGTCCCCCGGACAAGAACGGCTACTTGGGGTGACAGACGATTTTTGGTAACAGTTCCCGTGCTTTGGAATTCTCTTCCTTTGCACATTAAAATTGCTCCCACCCTTATTAATTTCCGCAAATCACTGAAGACTTGGCTTTTCAATCAATGAGAACGTGCTTTGACTAGTGTTGTAATCCTGAGTATTTGCTGCGCCTAGACACCTTAGGGTATTAGTTGCGCACTAAAAGTCTCATAAATAAAATAAAATAAATAAATACATCATCTTGAGCTTGTTCCATAGCTCTTTCCACCTCATCCATGGCAGTGACAGCTTCATTTTGGATAATTGGTCCTCCTAGTGGATCCTGACTCTATGAAGCAGAACTCTGACTGTCTAGCAATCTCTACAGCAATTGCGGCTTCTTGCTCTATTTCTTCGTTCAACATTTGCAGATAATTTGGAAAAACAGGACATTCTATGGTATCCTTGGTTGCATTAAAAGAATCTTCGTAACAGAGAAAATCTCCAAGTAGTTCCTCTTCTGTACGCCATGGCTTAAAGAGTTGCAAAAGAGTTAAATAGTAAAATTCCCTTTGCTCTGGATTTTCGCAACTCAATTTTCGATGATTAATCAAATGGCCTTTTCATTGCTTCACTAGACATCCTTCACACCCAATGACAGCATATATTTCATTATTGATATCTTCTCTGATGTTCCTCTTATAAATATATCTTTGCAGAACTTCATAGAGACAATCGTTCTCAAGGTAAGGATTTCTATTTGGATAGTATGTATCCAACATGTTTGTCTTCAAAATATCTGTACTTTCTGGTTCTTTCTCTGCCAAATACTCAATTTCTTGTACAGATTTCAAAACTCGGTTTCGTGTTGCAGCAAGACCTAGACTCACCCAAATAATTGTTCTAGACTTGGCGTAGAGACTTGCTGATGATAACCGATCAGAACATTCATATGCTCCAATTTCTCGATGCGACAACATCTTCAAACTGAAACTGTATAATTTCTTGCTTAGACTCTTTTCATGTGAAATGTCCTCCCACATTTCCTTCAGTTCTGTCTTTTCTTTTTTTGTGATGTAAGATGTCACATACCTAGCCACAGCAATAGAGTTGTCAGCAACGAACTGAATATCCATGTTAGCATTCCACATGGACAAAATCACTGGGTTGTAGTCGTTGATGTACTTGGACTCTTCGTTTCTTTTTAAATTGTATGTATTTTGCAGAGAAGACATCAAATTATTTACTCTTCCTTTAGAAATCACTGGTCGTGGAAACGCGAAACGACATTTTGTATAGTACTTGTCTTTGTTTCTGAATTTTCGACGACAGTACTTTCCACAGCGATGGGATTGAAAGCGTAAAACTTGTTGCCTTAAACTGTTTTCTTCAGTACTTTTCGGAACAGCACATGTTGAATACTCTTCAATCAACCTCATCACTGTCTCATCCAAATCTGTTCCAAATTTGGGTGCATCTTTAATCCAGAACAACATATGTATGTGAGGAGCACCTCTCACTTGATACTCCTTTCTCCAAAAGAAATCCAAAACCTCTCCAAGGGGAGGATTTTTTAGTTGGTAATAAAAGACATCATAGCTTCAAATCTATGATTGAAATATCTGCATACATTCACTGGATCCAAAGAACACAGTTCTCCAGCAGTTTTGAATTCTATATTTTGTATATTTGCATTTGCCCCTCGTAGAAATTGAAGTAAGTCGTCCCATGCATACTCGGCACAGCTAAGAGTGAGGAACCATGTAGGAGTTCCTAAGTTTCTTAGCATACATTTCAATTCCCCATGACGACGGTACCAATACTCATTTGTACCACGCTGACATGCCATGAGATTGATTAGATGAGATTCCAAAATATTGTCTTGCAGATTGACTTTCTCCATAAAGTCCCTCGCCGAAACATTTTGCAGATGTGCTCCACTTTTCAGTATATGGTTCACTTCATAAGAAAGCCCAGACAAGTCACTTTCATACAGTAGATGAAACAAATAAGGAATGCATTGACGAAACCTTGGATCTTCAGCATATAATCTTACAGTTTGATATTCAGATGCAGGAATTTGAAGTGATCGATCGTCATATCGTCCACCTCGACCTGTTGGAAATAAATGTGGAAAACAACGAGCTTCAAAACTTTCTTCCCAAACACTAATGGGACTTCCTTTTGCTGCTTTCATTTGAAACAAGTCAATTGCATTCCCCATCACTTCTTTGGAATGCAAAGGATGAACAGTATAATGTTCATATATTTCTTCACTTCTTGACACATCAACTTTTTCGATTTGGCCAGCTGAACAATCACTGTCTACATCTGCTGCTGTTTCCTCTGCTTCAACACATACATGTTTGTAGTACTCATTGTTTTTGACCAAATACAACGTTGCCTTTTTGACTTTCCTAACATCCACTAACTCTTGCCAGATTTTCTTACTCTTTGTCGGAACCCCATTAACTAGAATAACCAGAGGTTCCTCTTCCACTTTCTCTACACCAATGGTATCAATATTTTTCTTGAAATCTAGAGGCAAATAAACAACTCTTCCCTTTAATCCTCTCTGTAAATCTGAAGGAGGCAAATTCCCTATCGTAGGCTCCATGCGAACAATAGCCTGAAAAGGATGGACACATTGAATCAAAATAGACTCATATGTATTTAAATCCATCAATCCAGGAGGAATGTCTACCAACTCCAGATTATTATGAACAGCTCTAGCAGGCATTTGTTTTGATTTAATTTATCATAACAATATTTACAAATACGCTGATCAGAACTCAAATCAAAACAATTCTCCACCCACAAATAAGTTGCAAAATCCTTCCACTCATAATTATTTATCTTTTCACTTTTTACGTATAAATCAACTAATCTAGTTTGATGCTTATAATGAGTTCGTCGACAACACACACAAATGAAATTCGGCCTTTCGCTTGATTTCCCCTTAAACCTGGTAATTTCCTGGTCAAACTTTTCTGTACTTAAAATCTGTACATTGTCGTCCACATTACCTTGAATTTCTGTGTCAATTTCTACACTGTCCTCTTTTTCACCAAAATAACAAATCTCAATTTCTTCACAAACCTTCTTCACATCTAAATCAGTTCCATGCAAAAGAGCACTGTTTAATTGTTTAAGCTTAAGTGCTGGACTTTTTGCATAATACAACCTTCTCACTAATTTCCTCATTTTGTTATGATGCACTGCTAACATCCTAAAATGATGAAAAACACTCTGACAGACTTTTCTAGAAAGACAAGCCAGTGAATGCCCTTGCAAACCTGTGTTTTCTCTCACTCTGCAAGGATCTAAATCTTGCAACATCTTCATTTTCTGTTTTAGACTTTTCTTACTATATGTACGTAAGAAATTACAAAACAAATCAATTGATTCCTGTCGCACACTACAAATACTACTACACTTCCAAGTGTACACTGGACCCTTAGTACGTCTCCCTAAAACTTCATCAGTTAACACCTCTTCTGGTTCTCTAGGCACAAGTTTCTCTTTTTCAATCGGACAACCGTCTTTCACCTCATATGCTCGACCACTGGTGTCAACTGCATGCACTAAATCATTCTCCTGAAAGTAACTCTCCTCATTAAAAAATGGCTCACAACTTGAACTGTGCATCCATTCTCCTGAAAAAACTTTACAAAAATTAGTCCGATTAATTACTCTTTTCCATCTACTGTTTGATTTGAAAACATCAATTGTCTTGTTAAGTGTCCTACTTCTATTGATTATTAAAATAAATAATTTTTTCTTAACTTCAAAAGCCTGATCAACAATCTTCTCTACAATTTTCTTTTTCTTATAAAAAGCAGCTCTCTGTTTACCTTTCCTAATGTTTTTTAACAAATTTAAAACCACCCTATTGCGAAACATTAGTTTACGAATGTCTCTAAACTGATTCTGCCTTCTATTCCTATACATATTATTCTCTCCTGCTCCAGTAATAACATTTTTTAAGGGCCTCTCCTTCCTTTTCAAATTTGCTCTCTCCTTCTCTTTTTCTACATTCTGTCCAACATTTTTTTTTGATCTACATATGTTCCGTAAGAAAGACTTAGGGGTCCATTAGGATGTCGGGCGGATTGCCCCCGCCAGGGTGGCGGTGGCCACCGCCACCCTGGCGGGGGCAATCCGCCCGACATCCGCATTCTAATTCCCCCCGCCATATTAGGATGGCGGGGGGACCGCGGCGTACGAAAACACCGTCCGCCGCTTTTCCGCCCCGGTCGCATTGCGGCCGGGGCGGTAATGGAACCATATGGTGGCGGTGTCTATCAGACACCGCCATCCATATTAGGGTGCCTGTCTGCAGCTGCTTTTCCGCGGCGGCAATGCCACCACGGAAAGGCAGGCGGGGATTGCTGCGGGGGCCCAGGTTCACGACACTGTCAGGGGGCACATGGGGGGTACCTATGGTACCCCCCCACATTTGCATATGCAAAGCGGCAGGCACCGCGCGGTGTCTGCCGCTTTGCATATGCAAATGCAAAAAAGCATTTTTAGCATCGTGGCGGGTGGTGCAGAGTGCACCGCCCGCCACAATGCTAAAACTACAGGATGTGTCCGCCACTGTGGCGGGCACATCCTAATGCCCCCCTCGGGACCCCCGCCCTTATGGCGGGCGGTCCCGTTTCCCACTATGGTGACGGGCGGACAAAGTCCGCCCGTCATCATAATGACCCCCTTAGTTGTCTTACCAGGAGCTTTTTTCCTGTTTTTTGAAGTATTTGTTGTAGAGGAGTTCTGTAATTCTGTTGCTGTTTTTGATTTTTTACGCTTATCATCTTTCCTTCTCCTCTGCCTTGAGGGCATATTTCCTTACTCTTGAAATCTTGATTTCAATCTGTGGTAAAGAAAAAAATAGCCCATTATAGACCACTATTACCAAACAACAAAGCAATGACAAAAAGCAAACGGTCTATTCAGGGTTGCAGATGAGGTGACGATTGTCCAGGGGTGCAGAGGAGGTGAAGCCTGTATTGAAGAGTGTAGTGGAAGAGAGGTCTGTCTACAAGTACAAAGAAGGTGAGACCTGTGTCTAAGAGTGCAGTGGGGGATAGCCTTCATGAAGTCTAGTCCACTGCACTCTTACACACTAACTTCAAAACCTATTCTTCCCAGGAAAGGCCTCTCTCCCACTACAGTCTTGAACCAGGCCTCACCTCCTCTGTACCTCTGGACATGCTTCACATCATCTGCACAATCTACTTCCTAATCTGACATAACACAGGTGACATTATTGTGAAAAGTTGAAATATATTTATTTAATCATGCAGACACTATTTATTCCTTCTAAAAAATCTAAAAGTCATTGATTTGCCCCAAAATCGTTTTTTAAATAACATTTTAGACACACAGTGCAGGTCCTATGTACAAGCATTCAGTGTCCATGAGTACAGTGGAGAGGACTGACCTCCTCTGACCCTTGGACAAGCCTTACCTCATCTGTGTCCTCTGGACAGGCCTCAATGTATTGAGTATAATTGATGGTAACTGGGTGAAGATGAGGTGACGCATGTCCAAGGGTGTAAATAAGCTGACGCCTGTCTAAGGATGCAGATTAGTTGAAGTCTATTCAGGGTTGCAGATGAGGTGAGGATTGTCCAGGGGTGCAGAGGAGGTAAGGCCTGTATTGAAGAGTGTAGTGGAAGAGAGGTCTGTCCAGGGGTACAAAGAAGGTGAGGCCTGTGTCTAAGACTGCAGTGGGGGATAGGCCTCATGAAGTCTAGTCCACTGCACTCTTAGACACAGGCCTCACCACCTATGCTCCCCAGGAAAGGCCTCTCTCCCACTACCGTCTTGAACACAGACCTCACCTCCTCTGTCCCTCTGGTAATGCCTCACCCCTTCTGCACAATCTACTTCCTAATCTGAGGTAACACAGGTGACATCATTGTGAAAAGTTGAAATATATTTATTTAATCATGCAGACACTATTTATTCCTTCTCAAAAATCTAAAAGTCATAGATTTGCCCCAAAATCGTTTTCAAATAACATTTTAGACACACAGTGCAGGTCCTATGTACAAGCATTCAGTGTCCATGAGTACAGTGGAGAGGACTGACCTCCTCTGACCCTTGGACAAGCCTTACCTCATCTGTGTCCTCTGGACAGGCCTCAATGTATTGAGTATAATTGATGGTAACTGGGTGCAGATGAGGTGACGCATGTCCAAGGGTGTAAATAAGCTGAGGCCTGTCAAACGATGCAGATTAGTTGCAGTCTATTCAGGGTTGCAGATGAGGTGAGGATTGTCCAGGGTTGCAGAGGAGGTGAGGCCTGTATTGAAGAGTGTAGTGGAAGAGAGGTCTGTCCAGGGGTACAAATAAGGTGAGGCCTGTGTCTAAGACTGCAGTGGGGGATAGGCTTCATGAAGTCTAGTCCACTGCACTCTTAGACACATGCCTCACCACCTATGCTCCCCAGGAAAGGCCTCTCTCCCACTACCGTCTTGAACACAGACCTCACCTCCTCTGTCCCTCTGGACATGCCTCACCTCTTCTGCACAATCTACTTCCTAATCTGAGGCAACACACGTGACAATATTGTGAAAAGTTGAAATATATTTATTTAATCATGCAGACACTATTCATTCCTTCTCAAAAATCTAAAAGTCATTGATTTGCCCCACAATCGTTTTTTAAATAACATTTTAGACACACAGTGCAGGTCCTATGTACAAGCATTCAGTGTCCATGAGTACAGTGGAGAGGACTGACCTCCTCTGACCCTTGGACAAGCCTTACCTCATCTGTGTCCTCTGCACAGGCCTCAATGTATTGAGTATAATTGATGGTAACTGGGTGCAGATGAGGTGACGCATGTCCAAGGGTGTAAATAAGCTGACGCCTGCCTAAGGATGCAGATTAGTTGAAGTCTATTCAGGATTGCAGATGAGGTGAGGATTGTCCAGGGGTGCAGAGGAGGTGAGGCCTGTATTGAAGAGTGTAGTGGAAGAGAGGTCTGTCCAGGGGTACAAAGAAGGTGAGGCCTGTGTCTAAGACTGCAGTGGGGGATAGGCTTCATGAAGTCTAGTCAACTGCACTCTTAGACACAGGCCTCACCACCTATGCTCCCCAGGAAAGGCCTCCCTCCCACTACCGTCTTGAACACAGACCTCACCTCCTCTGTCCCTCTGGACATGCCTCACCCCTTCTGCACAATCTACTTCCTAATCTGAGGTAACACAGGTGACATCATTGTGAAAAGTTGAAATATATTTATATAATCATGCAGACACTATTTATTCCTTCTCAAAAATCTAAAAGTCATAGATTTGCCCCAAAATCGTTTTTCAAATAACATGTTAGACACACAGTGCAGGTACTATGTACAAGCATTCAGTGTCCATGAGTACAGTGGAGAGGACTGACCTCCTCTGACCCTTGGACAAGCCTTACCTCATCTGTGTCCTCTGGACAGGCCTCAATGTATTGAATATAATTGATGGTAAATGGGTGCAGATGAGGTGACGCATGTCCAAGGGTGTAAATAAGCTGAGGCCTGTCTAACGATGCAGATTAGTTGAAGTCTATTCAGGGTTGCAGATGAGGTGAGGATTGTCCAGGGGGGCAGAGGAGGTGAGGCCTGTATTGAAGAGTGTAGTGGAAGAGAGGTCTGTCCAGGGGTACAAATAAGGTGAGGCCTGTGTCTAAAACTGCAGTGGGGGATAGGCTTCATGAAGTCTAGTCCACTGCACTCTTAGACACAGGCCTCACCACCTATGCTCCCCAGGAAAGGTCTCTCTCCCACTACCGTCTTGAACACTGACCTCACCTCCTCTGTTCCTCTGGACATGCCTCACCTCTTCTGCATAATATACTTCCTAATCTGAGACAGGTGACATCATTGTGAAAAGTTGAAATATATTTATTTAATCATGCAGACACTATTTATTCCTTCTCAAAAATCTAAAAGTCATAGATTTGCCCCCAAATCATTTTTCAAATAACATTTTAGACACACAGTGCAGGTCCTATGTACAAGCATTCAGTGTCCATGACTACAGTGGAGAGGACTGACCTCCTCTGACCCTTGGACAAGCCTTACCTCATCTGTGTCCTCTGGACAGGCCTCAATGTATTTAGTATAATTGATGGTAACTGGGTGCAGATGAGGTGACGCATGTCCAAGGGTGTAAATAAGCTGAGGCCTGTCTAAGGATGCAGATTAGTTGAAGTCTTTTCAGGGTTGCAGATGAGGTGAGGATTGTCCAGGGGTGCAGAGGAGATGAGACCTGTATTGAAGAGTGTAGAGGAAGAGAGGTCTGTCCAGGGGTACAAAGAAGGTGAGACCTGTGTCTAAGACTGAAGTGGGGGATAGGCTTCATGAAGTCTAGTCCACTGCACTCTTAGACACAGGCCTCACCACCTATGCTCCCCAGGAAAGGCCTCTCTCCCACTACAGTCTTGAACACAGGCCTCACCTCCTCTGTCCCTCTGGACATGCCTCACCTCATCTGCACAATCTACTTCCTAATCTGAGGTGATACAGGTGACATTATTGTGAAAGGTTCAAATATATTTATGTAATCATGCAGACACTATTTATTCCTTCTCAAAAATGTAAAAGCCATTCATTTTCCCCAAAATCGTTTTTCACATCACATTTAAGAAACACAGCACAGGTCCTATGTACAAGCATTCCATGTCACTACTGAAACTTCACAATTTCACAAAATACAAATCCCCTATCTTGCAAATATTCATACCAAGAATTATCAAAAAACATGACACAAACCAACAGCAAAGAAGCTCAATGTGCTTCCTAGTATGAGGTAACACAGGTGACATCATTGTAAAAGGTTCAAATGTATTTCTTTAATCATGCAGACACTATTTATTCCTTCTCAAAAATGTAAAACCCATTCATTTTCCCCAAAATCGTTTTTCATATTACATTTAAGAAACACAGCACAGGTCCTATGAACAAACATTCAATTCAACTACTGAAACCTCACTATTTCACAAAATACAAATCCTCTTTCTTGCAAATGTTGATACCAAGCATTATCAAAAAACATCACACGAACTAATTGCAAAGAAGCTCAATGTGCTTCCTAGTATGAGGTAACACAGGTGACATCATTGTAAAAGGTTCAAATTTATTTCTTTAAGCATGCAGACACTATTTATTCCTTCTCAAAAATGTAAAAGCCATTCATTTTCCCCAAAATCGTTTTTGACATCACATTTAAGAAACACAGCACAGGTCCTATGTACAAGCATTCCATGTCACTACTAAAACTTCACAATTTTACAAAATACAATTCCTCTATGCAAAGAAACTCAATGTGCTTCCTACACTGAGTTAACACAGGTAACATCATTCTGAAAGGGTCAAATTTCATTCTTTCAGCATGCAGACACTATTTATTCCTTCTCAAAAATGTAAAAGCCATTCATTTTCCCCAAAATCGTTTTTGACATCACATTTAAGAAACACAGCACAGGTCCTATGTACAAGCATTCCATGTCACTACTGAAAGTTCACAATTTTACAAAATACAATTCCTCTATGCAAAGAAACTCAATGTGCTTCCTAATCTGAGGTAACACAGGTGACATGATTGTGAAAGGTTCAAATATATTTATTTAATCATGCAGACACTATTTATTCCTTCTCAAAAATGTAAAAGCCATTCATTTGCCTCAAAATCGTTTTTTAAATAACATTTAACAAACACAGCACAGGTCCTATGTACAAGCATTCCATGTCACTACTGAAACTTCACAATTTTACAAAATACAATTCCTCTATGCAGCAAAAACTTTTTACCAAGCATTATCAAAAACATGACACAAAGCAACATTAAAAAAACACATTTTGCTTCCAAATATTCTCCATAGAGTATACAACTCTCTATCTATATTAAATGAATCATTACTCACCTTTACAAATGCTTTGGGAGATTGAGAACAGTGTCAGACACACACACCAATATTTCTTTAGCAGAGCAAAAGGTATGTACTCCAGCCACTGCAACCATGAATGGCACAGAGAACCTCTAATTCTACACACATATTCCTCATGGTAACCAATCAAAACTCTTCCCTCTCTATTTTCAAATCAACACCCTTCCCCCCCTCAGCCCTTTCTACCTGTTACCATTGCAACTCCCTCCTCACTGAGCTCTCAGGTTTAAACGTTTATTCTACAATGTTGCAATTCAACTTAGCAAGGATGTTTGACCTCTTAATACCCCAGCTTATCCCATGCAATGTTTCTTTAAATTACTTTTTCTTAACCACTCAAATTGCTTCTTTCACAAAACAGAACCATGCACCCTAACTTTCATTTTTCAACTATCTGAATCCACCAATCATTGCTTGTGATTCAAGAGCACTGAAACTCCAGTTTTTTTTGTTGCAAACTCCTACTGTTCAAACTGCCATTTCATTCCCACACTTCATCTGACTGCACCAGAACCTCCTCTTACATGTATTCTGTCTGGATTATTGGACATAGCTACATCCACTGGGCTCAAAGGTATGCAGCTACCACAACCTTGATTTACCAAATGTGAACATTAAATGGATTGGCCAGAGAGGATTGAGATGTCATCAATTGATACCATTGGTAAAAACCTTTTTGCATCTGCCACACCCTCACCTCATAATGCTGCACTGTAGTGGAAATGACTTAGGCACTTTGACTGGGGTAGGTCTGGAAATGCTTTTAAAGGACACCTTTGAAAAATTGATGGCACTTTTTCCTCAAACTGCCTTGGTATTTTCCAATATATGCCAAAGACAGAAATGGAAGTGGTCCAACCAATTTTGTCCACAATTTGAGAAAGCACGGAAACATGTGAATAAATCTGTTTCTGCTTACATGAGAGACTATGGAATGGGTTCAATATACAACAACAACTTGCATTACAACATGCAAGATATCTACAGAGGAGATGGTGTGCACTTCTCAGATGAGGGGAATAGAATATTCCTCCTGAATTTAAGATTGTGCATTGGAACCTACTTGTAGGTACCTAAATCAGCCCCAGAACCCAAAAGTTCTTTTCAGGGCTACCCTACATCTGATCATTCAAAATGATTATTTTACTCTAACTTTTTTCACTATTTTTCACCAGAGTACGCTCCCCGGTACGCTCCCCGGTGCGCGTACCGGGCGCTCACCCCACGAAAATAAAAAATAAATTTTGGGGCCTTTATGGGCCTCCTAAGCCCCCCTCAGAAAACCTAGGGGGTCAGGAAGTGTCTACCGTGCCCCCTTTTACCCATTCCTAACGTTGTTTGTCCTCCATCTTGTGTCTCAAATCTACCAAAACACAAGATGGAGGACTCCCGTTGCGCTGCCGGTACGCGTACCGGGGCGCACACCGGTAAGCGCTCCCAAATTTTTTTAAAAGTTAATTTACATAAAAACCACTGTAGAGATGTTCACCAAATATAGAATAAGCCATACTACATACCAGTCCCTACCATTTTCACAAATTTGGTGGAATTCTATTGAGCCATTTGCCCTGTAGCCCTGTCTAAATAACCTGAGGTAAATTACATGACAAAAACACATATGAACAGTTAGGATTTACAACCAATTAAAATGTTACTTTCATTTTCCACTATTTTTTCCTGACATTTGATTGGTTATGTACATGAATATAAATGACAAAAGAGGGAAACACAGCCATTTTGACTACAACTACCTGAGGTACATCTTGAAAGGATTTTCACATTTTTTCTTCTTCACCTCTCCCAAAAGTAAGTTGTTAATTTGTAAGGAGCACTTTAAATTAATTAGTAAAAACGTTTTCTGATAGTTATTTATTGTCCCTCTGTTATAGTTATAGCTTGAGATACGCTTCTCTATTATATTTATGGATTAAGTTACGCTTCTCTACTATAATTATGATTTTACTTAGTCTTCATCACATGCACTTTTTAATAGTTCTACTTCCTGCCTGATACCATACACTGCCCAAAGATAACTTCATTGTTAAAAACTCAGAAGTACCTGTCTGAACTTAAACCTAACAGTGCCCTATCTCTACTGATATATTCTTTTTAACGCAATTTACAGCAACAAAATGGAAGGAGAAGCAAAGAAATTTAATATTTCATTTGAAATTGATCTCGAGAATAACCCAGAGGAAGAGATTGATGATTTAGACTTTTTGGATCAGTCTCTTGATCAAGAGTTTCTTAAATATGTGGAAGAAATGGAATCATGGAATCCAAATGAGGACATTCCTGACAAAATAATGTTGGAAGTGTTATTAAATTTTGAAAAATCAGAGCAATACATTTTTATTTAATAATTAAAAATTGTTCCAGACATTATTCTTTTTTTATATGTAAATCATAAAATAGTACCAAAATGAATATAATATAATGTGAGACTTATAGTATACTGTGCAACTTTTTTATGTTACATAGTGATTTTGCACATAGTTACTTCCTTTCTCCCACTATATTATCTCCAATGTGTATTTGACATCTCTTTTTCATCTCCTGCCTCCATTTTTTTCTACTTTCCTGACAAACTATGGTATGGATTCCATATACCACAATAACTTCTGTAACAACATGCAAATTATCTACAGAGGAGACAATCTACATTGAATTTAAAACTCTGCATTGGTACCTACATGCTGGTACTTATATCACCCACACAACACAACAACTCTATGCAGAGCTACCCTACCTCTAAGCACTTTAAATTATTATTTTACTGTTTCACTGGGTTTTCCCCATGTGTGAGGGGGGTGTGTGGGGGATGTGTGGGGGATGTGTGGGGTGTGTCTGTGAGGTGTGTGTGTGTGGGGGGGTGTGGGGGGGTGGGGGGGTGGGGTGTGTGAGTGTGGATGGGGGTGTGGGTGTGTAAGGTGTGTGTATTCAGAGCTACCCTACCTCTAAGCACTTTAAATTATTATTTTACTGTTTCACTGGATTTTCCCCATGTGTGAGGGGGGGAGAGGAGGTGTGTGTGGGGGATGTGTGGGGTGTGTCTGTGAGGTGTGTGTGTGTGGGGGGAGGTATGGGGGGTGTGGGTGTGTGGGGTGTGTGAGTGCGGGTGGGGGTGTGGGTGTGTAAGGTGTGTGTATTCAGAGCTACCCTACCTCTAAGCACTTTAAATTATTATTTTACTGTTTCATTGGGTTTTCCCCATGTGTGGGGGGGAGAGGAGGTGTGTGTGGAGGATGTGTGGGGTGTGTCTGTGATGTGTGTGTGGGGGGGAGGTGTGTATGTGGGTGTGGGTGTGTGGGGTGTGTGAGTGTGGGTGGGGGTGTTGGTGTGTAAGGTGTGTGTGTGGGTGTGGGTGTGTGGGGTGTTTGGGTGTGGGTGGAGATGTGGGTGCGTGAGATGTGGGTGGGGGTGTGGGTGTGTAAGGTGTGTGTGTGGGAGTGGGTGTGTGGGGTATTTGGGTGTGGGTGGAGGTGTGGGTGTGTGAGGTGTGTGTAGGTGTGTGTGTGTGGGGTGTGTGCATGTGGATGTGTGTAAGATGTACTTATAGGTACCTAAATCAGCCACCGAACCCAAAAGCTCTTTTCTCAGCTACCCTACCTCTGAACACTCAAAATAATTATTTTACATTAACTTTTTTCACTATTTTTCACCAAAGTACGCTCCCCGGTACGGGTGTGTAAGGTGTGTGTGTGGGTGTGTGGGGTGTTTGGGTGTGGGTGGAGGTGTGGGTGTGTGAGGTGTGTGTAGGTGTGTGTGTGGGGTGTGTGCATGTGGATGTGTGTGAGATGTACTTATAGGTACCTAAATCAGCCACAGAACCCAAAAGCTCTTTTCTCAGCTACCCTCCCTCTGAACGCTCAAAATAATTATTTTACATTAACTTTTTTCACTATTTTTCACCAAAGTACGCTCCCCGGTACGCTCCCCGGTGTGCGTACAGGGCGTCCCCCCGCGAAAATCGCATTTTTTTTCTTTTGCCCCGCGGGGCCCTTTTATGGCCCCCACATCAAACCTAGGGGGTCAGGAGGGGTCTACCCTGCCCCCTTATGGTCATTTCCACGTTTGTTTTTGCCACCTCTTGTGTCTCGATCCTACGGAGACACAAGATGGCGGCCGCTCCGGACTGTTTCGAATGTTGACAGACACCCGAGAGCCAATCAGCTTTCCGCACGCGAACTCGAGGTGCGCGCCGGGAGCGCTCCCTATAGATATATATTTTTTTTAACCTAAATTACTCAAAATCCACTGGATCACATATCTTGAGACATAGCAAAGGCACATCGGGCTACCAGTCCCTACAATTTTGCCAAGTTTTGTGGGAATCCATTCAGCCGTTCGGGCTAAAAGTGAGTCCAACTGCCCTATGGAAATTAACATGGGAAAAACACGTTTTGGGACCCCCCTTTTATCTCGGCCCTCGCTTGACGAATCCCCCCCAAACTTTCAGGGAAGGAGCGGACCACCGCGAGGCAAATTTGAGGAAAATTACAGGTAGATCCCTCATTCTGCGCCAAAGTTATTCCCAATAGAATGTTGCGGATTCCCTATGGAAAACAATCCTAACTATAACTACCTACTGGCAACCGCCAGTAGGTAATATATATACATATATATATATATATATATATATATATATATATATATATATATATATATATATATATATATATATATCTCAAACCTCCTGAATGCCCACAGGCAAAATTGCACCCTCCAGCATCTCGCACAATGGCGTTTTTCGGGTAAGGTGGGGATTCATCTCCCGATGAGACTTCAGTTCTCTTGTCGACCATTAAAAGCCTGACGCGTTTCTGATCTTCTAGCTCATCTTCAGAGGCTTCGACAAAAGGATTGTGTACGTGACACGCCCATAAGTACTCATGATTGCCCTCCATTGGGCTACACAGCTGTGTTGATAGAAGCTCAGAAACGCGTTAGGCTTTTAATGGTCGACAACAGAACTGAAGTCTCATCGGGAGATGAATCCCCACCTTACCCGAAAAACGCCGTTATGTGCGAGATGCTGGAGGGTGCGCTTTTGCCTGTGGGCATTCAGGAGCTTTGAGATTTTGTGCGGCAGTGAGTCCAACTAACTATAACGTGGGAATTTCAATGGTTTTGTATGAGTAAAATGTTCAGCTAACTATAACTGGTGTGAAACCTATGGTTTTTTCAGTGAATTTCAAAGGTTTTTTAAATGCTAATTCCTAACTATAACGAGTGTTAAACCTATGGTTATTTCAGTGAATTTCAAAGGTTTTTTAAAAGCTAATTTCTAACTATAACGAGTTTGTAACCTACGGTTTTTAAAGTGAATTATTAAGTTTTTTTAATAGTTATTTTTTATAGCTATTAATTATTATAATTTCTTTTTTTTTTAAATAATGTATATTTTTCTAACATTAATTTTTCAATGTATTTTTCCTCTATTTTAAAAAAAATATTTTTACCCCGGAGTGCTCAGGGTACACGCACCGTAAACGCACCCGTACATGTAGATAGAGTGCAATTCCCGCATGCGAAAAAATATATAATTATGTATTTAAAGTAAATAATAATGCAAGACATTTAGTGGCATACTCATAATAGTACTAAATTTCATTTTTAATAACCGTATTTCACCTTTAAACGCATTTAAGAAAATCTAGCAAAACATCATTCTGACACGCCGCGTAAGCGTCCCCGGAAGCGTTCCCGGTAGCGCCTACGTACGTGCCGCGTAAGCGCCCGCGTAAGCACCCCGGAGCGTGTAGCGTAAGCGCGCGTCTAGCCATGTGAACTTAAAACAACACTTTTGATCGGTTAATAACAGTTTTTTTTCACAAGTAGGGAAACACCCCACCCATTTCCCTCACAACCTCTTTGCTTTTGCTGACACAAAACACCTCTTCTCTGTTCCTGCAAAACAAAAATCTGATTCCACCATGCTTGGTTCCCAGAACCCTTCCCAGGACCACTCCTCAGACTCTTCAGATGGATTCCTGCCTGAGGCCCCCACACAGAGAAAAGTGAAGGACCACTTCATATGGAAGTTTTTCTGGAGGGGGAGAAAAAATGCAATGCTCCCAAAGTCCCCTGCAAGATTTGTGACACTGTGCTATCACGAGGAGATCCTACCCGGAAGTATATTTTCGGGAATGCTACTTTAATCAGGCATGTTGAGAGGAGGCACCCGATTAATTATGCATGGGAGAGCACCAGAGCCCTGGCTCGCAATCTACCGCAAGAGGGCCCCTCCACTTCCACCGGAGCTTCTACATCATCGGTGAGAGGAAGACAAGCACTGATGATCCCAAATATTCAGCCTGTTTTTGGAGATATTACAATTCGTTGTAAGCAGTGTTACCAACTGCTCTGTTTTGGGGAACAGAGCATTCAAATAATTGTTAGAACCAGGGAAGATCACCGCTGCGCCCCTCGGACCTAATTTTTCCCCTTTTTTTTGCTCCTGTTGAGCAGTTTTGCATTCCATAGTTTTGTTTTTGTTCTGAAAAAAAATACATTTTTTTTTAAAACGTTTGGAAAAAGTAAAAAAAAAAAAACTAAAAAAGAAGAAAAAAAACCAGTTCTTTTTAGAACTACCTCCAATTCTCCAAAAAGAGCTATATTCCTTACATATTCTCAAGGAGTGAGTGAAGTGGAGTACGGTGAGAGAGGAAAGGAAAATGACTGAGGGAGCGAAGGAAGGGAAGAGAGGGGAAGGGAAGTGAAGCAGGGGGACTGAAAGAAGAAGAATGTGGGAGGTGAGTGAGGGGAAGGGGCGTGAACATGGGGAATGAGGATAAGTGAGGAAAGCGGAGTAAGGGAACGGGGGTGAGGAAGGGTAAGAGAAGAGCAGTGAGGTTGAGGAAAGAGTGGTGATAGAGGGTAGATAAAGGCAAGGGGAGTGAGGGAGTGAGGAGACAGAGGGAGTAAAGGAAAGGGTGAGAGAAGGGGACTGAGTGAGGGAGCATAGAAAGGTAAGTGAGGGAGTGTAGGTGAGTTAAAGGGAGTGAGCATGAGGGAAGGGGACTGAGAGAGTGAGGGGACGGAGGTAGTGAGGCTAAGAGAGAGGAAGTGAGGGAAGGGGATTGAGGAAGTGAGAGGACAGAAGGAGTGAGAGAAGGAGTGAGTGAAGTGGAGTAAGGTGAGTGAGGGAAGGGGAATGAGTGAGTGAGTGAGCGAAGGAAGGGAATAGAGGGGAAGAGGACTGAAGCAGAGGTACTGAGAGAAGGTGAGTGGGGGATGAAAGTAAAGGGAAGGGGAGAGAAGGATGGGGAATGAGGGGTAGTGAGGGAACCGGAGTAAGGGAACGGGGGTGAAGGAGCGTGAGAGAAGGGCAGAGAGCATGAGTAAAGAGGGGTGAAAGAGGATGGATAAAAGTGAGTGAGGGTATGACAAGGGGAATGAGAGAGTGAGGGGATGGAGGGAGTGAAGGAAGGAGTGACAGAAAGGGACTGAGTGAGGGAGCAAAGAAAGGTAAGTGAGGGAGTGTGGATGAGTTATAGGGAGTGAGCGTGACGGAAGAGGAGTGAGAGAGTGAGAGGATGGAGAGAGTGAGGCAAAGAGAAAGAGAATGAGAGAAGGGGAGTGAGGATGTGAGACGACAGTGGGAGTGAGAGAAGGAGTGAGTGAAGTAGAGTAAGGTGAGTGAGGGAAGGGGAAAGAGTGAGGGAGCGAAGGAAGGGAAGAGAGGGGAAGGGAAGTAAAGCAGGGGGTCTAAAAGAAGGTGAGTGTGGGAAGGGAGTGAGGGAAAGGGGAGTAAACATGGGGAATGAGAATACGTGAGGGAAGCAGAGTAAGGGAACGGGGGTGAAAGTGGGTGAGACAAGAGTAGTGAGGTTAAGGAAAAGAGTGATGAGAAAGTAAATTTTGTTTGTCAAACTTACCTTATAAGTAATGTAAACTTAATGACATATTTTTTCATAAATGTAATATCTGTGGAAGAGGGAAACAAAATTACTTATAAAATGTACAATATTTATTTCAAAATACATGAGACAAGGTAGGAGATTAAAAGTCATAAAAGGGTACTAAGAGATAAAGTAGGAGTGAAGGACACAGAAAGGGAAACAAAGGAATGGTGAAGGACAGAGAGAGTGAAAAAGAAATAGAGGGAGAGCAAATTACTAAGAGGATAATGAGGCGGATAGATTCAGTGACAGAGAGGAAGAGAGGGAGGGGGAAATGAACTGAAGGTGAGTAAGATACTAAAGGAATGTGAGTTAGGGAAACTAAAGGAGGAAAGGGGAGTAAGGAAAGGGGAGTGAGTGACAGGGAAGGGTGAGTGAGGGAAGGTGGATTTACGACAATGAGGGATGGAAGGTGAGTGAGGGTGAGTGTAGGGGCGTAAGAGAGTGAGGGGACAATGGGAGTGAGGGTAACAGAGAGGGTGTGAGGGAAGAATAGTGAGGTAGTAAGAGGACTGAGGGAGTGAGAGAAGGAGTGAGTAAAGTGGAGCAAGGTGAGTGAGGTAGCAAAGGAAGGAAAGAAGGGGAAGGGGAGTGAAGCAGAGGGACTGGAAAAAGGTGAGTGCGTGAGGAGAGAAAGGGGAAGGGGAGTTAAGGATGGGGAATGAGGATAAGTGAGGGAACCGGAGTAAGGGAACAGGGGTGAGGGAGGGTGAGAGAAGGGCAGTGAGGTTGAGAAAAGAGGGATGATAGAGGGTGGATAAAGGCGAGTGAGTGTAAGATAAGGGGACTGAGGGAGTGATGACATAGAGGTAGTAAAGGAAAGAGTGAGAGAAAAGGACTGAGTAAGGGAGCAAAGAAAGGTAAGTGAGGGAGTGTGGGTGAGTTATAGGGAGTGAGCATGACGGAAGAGGAGTGAGAGAGGACGGAGAGAGTGAGTCTAAGAGAGAGAGAGTGAGGGAAGGGGAGTGAGGATGTGAGAGGACAGAGAGACTGAGAGAAGGAGTGAGTGAAGTGGAGTAAGGTGAGTGAGGGAAGGGTAATTACTGAGGGAGCAAAGGAAGGAAAGAAGGGGAAGGGGAGTGAAGTAGAGTGACTGAGAACTGGAAAGTGGTGGAGGGCAGAGAGGGAAAGGGGAGTGAAGGAATAGGGAATGAGGGGTAGTGAGGGAAATGGAGTAAGGGAACGAGGGTGAAGGAGAGTGAGAGAAGGGCAGTGAGGGTGAGTAAAGAGGGGTGATAGAGGGTGGAAAAAGGTGAGTGAGCGTGAGACAAGGGGAGTATAATATATACTTCACAATACAAAATACAAAATACCTTGTACAACATGTTATATGGTTTATTTTTGCTGTTCTCAGAATATATTGAATTTCACTTAAAACAGTGAGTTCAATACTACTCATCATATGACAGCGGGCAAAAAAAACCACAATCAAAAAGATTGTGTTTAAAAAACCCATACAACGTTTCAAAAACATATCTTAACTCATTTGTGATCCAAGTTCTTTTCCACGAGGCCAAATAGTATATGGAAAGTCCTTTTCTTTGGAAATTACTCAATAGTACTCTTCAACTTCCATTTACCCGAGTTTCTGAAAGAAAATCTCCAACATCTTTTACATCATGTAACAATAGTTATATTTCCACCTCTGGCTCACTCATGATCAACATTTCGTATAATACTGATATCACTCACTTTGTGATACAGTTACACTACCTCTATGTCAACTACAAGTTTTTTATTATCTTGATTACTCTCACTCACAAAGTAATTTTGAGCAGCAGACTAAGTTTTATTAACTGCTCCAATCTTCATAGGCCAATTACCTTTCCTAAAATTTCAGTTGTAAGAACACTTGGTAAGAATTTTGCAAGTCAGAAGGCAAACGTTGTTTGAAAGTCAATTGAGTATCATTACAATTAGTCCTGCCTTTTCGACATTTTAAATAAGCTGTGTAATGTCCTGATGTTGTTGAAGGACCATCATGGTAAATAATTGCTGCAGTTGCAAAGGTTCTTCCTGAAATTGATAATTGAGAAGCCACAACATTTTTAATTGAAGTTGTCAATTTCATTCCATCAGGTCTACATCGTTGGAACATTAAAATGACATACTATCCATATCTTTGTATAAATAATGTTGATGGCATTTCAGATTTACATTGAGTACAGACCATGTTCTCTAACTAAATTATTAAAAGACACTGATTTGCAGTCTGGTACAGTCAAATATATAAATCTTTCAGTGTCTATTGTAGTACTTGAAAAGGAACAATTGTCGCAGTTATGCTGCCATTTATAAGAAAGGCCAAAAAGATTTTCTATATCTATACCTTCATCTTGCAATACTTGTTTGTATAAGCTTTATTCGAGACAATTCTCATAAAAGCACATAAAACCAAGATAATTACACAATAATACATAATTACAGAATAAAAAATTCATTAAACATGACGTACAGCTTATACTACATTTACATTATAAAAACCATTTATAACAGTGATATTACATAAAACGTTATTAAAAAGAATGCCTGATTACCTACTACCCCCCAAGGACCGTCGTCTAATTGCCCAAGCCCAACCCAGGTATTTGGCTACCCCTATGACTATTGAATCCTGGTTTGTTGTACATAGGATTCTTAGAGCCACTGCACTGTCACGTGTCCCCAGGTTTTTGCATACCGGCGAGAGCCATTTTCTCCTTGGATTTACATAAGCTTTGCATACGAAGAGGAAATGACCTATACTCTCCTCGGCATTTTCACATGCTGGGCATAAGTTATTAGTGGGTCTGTGCCAACCAGATGTCAGTTTATTTAGGGGGATTGAACCTGATCTAAGCTGGAAGACAAGTTTCCTGTCCAATGGTACCGTAATATTATACCAGTAATTTTCTAGGACTGGAAGAATTTTTGTCTCCAGATAGCGGCCAGACATAGAATCAGCCCTAGTATCTTTCAGCATCTTTCCACCCACCCAGTCCCAGTATTGTTCTTTGAGGGCTTCTTTACTAGGGAAGATTTCCCCCTCAGGATTATTCCAAAGATTTGAAAATCCTAGATTTACTAGCATGGTCTTTAGATGTTTTAACCATTTTATCTTGTGGAAGATATCTTCCCTGATAATCCATAGAAAACCCTCAGCATATTGTCTTATTTCTGGAGTCGTCCAAAGGCGTCTCCAGTAGAGGACTGGGCGCAATCGGGCTCTGTCTACAATGGTATGTCTACCCAGCTCCATAAACAATGGGATTAGAGGGGTGCTCTGTGGGAGTCCTGTTATCCCTCGCATGAACTTATTCTCGGAAATCTGGAGAGCCACAAGGTTATCCCAGGCCCATAGCTCCGCACCATATAGAGTGGCACCCAGGACCTTCGCATCATACACTGTTGTTACTGGCTTTATGGGCTTTGTTTTGGATCTGTGGTGTTCTCCCCTTAGAGCACCTGAAAGCTGCTTGTGCTTTAGGACCACTTTGTCCACATGATGCGTCCAGCCAGCACCCTCAGCGATCTGTACACCCAAATACGTAAATTCAGTAACGGTATCTAGCCTACTGCTATTTAAGGTTACCTTAGGGTAACTCCTGCGTCCTGTGGAAAAGGCCATTAATTTTGTTTTCCCACATTAGCCTCTAGCCCATGCTCCAGACAGAAAACCTCGAAAATGTTTAATGCACGTTGGAGCCCCATGGGGGTCTTGGACAAAATAAGAGTGTCGTCAGCGAACATCAGGATCGGGACCCTGATGTCCGCTAACGATGGGGCATCCACACTAGCCTTCAACATTCTCTCGACGATACCGTTAATAAATAACGAAAAAAGTAGAGGGGCCATGGAACAGCCTTGTCGGACTCCCCTTTCCACAGGGAAATCCGCTGTTGTCTCCCCACTTCCGCCCCACTGGACTCTGGCGAAGTTGGATTCGTGCAATCGCATGATCAATGTTAGTAGATCGGCAGGAATCCCCAGCTTTTGAAGAACCGACCATAGCTTGTACCGGGGGACTAGATCGAACGCCGCCCGCAGGTCGACAAACGCGACGTACAGGCAGCCCCTTCCCAGTACAACGGTCTTCCACCGCAGTATAGTGAAGCGGAAGACCTGATCGATAGTACTGGTAGATCGCCTGAATCCCGCTTGGTATGGAGAGAGGGCGTTGTTATTTTCTACCCAGTCCATTAGCTGGTTTGTTACCATTCTCCCAACTACTTTCTGCATGGTGGCTATTAAGCTTATGGGCCTATAATTAGCAGGCAGTGAGCGATCGCCCTTTTTGTGGATTGGGATAATTGTTGCACCCTTCCAGATCTCTGGGACCACAGCCCCCTTCGCTAGGGCATTTGCTACAAGGAGGGTATATCTCGCCCACCTTCTTACGTCGTGCTTGAAAATATCGGGGGGAATACCATCTGGACCTGGTGCCCTCCCACTTTTCGCGGAACAAATGGCAATTTCTGCTTCTCTGAGAGAGAATAGATTATCGGTTGCATAAACCGATATTATACTATCAGCTGCCACGGGATAATCACCTTTCGCGTACTGTGGTTTAAAATAGTCAACCCAAGCTTCCTCTGCTATGTTATTATCTGGCTTCGCAGGACCTGCTCCACTACCCCACTTTATGATTTTCCAGAATAGCGTTGAGTCTTTGTTATCAGAGGCCTCTTTTAATTCAGCCCAATGGGCTTCGTCCCATTTCTTTTTAGCACGATAAATGGCTAGTTTGTACAGCTTCCTAATCTTTATCACTGCAGCGCGGTCCCTATTCCTTATGGCTTGTCCCAGTTCTAACCGTGCTGTTCTACAGTGATTGTCGAACCACCTACCCACTTCCTTAGCTTTTTTCCCTTTCCTTTTTTTAATATAAAAGCATGGTCTCAGGAGGGAGAATAACTTATTGTGGATTTCGGTGATGCAACTGTTCCCTGGAACCACTGGAACCGCAGCATCCATCGCGGAAATTGCACTATCAACCTCGTTGCTAATGTAGGTCAAAGTGGCCTCATTAGCCAATACCTTGGGCCATTTTAACCTACGCTCATCGTTACTCATTACAGGGGTTTCGTCGTATGTCTCTATAGTATTTCCTGAACAGATATTCCACCACCTATGGGTCACACATAGGGGGTTGTGATCACTTTCAACCCGGGGCCTTACAACCATATCAACAACCCCATTCCACAACTGAAGACTACACAAAATGTAGTCAATTCGGCTCCTATTGATACCATTGTCAAAAGTGTTGCTGCCCTCCTTGTCCCCCGGTGTTCTCCCATTCAGTGCTCTTAAACCATGTTCCATACAAATTCCATTTAATAATAAGATCTCTTTTGTCCATCGTTTCACAGGTTTTAAACATAAAGATGGTACTCCCCAGAGATTGTCCTCTTCACTCTCCAGGTGGTCATTTGTACAGTCCAAAGGTTCAAATGTCCTGTTTAGGTCCCCGACAATTATCATTGTACTTTCCCGGGAGTTAGCCTCTATGGCAGCAGACAACAACTCAATAGTGGATGAATTGGTCACATTGTTGCCTCTCGCATAGACATTATACAAATCTATCGGTTGGCCCTTAACTGCGGTGATCCTTAGTGCTTGCAAATCACTATCTCCCAGGTCCAGCATTTTGATGTTGATATGCAGGTCCTGTCTAACCCAAACAGTTAGGCCTCCCTTCGGCCGCCCTCTTCCCCCTTTTGAAGCTGGTATACAATAATTCAGGTAACCTAGGCAAAAAAGGGGATCACAAGCCCAGGTTTCTTGGAAACAACAAATGTCAAAACCACTTATAAAATTCACCCAGGATTGGGAATCCAACTTACTAGCCAACCCGGCAACATTCCAAGATAGAAGCGTACCAATACCAACATTTGTCCCATCACGAGCATTAGTAGATGGAAATACTCGGGCTAGCATTGGACTATCCATAGAACTAGTCAGCCCTTCTGGGTCGTTTATTGAATCGACAGTCGAGTCTACTATTACTGGGTGTGTTATCATAACATTTGCACTTGAGGTTCCCAGTCTAAGACCACCTTCTTTAGGCAAACCCCCCGTCTCAATATTATTGACCGATTGGTTTGTAACAATTGTGTTACCATATACATCATATGACCCTTTTAGTTCATTAATAATCCTACCCACACTTTCTGTACCGGTTTGTCAATATCCCCATCCCGGGTCCTGCCATCCTACATAGGGATTGTAATATGTATTTAAGGTGTAATGGTGACCAACAGGACGAGATGGTAAAGGGTTGATTGGCCATGATACAGTAGGGGGGATTAAGGGTTCATTGAGTAAACTAGTCGTTACACTTGTGGGTCGGGGGTAAAAAAAGGTGAGGTCCACAATACCGATACCACCCTTATTTGTTCCCCATCCCTGCCTAGTTATCCATCCCACCACCCTTGGATCTTGAAAATTAAGCACAATGCAATCCCCCCCCAAGGTTTTTGGTGTATATCCCATCCAATCTATTCTCCTTGCCCCTATTATTAGCCCATCGACATCACCAGGCAGAGGACGATTTTCCTTTAACCAGTGCATGGTCTTATTTTTAAGCTCTGGAATGTTTCTCTCTGTCCTGGGGATAGTGGTGGTACATTGATGAGAACTGCCACATAGGGGAAGGAGTCTGGGGTGAGATTAATAGGGGGTTTTCTATGGGGCGGCTTTGCCAAGGGCGGTGGGATGGATTTGGGAACTTGGGGGACATGTTGGGGGGCAGGCTTCTGTGCCTGTTGTTTGTTGTTTGGTTGGGACGACACTAAAGTTTTACTTGCCGACGGGCATATGTTAGCCCTATTCCCTCCCCCCATGATGTTTGGAGCTATCTGTATATTAGTAGTCACTTTTACAGGTGTTGGTACTTTACCCACTTGGTGACACAATATAGCCTCAGCGTTCACAGCAACCGATGGATTTTGTGTCTGGGGTGTTGTGGGCTGTGTAAGATGTATTATGGTCGACTGAGATGGTTCAAGACCTGCGGCCGCTCTCTCTACTCTATCTAGAGTTTTTGCAATAGCTTTTGTTGTAGATTTACTTTGCTTTGAGTGTAAAGGAGAGCTATTTCTGGGGTTTCTTCCCTTATCCTGGATAACAGGGTTATTAACAGCCTGAAGATTTGTATTCGCTTCCACCCTATTTGCTTTAATCAAAGATTTGGTAGAATAGAAATTGTCTAATGTTATCTGTTCGAAATGATTTAACCTATCGACAAGCTTGGCAATTCTATCCTCTATAGGGGTAAGTAGTAGTCTAAACAATTTTTCCAAATCTGGCAATACATTTACAAGGGGTAAAGCATTTTCCTTACAGGGTACATTAGAGACAGAACAGGAATTATCCACTTTGTCTTGGCAATCCAGAGATACAAGAATCGTGGGTGAAACACTTTCTGGACTTTGAACTTCTTGGGTAACAACCTTTCCAATATTCACAGGTTTATTTATCTTCCTAAATTTTTGTGGGGGTTTAACCGCCTTTTTACATTTTTTTACCGAAGATGTCCATTTCCTTTTGGACCCAGTTTTAGAATGGGCCAATATGACCTGGGGGCCGGAATCGGGGTGTAGAGTTAGTTGCGATTTACTACCACATAGATTATTTGAATCTATCGCAACACACTTGTTAACTTCTCCAACCTGGACCTCAGAGTGTTCGGTTGTACCTGGGAGGGTTACTGATGATAAAGGGGTTACCAGGGTGGGATAAGCTAGATTAGGAAACTTATCCGTTGAGTTCTTAAGTATTTCAATTGATAATCTGCGCTCCGCGCGCTTCTCTGCCAGGGTTAATTCTTTATCTATTGTCATTGAGCGATTAAAAAAGAATTTATCTAAGGGGCCAATTGCCAATGAGCCAGACTCTACGGTCGGAGTTACCAAGTGGCTGTTGACAGAGTGTGTAATTGTAGACGATGCCATATTAATCTCAAACAAACTCGGGTATTCAATGTCACTTACTGGTGATAGTAGATATGAGACGCTGGTAAGAGGGGTGGCCCAGCCCGGCCTCCAGCGGCCCCGGACGGCCACAGACGGTCCCGCCCTTGTCCCGGGCTTCTCCCGCGCGCTCTACCGCGCTGCGGGAGCGTAGTCAATTAATATAGGGCTTGCACACAAGAGGTGGAAGGGGTGGGAGGGGTCGGGGAGAGCGGCCCAGGTGATGCTGCTACGGGCTGGCGCTCACTCCTGGGAGATGAAGTCCCTCAGAGAGCTGGCGCGCTCGCTCGCAGCCCCGTTGAAAACTTCCCTCTGCTGTCCCTTCTAGGCTCCAGGCGGCAAAAGAAACACTCCAGCGATGCGGGACCCGCGGAGCGGGTTCCGCGAGAGGTAGGCAGGGAGACTTGAGGCTGCAGGCTGCAGGGTGATTAATCCAAGTTTAGCGCGTTCAAGGCTAAACAAACTGAAAGGCGTCCCATCTTGCAATACAACAAGCATATATATTAGAAATTCCTGACAATCTTGCTGAATATTCTGTGAAAATTGATTTAGACCAGAACATATGTCTAAAACATTTCGAATTTCAGAAACACTTTCTATTTTTGTTGTATCACTGCTAAATTTCTCAAACCCAGAATTCAACAAACAACAAAATCTTTGATCCCGATTTTCAACAATCTGTTCTTGTAAACTTTGGAGAAAAAAAACAACATTAACCACTACATTAGCATAGCAGTTGACACCAGAACTGTTTTCAAACTGAAATCCAACAACATCTTTAACTGAATCCTTTTCCTTTCTGCTTACAATTACTGATTCATCTACTTTTTTTCTTTTTGCTACAACTTCACTACAATTTTTCTCATTTCTTATTTTTCGGCCTACCACATGCTTTTCAAATAGAGGATATTGAGGTAAATTTGGAGCATACTCTCTTCTTAACCTATTATATTCTTTTCCACAATTTAGATCTGCATTAATCTTTGTCTCATTAAAATCAATCAAGTACAATCCAGATAAAGTTCTGACTCGAGATAAAGCAACATATGCCATACCCTCCTTGAACACAGAACTTCCAATATTCACCAAAGCACTATCTACACTTAAACCTTGAGATTTATTAATAGTCACCGCATATGCCAAAGAAACAGGAAACTGTTTTCGGCTGACATATAAATCTTTCACAAGCAAAAATCGAGCAGAACAACGACTGATTTGTTGTACTTCTTCAATTCCATCCAATTTAATTTTTAAAAATTCAATTCCATCTCTATTTCGGTAATTCACAAAATCAACAACATGACCCATTGCTCTTTCCACATGTAAATTCCGTCGTAAAATTATACGACAATTTAAACATGCATACAGAGTCTTTTCCAAACCAGCAGTTTTAGATATTGTCTTCTCTAAAGAATCCAATTTTGATTTAAACTTTTCTGACAAAATTATAGTTGCTCCTTCATGCTCTATTTTAACAATATATTCCAGTTTCACAATCTCTTGATTTTCTAACTTTAACATTTTGTTGTTGAAGATTGAACATTCTTGCAGAGTTGGCATCAAGCATATCACAGATTTGTTTTCAGGAATTTTCTTAAAAATATTCTCTGGGAGAATATTTTCGTTTGGAAACAAATTTGAAATTAATCGTGCATGTAAAGCTTCTTTGCCATGCTCACTTACTTTTCCAATTCTTACATCTTGTAGAATATTTTTATAATCTTCATCCTTTGCCTGTCGCATATTTTGAAGCAGTTCTGCATATTTGAAATGTAACCATATGTTAACATTTTTAATGCTTCCTAGGCACTTCCTGGTATCTTCATGCATAAGCATTTTAAACACTGGTTGTCCTTTCACTGGAGTTAGTTGCAGTATATCTCCAAAAACAATGATGTGTTTGCCTCCAAATAACACATCATACTCTGTTTTAAGAATTTCTTGCGTTCTTAAATGCACAAAAGCAAGCATTACATTTGATACCATGCTTACCTCATCAATGATAAGAAGTTTCATTTTCTTCAGGATTCTGGAAACTTCACAACAAGCTTCTCCAGATAGCTTGTGGTATTGTAATTTATTATCATGCTCTACTGGCAGTATCAATAAACAATGTAAAGTAATCCCTTTAATGTTATGTGCTGCCTACCTAGTTGGAGCGGTAACAACACAAGACAACGATGACTCCGTTCTTTTCTGCAGATAAGTTGCAATTGCTTTAATCAGAAACATTTTTCCAGTTCCTGCTTCCCCACTCACGTACAGTCGGACAGGCATAAATGACGTACATGAGCACTTTCTTTTACTCATGACATAAACCATGCTCAATCTGTTCTATGACTTCGTCATATATTTGTTTCTGCTCAACGTTTAGTTCTTTTTCCAAATCTTTTAAGTTAACTACATCCTCCTGAGCTTGTTCCATGGCTCTTTCCACTTCATCCATGGCGTTGGCAGCTTCATTTTGGATAAATGTTCCTCTTAAAAGTATAGGTTTGCAGAACTTCATAGAGACAAACGTTCTCAAGATGACTACTTCTATTTGGATAGTATGTATCCAATATGTTTGTCTTCAAAATATCTGTACTGTTTGGTTCTTTCTCCGCCAAATACTCTATTTCTTGTACAGATTTCAAAACTCGGTTTTGTGTTGCAGCAAGACCTAGACTCACCCAAATGATTGTTCTAGATTTGGCATATAGACTTGCTGATGATAACCGATCAGAACATTCATATACTCCAATTTCTCGATGCGACAACATCTTTAGACTGTGACTGTACAATTTCTTACTTAGACTCTTTTCATGTGAAATTTCCTCCCACATTTCCTTCAGTTCCGTCTCTTCTGATTTTGTGATACAAGACGTCACATATTGAGCCCCAGCAATAGATTTGTCAGCAACATTTTGAATATCCATGTTAGCATTCCACGTGGACAAAATGACTGGGTTGTAGTCATTTATGTATTTGGAGTCTTCATTTCTTTTTAATTTGCTTTTTTTTTGTTGGTGATTTTCTTGTCACAGTATGTCGTAAAGATGACATAAAATTGTTCACTCTTCCTTTCGATGTTACTGGACGTGGAAATGCAAAACGACATTTTGTGTAGAAGTTGTCCTTGGATTTGAACTCTCGACAACAGTATTTTCCACAACGATGGGTTTGAAAGCGTAAAACTTGATGTCTCAAATTGTTGTCTTCTGTACTTTTCGGAACAGCACATGTAGAATACTGTTCAATAAAACTCATCACTGTGTCATCCGAATCTGTTCCAAATTTGGGTGTATCTTTGAGCCATAGCAGCATATATATGTGAGGGGCACCTCTTGCTTGATACTCCTTTCTCCAAAAGAAATCCAAAACCTCTTCAAGCGGAGGATTTTTTTTGTTTGTTATAAAAGACATCACAGCTTCAAACCTATGATTGAAATACCTGCATACATTAACTGGATCCAAAGAGCACAGTTCTCCAGGTGTCTTGTATTCAATATTTTCAATGTTTGCATTTGCCTCTCGTAGAAATTGAAGTAAGTCTTCCCAAACATACTCAGCTCAGCTTAGAGTGAGGAACCATGTAGGAGTTCCTAAGTTTCTTAGCATACATTTCAATTCTCCATGACGATGGTACCAATACTCATTAGTACCACGCTGACATGCCATGAGATTAATTAGGTGACATTCCAAAATACTGTCTTGCAGTTTGACTTTATCCATAAAGTCCCCTGCCGAAACATTTTGCAAATGTACTCCACTTTTCAGTATATGGTTCACTGCATAAGAAAGTCCAGACAAGTCACTCTCAAACAGTAGATGAAACAAATATGGAATGCATTGGCGAAACCTTGGATCTTCTGCATATAATCTTAAAGTCCGGTATTCAGATGCAGGAATTTGAACAGGTCGGTCGTCATATCATCCACCTTGACCTGTTGGAAATAACTGAGAAAAACAACGAGTTTCCAAACTTTCTTCCCATACACTAATGGGACTTCCTTTTGTTTCTTTCATTTGAAACAAGTCAATAGGATTCCCAATTACTTCTTTGGAATGCAAAGGATGAACACTATAATGTTCATACATTTCTTCACTTCTAGAGACATCAACTTTTTCAATTTGCCCAGCTGAGAAATCACTGTCCTCTTCTACAGTTATTTCCTCTTCTCCAACATATACCTTTTTGTAGTAGTGATTGTTTTTTACCAAATACAACGTTGCCTTTTTGACTTTCCTAACATCCACTAATTCTTGCCAGATTTTCTTACTCTTTGTCGGAACACCATTAACTAGAATAACCAGAGGTTCCTCTTCTACTTTTTCTACACCAATTGTATCAATATTTTTCTTAAAATCTAGAGGCAAATAAACAACCCTTCCCTTTAATCCTCTCTGTGAATCTGAAGGAGGCAATTTCCCTGTCTTAGGCTCCATGCGAACAATAGCCTGAAAAGGATGCACACATTGAATCAGAATAGACTCATAGGTATTTAAATCCATCAATTCAGAAGGAATGTCTATCAACTCCAGATTATTATGAACAGCTATAGCAGGCATTCTGTTTTCATTGAAATTATTATAACAATATTTACAAATACGTTGATCAGAACCCAAATCAAAACAATTTTCTACCAACAAATAAGTTGCAAAATCCTTCCACTCATTATTAATTTCCATTTCACTTTTTACATATAAATCAACTAACCTAGTCTGATTCTTATAATGAGTTCTTCGACAACACACACAAGAAAAATTAGGCCTTTCACTTGAATTGACCTTAAACTTTGTAATTTCATGGTCAAATTTTTCTGTACTTGAAATCTGTACATTCCCTTCCACATTACCTTCTATTACTGTATCAGTTTCTGCACTGTCCTCTTTTTCACCAAAATAACAAAACTCAATTTCTTCACAAATGTTCTTCACATCTAATTCAGATCCATGCAAAAGAGCACTGTTTAACTGTTTTAGCTTAAGTGCTGGACTTTTTGCATAATACAACCTTCTCACTAATTTCCTCACTTTATTATGATGCACTGCTAACATCCTAAAATGGTGAAAAACACTCTGACATACTTTTCTTGAAAGACAAGCCATTGAATGCCCATGCAAACCTGTTTTTTCTCTCAATCTGCAAGGATCTAACTCTTGCAACATTATCATCTTTTGTTTTAGACTTTTCTTAGTATATGTCCGTAAGAAATTGAGAAACAAATCAATTGAATCCTGTCGCACACTACAAATACTACTACAATTCCAAGTATACACTGGACCCTTAGGACATCTCCCTAAAACTTCCTCAGCTAACACCTCTTCTGCATTTCTAGGCACAATTTTTTCTTTTTCAACCGGACAACCGTCCTTCACCTCATATGCTCGACCACTGGTGTCAACTGCATGCACCAAATCATTATCCTGAAAGTAACTGTCTTCATTAAAAAATGGCTCACAACTTGAACTATGCTTCCATTCTCCAGAAAAACATCACAAAAATTAGTCCGATTAATTACTCTTCTCCACTTACATTTTGATTTGAAAACATTGATTACCTTATCTAGTGTACGAATTCTATTGATTACTAAACTGAATACTTTTTTTTTCACTTCAAAAGCATGATCCACAATCTTCACTATACTTTGCTTTTTCTTGTAAAAATCAGTCTTCTTTTTATAAATCGTAACATTTTTTAATAAATTTAAAACAATTCTGTTATAAAACATTTGTGTACGAATGTCAATAAATTGATTTCTCCTTCTATTACTATAGACAATATAATCTCCTTCTACAGGTCTAACATTTTTTGGGGCGCTTTGCTTTTTCTTTGTATTTACAGATTATTAGTTTTTTCTTTGAAACAATATCCAGATGTTTTTACGATGCATTAATTTCCTAAAAAACTCCTTTGTTTGCTTACCAAGAGCATTCTTTTTTTTCACTGAAGATTGTGTTTTGGATGAATCTTCTAATTGTGTTTTCTTGGCCAATAAACCATGTTTGTAACTTTTTATTCTTATTTCCTTCGTAGGCATATTCTTTTATCTTTCTATAGATGAATACAATCTGTGGTAAAGAAAAAATAACATATTATAGACCACTACTAAAATACTACATAGCAATTACAATAAGTGAACCATATAAACACTAGTTTACAACATAAGTAAGTTTATAGCACAGCAACTGTGTCACAGCAACAGTGCAGTACAGTTTCATTATTAATCTCATTCTCTGCCTGCACCATCTCACTCTTTGTGTGTCTCATCTCACTCTGTGCCTGTGTCTCATCTCACTCTGTGCCTGTGTCTCATCTCACTCTGTGCTTGTGTCTCATCTCACTCTGTGCCTGCCCCATCTCTCTCTTTGTGTATGTCATTTCTCTCTTTGCATGTCTCATCTCACTCTGTGCCTGTGTCTCATCTCACTCTGTGCCTGTGTCTCATCTCACTCTGTGCCTGTGTCTCATCTAACTCTGTGCCAGTGTCTCATCTCACTCTGTGCCTGTGTCTCATCTCACTCTCATCTCACTCTGTGCCTGTGTCTCATCTCACTCTGTGCCTGTGTCTCATCTCACTCTCTGTCTGTGTCTCATCTCACTCTATTCCTGCTCCTTCTCTCTCTTTGTGTGTGTAATTTTTCTGTTTGCGTGTCTCATCTCACTCTGTGCCTGTGTCTCATCTCACTCTGTGCCTGCCCTATCTCTCTCTTTGTGTGTGTCATTTCTCTCTTTGCGTGTCCCATCTCACTCTGTGCCTGTGTCTCATCTCACTCTGTGCCTGCCCCATCTCTCTCTTTTTGTGTGTCATTTTTCTCTTTGCGTCTCTCATCTCACTCTGTGCCTGTGTCTCATCTCACTCTGTGCCTGTGTCTCATCTCACTCTGTGCCTGTGTCTCATCTTACTCTGTGCCTGTGTCTCATCTCACTCGGTGCCTGTGTCTCATCTCACTCTGTGCCTTTGTCTCATCTCACTCTGTACCTGCCCCATCTCTCTCTTTGTGTGTGTCATTTCTCTCTTTGTGTGTCTCATCTCACTCTGTGCCTGTGTCTCATCTCACTCTGCGCCTGTGTCTCAACTCACTCAGTGCATGTGTCTCATCTCACTCATTTTTGACAACGGATCACACTGAGTGTCTGTGTGAAATAAGGAATTATATTTTCACATTCTTCAATAATGTCACATGTGTGCTCAAAGTTTGCATCTCTTAACTTAAAGGGTACTCTGTGCCTGTGTTTCATCTCACTCTGTGCCTGTGTCTCATCTCACTCTGTGCCGGTGTCTCATCTCACTCTGTGCCTGCCCCATCTCTCTCTTCGTGTGTGTCATTTCTCTCCTTCCGTGTGTCTCATCTCACACTGGTAAATGTTTTATGAAAAAATGTATGGCTTTAACATTTTTGACAAGGATCACACTGAGTGTCTGTGTGAAATAAGGAATTATATTTTCACATTTATCAATAATGTCACCTTTGTCTGCTCACAGTTTGCATCTCTTAGCTTAAGGGGTACTCCGGGCCTGTGTTTCATCTTACTCTGTGCCTGTGTCTCATCTCACTCTGTGCCTGTGTCTCATCTCACTCTGTGCCTGTGTCTCATCTAACTCTGTGCCTGTGTCTCATCTCACTCTGTGCCTGTGTCTCATCTCACTCTCATCTCACTCTATGCCTGTGTCTCATCTCACTCTGTGCCTGTGCCTCATCTCACTCTGTGCCTGTGTCCCATCTCACTCTGTGCCTGCCCCATCTCTCTCTTTGTGTGTGTCATTTCTCTCTTTGCGTGTCTCATCTCACTCTGTGCCTGTGTCTCATCTCACTCTGTGCCTGGGTCTCATCTCACTCTGGGCCTGAGTCTCATCTCACTCTGTGCCTGTGTCTCATCTCACTCAGTGCCTGTGTCTCATCTCACTCTGTGCCTGTGTCTCATCTCACTCTGTGCCTGTGTCTCATCTCACTCTGTACCTGCCCCATCTTTCTCTTTGTGTGTGTCATTTCTCTCTTTGTGCATCTCATCTCACTCTGTGCCTGTGTCTCATCTCACTCTGTGCCTGTGTCTCATCTCACTCAGTGCCTGTGTCTCATCTCACTCATTTTTTACAAGGATCACACTGAGTGTCTGTGTGAAATAAGGAATTATATTTTCACATTTTTCAATAATGTCACCTGTGTGCTCACAGTTTGCATCTCTTAGCTTAAAGGGTACTCTGTGCCTGTGTTTCATCTCACTCTGTGCCTGTGTCTCATCTCACTCTGTGCCTGTGTCTCATCCCACTCTGTGCCTGTGTCTCATTTCACTCTGTGCCTGCCCCATCTCTCTCTTTCTGTGTGTCATTTCTCTCTTTGCGTGTGTCTCATCTCACTCTGGTAAATGTTTTATGGTAAAATGTATGGCTTTAACATTTTTGACAAGGATCACACTGAGTGTCTGTGTGAAATAAGGAATTATATTTTCACATTTTTCAATAATGTCACCTGTGTCTGCTCACAGTTTGCATCTCTTAGCTTAAAGGGTTTCTTTTTGCATTGTGTCTCATGTTTCTATGTAATGCTGGCAAAAAATGAATGGTGCATATTGCAAATACATTTTGGAAATCAGTCAGGTTGTGATCCTTGTCAAAAATGAGTGAGATGAGACACAGGCACAGAGTGAGATGAGCCACAGGCACAGAGTGAGATGAGACACAGGCACAGAGTGAGATGAGACACAGACACAGAGTGTCTAATATTGAACACATGGGCTGAGTACTCTGTCTTAAAGAAATGACTGTGATAAATGGTTTTAGTAAAATGAGCACTTTTAAAGTTTTTTCATGCTGCCTAAGATTCTCTACTAGTACATATCCTAAAGCCTAACTGACTTCAAGAATACATGTATTCCCATATTTTTAAACACATCAACTAAGCAAATTATTCACCCAGATTCATTGAAAATCAAGCTTGACTCACAGTGTGATCTTAGGCACATGACCAGCATGTTACACGTAATCTACCATGTCTGTCTCTGCCTCCACTATGTGTGTTTGTGCTCATACTATCTCACTGTTTCTACTGGCAAAAAACATACCATAAATATATATATAAGCAAGACATAACATTCCTTTTTCATTTCAACAGCACACCCTGGATCTTTATTGCACTGCTTAGAGCCTATTTGTGAACTAAGAGGCCTAACAGACATGCTGCCTAAGATTCTCTACTAGTACATATCCTAAAGTCTAACTGACTTCAAGAATACATGTATTCCCATATTTTTAAACACATCAACTAAGCAAATTATTCACCCAGATTCATTTAAAATCAAGCTTGACTCACAGTGTGATCTTAGGCACATGACCAGGATGTTAAATGTATTCTACCATGTCTGTCTCTGCCTCCACTATGTGTGTTTGTGCTCATACTATCTCACTGTCTCTACTGGCAAAAAACAGACCATATATATATATAAGCAAGACATAACATTTCTTTTTCATTTCAACAGCACACCCTGGATCTTTATTGCACAGCTTAGAGCCTATTTGTGAACTAAGAGGCCTAACAGACATGCTGCCTAAGATTCTCTACTAGTACATATCCTAAAGCCTAACTGACTTCATGAATAAATGCATTCCCATATTTTTAAACACATCAACTAAGCAAATTATTCACCCAGATTCATTTAAAATCAAGCTTGACTCACAGTGTGATCTTAGGCACATGACCAGGATGTTACATGTAATCTACCATGTCTGTCTCTGCCTCCACTATGTCTGTCTGTGCTCATACCATCTCACAATCTCTCACCATCTTACATTTTACCAAAAAACATGTAGCATAGTAAATCGTTTTACACACAGAGCACAGCCCATTTAAATGACCACTACATTACAAGGCAGAAACCTGACTCATTTCCAAAATACATTTCCAATATGCACCATTCATTTTTTTGCCAGTATTACATAGAAACATAAGACACAATGCAAGAATAAACAAGCCCAATATGCTTCTTAATCTTCCCCATAGTGCATACAGCACTCTATCTATATTAAATGAATCATTACTCACTTTTAAAAATGCCTTTGAAGATTTAGAAAAAAACACAGTTGATGGACAGAATGTAGAACAATGTCATACATTCACCCCAGTACAAGGATCTGGGCCTAAATCCATCGTTTTTTTCACTCCACACCACCCTGGGTTAGACACTGGCTATATGCAAATCAGCTCTGACCCTTTGCCTCATGGGAAAAGTCCAGTCCAAACTACCAAGCCATGTCTTTCCCAGACCGGAATCAAGCATCCAAGGACCGGTTTCTGGCTATCAGCCTTCATTCAGCCTGGATAGCTTGACTCCAGTGGTGTGGAGAGCCTGGGACTCACGTCTGAGCATACCCAGCCCACTCGGGGTGAAAATTACAAAAAACACAGTTGATGGACAGAATGTAGAACAATGTCATACATTCACCCCAGTACAAGGATCTGGGCCTAAATCCATCGTTTTTTTCACTCCACACCACCCTGGGTTAGACACTGGCTATATGCAAATCAGCTCTGACCCTTTGCCTCATGGGAAAAGTCCAGTCCGAACTACCAAGCCATGTCTTTCCCAGACCGGAATCAAGCATCCAAGGACCGGTTTCTGGCTATCAGCCTTCATTCAGCCTGGATAGCTTGACTCCAGTGGTGTGGAGAGCCTGGGACTCACGTCTGAGCATACCCAGCCCACTCGGGGTGAAAATTACAAAAAACACAGTTGATGGACAGAATGTAGAACAATGTCATACATTCACCCCAGTACAAGGATCTGGGCCTAAATCCATCGTTTTTTTCACTCCACACCACCCTGGGTTAGACACTGGCTATATGCAAATCAGCTCTGACCCTTTGCCTCATGGGAAAAGTCCAGTCCGAACTACCAAGCCATGTCTTTCCCAGAACGGAATCAAGCATCCAAGGACCGGTTTCTGGCTATCAGCCTTCATTCAGCCTGGATAGCTTGACTCCAGTGGTGTGGAGAGCCTGGGACTCACGTCTGAGCATACCCAGCCCACTCGGGTGAAAATTACAAAAAACACAGTTGATGGACAGAATGTAGAACAATGTCATACATTCACCCCAGTACAAGGATCTGGGCCTAAATCCATCGTTTTTTTCACTCCACACCACCCTGGGTTAGACACTGGCTATATGCAAATCAGCTCTGACCCTTTGCCTCATGGGAAAAGTCCAGTCCGAACTACCAAGCCATGTCTTTCCCAGACCGGAATCAAGCATCCAAGGACCGGTTTCTGGCTATCAGCCTTCATTCAGCCTGGATAGCTTGACTCCAGTGGTGTGGAGAGCCTGGGACTCACGTCTGAGCATACCCAGCCCACTCGGGGTGAAAATTACAAAAAACACAGTTGATGGACAGAATGTAGAACAATGTCATACATTCACCCCAGTACAAGGATCTGGGCCTAAATCCATCGTTTTTTTCACTCCACACCACCCTGGGTTAGACAATGGCTATATGCAAATCAGCTCTGACCCTTTGCCTCATGGGAAAAGTCCAGTCCGAACTACCAAGCCATGTCTTTCCCAGACCGGAATCAAGCATCCAAGGACCGGTTTCTGGCTATCAGCCTTCATTCAGCCTGGATAGCTTGACTCCAGTGGTGTGGAGAGCCTGGGACTCACGTCTGAGCATACCCAGCCCACTCGGGGTGAAAATTACAAAAAACACAGTTGATGGACAGAATGTAGAACAATGTCATACATTCACCCCAGTACAAGGATCTGGGCCTAAATCCATCGTTTTTTTCACTCCACACCACCCTGGGTTAGACACTGGCTATATGCAAATCAGCTCTGACCCTTTGCCTCATGGGAAAAGTCCAGTCCGAACTACCAAGCCATGTCTTTCCCAGACCGGAATCAAGCATCCAAGGACCGGTTTCTGGCTATCAGCCTTCATTCAGCCTGGATAGCTTGACTCCAGTGGTGTGGAGAGCCTGGGACTCACGTCTGAGCATACCCAGCCCACTCGGGGTGAAAATTACAAAAAACACAGTTGATGGACAGAATGTAGAACAATGTCATACATTCACCCCAGTACAAGGATCTGGGCCTAAATCCATCGTTTTTTTCACTCCACACCACCCTGGGTTAGACACTGGCTATATGCAAATCAGCTCTGACCCTTTGCCTCATGGGAAAAGTCCAGTCCGAACTACCAAGCCATGTCTTTCCCAGACCGGAATCAAGCATCCAAGGACCGGTTTCTGGCTATCAGCCTTCATTCAGCCTGGATAACTTGACTCCAGTGGTGTGGAGAGCCTGGGACTCACGTCTGAGCATACCCAGCCCACTCGGGGTGAAAATTACAAAAAACACAGTTGATGGACAGAATGTAGAACAATGTCATACATTCACCCCAGTACAAGGATCTGGGCCTAAATCCATCGTTTTTTTCACTCCACACCACCCTGGGTTAGACACTGGCTATATGCAAATCAGCTCTGACCCTTTGCCTCATGGGAAAAGTCCAGTCCGAACTACCAAGCCATGTCTTTCCCAGACCGGAATCAAGCATCCAAGGACCGGTTTCTGGCTATCAGCCTTCATTCAGCCTGGATAGCTTGACTCCAGTGGTGTGGAGAGCCTGGGACTCACGTCTGAGCATACCCAGCCCACTCGGGGTGAAAATTACAAAAAACACAGTTGATGGACAGAATGTAGAACAATGTCATACATTCACCCCAGTACAAGGATCTGGGCCTAAATCCATTGTTTTTTTCACTCCACACCACCCTGGGTTAGACACTGGCTATATGCAAATCAGCTCTGACCCTTTGCCTCATGGGAAAAGTCCAGTCCGAACTACCAAGCCATGTCTTTCCCAGACCGGAATCAAGCATCCAAGGACCGGTTTCTGGCTATCAGCCTTCATTCAGCCTGGATAGCTTGACTCCAGTGGTGTGGAGAGCCTGGGACTCACGTCTGAGCATACCCAGCCCACTCGGGGTGAAAATTACAAAAAACACAGTTGATGGACAGAATGTAGAACAATGTCATACATTCACCCCAGTACAAGGATCTGGGCCTAAATCCATCGTTTTTTTCACTCCACACCACCCTGGGTTAGACACTGGCTATATGCAAATCAGCTCTGACCCTTTGCCTCATGGGAAAAGTCCAGTCCGAACTACCAAGCCATGTCTTTCCCAGACCGGAATCAAGCATCCAAGGACCGGTTTCTGGCTATCAGCCTTCATTCAGCCTGGATAGCTTGACTCCAGTGGTGTGGAGAGCCTGGGACTCACGTCTGAGCATACCCAGCCCACTCAGGGTGAAAATTACAAAAAACACAGTTGATGGACAGAATGTAGAACAATGTCATACATTCACCCCAGTACAAGGATCTGGGCCTAAATCCATCATTTTGTTCACTCCACACCACCCTGGGTTAGACACTGGCTATATGCAAATCAGCTCTGACCCTTTGCCTCATGGGAAAAGTCCAGTCCGAACTACCAAGCCATGTCTTTCCCAGAACGGAATCAAGCATCCAAGGACCGGTTTCTGGCTATCAGCCTTCATTCAGCCTGGATAGCTTGACTCCAGTGGTGTGGAGAGCCTGGGACTCACGTCTGAGCATTCCCAGCCCACTCGGGGTGAAAATTACAAAAAACACAGTTGATGGACAGAATGTAGAACAATGTCATACATTCACCCCAGTACAAGGATCTGGCCAATCCAGATAATATCCACATTTGGTAAATCAAGGTTGTGAATACCTCTGTTTGCTGCATATCTTTCACTCCAGTGAACAAAGCTAGGACCCACAATCCAGACTTTAGGCATCTTGAAGGTAGATGTGGTTGTATTCAGATTAGTTGTGGAAATGAAATGGCAGTTTGAAAGTAGGAGTTATGAAAAAAAGTGGTTGAGATTCAGTGCACTTGAAAAAGAAGAAATGATTGGTGTTTTTTTTAATTCTCCACTGAAAAATAGGGTGCATGCTTTGGTTTTTTGAAAGAAGTAATTCTAATGGTTGAGAAAAAGTCATTGAAAGAAACATTGCACATGATTAGCTAGTATATTGAGAGCTCAAACACCCTTGCTGGATTCATTTGCAACATAGTATGATGAACTTTTCACCTGTGTGCTGAGATAGGTGGGAGTTACCATGGTAACAGGCTGAATGAGCACTGGGGGGATGGGTGAATATTATGTGAGTTTGAAAGTGTTGAAATGTAGAACCAATTAAAATGTCAGTTTGGTTTTGAAATAGTGTGGGAAGAATTTTCATTGGTTAAGTCCAGGGATATGTGTGAAGAATTACAGGGAATCAGGGCCATTTGTGGTTGCAGTGTTTGAGGTGCATTTCAGAGATTCTGCTTAAGAAAATCTGGTGTGTGTGACTGACACTGTTCTAAATCTTCAAAAGCATTTTTAAAGGTGTGTAATGATTCATTTAATATTGATAGAGTGCTGTATGCACTATGGGGAAGATTAAGAAGCATATTGGGCTTGTTTATTCTTGCATTGTGTCTCATGTTTCTATGTAATGCTGGCAAAACAATGAATGGTGCATATTGGAATTGTATTTTGAAAATGAGTCAGGTTTCTTTCTTGTAATGTAGTGATCATTTAAATGGGCTGTGCTCTGTGTGTAAAACGATTTACTATGCTACATGTTTTTTGGTAAAATGTAAGATGGTGAGAGATGGTGAGATGATATGAGTACAAATACACATATTGCATGCAGAGACAGACATGGCAGATTACATGTAACATCCTGGCCATGTGCCTAAGATCACACTGTGAGTCAAGCTTGATTTTAAATGAATCTGGGTGAATAATTTGCTTAGTTGATGTGTTTAAAAATATGGGAATACATGTATTCTTGAAGTCAGTTAGACTTTAGGATATGTACTAGTAGAGAATCTTAGGCAGCATGTCTGTCTGGCTTCTTAGGGCCCGATTATGATGGTGGTTTTCCCGCATCCTCCGGGCCGGCGGAAGCCACCACCGGCCCGGAGGATGCGGGAAAACCGCTGCGGACTGAAAAAGACCCCCCACCAGATTAGGATGGCTGGGGGATCCTTTTTCAGTCCGCAGCTTTTCCTCCGCGGTCGCCTTCCAACCGCGGCGGAAAAGCAATAACATGGCTGGCGGTGTCTATCAGACACCGCCAGCCATATTATGATGGTGTAGGAAGTATGCTTTTCCACGGCTGCTTTTCCGCCGTGGAAAAGCATACGGACCTTCACTTCGGGGGCCTGTTGCGGGCCCCCTGGATGAAGGGGGGGCGGGGGTGCACATGGGGGGTACCTATGGTACCCCCCTGCATTTGCATACAGAAATCGCAGGCACCGCACGGTGCCTGCCGCTTTCTGCATGCAAATGCAATCTATGCATTTTTACCATTGCGGCGGATGCAGTTTGAAGCCACACCCGCCGCAATGGTAAATATAGAGGATGTGACTGCCAGGGTGGCGGTCACATCCTAATTGCACAGGAGGTAACTCAGCACACCATGCGGAGGTTCCCTCCTACTCTATGGTGGCGCATCATAATCGGCCCCTTAGTTCCAGGAGAGGAGTTGGCCTAACGGCTAGGGCGCTCCACCTCGGACCTGGAGGAACTGGGTTCGAGTCTTGGTAACGACGCCAAACATCCTGTGACTCTGGGCAAATCACTTAATCTCCCCGTGCCTAACAAAAAATGAATGTGTGTCCTCATGTAACGTAACTGGTGCTATGTAAAGCACTCTGATACCCGATTCGGTTCGGGTCTAGTTCGCGCTATATAAAACTCTGCAAATAAATAAATAAATAAAGTTCCCAAATAGGCTCTAAGCTGTGCAATAAAGATCCAGGGTGTGCTGTTGAAATGAATAAGGAATGTTATGTTTTGCTTATATATATATATGGTCTGTTTTTTTGCCAGTAGAGACAGTGAGATAGTATGAGCACAAACACACATATTGCATGTAGAGACAGACATGGTAGATTACATGTAACATCCTTATCATCTGCCTAAGATCACACTGTGAGTCAAGCCTGATTTAAAATGAATCTGGGTGAATAATTTGCTTAGTTGATGTGTTTAAAAATATGGGAATACATGTATTCTTGAAGTCAGTTAGGCTTTAGGATATCTACTAGTAGAGAATCTTAGGCAGCCTCTTAGTTCCCAAATAGGCTCTACGTTGTGCAATAAAGATTCAGGGTGTGCTGTTGAAATGAATAAGGAATGTTATGTCTTGCTTATATATATATATATGGTCTGTTTTTTGCCAGTAGAGACAGTGAGATAGTATGAGCAGAAACACACATATTGCTTGCAGAGACAGACATGGTAGATTACATGTAACATCCTGGTCATGTGTCTAAGATCACACTGTGAGTCAAGCTTGATTTTAAATGAATCTGGGTGAATACTTTGCTTAGTTGATGTGTTTAAAAATATGGGAATACATGTATTCTTGAAGTCAGTTATGCTTTAGGATATGTACTGGTAGAGAATCTTAGGCAGCATCTCTGCCTGGCCTGCTAGTTCCCAAATAGGCTCTAAGCAGTGCAATAAAGATCCAGGGTGTGCTGTTGAAATGAATAAGGAATGCTATGTCTTGCTTATATATATATGGTCTGTGTTTTGTGCCAGTAGAGACAGTGAGATAGTATGAGCAGAAACACACATATTGCATGCAGAGACAGACATGGTAGATTACATGTAACATCCTGGTCATGTGCCTAAGATCGCACTGTGAGTTAAGCTTGATTTAAAATGAATCTGGGTAAATAATTTGCTTAGTTGATGTGTTTAACAATATGGGAATACATGTATTCTTGAAGTCAGTTAGACTTTAGGATATGTACTAGTAGAGAATCTTAGGCAGCATGTCTGTCAGGCCTCTTAGTTCACAAATAGGCTCTAAGAGTGAGATGAGACACAGGGACAGAGTGAGATGAGACACAGGCACAGAGTACCCTTTAAGCTAAGAGATGCAAACTGTGAGCAGACACAGGTGACATTATTGAAAAATGTGAAAATATAATTCCTTATTTCATACAGACACTCAGTGTGATCCTTGTCAAAAATATTAAAGCCATACTTTTTACCATAAACATTTACCAGAGTGAGATTAGACACACGCAAACAGACAAATGACACACACAAAGAGAGAGAGATGGGGCAGGCACAGAGTGAGAGGGTACACAGGGACAGAGTGAGATGAGACACAGGCACAGAGTACCCTTTAAGCTTAGAGATGCAAACTGTGAGCAGACACAGGTGACATTATAAAAAATATGAAAATATAATTCCTTATTTCATACAGACACTCAGTGTGATCCTTGACAAAAAATTTAAAGCCATACATTTTACCAAATGACACACACAAAGAGAGAGATGGGGCAGGCACAGAGTGAGATGACACACAGGCACAGAGTGAGGTGAGACGCAGGCACAAAGAACCCTTTAAGCGTAGAGATGCAAACTGTGAGCAGACACAGGTGACATTATTGAGAAATGTGAAGATATAATTCCTTATTTCATACAGACATTCAGTGTGATCCTTGTCAAAAATGTTAAAGCCATACTTTTTACCATAAAACATTTACCAGATTGAGATGAGACACACGCAAACAGACAAATGACACACACAAAGAGAGAGAGATGTGGCAGGCACAGAGTGAGATGACACACAGGCACAGAGTGAGGTGAGACACGCGCACAGAGTACCCTTTAAGCTTAGAGTAATAAACTGTGAGCAGACACAGGTGACATTATTGAAAAATTTGAAAATATAATTCCTTATTTCATAGAGACACTCAGTGTGATCTTTGTCAAAAATGTTAAAGCCATTCTTTTTACCATAAAACATTTACCAGAGTGAGATGAGACACACGCAAACAGACAAATGACACACACACACAGAGAGAGATGGAGCAGGCACAGAGTGAGATGATACACAGGCACAGAGTTAGATGAGATAAAGGCTCAGAGTGAGATGAGACACAGGCACAGAGTGAGATGACGCCCAGGCATAGAGTGAGATGAGAAACGCAAAGAGAGAAATGACACACACAAAGAGAGATATGGGGCAGGTACAGACTGAGATGAGACACAGGCACAGAGTGAGATGAGACACAGGCACAGAGTGACATGAGACACAGGCACAGAGTGACATGAGACACAGGCACAGAGTGAGATGGTGCAGGCAGAGAGTGAGATTAATATTGAAACTGTACTGCACTGTTGCTGTGACACAGTTGCTGTTGTATAAACTTACTTATGTTGTAAACTAGTGTTTATATCGTTTACTTATTGTAATTGCTATTTAGTATGTTTGTAGTGGTCTATAATATGTTATTTATTCTTTACCACAGATTGTAATAATCTATAGAAAGATAAAAGAATATGTCGACTAAGGAAAGACGACAAAAAATATATAAACATGATTTATGGTCCAAGAAAACACAAATAGATGATTCATCCAAAACACAATTGTCAGTGAAAAAATAGAATGCTCCTGGTAAGCAAACAAAGGAGATTTTAAGGAAATTAAGGAAATGTAAAAAAAAAAGATGTTCTTTCAAAGAAAAAAAAGACATCTGTAAATACAAAGAAAAAACTGTGCCCCTCAAAAAATGTTAGACCTGTAGAAGGAGATGATATTCTCTATAGGAATAGACGGAGAAATCAATTTATTGACATTCGTAGACAAATGTTTTATAACAGAATTGTTTTAAATTTATTAAAAAATATAAAGATGTATCAAAAGAAGAGTGCTTTTTACAAAAAAAGCGCATAGTGAAGATTGTGGATCAGGCATTTAAAGTAAAAAATAAATTATATGGTTTAGTAATCAATAGAATTCGTACTCTAGATAAGGTAATCATTGTTTTCAAATCAAAATGTAAGTGGAAAAGAGTAATTAATCGGACTAATTTTTGTGATGTTTTTTTCTGGAGAATGGAGGCATAGTTCAAGTTGTGAGCCATTTTTTAGTGAAGAAAGTTACTTTCAGGATAATGATTTGGTGCATGCAGTTGACACCAGTGATCGAGCATATGAGGTGAAGGATGGTTGTCCGGTTGAAAAAGAAAAAATTGTGCCTTGAAATACAAAAGAGGTGTTAGCTGATGAAGTTTTAGGGAGATGTTCTAAGGCTCCAGTGTATACTTGGAATTGTAGTAGTTTTTGCAGTGTGCGACAGGATTCAATTGATTTGTTTCTCAATTTCTTACTGACATATACTAAGAAAAGTCTAAAACAAAAGATGAAGATTTTGCAAGAGTTAGATCCTTGTAGAGTGAGAGAGAAAACAGGTTTGCATGGGCATTCACCGGCTTGTCTTTCAAGAAAAGTATGTCAGAGTGTTTTTCACCATTTTAGGATGTTAGCAGTGCATCATAATAAAGTGAGGAAATTAGTGAGAAGGTTGTATTATGCAAAAAGTCCAGCACTTAAGCTAAAACAGTTAAACAGTGTTTTTTTGCATGGAACTGAATTAGATGTGAAGAACATTTGTGAAGAAATTGAGTTTTGTTACTTTGGTGAAAAAGAGGACAGTGCAGAAACTGATACAGTAATAGAAGGTAATGTGGAAGAGAATGTACAGATTTCAAGTACAGAAAAATTTGAACATGAAATTACAAAGTTTAAGGTCAATTCAAGTGAAAGGCCTAATTCTTCTTGTGTGTGTTGTCGACGAACTCATTATAAGAATCAGACTAGATTAGTTGATTTATATGTAAAAAGTGAAATGGAAAATAATGATGAGTGGAAGGATTTTGCAACTTATTTGTTGGTAGAAAATTGTTTTTATTTGGGTTCTGATCAACGTATTTGTTAATATTGTTATAATAAATTAAATGAAAACAGAATGCCTGCTAGAGCTGTTCATAATAATCTGGAGTTGGTAGACATTCCTTCTGAATTGATGGATTTAAATACCGATTAGTCTATTCTGATTCAATGTGTGCATCCTTTTCAGGCTATTGTTCGCATGGAGCCTAAGACAGGGAAATTGCCTCCTTCAGATTTATAGAGAGGATTAAAGGGAAGAGTTGTTTATTTGCCTCTAGAGTTTTTTAAGAAAAATATTGATACAATTGGTGTAGAAAAAGTAGAAGAGGAACCTCTGGTTATTCTAGTTAATGGTGTTCCAACAAAGAGTAAAAAAATCTGGCAAGAATTAGTGGATGTTAGGAAAGTCAAAAAGGCAACATTGTATTTGGTAAAAAATAATCACTACTACAAAAATGTATATGTTGGAGAAGAGGAAACAACTGTAGAAGAGGACAGTGATTTCTCAGCTGGGTAAATTGAAAAAGTTGATGTCTCTAGAAGTGAAGAAATGTATGAACATTATGGTGTTCATCCATTGCATTCCAAATAAGTAATGGGGAATACTATTGACTTGTTTCAAATGAAAGAAGCAAAAGGAAGTCCCATTAGTGTATGGGAAGAAAGTTTGGAAGCTCGTTGTTTTCCACAGTTATTTCCAACAGGTCAAGGTGGACGATATGATGACCGACCTGTTAAAATTCCTGCATCTGAATACCAGACTTTAAGATTATATGCCGAAGATCCAAGGTTTCGTCAATGTATTCCATATTTGTTTCATCTACTGTTTGAGAGTGACTTGTCTGAACTTTCTTATGCAGTGAACCATATACTGAAAAGTGGAGTACATCTGCAAAATATTTCGGCAAGGGACTGTATGGATAAAGTCAAACTGCAAGACAGTATTTTGGAATCTCACCTAATTAATCTCATGGCATGTCAGTGTGGTACGAACGAGTATTGGTACCGTCATCATGGGGAATTGAAATGTATGCTAAGAAACTTAGGAACTCCTACATGGTTCCTCACTCTTAGCTGTGATGAGTATGCTTGGGAAGACTTACTTCAATTTCTACAAGAGGCAAATGCAAACAGTGAAAATATTGAATACAAGACACCTGGAGAACTGTGCTCTTTGGATCCAGTTAATGTATGCAGGTATTTCAATCATAGGTTTGAAGCTATGATGTCTTTTATCACAAACAAAAAAAATCCTCCGCTTGAAGAGGTTTTGGATTTCTTTTGGAGAAAGGAGTATCAAGCAAGAGGTGCTCCTCACATACATATGCTGCTACGGATCAAAGATGCACCCAAATTTGGAACAGATTCGGATGAGAAAGTGATGAGTTTCATTGAACAGTATTCTACATGTGCTGTTCCGAAAAGTACAGAAGAAAACAATTTAAGACATCAAGTTTTACGCTTTCAAACCCATCGTTGTGGAAAATACTGTCGTCGAAAATACAAATCCAAGGACAAGCTCTACACAAAATGTCGTTTTTCATTTCCACGTCCAGTAACATCGAAAGGAAGAGTGAACAATTTTATGTCTTCTCTGCGACATACTCTGACAAGAAAATCACCAAAAAATACATACAACCTAAGTTGAAATGAAGAGTCGAAATACATAAATGACTACAACCCAGTCATTTTGTCCATGTGGAATGCTAACATGGATATTCAATATGTTGCTGACAACTCTATTGCTGTGGCTCGATATGTGACGTCTTACATCACAAAATCAGAAAAGACGGAACTGAAGGAAATGTGGGAGGAAATTTCACATGAAAAGAGTCTGAGTAAGAAATTATACAGTTACAGTCTGAAGATGTTGTCGCATCGAGAAATTGGAGCATATGAATGTTCTGATCGGTTATCATCAGCAAGTCTATATGCCAAATCTAGAACAATCATTTGGGTGAGTCTAGGTCTTGCTGCAACACGAAACCGAGTTTTGAAATCTGGACAAGAAATAGAGTATTTGGCAGAGAACAAACCAAACAGTACAGATATTTTGAAGACAAACATGTTGGATACATACTATCCAAATAGAAGTAGTCATCTTGAGAATGTTTGTCTCTATGAAGTTCTGCAAACCTATACTTTTAAGAGGAACATCACAGAAGATATCAATAAAGGTGTATATGCTGTAATTGGATGTGAAGGATGTCTGGTGAAACAAAGAAAAGGCCATTTGATTAATCATCGAAAATTGAGTTGTGAATCTCCTGACAAAAGGGAATTTTACTATTTAGCTCTTTTGCAACTCTTTAAGCCATGGCGTACAGAGGAGGAACTACTTGAAGATTTTCTAAGTTATGAAGATTCGTTCAATGCAACCAAGGATACCATAGAATGTCCTGTTTTTTCAAATTATCTGCAAATGTTGAACGAGGAAATACAGCAAGAAGCTACAATTGCAGCAGAGATTGCTAGAGACAGTTCTCAAGACAGTCAGAGTTCTGCTTCATTGAGTCAGGATCCACTAGGAGTACCAATTATCCAAAATGAAGCTGCCACTGCCATGGATGATGTGGAAAGAGCCATGGAACAAGCTCAGGAGGATGTAGTTAACTTAGAAGATTTGGAAAAAGAACTAAACATTGAGCAGAGACAAATATATGACGAAGTCATAGAACAGATTGAGCATGGTTTATGTCATGAGAAAAAAGAGTGCTCATGTACATCATTTATACCTGTCCGACTGAACGTGAGTGGAGAAGCAGGAACTGGAAAAAGTTTTCTGATTAAAGCAATTGCAACTTATCTGCAGAAAAGAACGGAGTCATCGCTGTCTTGTGTTGTTACCGCTCCAACTGGGTTGGCAGCACATAACATTAAAGGGATTACTGTACATCGTTTATTGATGCTGCCAGTAGAGCATGATAATAAATTACAATAACACAAGCTATCTGGAGAAGCTTGTTGTGAAGTTTCAAGAGTCCTAAAGAAAATGAAACTTCTTATCATTGATGAGGTAAGCATGGTATCAAATGTAATGCTGGCTTTTGTGCATTTAAGAATGCAAGAAATTCTTAAAACAGAGTATGATGTGTTATTTGGAGGCAAACACATCATTGTTTCTGGCGATCTACTGCAGCTAACTCCAGTGAAAGGGCAACCAGTGTTTAAAATTCTTACGCATGAAGATACCAGGAAGTGCTTAGGAAGCATTCGAAATGTTAACATATGGTTAAATTTCAAATATGCAGAACTGCTTCAAAATATGCGACAGGCCATGGATGAAGATTATAAAAATATTCTACAAGATGTAAATTGGAAAAGTAAGTGAGCATGGCTAAGAAGCGTTACCTGCACGATTAATTTCAAATTTGTTTCCAAACGAAAACATTCTCCCAGAGAATATTTTTAAGAAAATTCCTGAAAACAAATCTGTCATATGCTTGATACCAACTCTGCAAGAATATTCAATCTTCAACAGCAAAATGTTAAAGTTAGAAAATCAAGAGATTGCGAAACTGGAAGCTATTGATAAAATAGAGCATGAAGGAGCAACTATTATTTTGTCAGAAAAGTTGAAATCAAAATTGGATTCTTTAGAGAAGACAATATCTAAAACTGCTGGTTTGGAAAAGACTCTGTGTGCATCTTTAAATTGTCGTATAATTTTACGACGGAATTTATATGTGGAAAGAGGTTTAGTAAATGGAGCAATGGGTCATGTTGTTGATTTTCTGAATTACCAAAATAGAGATGGAATTGAATTTATAAAAATGTAATTTGATGGTATTGAAGAAGTACAACAAATCAGTCGTTGTTCTGCTCAATTTTTGCTTGTGAAAGATTTATATGTCCGCCGAAAACAGTTTCCTGTTTCTTTGACATATGCGGTGACTATTAATAAATCTCAAGGTTTAAGTGTAGATAGTGCTTTGGTGAATATTGGAAGTTCTGTGTTCAAGGAGGGTATGGCATATGTTGCTTTATCTCGAGTCAGAACTTTATCTGGATTGTACTTGATTGATTTTGATGAGACAAAGATTAGTGCAGATCTAAATTGTGTAAAAGAATATAATAGGTTAAGAAGAGAGTATGCTCCAAATTTACCTCAATATCCTCTATTTGAAAAGCGTGTAGTAGGCCGAAAAAGAAGAAATGAGAAAAATTGTAGTGAAGTTGTAGCAAAAAGAAAATAGTAGATGAACCAGTAATTGTAAGCAGAAAGGAAAAGTATTCAGTTAAAAATGTTGTTGGATTTCAGTTTGAAAACAGTTCTGGTGTCAACTGCTATGCTAATGTAGTGGTTAATGTTGTTTTTTTCTCCAAACTGTACAAGAACAGATTGTTGAAAATCGTGATCAAAGATTTTGTTGTTTGTTGAATTCTGTGTTTGAGAAATGTATCAGTGATAGAACAAAAATAGAAAGTGTTTCTGAAATTTGAAATGTTTTAGACATATGTTCTGGTCTAAATCAATTTTCACAGAATATTCAGCAAGATTGTCAGGAATTTCTAATACATATGCTTGTTGTATTGCAAGATGAAGGTATAGATGTAGAAAATCTTTTAGGCCTTTCTTATAAATGGCAGCATAACTGCGACAATTGTTCCTTTTCAAGTACTACTACAATAGACACTGAAAGATTTATATGTTTGACTTTACCAGACTGCAAATCAGTGTCTTTTAATAATCTAGTTAGAGAAGCAAATCAAAACATGGTGTGTACTCAATGTAAATCTGCAATGCTATCAACAATATTTATACAAAGATATGGACAGTATGTAATTTTAATGTTCCAACGATGTAGACCTGATGGAACTTAATTGACAACTTTAATAAAAAATGTTGTGGCTTCTCAATTATCAATTTCAGGAAGAACCTTTGCAACTGCAGCAATTATTTACCATGATGGTCCTTCGACAACATCAGGACATTACACAGCTTATTTAAAATGTCAAAAAGGCTGGACTAATTGTAATGATACTCAATTGACTTTCAAACAACGTTTGCCTTCTGACTTACAAAATTCTTACCTAGTGTTCTTACAACCGAAATTTTAGGAAAGGTAATTGGCCTATGAAGATTGGAGCAGTTAATAAAACTTAGTTTGCTGTTCAAAATTACTTTGTGAGTGAGAGTGATCAAGATAATAAAAAACTTGTAGTTGTTATAGAGGTAGTGTAAGTGTATCACATAGTGAGTGATATCAGTATTATAGGAAATGATGATCATGACTGAGCCACAGCTGGAAATATAACTATTGTTACATGATGTAAAAGATGTTTGAGCTTTTATTTCAGAAACTCGGGTAAATGGAAGTTTAACAGTACTATTGAGTAATTTCCAAAGAAAAGGACTTTCCATATACTATTTGGCCTTGTGGAAAAGTAAGTGGATCAGAAATGAGTTAAGATATGTTTTTTCTAAGTTTTACATTATTTATTGAAACATTGTATGGGTTTTTTAAACACAATCTTTTTGATTGTGTTTGTTTTTGCCCGCTGTCATATGATGAGTAGTATTGAACTCACTGCAGCAAAAATAAACCATATTACATGTTGTGCAAGTTATTTTGTATTTTGTATTATGAAATAAATATTATACTCCCCTTCTCTCACGCTCACTCACCTTTTTCCACCCTCTATCACCCCTCTTAACTCACCCTCACTGCCCTTCTATCACCCTCCCTCACCCCCGTTCCCTTTCTCCACTTCCCTCACTACCCCTCATTCCCCATTCCTTCACTGCCCTTTCCCTCTCTCCCATCCACCACTTTCCAGCTGTCAATCACTCTACTTCACTCCCCTTCCCCTTCTTTCCTTCCTTTGCTCCCTCAGCAATTCCCCTTCCCTTACTCACATTACTCCACTTCACTCACTCCTTCTCTCACTCCCTCTGTCCTCTCACATCCTCACTCCCCTTCCCTCACTCTCTCACTCTTAGCCTCACTCTCTCTGTCCTCTCACTCTCTCACTCCTCTTCCGTCACGCTCCCTCCCTATAACTCACCCACACTCCCTCACTTACCTTTCTTTGATCCCTTACTCAGTCCTTTTCTCTCACTCTTTTCTTCACTACCTCTATGTGTGTGTATACTTGTAAAGCGCACTATCACCTGAAAGGTATCTTGGCGCTGTATACCGCTTTGGAACCCTTCCTGGCTTTCCCTGTGAGATGCCCCCTTACTGGGCACCTCCAAGGTGAGGCCAGGCATCCTAGCGCTTTCGGGGGCGTTGTGGAGATTAAGCAAGCTATTAGTTGCAGAGTGGGACCCATGATTAGAGTAGGCACCTAGGCAAGAATTATCGAGTCCGTGGACATTGAGCCCAAGACCCTGTCACGTCGGGAATTGAACCCTGGTCCCGGGCCTGATCTCTGCCTCAGGGTCTGCCGCTCTAATCGGTGAGCCACACTTCTCTATGTCCTCACTCCCTCAGTCCCCTTGTCTTACACTCACTCGCCTTTATCCACCCTCTATCACTCCTCTTTCCTCAACCTCACTGCCCTTCTCACCCCCGTTCCCTTACTCCGCTTCCCTCACTTATCCTCATTCCCCATCCTTAACTGCCCTTCCTCTCACTATGCTCCCGCAGTCACCTTTTCACAGTCCCTCTGCTTCACTCCCCTTCCCTTCTTTCCTTCCTTTGCTCCCTCAGTCATTCTCCTTCCCTTACTCAACTTACTCCACTTTACTCACTCCTTCTTTCACTCCCTCTGTCCTCTCACTTCCTTACTCCTTTTCCCTCACTCCCTCTCTGTTACCCTCACTCCCTCTGTCCCCTCACTCTCTCACGCCCCTTTACTCACCCTTACTCACCTTCCATCCCTCATTGTTGTGAATGCACCCTGACTCACTCCCCCTTCCCTGTCACTTATTCCCGTTTCCTTTCTCCCCATTCTTCCTTTAGTTTTGATAACTCACATTCCTTTAGTATCTTACTCACCTTCAGTTCATTTCTCTCTCCCTCTGTTCCACTCTGTCACTGAATCTATCTGCTTCATTATCCTCTTAGTAATTTGCTCTCCCTCTATTTCTTTTTCCCTCTCTCTGTCCTTCACCATTCCTTTGTTTCCCTTTCTGTGTCCTTCACTCCTACTTCATCTCTTACTACCCTTTTATGACTTTTAATCTCCTGCCTTGTCTCCTGTATTTTGAAATATATATTATAAATTTGATAACTTCGTTTTTTTTCTTTTCCACAGATATTACATTTAGTAAAATATGTCATTAAGTTTACATTACTTATAAGGTAAGTTTGACAAACAATATTTACTTTCTCATCACTCTTTTCCTTAACCTCACTACTCTTCTCTCTCCCTCCCTCACCCCGTTCCCTTACTCTGCTTCCCTCACTTATTCTCAATCCCCATGTTTACTCCCCTTTCCCTCACTCCCCTCCCACACTCATCTTCTTTCAGTCCCCCTGCTTTACTTCCCTTCCCCTATCTTCCCTTCCTTCGCTCCCTCACTTATTCCCCTTCCCTTACTCACCTTACTCCACTTCACTCACTCCTTCTGTCACTCCCTCTGTCCTCTCACTTCCTCACTCCCCTTCCCTCACTCTCTCTCTTAGCCTCATTCTCTTTGTCCTCTCACTCTCACACTCCTCTTCCGTCACGCTCACTCCCTATAACTCACCCACACTCCCTCACTTACCGTTCTTTGCTTCCTCACTCAGTCCCTTTCTGTCACTCCTTCCTTCACTCCCTCTATCCCCTCACTCCCTCACTCCCCTTGTCTTACCCTCACTTACTTTTATCCACCCTCTTTCACCCCTCTTTACTCACGCTCTCTGCCCTTCTCTCACCCTCCCTCACCCTGTTCCCTTACTCTAGTTCCCTCACTTTCCCTTATTTCCCATCCTTCTCTCCCCTTCCCTTTACTTTCATCCCCCACACACCTTCTCTCAGTACCTATGCTTCAGTCCTCTTCCCCTCTATTTCCTTCCTTCGGTCACTCACTCATTCCCCTTGCCTCATTCACCTTACTCCACTTCAGTCACTCCTTCTCTCACTCCCTCTGTCCTCTCACTTCTTCACTCCTCTTCTCTCACTCCCTCTCTGTTACCTTTACTCCCTGTGTCCCCTCACTCTCTCACGCCCCTTCACTCACTCTCACTCACCTTCCATCCCTCATTGTTGTGAATGCACCCTCACTCACTCCCCCTTCCCTTTCACTTACTCCCCTTTCCTTACTCCCCTTTCTTCCTTTAGTTTTGATAACTCACATTCCTTTAGTATCTTACTCACCTTCAGTTCATTTCTCTCTCCCTCTGTTCCTCTCTGTCATTGAATCTATCTGCTTCATTATCCTCTTAGTAATTTGCTCTCCCTCTATTTCTGTTTCCCTCTCTCTGTCCTTCACCATTCCATTGTTTCCCTTTCTTTGTCCTTCACTCCTACTTTATCTCTTACTACCCTTTTATGACTTTTAATCTCCTGCCTTGTCTCTTGTATTTTGAAATATATATTATAAATATGATAACTTACTTTTTTTCTCTTACACAGATAATTAATTTAGTAAAAATATGTAATTAAGTTTACATTACTTATAAGGTAAGTTTGACAAACAAAATTTAGTTTCTCATCATTCTTTTCCTTGACATCACTACTCTTCTCTCACCCTCCCTCACCCCCGTTCCCTTAGTCCACTTCCCTCATTTATTCCCATTCCCCATGTTTACTTCCCTTTCCCTCACTCCCCTCCCACACTCAACTTTTTTCAGTCCCCCTGCTTTACTTCCCGTCCACTCTTTTCCCTTCCTTCGCACCCTCACTCATTCCCCTTCCCTCCCTCTCCTTACTCTACTTCACTCACTCGTTCTCTCATTCTCTCTGTCCTCTCACTTCCTCACTCCCCTTCCCTCATTCTTCTCTCTTAGCCTCACTCTCTCCGTCCCCTCACCCTCTCACTCCTCTTTTGTCACGTTCACTCCGTATAACTCACTCACACTCCCCCACTTACCTTTCTTTGCTCCCTCAATCAGTCCCTTTCTGTCACTCCTTCCTTCACTCCCTGTGTCCCCTCACTCCCCTTGTCTTACCCTCACTCACTTTTATCCACCCTCTTTCACCCCTCTTTACTCACGCTCACTGCCCTTCTCTCACCCTCATTCCCTTACTCCGATTCCCTCACTATCCCTCATTCCCCGTCCTTCACTCCCCTTCCCTTTACTTTCATCCCCCACTCACCTTCTCTCAGTACCTTTGCTTAAGTCCTCTACCCCTCAATTCCCTTCCTTCACTCCCTCACTCATTCCCCTTCCCTAACTCATCTTACTCCACTTCACTCACTCCTTCTGTCACTCCCTCTGTCCTCTCACATCCTCACTCTCCTTCCCTCACTCCCTCTCTCTTAGCCTCACTCCCTCTGTCCCCTCACTCTCTCAGTCCCCTTCCCTCATGCTTACTCCCTTTAACTCACCTACACTCCCTCACTTACCTTCCTATACTCCCTCACTCAGTCCCCTTCTCTCACTCTTTCCTTCACTTCCTCTGTCTCCTCACTCCCTCACTCCCCGTATCTCACGCTCACTTGCCTTTATCCACCCTCTATCACCCCTCTTTCCTCAACCTCACTGCTCTTCTCTTATCCTTCTCACCCCCGTTCCTTTACTCCGCTTTCCTCACCTTCTTTCAGTCCCCCTGCTTCTCTTCCCCTCTCTTCTCTTCCTTTGCTCCCTCACTCATTCCCCTTCCCTCACTCATCTTACTCCACTTCACTCACTGCTTCTCTCACACCCTCTGTCCTGTCACATCCTCATTCTCCTTCATCAATTCACCCTCACTCACTCCCCTTCTGTCATTTGTTCCTTCAGTCTCTTTCTCCCCTTCACACACATTTTTTTTTTTTAAATAACAAAAAATATCAAGAATATAGCTCTTTTTGGAGAATTGGAGGTAGTTCTAAAAAGAACTTTTTTTGTTCTTCGTTTTTATTTTTATTTTTATTTTTTACTTTTTCCGAACATTTTTAAAAATGTTTTGTATTTTTTTCAGAACAAAAACAAAACTAGGGAATGCAAAACTGATCAACAGGAGCAAAAAAACGGGAAAAATTAATGGTGGGTGGAGCAGTGGTGATCTTGTTTTTTATGAGCAATGAGTTCTATGCTCTGCTCCCCATAACAAAGCAGTTCATCGCAGTCCAGACAATTTTGATTACAAAAGGGGGGTGGGGTCGCACACTACTCACACACCGGTGGTATCACCCCTAAGGACTCTGGTTAATGTAGTTACGTGTTCCGCGATGCATCATCTTTCGATCTTCTGCTATCTTCGCTGTTTTCGCCATCCCTGGACACGTGTTTCGGGGTATCACCCCTCGTCAGCAGGGATAGGCTGTGTTCTGGGGTTGCCGATGGCTGCCAAATATCTGCCAGGTTTAGTACCACTCAGGAGCGTAGGTGCGGGGTCCCAGGCTCGTCAGCCGGCGGCTCAAGGGAGCTTAAAGTTACAAAAGGGGGGTGGGGTCGCACACTACTCACACACCGGCGGTATCGCCCCAAAGGACTCTGGTTAATGTAGTTACGTGTTCCGCGATACATCATCTTTCGATCTTCTGCTATCTTCGCTGTCTTCGCCATCCCTGGACACGTGTTTCGGGGTATAACCCCTGGTCAGCAGGGATAGGCTGTGTTCTGGGGTTGCCAATGGCTGCCAAATATCTGCCAGGTTTAGTACCACTCGGGCGCGTAGGTGCGGGGTCCCAGGCTCGTCAGCCGGCGGCTCAAGGGAGCTTAAAGTTACAAAAGGGGGGTGGGGTCGCACACTACTCACACACCGGCGGAATCGCCCCTAAGGACTCTGGTTAATGTAGTTACGTGTTCCGCGATGCATCATCTTTCGATCTTCTGCTATCTTCGCTATCTTCGCCATCCCTGGACACGTGTTTCGGGGTATCACCCCTCGTCAGCAGGGATAGGCTGTGTTCTGGGGTTGCCGATGGCGGCCAAATATCTGCCAGGTTTAGTACCACTCAGGCACGTAGGTGCGGGGTCCCAGGCTCGTCAGCCGGCGGCTCAAGGGAGCTTAAAGTTACAAAAGGGGGGTGGGGTCGCACACTACTCACACACCGGCGGTATTGCCCTTAAGGACTCTGGTTAATGTAGTTACGTGTTCCGCGATGCATCATCTTTCGATCTTCTGCTATCTTCACTCTCTTCGCCATCCCTGGACACGTGTTTCGGGGTATCACCCCTCGTCAGCAGGGATAGGTTGTGTTCTGGGGTTGACGATGGCTGCCAAATATCTGCCAAGTTTAGTACCACTCAGGCGCGTAGGTGCGGGGTCCCAGGCTCGTCAGCCGGCGGCTCAAGGGATCTTAAAGTTACAAAAGGGGTGTGGGGTCGCACACTACGCACACACCGGCGGTATCGCCCCTAAGGACTCTGGTTAATGTAGTTACGTGTTCCGCGATGCATCATCTTTCGATCTTCTGCTATCTTCGCTGTCTTTGCCATCCCTGGACACGTGTTTCGGGGTATCACCCCTCGTCAGCAGGGATAGGCTGTGTTCTGGGGTTGCCGATGGCTGCCAAATATCTGCCACGTTTAGTACCACTCAGGCGCGTAGGTGCGGGGTCCCAGGCTCGTCAGCCGGCGGCTCAAGGGAGCTTAAAGTTACAAAAGGGGGGTGGGGTCGCACACTACTCACACACCGGCGGTATCGCCCCTAAGGACTCTGGTTAATGTAGTTACGTGTTCCGGGATGCATCTTCTTTCAAATATCTGCTATCTTCGCTATCTTCGCCATCCCTGGACACGTGTTTCGGGGTATCACCCCTCGTCAGCAGGGATAGGCCGTGTTCTGGGGTTGCCGGTGGCTGCCAAATATCTGCCAGGTTTAGTACCACTCAGGCACGCAGGTGCGGGGTCCCAGGCTCATCAGCCAACTGCTCAAGGGAGCTTTAACATTACAATTGGGGGTGGGGTCGCACACTACTCACACACCAGCGGTATCGCCCCTAAGGACTGTGGTCAATGTAGTTACGTGTTCCGCGATGCATCTTCTTTCGATTATCTGCTATCTTCACTCTCTTCGCCATCCCTGGACACGTGTTTCGGGGTATCACCCCTCGTCAGCAGGGATAGGTTGTGTTCTGGGGTTGACGATGGCTGCCAAATATCTGCCAAGTTTAGTACCACTCAGGCGCGTAGGTGCGGGGTCCCAGGCTCGTCAGCCGGCGGCTCAAGGGATCTTAAAGTTACAAAAAGGGGGTGGGGTCGCACACTACTCACACACAGGCGGTATCGCCCCTAAGGACTCTGGTTAATGTAGTTACGTGTTCGGCGATGCATCATCTTTCGATCTTCTGCTATCTCCGCTGTCTTCGCCATCCCTGGACACGTGTTTCGGGGTATCACCCCTCGTCAGCAGGGATAGGCTGTGTTGTGGGGTTGCCGATGGCTGCCAAATATCTGCCAGGTTTAGTACCACTCAGGAGCGTAGGTGCGGGGTCCCAGGCTCGTCAGCCGGCGGCTCAAGGGAGCTTAAAGTTACAAAAGGGGGGTGGGGTCGCACACTACTCACACACCGGTGGTATCGCCCCAAAGGACTCTGGTTAATGTAGTTACGTGTTCCGCGATACATCATCTTTCGATCTTCTGCTATCTTCGCTGTTTTCGCCATTCCTGGACACGTGTTTCGGGGTATAACCCCTGGTCAGCAGGGATAGGCTGTGTTCTGGGGTTGCCAATGGCTGCCAAATATCTGCCAGGTTTAGTACCACTCGGGCGCGTAGGTGCGGGGTCCCAGGCTCGTCAGCCGGCGGCTCAAGGGAGCTTAAAGTTACAAAAGGGGGGTGTGGTCGCACACTACTCACACACCGGCGGTATCGCCCCTAAGGACCCTGGTTAATGTAGTTACGTGTTCCGCGATGCATCATCTTTCGATCTTCTGCTATCTTCGCTGTCTTTGCCATCCCTGGACACGTGTTTCGGTGTATCACCCCTCGTCAGCAGGGATAGGCTGTGTTCTGGGGTTGCCGATGGCTGCCAAATATCTGCCACGTTTAGTACCACTCAGGCGCGTAGGTGCGGGGTCCCAGGCTCGTCAGCCGGCGGCTCAAGGGAGCTTAAAGTTACAAAAGGGGGGTGGGGTCGCACACTACTCACACACCGGCGGTATCGCCCCTAAGGACTCTGGTTAATGTAGTTACGTGTTCCGGGATGCATCTTCTTTCGATTATCTGCTATCTTCGCTATCTTCGCCATCCCTGGACACGTGTTTCGGGGTATCACCCCTCGTCAGCAGGGATAGGCCGTGTTCTGGGGTTGCCGGTGGCTGCCAAATATCTGCCAGGTTTAGTACCACTCAGGCGCGCAGGTGCGGGGTCCCAGGCTCATCAGCCAACTGCTCAAGGGAGCTTTAACATTACAATTGGGGGTGGGGTCGCACACTACTCACACACCAGCGGTATCGCCCCTAAGGACTGTGGTCAATGTAGTTACGTGTTCCGCGATGCATCTTCTTTCGATTATCTGCTATCTTCACTCTCTTCGCCATCCCTGGACACGTGTTTCGGGGTATCACCCCTCGTCAGCAGGGATAGGTTGTGTTCAGGGGTTGACGATGGCTGCCAAATATCTGCCAAGTTTAGTACCACTCAGGCGCGTAGGTGCGGGGTCCCAGGCTCGTCAGCCGGCGGCTCAAGGGATCTTAAAGTCACAAAAGGGGGGTGGGGTCGCACACTACTCACACGCAGGCGGTATCGCCCCTAAGGACTCTGGTTAATGTAGTTACGTGTTCGGCGATGCATCATCTTTCGATCTTCTGCTATCTCCGCTGTCTTCGCCATCCCTGGACACGTGTTTCGGGGTATCACCCCTCGTCAGCAGGGATAGGCTGTGTTCTGGGGTTGACGATGGCTGCCAAATATCTGCCAGGTTTAGTACCACTCAGGAGCGTAGGTGCGGGGTCCCAGGCTCGTCAGCCGGCGGCTCAAGGGAGCTTAAAGTTACAAAAGGGGGGTGGGGTCGCACACTACTCACACACCGGTGGTATCGCCCCAAAGGACTCTGGTTAATGTAGTTACGTGTTCCGCGATACATCATCTTTCGATCTTCTGCTATCTTCGCTGTTTTCGCCATCCCTGGACACGTGTTTCGGGGTATAACCCCTGGTCAGCAGGGATAGGCTGTGTTCTGGGGTTGCCAATGGCTGCCAAATATCTGCCAGGTTTAGTACCACTCGGGCGCGTAGGTGCGGGGTCCCAGGCTCATCAGCCGGTGGCTCAAGGGAGCTTAAAGTTACAAAAGGGGGGTGGGGTCGCACACTACTCACACACCGGCGGTATCGCCCTTAAGGACCCTGGTTAATGTAGTTACGTGTTCCGCTATGCATCATCTTTCGATCTTCTGCTATCTTCGCTGTCTTTGCCATCCCTGGACACGTGTTTCGGGGTATCACCCCTCGTCAGCAGGGATAGGCTGTGTTCTGGGGTTGCCGATGGCTGCCAAATATCTGCCACGTTTAGTACCACTCAGGCGCGTAGGTGCGGGGTCCCAGGCTAGTCAGCCGGCGGCTCAAGTGAGCTTAAAGTTACAAAAGGGGGTGGGGTCGCACACTACTCACACACCGGCGGTATTGCCCCTAAGGACTCTGGTTAATGTAGTTACGTGTTCCGCGATGCATCATCTTTCGATCTTCTGCTATCTTCACTCTCTTCGCCATCCCTGGACACGTGTTTCGGGGTATCACCCCTCGTCAGCAGGGATAGGCTGTGTTCTGGGGTTGACGATGGCTGCCAAATATCTGCCAAGTTTAGTACCACTCAGGCACGTAGGTGCGGGGTCCCAGGCTCGTCAGCCGGCGGCTCAAGGGATCTTAAAGTTACAAAAGGGGGGTGGGGTCGCACACTACTCACACACAGGCGGTATCGCCCCTAAGGACTCTGGTTAATGTAGTTACGTGTTCGGCGATGCATCATCTTTCGATCTTCTGCTATCTTCGCTGTCTTCGCCATCCCTGGACATGTGTTTTGGGGTATCACCCCTCGTCAGCAGGGATAGGCTGTGTTCTGGGGTTGCCGATGGCTGCCAAATATCTGCCACGTTTAGTACCACTCAGGCGCGTAGGTGCGGGGTCCCAGGCTCATCAGCCGGCGGCTCAAGGGAGCTTAAAGTTACAAAAGGGGGGTGGGGTGGCATACTACTCACACACCGGCGGTATCGCCCCTAAGGACTCTGGTTAATGTAGTTACGTGTTCCGCGATACATCATCTTTCGATCTTCTGCTATCTTTGCTGTCTTCGCCATCCCTGGACACGTGTTTCGGGGTATCACCCCTCGTCAGCAGGGATAGGCTGTGTTCTGGGGTTGCCGATGGCTGCCAAATATCTGCCAGGTTTAGTACCACTCAGGCGCGTAGGTGCAGGGTCCCAGGCTTGTCAGCCGGCGGCTCAAGGGAGCTTAAAGTTACAAAAGGGGGGTGGGGTCGCACACTTCTCACACACCGGCGGTATCGCCCCTAAGGACTCTGGTTAATGTAGTTACGTGTGGTACTAAACCTGGCAGATATTTGGCAGCCACCGGCAACCCCAGAACACGGCCTATCCCTGCTGACGAGGGGTGATACCCCGAAACACGTGTCCAGGGATGGCAAAGATAGCGAAGATAGCAGATAATCGAAAGAAGGTGCATCCCGGAACACGTAACTACATTGACCACAGTTCTTAGGGGCGATACCGCTGGTGTGTGAGTAGTGTGCAACCCCACCCCCAATTGTAATGTTAAAGCTCCCTTGAGCAGTTGGCTGACGGGCCTGGGACCCCTCACCTGCGTGCCTGAGTGGTACTAAACCTGGTAGATATTTGGCAGCCACCGGCAACCCCAGAACACGGCCTATCTCTGCTGATGAGGGGTGATACCCCGAAACACGTGTCCAGGGATGGCGAAGATAGCGAAGATAGCAGATAATCGAAAGAAGATGCATCGCGGAACACGTAACTACATTGACCACAGTCCTTAGGGGCGATACCGCTGGTGTGTGAGTAGTGTGCGACCCCACCCCCAATTGTAATGTTAAAGCTCCCTTGAGCAGTTGGCTGACGAGCCTGGGACCCCGCACCTGCGCGCCTGAGTGGTACTAAACCTGGCAGATATTTGGCAGCCACCGGCAACCCCAGAACACGGCCTATCCCTGCTGACGAGGGGTGATACCCCGAAACACGTGTCCAGGGATGGCAAAGATAGCGAAGATAGCAGATAATCGAAAGAAGATGAATCGTGGAACACGTAACTACATTGACCACAGTCCTTAGGGGCTATACCGCTGGTGTGTGAGTAGTGTGCGACCCCACCCCCAACAGACAATTTTGATGCCTGCAAAGACCGGCTGTATATTTGGGATCAATCTTACAGCTTGACTTCCCGAAGGTGTTGCTCCACCAGTCGAGGTGCTGCCGCCATCTGCTGGGTGATTGCGTGCCAGGTCCCTGACACTCTCCTTCGCAAAGTTATTGGGGTGCCTCCTTTCTACATGCCTTATTAAAATGGCATTCCCAAAACTGTATTTTTTGTTTGGATTCCCTCTTGATAAGGTGGTGCCACAAATCTTGCAGCACACCTTTGCCGCATTTACCTTCTTTTCTCCTTCAGGAAAGGTAAAAAATTTCCAAATGAAGTGCTCCTTGACTTTGCGCCGAGGAGGGTCCTCAGGCAAAAAACCTTCAGAGTCACTGGAGGATGATTGTCTTCCAGCCATTGTTCTGAAATTGTAGAGATGCTGCTGATGATCCAAAGAACACCTCTTGCTCTCTCCAAGTTCAAAGTGATAGTGAGGGAAATGGGAGGGGGCTTACAATATTTCTAAAAGAAACTATTATGAACCAATAAAAAGTGTTCTTTTAAGGTCACATGGCTTGACGCGCTTACGCTACGTGCTCCGGAGCGCTTCCGGGGGCGCTTACGAAGGCGCTTCCGGGGGCACTTACGCGGCGCGTCACAATGACGTTTTACTTGATTTTCGGAAATGTGTTTAGAGTCAAAATACGCTTTGTAAATTAAAAAAATACTACTTTTATGAGTATGCTACGAAATGTCTTGCATTATTATTTACTTTAAATACATAATTATATATTTTTTCGCATGCGGTAATAGCGCTCTCGTTACGTGTACGGGTGCGTTTACGGGTGCACGTACCCTGAGCGCTCCAGGGTAAAAAGATTTTTAAAAAACACAGGAAAAATACATTGAATAATTAATGTTTGAAAAATATACAGTATTAAAATAATTTAATACAAATTATAATAATTAATAGCAATACAAAATAGCTATTAAAAAAACTTAATAATTCACTTTAGAAAACATAGGTTACAAACTTGTTATAGTTAGGAATTAGCTTTTAAAAAACCTTTGAAATTCACTGAAAAAACCATAGGTTTCACACCAATTATAGTTAGCTGAACATTTCACTTATAAAAAACCATTGAAATTCCCACATTATAGTTAGTTGGACTCACTATAACTCACGCGCCCGCAATCCACTGCTGATAATGTCACATATTACATCATTCATGACATGGTCAGTGACACCACTGATGACATCACTGATGACATCTCAAATGACATCACTGATGACATCACTGATGACATCTCAAATGACTATAACTTGCGCGTGCAATGCACTGCTGATGACGTCACATATTACATCACTCATGACATGGTCAGTGACATCACTCATGACATCACTGATGACACCATCCAGTGAATGTGTGTCTTTCTGAAAAATAAATATGTGTTATATATGTATATGTAAAAGTTGATGGAAGAATAAATGTTTAAATAAGTGTTTACATGGATTTTTTTTTTAAATTGATAGGTTAACTGGCTTATTAAGTGTATCTTAGTGAATACATATATTAGTGAGTAATGTTTAAATATTTAAATATATGTATTAGTGTTTCACTTTGTGTATAAGTGGCTGCATGGGTTGGTGAGTAGCTACATGTGTATGTATATGGGTTATTAGATTTTTTTTTAATATCAGTATGAGTGTCTGTATGGTTTGGTGGTAGATGCATAAATCACTGACTCTCTGTTTGTATCTGTTTTGAAGACAGCATATGTGCAGGACTGTATGGGTGAATGATTGTGTATATGTGTGTGTTAGTGAGTGAATGACTGTCTCACTAGTGTCTTTATCAGTAACTACATATGTTTTAATCTAGTATATGTGAATATTGATGTATATAAGTGAGTATATGTGAGAGTAAGAGATTGTAAGAGTTCCTGTTTAAATAAATATGTGTTTCTATAAGTGATTGTTTAAGAGAGTAAGTATGTGTAAGTTTGCTTAGAAGTAAAGTGGTAGTGTGTTTATAGCTGTATATACAAATAAATGGATGTTCAATAGTTTATTTGCATGTGTGAGTATGTGTGAGAGTATCTTTTGGATGACTGTCGGTGTGTAACAGGATGTATAGGTGTATCACTACATATGATGAGTGAGTATATGTATGAGTGACTATATAGAACTGTTGGTCAATGAGTGGATGTGTATATAGATGGTGGAATTATTGAATTGGTTGTTGTAACTGGTATGGGTATCTCAATTTCTGGGAACATTTTAGTTTCTATTTTTGAATATGTGTTTCAAGGGTTACATTACAGTGAAAGGAGGTCTGTAACTCTGTCACAAGGATGGTGTCATCAGTGATGTCATGAGTGATGTCACTGACCATGTCATGAGTGATGTAATATGTGACATCATCAGCAGTGCATTGCACGCGCAAGTTATAGTGAGTCCAACTAACTATAACGTGGGAATTTCAATGGTTTTATGCGAGTAAAACTTTCAGCTAACTATAACTGGTGTGAAACCTATGGTTTTTTCAGTGAATTTAATAGGTTTTTTAAATGCTAATTCCTAACTATAACTGCTGTGAAACCTATGGTTTTTTCAGTGAATTTCAATGGTTTTTTAATAGCAAATCTCTATAGGTATAAAAAGTAAAAAATGTTATAACGAATTTTATATTGTATAATTATGTAATTTTTTATTTTTTTTGGCCCTGGGGCGCTCCCGGGGCGCGTACCGGTAAACGCACGGGTAAGCGCAATGTTACGGCGCGTACCGGGGAGAGTCCCATTAGCGCTATTCTCGCGAACGAAAACAACATTGTGACGTTTAGCGTAACCGCATGATGCGTCATATGACGCACTGCGTAAGCGCACCGGGAAGCACGCGAGCGCATACGATCGTGCAATGTCATGACGCGCTTACGCTACGCGCCCCGGGGCACGCCCCGGGGGGCTTAGCGTAAGCGCGTCGGGTCATGGGATCTGAAAATAACACTTTTCATTGGTGCAGATCAGTTTTGGTTTCCAAATGATGAAAGCCCGGATCATGTGACTTGAAAATAACACTTTTCATTGGTCCAGAACAGTTTTGTTTTCCAAATGATGAAAGACCCCACCTTTTTTCCTTATTCTGACTTTGTCCTTTGACTGAGGAAGACCTGTTTGAACAACTTAGAGAAATAGTTTGTACTTTAAAATGGCTACAGTAGCAGCAGCAGCTGGAGCATCTGCACCACCACCACCACCACCACCAAGAGGACCACCACAACATTACATTGGTGGTCAAGAAGAGGAGGAGGAGGAAGAGGAAGAGGAGGAGGAGAGAAGATGGCTGCATGAAGACAATACCCCATACCAGCCAAGGCCACACATTGTATGGGAGTTTTTTTCTATCCCAGAGGGCAAGAAAAAAGTCAATGCCGCCAAGGTGACTTGCCTCATCTGTGGCATGGAACTTTCAAGGGGCAACCCTAACAAGAAGTATTCTTTTGGTAATAATACCATGATTAGACACATGACCCGCAAGCATCCGAACAACTATTCTCGTGCAGAGATGAGGGAACTGGCCAGTAACCTCCCCCAATCTTCAAGGACCACCTCCAAAAGAAAGCAACCCACTCCATCGGGACCAGAGACAACGGGGACGATGCCTTGCATTCAATCACAATTTGAGGATTTCCGAATAACATGTATTTATTGTGGTAAGCTCATCTCCTATGGTGAAAAGAGCGTAAAGCTCATCGTCCTTGCTGGTGACAACCACAATTGCCCCCAAAAAAACTAATTTTTTCAGTTTTTTGTTTTTTGCTCCAGTTGAGCCATTTTCAATTCCCTTTTTTTTGTTTCTCCCCATAAAAAATACAAAAAAAAATAAAACTGTTCAGAAAAGCCAAAAAAAGTACAAAATGTTCAAAAAAACAATAAAAAAATATAAAACAACAAAAAGAAGAAAAAAACAGTTCTTTTTAGAACTACCTTTAATTTATAAAAATAAACCTACATTTTTAAAGAATCTCTGTCAATTTTTTTTCCTCAGGGTACGCGTACCGGGGCGCGCACCGCAAAAAAAAGAAAAAAAAAATGAATGAAGGAGTTAGCATGAGGGAAGAACACAAAGAGAGTAATGTTAAGAGAAAGAGAGCTAGAGGTAGAAACACAGAGGGATTGTTTATTACATAGTAAAAAACAGAGAAGGTGTAATAGGGTGAAAGTGAGAAAAGTAAAATGAATAAGGGAGCGAAAGAAGGGAAGAGAGAGGAAGAAGACTAAAGTAGAAATAGTGGGAGAATGTGAGTGGCTGTTGAAAGAAAAAGAAAGGACACTCAAAAATGGGGAATGAAGGGTAGTGATGGAACCTGGATAAATGAACAACGGTGAGGGAGGGTGAGAAAAGAGCAGTGAGTGTAAGTAAAGAGGGGTGAAAGAGGGTGAAAAATTGCATTAGCATAAGAGATGGGGAGTGACAAAGAGAAAGGACAGAGAGAGTAAAGGAAACAGTGCCTGAATGGGTCAGAGTGAAACAGCACATAAAGGTAAGTAATGCAGTGTGTGTGACTTATAGGGAGTCAGTGGGTGTAGGTCGGGGTGTGGGTGTGTAAGGTGTGTCTGTGGGTTTGGGTGTGTGGGGTGTTTCAGTGTGGGTGGAGGTGAGGGTGTGTGAGATATGTGTGAGGGGTGTGTGGGTGTGGGGGGTATGTGTGTGGGATGTATGTGTGTGTATGGAATGTGTGTGTGTGTGTGTGAGGAGTGTGTATGGGTGTGTGTGTGTGTGTGTATGAGGTGTGTGTGTGGTGTGTGTGTGGGGTGTATGTCAAAGGTGTGTGTATGTGTTGGGAGGGGGATGAGGTGTGTGTGTAGGAGTGAAGTAAATAATTAAGAAAAAGAGAATGAGTGAAGAAGCAAAGGAAGGGAACAGAGGGTAAGTGAAGTAAAGAATGGGAACTGAAAGAAGTTGAATATCAGAGGGGAAATAGGGAAAGGGGAGTAAACATGGAGAATAAGTGAGGGAAGCAGAGTAAAGAAACAGGAGTAAGGTTGGTTGAGAAAATAGTAGTGAGGTTAAAGCAAAGGGTGATGACAAACTACATTTTTTTAGTCACACTTACCATATAATAAATGTAACTTTAATTACATTTTTTTTACTACATTTTGTATCTGTGAAAGAGAGAAGAAAAAATAAGTTAGAATTAGTAAAATATGTATTTTAAATTAAAAGATACAAATGAAGAGGTTAAAAATCACAACAGTGCATATAGATTCATTGACAGAAAGGAAGAGAAGAAGAGAAAAATGAACTGAAGGTAAGAAAGATACTAAAAGAATATGAGTTAGCAAAACTAAATCAGGAAACAGTAGTAAGTAAAAAGATAATGACTGAGAGGGAAAGGAGTCTAATAAAGGATGCATTTAGAAGAATGAGGAATGGAAGATAACTGAGAGTAAGTGAAGAAGAGTCATAGAGTGAAGGGATGAAGGGAGAGAGGATAATATAGAAGGATTGAGGGAAAAGGAGTGAGGAAGTTACTAGAAAGAGAGACTAAGGGAAGGACTGAGTGAAGTGGAGTACAATGAGTGAGAAAAGAAAAATGAGTAAGGGAGCAAAAGAAGGAAAGAGAGGAGAAGAGGACTAAAGCAGTGGTACTGAGAGAAAGTGATTCAGTGATGAAAGTAAAGAGAAGGACACTGAAACATAGGAAATGAGGGGTAGTAATGAAACCGGACTAAAAGAAATAGGTTGATGAACGATGAGAGAGGAGCAGTGAAGTTGTTGTAAGAGAAATGATAGAAGGTAGATAAACACAAGTGAACATAACACAAGGAGAGTGAGGGACTGAGGACATAGAGGTAGTGAACGGAAAATAGAGAGAAGAGGTCAAAAGAAAGGAGGAAACAAAGATAAGCGAGAGAGAGAGTGGATGATTTATAGTGATAGAGTGCGACAATACTGGTGAGTGAGTAAAGAGGAATTACTAAAAGAGCAAAGGAGGAAAACACTGAAAAGTAAAGTAAAGCAGACAGACTGAAAGCTGAATAGTTATGCAAAGGAGAGAGGGGATGCAGACAGTTGAAATGAGAATGAGGGGTTGTGAAAGAAGTGGACTAAAAGAACGGGGTTGAAAGAGAGTGAAAGAAAGACATTATAAGTGAGTAAAAAGAGCTGAAAGAGGGTGGAAAAAGGAAAGTGAGTGTGAGACAATGGGAATATATTTTAAATTACAGAATACAAACTATAGATTAACTTGTACAACATGTTACATAGTTTATTTTTGCTGTTCTCAGAATATATTGGATTTCACTTAAAAAAGTGAGTTCAAACTACTCATCATATGACAGCGGGGAAAAAAAACACAATCAAAAAGATTGTGTTTTAAAAAAAAACATCTAAACTTCAAAATACCAAATGTACACTAATCTTTGATTCACTTACTTTTCCTTTAGGCCAAATAGTATATCATGAAGGTCCTTTTCATTGGAAAGTACTCTGCTGTTCTCTAAAAATTCAATTTCATCGACTTTCTAGAAGAAAACCTCGAAGAACATCTGAAATATTTTCATTATTTTCATATACTCCTTCTGTTCAGTCATAACTCTTTGCTCATTCCTTCACCATTCCTTAAGGCCAAATAGTGTCAGATGTATGAGTATATTTTCAAATTAATTCTAAGAAACTCTGAAATTACCGTTTTCCCGACGTTCTGAAAGAAAGGCTCGTACAACATTTTCACAATATTTAAGTATTTGTAAAACCATCTCTGAATCACTCATGTTCATCATTTTGTATAATACTAATATCTCTTACTATGAGATCCACTTACAGTACCTATATGACAAGTCAATTTTTTATATTACCTGGATCACTTTTACTCAGAATATATTTTTAAACAGCAAAATAACCTTTATTAACTGCTCCCGTCTTCATAGGCCAATTACCTTTACTTAAATTTTGGTTCCAAAAACACTAGGTATGAATTTTTTAATTCAAAAGGCAAACGTTGTTTGAAAGTCAAATGAGTGTCGTTACAGTGGGTCCAACCTTTACAACTTTTTAAATAGCATGTGTAATGCCCTGATGTTGTAGAAGGACCGTCATGATAAATAATAGCTACAGTTGCAAAGGTTCTTCCTGATATTGATAACTGAGAAGCCACAAAATTTTTTAATAGAGGTTGTCAATTTAGTTCCATCAGGTCTACATCGTTGGAACATTAAAATGACATACTGACCATAATTTTGTATAAATAATGTGGACAGCATTGCAGACTTACATTGGGTACACACCATATTGTGATCCGCTGCTTTAACTAGATTATTAAAAGGCACTGATTTGCAGTCTGGTAAAGTCAAATATATAAATCTTTCAGTGTCTATTCTAGTAGTACTTGATAAAGTACAGTTGTCGCAGTCATGCTGCCATTGATAAGAAAGGCTAAAAAGATTTTTTATATCTACACCTTCATCTTCCAATACATCAAACATATACATTAAAAATTCCTGACAATCCTGCTGAATATTCTGTGAAAATTGATTTTGACCAGAACATATGTCTAGAAGATTTCGAATTTCTGAAATACTTTCTATTTTTGCTCTATCACTGCTACATTTCTCAAACACGGAATTCAACAAACAACAGAATCTTTGATCCCGATTTTCAACAATCTGTTCTTGTATATTTTGAAGAAAAAAAACAACATTAACCACTACATTAGCATAGCAGTTGACACCAGAACTGTTTTCAAACTGAAATCCAACAACATCTTCAAAAGAATCCTTTTTCTTTCTCCTTACAATTACAGTTTCATCTACTTTTTGTCTTTTTGCTACTACCTCACTGCAATTATTCTCATTTCTTCTTTTTCGGCCTACCACACGTTTTTCAAACAGAGGATATTGAGGCAAATGTGGAGCATACTCTCTTCTTAACCTATTGTATTATTTAACACAATCTAGATCTGCACAAATCTTTGTTTCATCACACTCAATCAAGTACAATCCTGATAAAGTTCTGACTCGTGATAATGCCACATATGCCATACCCTCTTTAAACACAGAACTTCCAATGTTCACCAAAGCGCTATCTACACTTAAACCTTGAGATTTATGAATTGTCACCGCATATGCCAAACAAATAGGAAACTGTTTCGGCGAACATATAAGTCTTTCATAAGCAAAAATCTAGCTGAACAACGACAAATTTGTTCTATTTCGTCAATGCCATCAAATTTAATTTTTAAACTTTCAATTCCATCTCTATTTTTGTAATTCACAAAACCAACAACATGACCCATTGCTCCATTTACCAGACCTCTTTCAACATTTAAATTCCTTCTCAAAATGATACGACAATTTAAACACACATTCAGAGTCTTTTCAAAACCAGCAGTCTTAGATATAGTCTTCTCTAATGAATCCAATTTTGATTTCAAATTTTCAGACAAAAAAATTGTTGCTCCCATATGTTCTATTTTATCTATAGCTTCCAGTTTCACTATCTCTTCATTTTCTAACTTTAACATTTTGTTGTTGAACATGGAACATTCTTTCAGAGTTGGCATCAAACATATGCCAGATTTCTTCTCGTTAATTTTCTTAAAAATATTCTCTGGAAGAATGTTTTCATTTGGGTACAAATTTGAAATTAATCGTCCATGTAAAGCTTCTTTCCCATGCTGACTTACTTTTCCGATTCTTACATCTTGTAGAATATTTTTATAATCTTCATCCTTTGCCTGCCGCATATTTTGAAGCAGTTCTGCATATTTGAAGTTTAACCATATATTAACGTTTCCAATGCTTCCTAGGCACTTTCTGGTATCTTCATGCGTGAGCATTTTGAACATAGGTTGTCCTTTCACTAGAGTCAACTGCAGTAGATCTCCAAAAACAATAATATGTTTTCCTCCAAATAAGACATCATAGTCTGTTCTAAGAATTTCTTGCATTCTCAAATGCACAAAAGCAAGCATTATATTTGACACCATGCTTACTTCATCAATGATAAGAAGTTTCATTTTCTTCAGGACTCTCGAAACTTCGGAACACGCATCTCCAGATAGCTTGTGATATTGCAATTTGTTATCATGATCCACTGGCAGCATCAGTAAACGATGTAAAGTAATCCCTTTAATATTATGTGCTGCCAGCCCAGTTGGAGCGGTAACAACACAAGATAGCTGTGATTCAGTCCTTTTCTGCAGATAAGTTGCAATTGCTTTAATCAGAAAACTTTTTCCAGTTCCCGCTTCTCCACTTACGTACAGTTGGACTGGTTTAAATGATGTACATGAGCACTCTTTTTTCTCATGAGTGAATCCATGTTCAATCTGTTCTGTGACTTCGTCATATATCTGTTTCTGCTCAAGGTTTAGTTGTTTCACCAAATATTCTAAGTTAACTACATCATCTTGAGCATGTTCCATAGCTTTTTCCACCTCATCCATGGCAGTGGCAGCTTCATTTTGAATAATTGGTCCTCCAAGTGGATCCTGACTCAATGATGCAGAACTCTGACTGTCTTGAGAACTGTCTCTAGCAATCTCTGCAGCAATTGTGGCTTCTTGCTCCATTTCTTCGTTCAACATTTGCAGATAATTTGGATAAACAGGACATTTTATGGTATCCTTGGTTGCATTAAAAGAATCTTCGTAACAGAGAAAATCTCCAAGTAGTTCCTCTTCTGTACGCCATGGCTTAAAGAGTTGCAAAAGAGCTAAATAGTAAAATTCCCTTTTCTCTGGATTTTCGCAACTCAATTTTCGATGATTAATCAAATGGCCTTTTCTCTGTCTCACTAGACATCCTTCACACCCAATGATAGCATATAATCCATTGTTGATATCTTCTCTGATGGTTGTCTTATAAATATAGTTTTGCTGAACTTCATACAAACAACTGTTCTCAAGATGACTACTTCTTTTGGGATAGTATGTATCCAACATGTTTGTCTTCAAAATATCTGTAGTTTCTGGTTCTTTCTCCGCCAAATACTCTATTTCTTGTACAGATTTCAAAACTCCATTTCGTGTTGCAGCAAGACCTAGACTCACCCAAATGATGGTTCTAGATTTGGCATAGAGACTTGCTGATGACAATCGATCAGAACATTCATATGCTCCAATTTCTCTATGCGACAACATCTTCAGACTGTAACTGTATAATTTCTTGCTTAGACTCTTTTCATTTGAAATGTCCTCCCACATTTCCTTCAGTTCTGTCTTTTCTTTTTTTGTGATGTAAGACGTCACATATCGAGCCACAGCAATAGAGTTGTCAGCAACGAACTGAATATCCATGTTAGCATTCCACATGGACAAAATCACTGGGTTGTAGTCGTTGATGTACTTGGACTCTTTGTTTCTTTTTAAATTGTATGTATTTTTTGGTGATTTCCTTGTCACAGTATGTCGCAGAGAAGACATCAAATTATTTACTCTTCCTTTAGAAATCACTGGTCGTGGAAACGCGAAACGACATTTTGTATAGAACTTGTCCTTGTTTCAGAATTTTCGACGACAGTACTTTCTACAACGATGGGATTGAAAGCGTAAAACTTGTTGCCTTAAACTGTTTTCTTCGGTACTTTTCGGAACAGCACATGTTGAATACTCTTCAATGAACCTCATCACTGTCTCATCCGAATCTGTTCCAACTTTGGGTGCATCTTTAATCCACAACAACATATGTATATGAGGAGCACCTCTCGCTTGAGACTCCTTTCTCCAAAAGAAATCCAAAACCTCTCCAAGGGGAGGATTCTTTTTGTTGGTAATAAAAGACATTATAGCTTCAAATCTATGACTGAAATATCTGCATACATTCACTGGATCCAAAGAACACAGTTCTCCAGTTGTTTTGAATTCTATATTTTGTATATTTGCATTTGCCTCTCGTAGAAATTGAAGTAAGTCGTCCCATGCATACTCGGCACAGCTAAGAGTGAGGAACCATGTAGGAGTTCCTAAGTTTCTTAGCATACATTTCAATTCCCCATGACGACGGTACCAATACTCATTTGTACCACGCTGACATGCCATGAGATTGATTAAATGGGATTCCAAAATATTATCTTGCAGATTCACTTTCTCCATAAAGTCCCTCGCCGAAACATTTTGCAGATGTGCTCCACTTTTCAGTATATGGTTTAGTGCATAAGAAAGCCCAGACAAGTCACTTTCATACAGTAAATGAAACAAATAGGGAATGCATTGACGAAACCTTGGATCTTCAGCATATAATCTTACAGTTCGATATTCAGATGCAGGAATTTGAAGTGGTCGATCGTCATATCGTCCACCTCGACCTGTTGGAAATAGCTGTGGAAAACAACGAGCTTCCAAACTTTCTTCCCATACACTAATGGGACTTCCTTTTGCGGCTTTCATTTGAAACAATTCAATTGCATTCCCCATCACTTCTTTGGAATGCAAAGGATGAACAATATAATGTTCATATATTTCTTCACTTCTAGACACATCAACTTTTTCAATTTGGCCGCCTGAACAATCACTGTCTTCATCTGCAGCTGTTTCCTCTGCTGCAACTCATACATCTTTGTAATACTCATTGTTTTTGACTAAATACAACGTTGCCTTTTTGACTTTCCTAACATCCACTAAATCTTGCCAGATTTTCTTACTCTTTGTCGGAACCCCATTAACTAGAATAACTAAAGGTTCCTCTTCTACTTTTTCTATACCAATTGTATCAATATTTTTTTTGAAATCTAGAGGCAAATAAACAACTCTTCCCTTTAATCCTCTCTGCAAATCTGTAGGAGGCAATTTCCCTATCTTAGGCTCCATGCGAACAATTGCCTGAAAAGGATGGACACATTGAATCAAAATAGACTCATATGTATTTAAATCCATCAATTCACGGGGAATGTCTACCAACTCCAGATTATTATGAACAGCTCTAGCAGGCATTCTGTTTTGATTTAATTTATCATAACAATATTTACAAATACGCTGATCAGAACTCAAATCAAAACAATTCTCCACCCACAAATAAGTTGCAAAATCCTTCCACTCATAATTATTTATCTTTTCACTTTTTACGTATGAATCAACTAATCTAGTTTCATGCTTATATTGACTTCGTCGACAACACACACAAGTAAAATTCGGCCTTTCACTTGATTTCACCTTAAACCTGGTAATTTCCTGGTCAAACTTTTCTGTACTTGAAATCTGTACATTGTCTTCCACATTACCTTGAATTGCTGTGTCAATTTCTACACTGTCCTCTTTTTCACCAAAATAACACATCTCAATTTCTTCACAAATCTTCTTCACATCTAATTCAGTTCCATGCAAAAGAGCACTGTTTAATTGTTTAAGCTTAAGTGCTGGACTTTTTGCATAATACAACATTCTCACTAATTTCCTAATTTTGGTATGATGCACTGCTAACATCCTAAAATGATGAAAAACACTCTGACAGACTTTTCTAGAAAGACAAGCCAGTGAATGCCCTTGCAAACCTGTGTTTTCTCTCACTCTGCAAGGATCTAAGTCTTGCAACAACTTCACTTTCTGCTTTAGACTTTTCTTACTATATGTACGTAAGAAATAACAAAACAAATCAATTGATTCCTGTCGCACACTACAAATACGACTACACTTCCAAGTGTACACTGGACCCTTAGTACGTCTCCCTAAAACTTCATCAGTTAACATCTCTTCTGGTTCTCTAGGCAAAAGTTTCTCTTTTTCAATCGGACAACCGTCTTTCACTTCATATGCTCGACCACTGGTGTCAGCTGCATGCACTAAATCATTCTCCTGGAAGTAACTCTCCACATTAAAAAATGGCTCAGAACTTGAACTGTGCATCCATTCTCCTGAAATTTTTTTATAAAAATTAGTCCGATTAATTACTCTTTTCCATCTACTATTTGATTTGAAAACATCAATTGTCTTGTTAAGTGTCCTAATTCTATTGATTATTAAAATAAATAATTTTTTCTTAACTTCAAAAGCCTGATCAACAATCTTCTCTACACTTTTCTTTTTCTTATAAAAAGCAGCTCTCTGTTTACCTTTCCTAATGTTTTTTATCAAATTGAAACCACCCTATTGCGAAACATTCAATTACGAATGTCTCTAAACTGATTCTGCCTTCTATTCCTGTACATATTATTCTCTCCTGCTCCAGTTGTAAGATTTTTTGAGGGTCGCTCCTTCCTTTTCAAATTTACTCTCTCACTCTCTTTTTCTACATGCTGTCCAACATTTTTTTTTTGATCTACATATGTTCCGTAAGAAAGACTTAGTTGTCTTACCAGGAGCTTTGTTCCTGTTTTTTGAAGAATTTGTTGTGGAAGAGTGCTGTAATTCCGTTGCCGTTTTTGTTTTTTTGCGGTTATCATGTTTTCTTCTCCTTTGCCTTGAGGGCATCTTTCTTTACTCTTGAAATCTTGATTTCAATCTGTGTTAAAGAAAAAAATAGCACATTATAGACCACTATTACCAAACAACAAAGCAATGACAAAAAGCAAACGGTCTATTCAGGGTTACAGATCAGGTGAGGATTCTCCAGGGGTGCAGAAGAGGTGAGGCCTGTATTGAAGAGTGTAGTGGAAGAGAGCTCTGTCCACAGGTACAAAGAAGATGAGACCTGTGTCTAAGAGTGCAGTAGGGTATAGGCTTCATGAAGTCTAGTCCACTGCACTCTTACACACAGGCTTCACCACCTATGCTTCCCAGGAAAGGCCTCTCTCCCACTACAGTCTTCAACATAGGCCTCACCTCCTCTGTCCCTCTGGACATGCCTCACCTCATCTGCACAATCTACTTCGTAATCTGAAGTAACACAGGTGACATTATTGTGAAAGGATGAAATATATGTATTTAATCATGCAGACACTATTTATTCCTTCTCAAAAATCTAAAACTCATTGATTTGCACCAAAATCGTTCTTTAAATAACATTTTAGACACACACTGCAGGTCCTATGTACAAGCATTCAGTGTCCATGAGTACAGTGGGGAGGACTGACCTCCTCTCACCCTTGGACAAGCCTTACCTCATCTGTGTCCTCTGGACAGGCCTCAATGTATTGAGTATAATTGATGGTAACTGGGTGCAGATGAGGTGACGCATGTCCAAGGGTGTAAATAAGCTGAGGCCTGTCTAAGGAGACAAATTAGTAAAAGTCTATTCAGGGTTGCAGATGAGGTGAGGATTGTCTAGGGGTGCAGAAGAGGTGAGGCCTGTATTGAAGAGTGTAGTGGAAGAGAGGTCTGTCCACGGGTACAAAGAAGGTGAGACCTGTGTCTAGGAGTGCAGTGGGGGACAGGCTTCATAAAGCCTAGTCCACTGCACTCTTAGACACAGGCCTCACCACCTACGCTCTCCAGAAAAGGCCTCTCTCCCACTACAGTCTTGAACACAGGCCTCAACTCCTCTGTCCCTCTGGACATTCCTCACCTCATCTGCACAATCTACTTCCTAATCTCAGGTAACACAGGTCACATTATTGTGAAAGGATGAAATATATGTATTTAATCATGCAGACACTATTTATTCCTTCTCAAAAATCTAAAACTCATTGATTTGCACCAAAATCGTTTTTTAAATAACATTTTAGACACACACTGCAGGTCCTATGTACAAGCATTCAGTGTCCATGAGTACAGTGGAGAGGACTAACCTCCTCTCACCCTTGGACAAGCCTTACCTCATCTGTGTCCTCTGGACAGGCCTCAATGTATTGAGTATAAATGATGGTAACTGGGTGCAGATGAGGTGACGCATGTCCAAGGGTGTAAATAAGCTGAGGCCTGTCTAAGGATACAGATTAGTTGAAGTCTATTCAGGGTTGGAGATGAGGTGAGGATTGTCTAGGGGTGCAGGAGAGGTGAGGTCTGTATTGAAGAGTGTAGTGGAAGAAAGGTCTGTCCATGGGTACAAAGAAGGTGAGACCTGTGTTTAAGAGTGCAGTGGGGAATAGGCTTCATAAAGTCTAGTCCACTGCACTCTTAAACACAGGCCTCACCACCTATACTCCCCAGGAAAGGCCTCTCTCCCACTACAGTCTTGAACACAGACCTCACCTCCTCTGTCCTTCTGGACATGCCTCACCCCAACTGCACAATCTACTTCCTAATCTGAGGTAACACAGGTGACATTATTGTGAAAGGTTGAAATATATCTATTTAATCATGCAGACACTATTTATTCCTTCTCAAAAATCTAAAAGTCATTAATTTCCCCCAAAATCGTTTTTTACATCACATTTAAGAAACACAGCAGAGCACCTATGTACAAGCATTCCATGTCCCTACTAAAACTTCACAATTTTACAAAATACATTTCCTCTATGCAACAAAACTCAATGTGCTTCCTACACTGAGTTAACACAGGTAACATCATTCTGAAAAGGTCAAATTTATTTCTTTCAGCATGCAAACACTATTTATTCCATCTCAAAAATGTAAAAGCCATTCATTTTCCCCAAAATCGTTTTTGACTTCACATTTAAGAAACACAGCACGTGTCTTATGTACAAGCATTCCATGTCATTACTGAAACCTCACTATTTTACAAAATACAATTCCTCTATGCAAACAAACTTAATGTGCTTCCTACACTGAGTTAACACAGGTAACATCATTGTAAAGAGTCAAATTGATGCCTGTGTCTAAGAGTGCAGTCCGGGATAGGCTTCATGAAGCCTAGTCCACTGCACTCTTAGACACAAGCCTCACCACCTATGCTCCCCAGGAAAGCCCTCTCTCCCACTACAGTCTTGAACAAAGGCCTCACCTCCTCTGTACCTCTGGACATGCCTCACCTCATCTGCACAATCTACTTCCTAATCTGAGGTAACACAGGTGACATCATTGTGAAAAGGTCAAATTTATTTCTTTAAGCATGCAGACACTATTTATTCCTACTCAAAAATGTAAAAGCCATTCATTTTCCCCCAAATCGTTTTGACATCACATTTAAGAAACACAGCACAGGTCCTATGTACAAGCATTCAATTTCACTACTGAAATTCAACCATTATCAAAAAAATGACACAAACCAACAGCAAAGAAACTCAATGTGCTTCGTACTCTGAGTTAACACAGGTAACATCATTGTGAAAGGGTCAAATTTTTTTCTTTAAGCATGCAGACACTCTTTATTGCTTCTCAAAAATGTAAAAGCCATTCATTTTCCCCAAAATTGTTTTTGACATCACATTTAAGAAACACAGCACAGGTCCTATGTACAAGCATTCCATGTCACTACTGAAACTTCACAATTTTACAAAATACAATTCCTCTATGCAAAGAAACTCAATGTGCTTCCTACACTGAGTTAACACAGGTAACATCATTGTGAAAGGGTCAAATGTATTTCTTTAAGCATGCAGACACTCTTTATTGCTTCTCAAAAATGTAAAAGCCATTCATTTACCCCAAAATCGGTTTTGACATCACATTAAAGAAACACAGCACAGGTCCTATGTACAAGAATTCCATGTCACTACTGAAACTTCACAATTTTACAAAATACAATTCCTCTATGCAGTAAAAACTTTTTACCAAGCATTATCAAAAAGCATGACACAAAGCAACATTAAAAAACACAATTTGCTTCCAAATCTTCTCCATAGAGTATACAAGTCTCTATGTATATTAAATGAATCATTACTCATCTTTACAAATGCTTTAAGAGATTGAGAACAGTTTCAGACACACACACCAATATTTCTTTAGCAGAGCAAAAGGTATGTACTCCAGGCACTGCAACCATGAATGGCACAGAGAACCTCTAATTCTACACACATATTGCACATGGTAACCAATCAAAACTCTTCCCTCTCTATTTTCAAACCAAAACCCTTCCCCCTCAGCCTTTTCTACCTGTTACCATAGCAACTCCCTCCTCACTGAGCTCTCAGGGTTAAAATTTTATTCTACAATGTTGCAAATGAACTAAGCAAGGATGTCTGACCTCTCAATACACCAGCTTATCCGCTGCAATCTTCCTTTAAATGACTTTTTCTTAACCATTCAAATTGCTTCTTTCACAGAACAGAACCATGTACCCTAACTTCCAGTTTTCAACTATCTGAATCCACAAATCATTGCTTGTGATTGAAGAGCACTGAAACTCCACAGTTTTTTTTTGCAAACTCATACTGTTCCATCTGCCATTTCATTCCCACACTTCATCTGACTGCACCAGAACCTCCTCTTACCATGTATTCTGTCTGGATTATTGGACATAGCTACATCCACTGGGCTCAAAGGTATGCAGCTACCAGAAATTTTCACAACCTTGACTTACCAAATGGTGACATAAAATGAATTGGCCAAAGAGGATTGAGATGTCATCAATTGATACAATTGGTGAAAACCTTTTTGCATCTGCCACACCCTAACCTCATAATTCTGCACTGTAGTGGAAATGACTTAGGCACTTTGACTGGGGTAGGTCTGGAAATGCTTTTAAAGGACACCTTTGAGCAATTGATGGCACTTTTTCCTCAAACTGCCTTGGTATATTCCAATAGCTGCGTCCACTTCAGCTTCAGGAGGACCCCGATCCACCACCACCAGAAACAGGTTGCACGCAGAAGCTGGAACAAGATCACAGCCGACCAGCTCGCGACTTCACTGAGCAAGAACCCTCACACCAGCGCAACAAACCCCAGCCAGGCGGCCACCAACCTCGCAAAGTGGATCAGCAACTGCGCAGACGACCTCGCCCCTCTGAAGACCCCGCCTAGCAAACCCGGCAGCAAGAAAGCCCCATGGTTCACCGACGAACTCAAGAGCTCCAAGAGGAACTGCCGAGCCCTCGAGAAAGCCTGGCGCAGAGACCCAACACCAGCCAACATGACTGCCCTCAAGCTCGCCACCCGAAAACACCCCCAACTGATTCACGCCACCAAGAAAACTGCATTCAAGGAACGACTGGACAACAACGCACACAACAGCAAGGAACTCTTCAACATCGTCAAAGAGCTCTCCAACCCCAACGCCGGAAACAACAACATCACCCCTTCACAAGACCTCTGCAACTCCCTCGCCTCCTACTTCTACAACAAGATCGCGGACATACACAACAGCTTCAGCAATCAACCGACGCACGCCACGACCGAACCACTGCCCCCCACCACCATCCTCCGCGCCTGGACCCCGATCAGCACTGAAGACACCATCCGCACGATGAACTCCATCCACTCGGGATCTCCGACCGACCCCTGCCCTCACCACGTCTTCAACAAGGCCGACGCTGTCATCGCACCCCACCTGCGGGACATCCTCAACACCTCCTTTGACACCGCTACCTTCCCGGAGAGCTGGAAGCACGCCGAACTCAGCGCTCTACTTAAGAAGCCATCAGCCGACCCCACCGACCTCAAGAACTACCGCCCCATCTCGCTGCTCCCGTTTCCTGCAAAAGTCATCGAGAAGACCGTCAACAAGCAGCTGGCCGCCTTCCTCAAGACGAACGGATCCCTCGACCTCTCGCAGTCTGGATTCTGGGCCAACCACAGCACGAGACTGCCCTGATCGCAGCCACCGATGACATTCGAGCACTGCTCGACAACGGAGAAACAGCGGCCCTCATCCTCCTAGACATCTCCGCGGCCTTCGACACTGTCTGCCACCGCACCCTAGTGCAGCGCCTCAGCAACGTCGGAATCCAGGAGAAGGCACTGGAGTGGATCATCTCCTTCCTCGCCGAGACAGAGAGAGTCCGCCTCCCCCCGTTCAGATCAGAAGCCACCAAAGTCATCTGCGGCGTTCCTCAAGGCTCCTCGCTCAGCCCAACCCTCTTCAACGTCTATATGAGCCCCCTCGCAGCCATCGCTCGCCAACACAACCTCAACATCATCTCCTATGCCGACGACACCCAGCTGATCCTCTCCTTCACCAACGACCCCACCACCGCCAGAGCCAACCTACACGAAGGGATGACAGACGTTGCCAAGTGGATGATGAACAGTCGCCTGAAACTGAACTCGGACAAGATGGAAGTCCTCATCCTGGGATCTTCACCCTCCGCCTGGGACGACTCCTGGTGGCCCCCCGCCCTGGGCAGCGCACCCAAACCAACAGACCACGCACGCAACCTGGGCTTCATCCTGGACTCCTCCCTCTCCATGACCAGACAAATCAACGCCGTCTCCTCGTCATGCTTCAACATCCTGCGCATGCTACGTAAGATCTTCCGGTGGATCCCCACCGAGACCAGGAAGACGGTCACCCAGGCCCTCGTCACCAGCCGTCTGGACTACGGCAGCTCCCTCTACGCCGGTACCACCGCCAAACTCCAGAAGAGACTCCAGCGGATCCAGAACGCCTCAGCACGACTCATCCTGGTCATCCCACGTCGCAGCCACATCTCCGGACAACTGAGAGACCTGCACTGGCTCCCGGTCAACAAGAGAATCACCTTCCGTCTCCTCACCCACGCACACAAAGCCCTACACAACCAAGGCCCAGGATACCTCAACAGCCGCCTCAACTTCTACGCTCCCACACGCCAACTTCGATCGACCGGCCACGCCCTCGCCGCCGTCCCCCGCTTCCGAAGAGCCACCAGAGGGGGGAGGTCCTTCTCCTACCTGGCCGCCAAGACTTGGAACTCCCTCCCGACCCACCTCCGCCTGACCCAGGACCACCTCGTCTTCAGGAAGCAGCTCAAGACCTGGCTGTTCGAGCAGTAGCGGACCCCCCCCTCCCCTAGCGCCTTGAGACCCTCCGGGTGAGTAGTGCGCTATATAAATGCATTGATTGATTGATTGATTGAATATATGCCAAAGACAGAAATGGAAGTGGTCCAACCAATTTTGTCCACAATTTGAGAAAGCACGGAAACATGTGAATAAATCTGTTTCTGCTTACATGAGAGACTATGGAATGGGTTCAATATACAACAACAACTTGCGTTACAACATGCAAGATATCTACAGAGGAGATGGTGTGCACTTCTCAGATGAGGGGAATAGAATATTCCTCCTGAATATAAGACTGTGCATTGGAACCTACTTGTAGGTACCTAAATCAGCCACAGAACCCAAAAGCTCTTTTCAGAGCTACCCTACCTCTGATCACTCAAAATGATTATTTTTCTTTAACTTTTTTCATTGTTTTTCACTAAAGTACGCTCCCCGGTACGCTTCCCGGTGCGCCTACCGGGCTCTCCCCCCGCAAAAATTAAAAAAACAATTGTTTTTTTGGGCCTATATGGGCCTCCTAAGCCCCCCTCAGAAAACCTAGGGGGTCAGGGAGTGTCTACCGTGCCCCCTTTTACCCATTCCCAACGTTGTTTGTCCTCCATCTTGTGTCTCAAATCTACCGAAACACAAGATGGAGGACTCCCGTAGCGCTGCCGGTACGCGTACCGGGGCGCGCCCCGGGAAGCGCTCCCAAAAAATTAAAAAAGTTAATTTACATAAAAACCACTGGAGACACTTTCACCAAATATAGAATAGGCCCTACTACATACCAATCCCTACCATTTTCCCAAATTTGGTGGAATTCCATTGAGCCATTTGAGCTGTAGCATTGTCTAAATATCCTGAGGTAAATTACACGACAAAAACACATCTGAAGTGTTAGAATTTACAACCAATTAAAATGTTACTTTCATTTTCTACTTTTTTTTCCTGACATTTGATTGGTTATGTACATGAATATGAATGAAAAATGAGAGGGAAACACGGCCATTTTGACTACAACTACCTGAGGTACATCTTGAAAGGATTTTCACATTTTTTCTTCTTCACCTCTCTGTAAAGTAAGTTGTTAATTTGTAAGGGGCATTTTAAGTTAATTTGTAAAAACGTTTTCTGATAGTTGTTTACTGTCCCTCTCCTATAGTTATAGATAGAGTTAGGCTCCTCTGTTATATTTATGGATTGACTTAGGCTTCTCTGCTATAATTATGAATTTACTTACGCTTCTTTACAGGCACTTTTTTATATTTCTACTTCCTGCCTGTTACCATACACTGCCCAAAGTTAACTTCACTGTTAAAAAATCAGAACTACCTGTCTGAACTTAAACCCAACAGTGCCCTAACTCTACTGATATAGTTATTTTTTATGCAATTTACAGCAAAAAAATTGAAGGGGAGCAAGAAAACATCAATGTTTCCTTCGAGATTACATATGAGGAGATTCTTAATGAAGATTTTGTTGAAGGAGATTTTATGGATCAGTCTTTGGATCAACAATTTATTGAATGTTTACAAGATATAGAAACATGCATACCAATAAATTTTGTTTTAATAATTAAAAATTGTTTGAGACATTATTCATTTTTATATCTAATTCATGAAGTACTACCAAAATGATTATGTTTATATTATAGTATAAAGTGAAACTTACAGTATACTGTGCAATTTTAAAACATCATAAGGGAGCAAGGTAGACTACCCATGATCCCCTAGGTCTTCTCAGGGAGTACTTAAAGGATCTGTTTCTGCTTTCCTGACAGGCTATGGTATGGATTCCATATACCACAATAACTTCTGTAACAACATGCAAGATATCTACAGAAAAAAAGGTGTACATTGAATTTAAGACTCTGCATTGGTACCTACATGTTGGTACTTAAATCACCCACACAACACAACAACTCTATTCAGAGCTACCCTACCTCTAAGCACTTTAAATTATTATTTTACTGTTTCACTGAGTTTTCCCCATGTGTGGGGGGAAGGTGTGTGTGGGGGATGTGTGGGGTGTGTCTGTGAGGTGTGTGTGTGTCTGGGGGGTGAGGTGTATAGGTGTGTGTAGGTGTGTGGGGTATGTGGGTGTGGGTGGGGGTGTGGGTGTGTAAGGTGTGTGTGTGGGTGTGGGTGTGCGGGGTGTTTGAGTGTAGGTGGAGGTGTGGGTGTGTGAGGTGTGTGGGTGTGGGGGGTATGTGTGTAGGATGTGTGTGTATGTGTGGGATGTGTGGGTGTGTCTGTGAGGTGTGTGTGTGTGTGTGTGTGTGAGAGGGGGGAGGGAGGTGTGTGTGTGGGATGTGTGGGGTGTGTCTGTGAGGTATCTGTGTGTGCATGTGTGTGTGTGTGTTGGGGGTGAGGTGTGTGTGGGTGCGTGGGGTATGTGGGTGTGGATGTGTAAGGTGTCGGTGTGGGGGTGTGAGGTGTTTGGGTGTGGGTGGAGGTCTGCGTGTGTGAAGTATGTGTGGGGAGTGTGTGGCTGTGGGGGTGTGGGGTTGTGTGCGTGTGAGTGTGTGTGGGACGTACCTAAAACAGCCACAGAACCCAAAAGCTCTTTTCAGAGCTACCCTACCTCTAATCACTCAAAATTATTTTTTTACACTACTATTTTCACTATTTTTCACCAACGTACGCTCCCTGGTATGCTCCCCAGTGCGCGTACCGGGTGCCCCCCCCCCGCGAAAATCGAAAAAGAAAAAAAAATGTTATCACCCGCGGGACCTTTTTATGGCCCCCACATCAAACCTAGGGGGTCAGGGGGGTCTACCCTGCCCCCTTTTGGTTATTTCCCCCTTTGTTTTTGCCACCTCTTGTGTCTCGATCCTACCGAGACACAAGATGGCGGCCGCTCCGGACTGTTTGGAATGTTTACAGACACCCGAGAGCCAATCAGCTTTCCGTGCGCAAGTCGCGTGGCGCGCCAGGAGCGCTCCCCGGTGCGCATACCGGGGAGCGGCTATAGATATATATATTTTTGGGAACCTAAATTACTCAAAATCCACTGGAGCACATATCTTGAGACATAGCAAAGGCACATCGGGTTACCAGTCCCTACAATTTTGCCAAGTTTGGTGGGAATCCATTCAGCCGTTCGGGCTAAAAGTGAGTCCAACCGCACTATGGAAATTAACATGGAGAAAACACGTTTTGGGACCCCCTTTTATCTCGGCCCCCGCTTGACGAATCCCCCCCAAACTTTCAGGGAAGGAGCGGAGAGCCGGGAGGCAAATTTGAGGAAAATATCAGGCAGATTCCTCAACCGGCGCCAAAGTTATTTCCAATAGAATGTTGCGATTTCCCTATGGAAAACAATCCTAACTATAACTACCTACTGGCGACCGCCAGTAGGTAATATATATATATTTCTTTTACTGAAAAAAACACAGGTTTCAGGGCTGTTATATTTAGGCTGACACTCCACTCGTACAAAACCAGAGAAATTTAGCTGTAATGGTTAGCTGAGATAACTATAACTTGCGCCCCCATAATGCACTGCTGATGACGTCACACATTACATCACTCATGATATGACCATGTAACATCATTGGTGACAACACTGATGATATCTCGAATTACATCACTGATTGCATCATCCACTTAATATCTGATGCACCTACTTACACCCTAACATAACCTTTCAAAAACCCACTCTAAAATAGAGACTACCATTCTTGAAACCATAGATAAACCAATATCAGTTAGTACATACCCACTCAGTGATTCATAGGTCTACACACAATCCACTCACTCACCCATACAGTCATTCATACACGCAGTGACTCATCAATACAGTCACTGATATATGCACTCATACACTCATACAGACACTCACATACTGCCACTCACCCATAGAGTTACTCACACACCTATTCAGTCACCCAAAGAGTCAATCAATCTGTCATTTACTCACCTATACAGTTATACGCATACCACCTTACTTATTCATTCAGATACTAACACATACTTACTCTTGTATACAATCACTGACACAAGCACACACTCATCCATATAGCCACTCTCACAATCACTCACTCTCACATGCAGTCACTTATATACTCCAACACTCACATATACTGCCTTTCACATATGTAGTTACTCACATATACCACTAAGACATTCATTCACTCTCCAACACGGTCATACACACACTCACTCACCCATACAGTCCCTCACAGATGCACTCATGAACCCATATATCCAGTGAATCACCCACTCACACATCCATGCAGGGAGTCACACACAACACCACCCACCCACCCATTCACCCAGGCACCCATGCAGATACTCAGACAACTAATCAATAACCCATATAGACACTCATGTACCTGCTCATTAACCCATGCAGCCACTTACACATCAACTGACAGATTGATACACACATTCACACAGATTAGTCACCCACCCATACATTCAGTGAGACACTTTTAATCACTCACTTATACAGTCAGTCGCACACCCACTAAATCATCCATACAGACACTCATACACCCACTCATTCTTCAATACACCTTGTCGTACATATATATAACATTCTTAATCTTTTAAGAAATACTCAAACTCTCTGGATGATGTCATCAGTTATGTCATCAGAGATGTCATTTGAGATGTCATCAGTGATGTAATCAGTGATGTCACTGACCATGGTTTAAGTGATGTAGTATATGACGTCATCAGCAGTGCATTGCAGGGGTGCAAGTTATAGTTAGCTCAGCTAACTATAACGGCTGAATTTCTCTGGGTTTGTACGACTGGATTGTCAGCCTAACTATCACGACCCTGAAACCTTTGTGTTATTTCAGTGAATATCTAAGGTATTTTAAATGCTAATTCCTAACTATAACATCCCTGAAATCTGTAGTTTTCTCAGTGCATTTCGAAGGTTTTTTAAATGCTAATGCTAACTATAACGTCCCTGAAACCTGTGTTTTTTCAGTGAATTTCAAGGTTTTGTTCACGCTAATATCTAACTATGCCTACATAGGTACAGAAAGAGGAAGAAAGGTGCAGAAAGAAGCAAGAAAAATGCAGAAAGAGGCAACAGAATTCCTGAAAGAGGAAGAAAGGTGAAATAAGAAGCAGGATGAGTGCTGAAAGAAGCAACAGAGGTGCAGAAAAAGGCCTACTTCAACTGTACCTTTCAACAGACTCATACAATGTAGCCTACTCGCTAATCATTCTCCCAAGATGTCTTAAACCTCACTTTTCTGTTCAAGGTTGACTATTCAATGACTGCTAAGAATGTTAGGCCTACCAAATGTAAAACAGCAATCCTAGCCATATTACTGTTGTAAGTCTGACCAAGTTTGTGAAGGTATGCATGCGAGTGTCTCTGCTTTTACCTAGTGACATGTTACAAAAAAATAAACATACAAATACTTGAATCTGTGTTTCAAACAGTATACTCTGTCAATTTGTGTACAAAAAGCTGTATGTATTTTTTATGCTCATAAACAGGGCACATGTGTATTCAATAGTATATTTGAGGGGTTCTATAACACCTATATGCCCAGACCTGGGTCCCTTGCTCACTTTGCCACTGGATTCAAGCTACCTTGGCTGATGAAGGGTGTTACCCAGGCACAGGGTCAAGATTAATTTGCATATAGCTGTCTCTGAACTGAGGTGGCAAAGTGAGTGAGCTAAGGAATGATGATGGATTCAACCCAGATCTGTGACTGGGGTGAGTGTCTGAAAAGTTTGTGTGCTCCGTCCATCATCTCCTTGTATTTGCTTTTTTCGCCCTTAGTTGGCAGGGTATGCCCAGATGTGGGTCCATTGCTCACTTTGCCACTGGATTCAAGCTTGCCTGTCTGATGAAGGGTATTACCCAGAAACCGGTTCCAGGATGCTTGTTTCTGGTTCAGGGAAGACCTTCTTGGCAGTTCTGGCTGGACTGTTCCCATGAGGCACTGAGGTGGCGAAGAAAGCTAAAGAATGATGATGTATTCAACACAGATATGTGCCTGGGGGTGAGAATCCGAAACGTTTCAGCATTCCGTCCAACATCTCCTTGTGTTTTCTTTGTCTGTCCTTACTTGATAAGGTATGCCCAGATGTGGGTCCCTTGCTCTCCTTACCACTGGATTCAAGCTAGCCTGGCTGATGAAGGTTGTTATCCAGAAACCGGTCCCAGGCTGCTTGTTTCTAGTGCAGGGAAGACATGGCTTGGAAGTTCGGGCTGGACTGTTCCCATGAGGCACAGGCTCAAGACTGATTTGCATATAGCTGTGTCTGAACTGAGGTGGCGAAGTGAGCTAAAGAATGATGATGGATTGAACCCAGATCTGTGACTGGGGGTGAGTGTCTGAAACATTTCAATGCTCCGTCCATCATCTCCTTGTTTTTGTCTGAACTGGGGTGGCGAAGTGAGTTAAAGAACAAACATGGATTAAACCCAGATCTGTGACTGGGGGTGGATGTCTGAAACATTTCAATGCTCCATCCATCATCTCCTTGTTTTTGCCCTAAGTTGGCAGGGTCTGCCCAGACGTTGGTCCCTTGCTCACTTTGCCACTGGATTCAAGCTAGACTGGCTGATGAGGGCTATTAGCCCAAAACTGGTCCCAGGATGCTTGTTTCTGGTCCAGGGAAGACCTGGCTTGGCAGTTCGGGCTGGACTGTTCCCATGAGGCACAGGGTCAAGACTGATTTGCATATAGCTGTGTCCGAAGTGGGATGGTGAAGTGAGCTCAAGAATGATGATGGATTCAACCCAGATCTGTGACTGGGTGTGAGTATCTGAAAAGTTTCAGCCCTCCGTCCATCATTTCCTTGTGTTTGCTTTGTTGTCCGTAAGTTGGCAGGGTATGCCCAGACGTGGGTCGCTTGCTCACTTTACTACTGGATTCAAGCTAGCCTGGCTGATGAGGGCTGTTAGTCCGAAACTGGTCCCATGATGCTTGTTTCTGGTCCAGGGAAGACATGGCTTGGCCGTTTGGGCTGGACTCTTCCCATGAGGCACAGGGTCAAGAATGATTTGCATATACCTGTGTTTGAATTGGGGTGGCGAAGTGAGCTAAAGAATGATGATGGATGCAACCCAAATCTGTGACTGGGGATGAGTATCTGAAAAGTTTCAGTGCTCTGTCCATCATCTGCTTCTGTTTGCTTAGTTCGCCCTAAGTTGGCAGGGTATGCCTAGACGTGGGTCCCGTGCTCATTTTGACACTGGATTCAAGCTAGCCTGCCTTATGAGGGCTGTTAGCCGGAAATCAGTCCCAGGATGCTTGTTTCTGGTCCAGGGAAGAAATGGCTTGGCAGTTCGGGCCGGACTGTTCCTATGAGGCACAGGGTTAAGACTGATTTTCATTTATCTGTGTCTGTACTGGGGTGGCAAAGTGAGCTAAAGAACAATGATGGATTCAACCCAGATCTGTGACTGGGGGTGAGTGTCTGAAAAGTTCAGCATTCCGTTCATCATCTCCTTGTGTTTGCTTTGTTCACCCTAATTTGGCAGGGTATGCCTAGACGTTGGTCACTTGCTAACTTTGCCACTGGATTAAAGCAAGCCTGGCTGATGAGCAAGCCTGGCTGTTAGCCCAAAACCGGTCCCAGGATGCTTGTTTCTGGGCCAGGGAAGTCATGGTTTGGCAGTTTGGGCTAGGCTCTTCCCATGAGGCACAGGGTCAAGAATGATTTGCATATATATGTGTTTAAATTGGGGTGGCAAAGTGAGCTAAAGAATGATGATGGATTCAACCCAGATCTGTGACTGGGGTTTAGTGTCTGAAAAGTTTCAGTGCTCCGTCCATCATCTACCTGTGTTTGCTTTGTTCACCCTAAGTTGGCAGGGTATGCCTAGACGTGGGTCCCGTGCTCACTTTGCCACTGGATTCAAGCTAGCCTGGCTTATGAGGGCTGTTAGCCCGAAACCGGTCCCAGGATGCTTGTTTCTGGTCCAGGGAAGAAATGGCTTGGCAGTTCAGGCTGGACGGTTCCTATAAGGCACAGGGTTAAGACTGATTTGCATTTATCTGTGTCTGGACTGGGGTGGCAAAGTGAGCTAAAGAACGATGATGGATTCAACCAAGATCTGTGACTGCGGGTGAGTGTCTAAAAAGTTTCAGTGCTCCGTCCATCATCTCCTTGTGTTAGCTTTGTTCGCCCTAAGTTGGCAGGGTATGCCCAGTCGTGGGTCGCATGCTCACTTTGACACCGGATTCAAGCAATTCTGGCAGATGAGGGCTGTTAGCCTGATACTGGTCCCAGGATGCTTGTTTCTGATCCATGGAAGACATGGCTTTCCAGTTCGGGTTGGACTGTTCCCATAAGGCACAGGGTCAAGGCTGATTTGCATTTAGCTGTGTCTGAACTGGGGTGGGGAAGTGAGCTAAAGAACGATGATGGTTTCATCCAAGATATGTGACCCGGGGTGAGTGTCTGAAAAGTTTCAGCTCTCCGTCCATCGTCTACTTGTGTTTGCTTTGTTCACCCTAAGTTGGCAGGGTATGCCTAGACGTGGGTCCCGTGCTCACATTGCCACTGGATTCAAGCTAGCCAGGCTTATGAGGGCTGTTAGACCGAAACTGGTCCCAGGATGCTTGTTTCTGGTTCAGGGAAGAAATGGCTCAGCAGTTCAGGCTGGACGGTTCCTATGAGGCACAGGATCAAGACTGATTTGCATTTATCTGTGTCTGGACTGGGGTGGCGAAGTGAGCTAAAGAACGATGATGGATTCAACCCAGATCTGTGACTGCTGGTGAGTGTCTGAAAAGTTTCAGTGCTCCGTCCATTATGTCCTTGTGTTATCTTTGTTCGCCCTAAGTTGGCAGGGTATGCCCAGTCGTGGGTCGCATGCTCACTTTGACACTGGATTCAAGCAAGTCTGGCTGATGAACAAGCCTGGCTGTTAGCCCGAAACTGGTCCCAGGATGCTTGATTCTGGTCCAGGGAAGACATGGCTTGGCAGTTTGGGCTGGACTGTTCCCATGAGGCACAGGGTTAAGACTGATTTGCATATAGCTGTGTCTGAAGTGGGGTGGTAAAGTGAGCTATAGAACGAAGATGGAGTCAATCCAGATCTGTAACTGGGGGTGAGTGTCTGAAAAGTTTCAGCCATCCGTCCATCATTTCCTTTTGTTTGTTTTGTTCTCCCTAAGTTAGCAGGATATGCCCAGACATGGGTCGCTTGCTCACTTTGCCACTAGATTCAAGCTACCCTGGCTGAGGATGGTTGTTAGCCTAAAACCGGTCCAATGATGCTTGCTTCTGGTCCAGGGAACACATGGCTTGGCAGTTTGGACTGGACTGTTCCCATGAGGCACAGGGTCTAGACCTATTTGCATATAGCTGTGTTTGAATTGGGGTGGTGAAGTGAAAAAAAGAATCATGATGGATTCAATCCAGATCTGTGAATGGGGGTGAGTGTCTGAAAAGTTTCAGTGCTCCGTCCATCATCTACTTGTGTTTGCTTTGTTCGCCCTAGGTTGGCAAGGTATGCCTGGACGTGGATTGCTTGCTCACTTTGCCACTGGATTCAAGCTAGCCTGGCTGATGAGGGTGGTTAGCCTGAAATCGGTCCTAGGATGCTTGTTTCTGGTCCATGGAAGACATGGCTTTGCATTTCAGGTTCGACTGTTCCCATGAGGCACAGGGTCAAGGCTGATTTGCATTTAGCTGTGTCTGAACTGGGGTGGTGAAGTGAGCTAAAGAACGATGATGGTTTCAACCAAGATATGTGACTTGGGGTGAGTGTCTGAAAAGTTTCAGAGCTCCGTCCATCATCTCCTTGTGTTTGCTCTGTTTGAATTAGGTTGGCAGGGTATGCCCAGACCTGAGTCACTTGCTCTCTTTGCCCTGGATTCAAGCTAGCCTGACTGATGAGCCCGAAACCAGTACCAGGATGCTTGTTTCTGGTCCAGGGAAGACATGACTGGGCAGTTAGGGCTGGACTGTTCCCATGAGGCACAGGGTCAAGACTGACTTGCATAGAGCTGTGTCTGAAATGGGGTGGTAAGGTGAGCTAAAGACCGATGATGGATTCAACCCAGATCTGTGTCTCGGGGTGAGTGTCTGAAAAGTTTCAGCCGTCCGTCCATCATTTCCTTGTGTTTGCTTTGTTCTCCCTAAGTTGGCAGGGTATGCCCAGACGTGAGTCGCTTGCTCACTTTGCCACTGGATTTAAGGTAGCCTGGCTGATGACCAAGCCTGGCTGTTAGCCCGAAACCGGTCCCAGGATGCTTGTTTCTGGTCCAGGGAAGATATGACTTGGCTGTTCGTGCTGGACTGTTTCCATGAGGCACAGGGTCAAGAATGATTTGCATATAACGGTGTTTGGGCTGGGGTGACGAAGTGAACTAAAGAACGATGATGGATTCAACCCAGATCGGTGACCGGGGGTGAGTGTCTGAAAAGTTTCAGCGCTCCGTCCATCACCTATTTGTGTTTGCCTCATATTTACTATTCCCATTCGAACCTAATCAATAGTAGGGATATATATATCATAATTGTTCTCAAATGTATTGAATAAACAAAACATTAAAATGTTTTTAAAAAGGTATTTTTTTAAATAAAAAAACTATTATTATAACATTCTAACCAATATTTCTTTAAAAAATTATGTAAAGAAATACCTAATTAGAAAATACTAATTTAAACATTATTTACGAACTAAAAACAAAAGTAAATGAACTATTAAAACACTTCCCATCCTGCTCTTTCACAAACTCAATAACACAGAAAATGTGAAGTGATAAAAAAATTAACTAAACCACAAAACCTAGGTGTTAGTTCAGGAGTTCTTCAGAAGTTGGTACCTCTTCCTCCCAGAGATTCTGGAATTGTGAGCTAAAATATATTGCAAAATTTCTGCAAGATCTCAGAGGTGACTTGACGCACAGCATTCGTCTTTGGTGAAGTCCCATTTAGCACCTAAGACTTGTGCCGGTGCTTTGCATTTACACTGAGGACAGGAGAGAGGTAATCATTGTACTCCTGGGAAACGTCTTTAAAAAATCATCCACTGCGATCGAACATTCTCAACTCTCCTTGGTGCAGTGTGAAAAAAGGATCAAGTGAGTCCTAATCAGATCAAAAAAGAAATCCAAATGGAACCCTGCAAATTTAGTAAGTCCTGCACGCAAGTCAATAATGCTCTACTGTTTATGGCAATTGAAGGAACCCTACAAGAGGAATATTCCTGAGAATTCTTGTAGACACTTTGAATTAACTGCAAAAACATCCCAAAAGGAAAAAAGTTGCTTTAAAAATTTCCTGATTGAGTCATATGTGAACCAAAGGAGTTTTCAAGGCCAAAACTCATTTTCCTAAGGACTTTGATTATACTAGCGACAATCAATCACAAGTGAACGTGTAACAGATAAAATTAAAGAGTAATTTGTTTATAATAATTGAAATGTTTCTAGTCACAGATTCTTTGAAATTCTATTCTGAGTTTAATAAATAAGGCAAAGCTTTCCCGTATATTGACATATCGTTCTGTGACAACTGCAAAATAGAGAGAAAGGTTTCAGAGAAGAGAATCTCATGCACAATGGTGAAGAAGTCAGTAATGAGAGCTCAAATATTATTTCTCTCACAGAAACCCCCAAATCCAATGTCCTCCACTTTAACGTGTTTTCCAACCAATATGAAAGTAAAGTGTTTGGTATCATTAGACAGAGAGGGAGATTGGATGGATTCACTGTGCTTGATCAATACCTAAGAGAACATGTTAGTTCCTTGACACTTCCCCCTTCAAGTGAGAGCCATCGGATGTCTTGTTTGGGGTGAGTAGCCTCACTTTGAGGCATAGTCGCAACCAGGGAAATGTTAAGAAGAGGAAGCAAAGCAAAAGGAAAAACAGTTTATTTGTTGGAAGCTGAAGCCTTTAATGTTCGCTTTGTTAAGGAACTACGAAGAAGAGACCAGATGCAATATCTATTTGTCACTTATGGATGAAGGGTTACTGTTATTGTTTCAAGCACACTGAAGGCATTTGTAAAACGCCAGACATGGAAGGAAGCCCCATTCAAAGAAAATCATGTGTGTAAAGCAGATTCTGTTTTAATACAGTTTGACGTTTCACTCATCAAACATTTGAAAGATATTTTCAAAAAGCAGACTAAGAGTACTGCCAATGACAATTCCCACCTTGCTGTCCAGACACGAAGGTAAACACCTGTGGCTTAAAAGACTAAAACAGCAAGCAGAAATGTACACCCCTGCCAACATGCCCACTTCCCTAGAATGGATGACCTTTCATAATGAAATTTCATTCAAAGGCTGAAGTGAAATTATTGCACTTAAGTGAAGTGAAACTATGTAAATGTATCAGTAAATGGATACAATAAGAGAGTATGTCGCAATGTAGTGTAAAGGCACTGAGAAATACGAGGGAGTGAATTTCAAATTAGATTTTCAGGCAAGTGAATGATGATGATAACCACCATATGTAACGAAATGTGGAGGAAAGTTTCTATACAGATCTGTTGTTCACAACAGAAATCAATAGGAATATAAGGTACGCACCTACAACCTGCCTCCATCAGGAGAAAACCCCTATTAATATAGGAGACCTCTGCTTAAATTTTTTGATGCTCCAACAAGACAGCTGGTCATCCAAGCAATGATCATCTCCCGGTTGGACTACGCTAGCTCACTCCTTTTAGGAGCGAACCAAGCTGAGATCCTTCGTCTACAACGGGTACAGAACGCAGCAGCTAGGGCGGTGGTCGGTTTGCCACGGACTTGTCCTACTTCTAACACTCTGCAGTCCTTGCATTGGCTACCGATCAAAAAGAGAATTCATTTCAAGGCCCTTAGCTTGGTTTTTAAAATCCTTCGAGAGTCGGCTCCAGAGATTCTCAATAAACTTATCTCTCCCTACGTTCCCACCCGTTCACTCAGATCTCTTGGTCAATCCCTTGTGGTCGTCCCCCGCTTCAGGCTCTGCCGGATGGGTGGGCGCTCCTTTCGGGTGAAAGCTGCGATTCTTTGGAATTCACTCCCCTTGGAAATCCGTCTCTTGGATGACCTTTTATCTTTTCGTAGGGCTCTGAAAACCTATTTGTTTTAATTCTATCTTTTAAGTATTCCTGCTTTTTTGCTGGTTTTAGTGTTGTGTTATGTCCGCCTTTCTCTGCGCCAGGACGCTCCTTCGCTGGAGCAGCTGTGCGCATTAAAAATGTAAATAACATAACATAACATAACATATCCGCCTCGTAGAGCAAACCAACTCCATGCAATGCCACCTCTGGACTGTTGCATTATTATCTATGTGGATCTTCCCAAAATGGCCACTGACATTGACACGCTACCTAGTGCTCAAAATCAGGTAGCAGGAATATGCCTCAATTTTGGCACAGGAGACTATGCCACCCGAGTCCTAAAAGGACGATCAAGACCAGGCCCCAGAAACGAAGAGACTGGAAGAAGTTTAATCAGGAAAGCTTTAAATCTGCCTTACTCATGGAACCTCCCCCTCGTAGCGACACTCTGCTAGAGGCGTGGGACGACTATGAAAAATGGATGTCCAGGGCGCTGGACACAGTCGCGCCATGGACACTCAATCCCCCTGCCAGAAAAACCAAAACTGCCCCATGGTTTTCCAAAGAGCTTAAGGAAGCCAAAGCCAAATGCAAAAACCTCGAAAAATTACAACCCAGAATGTAAGCTTAAATATAAAAGAGAGTTAAAAAAAAAATACCACAAACTCGTGAGAGCAGCCAAAGGCGTTCATTTTAGGGAACGTATAGAATCTGCCAACAACCCCACCAAAGAACTTTTTTCTATTTATAAAGAGCTTACGGCCCCTACCAGACTTGAGGCCCAAGACACCTTCTCCAATGAGCTATGTGATGACATGGCAGATTACTTTGTAAACAAAGTGAATATAATACATACCACTTTTACAGGCGGTATGGACCTGTTGGTTAAACGTACGGAAGTGGGAAATGACCCTGTCATAAAACCCCATCTGACTTGCTTTCAAGTACCTGATAGGCAAGATCTGCTTAATATTGCGAACAGCATCCAGTCTGGTTCCCCCTATGATGTGATTTCTCCTAATCGCTGTAAGGGAGTCCTAGAATGCATGATCAACCAGATTGGACACATGATCACCCTATCCTTTCAAGAGTGCCATGTGATTGATGCATGGAAAACGGCCCAAGTCCTCCCTCAGAAAAAAAAAAAAACAACGTTCATATCTCCCAGTTACAGAATCTCCGCCCCATTTCCCTTCTTCCTTTCTGTGGGAAAGTTGTGGAGAAAGTGGTCAACAGCCAACTCATGAAATACCTTGAGGAGGAAGCCCTCCTCCATTCCACACAGTCAGGGTTTAGAGCAGGCCACTCGACGGAGTCAGCTGTTCTCTTCTCCACAGAATGTCTCAGACAGTTAGTGGATGAGGGGCAGACAGGAGCGTTGGTTTTATTAGATCTTAGTGCAGCTTTTGACACCGTGCTGCACACAACGCTGCTATCTCGCCTCTCAGACATGGGAGTGGAGGGATCTGCTTATGAATGGATCAGATCTTTTCTGGAAAACAGGACTTTTCAGATACATTACCCTCCTTACAAATCCTCCCCCCGGAAGCTGAGACATGGGTTTCCACAGGGCTCCAGTTTGAGCCCTACGTTGTTCAATCTTTACATGGAGCCCCTGGCTCACATTGTGGAAGCCTTCGGAGTGGATATCATCACATACGCTGACGATACCCAACTGATGATTAAACTCACGCACAATCAGATGGAAGACGCCACAAACTTTTCCAACTGCATGCTATCGGTGGCAGGGTGGATGAACAACAACTGCCTGCGCCTGAACGGCGACAAAACAGAACTGCTGGTTGTTGGCAAATCCCCCTCGGCCTGGTCGCATGCATGGTGGCCCACTGAATTAGGCGTGATTCCCTCCCCGGCGGAATCCGTTAGAAACCTTACAATCATGCTGGACGCGGAGCTTTCTTTTAAACAACAGGTCAGTAAAATCACGGGAAGATGTTTTGGTATACTCAAAACTCTTCGCAAAGTTCTTGACCTTCTCCCCATCAGCGCCAGGAAGACACTTATCCACGCTCTAGTCACACCACATCTGGACTATGGCAATGCTCTGCTCTTAGGCTTAAGTAAAAAAGGTATACACCAACTGCAGTGCGTTCAAAATGCTGCCGCTCGCCTGGTGCTCAACCTACCGCGCAGAGCATCTGGAAAGACGGCACTATTTAAACTTCACTGGCTCCCTATTGAGGAACGCATTAAGTTTAAAGCGCTCTGTTTTGCACACCGCATTGCCCAGGGAAAAGGCCCAGGTTAATTGCAAAAACTTCTTACCATCCATCGCCCTATCCGGAATTTAAGATCTGCCGGAGCGATGCTGTTCCAACTTCCCCATATTCACAAGGCCAGGATGGGAGGTCGCTCCTTTAGGTTTTTGGCAAGTAAATACTGGAATGAACTTCCACTTGACCTGCGTATGGAACCCTCTGAAGCCAGATTCAGATTGAGACTTAAAACCCATCTCTTTCCACGTAAATAAAGCCTTCTTGTTCTTTTTGATCTAGGCCACTCGCTTCTGGATTTCTGTCTCTCTTGGAGCAGCAGTAATTTTAGCGCGGGGACACACCGTCTTGAGTGTAACCAGGCGCTCTAAAAATGGTTTTTATTATTATTATTATTATTAGTATTGCATTGTTTCCAAGTGAAGGCCAGGATTCATTTCATGATCCTCTGTACTATCCACAAGTCTTAAGGAAATAAAGTACCCAGAGGTATTACATCACTGACTACACACATAAACCACACCAGAAAGCCATTATCAGCCAACCCTCCCCTCATCCAACAACACACGTTCAAACAATAGAAACACAGAGGCAGATTGGACACCAAACTTCAGAATGCCTTGAATCCAACCCTGGAGGAAAATCAAGGAATGGGGTCCTCGGGGGGAGCAGAGCGATAAGCGTTTCTCCCCCCGGGGATTTTCGCCCGAGTGAGACAGGCCGGGGGCGCAGATTGGCGGGTTGGGTAGCGGCGCGAGGCGGGTGGTGACGTCATAAAGGAGAGGGTAGGAGCGCCATTTTAGCGTGACGGGGAGGAGAGTCAAGAAGTTTTTTGTGAGACCCAGCCTAAAAAAACAAAAAACAAAAAAAAATGATATACAAGATATATAAAAATATATATATATATAGATATATATACTAAAGACAGAGCAAAGTTTTCAGTTAGATTGCCACAATAGGACAGGCAATTGTGATTACTCCATAACTTTGAGGCAAAAAAGGGGGAGGTCAATGTCTAGAGCGGACATTGATCGTCCTTCATGAGGGAGGGTGGGGAAGATCAGAATGGGGGAAAAAGAAAAGGAAAAAGAAAGAAAGTGAAATGTTTTGAAATATTGGGTGAATTAATAAAATGAAATATATGAAGGGTTTTTTATATAAACAGTTATAAAGAAATATGTTCAAAATGAAATTTATGGTTTCGGCATAAGTTCAAAATTCTATGGTTTCGGAAATGTATACATGTGATACGAGTTATGGAAATTGAGATATAATTGCCTGATCTTATTTAATAAAGGTGGCCTTTTTTGCTACAGTGGTGTTGTTCTTTCTCTTGGCCTGGGTTATTTTGGGCGACCTCAGTTCCAGAGAACTCCTGAAAACTGAACTCTTCAGGACAGTCAGTGACGCAGTTTCGAGTTAGGTGCATTAGATAGGGGTCTGGACCACATGTGGTTACTCTAACTAGTCTACTAGCTGACTTTCTTGAACTTATGTTCTGAAATGTACAGTGCTCCGAAGAAACCATGATGTTATATATACTTCTAATATCATTTCACTGTCGTGAACAGGCTTTTCTATGAGTGAGAACTCAATGCAAGTGCACCACAACGGCAGTTAGGCAATACTAATTACCCACTGCCGCGACGTTCCACTGTGTCACTCAAAGGACTGCTGGCCGCCATAGAAGGAAAGAATAAACCACCAAGGAATAAACAAACCGCCACCTTGCCTGCTTCCGAAAGCTGCATTTGAAAGTCAAACTGTGAGTGAATTGGAAGACTGTGACACTGTCTGCCTAAGACAACAACCAGATAAGTCTTTGACAATCAAGTCACACTTTTCAAGAAAGAGATCAAAGAGGAACAAATACTTTAATCACAAAAGTGCATTTCAGTAACAAATGGCACAAATCGAAAAGGCAGCAATGTTTACTTTGCAAATCTGCAACATCCAAAAAACGTACCAGAATAAAAGGCGTCTACCAAGTTGTTATTTTATAAACGTTATATAAAAAGAAAATATGTTTTTCAAACAATCATATCTTCTGCTCTAAAAAAAAGGACAAACTGAAACCAGCTCATAATAGTGCAAGGGTATTAGAAGTATATATAAGATAAAATTATAGATGGGTGCCATCAATTTGGAAAAGGTTTTCACCTCTAGGTTTTGAGTGACATAGACAACTCGTGCTTCACCCTCGTTGTCTATAATGTCACTCAGAACCCCTTGGTGAAAACATCTTTGTATTTGATGACTAACCATCAATATTTCGATATACATAAACCTCCAAAATAAATAAATAAATACAGATATAAGGCAATCAAATACAAAATCACAACAATGCAAGTAAATATATATGAAAAAGGATTGCAATATAAGAAATACATATGTGAGTGAAAAAAAGATGTTTGATTTTATGTCAAAAGGGAGATATGAAGAAGAAAAACATGAAAGGAGAAGAAGATAGAAACATGTGTAAAGACTAGGAAGGAGGTGAGTGCAATGAAAGGAAAGTAGTGAAAGATAACCGGTATAAATCATAGTTAATTTTTGATGTAGAGTAGAAAAAGAAAAAGTATGTATTCTATGTCCATCACATACAAAATTCCACCACATAAGCATAGACAATTTAGAAAAATCTTTTCAAAAGGAAAGGATAACTTTAAAGGCCAGTGCAAGAACATTTGGTCAAGGAAACAGAGATTCAACATGAGATAATAAGGAATGTATGAAAACATTTAGCAAGTGAAATGGGATGTTGCATTGAATGATTTCCAAAAAGCCTTAACATGGCAGCAATTGTATAATATGTGAAGTAATTAGCCATTTTCTTGAGCAAGACCAGCATAAAGGTGAGGCAGAAGCATCAAATTTAGCCAGTTGTTCTGGTGTGATGCCAACTCTATGCTAAATAATAAAAGGTGACTGGATCATTTGACCAACGTTGGAGGTTGTAAATAGTTTAAGCCATATTTATCCCAAACTTAGAGGCCGATTATGATCGCGGACGGACTTGAGTCCGTCCGCGACCCCTGAGGAGGAGGCAACGTCCGCAAGGGCTGCGGCATTCCCTCCGAGCAGATTAGGATGTGACCGCCAGAGTGGCGGTCACATCCTCTATCTTTAACATTGCGGTGGGTGCAGCTTCATGCTGCACCCGCCGCAAGGTTAAAAATGCATGCATCGCATTTGCATGCACAAAGCGGCGGGCACCGCACGGTGCCTGCTGCTATGTGCATGCAAATGCAGGGGGTACCATAGGTACCCCCCATGTGCACCCCCACCCCCCCTTCACCCAGGGGGCCCGCAACGGGCCCCCGAAGTAAAAGTCTGTATGCTTTTCCACGCGGAAAAGCCGCCGCGGAAAAGCATATCTTTTACACCATCCTAATATGGCTGGCGGTGTCTGATAGACACCGCCAGCCATGTTAGAGCTTTTCCGCCGCGGTCGGAAGGTGACCGCGGCGGAAAAGCTGCGGACGGAATTCCAGACCCACCAGCCATCCTAATATGGCGGTGGGTCTTTGGAGGCTCCGCAGCGGTTTTCCCGCATCCTCCGGGCCGGCGGTGGCTTCCGCCGGCCCGGAGGATGCGGGAAAACCGAAATCATAATCGGCCCCTTAGAGCGTAAATGTACTGGACAAATACGCTTTCCATAGTAATTCCATTGAAGCTTAATTTCTAATTGAATTTGGACAAAGGAGGATTCTATAAATGAGTGCAGCTTTGGGAACTGTATCATGCGCAAATAGATCAATAAACACATCTAGTACCAGTATTAATGGTTCAGGGTGGGTGTGGTATTTGGAGAAAAACAATGGAGAGAACATGTATTTAATTTATAACCCTCTATAAAGGAAGGAGGAAAGTGGTATCATTTTTTGTAAGTAATCAAAAGTAGCAATTGAAATGTAATTTATCAAACTATCTACATAAGTTATGCCTTTTTCTTTCCAAAGTTAAAAATAGAAAGATCTGTTACAAAGCCGAAGAAATGTGTTATACCAGATTGAGGAATGTAAAAAACACTGTTGAAAAGTCCTCTTATCAAAATAATACTCTGTTGAATAAATAGTGAGAGTATTTTAAAATAGGATTTTTAGATATAATGGTGCAATAAGAAATAAACATAATATCCCTAACGAAAAAATCATTTGGTAAAGGACATTCAAAATGAATCCACATTGTTTTGGATTTTTTTCAAAGTTTTATATAGCAAAAACTTGACCCGAAGGTATCAGGTATCAGAGTGTTTTACATGAGCATCAGTTGCACAAGGTCACATTAATTTTTGTTAGGTACGGTGAGGTTAAGGGATTCGCCCAAAATCAAAGGATGCTGAGCATCATTGCAGAGACTCGAACCTGGCTCCCAAGATTTGAGACCGTTAGACCACATCCTCTGCCCATTGATATAGTTTGATCTAAAAAAATCATGAGTTAAGGCATACATTTGTTGGATTAGAAAAGAGGAATGATATATTCTGAAATCTGGGAATAGAACACCACCTACAGAATTTCGACATTTGAGCTGAGAAAGAGTTATTTCAGGGGATTTGTTATTCCACATAAATTAAATGCAAATAGAATCCAGTTGTGTACAATAATACCAGGGAATCTTAAAAGGCAAGATAGAAGTAGTGTACAAAATATGTGTGACAATCTGCATTTTAATAGTGTTGAGTCTATCCCACCATGATACGAATAACTGGGACCAGGGAAAAAGTAACATTTGTATTTTTGATTTCAACATGATGAAGTTGTGACTGAGCTTTTCTCATAAACTGGAGGAAAATCAGATGCCAATGTATTTCATTTTCAAGAGACATCACGTAAAATTACTTTTGGGGAACATGCAGTGATAGCAGAGGGAATATAGGGATAAGATTTCAGTTTTATTAAAATTACGTTTGTAACCAGGAATACTTAAATAATAGGACATTTCTTTTAAAAACAGATCCAGAGAAGTAAGGAGATTGGATTTGTATATATATATATATATATATATATATATATATATATATATTACCTACTGGCGATAGCCAGTAGGTATATATAGTTAGGATTGTTTTCCATAGGGAAATCGCAACATTCTATTGGGAATAACATAACTTTGGCGCCGGTTGAGGAATCTTCCTGAAATTTTCCTTAACTTTGCCTCGCGGTGCTACGCTCCTTCCCTGAAAGTTTGGGGGGGAGTCGTCAAGCGGGGGCCGAGATAAATGGCGGGTCCCAAAACGTGTTTTCCCCATGTTAATTTCCATAGGGCGGTTGGACTCCTTTTTAGCCCGAACGGCTGAATGGTTTTCCACCAAACTTGGCAAAATTATAGGGACTGGTAGCCCGATGTGCCTTTGCTATGTCTCAAGATATGTGCTCCAGTGGTTTTTACGAAAATGAACTTTGAAAAAATATATATTGGGCTACATTGGGCTATATATATGTTAGAGCCCAAATGTAGCCCAATGTAGCCCAATGTAGCCCAATGTAGCCCAAAGATGGCCACCAGAATGCCCCAGAGTGTTCTAAAGAACAACTAGAGCGCTAACAGTCTTACTTATGACAAAAGTATGGCACACCTGAAGTCATCTTGATTGGAATAAAGTGTTAACACTTAAAACATTTAATTTGCAAAGGAACAAAATGAGGGGGTTCATTTTGCCATAGAAATTATGATTAGTGCTGAAGAAAGAAAAATTAGGGCACATTTTGAGTGACTTCTCAAATCCTCTTATATTTCATTAAAAAATTCTAATATGCAGTCTCCCAAGATGGCCACCAGAGACAAAAGAGCCCAAATGTAGCCCAAATATCAGCCAGATGTAGCCCAACTATAGCCCAATGACAGAATGTCCCAGAGTGTTCTAAAGAACAACTAGAACGCTAACAGTCTTACTTATGACAAAAGTATGGCACACCTGAAGTCATCTTGATTGGAATAAAGTGGTAACACTTAATACATTTAATTTGAAAAGGAACAAAATGAGGGGTTTCATTTTGCCATAGAAATTTTATATATATATATATATATATATATTCACTGAAAAAACCATAGGTTACACACCAGTTATAGTTAGGAATTAGCATTTAAAAAACCTTTGAAATTCACTGAAAAAACCATAGGTTTCACACCAGTTATAGTTAGCTGGAAATTTTACTTGCATAAAACCATTGAAATTCCCACGTTATAGTTATTTGGACTCACTACAACTTGCACATCTGCAATGCACTGCTGATGACGTCACATATTACATCACTCATGCATATATTTAAATATTTAAACATTACTCGCTAATATATGTATTCACTAAGATACACTTAATAAGCCAGTAAAACAATCAATTTTTTTTTTTAAAAACACTGAAAAAACCATAGGTTTCAGGCCTTATATAGTTAGGAATTAGCATTTAAAAAACCTTTGAAATTCACTGTAAAAACCATAGGTTTCAGGCATAATATATTTAGGAATCAGCATTTAAAAAACCTTTGAAATTCACTGAAAAAACCATAGGTTTCAGGCCTTATATAGCTAGGAATTAGCATTTAAAAAAACCTTTGAAATTCACTGAAAAAACCATAGGTTTCAGGAGTTATATAGTTAGGAATTCGTCTTTAAAAAACCAATGAAATTGCTCCTATATAGTTAGTTGTACTAACTATATTTCGCGCACCCGCAATCCACTGCTGATGATGTCACATATTAGATCATTCATGACATGGTCAGTGACATCACTGATGACATCTCAAATGACATCACTGATGACATCACTGAGGACATCATCCACGTGACAATCACATACACCTTTTCATACACTATTACAATTTTTCATCACTGTTTGTAAAATACAGAGTATCATATTTAAATCCATTGTCACAGCAATAAAAGTATCTAAAAATCCACTCAGTGATTCATAGATGTATATACACATCTAATCACTTACCTATGGATTCACTCATACATGCTGTCAATGAACAATAGAACATTATCAAAAATACTTATACATCTATATCGACATTAAACAACAGCACGCATCCTATTCACATATGAAGTCATCCTACTCACTTATGCAAACAATGGATCATACTTACATATTTACTTAGCAAAACACTTATACAAACACCACTTCTTCTATTCATTTAGATAGTAAGTCATACTTAGTGAATTATAAAATCATTATTACAAGTATACAGTTATCCATACAGTCACTCACACAATCATTGTGTCTTATGTATACTTATTTATATACACCTGACACATACACTGCCTTTTATTTTTCTAGTTTGTTGGACCTGTACCTTTGAGAAATATATTTGCTCATCACCGGAAGGGTGACGGTGGCAGAGTCCCCGTTCCGCTTTGCTTGCTGAAGGTAACACGAATGTGCCCTGTGCTGTGTTGAGAACTGCTGCATGTGAGAGAATCGAACTGCCTGTAAATTTTAAATTTCATTGTTGACTTAATAACGATGTTGCTCTGTTAATTGAAAAACGGAACATTTACCTTGATTACTCATTTTAAAAACTTAAAACTCACTTAATCAGCATGCACTGTTAAAACGCCACATTTACTGGATTGGCGCTATCTGTACCACCTTCCTACCCTGATTAAAAGGGGGAGGAAACACTCACTGTTAGTAAAGGAAGCCTGTGCTCGTCTTTCACTCCTGCCCGCCCCGGTCCGACACGGTAGCCAATACCGTTGCACGGAGGGCGGGTCAGGGAGAGCCAGGTACTTCCTGCGGGGGCACTTCCTGAGCGGTTAACGCTCTAGTGGATGCCTTTTGCTGGCCTATTTAGCCATCGCCCCCTACAAGCGCGCAGTGATCGTGCGCAGCGGCACCGAAGACCAGCCAAAGAGCTGCCCGTCTGCGCCCGTCCGCGACAGTACGTGGCATAGGGGCAATGGGCTCAACCCCTGCGGACCATGACATCACAGGTACAAGAAATATCACATACCCCGCCCAATTCCTCCTAGATTTACAAACTACTGGAGATTGTGGCACTCGAATACCCTGTCAGAATCTTGAGGGCTGTTTTTCATGTCTAAAATGTCGCTACCAATCATTAGTAGTAAGGAAGAGCACAAATGAAAATGCTCCAAAAATATCACCTCCAGAGGGACTAAAATGCTGTCTTTTGAATGTCCGGTCTCTCCCAAAACATCAGCTTCAGGTATGGGATCTTGTCTACACCATGCAGCCTGACATTTGTTTTTTACCGAAACATGGATGAAACCCCATACGGTTACAGCAATAACACTAGGGGTTCCATCAGGCTACAAGATTCTACACTTTGACCGAATTAATAAAACAGGTGGTGGCTTAGCCATTATATATAAAGACATACTTAAGGTAACAATATTAGAACAAAGGTCCAGTCCTCAATTGGAAATATTGATCTTCAAGATCAACTCGGCTGCCCACATCTCCTAGAAAGGTGCATTAGCGTACCGCCCACCAGGATCCAACCCGGACTTTGCCCTCTCCCTTTTAGAGCTATTAGCTCCATATTTTAAAGCCAAGGAGGATTTCATCCTCCTTGGAGATTTTAATGTACACATGGACAATCCGACACATCCCGAAACTATCTCACTAACCGCAGACTTGTCTAACCTGGGGTTAAAGGCTATAAATAGCGGTGCTACCCACACAGGTGGTCACACTCTGGACTCACTATTCTCTAACTGCACTAAAATAAGATGCTTGCCTGCTAAAGAAATCTATTGGTCAGATCATTTTTTGATAGAGTTCCTTCTACTGGGCCCGATTAAATCCTTGCACAAGATGCCGCTCCCGCCAATTTTGCACCGTCAATGGCACAAAATATCGGTGGAAAAGATGCGGGAAAACTGGATACTACCAACATTCACAGATGAAGACTCAGCAGACACTGCATTAGAAAAATTTAATAACTCACTTAAGCTAGCCATCGACACTCTGGCCCCACTGAAACTACATAAGCAATACCCTCCCACCAAGCAAGAAAACTGGTATACACAAGACCTTAGAACAGAGAAGCAGAAATGTAGGCGGCTAGAAAAAGCATGGAGAAAATTGAAAACTGAGGAGAAAAGGAAATTTTATCAAGAGGCCCAGTCAACCTATTATAAAAACATAAAGCAAGCTAGGAAAAACAGTCCCACCTTACAACTAGCAGAGGCGGGTAACTGTCCAAGGGAGCTTTTTAAAATACTGCAGAGCTTTGTCAAACCCACAGCCTGTGAGAGCCCCGATGAATTCTCCCAAACACTCTGTGATGAGATTTCAACGTTCTTTGAGGACAAAATTAATCTTATCTATAATAAAATTATGGCCTCTAGTGGTGCAGGAACCACGATCTCCCTCCCCAATGACTCACCTATTCAAAATAAAAACTCACTACTGACCTTTCCACCAGTCAGTGACTTAGACCTGCCACCTCTCATCAGCCACATAAAATCTGGGTCCCCCAATGACTTCCTCCCTGCTAAAATGGTCGCCCCTCTGATCACCCTCCTAGGACCCTCCATCCAGTCAGTGATGAACATCTCATTGACAGAAGGGCAAGTCCCAATGGAGTGGAAAATAGCGGTGGTGAACCCAATAAGGAAAAAAGCGGCCTCCCCATGGACAGATCTTTCAAATCTTTGGCCCATATACCTCTTCCCGCACATCGGTAAGATGACTGAGAAGCACGTGAACTCCCATTTATCAAATCATATCGAGGCAACGGAAGGCCAGGACCACTCACAATCTGGGTTCAGGCCTAACCACAGCACCGAATCAGCCCTCCTAGCAGTGACCAATAACATCAGGATGACACTGGATGGTGGAGGGTCAATGATTTTTGTGCTGTTGGATTTATCCGCTGCCTTTGATACGGTGTCACATGAAGTGCTTCTCAGTTGTCTGAAGGATGTGGGATTGGGGGGTGTAGCTCTGTCCTGGATGGAGAGTTTTCTCTCAGGCCGCTCTCAAGAAGTCAGGTTGGGCTCCCATAAATCCATCTATAGGGAGCTCACCAGGGGAGTGCCGCAGGGCTCATGCCTAAGCCCCACATTATTTAATGTGTATGTGGCCCCCCTGGCTGACCTAGTGAGATCCTTTGGGTTCACCCCGGTGTCATACGCCGACGACACCCAACTTCTGTTTCCTTTTAAAACCTTCACACCTGCTCTAAAAAAATCTTTTGCAGATGGAATGAGGGCAGTGTCAGAGTGGATGGCCAAGAACTGCCTACAGTGTAATGTAGGCAAAACGGAAGTACTGCTGTTCGGGGAGGCAGTGACATTGTGGTCCCCCGAATGGTGGCCACTAGAACTGGGACCTGTTCCCAACCCTAAACAGACCGTGAAAAACTTGGGAGTGCTATTAGACCAAGCCCTTACATTTAAAGATCATGTTAACCAAGTTGCCGGTACATGTTTTAGGGCCATTGGACTGTTGAGAAGGGTGTTTCCATATCTACCTGATAGACATAGGAAGACCTTGGTCCAGGCATTAGTCATTAGCAGATTGGACTATTGCAATGGTCTTCTCCTATCAACTAATGAAGATCAACTTAACAAACTGCAAATAGTCCAAAACACTGCGGCAAGGCTAGTCCTCAATGCTCCACCTAGGACTCCCTCCCGCCCTCTACTGGCTAAACTACACTGGCTCCCAGTGCGGCAACGCATTAAGTTCAAAATCTTATGTACCATCCACAAATGTCTGACAGGTACAGGGCCTAAGTACCTAAAAAAAGCCTTCCAACCCTATGTCCCAGGGCGTTCATTACACTCCAGCAACCTCCAGCTACTGCAGGTACCCAGAATTATAAAATCTAGGCAGGGAGGTAGTGCCCTAGCCCACACTGGACCTGTTCTCTGGAACTCTCTGCCCCAGACATTAAAACAAATCACCAATCATCTATCCTTCCGAAAAACCCTCAAAACCTATCTCTTCACAAGTAGTTGAACAATTATCCAATCCAATCAGTCATTCTTGAACATGAAATAGCATAATCTATTTCCTTCTACTGGCAAAAGCGCGGAGATACCCCTTCGGGGGTTTATTCAGGCGCTCTACAAGAATATAAATAAATATAAATAAATGAGATTCCCTCACCCAAACTGTCAGAACATGTAGTTTTAACTTCATATATCTACTGAATCAACTATTCACACATCTTTGGACAGTCACACACCCCCCACCGAACCACACACACTTTCACACTCCCATACAAATACTCAGTTAACTAATCAATAACTAATATAGACTTTCACATAGCTAGTAACCAACTGTAGAATCAGTTTACACAACAACGGACACAGTGATACAGATATTCACACAGTTTAGTCACTATCCACTATATTTAGTGAGACATTATAAATTGGTCAAGTAAACAGTCAATTACACTGCTACTAAATCCTCCATCCAAATATTTATTTATATATATCCACTCATTCTTCAATGTAAATTGCTCTATATATAATGCATATTTAAATAACGAAGCAAACCACATTCACTGGATGATGTCATCAGTGATGTCATCAGTGATGTCATTTGAGATGTCATCAGTGATGTCACTGACCATGTCATGAATGATCTAATATGTGACATCATCAGCAGTGGATTGCGGGTGCGCGAAGTATAGTTAGTACAACTAACTATATAGGAGCAATTTCATTGGTTTTGTATGATTAAAATGTCCAGCTAACTATAACACCACTAAAACTTATAGTTTTTTCAGTGAATATATATATATATTTTTTTTTTTTAAATAATCAGCATAAGCAGACAGTTTACCTTCCATAGTACTATGTTTGAATCCTGAAATTAGTGTATTGCAACAAATTTGTTCTAAGAAAAGTTCTAAGCATAGGACAAATAACAGGAGGGATAGAGGATAACCTCGTCTAGTACCCCTATTTAAACTAAAATTGGGAGAAAAACATACAATGACAAAAACACTAGCTAGTGGATAAGAATACAGTAATTTGATTAACTTTGGTCCAAACCCAAACCAATGAAGAGTGGTAAATATACATTACAACAAATTTATATGTTTGAAAGCTTTTTCAGCATCCAGAGTAAGAGCCACAAGTAGAGATTTATACTTATGAGCCAGACTCACAATATTGGAAAACATTTTAGCATTATCTGAGGTAAGCTGCCCCTTAATAAAATAAGATTTGTTGGATTTTACAAGAAGAGAGTCATTAGATTCTAGTCATGAAGCAAAGATCTTAGAAAAGCTCTTACAGTCACAGTTGATAAGGGAAATAGGTGTATAGTTTAAAAAAAAATATGGGATCCTTATCTTGGGTAGGAATGATAGTGATCAATGTCTCCAAAAAATAACTAAGCCCGGGCGGGAAACTCCACTCTGCTTGCGGAGTTTGCAGAATTTGTGAAAGAGCGCAGAATTCTTCAAGTCTGCCATTCAGGCGCGAAGCGGAGGTTTTTTGCTGTTTGTGTGGTCGAGCTTTCTTTTGGCTCTCGACCGCGAGCGCCAAGAGTCTTGGACCACTTGAGAGTGTGCACAAGACTTCTCACGCCGCTAGTGAGCTCAGATGGCTTCCGGACGCGACGGTGCCAATCTAGTATTCTTAGTGCCGATTGTGATTGCAAACAGAGCGGTCGAGCAGCTTTTCTGCTTTAGAATGCAGCTCAGCAGCATTTGGAGTAGATTTTCTTCTCAAAGTGTTGGTTAGACTTGTTTTATTTGGTGCAAGAAGTTTGAAAAAAAATCTAACAGGAAGGAAGTGCCCAAGAGAGACTCCAACACCCTGTTTCTGTCCAGCAGGCTCCTCCCAGTGCTTTATCACTCTCCCGTTCACTTTTCATTGGGATTTGGAGTTATAAGGATCTTTCTCCATTGTCTGCTGCGCATACACTATTACATTTAAGAACTTTGGGGCATATTACCAAGCAATAGTGATAATTATCGCACTTGTCTGGTACTCACCCGAGAGCAGAGGGGGTCGGGAACAGCCGCATTTCACTTGTGTTATCTTCTTCGAGTGGGGGTCCGTCCGTGCGAGCGGACCCGCCATCTTGGAAGTAGTAGATCAGCAGGGTGGGGATGTATGACGTTACAACGCATACTTTTACAACGACTACCATTACAACGAATTTTTTACAACGCAAAAACTTTTACAACGCATACCATTACAACGCAAGATTTTACAACGCAAGTACCTTTACAACGCATACCATTACAACGTAAATATTGGTAAGTATATAATATTTTTTTTAATATAAATTATTTTAAAATATTAAAATATAATTAAATTTTATTTAATTAATTTAATTTAAATATAATTTTAATTTATTTTTACAAATTAACCCTGTACCCCAAAAACCCAAAACTGACCCTGAACCCTAAAAATATTTTTTTTAATTTAAATTAATTTAAATTATTAAAATATAATTAAATTTTATTTAATTACATTTAATTAATTTAATTTAAATATAATTTTATTTTATTTTTACAAATTAACCCTGTACCCCAAAAACCCAAAACTGTCCCTGAACCCTAAAAATACCCCTTTACCCAAAAACCCAAAAACTGACACTGAACCCTAAAAATACCCCTTTACCCAAAAACTGAAAACTGACCCTGAACCCTAAAAATACCCCTTTACCCAAAAACAGAAAACTGACCCTGAACCCTAAAAATACCCCTTTACCCAAAAACTGAAAACTGACCCTGAACCCTAAAAATACCCCTTTACCCCAAAACTGAAAACTGACCCTGAACCCTAAAAATACCCCTTTATCCAAAAACTGAAAACTGACCCTGAACCCTAAAAATACCCCTTTACCCAAAAACTGAAAACTGACCCTGAACCCTAAAAATACCCCTTTACCCAAAAACTGAAAACTGACCCTGAACCCTAAAAATACCCCTTTACCCAAAAACTGAAAACTGACCCTGAACCCTAAAAATACCCCTTTACCCAAAAACTGAAAACTGACCCTGAACCCTAAAAATACCCCTTTACCCAAAAACTGAAAACTGACCCTGAACCCTAAAAATACCCCTTTACCCAAAAACTGAAAACTGACCCTGTACCCTAAAAATACCCCTTTACCCAAAAACTGAAAACTGACCCTGAACCCTAAAAATACCCCTTTAGCCAAAAACTGAAAACTGACCCTGAACCCTAAAAATACCCCTTTACCCAAAAACTGAAAACTGCCCCTGAACCCTAAAAATACCCCTTTACCCAAAAACTGAAAACTGACCCTGAACCCTAAAAATACCCCTTTACCCAAAAACCCAAACATATAATATTTTAAAAATAATTATATACTTACCAATACTTACGTTGTAATGGTATGCGTTGTAAAGGTACTTGCGTTGTAAAATCCTGCGTTGTAATGGTATGCGTTGTAAAATGTTTTGCGTTGTAAAAGTTTCGTTGTAATGGTAGTTCGTTGTAAAAGTTGCGTTGTAAAGGTTGTTTCCCGCAGAGTGGCGGTCTAGTCTCTGGCACTCACGGGGGCACAAAAGCCGACGCTGGAGTGAACGCGCGCAGCGGGCGCGCCGAAGGCGCGCCAAAGGCAAGCCCGTCTGCGCCCGTCCGCGCCAAGGATGCGCCCAGCGCCGGAGATGCTGCTCCTACAGGGCCAGGACGGGGCCCGGCTGCTGAGGGTGAAACCAGACGGTATACCAATAAGGAACTTATTACTATTGGTGAGAGGGGACGTGACAAAGGGACCCTTCTGCTGTCTCACACGGCCTCGCCAGTTGCGGATGTTCTGAAGGGTGACTCCCTAGTTGGGGGGGCTTCTGAACGTGAGGTCTCTCTCTAAACATTGTGTTGATATTCAACTGGTGTTGGAGACCCGTGAACTAGATTTTTTATGCATGACCGAAACCTGGATGGTGCCAGGCTGTGAAGTTGATGCCGGGTTTGCCTGCCCACCAGGGTTTAAAATGTGTCATAAGCCCAGGATTAGTGGGAGAGGGGGTGGGGTGGGTGTGATTTTTAGAGATACTATCAATTTGAATGTTATTAACATGGAAGAGTGTAATGGCTGTGAGCTATTTGGCTTTTCTATTAAGATTTCACAGAGGCCTGTTTTGACTTGTATCATTTGCTATAGACCTCCGGGAGTCTTTGCGCTGGCCCAGCAGCAGGCGATATTGGATTTATTCTCAAATCTGGCTGTAAGTCATACACATCTGGTGATTCTTGGGGACTTCAACCTCTGGCTGAATGGCACCCTGAATACAGGCTTTCTAAACTTAATCCATTCGTGTGAGGCTCTTGGTCTTTTCCAGCGCATTTTACAAGCTACACACATAGGAGGCCACCGGTTGGATCTGATCTTTTCTGAGATAAACCTCCTCACTGTTGGGGATGTGCTTCTTATGGCTTGGACTGATCACTCTTTGATTACGTTTTTTGTAAAGACAGATATGCTTATAGCAGAGTCATCTGGTCAAGTAAGGGAATATGTGAATACGGACTGGAAGGCCCTTGCTGGGAAGAAAGATGCGTCACCTACGTTTATGGTTGAGGAGTGCTTCACCCCCGCCTTACAGGCGGAGGTGAATTACGCTGCCCTCTGCGCGAACATCACTTCAGTGTTGGATACCTCTGCTCCTTTTAAACTTCATTTGAGCAGGGGCAGACCCTCTGCACCTTGGTTTACAGACAGCCTCAAGAAATTGCGACTGGAATGCAAACAAGCAGAGAGAAAGTGGAGGTGTGCATATTTGGATAGGGATAGGCTGAACAGGAAAACCAAGCGAGGGGAATACAAGAAGGAGATTCACAGAGCCAAGGTGGAACACTTCCCGAGGGTGATTCTTGACGCCCCAAATAGTTCTCGCAGCATCTTTAATATCTTGAATAATCTTACCAGTCCAGAGTGTGTCAAGAATGATTTCCCCCCTTCGCAGGAACTCTGCGAGAACCTAGCTAGGTTCTTTCAGGACAAAATCAAACTGATCATTGATGATCTGGGGGTGAAGCAACAACAATATCTGGTAATACCTGACTGTGGCAGCCTGTTGACTACCGGTGCTCTGTCTGCATTGGGAGGAGCTGAGCCCCTTGCAGAGTTTGCACAGCTGTCAGCGGAGGAGTTCAAGGAAGTGGCTTTTGGCATAACATCTGGGTCTCCGCTGGATCCGCTTCCATTAAAAATCTGGCAGGAGTATGAGCTTGATCTCTTCCCTACGCTTAGGCGGGTGTGTAACCAGTCACTTGCTACGGGTAGGGTTCCACCTCAATGGAAACAAGCGTTGGTGACCCCTTTATTGAAAAAGCCCTCCCTTGACCCGGACTGCCTTAAGAACTTCAGGCCTATTTCGCTCTTACCCTATCCAGCTAAAATTGTAGAGCGGGTGGTGGCAGGTACCCTCTCTAAATATCTCGAACAGCATAAGCTTCTGGACGATGTTCAATTTGGCTTTCGTCCAGCTCATGGCACCGAGACGGCCCTTGTGACCGTATTTGATGAGCTTCATTGGTGGGCAGACAGGGGACAGGCAGGGGTTTTGATCCTGCTTGACCTGTCTGCCGCCTTCGATACGGTAAACCATGATATTCTGCTGGACAGGCTGAGAGATGTAGGAGTTGTGCGGAGTGCCCTCCGGTGGTTTGAGTCCTTCCTTCAAGGTAGGGAACAAGCTGTGTCCCTTCCTCCCTTTCAATCTGCCTTTTCTACCATCTCGCATGGCGTTCCACAGGGCTCGGCAGTTAGCCCAGTTCTCTTTAACATCTATATGAAGCCCTTAACAGCTGTCATCAAAAATTTTAAGATCGAAATAGTCAACTAGGCTGATGGCACGCAGCTGATTCTATCCTTGGAGGAATTCGTCAATAGCCTCTGAGGAAGGAGGGATTTACCTTTAAAACGCGTCAGGCCATATTTGATAGAATCGCTGCTAAATGGAATTGGCAAACGGGACAGTGTGCATACCCGAATAAAAGCCTACAGCCAAATGCTGGCATTTGTGTGCTGTTCTTGCCTTGGGCAACTTGGGAGCTGACATAAACTTAATCTATAATATATATATATACATATATGTATCACATCCCAATGCTGTCGGAAAAAGGAAAAGGCCACTCAAGGGAAACGTCGGAAGCTTCTTTATTCAGCACAGCGTAGCATAATGCATTTCGGCCTTGCGGCCTTTCTCAAATGCCGCCGTATACCAAGTGTGACTCCACCCCCTCCTTTGACTGTCCAGCATCTCCCTCATTGCCGGAAGTCCGCTGACCTCTGGTCACCTGATACCAACTTCGCTGCAGTCCTGCCACGACTACAGCTCCCAGAATTCAGTATTCCCAGGTAAATGTTAGTTGGGGGAGAAAAATTTCCTGGAAGGTGCGGGGTGTTGAAATACCGAGTTTTGGTTCAAACAAAGTTCTTCCTTCGGTCCCTTTTGATGCTCCAGCCTCTGAACGCGGGTGTCCACAGGATCGTGAGACAGGATGGGTTAAACCTGCCTCCTCGTCTAAGTGGCAATCTGCGTCATGCAGCGATTCCTTGCTGGGCATGCATTCAGGGGCGGGCCAGGAGTTTATCAATAACTTGATGTGCAGAAACGCTGCAAGCAGCGGGGGACCAGTAGAACTCCAGCCACTTGATGGAGCGGGGCCTTCAAACGCGCTTCTGGCCAGCGCGTACACATGTATCACATCCCAATCCTGTCGGAAAAAGGAAAAGGCCACTCAAGGGAAACGTCGGGAGCTTCTTTATTCAGCACAGCGTAGCATTATGGATTTCGGCCTTGCGGCCTTTCTCAAATGCCGCCGTATACCAAGTGTGACTCCACCCCCTCCTTTGAATGTCCAGCATCTCCCTCATTGGCGGAAGTCCGCTGACCTCTGGTCACCTGATACCAACTTCGCTGCAGTCCTGCCACGACTACAGCTCCCAGAATTCAGTATTCCCAGGTAAATGTTAGTTGGGGGACCAGTAGAACTCCAGCCACTTAAGGGAGCGGGGCCTTCAAATGCGCTTCTGGCCAGTGCGTACACATGTATCACATCCCAATCCTGACGGAAAAAGGAAAAGGCCACTCAAGGGAAACGTCGGAAGCTTCTTTATTCAGCACAGCGTAGCATAATGCATTTCAGACTTGCGGCCTTTCTCAAATGCTGTGGTATACTAAGTGTGACTCCACCCCCTCCTTTGCATGTCCAGCATCTCCCTCATATATATATATATATATTTTTTTTGTTTTTTAATAAACATCTTTATTGGGTTTTGGCCATCCGTGATAGCAACAAAAGACATACGGCACGTAGAGCATGTAGTACGAAAAAAAAGCAGAATTACAACGGTCAATTCAGAGTAGTAATAATCCAAGAATATGATATGATACAGAGGGAGAACGTCCACAATATGAATCTGTGACAAATTAAGTAAATTGGCCCAAACATTTCCCCCACACCCGTCCATGCTTGTGGGGGCATCCACAAGCCTATTAAACCACCTGCTCCTGCTGTGCACACCAATCAACACCCCCTCCGTCACCCTGCCAGTGTAGGAGTACTTGGCGATGCCCAGTACCTAACAATATCCCATTTTGCTACCGGAAAAGGTGTGCCTAGGAATGTTGTTTGGCCCTTGAGCACTCGGTTTCCTCAAAAACCCAGAGGAGAACCAGCAAGAGGAAGAGGGGGACTTCCCACCCCAGCACGTCTGACAGGTCACATCCACAACTGTCCAGTACTGTTGTATCGCCGCACAGGTCCATACCATGTGATAAAAATCTGCCTGGTCAACACCACAGCGGGGACAGGCCAAGGTGGGATGTGGACCTGCCTGACGTAGGTGGCCTGGGGAGAGACATGCTGCGTAAAGATAGTAGATCTTGATAAGCCGCAAGCAGGAAGAGGTGGTAAGTTTGCGGTGAGCCATCAGAGCGTCTTGCCAGTTCTCATCCTCTACGGACCCCATCCAGCTTTCCCAGCTGGTTGCGAGGTTGGTCAAGCGAGCCGGGGGAGTTAAAAATGAGCATGCAATAGATCTCTGAGATCCCTCCAGGCCTCTTTGTATAGTGAGAAAATATGGGGGGGGGGGATCGCAAAACATGTTGTAATACTCCATAGTAATAGGGTCTTACGCAATGCCAGGCCAGATATCTCCTCCCCAACCTACTCCATCGATAAAGGTTCCTCTAACTGATGAGACTCTAGGGGCAAGAGACAGGGGAGGGGAATCAATTTGCCTGCAGTACAGCGTTTGATAATATTGAGTGAAAGTTTGAGTTATCTCAGGAAGAGACTGCCAGGAACCACTGGAGTCATCCATAATTTCAGGGACAATACTGTCGGTCTGTGGGTGGGAAACCAACCAGTATAGAAGCTTCCTATTCTTGTCCCCCAGCCATAGATACTGGCCATTGTGGCGCACCCGAGGTACTTGGCCGCTTCAAGAGAGTGCAGACAAATATCTTCACAAATAAGCTCAAGTTCGCGGGAAACAGCAGACTGCATTTGTAATTCCAAGCGAAGGGTGCATACCTCCAAGCTAATAATGAGGGCCTAGCGATCACACTCCTAGGCCCTGCTGTGAAGTGTCACCTTACTGGCAGCCCATAGGGTCCTCACACATGTAACGGACCCCTCATTGTCATGAAAATAGGCACAAAGGTCAGACCCTAATGAGTTGGCAAACTCCCTGTCTTAGAGAAACCAGGTGTTCAAACGACACATCAGGCAGGTTCCCAGGAAGAGAAAGGAGCGATGGAGAGTGGTCTGAAATCCTGCAAGGCACAATCTACAGAATTCAACCGGAAACGACATGGAGGCTGTCGTTTTCTATACCTGGCCCCACAGCTGTGGAACTCATTCCCCTTGGAGATACGGTCCTGCACAGAACTATTGCGTTTTAGGAAACTTCTCAAAACCTGGTTATTCAAACAAGCACACGACTAACACTTTTTTTGGCTGCGACCAGTTCAGAATAGCGCATGAAACCTTGGTGTACATGCGCTTTATACAATTTTTATAACATAACATAACATATCAATCTGGATCTGGATTAATAGTTGACAATCATGGGTAGGTAGGAAAATAAGGTAGATGTGGGAGTGGGTGTGGTGTGCCATGGATGTAGGCATAAACTACCAGAGGCGAAAGTGCCAGGATCTCCAGGCGTCACAAAGGTCCAGAGTGAAGGCCTAGTTACTGAGGCATCGGGTGCCCACTTGTCGAGAGGTGTGGTGGACCCAGTGCATTCCAGAATGGGGTTTGGTACTGCGTTGAAGTCCCCCCTATTTTGGTGAGTCTCTGAGGGAGGTAAGAAAGAAGAAGCAAGAGGCCCTGACGACAGGCGGGTAGGGAGGAACGCAGCACACAGCTACAAACAAATGCAGCCACTCCCCCGTCAACGTGCCCTCCAAAGCTAGGAAATGCCCCTGGGGTCTTCGTAAACCTCAAAGGGAAATGAGCGGCATAGGAGAATAGCTTACCCGAGCTCCTCGGGAGTACACTGCACGGAAAACTCTTTCATGGCCCTTGTAGGCCATAAAGGGACAGTGCCTCTTACAAAAATAGGTGGAAGTATCGGTGGGTGAAGGTAAAAATTGCTGCCCATTTCCCACAATCGAGCAGACCATTAAAATTCCAGGACAAAACCTTGAAGACAATATGTGTGAAAAGGTAAGAATGATACTAGAAGTAAGCTGTGGGCGTCCTAGGAGTAGGGCCCTGTGGTAAATAAATAAATAATACCTCTATTTTTGAATGAATATATGAATAACAGATAGCTCAATAAATAAGAGTCAAGATTCGAGGTAGTAGGAGTTTGCAGGTTTAATACAGCATAAAGGACAGGAACAGGACAACCTGGACGGACAAGATCTGGGATGGCTAGCTAGCACAACTTTAATAACAGTGCACAAGTATATACACTAAAACAATTGCATTACAGTGAATTACAGTAGGCGGAGCAGTGGGTGTGGTCAATAGCAGTCGCGAAAGATAAGGGTGAAAGTGGGTGTAACAAGAGGCGTATACATAGACATGTGATGTAAACGTAACAGAGTATGTCATAAATGGGGCGGAAACATGGAGGGGGCTACCTAAGGAGCCGGGACCTCTAACCTAATGGTGCGCGCAAACTGACAATGACGTGTTACTAGGAGAAGCTGGGGGCTATGAACTCTGCTCTAGGAGTAGAGACTGAAGTCTGGAGAGTCAGGGCGACATGTACCTAAACACTATCTAGTATCTGATGTTTAGAGAACATGTTGATATAAACTAAAAGTTATCGGGTAAAGGCTAACAGACTCTAAGACTGGAGCATGCATTATTCTACATGTAGTGCGTTGAAGAATATTAAATGACCATTAAATGCAGTATTTCTCTTACATGGAGACGTAAAGGCTAGACAATGACGGAAACTATTGATGCGATTCAGTAGCTTAGGAATGCAGAGAAGGAGGGCTGGACTGATAACTAGAATCATAACATACTCTTGGCAGACTCATAGGCAGAGCCAGGTTGAACCGGGCACTGTGAGGCAGGAAGTAAGTAAAGGGTCAGGAACACAGGTGGGGGCTGTATCGCTCCTCAGCGAGGGCTCAGGAGACAGAAGCTGAATCTGGTGTCCGGGCCCTTTTGAGGCCTAGAAACGGGGACTTTTCAATGAAATAACGTGCACACTGAGAAACGTGGCAACGCAACTTTACATAGGCCTAATACTCGTAGCTTTCACGTGAACTGGAAACTGGCATACTAGTGATGGACACAACTGTAATTGCGTCTTTAATCAAACATGGGGAATACATATGCATATTAATCATGCACACATAACATAAGATGGAGGACACGTAGGGACACAGAACATGGCAAAATTTACTTTTCCACATTCCCTCCTTGTCACTACGTTTCCATCAGGAAACATCAATATTCATGATACCATCTATCATTTCATACAGTATCATTTGCTCGTCTCGAATTTTCTTGGAACTGGATTTAGAACGGGACTCGGGACTAGGAATACAAGAGGTAGCACAAATGCCGCAAATCGCAGGGCCACATTGTAAACAGAGGCAGCAACTGAATATGATCGCTACTGCAATACCTAGAAAGGATAATACTTTCCATCCCCAGGCGGAAATTATATTCCAGAACCAACCGGACCATGTCCAGGTGCCTGGATCTTGGTGTAACATATGGGCAATATTATGGAGTCTGGTAATAGCTGAATAAACAGACGGTGCGTTATTAGGAATGAAAATGCAGCAACTAGATCCGATGACTCTACATGCCCCGCCACTATCGGCCAGTATGACGTCAAGGACGAGACGATTCTGGAGCACGACAATTCTCATAAAGGATTGCTCTTCGGTTAAGTTACCTAGAGCAGAAGTAGTCTCAATCACTACTGCTTCAAGGGTTCTCGTTAATCTACGTATCAGTTTACTATTTACAACAGTACCTAAGTAGGGGAAGACACCTTTATTGATATCTATGTATTGTTCTAGAGCAGTTTCAGTATAATCGACAATCGGGAGGTTTCTCTTGTGTCTAGTATGTACTAGGTGGGAATTCCTATGATAGTCAGGTGGGGCTAGGAAAACTGGTGGCAGTAGGAAGGCAATGTAACAGGTTCCCTCCCAATCGAGGGGCAGACGAACATATGCGGTCTGACCACAAACAAAATAAGAATGACGTGAAGCTTTGAAAATAGATTTCCCACTGTCACTATACTTGACAATAGTAGTACAATCACTGCGGCCTACATGTATGGAACCATTCTTTCGGACACATAATTCACCTTTGACTGGTAATACTGACATAGCGGGTAAGTCTGGAGTAGTATCAGACTGAACATTCAGGACCATAAAATTCGAAGAATAATTACCCAAATTATAAACTTCATTTTCTAGATCTAACCCTGTTCTGTGGGGAAGACCTTGCTTGTCTGGAAAACATGTACTGTTAAGTAGGGACATATCATTTGAGGATGACGTTAACGTGGACCATGCTCCACACGAACCATTATGTGAAAATGGATAAGGAAAGAGTGGCAGAACTCCCTTCGGTGTCTGGAAAGGGGGGAGTCGACCACACACCCAACAATTAGTGGCATTGCTGGTCTGGTGTGAATAATGTAACATGCGGATAAAGGAATTATTACGCATAGCAAGACGATAAGATAGTTCATGAGGAGGCAGATCACTAAACGTGTGCTCTACTGTAACATTAGAAGACTTATTTACATGAGAAACTGGAAAACACAAATAAAATGCATAACCTGTGCAGGAAATCATAATGCTAAAATATAGCAGAAAACATAAAATAATAGTGCAACTTTTAGAGTTCTCACTAACTCTCTCTCTGTAGGGGTCTATTATATACATGTCAGAAACCGGTCTAACCGTTTCACCTAGGGGAGGACTTAGACAATCAAACTGGCTGACTTATTTTACTAGACCTTAATTTAAGCTTATACTCCTGCTGCGGAGTTTTCTCTAACAGGGAGGAATCTGTATCATTGTCTTTTGCGGGACAGTCCTTAAGAATAGTACTTTGGCAGTCTTTACAATCCTCGGAAATGTTCTTGGTAACAGGTTTTAGTCCATAAAATCTTTTCACATGTGACAGGTGGACCCAGCCCTTCCTGCCTTCCAACTTGACGGCAGTACGGGTGGCCAGGAGGACCTGTTTGGGTTCCTTCCAGCGGGGCTCCAGCGGACTTGAACGATCAAAGTTCCTCACAAGAACCATGCATCCGGGAACGATTTCATGCGGTGCCACCTCGGTATTGTCTGGAAATGCGGCGGCAACCTGTGAACGACAAGAGTGTAGGGTAGACATCAAGGAAGCTAGGTAATCTGTCAGCATATTACTTGAAACATCGGTAATACTTCGGGGTCTAGGTGTACCCCACATATTAGGGGGGCGGCCGAATACGACCTCGTACGGGGACAGACCTGATCTGGAATGTGCGACCATGCGCATATAAAACAAAGCGACGGGCAGAGCTACTAGCCAGTCCACACCTTTCTCTTTACATACTTTTGCAATTCGAATTTTCAGGGTCTGATTATGTCTCTCTACGAGACCGGCTGCTTCTGGATGGCGTACACAATGAAACTTCCACTGGTACCCTAACAGAAGGGAGAGGTGTTTCATGAGCTCAGATGAGAATGGCTGGCCGTTGTCAGAATATACGACTCTAGGGAGTCCGTAGCGGGGGAAAAATTCACGAACCAACTGCTTGGCAGTGGTCGCGGCTGTGTAATCTGGGACTGGATATGCCTCTGTCCACCTGGACAAAGCGCATACAACTACAAGGACATACTTGAAACCTCGACATCGCTCCATCTGAATATAATCCATTTGGAGGACTTCAAAAGGGTGGTCAGGAGGCTGGAATCCCCCTTGTTCCACCGGGACACTTTTACCTGGATTAAACTGGCAACATATCATACAGGTACGGATCTTCTGCTTGGCTGCAGCTCGTAAATGCTTGTTGGACCAAATGTTCTGGATACTATCTAACATAGCTTTTTCTCCTAAGTGTGCTGGACTATGTGCGGTATTGATAATGACTTGAACCATAGAGTCGGGGAGAAACCATGTGGCTTTACCCTTCGTTACCCATCCCTGATCTGTCTGGACCCCTCCTTGTTCGGACCATTTCTTGATTTCATCGGGAGTAGCATGTAACTGGATATCTATGACATCTTGAGTAGGGTCCTTAACTGTCATACAGGTAGTTGGATCTGGAGTATGTGTCTGTGTCGGATTAACTGAAATGTCTGGAGTCTGTGCTGTAAGCTTGGCTGTGCGATCTGCTAGATCATTACCTTGAGAAATAGTGTCAGTAAGTTTCGTATGTGCTTTGCATTTCATGATAGCAATAGATGTCGGTAAATGTATGGCATCTAACAGAGCTTGAATAAGAAGACCATGCTGAATCTTGGTTCCATGAGAAGTCATGAAACCTCTCTCCTGCCAGAGCACTCCAAAGTCGTGTACGACTCCAAATGCGTAACGTGAATCTGTGTAAATGTTAACTTTCAGGTTCCTGGCACATATGCAGGCTTGTGTCAGAGCAACTAGCTCCGCTGCTTGAGCAGACAGGGTGTCAATACGATGTGTCTCTATAACTTCAGTGTCTGTAGTCACTGCATACGCGGCTACTAGTTCTCCTGTACTTGTTCTCATACATGAACCATCCACATAAAGTGTCAGGTCGGGATCTGGTAATGGAATATCTGTCAGATCTTGTCTTGGCTTAGTCATAGTATTAACTACTTCCACACAGTCATGTGTGGCAGGATTTGAAGTAACTGACGGTAACAGGGTAGCAGGATTTAAAACGTTGCAGCGTCTGATTTCTATGTGTGGCTGGAACAGTGTCAGTTCATAACCTGTTAAACGTGCAATTGTCAAGTGCTGAGTCTGTGTTCGGTTTAAAAGAACTTCCACGGAGTGTGGAACTTGTACTGTCAAGGAATGTCCTAATACTATGGAATCACTTTGTCTGATAGCTAGTGCTGTGGCTGCAACTGACTTGAGGCACGCAGGCAGAGCCTGGGCTACAGGATCTAGTGTGCTCGAAAAATAAGCACAGGGCTTGTACTGTCCTGCTTGATCTTGTGTGAGAACAGATAATGCTGTACCTTCGCGTTCAGTGACAAAAAGCGTAAAAGGCTTACTGTAGTTCGGTGTAGCTAGAACTGGAGCTTGGCATAAGGCTTTCTTTAATTCATTGAAACTAAGTGTATGTTCAGATGTCCAAGGGAGGACAGTCGATACGGCTGCCTCCTGTGTCGTTAACTGTATCAGTGGCTTAGCTAGAAATGCATACTGAGGAATCCATTGTCTGCAGTAAGAAGTGAGGCCGATAAAAGCACGTACCTCCTTCTGTGTCTTGGGCTGAGGAAGACTCGCTATTAACTGGATACGGTCAGGTGTCAACTGCCTACCCCTCTTGGACAGTAAGTGGCCTAAATAGATCACTTGCTGGACACAGAATTGAAGCTTTGAAGGGGACACCTTGTGCCCCATCTCGGCAAGGAAATACAAGACTGTAAGGGATGCTCGCTCGCAAGCACGTTCAGAACGGGCTGTGATCAGTAGATCATCGACATACTGGAGCAGGGCAGTGTCAGTTGGCATGTGAATGTTGTCTAGTTGTCTCTTAAGTGCTTGACTGTAAATACTTGGACTTTCTGTGAAACCTTGAGGAGCGCGTGTGAACATATAGCTCCTTCCATTTAAACAAAAAACGAAAAGAAACTGGCTATCTGGATGAATGGGGACACTGAAAAACGCGTTCTTGAGGTCTATGACTGTAAAAAATGTGGCTTCAGAATCAATGGCTGTCAGTAGGGAAGAGATATCTGGGACAACTGGGTACTGGGGAATAATACATTTATTGAGTTCTCGAAAGTCAATCACTAATCGATATACTGGGGGTGCATTTGGATCAGTACGTTTCATGACTGGAATGATCGGAGAATTACATACATTGGAGTCAGTTTCTACAACTACTCCTTGAGCCATGAGCTCATCAATAATTTTGGATAAGGCTGTTACAGCCTCAGGTGGCAATCTGTACTGTCTGATTCGTGGCAGGACTACACCTGGCTTGAGAGTCACACGATGGGGTGTGATTTGCATATAACCAACATCAGTTGGACCTTGTGCCCATAGATGCTGCGGAACATTAGACAATCTCGGATCAAAATCTCGTAATACATAGTGACCCTTGAAGTCACGTAAGAACAATCGTATTCCTTCTGGGGAGCAGCAAATAACTGCACCTAATTCTTTCAGTGTTTTAATACCTAACAAATTTTCTGGGCATGACTTCGTAAGTAATAGATCAGTAGTGCGGGACAATGGACCTACTTCTAGAGTAACTGGCTTAGATATCTCGTTTACAATAGGCTTTCCTGAAAATCCAAGGGAAACATTTCTAGAGCCTGAGAGCGGAGCCCCTGGAACCTCGGCGTGACTGATGGTGGTCCTACTTGCCCCTGTATCAATCAGAAACTTTCTGTCTTTCCCTAATACTTGACTGTGAACATAGGGACCCTCTTGATCTACAGGTATCTCGATGAGAGGCAAGCCTACCTCCCTCTCTAGGCTGTTTCATGAGTACAGCTGATACTCTGGATACTCGGACTGTGCATACTGGTACATCTGCTGTGTAACATGCTGTGTTGCAGCAATAGGCTGCGGTGCTGGAACTGTCTGTTGTGCATTCTGTGGCTGAGAAGCCTGTGGAACTTGTTCTTGTCTAGGCGGACGTGGTCTTTCTTTAGTCTTACCGGTGGCTATGTTGTGTTTCAGAACTGCACACTCGTTTATATAATGACCTGGCTGTTTACAATAATTGCAGGTCCCTTTAACGGGAACTGCAGGATGACTGGCTTGATTCGGACCCCTCTTCTGACTGTCTTGAGGGACAGATTGTGCAACCAGTACTTTCATTTTCGTGTCTTTCATACGTTTCCTTTCATGATCTTGCTCTTCTCTGATTCTATTCTGGTGATACTGAAGCATCTGTAACATCTGGGACGGAGTATTAGCTTGCCAGGTACTTTCGACTTTCAAAACTCGGTTCTTAACTTGTGGACTTGAATTCTCGACTAATTTAGTAACAAAGAGATGAGGGTATGACTCGCTACTTGTCTTGAGGCCACTGTTAATACTAAAGCATTTCTCAAATCTAGAATAAAAATCACTAGTGTCTTCGTCTTGTTTCTGTTTACAGGCTGAGATTGCATCCCAGTCTTCCTTATTAGTGGCTAATAATCTTGGCAAAACTTGTATTAACAGTTCTGGTAATTCTTTACATTTCTCTCCTAGACCGGTACCTGGTACTCGTATCTTATCTTCAGCTTCTAGGACTGCCCAATCGATCTTTTTCTCTCCCACCTCCCATTCTTTTTCCTTGAGTTTTTCATATACCCCTGCGGGCAACAGGACTTTTAACATTTTAATTATATCTGGATACGTGTATTCTCCCATACGGAGCATGTCCTTTAATTCTCGGTGGAACCCTGCTGGATCTTTGTCGTGACAGGGAATTAATTTCTTCATCTCTAAGAGTTCCATCTTTGTAATCGGAGTGTAAACAAACACTCGTTGCATTTCACCATCCGCTGTCCTAACTGGGTGTACTTCTCGTAACGGATTCTGTCTGTCTATGTAAAAGGGTTTACTTTCTGGGGGTGAGACATGAACAAAATGCGGGTTCAAAAACGTTCTATATTTGTGGCGCTGTTCTAGAATAACACTAATTAAATCGGTACCTAGACCTTTCCATCTATACTGGAGTAACTCGTTCAGGACATCGTGTAACGGACCTGGATCAGAATGTTGACCCTCATACAGAGTAATGAGGTGTTGGATCATATACATACCCACCAGTCGTTGCTCGGCTGGGGGCAGTTTCAGAAACATTTGTGCCACTATTTCGTCTGAAAAAGTGGTAGAATCAGTAGCCCATCGGACTGCTGATCGGGCTAGTTCTTGTTCATGCATAGTACTTAACTCACTATAACCGATTCGTGATTTCAGAATGTGATCGGTAACTTGAAATACTTGTTCTAGAGAACCTTGTTCTGGTGCTGAATGAGGAACAGTTTTCTTGTAATCTAGACGTGAATGTCGGTCGGAAAGTCTAGTTCTACCTACATACGCTATTCTAGCGGGATTCTCGTCCTCTACCTCTTCAGTAGAGTCATTTTCTTTCTCGCTTACTTGTGCTGCTTTACGTTGTTCGTGTAACTTTAGTATTTCTTTACGAATTTTCTTGTACATACTCTCTATACTACTGATAGTCTTGTGCTTACCCTCGGCTATATTATCACTCCACCTTGTCAGGATTCTCATTTCGGCCGGATCTTTAGACGGGTAATCTTGTTCTCTTATTAGACAATTAATCAGAAACTTTAATATCATGAGCTGGATCTCAGCTTTCCTTTGAGACATGGCTTCGCCAATACTTTCTGGATCATCCCCTGTACGGATGAAACGATATATTCTGTCTAGATCTCCTTTCATATCCGGTAGGGTGTCCAAATATCCGGTCACCCGTCTTACACGGATGGAATATATTACTGTACTATCATCACCTGCAACTGGATCATAGCGGCATTCAGTAAGAGCTCGTCGGATATCTGCAACGGACTTATATTTGGGCGTACGCTGTAACGCACATTCATGTAACTCGGCCAACGTTCTACGTTGGTGTGGTGGCGGGGTACCAGGAGGACCTCCTCCTGCGGCCCCTAAACTGGAATCGTCGACTGATACTCTTCGTGCTGGCAGAGTGGGAAATTGTAATGTAGGCTGGACCGGGGGTACCGTAGCAGGTACTGCAAAAGGTGCCCCGGTGTCTGGAGGAGCAGGATTTACATTATTTACAGGAGCTGGCGGAACAGGATTTGCATATTCCGGGACTGTGTCGTCCAAATAGGATGAGATAAAAATATCAGCTGCGGTCGGTTTGCGACGTAGCTTGGTCGGAACTAGTGGCGGCGGAAAATTACTGGATGCCTCCGGGGTCGCTTTTGGCAAGCCCTCGGCAAGGAGAGGATACATACCCTTGATGAGGGCATTCCTCTGTCTGTCTGATTGTTCTGTTTTAACTCGTTCACCTATCTCGATTAGTTCCCTTTCTTGGGCTCGTTCTAAGGATTCTCTACTTAGTTCTGACTTTCAGATTTCTTTTTCGGTTCTTTTATGGGATTCTTTGCGCCATAACTCGATGGCATCTTTCTGTGACTGTCTGGCTTTCTTTTTCCATAATGCTTCTTCTACTCTCATGATGCACTCGGCATCCCACGTACCTGATACGGGCCATCTATACTTTTCTTCTAACTCTTTGGTATACTCTACCCATAAATCTAGATATAATATGGCACTTATGCCATGCTTCTGATACATAAAATGACCTGGACTGTCCCTAGGCGGGACAGGAACTGCTGCTTCTAGCAGACCTTTTCTGGTTTTTAACTGACGTAGTTTAGAAAATAAGGGCATGACTGAACTGTAATCTAGACACAATACAATACACAATGAACACGATAATTACTCCACTCTCATACCACGACATTAAAAATACATGAAGAACATTTAAAATAACAGTTCGAACAGAATACTACCTGGAATACTGAAAACAGAATACATGAATTTTCTCGAGAACAGGACTGACTAGAACAGAAACTAGATGCACTGCTGAAACAGTACGAAACTTACCGGTCTCATACAGAGACACGTCAGGACCCGCATCCACCGAAGTGGACACTTCGTTTTGGGTCTGTGTAACACCAACCCACGGACCAGAGTCAATTAGATTGACCCTGTCTAGATACTACCCCAGCAACAGTACTCACTGGGCAGCAAGAACGGAAGGCCTCGGACTGGACTGGACTGCAACGACGCCGGACGGACGAACTTCGGACTTCTGTTACGGGTGGGCCTCCGGATACCTCGGACCTTGGACTCTCGGCTTGGGCTCTGGTCGGGACTCGCCGCGTTCCTCCACCGCCTCGTCTGGATGCTGGACCGCCACCTCCGTCTCCTCCGTGGGCCTGAGGGATACTTGAAGCAGAAATATCTGCACGTGCACGGTATGGTTCCGTCACGGCTGCAGAGGGTCAGGGGGCCGGCGTGGCTTCACCGGCGCGTGGGGAAAGGGCAAGTCCCTGTTCGGGCGCCATTATGTGGTAAATAAATAAATAATACCTCTATTTTTGAATGAATATATGAATAACAGATAGCTCAATAAATAAGAGTCAAGATTCGAGGTAGTAGGAGTTTGCAGGTTTAATACAGCATAAAGGACAGGAACAGGACAACCTGCACGGACAAGATCTGGGATGGCTAGCTAGCACAACTTTAATAACAGTGCACAAGTATATATACTAAAACAATTGCATTACAGTGAATTACAGTAGGCGGAGCAGTGGGTGTGGTCAATAGCAGTCGCGAAAGATAAGGGTGAAAGTGGGTGTAACAAGAGGCGTATACATAGACATGTGATGTAAACGTAACAGAGTATGTCATAAATGGGGCGGAAACATGGAGGGGGCTACCTAAGGAGCCGGGACCTCTAACCTAATGGTGCGCGCAAACTGACAATGACGTGTTACTATTAGAAGCTGGGGGCTATGAACTCTGCTCTAGGAGTAGAGACTGAAGTCTGGAGAGTCAGGGCGACATGTACCTAAACACTATCTAGTATCTGATGTTTAGAGAACATGTTGATATAAACTAAAAGTTATCGGGGTAAAGGCTAACAGACTCTAAGACTGGAGCATGCATTATTCTACATGTAGTGCGTTGAAGAATATTAAATGACCATTAAATGCAGTATTTCTCTTACATGGAGACGTAAAGGCTAGACAATGACGGAAACTATTGATGCGATTCAGTAGCTTAGGAATGCAGAGAAGGAGGGCTGGACTGATAACTAGAATCATAACATACTCTTGGCAGACTCATAGGCAGAGCCAGGCTGAACCGGGCACTGTGAGGCAGGAAGTAAGTAAAGGGTCAGGAACACAGGTGGGGGCTGTATCGCTCCTCAGCGAGGGCTCAGGAGACAGAAGCTGAATCTGGTGTCCGGGCCCTTTTGAGGCCTAGAAACGGGGACTTTTCAATGAAATAACGTGCACACTGAGAAACGTGGCAACGCAACTTTACATAGGCCTAATACTCGTAGCTTTCACGTGAACTGGAAACTGGCATACTAGTGATGGACACAACTGTAATTGCGTCTTTAATCAAACATGGGGAATACATATGCATATTAATCATGCACACATAACATAAGATGGAGGACACGTAGGGACACAGAACATGGCAAAATTTACTTTTCCACAGCCCCTAGGGTTTAATGGGGTAGTGAGAACCGTACTCAAGGGGCATGACAAGTGATCACTATTGCAAGACAGTACACATGAGCGAGGGGGGAGCTCATACAATTTCTTAAAAGGGTAAACAATTGCAGCATACAACAAAAACAACTAAAACCCCACTCCTCCTCATACTTCTACCCCTGAAACATCTGTCACCCTGTAAAGAAGGAAAATGAGATAAAACAATAACCACAGTATCATGAATACTTGAATACTACAAGGAGGAACTCCAACAAGACAGGAAAGAGCAATGGAACAGCTGCCCCCATCCTGCAGCAAAGATCAGCTATTAGCATATTAAGTCAGTCCAGATGGGCTGCAAGGAAAAGAAAAAATCAAGGTAACAAGAGATACCGTGAACTCCAGTGGAATTAACTCATCCTCAGCATTAGACAAAGCCCTACACTACAAGTCTTCAGAAAAGACCTCAAGACCTGGATTTTGGATGACTTTGGAGCTGCTGAACCCCCCAGCGCCTTGAGACCTTCACGGGTGAGTAGGGCGATCAATAAATCCCTGATTGATTGACTACTTGGACTTAGTAAAATCACAGTACTGTGAAAGAGGTCAGAGTCCAGGGTTGGATCAGCCGAGGCAGTAGAGGATGAGGAAGTTGGGGCGGGGCACAAGCCCATGTCCAGATCCCCACCAGTCACCTTAGAGGCCAGACCCAGGGCAGGACCAGACAACTGCACCAACAGTTTCCACGGGGAACACAAAGGTGAAGCTTATCAAGCATTATTGCGCCCCCTCTGGGAACATGCATGCCACCCGCGTGGTGTAGGCAGACCACCCAATTCTTGCAGTGGCACGTTGAGGGAGGTATGGTTTTATGCAGTGGACGTTCCCTGAGCAACTGCCACGCAGACTCCAGGCTATCAAAAAATGTGATTGGTTGAGGGGAATAACACGTAGTTTAGCAGGGAAAAGTAAGTAGTATGCAGCCCAATAGCTTATAACTTTTGCTTGATGTCCAGGTAGGAGTGCCTCTATTGTTGCACTTCACCAGTGTGGTCAGGGAAAATGAAAACCTTAGTGTCCTTGCAGCAGAGGTCGGAATGCAGTCAGGCTTCCCTGAGAATCACATCCCAGTCTCTATAATTGAGGATGCGAGCTATGATAGGTCGGGGGCCCCAGGAGGCAGTTGAGGAGCCAGGGTTTGGTGGGCCCACTCCACAGCAAACAAAGAAGACAAACAGTCACTGGGCATCCAGGATTTAATCCAACTTTCGATAAAGTCCACCATCTGCTTAGGTCCAGCCTCTGCAATGTTCTCGTAGTCACCAACTGCATGGATGTTATTGAGCTGCGAGCGATTTTCGGCATCATCTGTGCACCTGTGGAGCTCCGTAGTGTGGGAAAGCAGTATAGATACCTGGGATTTAAGCATGGAGATGTTGTCTTTGGCTGTGGAGAGCAGAGACTCTGCTCCTGAAACCCGGGTGGTAGCGTTCCGGAGATCTTGGCACAGCGGCACCACATCCATCTTAACTTCCCCAACTCTCGCCTCCACCGCCTGGGATGTCTGGATGGCCTGCAGAATGACTGTGAGATCGCTGAGACAGCAGAGTCAGGGAGGCCCGGGGGGCCATGAGCTGGACTGGAGGTGTATTGGTCCCTCCGCAGCTATCCTAGTCTAAGAAAGCGGGGAGCAAAACCCAATCTCCCGACCACCACCCCAAGATGAGTCCCAGGGCCAAGGCAAGGGTGAAAGTCAAGAGTCAGCAATTAGAGACATGCTAAGAGAGTCTCATGGACCCTCGGAACATGCACAGGCATGGACAAGGCACAACAAGAGCACACGCCTAGCGGAGTGTCTTGGGGAGCTCACGGTATGTTAGATCCAGGGCATCATGGCAGGGCGAGCACAGTCACAGGAGAGGACACGGCAGGGGGCCGGCAGGGAGACCCACTCCCCCAGCAGCCACTCCAACTGCACCCCTGCACATCAATAGCAGGTAAGTCACTTGGTGTCAGATTCAGTCCAAGGAAAAAGGCCCACCACCAGGAATTATTCACAGATGTGGTAGATGCAGGCCTCCAGCCTAGAACACCTCAATCAATCCGGGGGCCCAGCAAGGAGGTCTGGTCCCATCCTTCTTCTGCTCTAGCCCACCAGGCAGATCCAGGCAGTATGGCGAGGGGGCTCATCTGTGGATTTGCACCCTTTGGGGGCCACTCCTATGGGACACCAGTGGGCCTTCACAGCCGGACCTCGCTGGCCAGCCAGGATCCAGAAACCGGTGGAAGGCAGCAAGGGCGAGGACGGTGCACCGTCAGTTTGGGAAAGGCAGGATGGCAGGTGCTGGCCAGCATCAGTGCCGTATAACAGGGGTTCAGTGTGGATCTGCGCTAGAATGAGATCTTGTCAGCCAGCTTGGCCATACCCCAGTTTTATATTTTTAATTGACATTTTTTTTAAATTACATTAGAAAAAATAGAATATTTTTTTATTACATTTTTCTTATTTTAATCTATAATATTTTTCTCCATTTTTCGAACATTGGGTATCAACCCATGACTGCTATAGGTGTACTGCACATCAGCATTCATTGTCTAAGGATTATTCCATTGTCACCTGCACCTCCCTAAGTGTCACATCCCAATGTGATGCACACAAAGCAAAAAGTCGTATCTGTATGTTGTTGTTGCTCTTTCTAATCCTTTCTGAGTGTAATGCACTCAGTGAAAGGTTATGTTGGTGTGGTTTTACAGATGGATAGTGTAGGAAAGTAGGATCTGCTTTCATGATCACCCCCAATTTTTGCTGGTGTCTTTATGTTTTCCTGACTGGTCTGAATGTGATCCTGCTAATCAGAACCCCAGTTTCTGTGCATTGGACATGGTGAGTACTTAGGTAACTCCAGATTGGCTGTGGGTGAACCCTAATAAGTCCCTAGTATATTGTATTAAGGTACCCAGGACATAGATACATCAGGGTTCTCACATGGTCTGAAGCGTGTATTATGCCACTCATGAGAGACCACTCAAGTTGTGACTACAGGCCTGCCATTGCAAGCACCACTTGCAACAGATATAAGTTTACTTATATCTAAGGTCACTATACTTAACACCTATAAGTCACCACTAAGGCATGCCTTTCAATCCTGAAAGCAGTGTGCTCGGTTCTAAGTATGAGAGTGACCCTGTATGTACAGGACATCCCTACAGTCCTAGGAATCCATTCTCCCGGATTATAAGTGCATCAGCCATTAAGATACATAGGGTGCCTATTCGCCATTATGTGATGACCATCTCTAAACTGGCTGTAACAAACCCTGTCTTGTTTGGTATCAAACATGTTGGAATCATGCCCTCACACCATAAATGGTGTGGGAGGTATGATTTCATGCACTGCAAAACTCCTCTGGAAGGCCCTCAGTGCTCCTGGTACCAATCTACTAGACCCAGACAGCAAGCTCTGGCTGCTGACTAGAGACACGATTCTGCCCTCCTGCTGCTGAGCCAAGCTTGAGCAGGACAATAGGTAGCCTGTCACAGGGAGGTGTGACCACCTCCCAGAGAGGACTTAGTGTACTGGGACAGAGTGGGGCACTTGCCAATGCCACTCTGACTGCTTAAAGGGTACATTTTGTGCCCTCCTTGCATACTCCAGTCGAAACCAGTTCAGGGATCAGTTGACTCCCACTCTGGCGCAAAACTGGACAAAGGACATCGGAATATCCTTCCCATTCTTCAGCCCATCTTCAGGGAGGGACCCCTGAATCGTTCCAAATCTTTTCTGAAGGTACTAAAGGGCTTACCTATGGGTGGGTCCCTAGATTCATGGTGGGACAAGATTCAGATCACATACCACTTCAACTTCGACCATCGGGGCACTCTGGACCTCGCTGTACTTTGCTTTGGGAACCGAGACGGACACTTCTAAGACTGATGCTGCTCCTGGTCTCATCGTCCTGCAAATACGCTGCAATGTCTGTGCCTGTGCTCCATACAGGTTTTTCACAGGGCATGTGGACATCCAAAACACCCGCAGTAATCTCCCTTGGAGTGAAGGAGTCACTCCCCTGCATCTGCAGGCACCACAATGCAGCTGACCAGTCAGATGATCCTGGGCTCCCGGGGACTCTGAAAGGCTCAGCAACACAGGTGGTGGTTCTGCAACTCCCTCGAGGCCTGCACTGTTTTCTTACTGAGTGTGAGGTCAGTATCCCTTGTTGGAACCGCTGGAACAGAGCCCTTGTGCACTGCATCGATCTTCAGATTCCAAGAAGCTCTACCTCAAGCATCTTTTACAGCCAAAATATTTGCCTGCACCGTGGGCCTGCACCTTTTGGTGAGCTGCTCAAGGTCCTCTTGCAACTCCTGTACTTGTGGCCCGTGGGTTCTCTCAAGGGTCTTATTTGGCTCCAGTGAGCTTCCCTGTGTGCTTGTGGTCTCCCCTGACTTACCTGCTTGCAGTGAGTTACTTGGTCCTTGCTGGTCCCAACACTGCACCTTTTTCTTCAACTATGTTGATTTTTGTTGCCAGGCTTCTTGATGCCCCTGCCAGACACTGACCACTTGGCTCTTGACTTCTGATGTGGGATAGCTCATTCATGGCTCCTGGCCCTCCTCTGCATCACTTGTCCCATAAAGCTGCAACTTCAAGGGCACCGTCATCTCTTGTGCATCTCCGACATCTGTGGGCATTCATTTTCCGTGCTCCCTGCTCACTCCTGAGTGGCATAGCCTCTGTCCCCTTTGCTTCCAGGTACCTCTCACCTTGAATCTACCTTTGGGTTACATCAGGTACTTTCACCTTCTTCGTCAGTGGCATCTTTTCCGAAGTCCTCCATTCTGGTCTACAGCGGTTTCCAATGTCACTTCACACCTATGCAACCGGTTCCCTGGTGTAGGTATTCTGGTTCCTGGGTTACCCACAGGTGGGGTGACTCTCCAACCATCCAGTTCCCATGGCGTTTCTCTGGGGTCCACTTGGAAGGGTACTTCTTCCTTAAAATTGCAACTGTGACTTACCTATTGACTAACATTGAGCACGCAGTTGTGGTCCCACTCTGCACACAACCTCAATGTGGTTCCTAGATATTCACCTTGGGTGGGTCCTTTGGTCCCCAGGTCTTCTACATCTTCTGAGTCCATTCTCAACTTCGGTTGTGGTTCGCATTCCACTATTTTAGTATATGATTTGGCCTCCACCTGGGGACCACTGTGTATTCTGTGCTATTTACGAATTCTATTTATGAAGAATTTTGTGTATTGTGTTGTATCTTTGGGTAGGAGATAATACATTGTGTTAGTGAGTGTTAATAATAAATACATATTTTTATAACTACAATGTGTGGTTCTTTTTCACTTAACCTATACCATAAGATTAACTACTGGTAAAAAAGCTTTTTTACACTCCTTATGGACTACGTCTGAAGGTTGTTCTCTACAGCTATCACCTAGCGAGCTTACTATGGTTGTCTAAGACTACTAACACTGACACCGATCACTGACCGATCACTGACTTAGACGCCTGCGTCCTGATCTCTAGCCATGCTTTCTATTTTATAGGATCTTATATGCAAGGGAGTACCGGTTCCCTGGTTCCTATCGCCTCTTCTCAATCTATACAAGAATACTACTTGCCCTACCAGACGCTGTCAGGTATATTCTAATTCCCTCTGCTGGTTTCATCTATTTGTAAAGCTGCGCTGGGGAATTTATAGAGTTTCCTTTTCTCGTTATACTGCCTCATGTTACCCATTGTCTGAAGCCAAATAGTTTATGCTTTTTCTTAGTATGGTCGTGGTAATTTCCCCCATTATCAGTCCTGCATGCTGCATATGTGGGGATTCCCTCTATTTTGTGGGCTCACTTTGTATAGTTGGTTGGCTCTATCACCCACATAAAAACAGATTGTTCATGTGAACACGGATATACATTTGAATATGCTGTGCTCTGCATTTAGGGATGATGCATCCTGGCCCTGTTTTTTGAATTATTTATTGAGCCAAGCGAAAATTTTGAAAACGGTGTCTGCTGGACAGAGATCGTTCTTTACCAGCCCTGCCTGATATCAGTGACAGGTGAGCACATTGTTCTCGCACCGGTTTATTATTGTACTTTGGCGCTTTTCACCACTATAATCTGACTGCTGCAGACTTTGTCTATCCCCCATATGCCTGGTACAGACCGCAAGAGTGTATTATGGCCACGTTCTTTGATTTATTAATGTGTACAATAATCTCAATGGGCCTCTTGCCTTGTTTCTCCTTCTCATGAACAGAGTTGAGGAGACTGATGACCGTCAACTTTACTCCTGTTACACTCGCGGCCTTTGGGAGTCCCTTTGTTCTGTGTACTCCCTTTTATCCTAGAGGAGTACCTGAAAAAATTGTGCCCATAGGTGTGTATTGGTAAGGATCTTGTTCTTCTCTGCTTTTATTCTTTTCTTTGGGTGATGGTTCTCTTTACACCCTCTCGGTTCCTATTCAGGAGGCTTTTGAGGCTTTAATGATCTTTTCTCACGATGGGTGTGAGTTGATGACTGAGAGAGTTTGTGTTTGTACACTGCCTTGCTCATGACTGTGACCTGGAATTGTTTACCAAATTTTAATATTTTTATATTATTCTCCATCTTTTTTCACCCACAGATATGCTTCGTCAGCCCCGATTGAGACTATGATACACTAAACTGGTCTTAAATTACATTTTCAATCCTAAGTGACCGTGCTGATTAACTTATCCATGATATGCGCCCTGATGAAGGAATGTTTTAAGAATTCTGTTCCGAAACGCGCGTCAGTGCTTTTCCTTACATGTTTGAAGAAATAATGTTCTGTTTGAGTTTGAGTGTATGCGTTGTGTGGAAGTGAGTTAGTGGCTGATTGATGGAATGATTGAATTGTGCGTAATTTTTTTATTGCGTAATGTGGTTCTGGGCTGATGTTCTCCTTTTCTTGTACTGTTCAAACTAAATGAAAGTTTATATGTAATCAGATGAGCAAAATGAATTCTTCTATGCTTATTAAAATGTAACAATTAGTTAAAATGTAATATAAAAATAAATACTGAAAAGTAAATAGCTGTTCTGTGGGTGTTTTTGTTTGGTTTTAATGTTGGAACTCTGTAGTAAGTTGCTAATTTTGGTAGAAGGTTTCCTCCCTCTCAAAAGTTCAAAAGGAGACACCCCAGTCGACGAATGTGCTGTAGTTCGATAAAACCATAGCATGGAATGCACCGCATTCTCCACCACACATTTGCTAGCAATAGCCCACTGCACACAATTATTGAGTACCTGATTCATCCTTTCAACAAGGCCATTTGCCTGAGGATGATAGAAAGAATTCCTCTTATGTGTAACACCACCTTGTTTTAAAAAAACTTTGAATTCTGAACTCACGAACTGTACACAATTGTCCGTCATGACATAAGAAGGAAAACCTTCCCTCAGAAAAATATCTTTTAAAAAGTGAACCACATTAGCTGAGGTTGGCTCATTGATAAAACGAACCTCCGGCCATTTAGAGTAATAATCTATGGCAACAATAGCAAAACGTGACGAAGATGGTAAAAGATTGAACGGACCAACTAAATCAACACCAATTCTCTCCCACGCTCTCTCCGGAAGTTCAATTGGTTCCAAAGGGGGTGTCCTTACCTTGTGACCTTTGTCAGAGGATTTACAAACTACACAGCTATCAACCAACATGTCAACACAAACATACATTTGCGGCCACCAGAACACATCTCTCAACCTACGTTTCGTGAAAGTTTTCCCTAAATGTCCTTCATGTGCACCGTCAATTAGACGTTTTCTCAAACTCTCTGGGGGTATAAGTCTTCCACACCTCAAAAGGATAGCGTCCTCTACAGTAAGCTCATCTGCAATTTTTACGAAAGTCTGAAACTGGCAAGGTACATTCTTCTCTCTCGGCCAACCAGATTTAAAAAATGTGATGACTTGAACAAGTACCTCATCTTTCATCAATTCCCTTTTCCACTCAGCCTCATTAATAGCACACATTCCCTCAACATCCAAAGCAGCAACAAAACAATCCTACTGATCATCTTCCTTCTCAAAATCTGAACAATTACCAGTAACTGGAAAACGCGAGAGATAATCTGCCCTTACATTTTTCATTCCAGGTAAGTAGACAATATCAAAATTATACTGAAGTAATTTAGTTGACAACCTAGCAATCCTTGGTGTGTGTTCTTTAATCTTCTCACCAGTTAAAATAGAGACTAAAGGACTATGATCTGTTCGTATCACAAAATGACTTCCCCAGAGAAATGGATTGAACTTCCTGACCGCCCACCAACAAGCTAATAGCTCTTTCACTATGACAGAGAAATTCATTTCAGCCCCTCGTAATACCCTTGAAGCATATGCTATGGTGTTATCAACGTCGCCATTATTTTGGGTAAGCACAGCTCCAAGACCAAAACCACTGGCATCCACAGTCACAATACATTTCTTATTTGGATCAAAAGGCTTAAGAATTCTGTCACTTTCTAATTGTAACTTAATCCATTGGAACATTTCTTGACAATTCTTATCCAATTTAAATGGCACATTTTGCTTTAACATGTTTGTTAATGGTTAAACTCTTGATGCATAATCTTTGATAAATCATGAATAAAATTCACTGAGACCAATGAATGACTTCAATCCAGATTTGTCAACAGGAGGACATGCATCTACAATGGCTTTTACCAACCTAAGATGAGGTTCCACTCCATCATGCGAAACAACATGTCCAAGAAATTCCATTTTATCTTTGAGAAAAACACATTTCTCGCTCTTAAGCACAATTCCCTTGTCCTGCATAATCTCCAAAACTTGATTCAATCATTTCTCATGATCATATTTGTTTTCGCCAAAAATCAAAACATCATCCTGGAAAACAATGACTCCAGGAGTGTCCTTAAACATTTGACTCACTAGTCTCTGGAAAACTGCTGCCGCCGACGCGAGGCCGAATGGCATCCTGCAGTACTGAAAACTACCGAAAGGAGAGACAAACGCCATCAAAGGCCTAGAGGATTGACTCAACACCACCTGATGGTAAGCGGAGGCTAAATCCAACTTAGTAAACCATCTTGCACCTCTTGTGAGTGACAACAAATCTGTAATTTTCGGCAAAGGGTGTGAGTCAATCCAGATGTTTTTGTTGAGACTGCCTAAGTCAACACAAACGCGCAAGTCTCCATTTCTTTTCCTGGCGACAACAAATGGGGACAACCACAAGGATGACTCTATTGGTTCTATGATCCCTTTCCTGCACAACTCATTCATCTCTTTTTCTAGACATCTCTTACACTAAAAGGGACACTTCTCACCTTATGCTTTATGGGTATAGCTCCATCTTTCACTCTTATCTCGTGGGTAAAGCCTTTAACCATTCCAAGACCCTTTCCAAAAACTGTTGGATATGTGAAGACCAATTTTTCTGTGTAGTCATTGGATTCTACCACACTTACTTGTTCCTTTGTACCTGGTCTGAGAACCAACTGGAACAGACCCTGGTGGAACCAGCCCAAAATGTTTAACCCCTTTATCGCAACATAGATCTTCCCAAGTATCTTTCTACCTTTGAACTGCAGGACTTCTTCAAAATATCCAGCCAAAACTATTTTGCGCCCCTCATAGGAAACAGGGGCCCTATCAGGTGGCTCTAACTTTCTTTCAGGCCAAGTTTCATTAAACAACTCTTGAGTAATCATCGTTATCCTTGCGCCTGAATCGACTAACAAGGTAAGTACTTTATCACCCACACCAAATTCTTCATAAGGATCGACACAATCTGAAGGGTCTCCTGTGATGACTCCATCTTCCCGTACCACCACAACCATCTCCCTAAGGTCGTCTTGGATACTGTAAATAGAATCAGATTCCTTACCTGCAATTTCATTAAACTCTGAAACATTTCCTACCCCATTTACATTTCCCTGTTCTTGAGATTTGTTCATGAAAACTGAATTTCCTGTCTATTATTTTGGCATATCTTCGCAAAATGACCATATTTCCCACAATTACGGAATAATGAGTTCCTTGCAGGACAGAACTTGTTACCCTTATTGTGCGAAAGATTACCACATCTATAACAAATGTCACTCTGTCTAGAATAAGTATTTCTGTCATAACATTGTGAACTAGGAAAACTGCTCTTTTCAAAACGTTGTAACCCTGACGCTGCCTTATTTTCCTTAGGCCTAACCGCAGAAACTGCTTCTTCATTCTTCCTTTCAAGTTCCTTGACCTCTTTCTTCGACAATTCAATGCTTTTAGCTGTACGAATAGTCTCTTCAAGTGTTGGATTGGCCAAAGTAAGCAGTTTTTGTTGAATTGACTTGTCAGTACATTTACATATATACTGATCCCTAATCAATTGTTCTCTGAAGCCCTCAAATTCGCATTGTGCACTTAACTGTCTTAGACTTGACACATATGTCTTGATATCTTCTCCTGGTAACTGTTCTCTTTTGAAAAATGTATGTCTAATCACAACAAGGCTAGGTTTGATATCAAACCTCAACTCCAATATTCTTCTTGTCTCTGTATATTCATCTATATCTTCTTCTGCGTTGTCTCTTACTAAAGGAGGTAAATGTTTAAAGATTTCCCTGCCTTCAAACCCTAATGAGTGCAATAATAAATATTTCTTCCTTTCTGCGCGATATCTTGACGCACCTATTGCACCCAAATAGGTTTCAAACGCATCAAACCATTTTTCCCAAACTATAGTTGGATTTCCTGGCGTATCCATAAAGGGTGGTGGTGGTGAAACTGATTGCATCTTGCTCAAAAATAATCACTTTTCTGCAGAACTTTACTTCCTCTAGTATTTATTTCTTATGTCACTTTCCTAATGCTCATTGACTTGTCGCTGTTCCCATTAGATAGCAAAATAGGAAAAGCTACACTAAGAATATGCAAATTTTATTTCCACAGTGATTCTTCCTCACAACTCTTATCTTTCCTTTAACAAGGCTGCTATTGCTGGGAAACAGTTGTTTTAAATGTTAAGCACTACACAGTTGTCTCAAACGTAATGCACCAGTCTTTTATTTCCAGAGTATGAATGTACTTGGTTATTAAACTTAGTGCCAGCTTAGTTCTGCGTGTTTACTATCATCCTTTTTTTTACATTCAAATTCCTTCGCGTTACTTTTGGCAAGCCAGGTTAGCTTCAGCGTATACGTTAATACGCGATAGTCAGCTTCAAAACTCTGATACGGCGCGCATTAATCAGCTTAAATCTCCTCCTCGCAGTTGTTCACACGCCTTAGTCAGCCTTCTTAGCTTCTTGCGCTGTATGACAACAACACCGCGTCTCGTATCACGCGCCTTCTCATTGCCTAGACATCGTTACCATGGCATCCTCTTAATGCGCTTAAACTTCAGTTTCTAAAATGGCCGACTTCAACACGCTCGTTCGGTGTACTGCACTGCCAACCACACGCGACTCTTATTGCCAACCACGACTCGCGCTGCTCATTAATTTTTAAATATAGTTCCGCTTCCGTTTATCCAGCCAGCATACAACTCTTGCTACATGAACCAGGCGAGATTTATCTGCTTTTTCTGTTGCGTACTGAACAGCGTTTCTTCGTTCGCCCCGCAGCGCTCACACTTCGATGCTGATTAACGAGGTTAGATGGGTTCTTTATTTTCTCTTGAGCATCGTCGCCATAAATAATGTAGTAAGTTGCTCATTAAATCGCTCAGTCTTTATGCTTCAAAGTAGGTTTATTCAGCTCAAGAGAATGAACAGCGTCATCAGGCAGAACCAGCATCAACTGCCAGATCGCCAGCATTCCAACAAAGAACATGGAATGCCCACACAACAGGATTCTTACTACTAGTGCCTGAGAGGCACAATACTCAGAATACTACAAACTCGTCTGTCCTTCTCAAACATTGGGGACGCCCCTTTCATGTTGCTTTATATCTATTCCTCCCTGGTGGGTTGTTCCCCTCGCCTTTATTTAATTTAGGTTTTCAGGGTCCCTCTTTTGTTTTTTGCATTTATTCCCGGCACTTTGCAGTGAGGGTTTGTAGTTTTTAGCTTCTGGTCCTCGGAGCAAGGCAGGGGTGTATGTTTGTGGGTCCTTTGGGGCCTTTGCTTGATGTAGTTAACTCTTTGGTATATTTTTCTCTATACTTTCTTCCTCTAGAAAGTTTTATATTCTCAATTGTTTATTACGTGTCTTGTGGTGGTCTCTTTGTGTTATCCTTTTACTATATCACTGATATGGATGCCATTAAAACCTTTGGTTTTAGTGATGAGGACATCTTTTGGCTGTTGGGGTCCTCCACTTCTGCCGAACGTCCCTTCTCACTAAACAAAGGATCGAATGATGAGTGGCTCAAACTTCTTAAACTCAAATAGAAAGCAAAAAGGACTGAGTCACATGCGGAGTTCATGATTCAATATCTTAGAGCAGGAGTTATACCTAATGGTCTCCGCATCAGAAACATTTCAGGATTATTTGTGCAGTTTCGACTGTTTCTTGAGAGATGGTCCTTCATCGCCAATCGGTGTTCAAGGGACATGATGTTACTTATCACTACTTGAACTGTCATGACAATGCCACGTTTCACTGACTTTCTTCTTGCTTGTTTGCTTTTAGGTGCACAAGAGAAGAGACATCACCTACAGTATTGTCAGACAGAATGCCTGTGCAGGACGTGACACATGACTGAATACCCAACACAATCATCTCTCCAGCTTGTGAAACTAAGTGCCACTGCCAACTGTCAACTTCAAGATGGCCCCAAAGAAAGGTGCTGCCAAGAAAGTGGCAAGTGGGGAGGAGTAAAAACACATTTCCACCACTGGTGTGCCAACCGCAACTTTTTCAGAAAAGTTGTGCCTGCCGCACGCTGAGAGTAGCACTCCTATATCAACAGCACCACCCACCCAACCTAAGCTGAAGATCATGTCTGTCAGTGAGGCAGCCAGTGCAATCATGTCGACTCTGATGAGTACTGATGTTGAATTGGATTTGTCCTTTTTGCAAAGTAGTACACAATTGTTTCAGGAAACAGAGCAAAGTGGGCAGCAGCTGCAGCGGGCAATAGTACATTTGCCTGATGTTGGAGCAGAACAGGACAGTGAGCTTCCTTCCAAGCAAGTAGTTGATCCTCCTCTTTTGGAATCATTGGATTTCAGATCTCCTGCAAGGAAAAGGAAGGGTACTACTGCACCATCTTCTATAAGCACCACTTCTGATGATGCTGATAGCAACATGGAGTGGGCCCCGACAGAGACCAGGAGACAACAGGAGAAACAAGGGAAAAGAAAAGTTCCCTAAAGACTTAGACTTATAGAAGGGGATGTAGAGGAAGATGACGATGACGAGGTAGTCATGATAAAAGGTGACAAACAGGATTCTGACATTGCTATTCAACCAGTTCCAAGGGATGTGGCACAGGTAGCACCGCCACCAGCTCCCATATTTGGAAAGCTTCAGATGATACCTGCACCAACCCCTGCCTCAGGAGAAGAAGAGAGGCATTCAAGAACATGCCCACCTATCTCCAGTTCTTCTGCAGGCATTGGTAGTAGCACTGTAAAAAAGTACTCCTCTCTAGTTTGGGACTTTGTTTATAGTCAGCAAAGAGGGGGCGCATATTGCAGTATGCACCATTTGCCATACAAATGTTCGTCGAGGTAAGCCTGGTATACATTATGGTGTCGGAGGCCAAACGACCCATATAAAAAAACACCACACAATCAAGTGGGAGGAGCACCTTAAAAAATTGTTGAACATGGTTCTGGTGATGGGGAGAGCCGGGGAACATCAGCTACAAGTACAATCATGGTGGAAAGTGATGATGAGAAGGAAGAGGGTGACATCTTCATGCAAAGCAGCCCCGTGAAGAGCAGTGTGTTAGCAGATCTACCCACCTCAGCAACTTCACAATGACACAAGAAGACTCATAGTGAGCTGGAGACTCCACGGCATACAGTGACTGCCCTATCACCACAACCCACATTGAGTCTACCACTAGCATCTACTTCTCAAAAGGCACCTGTGTTTGTGCCCCAAGAAAAGAAGAAAAACCAAGCTACTATTACAGGCAAGTTTAGGCAGGAGTGACCCTATGAGTGAAACCACCCAACCACATGTTTGTACTAAGGAAACTGGCAAAAATGTTAGTGCTGGACCTCCTCCCTTTTTCTTTAGTGGCAGGATTAGGAGGATTCTTAGAATTTGTGGCAGCTATCTGCCCAAAATTGAAGGTACCATGTAAGACCTATTTTGCCACAGTTGCTGTTCCGGGGCTGCATCACGATGTGCTGCAGTTGGTTGGACAAGCTTTGTAGCCAAGTGTTGTTCACACCATCCACCTGACGACAGACATGTGGACCAGTTGTCAGGCGACTGATTACATGTGCAACACTGGATCTCTTTTGCGGGGTAAAGCAAAGGACATCTGCAGGTTTTGGCCCTGAAGAAAGTTTTAAGAGCATGCGGCGGCATGCAACAGTGGTGTGCTCGCCATAGAGAAATCACATAGAGCTATAAACATCTTGGAGGAATTTAACAGCAAGGTGTATGAGTGGCTGTGACCCAGAGGTCTCAGAATTAGATTTGTGCCCCGGACAATGACAGTAACATAGTCAAGGCCATGTCAGATGGAGGTTATTTCAGGGTACTGTGTTTGGCCCATTTCATTAACCTGGTGGTGCAAGCTTCCTCATTACGTAAAACATAGTCAACAACATACTGACCACCCGCAGAATAATCTAAACTCATTTCAGCCATTATTTCAAAGCCCAGAAGCAGCTGCAGGTTATTCAGCGTAATAATAGTGCACCAGTTAAAGCCCTGATACAGGAGGTGCCAATACATTGAAATTCCACATTTTACCTGTTGCAACATCTATATTGAGTGGTACAAACAGATCAATGATTATGTCATTCAAAAAGGATGGGATGCAGTTGGGAAAGCTATGACCATGGATGCGGACAAATAGGGCGTAGTCAAATGCCTGACACTCATGCTACTCTCTTTTGAGATTTTCACACAAGAAGTTAGCAAGGAGGATGGTATGATGGTCCAATCTATCCCATTGTTACATCTTCTACAAAACCAGGTCAAGAAGGTGTCTGGAAGGTTAGCCCTCCCAGGTGTGAATGCAAATACAAAAACACATGCCTTGGTTGAGACCTTAGTCTTTTGCTTGTCTTGTAATATAAGGCTGCAGCATCATCAAGCCTAAAGAGTACATTCCTTTTTCTGAATGGGGGTTTTTAAAATACAAGAGGTGAAGAGCAAGCCAGAGACTTGGAAGAAGAATGGTTGGAACTTCAAGCCCCATCCCGCAGTTCTGGGGTGCCGCCTTTAACTTATAGAGAGAGCAGTCTTGTCTCACAGCAGCCAACAACACCATCATCTAGAACACTGTCAACAACAGCAACAGAAGGACTGGAGCCAAAATCTTCAAACAGGCTTGAGCAAGTGGCAGCACCAGTGACCATCCACAGGATGTTCCAGGAGTATCTGGATGAGCCAGAAAAGGTTTTTTGTGGATCAAATCCATTGATGTATTGGTATGGGAAGATGCCCCAATGGCCAGATCAGCAGGCTGGTGATAAAGTATTTGGCTTATACTGTCACCAGCATGTCTGCTGAACGTGTGTTCAGTTCAGCTGGTGGGGTTTTCATAGTGAGAAGGACAAGTCTCTCACATCAGAATGTGCAGAGATTGATTATGATCAAAATGAACCAACATTTTATACCACACAATTACACTGTTCCCCAAACAGCAGCACAGGAGATTAGATCAAATATGTTAGCTACCCAACTTCTGGGTGAACCACCTGAGTTTGAGGGTGAACTCTATTTCCTGGACTAAGTATGCCAGTGCCCCCTTAGAATACCCTTTTTTTCTCGTTGAACTAAGTTCTTTCTTTGCAAAACAAAAACAACACAAAATGAAAATTATTATTTTTGTGTCAGATTTATGTTGCCCCAGCTTTATTATTATTCACATATATATTGCTGGATACTAGTTGGACCAGTGTGCAGTGAAGAAGCCTTCACAATTTCATTACAAGACAGGAGGCTACATTATGCATTAATCCTTTAATGCAATTCACAAACAGCCGCTTACATCATAAAGATAAGAATAAGAATGTGATGACAACATAGCAACAATATAAGGCATGAGCAGGAGTAGAGCTGCCTCTTTTAAATATGGCTCGCAAACAGATAAGTTGCTTTGCTTACTCTCTTACTTTGACATTGTAATACATTGTCATTTGTATTATTGATGTTGATTTTATTACTCCTTATTGACTGCATATTAACTGGGCTTTGGTTGTCCCTACCCCTCACTTCCTCGTATGGCTACTTCTGTTACCCTTCTCCCTCTCGACTTCCAATCTATGGTAGTCGTTCCCCTTTTCCCTCCTTACTGATGTTTAGGCTTCCCTCGCCTTTGTGACCCTCATCGCTTGCTCCTTCCTTGGCCGTTTTGTTCCTTTTCCGCTCCTTGGACCGATCCATTAGTTTATTTTCCCGACCCCGCATGGGGTTTCGGGTGGGGCACTGTACAGTTAAGCGCCCAACCTTTATTGCCCCTGGGGGTCCGTGGTTGTTTAAATCGGGACTATTGACGCGCTCGCTTCCTAGCGCGAGCACGTCTCCCTCTCTCTTTCTCCCCATGTAGAGGAATGAACCTTGGCAGCGGCAGCGCTACACCCCCTGCCTTCTAAGGTTCATTCCTCGACTCCTTTGACATCGGCTGCCTCGAGCGCGTCGGTTGCGCTTTCGAGGTCCCGATCAGCTGTCTTTTCCCCGCCTGCCTCCTCGCTACATTTTATGGCCAGATTTGCCGGTCAATTCTTTTCATAATCGAGCATTTTAGCTTACTTGGCTTTATTTAGAGTTTTAGAGTTTAAAAAAAAAGAAATTAGATTTTATATCTATTCATTAGACAAGATTTACCCTGATTTTAGATTTAATTATAAACGCATAAAAGATTAAAAAAAAATAATAAATAAGGGGTTTGTATTCCGGCACTTTAACTTAATCTATCCAGTTATTACTTACCTGTGTTAGCTTAATCTACCAAGTAATTACTTACCTGCTATGTCTGACATGGAGTCAGACGACGCTGTCCCTAGTTCCCCTAACCATACCAATGACTCATTTAAACTATTTTTACAAAAAGAGATGAGGTCCTGCATGCTGGACACATTAAAGGAGGTCATGTCACATAAGAGATCCTTTCTACAAGACGATGACTCTTCTGGTGATCCTGGGGCTATATGCTCAAAATCTTCTAAAAAATTCAAACACTGTGAAGACACTATTGGAGGTCGCGGTACCTCACTTGACCTGGGAGGTCCTAGCACCTCACGCTCTTTGGGAGGCCCCTGCGCAAGGTACTGGTGCCCTTTGCGGCACAATTTGGATGGGTGTCCCTAGCGGCACAATTTTGGCGGGTGTCCCCAGCGGCACAATTGTTGATAGTGAACGTGTTGACGCAGACTCTAACTCTGATGAAGACAAAGCCTTCAATGACCCCTATGACGAGTTCGTTCTCGACCTAGATGACCAGGATCTTGGAGACTTGGATTTTAATATCCGTTCTGAGGCTAACTCTTCCCCTTCTTCTAAGGATGCCATTTTCGACCCTCTGGGTGGCGAAATGTTTTCCCCTAATAACATTTCCCACCCTAATAGTTCTAGATGGTTCCCACATGATCATGTCGCCAAATGTATTACTAGATGGCTGAGAAATTCCCTAGA